>NC_138499.1:2269535-3469535 GCF_964252035.2 Podarcis erhardii
GCTATGGCAGGCATCCCCAAACTTGGCCCTCCAGATGTTTTGGGACTACAATTCCAGTCATCCCTGACCACTGGTCCTGTTAGCAAGGGATGATGGGAGTTGTAGTCCCAAAAACAGCTGGCGGGCCAAGTTTGGCCATCACTGCTGTAGATGCATTGGGTGGGTGTGGTGAGTCGTGTTTCATTCTCCTCCTTGCACAAACCAAACTAGATGACTAGCTGAGCAACTGCGGGGGGGGGGGGGGAGGTTTGTAGGGTGAGCCATGAGAAATTCTTTAAAAAAGAAAAAAAAAACCAACCTGGTCCAGGTTATCAAGTTATCAAGGCAGTTTTATCTGTTTCCGCCCTGTTCCCATCCTAGGGGTTGGTAAAAAAAAACCTAGGGCTTAAAAACAACACAAATTGCATTGCATGGGGTTGGACTAAATCATAATAATTATTATAATTATAATTATTTATTATTTATACCCCGCCCATCTGGCTGGGTTTCCCCAGCCACTCTGGGTGGCTCCCAACAAAATATTAAAATCACGATAAAACATCAAACATTAAAAGCTTCCCTGAACAGGGCTGCCTTCAGATGTCTTCTAAAGTCAGGTAGCTGTTTATTTCCTTGATATCTGATGGGAGGGCATTCCACAGGGTGGGTGCCACCACCGAGAAGGCCCTCTGCCTGGTTCCCTGTAACTTGGCTTCTCGCAGGGAGGGAACCGCCAGAAGGCCCTCAGCACTGGACCTCCCTGGGTCCCTTTCAGCTCCACAGTTCTATGATTCTATGAAACACATGGTTACATTATTCCATTTTTATTCTTTTTACGTTTTATATGAACTTACAAAGTTATGCAAATAATTAAAAGCTGGTGGAACCTGCTCAGCCACCAAGTGAAAAATCCTTTGTTGCTTGCGTGGTGGTTCATTTGCTTCTAACTGGATAAGGCCTGTGGTATCAGAGAGCTTGCTGTTTTATTTTATTGTTAACAGTCTGGCCTGTACCAGTGTCTTTAGGGCTAGCTAGCAGCAAGGAATGAAAATTTTGGGGAAATTTGAAATTAAATAACAATAAAAGAGCACCGAAACAAAATTGCATGGAGTAAAAATAAAGCTATTATTTATTTCAGTACAGTGAAGGGATGGAACTGGCAGAAGCTGATAGTTTTAGGCAATGGCATTACAAGCTGGTGCTGTTAAATGCCTACCTATGCATGGGCGTAGCCAGGATTTTTGTCAGGGGGCAGGCCTTTTTGGGGGGGGGGGGACCTCAGTTTGCTATGTATTTTTATTGACTGATTGGGGGCAGTTGCCCCCCCGCTACACCCATGTACCTATGCACATTATTGACCGTTCATCTGGAAAATATTCAAGCTTGCCCTCTGGATGAAACCTTGAGGAAGAGAGTTCTGTCTAGATACAGACACATTTGGTACTGCAGATATCAGGACACATTTTCTGCTGATTCCCTGAGATGGTAGTGAATATGACGCTTTGAAGAGTGTAATTGAGTACAAGAGAGGTCTGCCTCTTAAAGTTGTGTAGTGCCAAAGCCACTTTCCAAAGGGTTCAAGGTCAGTCCCATGGTTTCTAGAAAACAATTTAAATCCAAACAATTAAAACGTGCGTTTGAAACTGATGCCCCATGAAGTTTCTGTGCAGTTACCAAGGGTGGCATCGTGTAGTGTTTGTCCAATAGTAGTAGTAGTAATATGATGACGATGATAATGATAATGATAATAATAATGATAATAATAATAATATATTTATACCCCGCCCATCTGTCTGGGTTTCCCCAGCCACTCTGGGCGGCTCCCAATCGAGTGTTAAAAACGATACAGCATAAAATATTAAAAACTTCCCAAAAAAGGGCTGCCTTCAGATGTCTTCTAAAAGTCAGGTACTTGTTTATTTTCTTGACATCTGATGGGAGGGCATTCCACAGGGCAAGCGGCACCACCGAGAAGGCCCTCTGCCTGGTTCCCTCCAACCTCACTTCTCGCAGGGAGGGAACCGCCATAAGGCCCTTGGAGCTGGACCTCAGTGTCCGGGCAGAATGATGGGGGTGGAGACGCTCTTTCAGGTATACGGGCTTTAAAGGTCAGCACCAACACTTTGAATTGTGCTCGGAAACGTACTGGGAACCTAACTCTGAGTGCAGCTTAGTAAGCCTTCACTGGGTTCCAGAGGTTATAGTAGGGATGTGCAGTTTAAGGCCAGCAGGCCAGATGTGGCCCTTCTGGCCTCTCCATCTGGCCCATGGGACTCTTCCCCAGGCCACACGCACACCAGCCCTGTTCCCCCACCATCCTCAGTGCTTTGCCTGACTGGGCTGTGCCTTAGGACTGTGATAGGGCTCTTGTTTGTCTGGACAGAGGCTGGGGAGGCATGTGCCTGAGTGCAGAAGCCCCTGGCTTTTGTGTGGCTAGAATGTTGCCTGCTGTGTGAAAGTTTGCATCTTGCCACTACCCTCTGGCCGTGGCCACAGCTGGTGCATAGCCCTTGGATGGGTCGAAAAGGGTTCTGAACCCTTTTCAGACAGAAGTACTGCTGGCAGGCTCCTTGTCAGTGGCAGTCTACTGAAATTCCCAAAATGGGGAGCGGGAGGCACTGACGTTTTCCAGGATCCACTGGATCTCAAGCCAGCTCCACTCCTGTGCAGCCCTCCCAACCATTAGGCCGGCTAATGTGCTCAGTGCTCAGCCACGATTTGGATTGCTCTGCTAAGGTTTTAAAAGACCTAGATCAATACTAAATATTGTTGTACCATTGTACATACTTAAGCCACCAGTGATTTTAATATCAAATTGTGCATTGTTTTGAGGTTAAAGGAAGAACTTTTAGACACCTTTTGTGTGTGGCACACAATCTATTATGGTTTCTTGTTGAAGAACAGGGTGCCGGTATACTTCCATCGCATAAAATTGTAAAATGAAAGGATTTTTTTTAATGCAGAAAACACGTATCTGGTGTTTGCTTTTTGGCTCAAGTGACAGAATAAATATAGGTTATTAAATCTGTAAGTATTAGTGAGGCCAGGATAGTAATACAAATCTTGGAAGGGACATGAAGTAACTTTATAAAGGCAAATATGAATGTAAATTGAGTTCAGGATGCTGACATTCTCCCTGCAACTCTTTATGAAGTGGTGTGCGCCTTGTAGAGAGAAACATGTTGTGGCTTGGCTGGTTTGTAGGTCTGATTTCTCAATGGGGAACTCTTAATTTGTAATCTTGGGTCTTACAATAAGTATTTTATGAAAGTATATTTCCTTCTTGGGAAACGTCTTCACAGAAGTTCACAAACCTTACAGATGTATTGTAAAGTATTTGTCAATCTGTGGGAGCTGATGTCCTATGCACTGTAGATGAGGAAAATGTGAAGAGTAGGAAAAAGTTCATAATGTATTTCTGTGTAGGCATGCACCTCCTTTACTGTAGGAGATTCTTGTAATGGATGTTATGTGGACACTCTGTTTAATAAGTGTATTTTAGAAAGCAATAGTTTGATCGTCTTCTAAAAATTCGTAACTGGATGGCTTTAAAGTGAACCAAATCAATCAGTTGGTAAATAAAGCAGTGTCTTTTAATTTTAACCAATATAAGAACTTTTGATAGTTACTGGTATAAATAAAGGGTTGTGGATTTTTTTCATCTTGTGAGCAACCTTTTGGGAGCTGCATGCAGGGCCAGAGACGAAAGTATGCAGAGAAACAGATACGACTGTTTGTACAGGAGGCTATATCCCTATTCCCAACCATACATCAGCATTTCTCAATCCTCTGCCCAAGCAAGCAAGAGGCATTCTGTCAGTTCAAGGACACATTTCAGAGGGAAAAGCATTCAATGGGTGAAGGGGTGTGGCCTCAGAAAAGGCCTGGGGGCCTTATAGTTGGGCCATATTAAGGTAAAGGGGCCACTGACTATTAGGTCCAGTCGTGGCCGACTCTGGGGTTGCGGCGCTCATCTCGCTTTATTGGCCGAGGGAGCCGGCGTATAGCTTCCGGGTCATGTGGCCATCATGACTAAGCCGCTTCTGGCGAACCAGAGCAGCACATGGAAACGCCGTTTACCTTCCCGCTGGAGCAGTACCTATTTATCTACTTTCACTTTTGACGTACTTTCAAACTGCTAGGTTGGCAGGAGCAAGGACTGAGCAACAGGAGCTCACCCCATCGCGGGGATTCGAACTGCCGACCTTCTGATTGGCAAGTCCTAGGCTCTGTGGTTTAACCCACAGTGCCACCCGCATCCCACATTGGGCTATATTACCCTGGTATAAATGCTCTTTAGAAGAGGGGATTCATTCCCATTCTTTCTTGTAATAGACCTATAACGCTTAAAGTGGTTATTCAAGTCAGGGGTGGGAATTCTGTGACTTACGGATCTCCTTAAGCCCACGAGCCTCTCCATTTTGCCCAGCAGGCCATTTCGGCCAGGCCATGTTCACTTAATAATAATAATAATAATAATAATAATAATAATAATAATAATAATATCTTTATTGTCATTGCCCCCTCTCGGGGACAACGAAATTACTGTGCAGGTACACGTGGAGCTTGGATGAAAGGAGCTTGCACAGTGCTTCGCAAGAACCTAGCAACTGGCACTTCAGAAGCGCTTTGCAAGCATGCTTAAGAAGCACTACGTACAGGGCTCGCAGAAGCAATCAGCTGATTGTTAGGTGGTTTGGAAGCTTCCAGTTCTTAAAGGAGCTTTTGAAATGGAACATTTTTTCCTTTCCAAAGGAAGCAGTTTGTAGTCAAAAGTGCTTCCCCCAGTTCTTTGAATGCACGCTGCTTTCTCAGCAGAGGGAAAAGAGTATTTCCCCTCAGCAGAGGCTTCAAAAAGTCTCCCTCTGACTGATGATCAGCACCCAGTAGGCAAAGTTGGGCCATGGTGAAGATAAGGTTCTGGCCCGTTGACCAGATCTGGTTCCCTATCCCAGGTTAAAGTGGGCAGAATTATTTGGAGGACACCTGTTTGGTTCTCAGGATATCAAATAACTAATGAATGAAATGCTCTATCCAGTTGTTCCTTTTTAATTAATGTTGGTAACAATGAGGATATCTGGAATAGGATATCATTTAATTTTCTTGTTTCTTTTTCTTTCAAATTTGAACTCTGCCTTGCGATTTCTTTATAAATCAAATTGTGTATGCAGCATTCATGAATTAACCTGATAAGAGATGTTTGCTTACTGGCTTAGATTAGTATATGAATACTGAAATGGAAAGGAACACACTAAACAGACCATGATCCCTGAAACATTTTAAATACATTAGGCACAAGACCTACATGCATAAAGCTGTATTCAGTTTCCTTGTTTATCTGAAACACAAACTGAAACTTGCCTAACACTTTCAGGTGCTTCTTAAACAAAGCTGGGGATTTCCCTCATTGGTAATAACTACAAACATAAATTAAAGCTAATCATACTGACTTTCCGGTACACTACTGTGTAGTTAGGACTCTGCCTGGGCTTTCTTATCTACCACCTTGTAGAAAGAGGGCTGCTTCATCTACTGTGTATTTTGGACAATGGTTCGTCCCTTTGTTTCTCCTCTATGAGTTTGAACGCCTTTTGAGTTATCATTGGCAGACTCTGCATGAAGATTCCTGAGATGGGGGTTGAGGTTGGGTTACCAACTCCCATTTTGAGTTAAGATGGCAGGCCTAATCGCCACTTTGGTGTAACTTTGCCTTCATAGGTTTGTTAGCCTCTTCAGATATTATCACCAAAGTTGGCATGAGGGTTCCTGAGATGAAGGTGGCAACATTTGTTGACATTTGGACAAAGCACCATTTTGAATCAAGATGGCGAACCAAAACATGACTTCGATGTGACGTTACCCAGGTCCAACCTGAAAATTTATACTGTCCAATTAAAAATCACATTACAGTGGTACCTCGGGTTACATACGCTTCAGGTTACAGACTCCGCTAACCCAGAAATAGTGCTTCAGGTTAAGAACTTTGCTTCAGGATGAGAACAGAAATCGTGCTCTGGCGGCGCGGCAGCAGCAGGAGGCCCCATTAGTTAAAGTGGTGCTTCAGGTTAAGAACAGTTTCAGGTTAAGTACGGACCTCCGGAATGAGTTAAGTACTTAACCCGAGTTACCACTGTATGTATTTGGTTTCTTAAAAATTTTGGGCAGTGCTGGGCCATCTTCATTCGTGTAACAGGAGGTTATTCTTGAAACCTTTCAACATTTCATAGTGGTAGATTAAGATTGCTTCTCTACACAAGGGGTTTTGCAGTCCACTAGTGTGGTCTGATGGACAGTGGTGGGCCAATACAATCTAGTCTCAAATACAAGAGTGGGTGGCGCTGTGGTCTAAACCACTGAGCCTCTTGGGTTTGCCGATCGGAAGGTTGGCAGATCAAATCCACTCGACAATGGTAAGCTCCCATTTCTCTGTCCCCACTCCTGCCAACCTAGCAGTTTGAAAGCATACCAGTGCGAGTAGATAAATAGTTACCACTGTGGCAGGAAGGAAAACGGTGTTTCTGTGCGTTCTGGCACTCATCACAGTGTCCCATTACACCAGAGGTGGTTTAGTCATGCTGGACACATGACCCAGAACAGCTTCTGCGGACAAACACCACCTCCCTTGGCCTGAAGCGGGATGAGCACCGCCCCCAAGTCGCCTTTGACTGGAGTTAACTGGACAAACCAGAGATCCTTTACCGTTACCTTTTTTACCTAAGTCTCAAGGACGCCACAAGGAGTAAGAAATTGAAAGCTGCTGTCTCCAGATGACAAGAGAAGGGAGGCAGGTTACTTGCTGCCAGTGTTCGAAATCAGCAGACGTGAGGTGCATTTTGTACCTGGAGTTCGACCATTTGCAACCAAGTGAACATTCCTGGGCACCAGAATGGCGCCTGACATCTCCACCATCTTGAGGTGCATGCCTGGGGATCGTTGGATCTGGACTCTTTTCATACACTAGCACCCCATCCTGTAGAATTCGATCAGTTAAATTTTATCTGCCCAATCGGAATGAATTTCTGGAACCGGTTTGCTTTTTCTGTGCAGCCTAAGCAAGAGTAGTCACCGCTAGGAAAAAGAGCTTGGGGTAGGCCAGGTATGTGGACTGTCCCTGGATCAAGAGACTTCTCAAGGTTGTCATCTGAACTGAGAATCAATCACATTCCAAAATTTGAAAAATAAGACTTTAGTCCTGCCCAAAAATGGCAACTAGATACAGTGGTGCCTCGCAAGACGAAAAGAATCCGTTCCGCGAGTCTCTTCGTCTTGCGGTTTTTTCGTCTTGCGAAGCAAGCCCATTAGCGGATTAGCGCTATTAGCGGCTTAGCGGATCAGCTGATAAGCGGCTTAGCAGATCAGCTGATCTGCGGCTTAGCGGATCAGCTGTTTAGTGGCTTAGCGGATCAGCTGATAAGCGGCTTAGCGGCTTAGAAAAAGGGGGGGAGGAAAAAACCCCCGCAGGAACTCGCAAGACATTTTCGTCTTGCGAAGCAAGCCCATAGGAAATTCGTTTTGCGAAGCACCTCCAAAACGGAAAACCCTTTCGTCTAGCGGGTTTTCCGTCTTGCAGGGCACCACTGTATTCCGTTTTGGCAACTGTAACCTTGGTTTAGGGAGCCATTTGACTCCTAGCTTATATATTTGAGTTTGTAACACTGCTTGCTGCATGGTAAGGGATGCGAAAATGACACCTGTACAGTCATACCTCGGGTTAAAGACGCTTCAGGTTGCGCCTTTCCAGGTTGCACACCGCACCAACCCCGGAAGTACCGGAATGGGTTACTTCCAGGTTTTGGCGCATGCACCGAAGCACTAAATCGCGCTTTTCGCATGCGCCGAAGTGCCGAATCGCGACCTGCGTGTGCACAGACACAGCGCTGCAGTTTGCGAATGCTGCAGGTTGCGAACATGCCTCCCGCACGGATCACATTCGCGACCTGAGCATCCACTGTATATGCAGTATATTGTGTTTATAACACACACACACACACACACACACAAACACACAACAGCTGATACATTTAAAACAAAACTCAAGTAACAGAAGAACATATTTGGCTAATATTGCACATTGGAGTCTAAATGTTTTTATGATAGTTTTTCTGAACTGAAGACATTACCTTAAAAGCAGTAGAAAGTTTTGCCGACTTTGAGCAAGATTGAGCGCACAAAACTTAATGCACCTGATGAAATGAGCGTTGCCCCTCAAATCAGGGTGTATTGACAGGAAAAGTCTATGTGTGTGGTAGTGGGATTCTCCAGCTTTTTCAAAATACTGAATAAAATTAATCATGAAGACAAAATCCCCACCATTTCAAGTAAAGCTAGAACTTTTTGTTCAGGAAACTCCCACAAAGAAAAACATTTGTGTGCAGTACTAGAAGCTGAAGCGTCAGTGGTGGTTTTACAAAGCAATTGTTGCTGTTTGATTTTTCTCTTTAATCATTAACCTTCTTGTGCTAGAAAGTAATTGCTGCTATTGATTGGCAATTCTTAGGTTCAGAAATATCAATACTGTTGTCTCGGATAGGTGTTTGGAAAGGTTTTGTTATTGTTTACAGAAGGCAGTCCTGAGATTTTTTCCTTTTTTATTTTATGCCCTCCAGTCCACTTCTGTTGCTTTCCTGTTGGTATATCATGAGAACGTGAAGCTGTCTAGTTTTGTTGCAGATAATCCCTCTTATACGCAAGGTGGTAACGGAATGGAGGAGCTGCTGACAGGAGGCTACATAATGGGCAGCTGATCCTATAATCACTACAATTTAGTATTCTTGTTATTATATTATTTATTACATTTCCATACCGTCCTTCATTCAGAGGATCATAGGGTGGTTTACAATATAAAAACACAAAAATGCATACCATAATAATAAACAAACAGTAACCCCACACATAGTTTATAAAGCCATAGATTGTTTCAGTAGCCAAAAGGCGGAGAGAAGAAGGCATGTAAAGGTGTGTAATGAAGGTGCCAAGCAAGCCTCCATGGGGAGAGAATTGCACAAGCATGGAGCCACCACAGAAAAGGCCTCTTCTCGTGTTGCCACTCTTTGGACATCTCATGGAGGAGGGACGTGAAGAAGGGTCTCAGATGATGATTATGGGGCCAGTTCATATGGTATACAAAGTAATTCTCTTTTCTCGCACCACTTTTTCTCACTAAAATTTAGTTCTGTATTGGTAAATGACATCGGGGAAAACTTTTTAAAACAGGGGTTTTGTTCTACTTTATCTCAAATGAATTGGTTTTTCGGGGTGTGTGTGACATATTCTTGAGCTTTGTCAGGGTACAAGGAACCTTATGAAGGTGACTCAGAGCCTCTAATGAGCCTTCATTCTGGTGCATGAGCTTAGCTTGCCAGTTTTTCCTGATCTCATGTTCCAGCACAGGGTCACCCAGAGCTGCTGGGCTGCCTGTAGGGAGTCTCATACCTTGCATGTTCTTCACACAGATATATGATCTCAGCTTCAGTAAAACGTTGCCAAGCTTTCTGTTTCTCGTGATCTAGCAAGGGTCCAGGCAGGCAAAAACTTGTCTGAGCTTAAAGCAGAAATTTGGGCCTGCTTAAAACATGGGCTATGGACGTGGGTGGCGCTGTGGTCTAAACCACTGAGCCTTGGGCTTGCCGATTGGAAGGTTGGCGGTTCGAATCCCCGAGACGGGGTGAGCTCCCGTTGCTGAGTCCCTGCTCCTGCCAACCTAGAAGTTTGAAAGCACGTCAAAATGCAAGTAGATAAAGAGGTACTGCTCCGGTGGGAAGGTAAACGGCGTTTCCATGCACTGCTCTGGTTTTGCCAGAAGCGGCTTAGTCATGCTAGCCACATGACCCAGAAAAACTGTCAGTGGACAAACGCTGGCTCCCTCGGCCAGTAAAGCGAGATGAGCGCCGCAACCCCAGAGTCGTTCGCGACTAGACTGAACTGTCAGGAGTCCTTTATCTTTACCTTTTTAAAACATGGGCCAGGGTTTTCTTGACTACCGTTTGCTTCCTTTCTACCCCACAGCTTCTAGGGTTGTCCTCTTTACCATGTATACAAATCCCCCCTCCCCATGCCCCAAGTAACAGTTTAGTGTTTAGTATGACAGCACCTGCACTTTGGAACTCTCTGCCTCCTGAGATCAAGCAGGTCCCTTCACTGTAGTCTTGCAGGGACCCAAATTTTCTGAGCTGGCACCCACCCCTCTTCCATAACCTAGGATGTGGAAATGCCTGCACTCGAATGCACAAACGTCACCTAGCTAGCCCACTAGTAACTGCTTGCTAGCCCAGTCTTGGGACTCCAGCTGCTTGTTACACTATATGCTGCCCTTCAATAAGCCACACTAAATGCTCTTGGTTTGACATCTTCGCTTGTGCCTTTGACCTCCCATGTAACTGCAGATCCTTGCAACCTGTGACTTGCCTTATGTACCGTTCACATTTGAAAAGAAAAGACTTCTGCAAAAGCAGAGCCATGAGTTCCAGTTCCTCATCAGACAGCAAGAGCCAGGACGGTGACTGACAGGTGACTGACAGGATACTGACAGGTGGTTTGGACTTTTAAAGAGAGGGGGAGGCAGATTGAAAAGATGTTCTTGGTGTGGTTGTGAAAGCAACTGGGAAGATGGCACTTGTAGGAAGTACCAGTTTTTGCAATCTTGAAAATATAGAAGTTGAATCAGAACATAAGTGGAGCCCTGCTGGATCAGGCCAGTGGCCATCTAGTCCAGATCCCCGTTCTTACAGTGGCCAGTGAGATGCCTCTCAAGCGGGATCTGAGCACACTCTCCACTTGTGATTCCCAGTAATTGGCATTCAGGATCATTCCTGTCCCCTAACCTGGAGGCAGAGCATAGCCATCATGGCTAGTAACCATTGGTCGCCTTATCTTCTGTGAATTTCTCTGATCCTCTTTCAAAGCCATCCAAGCTGGCCGCCTTTGCCTTCTGTGGCATTGAGTTCCATTGCTTAACTATGCACTGTCTGAAGAATTATTTTACCTGTCCTGAATCCTGCCCCTGACGCTATAACTTTACTCGTAAGAGGAGTTTCTCCATCCCCTTGGATCACTTTGGGTTCTCCCTTTTGTGAACCTTTTCCAACTCTTCAATACAGTCAGGCTTCATGTTACGTTTGCTTGAGGCTGAGTGTTTTCAAGTTGCGACGGAATGGGTTACTTCCGGGTTTTGCCGCTCGCGCATGCGCAGATGCACAAAATGACGTCATGCGCAGAAGCGGCGAATCGGGACATGCGCGGAGGCGAGTTGCGTTCTGTTCAGGTTGCGAATGGGCTTCCGGAATGGATCCTGTTCGCAACCAGAGGTACCACTGTATCATTTTTGAGGTGAGGCAACCAGAACTGTACACAGTGTTCCAAATGCAGTCACGCCACAGATTAGTACAGCGGCATTGTGATAATGGTGGCACAGGGATTGCGATTGCTTAGGCAATATGTGGTATTTGAAACAACTAATTAATTATTTTCTCTCTCTCTCTCTCTGTTTCTTGCCCACAGAGCACTCTCTGGTCCCCTCCGTGTTACTATGAGTCTGCTACACAGTAACAGCAGCTTTGAAGCCGGTGGTCAGGATAGCGGCTGCTGTGCAGCTATGGCCAGCTGTTCCATTGCTGGAGCCAAAGAAAAAAGCATCAGCACCAGTGTCAGCAATGGCACTGGCGGGACACTTTCAAACTCTTTCATGGAAGAAATCCAGGGCTATGATGTGGAGTTTGACCCTCCGCTGGAAAGCAAATATGAATGCCCAATCTGTCTGATGGCTCTCCGGGAGGCAGTGCAGACACCATGCGGACACCGTTTCTGCAAAGCTTGCATTGTCAAATCCATAAGGTAAAGGAGCAGTAGACTTCCGGCAGTAGTTGTCTGTAACGAAGGGCAAATCATCGCGCTCACCGTTGCACATGTTTCTGAGACACTGGGTTAGTGATTACGTTTCCATGTCAGCACTGAGTTTGCAAGTAAACTTGAGTTTGTAGCCCATCTCCAAAGCGTCGGTTGAACAGTTTTTCTCATGTATGCCTAAAGTGTCAGATGGAGTGCAGTTTTAAGCAAGAGGAAGCTCCCAATTACACTTGGGATGTCAAAAGAAAAGAAGTGGGAAGTCTAGGTACAGATGGACCAGGTTGCAAGCCGGCTAGAAAGATAACGTGCTTTTCACTGTTGCCACATAAATCTGATGTCACAAATTCCCTCTTAAAATTTATGTATTTTTAAAAAGCTAAAAGTATCAGGGATAAGGATGGTTTGGAGTGAGAGGGCTACCTTATTATTGGAAGATCCAGCATTTCCCTTGACTAGTAACCCAAATGGCCAGTTTACCACCCTTGATGTTTTCCATCTTGCGAATGGGGTGTTGGGATATCCTATCTCAGCTACAGATGCCTTCAATGGGTTGAATCCAGGAAAATGTGAGCAGAACTCTGTCTGTACAATGGGAGCTTTCTGGCTTCTCCCCCCTCCCCCACAAAAAAAGCTATTTCTTGAGTCCACTGGAATGGTGTGGGATGAGCCGGGGGGGGGGCAGTATGCAGCAGGAGCCAAGCCAGAACTGGAGAATATGATGACTGCAAGAATAATTTTATTTGTTATTTATTTTATTTCCAAATTTGTAAATTACTCTACATTCAGAGAATTCACCAGCAGTGTACAGAAAAAATGCTTTTATGTTGCTTTCCGCTGCCCTTGTGTTTTGCAAGTAGGCAGTATATAAATACATTTATTAACAAATAAATAAAAATATATAAAGTAACGTGGCACATAAAATGTTACAAAACTGGCAAGAATAACTAAAACACAGAATTTGCATTAATAGATAAACCTGCAGATTATGGTTTCTGGGGATCACTCTTAAAGCCAAAATAGTGTATAGTTAAAACACATTGGTTGCAATAGTGGGTAAGATTGCCAAAAAAATTTCCCCTGGACACCCACCCCCTTTTATTTATTTATTTTAATTTGCCAAGTGTGTAAAGCTGATTGAGCACGAGTTAAATGTGTGTAACTTGCAAGATTACAGTAGGCTGGATATTCTGTTTACCTCTCTATGATGTATATTATTGCTCTTTTTGATAGAGATGCTGGTCATAAATGTCCAATCGACAACGAAATTTTACTCGAAACTCAACTCTTTCCTGACAACTTTGCAAAACGGGAAATCCTATCGCTGACGGTGAAGTGTCCCAACAAGGGCTGTCATCAGAAGATGGAACTCAGGCATTTAGAGGTGGGCTTTCAGGGTTTCTTTTTGCAGAATTGCCGCCCAGTCCTGAGCAGTGTCAGCATACCGTAAGACTTTTTGGAATAGCTCAAAGGACACCTTGTTCCCATTCCCTCACTTAGGATGGTGGTAGTTATGGTTGCTACACCTGTGGCCCAGTGATGTTGTGACATCCAGGTGTGCAAAGTTCTTTGTAGCTTTCATGAAAAACCAGGTTGGAGGGACCTTTTCTCTTCGGCTCTTAAGAGCTTTCCAGTCTGCTCACCCAGAATTGCTTGATCTCACCAATTGGCTATTTACAAGTCTTAGCTGAATTCAACTTGAACATACTTTTTTATTTTATTTTTTGCACCCCCAAACCATGGGAGTAATTGACATGAAGACACTTGCCTCAGATTGGCTACCACGATCTTCAGTCTATATTTTAAGTCTGCTTCGGAATCATTTTGTGTAAGTTTATAGGCTAAATTGCTATTTGATCTCATTTTCTTCCACAGGACCATGAGCTGCATTGCGGCTTTGCTCCAGAGAAATGTCCCCAGTGCCATGGCATTTTCCAAAAGAATCAGATACAGGATCATATAAAGCAAGAATGTCCACGACGACAAACCTCCTGTCCAAACTGTGCCGTGTGGATGCCTTATGAAGAAAAAGAGGTAAGTTTCAAAATATGCAGCTTAATCAGAACAGTTGTGTTTGTTTATTTAAATGAAGCATATTTAACAAACTGTCAGGGGCTCAGGAGCAGAAGCGCAGGGAAGGGAGGAAAGGGAGAGCGAAGGGGAAGAATCTGAGGGCAGCGTAGGAGAAGAGGACAGTGGCCCGAGAGATTCCATGAGCCTCTCCAGCGAATCGGAAGATTCACAGAAGGGGGCGCCGGTGGCCAGGGCAAGGGGGGTCCCAAGGGGGACACTCCAGAAGCAAGGGGCCAGCGGGGACTCCCAGAGCAGTAGTTGGAGATCAGGGCCAGCTTCCCCACCAGAGCATAGTGGGGGGGGAAAGTCCCAGGTATCGGGGCAAGCGTATCCCCCAGCAGGGAGAGAAGATGGGTCAGGTCCAGCCAGCATCCCGGAAGAGGGAAGCAGTGATAGAAGCAGTGTAACGGTCAGGAGGAAGGTCACTGGGTTGGCGCGAGAGCCAAGTTCAAATGTGCAGGCGCGCGGGACAGCAGAGAACGAGGATTGGGAACCAGGTCCTAAAGCCCGCCGGAGGCAGGGGGAGGAGTCAGGCGACTCAGCGTCAGAAGAGTCCAGAAAGGGGAATGCCTCAGCGGACAGGAGGACCCAGAGGAGGAGAGAGCAGAGGAAGAGGTGGAGCAGGGCTAGAATCTTAAACTGGTGTCAGGGGGGAGGAGATTCAGACGGAACTTCGGCGGTCTAGGGTTTAAGACGTAGAGCTGCGCGCTACGGCTTTGAAATGGAAACTGAACTTCAATAAAGACTTTTGTATATAACGACGACCTGGCGTTGGTCCTCTGTGAGCTGGGACCTTGGGGCAGCTCTGACACAAACGTTTGCTAAAATTAGAAATATTTTTTTCTTCCTGTGTTGTCTGATAAGAGTGTCAGTATTTTACAGATGTGAGAACACCCTTCTATATGATATTCACAAAGATTTCACCAAGTGATTTTCTTTTTACTTATTTCCCCCCACCCCTCACAAGCAGCTGGATTTATATTTTTATATATAAATCTCGGTTTTAAAAAATTTGCCTTAAAAAAATTAAATCTACATGTCCCAGTTCCATCTCTCAAGCAGTTTACCCTGTTAGTTTGAAACTGAACCTGGACTTCAGGCATTTTGAACTTCATTTTTTGCCATGTGTTTTCTCCCAAGATTCCCAGCTGGTGGTCTGTTGATCAGGTCTGGCCCCAGAAAAAATTAATCAAAGTGTGAATCAATCAATCAATCAATCAATCATAAATTTTATTTATACCCCGCCCTTCCCAGCGAAGACCGGGCTCAGGGCAGCCAACACCAGGTAGAAAAACAATTGATTGAAATACAACTTAAAAACAAGATTAAAATACAACATTAAAATGCAGCCTCATTTCAGTAGGAACTCAAATCAAAGACTTTTTTGGGGATGAAAACGTCAAATCTTCACCAAGGCCAACTATCCAGACTGGTCCTACATGGGCCAGAAAAAAGCCAGGGAAGTCCCCAAATAGGAGTTCCATCACAGAAGGAGAAAGGAAAAAGGAAAGAGGGGAAGGGGATCAAGTTGATTCCAAGCCAAAGGCCAGGCAGAACAACTCTGTCTTACAGGTCCTGCGGAAAGAAATCAGATCCTGCAGGGCCCTGGTCTCATGAGACAGAGCGTTCCACCAGGCTGGAGCCAGTGTTGAAAAGGCCCTGTCTCTGGCTGAGGCTAATCTGACTTCCTTAGGGCCCGGGACCTCTAGAGTGTTGCTATTTATGGACCTTAAGGTCCTCCGTGGGGCAGACCGGGGCAGGCGGTCCTGTAAGTACGAGCGTCCAAAGCTCCCCATTGCTTTCCTTTTGTTAGAAAAGTAGGTTTCTAAGGTTTTGTTTTCGTTTTGTCTTTTTAATCTTCCTTTTGTGCGTTCCACATAATATCCTCCATAGATTAGCCACAGTACATGTGAAGTCCTTCCTTGTTGGAATATGCTACTGTTCTTATAGGCTAAAGACACTCGTGAGGCCGTAAGACTATGTAGCAAAAGAGATTTCTGGACCACTAGATAATAGTTTCATAGAATCGTGGAGTTGGTGACAACAAGAAAACACAGATTTCAAAACACCAAGGACTTGCTGGTCTTAATATCATTTAACCCTATTCTACAAAGGTCTGCTGACTATATACGTGTGCACCTCCTGAATTAATATATTAGTGCTCTTTTAGGAAATGAACTCCAAACCTATTGTTTTCTGTAGTGCAAAGATGGGATTTGAGAGAGAGGAGTCACATTCTAGATGGCATTGCATCAAACAATGTTAGTGATCTGTTAGATCCCTTTCGGTGCAATTAATTATTGTTTACTTTCTGGTTTTGGTGAAATGAAGGTTCATGACCAGATGTGCCTTTTAGCAAATGTCTGCTGTGAATACTGCAATACAGTGCTAATCAGAGAACAGGTAAGAATCTTTCTTGTTTGATAGCAAGGTAGTCTAGTTGTGGTTTGACTTGTGTCAGTATTTTAATTTCTTTATTTTAATAGTTTGTCATTTATGCGCCCCTCGTGGCATAGAAATACGGACAGGCAGATAATAATTTTAAAATAATACGGAGAACTGAATGTAGGAATGCCAAATAGCAAGAAAGCTTTCTTGCATTTACCATCAACTTACAAAAACAAATAGACTATTTTTATTTTTATTTTTTATTTTAACATTTTCTATACTCCCCTCCATCCAAATACCACAGGGCAATTTACAATATAAAAACAAAAATATAAACAGCATAATAACAAACAAACACAGTAACTCCTCCTCCCAGTTTAAAAGGCCATAGATTGTTTATTTAGCCAAAGGCCAGGAAGAATATTTTTGCCTCACGCCTAAAGATATGTAGACTGTCTCGTCAGAGTGGTGTAGACTCTAGTTATCGCTCGCTTGAACTACTGCAATGCGCTCTATGTGGGGCTACCTTTGAAGGTGACCCGGAAACTACAACTAATCCAGAATGCAGCAGCTAGACTGGTGATTGGGAGCGTCCGCAGAGACCACATAACACTGGTCTTGAAAGACCTACATTGGCTCCCAGTAAGTTTCTGAGCACAATTCAAAGGTGCTAGGGAAGCCTCCCTTGGGAGAGCATTCCCCGAGCGAGGAGCCACTGCAGAAAAGGCCCATTCTCACGTTGCTGCCCTCTGACCCTGTCATAGGAGACATATGAAGAAGGGCCTCAGATGATGATTGCAGGGTTTGGGTTGGTTCATATGGGAAAGGTGGTCTTTGAGGTATTGTGACCCTGAGCCACTTAAGGCTTCATAGGGGAAAACCATCACATTGACTTGGGCCTGGAAATTGATTGGCAGCCAGTGCAGTCAAGCCAGAAATTGCGTTATATGCTCAAACCGTCTTACCCTGGTGAACAACCTGCCCACTGAATTCCTCACCCACTGAAGTTTAATAATATTTTTATTATTATTTATACTGTGCCAGTCCGTCTGGGTTTCTCCAGCCACTCTGGGGAATGGTCTTCTGAGTTTCTGCCTTCTTCAGAGGCAGCCCCATTTTTTAAAAATTAAATTTTGATTCACTTGTAGGATTATAACAGTCCAAATCTGTGTATGTCAGCTCCGGAGTAAGTCTCATTGATTTCAGTGGGGGCTTGCTCGCAAATAAGCGGGTATAAGATTTGCAGCCTTAAATTACCTTTTGCATTGTATTGCATTGTTAATTGCCTTAAAAATTTCAGTTGAAGGTCATCTTGGGAATCTTAAGTAAATAAAATAACCTATGGCATATGCTATAAACCAGCAAACAGATTTTTCTCAGAATAAGCTTTGTGGGCCAAAATGTAAATATGCAATTACACACTGTTGGTGGTGGTGATGTTGTGGTGTGGAGAAGATCCCATATTAGTCGCACTCTGGGTGTTGAAATCAATGGTCTTTAGTGGGTTTGCTCTGAGCATAACTTAGTTGTATATCACCCTATATATTCTATATGTAGGCCACCAATTACTGTTTCTTATAAGTGTTGATTTCTGCACTTTACAAACTGAAAATTACAGTGTCATCTCTCCATCTGTCTGTAGCTTCCTAATCACTACGATAACGATTGCCCAACTGCTCCAGTACCGTGTACATACAGCCCCTTTGGATGTCCAGAAAAAGTAAGCCAGCACTTCTATTTGCTTCTCATTTGGTTGAATTTTGTATTGCTACTTTACTGCCCCAAAAGCCTCTTTTTCCCCTTGGTGTACCAGAGACCTCTGGGCAATGAAATGGGCTGGATTATGGGTAAAGCGCAAGTGGCAAAGGTCATGTTGCAAATCCAACCAAGCACAAGGGAGAACGCGTAATCCTGCCTCCTGCAATGGTGCTGAGGGCAGGGAAGATATCATTCGCCATAATATCTTTCTGAACCAGTTCTATGAGCTCGGCATTTGGGGCACTGTTCTGCAGTGGCTGTGGTCCTATTTCCGGGTTTAGTTTCCAAAAGTAATACCGGGTGGTTATTTTGTGGTCCTTTGGGCGTGCCACAGGGTACCATCCTGTCCTCAATGCTATTTAGCATCTATATCGAAGCTGCTGAGAGTGGTCATTGGGATATTGCAGGCGAGGGAGGTGTCATTGATACCCATGATACCTACCTCTGTTTCTCTGTAACATCTAAATCTGAACACGTGGGCCCTGTTGAAAAGGGTATGGATGGCTACATTTCCCCATCTCTGAAAAATGCCAACATGGTAGCTTTCTGCTTGGTGTTCATCATCCCCTGATGACATATAAAATTAAGCTTTACAATACGAGGACCTTCCAGATGTGCTGTGAAATAAGGTGATCTGCCTGAACTTGGAAGCAGGTAGCACATGGTATAATCCTGATCTCACCATTCATTTAGATCAGCAGTGACACAGGTTTGTGCAGAAAATCTGTATTGAGATTTTTTTCTTCAAAGCCTTAAATTGCTTTCCAATAAAGGCATCTGAACAGTGCAGTAGTAACACTTTCATTCTGTTCAGTTTTTCAGATAATAATATTTCTCCTTGTTCAGTTTTTCAGTTCTTGTTTCAGACAATCACTGGAAGATTAAGCCAGTTCTGCTTTTAAACACAGTGGTTTTTTCCTTGCCCATTAAGGCTCAGTGCTTGACTTTAGTCAAAGGAAATGCTTATGGAACTATGTGCCTTTATTTAATTACAGATGCAGAGAAATGAGTTGGCACGGCATATGCAGGAGTTCACCCCAGTCCATATGAGAATGATGGCTCAGACTCTCCTGAATATCACTAATTTCCATGGCGCTGTCCCATATGACCCATCACCTTCCTGTGAATGTAGCCCAGAGGTCCACAACTTCAAGGAGACGATTCAACAACTGGAAGGTCGCTTGGTAAGGCAAGATCACCAGATCCGAGAACTCATAGCAAAGATGGAGACACAAAACAACCAGATGAGAGATCTCAAACGCACTATCCGAAATCTGGAGGAAAAAGTCGCAGAAATGGAATCACAGCAGTGTAATGGTATTTTCCTGTGGAAGATTGAGAATTTCAGTGTTTACTTGAGAGCGCAGGAGGAAGATAGGCCTGTTGTAATCCACAGCCCAGGCTTCTACACAGGGAAACCCGGCTACAAACTCTGCTTGCGGCTGCATATCCAGTCCCCGAATGCACAGCGCTGTGCCAATTATATTTCCCTTTTTGTTCATACGATGCAAGGGCAATATGACAGCCACCTGCCTTGGCCCTTCCAAGGCACCATACGGCTTTCTATCCTGGATCAGTCAGAAGGATCGTCAAGGCACAACCATGAGGAAGTGATGGATACCAAGCCCGAGCTGCTGGCTTTCCAGCGTCCCATGGTCGACCGCAACCCAAAAGGCTTTGGATATGTGACGTTTATGCAGTTGCAGGCGCTAAAACAAAAAACATATATAAAGGACGATAGTATCCTAGTGCGCTGTGAGGTCATAACACGCTTAGACTTAAACAGTCTCCGAAGGGAGGGTTTTCAGCCTCGTAGTACTGATGGGGCGGCATAGGCCACTAGGCTTCAGACTTGAGCTTTTGCTGGTCAACTGTGATATAAGGGCTGCAGATGAATAAAGAGATTCATCAGAATGGCAGATCCTTGAAGCAGAACCAAAACTGCCATTCTGAGATGCTTTTCAGAGCATGGAAAGTGTTTCCTCTTTGAGTTATTTGTATTCAAAGTGGTAAAGACGACGTCCTGATGGTCTAAATAAGTAAGCTAAATAACTATGCTATGACGGGTATATTACCAAAAGTTAATAAAAACTATGCAGTACCATTTTTAGGATAGCAGAGGCTTGGTCAGACTCTGCTTTTTATTTGATGGTTGCATTACCTTGATGTATACATCTCAAAGGAGCTGAAAAAGCAAGCACACCTGTAACTTCATTGATACGCTGTCACTAAGCCTGGGCAGGAATGTTGGTTCTCTTTGCCACGCACCTTTTTGCAAACCTCAGTGAGCTTGAGCTGTAAACTGGTTGTCTTCACTTTATCCCTTCACTTCCCATGGAATTTTGTATTAACAGCTGCTAGTATGGTGGAATGTGTAGAAGTTTTTGATCTATCAAAAAGCTCAGTGTGGCACTGCCCTAGAGAAGCTTAAATGATTTCAGTCTGGTTAACTCACTGATGAGATCTCCAGGCATCTTTTGTCTTCAGCCTTTTGCCTTCCCATTGTGTCTTCTTTTTGTCATGTCTCTGATCCAGCTGTATTTTTGCCCTTGTAGCGGTGACAGAAAATTCTATGTGGGCAAACATGTCTTGTGTTGTACTTGAAAATGTCTTCTTTGGCGCTCACTTGTAGACGAGTAAGATTGTCTTCCATGAACACGGTCTTAACAGTGAACCTATAAGTGACTGTGGAGGCCAATTCTGGATCCACACGTCCTTCCACAGCGGAGACATTGGTTTCCGGGCAGGAGTTGATCATGGTGAGGGTTTGCCAAACGTGCCTTCCTCTTATCTCGTTTTTCCTTTTCGCTCTGAGTTCATGCTTCTTCAAAGTCCACAACACTTTTGGCAAAGGCTGTTCTCCACAACTACAAATCAGCTGATCAGATTAGGGTCAAGAGTGTTGTATCTGAGCCTAAAATTGAAGAGTGTTTGGAAAGTTTGCTGTCCATAGTTCTAACTTGTGCACAGTGATCAAAATAGAATGGGGCTACGCTGGTGCACAATCTCCTTGTCAATGTTATTTGACCGGTATATCCTGTGAAAGTTGTCTTCTGTAAGAAGCCTGTGAACAAAATTCATTGGTGCTGATAGAAAAGGTTGTGGGTGATTGTAGCACTCTCAACAATAGCTATGTGACATTAACACAGAGATGTCTAGAAATGTGCCATTCTGGTCATAAATTGTAAAGGCATCCTCAGTATTGCTCACTCAAGAATTCAAAGCCCTATTCCAATGTGTATATAGCCATATTATGATAAGAACCTGCTGGTTCAGGCCAGTGGCCCATGTAGGCCAACATCCTGTACTCACAGTGGCCAAACAGATGCCTGTGGGAAACACGCAAGCAGGATTCAGACAGAAGTGCATTCTCTCTTCCTGGGGTTTCCAGGAACCAGCAGCATTGCTGCCTCCCAACTGTGGTGTCAGAGCATAGCCATTGTGGCTAGTAGCCATTGATTGCCCTCTTCTCTTTCAAAACCACCCAAGTTGGTGGCCATCACTGTGACAGCTTGGTCTTTCATTGGCTCTCAGCCCTATAAGGCGTGCATCCTGAATGAGTGAAATGGGTTTTTTTAACAGCAAAGAGGATTTACTGTCAATAGGAAGGCACTGGCAAATTTTGAGGATGTGTGAGAGAGACAGGCAGAGAGCACAGTTCTCAAAATACATGGTGGCACTAGGATTCCTTTGGGATCGATATAAACATGAGGTCATGAAAGGAAGCATTTTAAAGCTTCCTTTGTGTAAATTGAGGTAAAAGTTAAGATTGGCTCATTGGCTGGTATATCAGATCCCCTTTGCCATCTACTTTCCGCTTAACTTATTTATTGTAGAAGAGATGCATCTTTGGAAACAGGGACCTATGGAACCTTTTCGGAAAAAATAAAATTTTGCCTATACTGAAGATTCAAAGAGCCACCTGAGCAAAAACATAAGTGACAGTTTATAAACTAGATATTGCTATGTACTGCCTCTTTGTCTTGTGAAAAGGAAGTGTAGATTTCCAGATTTTTAGTATTTAAATGTTGCATTAGTTTGTGTTCCCTGCTTTACAAACAGAGTTCATGTTGGTTGTAGAGGGGTTTTTTTTTTGTAAATAAATAACTACCCCTATAGCTGTATACCCTAGATCCTGGGAATATAGGAACAAGCCCCTTTGAACTCAGTGAGACTTAATGCCTTCCTTTTATTTCATGTTTATTTTGATTGTTAAGTCAGGGAGCAGGACTCTGTTGTCTGTTCAGCGTTTTATATGTGCATTGCTTTGGAGTTCCTTTTAAGAATTCATTTGATGCCCATCAAAGAAAATGAAGTAGTGTGAAGACTGCCAGTTGTGCACACTGACATCCATATGCCTCTGTACTATGTACTTTCCTTACTAGAGGTGGCAAGTAGGGTGAGTGGAAGATGGAGTACAACAGACTGTAACCAGAAACCCTGCATGTTCAAACAGGGTTTCCTGTACTTGCTGCGGCAGGAAAAACCTCTTCGTGAGGACATGAGACACTTTACCCTAGAAGGCAAATGGAGAGCTCTGCTTGCGAGTGCCAAGCTAGATCAGTGGCCTTGGTGCTTCTCCAGCACTGTGACAGCTCCTCTCTTTGCAAAAGACACTTGTCCCGCATCATAATGTAAGTAGATATATTCGAAAAGGGTATGTTGCCTTTGAGAACTGAAACATATTAAATTCAGTCACTTTAGTATGCTTCTTCTTTGGCGGTCCCTCGTAGCTGAGTAAGATCGTCTTCCATAAACATGGTCTTAAAAGTGAGCCTGTAGGTGGCTGCGGAGGCCAATTCTGGATCCACACCTCCTTCCACAGTGGGGACATAGGTTTCCGGGCGGGAGTTGACCACGGTGTGGATTTGCCAAGCGTGCCTTCCTCTTAGCACCTTTCTCCCTTTCGTCCTGAGTTCGAGCACACCTGACGGCTACTTCCTACATTTTTAGTGGGGTGCAAGAGCTTAAGGGTTTGTAAAGAGGCTTTATATACTACCGAGGGTTTGGGTTTTGTTTTACCTGATGAGATATAGGAGCAACCAGTTAGGGACAGGCACACATTCCATGAAACACTGATATAGCACAACAGATCTGTGTTACGGGTGATAAGGATGCACTAAAATATTGTCAAATAGTGTCAATTCTACTAGTTTCTCAGAAGAATACTTAATCTATTTTGTAACTCATGCAGAAGCCTGTATATAGTATTGATAAACTAATAAAACCATTATACTATTCTCTTTGCATTGTACTAGGCTATTGTTTGCCATAATCATACCAAGACAAGGACCTGACTATAAAAAAGCTCAGAAATATTGCCGAGTTTGCTGTGCTTCAAGAACCTGTATTTTGGCCTTATTTAGTAGCCCACCCATCTCAACAGGGAAGGAAAGTGTTTGTTTAGTGATAGCTAATAGCAGGCAACTTGTGTCATTCTAGTGCAAACAGCTCTGGTCTGGTGCCCTCCAGTCTACAACTACAGCAGAGACTACAACTCTCCTCAGCCCCAGCCAACATGGCCTGTGGTCAGGGATGGCAAGTTACAACCAAAAACATTTGGAGGGGGACCACATTTGTGGAAGGCTCTTGCAGAGATTGGATGGCTATCTGTCATGGATGCTTTATAATGGGCATGATCATAGAATCATAGAGTTGGAAGAGATCACAAGGGCCATCGAGTCCAACCCCCTGCCAAGCAGGAAACACCATCAGAGCACTCCTGACATATGGTTGTCAAGCCTCTGCTTAAAGACCTCCAAAAAAGGAGACTCCACCACACTCCTTGGCAGCAAATTCCACTGTCGAACAGCTCTTACTGTCAGGAAGTTCCTCCTAATGTTTTGGTGGAATCTTTTTTCTTGTAGCTTGGAACCATTGCTCCGTGTCCGCTTCTCTGGAGCAGCAGAAAACAACCTTTCTCCCTCCTCTATGTGACATCCTTTTATATATTTGAACATGGCTATCATATCACCCCTTAACCTCCTCTTCTCCAGGCTAAACATGCCCAGCTCCCTTAGCCGTTCTTCATAAGGCATCGTTTCCAGGCCTTTGACCATTTCGGTTGCCCTCCTCTGGACACGTTCCAGTTTGTCAGTGTCCTTCTTGAACTGTGGTGCCCAGAACTGGACACAGTACTCCAGGTGAGGTCTGACCAGAGCAGAATACAGTGGCACTATTACTTCCCTTGATCTAGATGCTATACTCCTATTGATGCAGCCCAGAATTGCATTGGCTTTTTTAGCTGCCGCATCACACTGTTGGCTCATGTCAAGTTTGTGGTCAACCAAGACTCCTAGATCCTTTTCACATGTACTGCTCTCAAGCCAGGTGTCACCCATCTTGTATTTGTGCCTCTCATTTTTTTTGCCCAAGTGCTTTTAATGTCCTATTCCCTAGATGGTTCTCCTGTGGCAGTTTTTAAAGGATGACATCTTTTTTACTTCCTCATTTGCATCCCGCTTTGAACACACAATGGAATCCCAGAGAAACTGGGGCATTTCCTGCTTTCTTCCAGTAAGGTGCATGGTGGGTACAAGCTACACTTCAGTGTATTGTCACTTAAAACCAAAATGCAATACAACCAATTTGTATTAGTAGAGTGGCTAACACAGAGGTGTGAAACTGAAAATTTTAGATTTTAAGTCGGACACAAAGTGCAATCTATGCGTGTTTATTTTGTGAGAAAACTGTGGCCAATAAACCATGTAACTGTGCAGAGAGATAGACTTAAAACACCTGTTTCTGTTTAAGTCCATGATGTGCAGTGTAGAGATTAGAGAACAGTGTGAAATTAATTATCTGGGCTTAGACAGCTTATATTCCATGCTGGGGGGCGGGATAAGAATCTGAGTTTGCTTTTCCAACAGCATATGAATCTCTCTGGCTTTAGCAGTTAAATTAGTTCACTCCTTAATTCATGAAAACTCCTTGTATCATAAGTGCTATGAGTCAGAGCCTGGTAGGCAAAGACCCAGCAGGTGCACCTGAGTATTACATTAAAAGCTGGGGAAATAAACAGCCTTGCAAATTAAATCCACAAACCTGTTAGCTCATGCGCCTTTCTGTACCTACAGTCAAGAGTGGCAAATCAGCTTTTCTGGTTCCTCAGTCTCCCTTTGAGGCATGCACCTGCACTTTCAAATCTTAGGGTGTCTTGAATTTTAGCTCCCTGGCAAGAGCTGGAGAATGTTCCTAAGCTGTTCTGTGCAGGCCCCCATCCATGCACAAACAGCAGCACAAATATACTAGCCCACGTTCCCACACAGTGATGTTAGGTCATAGATGGCATATTTACGGCCCAAAATGGGGAATGAGGGGTAGAGCTCTAACTGATCTAGTTTCCTGGAGAGCATAATGTCGGAGTCCTGCCGTCATAGATGGTGCTTAGCATAGCATAGAAAGAAGACACAATGAGGCAGCGAGTATTTTCATAATGGCCGGGCAGCTCCTTCGAACCTCTCGCTTCCCCGGTAACTTTTATTATCCTTTGTCCTCACCAAACAGCATGGTCATCTGGCAATGTCTCACGTTACATGCCTGGTCAAGGTTTGACACTCCCCTCACCATATAAGGAAACACTGCCCAGAGGAAACACAACTCCATCTAAGGTCCTAATACATTGTAAAGCACAGAGTGCCGGTCAGCCGAGGTCAGGGGGCACCCTGTGGTATTTACAAGCCTCTGCCTTGGCTTTATGACTCCCACAGCATAAGAGCCCTGTTGGATCAGACCAGGCATAGGCAAACTCGGCCCTCCAGATGTTTTGGGACTACAACTCCCATCATCCCTAGCTAACAGGACCAGTGGTCAGGGATGATGGGAATTGTAGTTTCAAAACAGCTGGAGGGCCGAGTTTGCCTATGCCTGGATCAGACAAATGGTCTGTATAGTTCAGCAGCCTCTTCCAACAATGACCAACCAGATACCTATGGGGAATCCCCAAAAGCAGAAATGAGCGCAATAACTCCTGTCCCCTCTTCCCCACATGCTGAAACACAAGGCATTCTTACTTACTGCAGGTGACAAGGTCAGTGACTATTTATCAACTGTTGTTGGCATTAACAAGACACACTCCAACGCTTGTCGGTGGTGCAGAATGTATTCAGGGAAACTAGGATTGCAACCATTACCCTCACCTGAGATTGACCACGAACTGAAGGTATATGCAGACTACATAGAGGCGCTGTTTGTGTGTGTGTGTGTGTGTGTGTGTGACTTCACCCTAGTTTCCATGTGTTTAACGTAGGTGGATAATGGGGCACAGAGTTAAAACTTTAGGGAAATAATGGGGAAGGCAACTTGAAGAACACACATCACCTGCTGCTCTGGCAGAAACAAGCCTGTCTGCGCCTGAATTTGAAATTCACCCTCATAGTGATTTTCTATTTCAAGAGGTGTAACAGTAAAAATATTAGCAGACGCTTCTTTTAAACTTGCAGGGAGTTGGTTTTTTTAGCACAGATTTCCTAAAACCATGACTATTTATAGAATACCCTGGTTCCAGCATGTGTATGCACCTACTGAACACGAAGCTAAAATGCCAGGGGATAGCGTTGTTTCATTAAACCCAGAGCAGCTGTGTCTGCAAACTGGAGAGCTTTGTGTGATACTTACTTGTCATCTTGAGGGGTTTTTTTGTTTTTTAATAAGGAGTTCTGCTCAGTAAATTAACTAAATTAATTAACACAAAACCCATGACATTTCCCTCCTTGCAGCACTTGGCAAAGAGTTGGAAAGTAGCTAGAATTTTCATGTTTTCCTCTCCCATTTAAAATTGCATGTTTTTAACCTTATGTTGTTTAGTCGTTTAGTCATGTCCGCCTCTTTGTGACCCCCAGGCCCTCCTGTCTTCCACTGCCTCCCCCAGTTTGGTCAAACTCATGCTGGTCTCTTCGAGAACACTGTCCCACCATCTCGTCCTCTGTCGTCCCCTTCTCCTTGTGTCCTCCATCTTTCCCAACATCAGGGTCTTTTGCAGGGAATCTTCTCTTCTCATGAGGTGGCCAAAGTCTTGGAGCCTCAGCTTCAGGATCTGTCCTTCCAGGGAGCACTCAGGGCTGATTTCCTTCAGAATGGAGAGGTTGGATCTTCTTGCAGTCCATGGGACTCTCCAGAGTCTCCTCCAGCACCAGAATTCAAAAGCATCCATTCTTTGGCGATCAGCCTTCTTTATGGTCCAGCTCTCACTTCCATACATCACGACTGGGAAAACCATAACTTGAACTATATGGACCTTTGTCGGCAAGGTGATGTCTCTGCTTTTTAGGATTCTGTCTAGGTTTGTCATTGCTTTGAAGAAGAATACAGTACAGTGGTACCCTGGGTTAAGAACTTAATTCGTTCTGGAGGTCCATTCTTAACCTGAAACTGTTCTTAACCTGAAGCACTACTTTAGCTAATGGGGCCTCCTGCTACCGCCGTGCCGCAAGAGCACGATTTCTGTTCTCATCCTGAAGCAAAGTTCTTAACCTGAAGCACTATTTCTGCCTTAGTGGAGTGTGTAACCTGAAGCGTATGTAACCTGAAGCGTATGTAACCCGAGGTACCACTGTACACATATTCTGGGGAAGCCTTCTGTTCGGGGGTGGAGGCCTTATTATTGGAGAGCTCTTATTTTCGGGGGATGCCTTTATATTACAGCGAGAGGCAAAAGTCGAAGGAGGTCGGGGGTGTCTTACTTTTGGGGAAACCGGGTTATCTAAGACCTCAAAATTCCTCTCACACCGGCGGCGGGTGTTGAGCCGCGGAACCGGAGGCCGGACCGGAGGCCGCCCAGGGGCGGGCAGAGCAGGGCGCGGGGCCGAGGGGCCTCCTCTCAGGGAAGGCCATGGCTTTCGTGAGGCGCGCGAGGCGGCCCCTCATGGCGGCGGCGGCGGCCCTCTTCCTCCTGGCGCTCTTCGCCTCAGCGCGGGCCGAGAGAGGCGGCGGCGGCGGCGTCGCCGGCTGCGCCTCCTCAGGGCTGTGGGAGTCGGAGGCGCCCGAGGCCTGCCCGGCGGAGTTTCCCCCTCACGAAGCGGCGGCGGCGGCGGCCTCCTCCTTCCCTCAGCCGCCGGGCTTGGGGGTGGCGTCTGTGGCGGCGTCGCCGTCCTTCCGCGGCCCGGGCAACTCGGACCCCCGTCCCAACCGGGAGCTGCCCATCCTGCTGTGGTGGAGCGGCGGCCTCTTCCCGCACTTCCCGGGCTCGACGGCGCGGCTGGAGTGCGGCGGCGGCGGGGGCGGCGGCTCGTGCCTGGCGACCAAGGAGCGCCGGGCTCGGCTCCGGCGCCGGACGCGGGCGCTGCTCTTCTACGGGACGGACTTCCGCGCCTACGAGGCGCCGCTGCCTCGCCCGCCGCACCAGGCCTGGGCGCTGCTCCACGAGGAGTCGCCCATGAACAACTACCTGCTCTCGCACGCCGCCGGCGCCCGGCTCTTCAACTACACCGCCACCTTCCGCCGAGAGTCGGGCTACCCGCTCAGCCTCCAGTGGCTGCCCGACCTCGACTACCTGCGCCGCCCGCCCGCCCTCGGCCTGGCCCAGAAGGAGAGCGCCCGGCGCCGGGAAGGCCTGGCCGCCGTCCTCTACATCCAGTCCCACTGCGACGTCCCCTCCGACCGGGACAGGTACGTCCGCGAGCTGGCCAAGCACCTCCAGGTACATTTAGCCTCGCCCGGCGGCTCTCCGCTTTCACAATCTCTTGCAATTCATTGAGGGTGATTTTAGGTCAACGGTGTCCCTTTTAGCCGCTCCGAGCCGGGCTTCGGAAGGGGGGGGGAGGGGGGATATAAATAAAAATTTATTATTGTTATTTTATTATTCTCCTCGCGGAAATCCTCACGACGACCCTGTGAGGTGGGCCAGGTAGGAAAGGGGTCGCCCAGGAAGATCCGCAGGGGCTGAGCGGGGATTTGTTTATATATATGTGTGTGTGTGTTATTATTATTATTATTATTATTATTATTATTATTATTTATACCCCGCCCATCTGGCTGGGTTTCCTCAGCTACTCTGGGCAGCTTCCAACAAAACACTAAAATATAGTAACCTACTGAACATTAAAAGCTTCCCTAAACAGGGCTGCCTTCCCTAAACAGGGCTGTGTGTGTGTGTGTGTGTGTGTGTGTGTGTGTGTATATATATATATATATATATATATTGTATATTATACACACACACATATCATTGTTATTCACATTATCTCTTTTGCTCATTAGAGCCTATTGCAGGGGCCAGCAAACTTTTTCAGCAGGGGGCTAGTCCCACTGTCCCTCAAACCTTGCGGGGGCCAGACTATATTTTGAAAAGGGGGAAAAAAATGAATACCTGTGCCCCACAAATAACCCAGAGATGCATTTTAAATAAAAGCACACATGCTACTCATGTAAAAACACGCTGATTCCCGGACCATCCGTGGGCCAGATTGAGAAGGCGATTGGGCTGCATCCGTCCCTGGGCCTTAGGTTGCCTACCTCTAGCCTATTGACTTCCATCCCTTCCGTCTCCTGGCTTTCAAAATTAACCTTTATATCATTGCACTTTGTACGTTTTCCAGTTCTAGTTAATTCATTACAAAGGACATTAGAATCAATATTATCATCAAAAGGAGAAAGTTACCCATTACAAGTCTTCAGTCAACCCTGCTAGTGATGTTAATTGCTTACAGTGATCTTTCAGATATCGTGTAAGTTTGCTCCAGCCCTTTTGGAATACTTGATCATCCTGGTTTCGGATTTTCCTGTTGACTTCGCCAGTTTTGCAAAGTCCATCATTTTTATCTGCCACTCTTCTTACGTTGGTACTTGTTTCCATTTTGGGGCTAAAAGAGTTCTTGCTGCTGTTGTTGTATACATAAACAGTTTTCTATCTTCCTTTGGTATCTCTTCTCCCACTATACCCAATAAAAAGGCTTCTGTTTTTTTAACAAAATTATTTTTTTAAACATTTTCTTTAATTCATTATATATCATTTCCCAGAAAGCCATTACCTCTTTACATGTCATCTATTACATGGCCATCTATTCCAGGGGTGCCAACTTCAATAAAATATTGGGCGCGCATCATAATAACCCACCCTCTTTTGCACACCTTCCAGAAACTTTGAGCTGCTTGGAGGAAAAGGTGGGTATGAACGTAATAAACAAATTGTACAATAATAATCGTCCAGCATCCTCTTCTCACAGTGGCCTTAATGCTCCTAAGAACCTAGGAATCTAGGTAGACTGCCTCTGGGCCGGGAGGTTCCACAAGAACCCAGGTAGAGCCAGGCCACTGGCCTTCCTTACAACACAATACTGAGAGGTATAGGGCTCTTCCAAATTCACTTTGTGGCCCGAGGCTGAGGAAGTAAACATTCCAGATTGTGGCTTAAGGTACGAAGAGGCCTGCTGGATCAGTCCAGTGGCCTACTCAGTCCTGTTCTCAGAGTGGACAAGCACATTGTCCCCATGAGAAACCCGCAAACAGGACCTGAGGACCAGAGCCTTCTCACTTCCTTGGAGAACAACTGGGATTCAGAGAATTTGTCCAGTCTTCTTTTAAAGCCATCTAGTTCTCTTTCTCACCCTGCCTTTCTATCCCTACCCATCCTGCTTTTCCTCTCAGAGATCCATGTCTGTTTGTGACATCACAGAAACTTTGACTTCACCGTAGCCATTACACTTTGACATCATCGTAGCCATTGGCAACAACTAGAGAAACACCTGCAACCCCCCCCCATTGAGAGGGGGCAAGAAAGAACACTAAACATGTATGCATTTAGGAACTTAGCATTGCATTTGTTTTATATGAAACCAGTCAGACACAGTTTTGCTTTTTTAAAAAAAGGCATTTAGGAAAATAAACTTCCTTGCTTCAGTCCTGCTGTTCTCTTCATTACTTTCATGATTGGTCTTGGGGAAAACCTCACCGGCTTCCTGGAAGGCAAACAACACGTTGAGTGGGATGGCCTCCGTCCAGCAGCCTCAGCCAGACCCTCCACTGGCTGCTGCCTGGTAACTTCACCCCGGACGTCCTGGTCAACTTCCGCTGGTTTCTGCCCATGAATATCCACTGGTTCCATTCACCCTGCGCCCAGAGGATGGCATCTGCCACCCCCTGAGCACGTATTTCCCAGCCACAACACTACTTACCTGGACCACGTCCGAATGCTCCCATACACACACGCAGACACACAACATTCGCAACCTCCCATTTGCACTCACAGACACACACCATCTGCCATCCCGTGAAGAATGTCTGTGGACGCATTCACTCACCAGCTGCTCTGCATTCTCTCTCTCTCTCTCACACACACACACACACCCAGCTTCAAGTCATGAATCTCCACACAGCTTCTGCCAACTGACTTCCAAAGGTGACCTTCAGCCAGCTGACATCTGCAGCACCTTAGGCCACCCGCTGGCTTCTGACTGCAAACTCCACCAGCCACCAACACCTGTCATCTTCTGCCAGGTGTGTTACCAGACACCAGACAACTTCTGACTGTGGAAATTAGCTGCCTTCAAGCTGCGATCCCACCCAGCAAGCGGACTTGCCTTCTCCCTGTTGCTCAGCATCCCATTGTGTGATGAGTGCCTCTTTCCTCCTGCCATTTTGCCTCCCTGACGAAGGAGACCCTCCAGAGCTGAGTGCCACAGCTGCTGCCCACTGAGGTCTGGGCTGGGAAGAGGGAGAAGCCCACCTTTATAGCCATGCAACTGACAGATGCCTTTGTGACATCATAGACAGCCCCCAGCCAATGGGAGCAGCTGTGGACGTGTCACCATAACCTGTTTGAGCATCACAACTGTGGCTGCACCTCAGCACCAATGGGCCATTTGTTCACTTACTAATAAAAAGTCATATAGCCCACTTCTTATCCATACCAGGGAAGGGAACACCTTAAAACTGAGGGGGAGGGAACATTTTTTATCCTAAGGATCGTATCCCCTTACGGTCAGGCAGTGCAGGCCAGAGGTGGGTGGAGCTAGAAGCAAAAATGAGCAGAGCAATGAGTGCAGCTCTCATCTTTGTACAGGAGGCTCCATTCCAGAACATAAGAAGAGTGTGTTGGATCAGGCCAGTGGTCCAGCATCCTGATCTCACAGTGGCCAACTGGATGCTTGAGGGTCCCGCTCCCCTCTGGTGGTTTCCAGCAACTGGTATTCAGAAGCATTTCCTCCTCCAAGTTGCCCTCTCCTCCATAAATTTGTTTGGTCCTCTTAAAACCACTGCCTCCTGTGGGAGTGAGTTCCACAGATTAACTGCTTGAAGTCTATCTGTTCTGAATCATCCCAACACTCAGCTGTACACAACACTGTACACATCCCAACACTCGGATGTACACAAGTTCTAGCGTTATGAGAGAGGGAAGAAAAACACTTTCTATGCCATGCATAATTTTGTAAAATTATGTCACCTCTTACACGTCTTTCTTTGAAAGTCATGTTGGCTGACCCTAACTCATCCTGGCTGCAGCCATGCAGAATTGCAAAGAAAAAAAAGGTTTGGTGTGTTCATTGTTCCAATCTGGTGGAACACTCTGTCACAAAAGACTAGGGCCCTGCGGGAATTGACATCTTTCCGCAGGGCCTGCAAGACAGAGCTATTCCACCAGGCCTTTGGCCAGGGCACAGCCTGACTCCCTCCCTCGGCAATCTTCGCGGAGCTCTGGCCCAAGGGTTGCCAGTGGCTTGATTTGAATTAATTTTATAATGAATGATTTTAGAGTATTGTTTGTGCTGTACTTTTGTACTGTTTTATTGTTCTTAGCTGCCCTGAGCCCAGCTTCGGCTGGGGAGGGCGGGATATAAATAAAATTTATTATTATTATTATTATTATTATTATTATTATTATTATTATTCTAGAGCAATCTGACTCATGGGCCTCAAGTGACTTGCTCAGTAAAGTCTTAAGTGAAAGTGTAGATTTTGTGTGCGTTGTTTTCTTGTAGTCTTCATCCATTAAAAAACAAAACTGTTGGGCTTCAACTGTAGGCTAAATATCTGGGTCAGAGGGTGGTAGCCAGCCCTGTGCCAGTGTGCCGTTCCTCTGGTTTAGCAGCACCACAAAACATTTTGCCCTTCCCCAGAGTCTGTGCCAGGGGGTCCCCTAACCCCACCCCCCCAGAGCTGATTTTGAGGGTGCAAGTGCGGAGGAGTTGAAGGCAAGGGGAAAGTTCTCTTGTGCAAGCACAGCAAGTCTTGGATACTGCCCAGAATACATGCCTCCTGAGGATTTATATGATTCTGAGCCAGATGGGTGGAGTATAGATAACGATGTTGTTCACCTAACTGGCATGTAACAGACCAAATAGGAGAAAATCAGTTTGAGGAGAGAGAGAAATGGAAACAGAATGGAGAGCCCTGTTTATTACATCAAAGTATCGGGACAGGAACCCCCTTCTGTGCACTCAGCTTATATTTAAAGCACGTGGCTTCCTCGCAGAAATCCTGGGTGCTGTACAGTGGATGCTCGGGTTGCGAATGTGATCCATGCGGGATGCACATTCGCAACCCACGTCTGCACATGCGCAGGTTGTGATTTGGTGCTTCTGTGCATGTGCAAAGCGCGATTCGGCGCATGCATGACCGCCGAAACCCGGAAGTAACCCGTCCCAGTACTTCTGGGTTTCGGCGGTCCGCAACCCAAACACAACCTGAAGCGGCTGTAACCCGAGGTATGACTGTAGTTTTTCCCTCAGACTCTCCTTCCAATGGAGGCTTTTAAGCAGAGGTTGGACAGCAGTACATCAGGGATTCCTTAGTTGTGATTCTTGCTTTGCCAGGGGCTTGGACTAGATGGATCCCTTTCAGCTCTGTGATCTACAATTCTTGGAACCCTTAACAAACTACAGTGCACAGGTTCTCTCTCTCTTTTTTGGCAATGGGGTGGTGGTGCATTTTTGATGTGTGTTTAGCACTTGGAAACACATTTGGATTGGAGTGAGCAGGTGGGGCCAGAACCCAGCTGTTTCTTTTTCAGGATGATTTCTTTCTGTTGTAGGTGGACTCTTACGGGGCATGCCTGAACAACCGAGAGCTTCCCAGCGCGAGGCTGAAGGACACTTCTACAGCCACTACAGAGGACTCTGAGTTCATGGCTCTTATATCCAAGTACAAGTTCCACCTGGCGATGGAGAATGCCATCTGCCGCGACTACATGACGGAGAAGCTTTGGCGGCCAATGCACGTCGGAGCCGTTCCTATATATCGAGGCTCCCCATCGGTACGTGACTGGATGCCGGACAATCATTCCATCATCCTCATCGATGACTTTGAGAGCCCCAAAGAGCTAGCAGAATACATTAATTTTCTGGACAGGAATCCGGAGAAATATTTGGAATACCTGAAGTACAAGAGTCCCGGTGGCATTACGAACCGGTTCTTGGTGGAGAGCATGGAGAGGCGGGAATGGGGACTGAATGATATGACCCGGCCTAATTATTTGAACGGGTTCGAGTGCTATGTCTGCGACAAAGTAAATGCCAGAATGAAGGCGGAGGAGGAGCATAGGAAGTCTCGTGGGAAAGTGCCGGCCCCTGAGCCTGAAATCGCCCAGTTCTCACACATGGGGTGCCCACCACCAGCACCCGGGTATGGAAATATCGAAGACATTCCTGATGGAGACAGGTACTAGCCGTTGTCGTGGAATATGCAGCTGTCCTTAAGAAAGCTGAGGATTGTGCAGTGCTTGCTCTGCTGGTGTTTTGCACCAGCAGGATGTTGATGGATTAATTACATTTCTGGGCTGGTTCACTCCAGTGGAGATCCTTCTGTGGACCGGATCATGCGCGTGCATGAGCGGTGCGCCCGCGATTTCCTGCGTCTGCATCTGCTGTGCAGACGCGATTTCCGGCGCCATGGAAGTGAGTCCCTGCTCTGCGCTGCGCCGGTTTAGCGCATCACACGGGGACTCGCTAAGTGGACGGCTCAGTTTGGGGGCAGCTCGAGGGCTGGTTAAACAACCCCCCATGGGCCGCTTGTGGCCCATGGGCCTTAGGTTGCCGACCCCTGAATAAGAACATTATAGAGCATAAAAGAACATCACAAATACATCATAAACACTACAGAATAATTAACAAATCATCAGTGAAACAACTGCAACCTATCAAACATGGGGAACAAAGCGACAGCTAAAAAATAAGCTAAATATCGCAATTAAAGCAAAAGTCATAACCTATAAAGCATTTATAACCTATAAAGCAAAATAAACCACCTTAAAATATCAGCCAAAAAATGAACTAAGCACACACACATTCTCCACACCCGCATGACTCATAATCTTCCACTCTGTTCAGCTCATTAAAATATGCATCCACATAACGCAGCAACTCCCTTCTGAAGGTTCCTCGGGCTGGCGGTGGGGCAGTACAGGTGAAACCACCCACCCCCTGATGGCAGAAAAACTTTTTCTCCCCTCACAATTCTCCCTCTGAAACAACTCCCTTATGAAGGGAGGGTGGGGCAAGGCAGGTGGGAAAAGCTGTTGCCTGCTGGCCAACACAGAAAGTTGTGCAAGAGAATGTGTTCGAACTCAGAAGTGACTTGGAAACGTCCTAAAGATTGTCACTAAAACCTCACTAAAAGGGCATTTTCAGGCTTTTCCAGTGGGTTTCAGATTACAGTGGTGCCTCGCAAGACGAAATTAATCCGTTCCATGAGTCTATTTGTTTTGTGGTTTTTTCGTCTTGCAAAGCACGGCTATTTGCGGCTATTAACGGCTTAGCGGCAATTAACGGCTTAGCGGCTTTAAGAAAAAGGAAACAAACTCGCAAGAACTCACAAGACGTTTCGTCTTGCGAAGCAAGCCCATAGGGAAATTCGTCTTGCGGAACGACTCAAAAAACGGAAAACTCTTTCGTCTTGCGCGTTTTTCGTCTTGCGAGGTACCACTGTATACACGATTTCCCGACTCTCTGCACTCATTTTCTTGATTTGCTTTTTAGCTGGAAGGAGATGTGGCTGCAGGATTACTGGCAGAGCCTTGATCAGGCTGAAGCCCTCACAGCCATGATTCACCACAACGAGTCGCATCAGGGGAGATTCTGGGACTACATGCACCAAGTCTTCATGAAGAGAACCCAGCAAAACTAACCAGACTTGTTATTCAAGTGTCTTCATTGTTATGAGAGGCAAGCAGGGCATCCACAGATTTACCAGCACCGAAATTGCTGTTCCAGGACAACTTGGAAATCATCTTTTATATAAGGTATTCTCACTTTGGAGATTACTTTTTAAAAAAATTCTTGCTTCCAAGAAAAGGCCAATTTCGAACCAGCTTTTGGTTCATTTGCCACTGCTCCAAGACGAGGAAACCTCCCTCATCTGTGGGGCAAAGAAAAGTATTCAGCATTTCTGCTGCTTCAGCGACTCTCAGAAAGTACTTTTTGGTGTGTATGTGCCAAATTCCTTAACACGGACTGTTGGGCTTACTGTAAAAGTCCTGAATGGTTGCACTTCAGGGATTACCTCCATTCATAAGTATTCTTCAACATACATTGGTTTCTTTATTATTTTTGATATATTTCATTTAATATGAAAGAGAACAGAACAAGAGTTTACATAAGCTCAGCTATGCAGTATTCAAATAACCAATTCTCGATGGGCTGAAATATGTTATGAACTGTGCTGAAATATGTTATGAACTTATTGTGGTGCATTTCCTCAATTTGTAGAGACTACACAAGTTGCTCACTGTTCCCCCAGTGATGCGATGGGTGTGAGGCAGCAGTAAATCACACTGAGCAAGTTGGAGTTAACTCTTCGTTAGCAAACGCAGGATCTGGGAGTGTCAGGCCTAGTGAGCAGAGCAACCCATCTTTGGTAGATCTTGCCCCATGGATCAGTTGCTGAAACTGAAAGTCCCCGTCTTCTCACAGGTGCCTCAGTGTTAGAAACAGAGATATGAAAGCTAGGAGCGAAATGACACCCTAAACCTAGGTTATGGGCACAACAACGGAATATAACAAGACAACAAAGCTGAAAATGAATGAATTGCAGCTAAAATCTTACGTTTGTTTTTCCCATGGTCTAGTCCTCATCTGAAGATGGCAAAAAACAGAGGGATGCTTCCCCTACCCGCTCCCTTCATAGTCATATGAGGGTCCGTCAAAATGCTGCCTTTCTGTAAGGCCAGCTGAGAGGCAGAACCTATCAGCTTGCCTGATACTGCAATGATTTCTTGGAAGTTGAGCGGGCAGGAATTTCTCCTCCCATCTCAGCGCCAGCAGTGGCGGTTTTAATCTGAAATCTTGGGTGCAGTACTGCGCCCAGAGCTCAGAAATTGCTTGCACTAATGAAATTCCCAGTTGCAAAATGTGCCTAGAACAATGGGAGTTTTGAACGCTGAGCTGCCCAAGTTCCCCTCCTTTTCGGTGTTTCCCCCAAGCAATCAGACTGTGCGTGCGCGAAGCCAATTTCTTTCTCCTTTTCATGCCTCCTGGTTCTGGGAGACCGGCGGGAAAGGAGCTTTTTGCGGCAGGAGGGGGAGACACCTGTGCCTCTTCCCCGACCAGACTCCTCTCTCCTTCTTGGCCTCCGTTCTCTTCTGCCTCTGATGCAGGACTTCTCTGCCACAGACTCTTCCTGCTCACCAAGCCCTGTCACCTTCTGTTTCTGACGCCTCCTCCTTCCATTCCTTTCCCTCCCCTCCCTCTGACCATTCACTGTCACCCCACCATCAATCCCTCGGCTCTGAGCCTTTCCTTGGGGTTCCCCAGCCAGTTCCATCATTCCTCTGTGTCCATGACATGATGGTTTTATTAGGCTGGTAATGACAGGTAGCTTGATGCGGGAAAGGAATTGGAGTTAGGAGCAATGGACATTTGTGCTGATTTCCGTCAGTTTTTTTAAAAATAATAATAATTAAAGTTTATTGACAAATGCATACAGAATACAATAGAAATTGTTAATGTGCAGAGAAAGATGACGGGCAGAATCCGAGACCAGGAGAAAGAGACAGTGGAAGAAGATTGGAAGAAATTTAAGGACTATCTTAATAAATATTACAAGATTAAAGAATGTTAGATTGACATGGACTTAAAAATATTGGTTTTCAGAGACATTAGAGTAAGAAAAGGAAGGGAATTAGTAAAAAACTTTTGGGAAATAAGGGAATGGAGTTGCTGATGGGATAATGAAACTAGAATACAAAACGGTGAGGTATGAGGAAGTCGGGGAAATAAGGTTGAGAAAATAAGCTTTGAAATTATACTTGTTTTTTGTTTGTGTTTGTTTTCATTGTAGTTGTTTTGTATTTGTATGTTCTTATTGGAAAATTTAATAAATATTATTAAAAAAAAAAAGAAATTGTTAATGTGGCTAATAGCAAGAAACGTGAAAGGAGAAAAATAAAACACAGGTGCAGAGGAGGGGTAAAATACCAAGAAACTACTGAGATGAGAATACAGTGCCACATTCAATTGTTCCATAGGAGAAATAAAAATTGGGTCAGTGTACTTGTCTGTAGAGCAGAGGGGGGTTAGTGGGCTGTTCAGTGGAGTTTGCATAGGAGAGAAACGTGAGTAAAAAAGATCCATTCTCGATGAACCATGAGTGACTCTCTGTTAATATGCCCTGTGGAACGCCCTCCCACAGGTGTCAAAGAGAACAACAACTACAGTGGTGCCCCGCAAGACGAACGCCTCGCAAGACGGAAAACCCGCTAGACGAAAGGGTTTTCCGTTTTGGAGGCGCTTCGCAAAACGAATTTCCCTATGGGCTTGCTTCGCAAGACGAAATGTCTTGCGAGTTCCTGCGGGTTTTTTCCCCTCCCCCCCCCTTTCCTAAGCCGCTTATCAGCTGATCCGCTGATAAGCCGCTTAACAGCTGATCGCTAAAAGCCGCTAAACCGCTAAAAGCCGCTAATCCACTAAGCTGTCAATGGGCTTGGTTCGCAAGACGAAAAAACCGCTATACGAAGAGCCTCACGGAACGGATTAATTTCATCTTGCGAGGCACCACTGTACCAGACTTTTAGAAGACAGCTGAAGGCAGCCCTGTTTAGGGAAGCTTTTAATGTTTAATAGGTTATTGTATTTTAGTGTTTTGTTGGAAGCTGCCCAGAGTGGCTGGGGAAGCCCAGCCTTATGGGCGGGGTATAAATAATAAATTAGTATTATTATTACAATGTCCTGTACTTTCACTCACTACACCTCCTAGGAAGGAGGTGGTGACTTCCAATGGGCAGCCCCTGTAAATCTGGCTGCAGCAAGAATGCTTCGTCCTTCAGTTTAATAAAAGTTTCCCCCCCCCCCCCCAACATTTTTCTGTTCACAGAGGTACATTTCTGTTTACAGAATTAAAAAGGCTATGCAGTGGATTGTTGGAAGTACATTCAAGTCCAGTTTCTGTACTTATATGGGTCAAGATGTGTTGCAAACACTAGTTTTAACCAAGTCTGTTCTTCCTTTACCCTTAAAACTCACGCTGTGTGCAAACGTAGCTCTTCAATAAGAGGCATACAAACGTTATATTTATTCTTTATCCAGATACTTGGAATCTAGCACAATTTTCTGTCTCCAGGTAGTAGAGAACAGATGCTATGTGTCGTAGGTATGACTAGTCACCTGCTGGACAGAAGTCATGGGGGTGCATATGGCACAAGAGCCCCTGGCCTTCAGCGAACATTCCCTGGAGACCAAGGTGGCTGGCTGACCTGTCCTGTGGAATGCCATCCCATCAGACGTCAAAGAGATGAGTAACTACATAACCTTTAGAGGTCATCTGAAGGCAGCCCTGAATTGGGAATCTTTTTAATGTGTAATTTTTTATTATGTTTTTATATATGTTGGAAGCCACCTAGAGTGGCCACAGCAACCAAGTCTAATGGTGTGTGTTACAAATAATAAATTGTTATCGTTCTGAAAGGATACCCTGAATAATCCAAAGGGAAATGATGGTGATTGTTCAATACCATAGGGTGGGTTTCCACTGCCCCCCCCCAAAGGAATAAACAAAAGCATTTCTTTTTCTGAACATAAAACCATGCTCAGTTTTTCTTATCACAATCTAATGCAAATCGGGGCTCCCAAAATGAAAGATGAGTAACTGCGGTACTTGCCATGCTTATGGTCCATAGCCTTGCATGTCGATGATCTGAATAGCCACCTCTCTTCTCTGCATTGAGGTAGCCTCACCTTAGCTAGGCCACCCATTTGGGTTTAACCCTGGAATGCCCCCTCCCAAAGTATCCTCTGCAGCAGGTTGCTCTGCTGTTTCCTAACCACGAATTGTGCACCACAACATTCCTGTACTCCACGTGTTTTAGCACTTGAGAGCGAGCAGTACCACAGCTGCTCCTGGCGAGACCCAGTGTATCCTAGCTTTTCCAGGATGCACCTCTGGGTGAAGTGGGATTTTTTCACATTGCAGCCTTTTTTCACATTGCTAAGATTAAGATGCCTGGGAAGGTGGAGGTGACAAAAGAACTGGAAGATAAATAATCCCAAAGGGCAGGTAGGAAGTGGGATGCTCCTCCAGATGTTGACATCACCTCTGAGGAACCACATCCCTGCCAGAAGGGTGGAAGTTTCCCAAGGCAGTCTGAACGTACACACCGGGGCTGTAGAACAAGTTGAATTTGGCTCAAGTTCTCAATTCAGGACAAAGCTGGTTTTGGCACAAGCGTGAACACCATTGGCAGTGTTTCTTGGGAGAACTGGAATTCCTTACATTGATTTTATTTTTATATACCATTTTTTTCGCTCTATAGGACGCACTTTTCCCCCTCTAAAAATGAAAGGGAAATGTGTATGCGTCCTATGGAGCGAATGCAGGCTCCTTGGCTTCAGCGATAGCAACATGAAGCCTCCGAAGCGCAGAGGGAGTGCTCCCTCCGCGCTCCGGAGGCTACGCGTTGCTTTCGCTGAAGCCTGGAGAGTGAGAGGGGTCAGTGCGCACCAACCCCTCTCGCTCTCCAGGCTTCAGGGATAGCTGCCTGAAGCCTTTGGAGCGCAGCGCGAGGTCCCACTGCGCTCCAAAGGCTTCAGCCACGCACCTGCCTGGAAGCCGGAGGAGGAACAGAAGGGTCTCCTATTCTCCTGCTTCGCTTGAAGGGGTGCTGCACAGAGAGGGAGAACTGCGCAGCGCCCCTTCAGCAACGCGCCTGCCCTGGCTTCTGCCTTAGCCATGCGCAGCCTCTTTGGGCAGGGGGATCCTTCATCCCGCTGCCCTGAAGAGGCTTGGTGCGGTTATCCCAGAAGCCAGAACAGCCACACGGTATCCCAGAAGCCAGATCCTTCTTGCTGTTCTGGCTTCTGGGATTCAAAATATTTTTTTCCTTGTTTTCCTCTCCCCCCCCCCCCCCAAACTAGGTGCGTCTTATCATGTGGTGCGTCCTATAGAGGGAAAAATACGGTATATTTTTTTATATATAGTGCATGGAATAAACAGCCTTCCAAGGCCCCACACTAGTGACTCTTGAGGGAAAAGGATCTACCTAGGTGTAAATTGTACTAGTTTAAGAAAAACACAGATAATCTAGATGGAGAATGTTAAATGCAAGAGTCTTAATATCCCTTCGTTTTAGAAGTTGCAAGGATATGTTATCTACCACAGTTGTTGTTTCAACTTCTAACACTAGGTGGCGCAAGCGAGTTATTTTTGCACTCTCTTCCAATGAGAAATTATAGAGCCAGAGATTTGTTGCACAAATCAAGACTCCCAATCAGCCAATATAGAGTAATTGCAAGAGGAAGGAATAAGGAAACCACACCTGGTTTTGAGACTTTGTGACTAGTCTCGAGGCCATACAGGGATCTGAACCCAGGTGGCACTCTAACCACATTGCACCATTAAAACACAAATTCAAGGTCTAAGAAAGAGTTTAGCTTGGAATTTCTTGGGTTGTAGTCGGCTAGCTTTTTCTCAAAGCAGACCCACTGAACCTAAATTAGACATGGCCATTAATTTTAATGTATGTACTCTAAGAGTAAAGGTAGTTTTATACAACCTTAACTTGTCCCATTGTTCAACATATATGTAAAAAAAAAATCAGTTCAAATCACCCCCAACTCTGGCTCAGGAGGACAGAGGAGCTGCACATTTCAGTGTAAGGAAAAACAGCTTTGGACAAGGCTTGGCCCCCTCTCCTCCTTACCAGTGCAAAAAAGCACCAGTACATGCATTCAGCTTCTAAAAATGCTCAGCTTGAGTCTCTTCCCATAAATGGAAAGCAGGTGTGCAGAGCTGTTCTGAGGCGCTCAGGAGTCATTGCCCGAGAAATGGACATGGTTAAGCAGATTGCCACCATGCAGATTAATACCTTCATTCATCTGAGCACAGCGTGTTAGAAAAAGTGGCAGGTGGAACTTAACAGGGTTTTGATGGTGTAAATGATGTTTTTCAGCATTCCTGCCTAGGGAGAGGACTTTGCCTTATGCAGCAGAGTCCACCTCCTCTCCCAGAAGGGGAGGGAGAATCTGGTTACCTGCAGAAGTGTTAGCTGCAGAACTGGTCACATGCACCACTATTATTGATATTTATTAACTTGCTATACTACCCTTCATCCGATCGTAGGGCAGTAGCCAAGTGTCCCTTTCCCTTGCAAAGTCCTGGGACTTGACCTCTATAGTTGTGCATAAATTCTGGTGTCATCGGTTGCTCCCGCAGATAAACCAAAGTAGCAGATAAAAAGGTAAAGGGACCCCTGACCATTAGGTCCAGTCGTGACCAACTCTGGGGTTGCGGCGCTCATCTCGCTTTACTGGCCGAGGGAGCCGGTGTACAGCTTCCGGGTCATGTGGCCAGCAGGACTAAGCCGCTTCTGGCGAACCAGAGCAGCGCACGGAAATGCCATTTACCTTCCCGCCGGAGCGGTACCTATTTATCTACTTGCACTTTGATGTGCTTTCGAACTGCTAGGTTGGCAGGAGCTGAGACCAAGCAACGGGAGCTCACCCCGTCGCGGGGATTCGAACCGCGGACCTTCTGATCGGCAAGTCCTAGGTTCTGTAGTTTAACCACCCCCACCCCCCAGTGAATAAGTATTTCCCCAGTCTAGGAAGGGCACTGGTCCATTGTGGCCATGATGCAAGGTAAATCAGGAGGTGCTTTAGAAATGAAGGGCTGGGAATTCAAAAGTGCCTGGAGAGCCACACCATCATGTTCTGTAATGCTTGGTGTGCTACTGGCACACTCTGCCTAAAAGCGGAAGAATAAAGGCTGAAGTGCCCCAAAGCTTCATGAATGTTCAGCAAAAACATCCAAGGATACAAGCTGCACGGCGTACTTTCAAAACACGTTCTTGTACAATATTCACATCATAAAAATAAAAACCTTTATTGATAGTATGAACGTTTAAGGTTTAATGCTGCCAGCTATAAAAATGGTAAAAAGACTTCTGCTTCAGACATTTGACTTTACAAATATACAGATGTTAATGACAATTAATACTAGATTATGCAGTCTGAACTTCATTAAATTCCCATTAGCCAGTGACAAACCTCTCTAGCAACACACGATTCAGAGAAGATTAAACATTATATTCCCATACACACAAGTCTATAGAGAACTTAAAAGACTAACCCTAGAAGTCTCACTGGATTAGCTGGAACCATTTTAATAGTTGTGCTTTGTTTAATCTCAGAAGATAGGCTACTAGCAAAAATACATCTTTCCTCTTGCATTCTCCCTTCCTATAATCCATTGTTGAATACAGTACTCAGTGCATTTCCTAATAAAATTATTGTATATAAATCTCTATCATATCGTAAAGAAAGGATACAAGTTAGTGTAAACACAAGGGAATATTTAAAGGGCTGCTACAAAACCCTCCTGTTTTAAGATTAGAAGAGACGCTGGAAAGAAACCATTCACCCCATTTTCAGCTGCACAGCCCACATCCAGACACCCGGAAAAGCACAAGCGAGCTGTTCTGTGTGCTTGTCAGATTTGTTTCCTATCTGCCTGCAAGCAACCAGCAATGACAATTGGCCAGAAAAATGGGAATTGTGGCACATGGATCAAAATTTAAGAGGGATATGATCATGTGGCAGGACTCCTATGTCCTCATATGCCTGAGAGCCTGCCCTCAGAAATAACAGTCAATTGGCCAAAATGCTTCCAACAGAGCAATAGACCAACTTGCAAGACCACAGAGTGGCATTTTGAAGCAGCACCAATATATATATATTTTTTAAAAACAAGTATTCAAGAGCTTTGGTCCAGTGAAGGAATAGGACAACCTCCTCCCCCCTGCCAAGGGCTCAAGAGGAAACTGACGGAGGGCCGTGGGGGCTAGACGCAGGGTCGGACAGGGCCAGAACTGCACACCCCATGCCGTTACTCTCGCCCCAAAGATTGGAGAGTGAACATTTAAGTGTGAGATGGCTGTCAAAGAAAACAGTAACTGTCGCTCCCCTCAAAACACACAGAAACGCCCCTTTGGAAAGTGCTTTTCTCTTCCTGCTGACAGAAGGTACAAATGGGGCAGGATCTGCACCTGCAAAGCTCCCCCTGGTCAGGTGGGGAGCGTGTCCAAGGTGGGGGCGGTAAGGAGCAGAAAGAGGAGAGCCACACGCATCTCGCAATATGACACCTGCTGGTCCTCATGTAAAAACAGCAACATTATATTACAATTTAAAAATGTTTATTTGTGCAGATTGATTCTGGGGGAAATGGCAAAATGTGTTAAGGTCAGTGTATTCGGAAGCTTGACCACACACTCCTGCAATATCTCAGGGCCAAGCAGCCTGGCACCATTTCTGCCAGACACATGGCTTGCGAGGATCAGAGGCGTAAGACATGTACAGCACAGGGAGCTTCTTCATTAGAACGAAGACTTCTTCAGTCCTGTATCTGCCCCATGTCACTAACCATCTTTACTAGGGGAAAAGTTCTCAGACGCAGGGGATATAAAGCTTAAGAACAGCTTCCTCGTGGGTTGAATCCAACGCCGTACCGCTGTTTAAGTGGGACACACTTCACTCTTCCCCCTACCCCACCCCACGGCCCTCCATGCACTCTCAAAACCTGGAGAGTTTGCAGGCCTTTGGGAGAAATTCTGGGGATGGAGGGAAGAGAGAAAGGTCAGTTCCCAGTGTGCAAGCGGTGTTGGATTTCGCCCCGTAAGTGTAGTTCCTCGTTCTCTTTTTCTTTTTTGAGATATGAAGAATTTCAAAGATATCATCAAACCAAGATTAAATGAGTTGTGTGCACAACCTGAAGACTCCCCTTTTTTCCCACATATATATGCATCTCTACGTGAAACATAATAATAATGATTTGGTTTCCACAGCGCTGCCAGGGAGGTTGGGCTGCCTTCTCTCAGCAAGCGCCCCTTAGGCAGCAAGACCGATGTCAGCTTGACATACAGGATTACTGCGGCATGAGCACGTTTTAAGTTATTGCTTTGGATCGTCTAGTATGGATCCCTATCCTTCCAATGCAAAAACCTGTATAGAATTGACTAACCATTTCTCATTTCAAGTAACGTTAAAGATCTTTATCAAATAACAAGATCCCGCTCTCAGAAGTTCTACACACACACACACATACAACAGTAGACTATGTGAAGAATATTAAAAATTAGCTTTCAAGATTTAATCTCGCCTATTTTATCTCTCTGCGTAAGAGAAAAATGCAAGGAATGGATACTTGACTGGGAAAAAAGAAAACCCAAACAAACTGGCACCCTGATTGTTTAAAGCTCCCAAAGTGTTTTTAAAGAAAGGTTATGTCGTCAGAAAGGCCTGGGTTGCCTAAAGCTCAGCAACAGGGGCCAAAGTGCTCCTGACGCAGCAGCTACATGGACTGACTTGGTTCATAGCAGGGGAAAAACTGACCGACTCTAGCGGTCACCTTTGGAACATTCCCCTTCTGTAGTGTACTGAGAACTGGAAAGGATTAAGAACAGTGTTGATTTCAACATTCATGATTCAGAGAGGAAACTGCTTTCTGCAGTTGGACGATCCCTTCTGGGATTTGCAGAGAATCACATTCATATCTGCAGGCTTAAGCTCAGGCACTTCTTAGAAAATGTCTGTCTGGAATGGAAGTTTGCATGGAGTGTTGGGTTTTTTTCTGCATAATTTAAAAATGAGTGTTCCGTCGTCATAGTCCGCTGGTCCGCTCCCAGCGTCAGGAATTCACTGCATCTCTCCGTCTCTTTTTCTCTCTCTGTTTGATGTGCCTGCTGCTATGAGAGACCTTGAGGCTCTAGTGTTTAAGAAAGGTCTGTACACAAGTCGTGCTATTTTCTACACGCTATAAAATAAAAGGAAAAGGACACTAAGTGTGTTATACAAACAGATTTTTGTTACTACCCAAATAATAAATAACATGGAGTGGCTAAGACAGTGTTTCAGCTCTAGGAATTGCAAACGCACGGAATGCAGCTCTTTCTGGAGACTAGCTGTTGGCTGGCAGTAAGATCTCAATTTCCTTCCCATTGGCCACCACGGCATTGATTGAGCAGCTGCTCGCCAAGTCCGCAGGGGAACCCAGAGAAGGTGCCTGAGAAGAGGTCTTCGTCGGTGGAGTGTGGCTGGCTGGAGAAGGAGCCAGCCCAGGTTTCTTTGGAGGAATCGGCGGAGGGTTCCCTCTTTCTGCTCTGGGTATGGTTGGCGATTTAATGCCAGGCGACAGTGGGCTCAGCGGGCTGGAGACTTTGCCTGGGCTCGACTCGCTTTTGGGGCTCATGGCGCTGGCCAGGGTCCGGTAGTCTGTGCCAAAGGGGGAGCTGTTGGGCGAGACGGGCTTGATAGGACCCTGCTGGCTGGTGAACCTGGAGAGAACCTGAGTGACGGTGTTGCGGGCAAGCTGCTTGGCGGCCGAGTTGTCAACGAGGGTGGGCGACAGGTCCCTGGACGGAGGGCTTTGGAGACCGCTCGACGGGTGGTCCTGGTCAGCTTGGGACTGGAATTTGTGGCGAGCAGCATGGAAGCGCTGGTTGATCCCCACCTGGTAAGAAGACTGGTAACTGGGGCTGCTGGCCGAGGCCCCAACCAAGCGCTTAGTCATCACTGGGGAGGAGCACGGGGAGGATGTCAGCGAGGAAGAGGCGGTGTTGCTCGGAGACAAGGAGATCCCACTGGAAGGCAGCGGCGGGATGGATGGGGAAAGAGACTCTGTCCTCACCGGGGAGCTGCTGTTTTCGGTGGGACCCTCAGGAGTGGACCCGGCAGGCTTGCTCTTCTCCAGATTCTCCATGCTGGGCTGGGCTGGCTCCACGCTCGCTTGTGCATCAACCTCACAGTGCCCATTTGCCTTGGCATAAGAGTGGGGGGCCGTGGCAGCGACAGGCGACAGGGCACGTGCCAGTTTGATGGTGCTTCCCTGGCTCTCCTTCAAAGGGCTTTCTGTCTGGCAAGCGACGGACCGACATGGGTCTTCTGTGACGGTCGCAATGGACACCTTGGAGACACTTGGTGGAGGGTTCTCGGCTTTGCAGGAAGCCTCCAGCTCCTTGAGGGTCTGCTTCAGCTGCTCCACTTCTTCCTTCAGCGCCTTGGTGCGGTTCTCCTCCCGGTTCAGCTTGGCTCTCAGCTGCTCCCGCTCGATGTCGAACTCCGAGAGCTGCTTCTCGACCTGGGCCTCCATCTGCAAGCCCCTCTTCTTCTTGGCTGCCAGCTCCTCCTCCAGCTGGCTCACTTTGCTCCTCTCCTTCTCCAGCTTCCCGCTCAGCTCCCCCAGCTTCTGACCCTCCTCCGCAGCCTTGGCGGCGGCTTTCTTGCACTCCAGCACCAGCATGGAGGAGAGCTGTTTGTGATGGGCGTGCTCCTCCTCCAGCTGACTCGAGAGCTTCTTCTGCTCCCTTTCAAACTTCTTCACCTGGGACTTCTCAAATTCCAGCTGGAAGGGAAGAGAAAGACGCTTAGGGGGAGGAGGGGACCATCTTTGGCTTCTCAAACACTCCCCACAAACAGAAAGACCCTCAATGTCAGTTATGTCAGTTAACGAGGGGAGAACGAGTGCAAGAAAAACAAAGGTCTTTCTTGTGAAAATTCTGCCCTCCCAGGCTGACAGGTGTCTAAATCAACAGAAGATCATTTAGACACCTGTATAATAATAATAATAATAATAATAATAATAATTATTATTATTATTATTATTATTATTATTATTATTATTATTAATTTATTTAATAATTTATTATTTATACCCTGCCCATCTGGCTGGGTTTCCCCATCCACTCTGGGCGGCTTCCAACAAAACGCTAAAATACAATAACCTATTAAACATTAAAAGCTTCTCTAAACAGGGCTGCCTTCAGATGTCTTCTAAAAGTTTGGTAGTTATTTATCTCTTTGACATGTGGTGGGAGGGCGTTCCACAGGGCGGGTGCCACCACCAAGAAGGTCCCGAGCACGTTTCCGAGCACAATTCAAAGTATTGGTGTTGACCTTTAAAGCCCTAAACGGCCTTGGCCCAGTATACCTGAAGGAGCGTCTCCACCCCCATCGTTCTGCCTGGACACTGAGGTCCAGCTCCGAGGGCCTTCTAGCGGTTCCCAAATTGTGAGAAGCAAAGCTACAGGAAACCAGGTAGAGGGCCTTCTCAGTAGTGGCACCCACCTTGTGGGACGCCCTCCCATCAGATGTCAAAGAGATAAACTACCTGACATTCATAAGACATCTGAAGGCAGCCCTGTTCAGGGAAGTTTTTAATGTGTGATATTTTAATGTATTTTTGATATTTGTTGGAAGCCGCCCAGAGTGGCTGGGGAAACCCAGCCAGTTGGGTGGGGTACAAATAGTAAATTATTATTATTATTACATCTCTTTGCTTCTTTATGTGTTCCTACAAAGACCAAAACCGACTGGCCTCTGCAACGGAGCAAAAACTCTCCCTCTAGTAAGTCTCCTTCCATGTTTGCAGGGGGAGATCCAACTCTCGGAGACAGAAATACTGGTGCTGGCTGCCGGTCTCCTCACCCACGCAAAGCAAGTTCTCTGTGTTAAACAGCAATTAATCCCTCCTCCCTGAACGCTGAGTAAGGAGTGAGAGGGCATACCTGCTGGGTGAGCCGCTCTCGCTCCTTTTCCAGCATGTACGTGACATCATCCCCTTCAGCAGTATCTTGGGCGTGCCTCTGCCTCTCTTCCTCAAGATCCAAGATTACCTTTCAAAAGAGAAAAGAACACCATCCATCACCTTGAAAGACAGCAATAATTACAGGTGTATCCAGATGTGCACGCCAGGTCCCTTTCTGCCGAAAGCAAAAATGAAAGCTCTAATGAAGGCATGCAGAACCCCTGACCTTTACTTATGTGTAAGGGCTCTGAGAAACTACACTATCAACCCACCCCCATCCATTTTCGGCAATTTTCAAGGTTTGTCCTCTTTCGACTTGTGAAAGAAATGACAAAAACATGCAGAAAGAACAGCAACAGACACGCACATAGTGACGCTTTGTTGAAATAATTTGCTGAACAATTCTGAAAACCTGAATCAGTTGTTATATGAATTTGAGCCCAGCAGAAGAAAACCTAAACAGAGGGACAAAAACAGACGCTCAGAAGAATGAAAGTCTTCTGGATGCTGACTGGGTCAAAAATGAAATTTGTACAAATATACTTTTGTTTTCTATTATTTTGGAGAGACAGCTGTTTCAGTCACTAGCAGCACAAAAACCAGGGAGAGAAAAGGGGGAATCTTGTAGCACTTCGAACAAATCTACCTCAAGTGCTTTAAAACCTGCTTTGAGCAGCATTTGGTAACAGCTGGGAAGCTGGAGATTGTTTCCAGCCCATTCCAAGAGCATTATGGTGCATGAAAGAGCTTTGACCGCTAGAGTCGGTCAGTTGTTCCCCTGCTCTGAACCAAGTCACTTTGGCCCAGAGGCCTGAGCTTCTCCACCCCTGAGCTAGATCATCTTTAATCAATTCTGAGACATTCCCTGTGGTTCCAAGAGCAGCATCAGTAATAAAAATCACAGTATATTTGTGTTTTAATATCTGAGGAGTGCTAGTTAGAGGCATCATATAATGTTAGCCCTGCAACGTGATTTTACTGAACGTAAGCACCCAGAAATGTGCCAAACAGCAATGAAAATGTCACATCAAATTATAAAAGTGGTCCAATATGTAATGTTAACCTGTTAAGCGGTATCTTTCTTTCTTTTTTCCCCTTCCCTCCCTCCCAGCTCATGAAACCCACCTTTCGATGCCTGCTCTCTGCAGCTGCGAGTTGGGACAACATTTTTTCCTGCATATTCTTGCAGTGTTTCATCACAACCTTCAGGATGGACAAGGGATTGGCACAAACGGGCTGCTTATCGCCATGGTTCTCTTCCTTCAGCGCCTCAAAATCCCTCTGAAGAGCCATCAGTGGATCACTGATGTTGAATTTTCCATAGCGCTCTTCAATGAAAGCATCTCGGCGCTGGGCCTGAAACACATTATCAAGTTTTTCACGTTGTTAGCTACCAAAGAAAAGGAAAAAGAGAACCCTCAAGATAAAATCCTCATGGAAACAGGAGTCATGAAAGGCTGGTCTGAGTAAAAGACCAGCATAATGACCAGCTGAGATGCACAAATGGGGGACAAATGAGACATTCTAGAGGCCCCGACAAACAATAGGGGGACTTTAACCGCCCAAAAGAGAGTCACTTATGACAACATTGCAATGCTTATGGTAGTTATCACAGGAGCCAACTCCTAGAGGCCGAGGGGTCTTTGCCCCCCCAAATATTTGAGCTCCTCGCCAAGTTAATGGACATTATTATTCAAATGGTCTGCATGCACTGCGTCATGTGATCGATTATGTGGTGCGGGGATCACCTGCCCCACTCAATATTTTATTCAAGTTGGCACCCTGGTAGTTATTGCTTATAACAACAACATATTTTTATACGTACAGTGGTACCTCAGGTTACATACGCTTCAGGTTACAGACGCTTCAGGTTACAGATTCCGCTAACCCAGAAATAGTACCTCGGGTTAAGAACTTTGCTTCAGGATGAGAACAGAAATTGTGCTCTGGTGGCGCGGCGACAGTGGTAGGCCCCAATAGCTAAAGTGGTGCTTCAGGTTAAGAACAGTTTCAGGTTAAGAACGGACCTCCGGAACAAATTAAGTACTTAACCCGAGGTACCCCTGTAATTTCACAGGTATAATATACCATCTATACATCATTTTCATCATATTTTCTTTCAAGGCATTGCAAGCTGTACATTTTATTCTTTCTTTCCACAACCTCTCCCATTCTTTCAGCTGTATGTTATATCCAAAATCTGGTCAACCTTCCCAGTTTGGGTGCACTGAATGTACCATATGATTTCCAAATTGTCTTTGGCCTTTGTGTTCATTAATGCTTCAAGATGCTATATAGTCTCCATAGTCTCCCATCACACCTCTTGGGTAAAGTTAGTACAGTGGTACCTCGGGTTACATATGCTTCAGGTTACAGACTCTGCTAACCCAGAAATAGTCCCTCGGGTTAAGAACTTTGCTTCAGGATGAGAACAGAAATCATACTCCGGTGGCACAGCAGCAGCGGGAGGCCCCTTTAGCTAAAGTGGTGCTTCTGGTTAAGAACAGTTTCAGGTTAAGAACGGACCTCCAGAACGAATTACCATATTTTTCGCTCTATAATACGCACCAGACCATAAGACGCACCTAGTTTTTGGAGGAGGAAAACAAGAAAAAAATATTCTGAATCCCAGAAGCCAGAAAAGCAAGAGGGATCACTGCGCAGCGAAAGCAGCGATCCCTCTCGCTGTTCTGGCTTCTGGGATAGCTGCGCAGCCTGCATTTGCTCCATAAGACACACACACATTTCCCCTTACTTTTTAGGAGGGAAAAAGTGAGTCTTATAGAGCAAAAAATACAGTAAGTACTTAACCCGAGGTAGGTGGTTCCTTCTATTAGGATAGACTGAATGGATCCGAAGAGGGGAGGGAAGCTGTAAAGGACCGCCAGGGACTGCCACTCCTCTGAGCTTTCCCCTTTTGTCCAGAGGCAGGATCAGGGCCCCAGTCAGTAGGGCTTGCTGCTGGAGAATGGCTGGGAGACAAGCCTGCAGTCAGAGAAGGCCTGCTATTCCTCCTCCCTGTTGTGTGGCCCTGATACAACAGATGAGTTACGGACTCATTGTTAAAACCGTGTTTATGGAAGACAATCTTACTCGGCTACGAGTGATCGCCAAAGAAGAAGAAGGGGAGATGCACAACAGTTGAAAACTAGGCTTCAGAGTTCTTTTGGTGCTGGCATTAACCCCCCCCCCTTTTTTAAAAAAAGTACTGTGTCTGGGTCCATCTGACAAACCACAATGCACAGGGGCTCTTGCCTCAGAACACAATGCTATGTGTGATACTGAAATTAATACCTCTTATTACAAGCCACAAAGGAGAGCAGCAACGTGATCAGTACCCTTCCCTCCAGCCCTGATTTGCACCATCATTAACTACAGCTATCAATTTACACCACCACTTTTCCCAGCAGGAAATCATTTGCAGGAAAAGGAAGCCCAGCTTCCAAATGCAGAGGTCTGTGGTTGTTTTAATTACTGCCAAAAAAGAAGTTCCCAAGATCAGCACAAAGGAAGCCTTTCAACCGAAGAGCCAAGGGTCACACACATCCCTATGACCCCTCTGTGTTAGCTTGCGATGACTGATGAACACATCAAGGCTGGGCAGTTGCTGGCTGGACAGCCGGCTTCCTCTTCCATTGTTGCCAACCCTGGGCTAACAGATTACAAATGCACACAGGGATCTATTTATAAACTACACTGTAGTAAAGCGGACTTGATAATGGGTCACAAAAGAGTCCAGGATTTGCTTTAGATCTGGGCATTTGAAAGGGATTAAATTTCTCGAAGCAGTGGGGTTCAGCAATTTTACAAACAAGAGTGGCTGGGGAGACCCCACCAGATGGGCAGGGTATAAATAATAAATTATTATTATTATTATTAGTTAGGCGGTATCTCCTCTTGCGATGTAAGAAGGCATCACTTTTCATTCTGCCCTGCGTTTGCCACTTGCAGCACTGTTTCCATTCCACTACAATGCATCTTCCACCAAAAATGGCATTCTTTGCCTCACTGTCCACTGTGGTGAATTCTGTAACTTAATTCACATTAAGTAATCATGCAAATTACACTGTCACCACAGTTTTCTTCCCAGGTCATATCAATGCAAAGGGAATGCAATGCAAATGAAGGGTAGGACCATGATCTACTACATATTGGCTGTGGACTGAATGCAACAACAATGAATCTTATTCACTGGGTTGATTTCCCTTCTAGATATGGGACGAATAAATCAACAGCAATTTCTCCTCCTATTTCCATTTCTCTGTCTTTCCTACTCTTCTCCCCTAATTTCTCCCAAACACCCACAACCAGCAGGAGTAGACAGTAGGAAGCTGCAGGGCAGGGTAGCTGGGTTTGAGAACTCATTTTATGGTAATGACAAATATATTGTCTTTTAGAAATCAAACCTCCCTTGGAAACTCATCAGACCACTAGGCTAGCTCACAGAGAATGGACCACTCCTCCATACAGGAACTCAAACGGAGCTGATGGCAGTCCTGACTTCTGTGTGACCTGTTTTCTTGTGCATTTCCTTTTCAAATTGCTCCTGAACCCAACCTCTCACTTTAGAGATTCTGGAGTTAGTCTGCAGGAAAAGTTAAGCAACATGGCTGGCATAACTGGGGGTGAAGTGGGCTGAAACTTTTTGGAGAGAGGCTGGGAGGTGACTTTGACCCCCACCTGAAACCCTGGAGAGCACTACCAGTCAGAGTAGACATTACTAGGCTAGACGGATCAGTGATCTAACTTGGTATATAAGGCAGCTTTTTATGTTCTGCTCCTGCTATCTGATGGCACAACAAAAGACTGCCACTTACATAAAGGTTTCTTGACTTGGCAAGGCATATTTGACAGGTCAGTCTTTGCTCTCTCGACTCCATATGCAAAACAATTATAGACTGGGGGGGGGATTGTCTTTTACGTCACTTTGCTCAACACTATCACCCCACTGGCATTGTATGTTCTGGCTCAAAGCTGCTTCGTACATTTACTGGTACACGTCAGACAGTTCCACCTCTGGCATTTTAGCTGTAGTGGATCTGTCAAGAATGTGCTAAAACAAAACAGTGAAGCAGCCCTCCATCTGAAGGCTAATGGAAAATTTTTGCTCTCCTGGCTGTTCTGGGAAATCCATCCTTCCTTGTTCAAGGCACATAAAAGCTCTCGGCGCACAAAATAAGTCCCAGTTTACCGACTGAATCACATGTTCTGAACCACAGACACCACCACTGTCCCACTCTGGGATGAGAACACTGATACCCATTTAGAACTACTGAGCAGAGAAAAACAAGGCATTTCATGAATCGCTTCTACAACTGGAGAGGAAAAACACCCCAGGAAATTTAAGAAGCGGAATGGTGCTAGCCTAATCTCAGTCCACACAAATACGAAATGAAAGAGCAGCGCCGCTTCACTTAACGACTGTTCAGTAAATGTAATGCCAGTCTGGAGAGCGAGACTGCTGATCTACCACATATTCATCGCTGTGAAGCATGCAGAAGAGTAATCCTACAGAGAATCCGAGATTAATTTATACAAAAGCAGCAAAGTAATTCTCTCCTGTTACTATTTGTCTCTTCAAAATCTGTTCTTAACTAGCTTAAGAAGAGCGCCAAACCGGTATGGTTTGCATACTCCCAACGCAGCTTATAATGTCATTTCAAATAAGCCTGACCTGATTAAGTTTTGGCTACAGTAAACCTAATGAGATGGGGCAAAGCTATTCAGAAAAGAACGGCCCTCCAAAGGTAAGCTTCTGGGATCCAGAAAAACCAGAGACTGTATTCTGTTCAAAACTTCTAGTCACTTACACAAGGTAGATGCTTTAAAGGTTTTTAAAGGACACAGCCACTGTGAATGCCCATGTTTCTCATGGTACAGGGGCTGTCCCCCTGATTGGTAAAAGCCTGATCAAGTACAGAGGTTATTTGCATTAGAAAAAGAATTCGCAAACGGCATTTATGGCAGGGAAACGAAAACATTTGGAAATAGTCATGTTTTCCCAGCTGTTTAGGATTACTGTAAACATCAAAAAGGAAATAGGAAAAAGAACAGTAAACAAAAATACTGAAATATATACAGGGGCTGAAATTAAAAGTACACCAAGGTAACAACAACAAAATTACAGGTAGATTTCTGAATGACTCAGTGACTCCAACAAGGGGTTGTATTATTTACTTGCTTTCAGGTAAGAAGGCACAACAATTCTCAAAATTGAAGGATAAATGTTGAACAACCTGGTCATCAAGGCCTCTTGAGAATGTAAATCAGTCTTTCTAGGTGGGAGTTAGCAAAGACCTCCTGCAAAGAAAATTCCCCAGATGGTTTCAGATCCACTTCTGAAAGGTCAGTAATCTTGAGACACATTTTCTTAAGAAAACAGGGCACTTCTGAGAAGTATTACAGCCCCAGAAGAGGATGCATATCCAGATACGTGTGAAGAGAATGAGAGAAGAACTGGAGCAGGAATGAAACGTTTTTCTTCTACCACCAAATAGCAAGAGCAGCTCCTTTAAGCAAAACTATTCCTAATGTTTATTGTTCACAAAGCACCTTGGGGTTCATGTGGTTAAAAAAATGTAGGCTTTCTTGACAGAGCAATCTTGTCTCCTGCAAGCCTAACAAGGGAGCTGTGCTGTGCTTGCACACGCACTAGACATCTGGGGATCTTTATGAACACAAACACATGGTTAAGCCATACCAAATTAAGTACAGTAGCCCTTTCAGCATCAATAAAGACTTTAATTTTAAACAGTAGCCCTATAAAGCAATAGCTCTGCTGAGTCTGTTAAACAACATACAGCTGTCAAAACCAGCAAGCTAACCATTGGTATTATAGAAGGCAATTATGTCCTTTCTACAATCTGTAACATATTGTTTCAGGAGCTGTTTCACAGAATGAGCCACTGTTGGGCAGAAATGATTCAGGGATGCCCCTAAGATACATGTTTATTGTCATAAAATGTATACACCACTAGACTGAGGTTTATTTACAATAAAGATGAAACTATAAAATTATCACTTAGAAAATTAACAACAATAATTTAAGACTTTAGAAAAGTTAAAACAACAATAGACAAAAGCAGATTAAAACTTGCATCAACTTTCTGAACATCTGGGTAGGATCTGGTCTGAAGGCCCATGAAGCCAACAGCCTGGATTCCATGATGGTCTAAAAGGTGGGGTAGAAATGTAATATATCATAAATACATATTGGCTGAAATTTTGAAGAAATTATGAGAATTCCCAACTTGTAAGCATTTTGGACAGGCACTAAGGATATGGTTCCCCCCGCTATATATTTTCAATATAGCTGTGTTTCTGCAAGCAATCTCAAAAGTCAAAGACACAAATACAGTGGTGCCTCGCAAGACGAAAAGAATCCGTTCCGCGATTCTCTTCGTCTAGTGGTTTTTTCTTCTTGCAAAGCAAGCCCATTGACGGCTTAGCGGATTAGCGCTATTAGCAGCTTTTAGCGGCTTATCAGCTTAGCGGATAAGCAGATAAGCGGCTTAGTGGCTTAGAAAAAGGGGGGGGGGAGGAAAAAAAAGTCGGAAAAACTCACAAGACATTTCGTCTTGCGAAGCAAGCCCATAGGGAAATTCGTTTTGCGAAGCGCCTCCAAAACGGAAAACCTTTCGTCTAGCGGGTTTTTCGTCTTGCGAGGCATTTGTCTTGCGGGGCACCACTGTATAGGCTTATGAATAGCCATTGTCCCAGAGCCAGTAGAAAGTCAAAATTACTGTGTGTATATGTTCATTTTTAACTTTGTCTAGAATTGAAAGAACAACTGTTGACAATGAAAAACTATTTAACTCACGGGTAGCCTTGTTTTGTTTTGGTTTTTTTTAAAAAAGAAAGCATAGAATTCTATAAGACTAGGAAGATCTTCACCCTTCTGAAATATTGACGTAATTTGTTCAGGAGGACAAATCCTTACAGCCTGGTGAGATTAGGAAAACAGGAAAGAGACCGAATCATGAGATGTGAACTTATTTGATAAGGTATTATTATTCTTTTCATAAAGAATCATCATGCACATTTTGATCCAATAGTCACTTGCCGCATTTCTTATTTAACATGGAGCTATGCACACAAGGCAACCAGTTTGTCCAAATTTGGATGACACAGCAAGTGGCAGTTAATCTAAAACTGGAACAAAAGATTTCCAATTCCTTGCACCCACGCTGGGAAGCAAGCTTTGTTCCATATCTATGAGAGTAATAGATCATTCTTGGTTTGCTTGAAAAAGGAATACTTCTAACTCTACCTAATGTTCTCAAGACCAGGGGGTGTGGGGGACACCCTGTTTCGCATGAGGTGGCACACCTCTGGAAGGAGCAGGTCTGTAACTTGTGGGTGCTCCTGGGTGCTCCTGGAGCCAACACTGTCACTGTCACAGTGGCCAGGTGTGCCTTTTTCCAGCTACGGCTGGTTCACCAGCTATGTCCCCTTTTTGACAGAGAAGACTTTGGTACTCCATGTTCAAGTAACGTCCAGACTGGATTATTGCAATGGGCTGTACATGAGGTTGCCCTTGAAGACTACCTCTGAAACTTCAGCTGGTCCAAAATGCCACAACCAGATTACTGACTGGGATTCCTTTTAGAACTCACATAATACCTGCTTTAAAACAGTTCCATGGGCTACAAGTTCATGTCTGGGTCCAATTCAAGTGCTCACATTAATGTTTAAAAGGTCTCAAATATTTGAAAGACAGTCAACTTCCCTACAGACCCTTTTGGATCTTAAAGTCAACAGATCTCTTTAGAAGCTTGGAATGGTGCCAGTGGCCCTGGAGAGGGTGTTCTCTGTGGTGGCCCTTAAAGGTAAAGGTATAGGGACCCCTGACCATTAGGGGTCCGGGTCATGTGGCCAGCATGACTAAGCCGCTTCTGGCGAACCAGAGCAGCGCACGGAAACACCATTTACCTTCCCGCCGGAGCGGTACCTATTTATCTACTTGCACTTTGACGTGCTTTCGAACTGCTAGGTTGGCAGGAGCAGGGACCAAGCAACAAGAACTCACCCCGTCGCGGGGATTCGAACCGCTGACCTTCGGATCGGCAAGTCCTAGGCTCTGTGGTTTAACCCACAGCACCACCCACATCCCTGTGGTGGCCCTTAGGTTATGCAATTCTGCGCCTACAGAGATTCACCTGGCACCTCCATTATGGTTTTTGTCGTATGAAGGTGCATCCTTGTTTAGGCCCCCTGCATCAGCTCTAATGCTCTTTGTCCCCACTGAGGGAGAGAAGACTTGCTTTATTATTACCATATTTTTTGCTCTATAAGACTCACTTTTTCCCTTCTAAAAAGTAAGGGGGAATGTGTGTGCGTCTTATGGAGCGAATGCAGGCTGTGCAGCTATTCCAGAAGCCAGAACAGCAAGAGGGATTGCTGCTTTCACTGCGCAGCGATCCCTCTTGCTGTTCTGGCTTCTGAGATTCAGAATATTTTTTTTCTTGTTTTCCTCCTCCAAAAACTAGGTGCGTCTTGTGGTCTGGTGCGTCTTATAGAGCGAAAAATGCAGTATATTTCTGTCCTACCTTCCCTCCAAGGAGCTCAGCATGTCTCTCCCCCTCCCACAGGCCCTTTATCCTCACAACAACTCCTATGAGGTAGGTTAGGCTGCAAGACTATGACTGGCCCAAGATCATTCTCAAAGCTTCATGGCTCAGTGAGGATTTGAACCCTGGTTACCCAGGTCCTAGGTTCAGCACTCTAACCACTACACCACACTGATGAAGGCTGTGGGCACATGGCAGCTGGAGTAATGAGCAGAGGAAATGGGAAAGATGCCACTGAGTACAGGCCAGTATGGAATTAAGAAGCGCTCAATGCATGAAGCAAGATACACTTTGAAAAGAAGAAACGGGAAGTGTTGAGGATTTTTGCGCTTCTGTGGGAGAAATGCTTAGCGCTGACTTTTTCTTCTTCTTTTGTATTCCTTGGTTCTTTCTTTACAAAGGGCTTAACCAACTGATTCCTCCTGACCTGCAATACATCCCACAATTAGCATTTTTGAAGCAAAGAAATAGAGCTCTACTATCCACATTTATTTTCCCATTTTAACATCAAACAAGCAAGCTACTTAAACTCCTGGCTTCACTGTAGGATTAAACCACACAATTCTCAAGCGGCTTTCATTTATACAGAACGGCCTCTTCTAGAAAACAGAAAATGGCATCTTCTTTAAATAGCTCACCATGCAATCTTGAACTTCCTTATTCCTAGTTTCCCCCCTAGAGACAAATGTTTGAAAATAAATACAGGCTGAGGTCATAAACAGGGGGTAGGAAGAAAATGAGAACAGACTAAGGCAAGAAAGTAATCTATCAGCCAGAAACATGATAAAAGACTGAACCTCTTATCTCTAGTCCACAGAAGCTCTAGATCCCAGTGATGCTCTGTATAAAAAGGCTTAAAAAAGTTACCAGTGTACACTATTAAAATAAAATACAGCACACAAGGTTTATTTGGCTAATCGCATTAAAATCTCAGTCCAGTGGACAAAGCCTGATCTATCGACTTGATATTAAACAACGAGCAGGATACTTTGTCTACACTTTTTCCTTGTCTACAGAATGAAAATTTGCACCCGGTGCCTTTAGATCACCATGAACTCAGTATATTTTTTTAATACTTCATACGGAGATTTTCCAAGTTGTACTACAGGTCTTCTCTGAACATTTGAGTCCCAAGACAAATTCGAAGCCGTTACAATTCATCTTCTCCTGTAACCCATTGCCCCAAGTTCTATGATAGCAGATTATGGCTACATCTTTGATCCATGATAAAGAAGCTTCTTGAGACTTTGTCTGAAACAGAAGCTTCAGAGTCCCCACCCTTTTGGAACCCTAGCTGGAGGAGAGTTAAACTTGCTTCCCCATTCCCATGGGACTGTGGCTTACATAACTAAAAAGAACAACTGCATTCAAATATCTAATTTGACCCACACCATGCCGGAGTGAAAGGAAGGTATAGCGGGAGGGGGGTATTCATGCAGCATTTTCCTTCTTCAGTGTTCAGCATAAAGATAAAGGTAAAGGGACCCCTGACCATTAGGTCCAGTCGTGACCGACTCTGGGGTTGCGGCGCTCATCTCGCTTTACTGGCCGAGGGAGCCGGCGTACAGCTTCCAGGTCATGTGGCCAGCATGACTAAGCTGCTTCTGGCGAACCAGAGCAGCGCACGGAAACACCGTTTACCTTCCCGCTGGAGAAGTACCGATTTATCTACTTGCACTTTTGACGAACTTTCAAACTGCTAGGTTGGCAGGAGCAGGGACCGAGCAACAGGAGCTCACCCCGTCGCGGGGATTCAAACCACCGACCTTCTGATCGGCAAGTCCTAGGCTCTGTGGTTTAACCCACAGCGCCACCCGCAGTGAAGTAAAACAGTGCTCCCCCCCCCGCGTCTTTTTGTTTGTGCCCAAGGTTTCAAAGAACAGGAGGCAGTCAATGGCAACCACAAATAATGGCTGGTTATCAGCCAATCCAAAATCTGCAGATCTATGATTAGTCGAGTTGCGTTTGAGTTTCAAAGCCATACTTGTTAACATTTCAGCATTCTCTGGTTTTCTTTATAGTATTTTTCTACTAGTTGAAAATGAGTAAATGCTATAGACCTCCGTAACTGATTTTAAAATTAACACCCCTTGCTGAAGAACCCAACTATTTTTACACCCACACCCATGTGCCATCTTCTGCTGTTCAATTGTCCTGTTCAGGAATCAGCATCTTAATTCCGTTCCCCCATTTTGTGATAAATGGCTCCAATCATAGTAACAGTGACTTTGGGTTGTAGCCAATGAATTCAACCCATTAGTATAAGGATTTCTGCTTGCACAACAGGCGCTTCCCCTTCCTCCCCCCTTCCAAATCTGTTCTGGGATTCCCCCAATCTGCCAGAGCAGATTGAGAGGGGCATGTGGGAATCCAGTCCAGGGCAACACCCAGCCCAGCTTTCTATGATCCTGTTTAACACATTTATATCCCTCCTTTCCTCATAAACACCCTCAAAGCAGACGGTCTTCCTGTTACACAATTAAGATTGCTACTCAAGGTTGAAAGCCTAGTGTTACACCCTTCAATTTTCCTCTTTCCTGTACAGTTAGCGAAAACCTCAGTTATCCTTGCGTGTACCATTTAAATTATTGCCCCCCCTCCCTATCCTTGCAGCTTTCAAATACAGGCAACTTGTATGTCTTGCAAGAGACAGTTCATTTATTTGTATAACTTTCATTATTCAGAGAAACACTAATTAAATTCATGTGGAAAGAAACGTGCAATGATGCAGGAGTTCAATCACAAAGATGAAGTAATACCTAGCAGCTTTCCCCCCAAATGAGCTTCAATCCATCAAAGCAATTACTCAAACTACTGCAGCATTTGTACACTCAAGAAAGCCACTTGCCCTGCTTTACTGCTCAAGCTGTTCTGTGGCATACACAAGTTAGTGCAGGTGGGCAAACCCTTTTGTTCTTAGATGACACTGATGCATAGCCATAAACATAAGCTGGCACAAAATGCTCTGTCCGTAATTCTAAACTGTTTGAATCATGATTATTTAGTCTGTAAAGATGCACCAGCAATTTAATAAGAATAACACCCTCAGCAGACATTTTTCGGGGTGTGCTGAGGGCTGCACCTATAAAGTGGGTGGGAAATTCTACTTGTTGAAATGTTCTTTCACAGGCACTGTTAGATATATAGTACACCATGGTTATCAGTAACTGGAAGTAAAACCGTAAGAAGAGCCTGCTGGATCCTGTTCTCAGAGTGACCAACCAAATACCTATGGGAAGCGTGATAGCCAGTGAGGTGTAGTGGTTGAGAGCGGTAGTCTCATAATCTGGTGAACTGGGTTCGATTCCCTGCTCCTCCACATGCAGCTGCTGGGTGACCTTGGGCCAGTCACACTTCTCTGAAGTCTCTCAGCCTCACTCATCTCACAGAGTATTTGTTGTGGGGAAGGAAGGGGAAGGAGATTGTTAGCCGCTTTGAGACTCCTTAGGGTAGTGATAAAGCGGGATATCAAATCCAAATCCAAACTCCTCCTCCTGTGGTTACCATCAGCTGCCATTCAGAAGCATGCTACTTCAGATAGTGAAGATTGTAGCCCAGGCATCCCCAAACTTGGCCCTCCAGATGTTTTTCTGACGACAGTTCCCATCATCCCTGACCAATGGTCCTGTTAGCTACAGATGATGGGAGTTGTAGTCCAAAAACATCTGGAGGGCCGAGTATGGGGATGCCTGTCATAGCCATCAGGGTTAGTAGCCATCGATAGCCTTATCCTACATTAATTTGTCTAATCCCATTTGAAGGCCATTCAGTGATTCAAATCAGGGGATAACGTTTTTGGCTCAGTGGGCCAGATCTTTATCTACCCCACTTGAGTGAGCCAACCTTGGCAGGTGGGAAGGACCATCTCCTGTCAGCTGATTGACAGGGGGTTGGTCCTTCCAGGAGGGGTCAACAAAACTCCCTGCATATCAGCTGACATGCAAGGTGTTCAGTTCTGCTTTCTGCAGCCATCTGACCACAGATATCAGATATGGGGCAGGTAGGTGTGGTTTAGGGAATAACTATAGTAACCTCCTGACTAACCTAGGTCCATGGCTGGCTATATGTAGTATCCTCAGTCAAAAGAAAGACCTAGAATCATAGAATCATAGAGTTGGAAGAGACCACAAGGGCCATCGAGTCCAACCCCCTGCCAAGCAGGAAACACCATCAGAGCACTCCTGACATATGGTTGTCAAGCCTCTGCTTAAAGACCTCCAAATAAGGAGACTCCACCACGCTCCTTGGCAGCAAATTCCACTGTCGAACAGCTCTTACTATCAGGAAGTTCTTCCTAATGTTTAGGTGGAATCTTCTTTCTTGTAGTTTGGAACCATTGCTCCGTGTCCGCTTCTCTGGAGCAGCAGAAAACAACCTTTCTCCCTCCTCTATGTGACATCCTTTTATTTTGGGCAACCAAAATGGTCAAAGGCCTGGAAACGATGCCTTATGAGGAACGGCTAAAGGAGCTGGGCATGTTTAGCCTGGAGAAGAGGAGGTTAAGGGGTGATATGATAGCCATGTTCAAATATATAAAAGGATGTCACTTAGGGGAGGGAGAAAGGTTGTTTTCTGCTGCTCCAGAGAAGCGGACACGGAGCAATGGTTCCAAACTACAAGAAAAAAGATTCCACCTAAACATTAGGAGGAACTTCCTGACAGTGAGAGCTGTTCGACAGTGGAATTTGCTGCCAAGGAGCGTGGTGGAGTCTCCTTCTTTGGAGGTCTTTAAGCAGAGGCTTGACGACCATATGTCAGGAGTACTCTGATGGCGTTTCCTGCTTGGCAGGGGGTTGGACTCGATGGCCCTTGTGGTCTCTTCCAACTCTATGATTCTATGATTCTATGATATATTTGAACATGGCTATCATATCACCCCTTAACCTCCTCTTCTCCAGGCTAAACATGCCCAGCTCCCTTAGCCGTTCCTCATAAGGTATCGTTTCCATCGTTACCTGTTTGAGAGTTTGTCACACATATAATTTTTAGGCACTAAGGCATTTTTGCCATCATTAGAGTTTCTGGCCTTGCCTGGGTAAGTCCTCCTGACACACAGCTCTATTCATCCAGCGTATTGTGGGAGATATTCTTAGGACGTGCATGATGATGCTTATTTCCCTCCAAATGAAATTAGTCCAGAAACAGAGATAAAATTCACTGTAACAAATAGCTACAAAGGGAACGATTATTAATGATTACCAACATATACACTCAGAAAGAGAGACTATGGAAAGTAACCACATTTCTTATTTTGTAGCTTCGGATACAATTTAGACACGTCGTGTCTTGGTCACGTTTCTAGTAGCTGTCCAGAGCTCCAGACACCGCACTCAGAAAATCTTAAAATCAAGACCCTGAAATAGCTACTTGTCACATGTGTACCACAGAAATGCTCATTTAATTACACTCCCCAGCTACACTGTCATTGCCATTCCTTCTCACAGGCTACCTCAGGGTACAGGCACACCTTTAAAACAAGACTTCAGAGGAAAGGCTCTAAGCTGTCTGATAAAAATCAGCAAAGCAAATACCAGAGCTATAGCTGTCTTTGCACATGTGGTAAGTTAACATCCAAGAATACTTTTTCTCATGGAAATAAAAAGGGGCAACCTCTCAGGTATACAGGAGGTACAGCTCTTTAAAAGAACTTTAAAATAACTTTCCCCCAATCAAGGATGGTATATTTCTTACACAATGAAATGAAGCTTGAAGGTCTTTGGGTACCATTCACCACATTAATACCACTTAATACCACTTTGCTTTTAGAGGACATAGATCTAAGATGGTTTTATCTAACAGGCATATTCAGACCAAAAATCACATCCATGCCATACATTTGAAGCACATGGCTTCCCCCCAAGAGTCTTGGGAACTGTAGATTATACCTCACAAAGCTACAATTCCCAGCACCCTTAACAAATCACTAAAGCATGAATCACTGCACCAGGCTATCCCTGTCTGAGAACAGCTGTAGTCCACATACCAAATGTACTCGAGCCTCAAGTGACAAAGATGGATCCAGGAGAGTTGCCAAACTGCAAACGTATTCTTTCAGAGGAAGAACAATGCCATTAAGAACAGAGAAATTGTCAATTTCTACAGCACAACCACTTACTAACTGTACCACTGTCTTCCCAGGGTTCAAGCTCAGTTTTTTAGCCCTCATCCATTCCACAACTAGATCCAAACAATGTTCCAGACCATACTCAGCTTCTCCTGACTCAGATGTTATGGAGAAATAGAGCTGTGTTGTATTCAGCATACTGAAGATGATTTTCCTCAAAATTCCTAATGACTCCTCCCAACAGCTTCATATAGATGCTAACCAGCACTTGCGACAGGGTTATAACCTGTGGCTCACCACAGCACAGGGACTGTGGGACTGAGATACAGCCTCCCCATGCTATTCTCTGGACACAGCCCTGGAGATGGATTGGAAACACTGTAAAACTGTGACCCCAGCACTCACCCCACAGAGTCACCCCAGGAGTATACCATGGTCAATGCAGCAGACAGACTGAGAAGCAGGACCAGACTCGCATTTCTCCATCCCACTCCACCAGGGCAATGAAGGCTGATTCTGTCCCCAAACCACACTTGAATCCAGATTGAAATGGACCTAAATAGTCCACATCCTGCAGGAACTCCTGAAACTACTTAGCCATCATACTCCCCACCACATTGTCCAAGAAACAGGTGTACATGACTGGGTGGTAGTTTTCGTAAACTGCAAGGTCTAGGGGTGGGCTTTTCAGGAGTGGACACACTACTGCTTGTTTAAGAACAGCATGGATCATTCCATCACATAGAGACATGTTCAAAACACCCTCCCTCCCTGCATTTGGCTTTTACTAGCCAGGATGGATAGGGTCAAGAGAGCAAAAAGCTGTCCGCATCATTGTTTTTTATTTTTGAAGTAATTAAACACACACATTTCCTAAGCAAGCCTTGATTTCATCACCCCCACTAACAGAAAATGCAAAAGGGTGTGTGTGAACACTTAGCAATACTAGGGTGGTAGGGCCTAGCAAGAACCAAAACATTTCAATGTGTCCCTAAGCAACAGACTTTAACATTGCACAAGCTAAGTAGGATAACCTAGACTTCAGGGCTTCCGGGTTAGCGCGAACGGCTAATGGCGGATTCCCTCCGAGCTCCGGAGGGAATCGGCTCTGCTGAGGACGGGTCTTGCCGTGCCGGCGACACGGGGACCCTCAGAAACCGCAGGCGCGGAAGCCTGCGGACTTGGTGACTCGGTGGGCACCTTAAGCGCCCTCCCCGACCCACGAAGAGCCTTTTTAAAGGCTGCGGAGAGGGTACGGAGAGTGGCGTGGTGCTGAGAGTAGACCGCTACCTCAGTAGAGCGAAGCCGCAAGCCATGGCCGGAGAGCGCTGACTTTCTTCCCAAAATTTGGACTGGATAACAAAGGACCCGTGAGTAGTGGAATTTGGACTTTAAAAATTTTATCCTGTGAATTCGGCACGATCGGGGGATGTGTTAAAGGGAAGTCCGCACCCCCTCTACTTATAGACGTTTCAAAGCAAGGAACGGAGAATTAAGGCGGAATGAATACTGTTTTGAGGATTTAAAAGTTTCTCACAAATTTGATAGAACAAGATTTTTGTGCTGGAGAGAAAGGGAATTTGGAACTTTGTGTGTATCCCCCCCAAAAAACCCGGGAGTGTCCTATTTGGGTCCCGGAGGAAGAAGTGAAAGGAGTTTGACAGCTGTCAAAGAAGCTGTCAAACGGGCGGACAAAGTAAAGAATTTTGCTATTTAATAACTCTTGGATACATTTGGACTGAGGCGATTGGAAACAAAGTATTGATAATAACAAAGTAACAGATTATTGGAAAAGGACTACTAAATAACTGAAAGCCCCCTAGGGGGAATTAGTGACATTACAATGGCTGCAGAGGGAAAATTACTGGCGGAGATAGAAAAAATGTTTTTTCTCGTGGGAATCCTGCAGGAGCAGAGTATGGCTCTGAGTAAAGTTTTTATGACCTTGAATCCTGAAACAAACAACTCTGCTGAATGCACAAAGGAGATGTACGATAAAAATTCTGCAGCTGAGCAGGAAGAGATGCCTTTGGAATTGACAGAGAAAAAAGAAGGAGTTCAGACACTACAAGTGGAAAATATCAACCAGAAATCTGCAGCGTTAGAGTATGAGCAAGAAGACCTCTGGATTACAGACCTGCGAAAGATGAGAAAGAAGAAGAGAGAAGCACCTGGAGCACTTGGAATATTAAAACTAGAAAGAACAAAGCAATATGATTGGGACTTTTCTCTTGAGTATGGAAAACTAGATGGTCTTTCGCAGCAAACACTCTTCAACATTCTGAATGAAAGAAAATATGATCTGACTCTGACTGAACTCCTTCGGGGTCTTAGGACCATCAAAGAGGACTACCAATATAGCTGGCAGAGAGGGACTGACAGAGAATCAGACGCCTCGGACGTGAGGAATCCGGGCTAGAAATATTCTTTGTTTGTTTTCTGGACATTTGTCTAGGAAGGGACAGAAACCGGGGCAGGGGGGGGAGAGAATAGAATTATAAAATGTTATGTTTTGTTTTACTTGGTCAATGTGACCTATAATTAATATAATAAAGGGAAAATTTGTGAAGGGGAAGTTAGATCGACCTTAAAAAAAAAGAAATTAATGATTATAAGAGAATTGGATAGTTGAATACAGATAAACAAAAGATTTTAATTTTTAAAAGCAATGTGAATATCTTTAAGAGGTTAGGTAAGAACTTGCTGAATTAATTTTGGAATTGGGATGTAAGAGGAGGGGGTGGGGGGAAGTCAATGAAAGTGGGTAAAGAAACTTAGGGTATGTAATTGTATTTGTGTGTTTGTTTGTCTTTGTCTTTGTGTGTGTGTCTGTTGTTATAAAATGTAAAAACCCAATAAAAATTATTTTTAAAAAAAAAAAAAGGATAACCTAGACTTCAGAGGAGGCCTTAGAAAAGAACTGACAGAAACCAATGAAGTTAGTTAGGAATCCGGAGGAAGAATCTGTGTTGCTACTCCTGCCTGCTGAGACTACAAGAGCCGTTCACCAGATCATCTCTTTACAGAGACATGCTGAAACATGAGAGTTAGAACAAGAAGTTCAAGTTTCGCTAATCTTCTATGGTGAAAGGAGAGCAACTCTGATTTAAAAATTTGAAATAATCAAGGTGTTTAACCATAGAATTGTCTGCACCTGCTATCACCTCTGACATAAAATGCCAAGATATAGATGGCTGCACAGCATCTGTGCTCTAATACAGCTAACAAAGCCTGAACTGGTAAAATAGTGTATCAATCAATGCTAGCTAACACACACACACACACACTCTCTCTCTCTCTCTCTCTCTCTCTCTCTCTCTCTCACACACACACACACACACACACACTATATATATATATTAACAGAAAAAGAGGGCGGTATCTGCAGCAGCAAGGTTGCTAATCTGTAGCTTACCTTTAAGGCTTCTATTACAAGATCTCTTGCTTCTAGTTCCCCTTCAAGAATGCTAAACAGAGTCAGTAGTTCAGGTTTACTGAGTTTTTCCAGATTCATCTTGAACACCTGGAAAGAGAAAGTTTAATTAGATATTGTTTTTGAACAGACAGCAAGCAATAAGGTACATATGACATGCAAGTCTAAAGTTTCCAGATGAGAAGTTCCATTACCAAAAGCTCACCACTCCTTTCTTTATGGCCACCATAGCTACTTGCAAATGAACAATCATTCACCTTTTCCCTTGGGCTCACTAACAGATGCACACCCAGATGGCCTGGGAACAGCACAAGCGCTAATATAGCAGCATTAGTCACCAAGTAACAACCCCTTTAACCAGGATAATTAATATGAGTGTTCATTATAGATATAGAAATAGGTAGATAGATATGTACAGTGGACTAGCGATATAATTAGACATTTAGACTAGATGGCTAACTATCCTGCTGACAACAATTATGTATTCCTAAAATTTGAAATCTTAAAATGGATGTTTGAAAAATAATCACTATGTGACACAACTGGCTTGCATATAGTAGGATGACAGAACCACATATTACACAGGTTACTTTTTGAAGATGTTTTCTGACAAAGTTTTATTACTTGCTCATACTGGAATCACTAGAAGTTATTCTACCTTATAAATGTGAAGCCCCAGATATTAGAAGACACTACACTGCAAATCACTTGAAACATTTCTTACATATTTTGAGTCCAATTCAGCTTATTTCATCAAGTGCTATTTTATATTATACATATATTATGGTGAGCATGCACACTGACTTTATTATCTACAGGACACTTTTTCTAAAATGATCGTTTGTGCTTAAGAGACAATTGCATACAAAATGTTCCACCTCGGCCACCACTTTGCAAGCTTTTTGTATTATCCACATAGATCTAAACAAAGACTGCATTCATGCTTCAGTTTACTCTGCATCCAGAGTGCGCCTACTGCTGGTTTGTGAAGCCATGCACAAATCATATTAGCCTCAATCTACATCTATCCTGTAGTTTCTTGAGAAATACTGCATTTTGATGAATTTTACTCTAAAACAACTTTGATCAGATTTGAAAATGTAAGCCATTTAAAGACATCGTCAACCATTCGCCATTCACTGGTGTGGAAAAACAGTGGGAAACTTGGAAACACATCCAACTATACTGATATGTATAACATGCAAATGTAGTTTCAAATGCAGCAGAAAAAATGACCTCGCTGCATTTTAAGCTGGTAGTGTATACATAGCCAAAGATTCGTTTAAGGAACTGGTTTTCAACCAGAGCCATGGCACCCTGAGGTGCCTTGAATGATGGTCAGGGGTGTTGTGGGCAACACTGGCCTCTGTCCCTCTTTCCCTCCCTCTGATGCCCTCTCCCATCTCTGCCTCCCAAAGGCTTGCACAAGCTGTTTGTTGCAGCAGCCCTGGCTACAAGCTCCACAGCTGAATGGTGCCTCTGGGGCTGGCCAGGGGGTGTTTCCCAGGCCCCTGTGGGGCAGTGTGAGGAGGTACCTTTCTTAGGGGTACGGGGGCAGCTCAGAGACCAGGGGCAGCAGCTGTACCTGCCCATAGGACTCCCAAGAAAAGGGGAGAAGCCTAAGGGACACCCTCCACAAGGGTGTTCAAAAAAGGGTGAGGGACTGTCAACTCTGCAAGCAAGGATTGACATAACTGGGCTCCTGAGCCCCACAGGGGTGCCGCAGAAAGAATGGAGCCATGGACTCAAAAAGATTGAAAACCTTTGGTTTAAGGCATGACAGTTTTCCAGTCGCTGATGGAAAATGTATGAATGTGCTGCTGAGCGTGTCATGAGAAATTACCGTAAGAGTTCTACTGAAATCCCACAGCATTTAATTGGATTACTCCCATTCAGGATAAAACATCCAAGTTATTTGGTAGAACGGAGAAAAGACACGGCTGGTCTCATTTCTCCAAATGAAAGCATGACTATGCCTCCTTTTATGGGTTGTGTCCAATACTATCCCTACTCAAAGTAGACCCATTGAAACCAACTAAACCAACTTCGTTCAATTAATTCCTCCTGAGTAGGACTTAGCCAGATACAACTCTATGGTATTGCAGCTGTTTAAAATCCAGTGCAAGTGTTCGTTACAACGATCATGATACCACATAAACTCAGTGCTGCAGATAAACAAGTCGACAGTCTAGGGGAAGTTTAAACAGTTTGGAAAACTCATAAATGCCTGCTTTCATGATTTCCTACAAGACCAGACATCCAAATTGGGTTCGACACAACAAAGGAGGTGGCACATTTCTCTTGAAGTAACAGCCACATTTTCCCCCTTTCTGAAAACCTTCCCTGAAGCACACATTTACGCTGTTACTATAACATCCTGGCAACTTTAACTGGCACTTCAGCAAGGTCACTGCTACATAAAGCAAACTATGATGGAGTCAGAGGCTAGACCATAATTTACTTAAAAACAAACAATTCCTAACAGCTGTACTGCTGCAGACTGAAAGTACACCTTTGTCCTGAGTTTTTAAATCTAGAGTTTGAAGAGCCCATATACAGTTTTCACAAGAGGATATGACCTTTAAAAGAAATAGTACCGCTACAGAAAAGTAGAGAGATCAGTGGAAAACAGTAACGAAAGTCCAAAATGTTTTGCTCACAAGCCGTAACCTGATGCCTACGTATTCCACTAATTTTAAAATACAAAGTGAAAGTCTGTCAGATATTTTCAATTTGGGAATGTTGCAAGTTAAAGCTGCTTCTTGAGTTTAGGAGTTCTTCTAGGCAACTATTTTTAGTCTAACAGCTGCATTTTGGGTTCATAGATTGTATAATCTGGTCTTATACTGTCTTTGAATCACTTTATTATTTGCACTGCCCGGAGGGATGGGGGGGATAAACCACACAATTTTCTTACCCTACTTTCTTCTGTCATCTCATGGCTAGCTGTATACTGTGCCACCCTCAGATCTCCAAATCTCATCAAGAAAGGAACATACAGTGAAGCAGCAGTTATTATGTCAAGATAGCAGCTTCCATGTCATTTGTTGGCAAAATGTGAACTATCTCAATAGCCTTCTTTGTGTTAAGCCTAAACAAAACGGACTAAGCCATGACTGCAACATAATAATCCAAGAAGTATGGCATTTCTGAATGATCATTATGTTCACAAACAGACCAATCAGTGGGGGAAACTTCACAACGCTTCTGAAAGACCAGCTCAACGCAGCAGTTTGTAGTACAGATTTTCCAGAGGTTCTAAGTTTAAAGGCTTTGCCTCAGATGCCTGGTACTATTTCCTTGGAACAAACTACAGCAAACAGAGGCAGCACTTTCCTGCAATTATTGGAGATATTTCCTGTCTTTCTAAACTCTTTGATAACACATACCTATTATTGAAACAAGGCTTCTCTGTGCACAACCTCTTTTAAATTCATCGTATCCAAGTAACACTACTTGAATTTTCAGCACTACACAAAACTCTCTGAAGTGCCAGATGAGATTATGCTGCTATGTTCACGTAACGTGGAATGTATTACTTTCTTGTGGTATGCATGCAAACATACCAGCATCTACAGAAGCTTATGTCTGTAGTGCTTTGTAAATTTATCTATTTACTTTTGAATTTAAAAAAGTTATTCTCATCAAGCTATATTCAAGCTTAAACCTCCACAATCCATATACTTTAGGGCAAATATGCACCATCTTTAAACTTAGCCATTTTTAAATGTACTGTGAATTGCAGCCTAAAAAACTGAACCCAGACTGTATTTACCATATGTTAGGAGAAACAGAAGAAAATTCCACTGAGTTTAATAAGAAAATATACTTGGGATAGCAGCTTAAGAGTGCAATTCTATGCTTGTCTAACTCAGAAGAAGAAACAACCAAGTAATGCGGCACCTGAAAGATTGTATAGGATATAGTCTCTTTGACTAGTGCCATGAATAGGATGTGGGCCTGTCAGGTACCTAACTTGATTCCAAATTTGTTGGCTTAAGCAGCAATGCTATGCCCACTTATCTGGGAGTAACTCCCAATCCACTGAACTCAATGGGACTTACTTCTGAGTAGATAGGTATGCACTGTTTATCTCAAGCCACACTTCCATTGCCTTCAAAAGTTTTGCACCTCAAAACTTTGCATATAACCTCTTACTCAACTGAGAAAAAACATCACTTTTCCCACAATTACTAGCCCATTATCTCTGCCCCCTACTTATCAATAGGCAGACAAATCAGCCAGGGCAGATCTAAAAGCCAAGCATGTATTCCAATGCCAAACAAAAACCAATAAATTAGTCTCTCTTTGAATATTATTTTTCTGTGTAAAGGGATATTCTTATTTCTGGCCAAAAGCCACTGAAAACAAAAGCCTTATGCTTTTTAAGAAAGAGGAATCTTATTTAGCAGCAACCATAAAAATATTTGCACATGCAAGAGAAGCTTGCTCAGACTAAGGCTGTATAGACATCACTCATTTAAATCAGATTTAAAGTGCATGTGTAGGCTGCATATACATCACACATTTTTGGCCCAAAGAATCCTGGGAACTCATTTAAACAGCCATTAGCAAACTACACTTCCCAGTAGTAAAACAGGAGTGAGGAACATTTGGCCCTCCAGAAATACAACCTGCATCCCCAGCAAACCTGGCCAATGGCCAGGGAGGATGGGAGTTTTAGTTAACAATATCTGGAGAGCCAAAGCTTCCTCATGCCTGTGATTAAATCTAAAAATCCTCTATATTTCCAGGCTGTTAATGGAGGATGCAGTTTTTGTATTTCTAGGTTTGCACAAAGAACTGTTTGCTGTCATTCCAGAGTAATTTCCGTAACTTTCATTAAAAGGCTGAACTTCAATAAAGTACTTGATCAATATTCTTTGCACAATCAAGTATGCCTGCTCTTTTCTTTATTTTGTCACCAGTACCCTGGCACTCTTTACTCTAGTGTGAATTTCTAGCAGCATTCTGAGAATGACCTAGCAATGGTGCCAAGTGACAAATCTAAGCCAGCACTTTATCCATTAAGCTTAAGACAAGGGCTGCAACATTCTAATACTGTTCATGGATATCACTCATACAGGTAGGCAGCCGTGCTGGTCTGACGCAGTTGAAATATATATATAAAAAAATGGTAAATGTCCAGTAGCACTTTTGAGACCAACTAAGTTTGTTCTTGGTATAAGCCTTCGTGTGCATGCACACTTCTTCAGATACTAGACCAGGCTGTGCAAACTGGAAGTTGCGCCTAAAGATACATAATGAAGGCGCCAGATGAGCCTCCCTGGAGAGACCATTCCACAAACAGGGAGCCACTGCAGAAAAGACCTGTTCTCGTGCTGCCACCCTCCAGACCTCATCTGGAGGGGGCACATGAAAAAGGGCCTCAGATGGTGGTTGTGGGGTCTGAGGCAGTTCATACGGGGAGAGATGGTCCTTGAGGTATTGCGGTCATTTACTTATTATTGCCATTGTCTGTCAAGACAGATGGATGCCAATGACAAAAAAATGATTATTTATTTATTTATTTATTTATTAAGGTAAAGGTAAAGGTAAAGGTACTCTATAGGCCGGGGGCCAGCACTGTCCGGAGACACTTCTGGGTCACGTGGCCAGCGTGACAAGCTGCATCTGTCGAGCCAGCGCAGCACACGGAACGCCGTTTACCTTCCCGCTGGTAAGCGGTCCCTATTTATCTACTTGCACCCGGGGGTGCTTTCGAACTGCTAGGTTGGCAGGCGCTGGGACCGAACGACAGGAGCACACCCCGCCGCGGGGATTCGAACCGCCGACCATGCGATCAGAAAGTCCTAGGCGCTGAGGTTTTACCCACAGCGCCACCCGCGTCCATTTATTTATTAGTTCATGTCATATCCAGTTTATTCCAACTGGGTATCTATCTACCTAATCCAGGAACTGTTGAAAACTTTATTCTAAGATACAAACTAGGCTCTCAACAACTTTCAGCCCCCATCATTGATGACACTCTATGAACTTGCAAATGAGCTGTTGCGATGAGTCACATGGAGTTTTTACCAGCGGCGGAGAAACACTTGTTCAGCTGTCCCCATCCCATTATCCATCTATAATAAAAAATAGAAATGTGGAATGGTTCACATCCCAACAGCATGAAACCCACAACTGGTTCAGGAACAGGCCGCCTGAACTTCAGAAACAGAGAGATGTACGTGGCTATTTGTCATCCTTCAGAAGACAGCCATGAGCTCCACTTAAGTGTGTAAAGTTTGCCTCTCATCCCCAATGATGGTGGAGGAAGAGAAACCTACTTATTCACTGTCCAAAACTGAAATTTGCAGATTGGGTAGAAACCCTCATTTCCGTCATCTTCCAACTTCCTAAAACACATGGAATAGGTTCAGTCTAGAAATGGAAGCAGCTTCCTTTGCAAGAAGAACTTCCCCTCACGTAATGCAACTCATCAGTAGCTTCCATTTACTACAGAGCATGAACAACCGTTTCCTTCTCATTCTCCTCCACACCTCAATCCTCCTTTACATCTTGATGATCTCAGTCAGGACGGTTAACAAAAAAATTCAGTCTGACACAACCATGTTTCTAGAAGAGGCAGACAATGTTCCTTTTAGAACTTCCCATCTCAGTCAGTGTGAGGTAAGCCAGCTGGAGACAGCAGCAAAGGAACAAGAAAGCTGGAAAACACATACAGAAATGTGCATGCTTATCTAGAGGGGCAATATCTCCTGCATTATGGGATATCAGGAATGATAATTCCTAGTATAATCCAGATCACTTTTTGCTGCCTTAAAAGTTTAGAATGGCCATATTAGACATCTGGTTCCTCTCCATTCCTTCCTTTGAAGTCACTGGCATTTGTGCAGTGCAGCATGTGACCAAAATACAGTGTACCTCAGGTTACATACGCTTCAGGTTACAGACTCCACTAACCCAGAAATAGTGCTTCAGGTTAAGAACTTTGCTTCAAGATGAGAACAGAAATCGTGCTCTGACGGCGCAGCGGCAGCAGGAGGCCCCATTAGCTAAAGTGGTCTTCAGGTTAAGAACAGTTTCAGGTTAAGTACGGACCTCCGGAATGAATTAAGTACTTAACCTGAGGTACCACTGTGAAGCTAATGTAACATTTCTAGAACTACTTTTCTGTGATAAAGATTAAAAGCACAATAGCCATTTGAGTGTGTGTGACACAACTGTTCTATGCAAAAAAAAAAAGTATATAAATAATATTTGATGACGGCTATCAAAGACCATATCAGTATTTTTATAGTCAAAGGGAAATACATACAAGACTGTTAGTAGTACAGTGGTACCTCGGGTTACATACGCTTCAGGTTACATACTCTGCTAACCCAGAAATAGTACCTCAGGTTAAGAACTTTGCTTGAGGATGAGAACAGAAATTGTGCAGCGGTGGTGCAGCGGCAGCAGTGGTACTTAACCTGAGGTACCACTGTACTGTATATTAATTACATCAAGGGTGGCCAGCAATTCGCCCTACTGATGTACTGTATAGGCCATGCTCCAGGGACTAGTGGTAGTTGTAGCTCGAAACATCTAAAGGGTACCACATTGGCTTACTCCTGAATTACAGGTTTTAAAATCAGAATCCTGATCCTGGTTTCCTGGCAATCCAAATTAATTTACTTCAAGTAGTAAGCATGAGAAATATTTCAGGATGTTACATTAACATCTTAATTCATGGAAAAGCTAGAACCCACAGCTAATTTTCTTTACATTTGGTGTGTTTGCTTCATTCCTTGTCTATAAGTCTTCCAAGACCCGATGCCTCCAGTAACCAGAGTAAACATTATAGCAACTGCTGAGCTACATTGTCAGTGCTACTATAACCGCTAAGCACGCCTTCAGCAAACACAAAAATTCAGTATAGCTGCAACAACAAAAACTTCCTACTAAGTTCCAAAGAAGCAGCGATACTTGCAAAGCAAAGTTAGTTACAGCAAGAGGAAATCTTGAGAAAACTGATCATAACTTACCGGTAAAACTTAATTTGAAATGACTGGGAAACAATTTTTAATTACTAGAAATAGTACTGTCATTACTTAGGTAATCTTTAAAAAACGAACAGGAAGAAATCCTTTATGTTACCCACTAAAATATTATTTTCATGTTTGATATCTAATATTTTTAAGAAACTCTCTTTCACTAGCTATCAGCATATCAGTCACACATATTTATTATGTAAACACAGAGCAATAATCATGGTTTTGGTATTTTGCAACAGTGTGTTACTGTTTGCATGTCACACAATGCAGGTGACAAGTTAAGAACAGTATAATATTAACTGAGAGAGCATCAAAACAAAGCAACTGACAGCATCCCTCACCGGGTCATGAAGGACGTTTGACGTGTAGTGCATAAGGTTCAGTAGCCTAAAACAGTCAGTTTAAATAATGCCCAAATTATAGTTAGCCACTTGTTTTTCCAACAATCACAGCACCAGCACTTTTCACCATTCACTGCTCCCTTCATTGCTATGATACCAACGTCTCAATTCATCACCTATGACAACCTAAATACACTTTCTCCCATGCTTTAGAAACTTGCTCAGGTGTAGAATAAACTGAACCACTGCTCTAACCACTACACTTCTAAAATGCAATAGATAACATCCAATGCCTGGAAGCAGAAAGAGGTCTTAGAGTGGCACCCAAAAGATGACACATTGCACTGATAGCTTACCTCCCCACCCCACTGCCAAGGAGCCCACTCCTGGATTAATTCCCACCAATGCCCCTGTGAAGTGGGTTAAGCCGAGATGCAGGGAATGGCCCAAAGTCATCCAGTGAGAGTTCTGGGATTTGAACCCAGGTCTCTCCCAGGTCCTAGTAGCCCGACACTCTAACCACTACTCCACCACTGGCTCCCCAATACCCTAAAGTAGCCTTTCCCAACCTTGGATCCCCAGATAGATGTTACTGGAGCAGTGGCGTAGCGTGGGTTGTCAGCACCCGGGGCAAGGCAAGTAATTTGCGCTCCCTAACCCGTGGATTTGCGCCCCCTAACCCTACCCCTAATACTAACCTCCAGATGTTGCGCCCGGTGTGGCGCCCCCCCCTGCACCCCCCACGCTACGCCACTGTACTGGAGTACAACTCCCAACATCCTTGGCCACTGGTCCTGCTAGCCATGGCCTTTGAAATGTGTTTGTGGGGGTTGCTTCTGTTTTTAAATAAATAACATAAAAATAAAAACCATCCTAAAGCTCCACACACCGAGCTCCAACTCCTGGAGCCTCTAAAGTCTAAACACTGCCCTCCTTCCTCCCAGCCCTCTCCTTCCTGGGACGCTTTAAGCAGGTGTTGGACAGCCATTATTACTTATTAAATTGGTATACCACCCTTCATCTGAATATCGTGGGGCATAAAAACACAAGATGCAAACACAGGAACAAGAAAAAAACCACCCACCCCTCCCCCCATCCGACATCTGCCAGGGGCTGAATTTAGCCGCCACTCCTGCTCCACAGGAGGAGTTGGAGATGGCGTTTACAAGTGGTCCATGTTTCACAAGCATACAGTACGGTTAGTAGTACAATAGCTTTGCAAACAAGCATTTTGGTTTCCCTGCGAATGTCCCGGTCCTCAAAAACTCTGCACTTCAATCAGGAGAAAGCTGCGCTTGCAGAGCTCAGGCGATGCTGGATTTCGGCATCAATGCTGGCCCTCGTGGAAAGATAACTGCCCCGGTAGGAGAAGCGATGGGCATTTTCCAACATTACACCACTGAGTTGGATTTGTGGCGCTGCAGAGAGGTTATTTTGTACTTGTTGGTGCAGCACGTTGGTTTTTTTTGGACATTGAGGAAGGCACGCTTGGCAAACCCTCACTGTGATCAACTCCTGCCCTGAAACCTATGTACCCACCATGGAAGGACGTGTGGATCCAGAACTGGCCTCTGCAGTCCCTTATGGACTCACTGTTAAGACTGTGTTCATGGGAGACAATCTTACTTGGCTACGAGTGATAGCCAAAGAAGAAGTTATCCTCACCGCACAGTCCATCCTAGAACTGCAGAGCTGGACAGGACGCCAAGATTCATTCTAGCCCAGTGATGGCCAAACTTGGCTCTCCAACTGTTTTGGGACTACAACTCCAATAATTATAATAGCATGTTGTTGTTGTTGTTGTTGTTGTTGTTGTTGTTAGGTAAAGGTAAAGGGACCCCTGACCATTAGGTCCAGTTGTGACTGACTCTGGGGTTGTGGCGCTCATCTCGCTTTACTGGCCGAGGGAGCCGGTGTACAGCTTCTGGGTCATGTGGCCAGCAGGACTAAGCCGCTTCTGGCGAACCAGAGCAGCGCACGGAAACGCCGTTTACCTTCCCGCCAGAGCGGTGCCTATTTATCTACTTGCACTTTGATGTGCTTTCGAACTGCTAGGTTGGCAGGAGCAAGGACCGAGCAACGGGAGCTCACTCCGTCGCGGGGATTTGAACCGCCAACTTTCTGATCAGCAAGTCCTAGGCTCTGTGGTTGAACCCACAGCGCCACCCGTGTCCCATTATTAATATTACTAGTACTATTATTATTATTTATACTGTGCCCATCTGGCTGGGTTTCCCCAGCCACTCTGCGCAGCTTCCAACAAAGTACAGTGGTACCTTGGGTTAAGTACAGTGGTGCCTCGCAAGACGAAAAGAATCCGTTCCGCGATTCTCTTCGTCTAGTGGTTTTTTCGTCTTGCGAAGCAAGCCCATTGACAGCTTAGCGGATTAGCGCTATTAGCGGTCTAGCGGCTTTTAGCGATCAGCTGTTAAGCGGCTTATCAGCAGAACAGCTGATAAGTGGCTTAGCGGCTTAGGAAAGGGGGGGGGAGTGGAAAAAACCCGCGGGAACTCGCAAGATTTTTTTCGTCTTGCGAAGCAACCCCATAGAGAAATTCCTTTAGCGAAGCGCCTCCAAAACGGAAAACCCTTTCGTCTAGCGGGTTTTCCGTCTTGCGAGGCGTTCGTCTTGCGGGGCACCACTGTACCTAATTCGTTCCGGAGGTCCGTTCTTAACCTGAAACTGTTCTTAACCTGAAGCACCACTTTAGCTAATGGGGCCTCCTGCTGCTGCCGGAGCACGATTTCTGTTCTCATCCTGAAGCAAAGTTCTTAACCCGAAGCACTATTTCTGGGTTAGCGGAGTTTGTAACCTCAAGCGTCTGTAACCCGAGGTAGACCACTGTATTAAAAATACAGTGGTCTGTTAAACATTAAAAGCTTCCCTAAACAGGGCTGCCTTAAGATGCTAACAGGACCAGTGGTCAGGGATGATGGGAGTTGTAGTCCCAAAACAGCCAGAGGGCCGAGGGCCTTCTCGGTGGTGGCGCCCGCCCTGTGGAGCGCCCTCCCATCAGATGTCAAAGCGATAAATAACTACCTGACATTCAGAAGACATCTGAAGGCAGCCCTGTTCAGGGAAGTTTTTACTCGGTGATATTTTAGTGTATTTTTGGTTTCTATGGAAGCCGCCCAGAGTGGCTGGGGTACAAATAATAAATAATATCATCATCATCACTGGGCTAGCCCAACCCCACCCCCCAAATGCAGTTTGGGGGGGCTCGAACCCGCCACCCTGAAATGGAGGGCCCTGCTTCTTCCCTCAGAGTCCTGCCGGCCAACCAGCTCCAGGACCGAACCCCCCCCCCCCGCAGTGGCGTAGCGTGGGTTGTCAGCACCCGGGGCAAGGCGAGTCATTTGCACCCCCTAACCCGGGGCAAGGCAAGTCATTTGCGCCCCCTAACCCGGGGCAAGGCGAGTCATTTGCGACCCCTAACCCGGGGCAAGGCGAGTCATTTGCGCCCCCTAACCCGGGGCAAGGCGAGTCATTTGCGCCCCCTAACCCGGGGCAAGGCGAGTCATTTGCGCCCCCTAACCCGGCGCAAGGCGAGTCATTTGCGCCCCCTAACCCGGCGCAAGGCGAGTCATTTGCGCCCCCTAACCCGGCGCAAGGCGAGTCATTTGCGCCCCCTAACCCGGGGCAAGGCGAGTCATTTGCGCCCCCTAACCCGGGCAAGGCGAGTCATTTGCGCCCCCTAACCCGGGCAAGGCGAGTCATTTGCGCCCCCTAACCCGGGGCAAGGCGAGTCATTTGCGCCCCCTAACCCGGGGCAAGGCAAGTCATTTGCGCCCCCTAACCCGGGGCAAGGCGAGTCATTTGCGCCCCCTAACCCGGGGCAAGGCAAGTCATTTGCGCCCCCTAACCCGGGGCAAGGCGAGTCATTTGCGCCCCCTAACCCGGGGCAAGGCGAGTCATTTGCGCCCCCTAACCCGGGGCAAGGCGAGTCATTTGCGCCCCCTAACCCGGGGCAAGGCGAGTCATTTGCGCCCCCTAACCCGGGGCAAGGCAAGTCATTTGCGCCCCCTAACCCGGGCAAGGCAAGTCATTTGCGCCCCCTAACCCGTGGATTTGCGCCCCCTAACCCCCAGATGTTGCGCCCCCTAACCCCCAGATGTTGCGCCCCCTAACCCGTGGATTTGCGCCCCCTAACCCGTGGATTTGCGCCCCCTAACCCGTGGATTTGCGCCCCCTAACCCCCAGATGTTGCGCCCCCTAACCCGTGGATTTGCGCCCCCTAACCCCCAGATGTTGCGCCCCCTAACCCGTGGATTTGCGCCCCCTAACCCCTGGATTTGCGCCCCCTACCCCCCGATGTTGCGCCCGGCCGCCCCCCCTGCACCCCCCACGCTACGCCACTGCCCCCCCCCCGGGGGCCGCCCTCCGCCGCCGGCTCCCCTGAAATCCCCTCACGGCCGGAGCGCCTCCTTCCTCCTCCTCCTCCCAAAGCAGGAGCCGGACCCCTCTCGGCCGGGACAATGGCGGGACCCCCTGCTCCCCCCCCCCGGCGACGCCCCTCCCCCTGGCCACCGACCTCTCCGGCGGCCCCTCAGCTCGCCGCCTCGGCCCGGGCCGCCCTCCTCCTCCTCCTCCTCCTCGCCGCCGCCGCCGCCTCAGCCGGTGCGTCCCCGCTCGGCCCCACTCGCCATCCCTCCAGCCTCCTCAGGAGGAACCGGGATTGGCGCGGCCCGCCGCCAATCGCAGCCCCGGCCGGCGAGGGAGCTCGGCCAATCGGCTGGCGGGAGGGCGGAGCGGAGGGAGGGAGCGGAGCGGGGAGGAGGGGCCGCCTGGCCAATCAGAGGCCGCAGCAGGCGGGGCAAGAGAGAAGGGAGGGCAGGGCCAGGGCGCGCTTGAAAATCCCTTTTGTTCGCGGCCCGGGGGAGGCGGAGGCGGGAGGGAGGCCGCGGTGGAGACGTCACTTCCGGGGAAAAGGGATGGCACTTAAAGGGTGGGATTAAGCTTCTGCTTTTCCCCAAAAATAAAATATAGTTTTCCAGGCTGCAAAAATATATTTCATAGAATTCTGAAATTATTTTATTATTATTTTAGTTAAATAGTTTTTATTACTTTTCCATTTATTCATATAAAATCACATCATTTTTATCCACTTTATCTCTCAGCTCTTCCTTCCCTCCTGCCTCATGGCTTTCAAAATGAACCTTTATATTGCATTTTGTACATTTTCCAATTCTGATTGAACCTATTACAAAATACCTCAACATTTAAATATAGAAAGGGAGAAAAATTCTCATTACAAGTCTTCAGAGAACCTTGTTGTTGTTGTTAAGTCCATAAATTACCACAGAGCATATGTTCAACACAAAAAAAAACAGCAATTTGTTGTTGGCAAACGACAGCTGGACTTATATGTTGTTGTTGAGTCGTTTAGTCGTATCCGACTCTTTGTGACCCCCTGGACCAGAGCACGCCAGGCACTCCTGTCTTCCACTGCCTCCCGCAGTTTGGTCAAGCTCATGCTGGTAGCTTCGAGTACACTGTCCCACCACCTCGTCCTCCGTCGTCCCCTTCTCCTTGTGCCCTCCATCTTTCCCAGCATCAGGGTCTTTTCCAGGGAGTCTTCTCTTCTCATGAGGCGGCCAAAGTCTTGGAGCCTCAGCTTCAGGATCTGTCCTTCCAGGGAGCACTCAGGGCTGATTTCCTTCAGAATGAAGAGGTTTGATCTTCTTGCAGTCCACGGGACTCTGAAGAGTCTCCTCCAGCACCAGACAACCCTGCTAGTGATGTCAATTGCTTACAATGAACTTTAAAATACCGTATAAATTTACTCCAGTCCTTTTGGAATACTTGATCAGGCTGGTTTCGGATTTTTCCTGCCAGCTTCGCCAATTCTGCAAAGTCCATCGTTTTTATCTGCCACTCTTCTTTTGTTGGTGCTAGAATTGTGGAATTAGAAGGGGACACAAAAGGATCAAATTATCCACAGGTTTGACATGAGCCAATGGTGTGATGCAGCAGCAAAAAACCCTGAATGCTATTCTAGGCTGCATCAACAGAAGCATCCTGTGCAGATCAAGGAAATTCAGACCACAGCTGGAGCTCCGTGTCCAGTTCTGGGCACCACAATTTGCAAAGGTGACAAGCCTGAAGGTGTGCAGAGAAGGGCAACCAAGGTGGTCAAGGGTCTGGAAGCTGAGCCTTATGAGAAACGGTTGAGGGAGTTGGGCCTGTTTAGCCTGGAAAAGAGGAGACAAGTGACAAGAAAATTCTTATTAAACACCAGGAAGAACTTTCTGACGGAAAGAGCTGTTTAACCGTGGAACGGACTCCCACCGGTTTTTAAGCAGAGGTTGGATGGCCATCTGTCATGGATGCTTTAGTTGAGATTCCATATTCAATAAACACATGAGACGTAACCGGCTGTGTTCTTAGATAAATAAGGTATTCTATTCATGTATCAAATCATAAATTTCAACAGAAGCAACTCATAAACTTCAACAAGCTAACAAAGCAGAAGACCCAGTGGATCAGATCATTCTCCAATCAGTTCATGCATAAGGTCCATCCATGTAACAGATGAAGCCCAGGATGGCGAAACAAGGCCAATATTCTGGAAATTAGACTGTGAAAGGATTTTGTGGAACTGTAACAACCGTTCATGTGGATTGTTTGGACCTATTATCTGTATAATAGTGTCTATTCCACCTGTCTGTTCATGACAGGTGGAATAGACACTATTATACAGATGGACCTTATGCATAAACTGATTAGAGAATGATCTGATCCACTGGGTCTTCAGCTTTGTTCGTTTGTTGAACTTTATGAGTTACTTCCGTTGACATTTATGATTTGTTTTTGTTTTTTTATAATAAATATTTATTGAGATTTTACAAAATCATAACAAAATACAGCGGGAAAAAAGAAAACAGAAAACAGAAAAATACAAGATACAAAAAACAAAAAGTAAAGAAAAATAGAAAGAAAAAAGAAAAAATCCCTCTTTCCTTTTTTAACTTTAAGGCTCGTTACCTAGTTTACTTGACCTCCTCGCACCTCCCCTTTTTGTATTCCCATTTACATAATCAAATCAGCAAATCCTTGCCCTCTTTCAATTTATCATCTTTAACTTTGTATCTTAACATATCACAACTCAAATATTTTCATCCATCAATTCATTTTTGCATACTCTTTCTAACTTTATCACTAATGCCACTTATTTTTAATCCAACATCATTTTAGCATTCATAAATTTTACATTGTTTCTGTAGATAGTCTTTAAATTTCTTCCAGTCCTCTTCCACCAGCTCCTCTCCCAGGTCTCGGATTCTGCCAGTCATCTCCGCCAGCTCCATATAGTCCATCACTTTCATCTGCCATTCTTCCAAGGTGGGTAGATCTTGTGTCTTCCAATACTTTGCGATAAGGATTCTTGCTGCTGCTGTAGCATACATAAAAAATGTTCTGTCCCTCTTTGACACCAATTGGCCACCATGCTCAGGAGAAAGGCCTCTGGTTTCTTCAGGAAGGTGTACTTAAACACCTTTTTCATTTCATTATAGATCATTTCCCAGAAAGCCTTAATCTTTGGGCATGTCCACCAAAGGTGAAAGAATGTACCCTCAATCTCTTTACATTTCCAACATTTATTATCGGGCAAATGATAAATTTTTGCAAGCTTGACTGGGGTCATGTACCACCTGTATATGACATTTATGATTTGATACATGAATAGTATACCTTATTTATCTAAGAACACAGCCGGTTACGTCTCGCGTGTTTATTGAGTATGCTTTACGTGGCCATAGGTTGGTTTGTTTGTTGTTTTGTTAGTTGAGATCCCTGCATTGCAGGAGGCGGGACTAGATGACTCTAAGGGTCCCTTCCAACTCTACAGTTCTATGAGCTATGCAGTGCAGGAATAACAGCTGACTTTACAGGACATGAATGGGCTGCAATACTCAGGCAACGTATTGCAGATGGTGAACCACAATGCGATCTAAAACCAAATGGCTGGGATATGTTTCACAGGGGGGAATGCACTGGGACAACCGATCTCAGTGATCACGGGTAGGAGGAGGAGTTACGCTAAGACCAGACCATGTCAATACAGAGGAGGCAGGTTTAGTCGTTGTCTGAGAACTATCCCTGCCTCCGGGTCTGGCCCTGACCGGATGAATACTAGAATCAGCAAGGGATACCCACATGACCTGAAAGTGTTGCTGTGCAATGCCAGGTCAATGATTCATAAGACCACTGCCATCCATGACTTGATCATGGATGGAGGACTTGACCTGGCATGTGTAACAGAGACTTGGTTGGATGAAGCAGATGGGCCTGTCCTTGCCGCTGCTTGTCCACCAGGTTTCTCTTACGCACAGCAACCCAGGTCATGTGGGCGGGGAGGGGGGGGTTGCAGTGATTTTTAGGAAGTCATTAGTTTGCACCAGGCGTCCTATTGGGAAGACCCAGTTTTCTGAGTGCATGTTCTGGAAGTTGGGCAATAGGGGCAGTACAGGATTCCTTTTGGTGTACCGACCTCCCCGCTGCACCAAGGATTCCCTGCTCGAGCTGCTTCAGGTCGTGGCGGATGTTCTCCTGGAGACACCTAGCTTGGTCGTCCTAGGGGATTTTAACATCCATGCCGACACGACCTTACAAGGGGCCGCTCGGGACTTCGTGGAAAGCATGGCCTCCATGGGGCTGTCCCTGAATAAGTCTGGCCCAACCCATAGCCGCGGACATGCCTTGGACCTGGTGTTTGCCTGTACGGATGTTGGTGATCTGACACTAAGTAAAAGTGAAACGAAAGAAGTGCCATGGTCAGACCACTTCCTGGTGCAACTGGACTTCTCTGCGACCCATCCCCTCTGCAGGGAGGTGGGACCGATTCAGATGGTCCACCCCCGCCACTTAATGGATCCAAATGGTTTCCAGAGAGTGGTAGGGGATGCTTTATCCCATGTTGATGGCCTTTCAGCCGATTCCCTGGTGGCCCGCTGGAATGTGGAGTTAACCAGGGCTATTGACTGTTTGGCTCCGAAGCGCCCTCTCCGATTGCATGGAGCCTGGAGAGCCCCGTGGTTTTCCACGGATCTGAGGGCAATGAAACAATCGTTGAGACGGCTAGAGCGCCGGTGGCGGATAACTCATTCTGAATCTGACTGGACACAGGTTAGAGCTCAACGTCGAGCCTACCAAGTGGCGATAGCGACGGCGAAGAAGACTTTCTTCACCGACTCTATTGCATCTGCAGAAAACAGCAGCAGAAGACTCTTTCAGGTGGTTCACAATTTAGCGGAACCACCTGTAACATCGGGGCCCAGTACGGGCCACATGTTCTCCTGCAATGATTTTGCAAATTTTTTTGCAGATAAAATCGCTCAGATTCGGGAAGAAGTAGACTCCACGGTGGGAGCAGTGCCGGGGCGGGAGAGTGCTAGAGTCCTGTCTGGTCAAGTTGTGTGGGATCAATTCCAATCTGTTACCTCCAAGGATGTGGACAGGCTGCTTGGACGAGTGAAGCCAACCACCTGTCTCCTGGATCCTTGCCCATCCTGGCTTATAAAAGCTAGCCGGGAAGGACTGGGCGATGGGCTTCGTGGGGTGGTGAATGCTTCCCTCCGTGAGGGAGCCTTCCCAGACCCACTGAAAGAGGCGGTTATTAAACCGCTTCTTAAAAAACCATCTTTAGATGCGGCCACGATGGCCAATTATCGCCCAGTCTCAAACCTTCCATTCTTGGGCAAGGTGATTGAGCGAGTGGTTGCTGAACAACTCCAGGCACGCCTGGAAGAAGCGGACCATTTGGATCCCTTCCAGTCGGGATTCAGGCCTCATCATGGGACTGAAACTGCCTTGGTCGCACTGGTTGATGATCTCCGGCAGGCTAGGGACAAAGGTGAGAGCTGTTTCCTAGTTCTGCTGGATCTCTCAGCGGCGTTTGATACCATCGACCATGACATCCTTCTGGACCGTCTTGAGGGGCTGGGAGCTGGGGGCACTGTCATACAGTGGTTCCGCTCCTTCCTCCTGGGCCGTGTTCAGAAAGTGGTGGTGGGGGATGAGTGTTCAGACCCCTGGGCTCTCACTTGTGGGGTGCCTCAGGGTTCTGTCCTCTCCCCCATGCTTTTCAACATCTACATGCAGCCGCTGGGAGGGATCATCAGGAGGTTTGGGCTGGGTGTTCATCAGTATGCAGATGATACCCAGCTCTACCTCTCTTTTAAATCAGAACCAGTGAAGGCGGTAAAGGTCCTGTGTGAGTGTCTGGAAGCGGTTGGAGGATGGATGGCGGCTAACAGATTGAGGTTGAATCCTGACAAGACAGAAGTACTGTTTTGGGGGGACAGGAGGCGGGCAGGTGTGGAGGATTCCCTGGTCCTGAATGGGGTAACTGTGCCCCTGAAGGACCAGGTGCGCAGCCTGGGAGTCATTTTGGACTCACAGCTGTCCATGGAGGCACAGGTCAATTCTGTGTCCAGGGCAGCTGTTTACCAGCTCCATCTGATATGCAGGATGAGACCCTCCCTGCCCGCAGACTGTCTCGCCAGAGTGGTGCATGCTCTGGTTATCTCCCGCTTGGACTACTGCAATGCGCTCTACGTGGGGCTACCTTTGAAGGTAACCCGGAAACTACAACTAATCCAGAATGCGGCAGCTAGACTGGTGACTGGGAGCGGCCGCCGAGACCATATAACACCGGTCTTGAAAGACCTACATTGGCTCCCAGTACGTTTCCGAGCACAATTCAAAGTGTTGGTGCTGACCTTTAAAGCCCTAAATGGCCTCGGTCCAGTATATCTGAAGGAGCGTCTCCTCCCCCATCGTTCTGCCTGGACACTGAGGTCCAGCTCCGAGGGCCTTCTGGCGGTTCCCTCACTGCGAGAGGCCAAGTTGCAGGGAACCAGGCAGAGGGCCTTCTCGGTGTTGGCGCCCGCCCTGTGGAATGCCCTCCCATCGGATGTCAAGGCGATGGACAACTACCTGACATTCAGAAGACATCTGAAGGCAGCCCTGTTCAGGGAAGTTTTTAATATGTGACATTTTAGTGTATTTTTCATCTCTGTTGGAAGCTGCCCAGAGTAGCTGGGGAAACCCAGCCAGATGGGCGGGGTACAAATAATAATAAATAATAAATAATAATAATAATAATAATAATAATAATAATAATAATAATTATTATCATCATCTAAGTTCAGCCGTACGAATCAGTGAACCATCCTTACCTGCCTTCTGTTCAAAAACACAGCAGAGCCGTTACTCTCACCAAGTTACTATAGCCTTATGAGGCTTTGCCCTTGGCTGGGAAAAATATTGCACCCGGGAAAGGGAGTAGGAGTCAACAGACACTCAAGGAATAGTTTCGGAGAAAAAGCTTTATTTCTTCCATCCATTAACTGGTAGAAGGAGCAAGTGTGATGACTCACAAACAAGCACGGGTTCACGAGCATATATTCCCCTTCCAGTTCCCTCCCCTTTCTCCTCCCTCAGGAGTCCTGCCCCATGTTGAGGCTCCTGAGCATGTACAGAAAGCTCCTGTCTTGGGACTCTTCCCAGGAAAGGGGGGGTGAGAAGCCAAGGGGTTTCAGAGTGTTCAAGATATGTTTCTTTCTCTTGCTCTATTGGCACAGTTCCCAGGAAAAGAAAGGTTGCAACCTGGTTAACAAAGCCAACTAGCCTGAGAAATGAAAAAAGCATTGTTCTATTCAGCTACCTTTGTTGCAGCAGAGTGAAATGCTTCTGATGCTTAGCTAATGCCTTTTAGCTGCCGAGAAAAATGATTTTGAAAAGCTTTGAGCCTGCTTTGGGGGGTGACTTCGGGCCTAGGTGGGGTCACCTGTTCTCACCTCCTTCATTACCCTTCTCAACAGCCTTCTCAACAAACTACAGTGCCCAGAATTCTTTGAGGAAAGTAATGTGCTTCAAATGTGCTTTAAAGATGTATATAGTATATACACAGCATTTGTGGGGGATTTAGTTAAGGAGCAGAACCTGAAAATGGGATATAAAAAAAATAGATGTTTCTCCTTCCCATGTTATCTTCTAAAGCAAACCTCATGGTCTTCCCACTCAGCGCTTGGTTTTTATTTATCGTTCCATGTCAGTACAATTCAAAAGCATAGGGAACAATGGAAGACAGATTTCCTGAAAGTACCAGATGTTCATTAGGCATGTGTCAGCCCATTCACTGTGTTCCTTTTGATTAATTAAGATGAATGTGAAGGATGATTTTCAATGAATTCTATGAATGCGTAAGCACCCGTTATGCACACAGAAGTAGGGTTTCGTGTGTTAAAAGTGGATGCAGGAGAAAGAGGAGCAATGTAGAAAGTGGCAGCTGGAAACGTTTTGACTTGGCAGAGCGGCAATTTGTAACATTCTGTTTTCATCACAACAGCACCTGCACAGCACTTATTCGGGACAGTATGTCATGTGCAGAGTGGTGGTGTCTCCTCACTTAAAAAAATCCATTATTCCTTGCCCATCTATTAGCTTCCATGTAAGAGGGCCCAAATATGATATCCAGACAAAATTGTCTCCATACCTCATTTAGAAATTAAGGCATACCATATGGCACGAGGTTTTGAAAGAATCTATAGATGACACCTACACATCCATATTGCCAAGAAATCCTAAACACACCACAACTTTAGAAAACTGAGGAACACTGGCTTCCACTTGCATGTATATTTCCTCCTCCTCCCAAAAATATATCTAACTTTTCATTTTCCAAAACATTTTCTAAATTAAAAGAACAAAGTATTCCAACTAATATACCAAAAAAAAAAAAAAAAATTATTTGAGCTGGGACACAACAGAACGTATTTGCAATGCATGGCTCAGTCCTGAAGATGTGGAGTAATAATCTCTGCTCACTTGAAAGTACCGTATTTTTTGCTCTATAAGACTCACTTCTTCCCTCCTAAAAATTAAGGGGGAATGTCTGTGCGTCTTATGGAGCGAATGTAGGCTGCGCAGCTATCTCAGAAGCCAGAACAGCAAGAGGGATTGCTGCTTTCACTGCACAGCGATCCCTCTTGCTTTCTGGCTTCTGGGATTCAGAATTTTTTTTTTTCTTGTTTTCCTCCTCCCAAAACTAGGTGCGTCTTGTGGTCTGGTGCATCTTATAGAGCGAAAAATACAGTGCATTCCACTAGAGTAATCATAATCAGTTTCTTACATCTAGTATTTTCCAGGTTTGGAGAAGGGTGTTGCGTTACTCCGTCTGATATCCAGGCAGGCGAAGAGCCCAAACTTTTCACATTAGAAATTCACTGTCAAACTCACCAAAAAAAAAAAAAAAAAAAAAAAAAAAACAGACAAGAAACAATAGCAGTGGCATTTTCTTCCACTCCAGTATAATGAATTCTAGGATGAGACTTATTATTTGGATCCTTTCCAATCTTGTTTCAGTTTTGGCAGGGAAATTGACTTGGGCATTAAAATAAACCAAACCCACAGTAGTTAAGGCATAAGAATGCCTTCCCACTCCCACTTGTGATGAACTTGTGTAGAACTTAGATTCTCCCACAAAGACGTGGGGAACGGGATGTGAGCAATGGCTATTTGGAATTCCCCCACAGACCAACAAATACCGTATTTTTCGCTCCATAAGAAGCACCTGACCATAAGACGCAGCTAGTTTTTAGAGGAGGAAAGGGGGAAAGCCCCAGTTTTTGAGGATCAGCTCACAGTTGTGCAGCTTCTTTTGCAAAGGGGATCAGCTCACAGTTGTTGAGCTTATTTTGCAAAGGAGAAAAATTCTATTTTTATAGAGGCCAGGGCCCGAAAGGGAGCCAGCGACAGACCACACATTCGCTCCATAAGACGCACAGACATTTCCCCTTACTTTTTTGGAGGAAAAAAGTGCTATGGAGCAAAAAATACAGTAGGTAGGGAGTTGCTACCAGCCTGGTGACCTTCTGTCATAAACAATCTTCTTCAGATTGCAGTCCTAAAGTCATGTACTAGAGAGAGAGCGCTCTTTGGGCTCAATAGGATTCACTTTTGTGCAAACAAAAGTACGAGGGACAAACCTGGGCCATTGAAGGCTCTGTGCCAGCTGATGCTTTGAGCCAAGCGAAGCATATGTCTGTAAATCTGTCACTGCAGTCGTCCGCAGGCAAAATATTTTCAAGCAAAATGTGCTGTGCTCATAAATACGCCACACATTTTGAGTCAGCTCCAATCAGACACGGAAGGCACAGTAGCACAAAACCACTGCTCACACAGATTGCCTACTGGTGTATATAGCATAATACGGGGACAGAAAATGCATTCAGGATTGCTCCTGCAAACTGAAAAATTGCAAGCTGACATATTCCATTCAATGGGGAAAAGCAGCAAATTCAGTTTGCACCCCCATGAGTTCATGCAAGCTAACTACTTGCATGAACAGTGCTTTTTTGTGTCTGAGCTTGTCCACACCTGAGTTTAATGTGTATTTGAAGCTGTCTGCATCCCCATTTAAGTCGTGTTGTCCACATTATGTTCCCCTCAAAGAATTCCTGTCCTGATAGCAGTGGCGTAGCGTGGGTTGTCAGCACCCGGGGCAAGGCAAGTAATTTGCGCCCCCTAACCCATGGATTTGCGCCCCCTAACCCGTGGATTTGCGCAAGACCATTTAAAACAGCTACTGTAAGCTACCCTGTTGTCCTTGAATGAAGGGCAATATATAAATCCAATAAATAATAAAATAAAGTATTTAAAACATTCAAATAACTGTTATGTACTGAAGTTCTCACCCTGGGCCAGCAGGAGGATACTGTTTTCACTCAGGTCCACATATGCAAATAAGGAATTGAAAGTGACGCTCAGTGATTGGATAGTTACAGAAAGTTGTTACTGTTGCTTTGTAGTTGAGCTCTATATAAGCAGGTTGGCTGAACCCTTCAGCTCAGTTCTGTTCTGGCCTGTGAATAAACAAGAGCTGTCTGAAGAATCGCTGTGTCGTCTGGTATGTTCACCCACAACTTAACAAGAACAATTAAAATCAAATATAAAAACAGATTAAAACACAAGTCAACCTTCTGCCCATCTGGGTAGGCTTGCCTAAACAAAAATGTTTTTAGCAGGTGCTGGAAAGGGTACAGAGATGGCACTGTGGTTGAAAGATGCTGTGGTGGGGTGACTCCTTTCCCCTCCAGCTCCTACCTGATGTTAATATGGAGGGAGTTCCAAAGTATGGGGGCTGCCACACTGATTTCTAACAGATGCAGAATGGGTGTGAAATAAAAAAGTAAGGTCTTATATTCCGTATTTTTCGCCCTATAGGACGCACCGTCCCATAAGGCACACCTAGTTTTTTGGGGGGAAATAAAGGGTGAAAAAATTATTTTCCCCCTAGGGGCGGGGCTGGGGCAAGGGAAGCCCGAGCTTCCCCCGACCCCCGACCCCAGCCCCCAGAACAGGCAACTCTCTGCAAGCCGTGGGAGCCCGGCGCCGGGCTCCCGTGCCTTGCGGAGAGCTGCGCGAAGCCTGGAGAGCGAGAGGGGTCGGTGCGCACCGACCCCTCTCGCTCTCCAGGCTTCAGCGAATGCCTGCATTCGGCCCATAGGACGCACACACATTTCCCCTTCATTTTTGGAGGGGAAAAAGTGCGTCCTATGGGGCGAAAAATACAGTATATAATAAATCTTCATAAATGTACCAAGCAAACACGTACATAAATATATAAACCACATGTCTGAAGCAGCACAGGAAAACAGCCATGAAGCCATTTTGGCTCCCAAACCGACCAAATATTTTCACTGCAAGGTCAAAGGAAAATGGAAAAGCCTCCCCATTGCCTTTTCCTTCACAAATCCTGTCTTAAGGGTATGTCTGTGTACGAATAGGGTGAGCCTGTGACCTGGCTCAGGAACTAAGTATTTATCCTTACAAAAGACTGGCCAGGCTCCCCAGGGTATCCAATCAAGTAAGCATTAACAGGTAACCTGCCAGACAGGAGGTAAACAGCGCACTCAGATTTCTGTTGTAGATCACCCCTTTCTGTGATGTAGGTATGATGTGTCTGGGGGGTGGTCTTGAGCTACACCCCTTCTGTAATGTAGGTATGATGTTTCTGGGGGTGGTCTTGGACTCCAGGGCGGGCAATTTAAAATGTCTATATAAGGGCGGGCATACCTTTGTTTGGGATCCTCCTCCTTTCCTGTGTGTGTTGCAACAGATCAGTAAAGATCAGGCTTGCTAGCTGCTTTGCTTCTCAATATTCTCTGCTTGGCCTCTGTTATTTTCTCCGACCGATGGAGAACCTGCAAAGGACTCTATAAGGGCTCTTGTGTCCCCCATAAGGGAATAAGGGCAGATTTTCGTTTATTACATGTGGCACCTGTGACAATGACAGTTCCACAGATCGAAGCAGTGAGGAGAAGTGATCTTGCTGCTGCTGCTGTTGAGCATTACATTTGCCACAGGGGTAGCCGTACCCATTAATTGCAATTTCCGTAGTGTTTTGGAGAGCTCTGATTTATTTAAAAAGGTACTGGCTAAAACTCAAAGCAGTGTTTCTGTGCTTCCTGAGTAATCCTCAAAGTGTTTTCACACACAATTAATTAAAAGCCTTATTTAGCATTGGGAAATTATGCAATCAAGCATGATTGCTAATGTGACTTTTGTGCTTTGAACTAATGATACTTTCTGCCTGAAGAAGAGCAGTGAATGTTATTAACAGTGACAGCTCAAATCACTAATCTACCCTCCTAGCAGTGTTTGTGGCTGTTTCCCCTTTCTAGTGAGAATGCAAATATTTATTCTCTAGCAGGGCTGCAGAACAAAGGGTGTCATCTTGCCCTGAATTTTGGGTTCTAAAAGATCACAGTGAAATGCTGAACACAAGAAGAGCTGAGGTCTGTCAGCTGGGCAAACATTTTTGTACTTAGAAATAAAAAATAAAAGGAAACTTGGCTTCACCTTTAGTCAACATAGGCAGCCTGCATTTTTAAAACTACTGGATCGAGCCTCTTCCTTTGGTGATTTAGAACCAGGTTTTGAAATAATCTGGCTGGGGGTGGGAGGTGGCAAATGCAGCCCTCAGAGACTCTTTGGCTGGCCCTCAGATTTCTTCCCAAATTCCTGCCCCAGCCATACTCCTTCACAGATACTGCTTTGCACCCTCTAGTAATGTTTTTGCCTGACCGAAATGCTGTCCGACTCTGATGATGACTTTTGCTTGCCTATACAGACTGGAGAGAGGCAGGTGCTGATGGAAATGACAAAAAATACTGTATTTTTCGCTCCATAAGCCGCACCGGATCATAAGGCGCACCTAGTTTTTAGAGGGGGAAATAAATAAAAAAAATATTATTCCTCCCCCAGCCCCAAAGAGCAAAGAAGCCAAAACAGCGAGTGGGATCCATCCCACTGGCTGTCTTGGCTTCTGCCATAGCTATGACAATACCCCCACCTCCCGCAAAAGCCCACAGGAGCCGCGCACCCTTTAAGGAGTGTGCGGCTCCTGTGGGCTTTTATACGAGGAGGGAGAAGGGACTGACTGGCCGCGTCAGTCCCTTCTCCCTCCTGGGAAAAAGCCCGAGAGCAAGAGCCGCACAGAGCTTATGTGCAGCTCTTGGGGGCTTTTCCTGCCTGCCTCCCCCCTGCATTCGCTCCATAAGACGCACACACATTCCCCTTTACTTTTTAGGAGGGAAAAAGTGCATCTTATGGAGCGAAAAATACAGTACCTACTATTGCAGAGTGGCAGGCGAAAGGTGATGGACTTTGCAGAGTTGTCCAAACTTGACTTGCAGGATCCCAGACCAGGACGATCAGAAATTCCAAAGAGACTGGAGTAAGTTTATTGTATATTTGAACGACAACTGCAAAAACCTGAAGACACTAGCAGGATTGAAATAAATCCTACAATGTGGACGCATAGTAAAGATTTAAATTGCACGATTGGATGTGATATGGGATACACGCTGAAGGGAAGGAAGGAAGTCGCAAGCTCGGCAGAGCAAAAAGGTTGTTTTGTGTTTGTTATTGTAATGTTGGAAATGTTGTTTAAAGGTAAATAATAATAATTTATGGGGGGGGGGGAGGAGAGGAGAGAGGCAGGTGCTGAAACTACCCTAGTGTACCAAGTTAAAAATCACCGTATTTTTGTGTGTATAACACTCCCCCGTGTATAAGATGCCTCCTATTTGGGGGGACTCAAAATTAGAAAATGGGGGGAGATTGCCCCCTTGTATAAGACTACCTCCCCTTTTTAACATAATTTTTTAGTTAAAAAAACCTAGTCTTATACACGGAAAAATACAATCATTTGTTATCTGCCCACTTTGGCCTGCCTTATTCCTAACTAACACACGGCCCCCCAGGAATTTTCCCGGAAAGAAAGGCAGCCCCAAGGCTGGACCAGGTTCCGCATTCCAGAGTGTGAAAGCAGTTTACAGCATTGGGTAGTTTCTCTCTCTCTCCCCCCACCTCCAATATTTCAAGAGAGAACCAAAAGCGCTTTCTTCTCGTTCATCCCCCTGCCTTCATAAAATAGAGTTTGCCGCTCCTCTGGATGACTCGCACAGATCACGCTGAGATTGAAACGCACACGGACAGACTTCTCCAAAATATTTTTAGCTTGCGGAAGAGTTGCAGCTGCTTCTTGCTTCTGCTGGATTTCAGTACAAGAAATGAAGCGAGAAGGACAAGGATAACCTGCTTCTAGGGAAAGCCAGCTCAGTTTTTGTGTGTGGTTTTCCCAGTCGTGATGTAGGGAAGTGAGAGCTGGACCATGAAGAAGGCTGATCGCCGAAGAATGGATGCTTTTGAATTCTGGTGCTGGAGGAGACTCTTGAGAGTCCCATGGACTGCAAGAAGATCCAACCTCTCCATTCTGAAGGAAACCAGCCCTGAGTGCTGACTGGAAGGACAGATCCTGAAGCTGAGGCTCCAATACTTTGGCTACCTCGTGAGAAGAGAAGACTCCCTGGAAAAGACCCTGATGTTGGGAAAGATGGAGGGCACAAGGAGAAGGGGACGGCAGAGGACAAGATGGTTGGACAGTGTTCTCGAAGAGACCAGCATGAGTTTGACCAAACTGCGGGAGGCAGTGGAAGACAGGAGGGCCTGGCGTGCTCTGGTCCAGGGGGTCACGAAGAGTCGGACACGACTAAACAACAACAACATATATGTGTGTGTGTGGTCAAGAGTACTATGAGGATTTTTAAAAATTCTATCCTGCTGCAATAAAAGAAAATCTGCCCTTATTCCCTTATGGGGGACACAAGAGCCCTTATAGAGTCCTTTGCAGGTTCTCCATCAGTCGGAGAACAGAGGCCAACCAAAGAATATTGAGAAGCAAAGCAACTCGTAAGCCTGATCTTTATTGACTGTTGGAGCAGGATGCTCCCCTCACACGCAGAAAAGGAGGACCCAGAACAAAGGGGTGCCTGCCCTTGTATAAATTGCCAGCCCTGGAGTCCAAGACCACCCCCAGAAACATCATACATACATCACAGAAGGGGTGCAGCTTAAGACCACCCCCCAGACACATCATACTTATATCACAGAAAGGGCAGTCTACAGCAGAAATCTGAGTGCATTGTTTATCTCCTGTCGTTGTCTGGCAGGTTACCTGTTAATGGTCACTTGACTGGATACCCTGGGGAGCCTGGCCAGTCTTTTGTAATGACAAATACTTAGTTCCTGAGCCAGGTCACAGGCTCACCCTATTCATACACAGACCCTTAAGACAGGATTTTTGAAGGAAATGACAATGGGGAGGCTTTTCCATTTTCCTTGACCTTGCAGAGAAATCATTTGGTCAGTTTGGGAGTCAAAATGGTTTCACGGCTGTTTCCTGTGCTGCTTCAGACATGTGGTTTATATATTTGTGTACGTGTTTGCTTGGTACATTTATGAACATTTATTATATATATATAAGACCTTAATTTTTTTATTTCACAACCTTTGCTGCCACCTGCTTATCATGATCTGCCAAGAGAAAGGACACTGTGGCAGTGGCTTGGCGACCAGGAATGGACAATAAAAGATGGGTGATAATCTAATTCCTCAAGTTTTTATAAAGAGTGCAAGCCAGAAGGGCATGCGCCACCGATTCGGGACTGCCATCTCCACAGGGACATAAGCGTTTTTCGTATGGAGTCTGTTGGAATCGTCCTTCAAGTACAGCCGATACAGCAATACATTCAATCTTGCGAGAGTAAAAGCGTGTCTATATTTTAGGATTGCTAGGTTATGCAGATAGGGTGCCAGAGAGTCGAAATGGGAAGGTAGAAAATAGTCATACCATTGGCAAAATTTACTTATTGTGGCCAAGTTGTTCTGATGCTCAGTATCATTTAGGCACTGACAATAATTTTGCATGCTTCTCCAGCAATTTTTGTGCATGATCAGAGAGGACCTTTTAAACTATTCTCAGGATGAAATGGAGATTTCTTCCCCATCCCTGTTTTAAAGCTTTAAAAAAATAAATAATAACAATAACAATAACAATAACAACAACAAAACAATAACAATAACAATAACAATAACAATAACAATAACAATAACAATAATAATAATAATAATAATAATAATAATTTTTAAAATAATAATAATTCATTTCCCTACAGCTAAATGCCCATAGAAATATTTGGGCAAGCCAGGCCAGCTGTAATACTAAATCTAGTCCATGTTTGGATAGTTACAGCTTGCAGATCTTGTAAAGATTTCGACAGTTTCCATGACTGTGTGCTTCCATCTTGTGACCAAAACCTTGTACTACACCAGGAATCCATGTCATCTAAGCCCATGGAAATAATAACCCTGATCTATATATTCTTTTATATTTCTTCACATGCAAACTATCCATCAAAGCATATGCTATAATTTGTATGCTAACACCAAACTGAAATCTATGAAGGCAAGTATACAAATTTAATAAATAAAAATAAAAAATGAGGCTGAACTCCATCAATTCTTATGTTTTAAAATAGATTTTGTCTCTCTCTGTAATTTTACTTCTATTGTGTTTTTTTAAAAAATGTTTTCCCCTCCCCTATGTTGTTAGCTGTTCTTATTTCATCTGTAAGCTGCTTTGAGTCCCTGTCAGGGAGAAAGGTGGGGTTTAAATAAAAAATAAACCTGGGGCACAAAAGCCAAACGCTGTTTTAGTTTGTATGAACAAGAGCCTAACTTCCAAAGCTCAGGTAGTCAATGCATATAGTTCATCTCATCTTTGGCGAGACTTCAACTGCAATTCTGCGTTTGGGTCTTGATGCCACCGTTTCTAGGAAAACATGTTTGTAACGACACACAATATGTGACAGCTGGAGCCCATATTTCTTTACGGGATGATGTTATCGCCACATCTGGCAGGAGTCCCTGCCTTCCAGCTGTGCTGTAGCTATCAAGTACTGAGAAGCTTTATCTCTAAGTCACTCTTTCCCAGAATCAATCAACAGATGTTTCCTGTGCTACAGTAGTTCCAGCTGGCTGATTTGTTGCTTTCCCTTCTTTTCTTATATGCTGCAAATTCTCCATGTTACAAATGAAAGGAGAAATGGAAAACAAATTTTTTAGTGTGGCAGCACCTACAATCTGGCACATTTTTGTTTAGACAAGCCTACCTAGACATATAGAATGTCAATGCATATTTTAATTTTTGTTTAGTTTATTGTTGATTTTATCTTTCTTTTTTTGTCTTAATTATTTATTCATTTTCAAAATACTGATACATGAAATTATCAATAACACAAATGAAAGAACCCCAAATGAGGAAAAAACCCTATCGAGACGCAATACTATTTACTCAAAGTACATTTTTTTCCTTTTCGCCATGATAAACTCATCACTTAAATTGATTTTATCTTTCAAATGTTCTAAAGAGTTGTTTTTACTAGTTGCATTGATTCATTTATTGTTTTATTCCCTTTGCAAACTGCTTTGAGCCAACATGGTGTAATGGTTGGAGTGTTGGATGAAACCTCTTAGTAGCGTTTGTAGGAATACATCTGTGTGCCCGACACTCGTGTAGGTTCAGACAGACACCTTGTAACATGGGGGGAGTCAGTCTGAGGTCAAGCAGGGAGGCAGGCAAGCAGGTAGAGAGAGGTACCAAGGAAGCACTACAGAGCAAGTGATTAAACAGAATAAACTCATGACTCGATCACCGTGTCAAGAACATGTCACAGAAGACACCTACAATAAAACACCAGTCTGGAGGGCCCCCAGAATGAAATGTTTGATCTGAAGGCAGCCCTGTTCAGGGAAGTTTTTAATATTTAACGCTGTATTGTTTTTAACACTTGATTGGGAGCCGCCCAGAGTGGCTGGGGAAACTCAGCTAGATGGGTGGGGTATAAATAATAAATTATTATGATTATCATCTGAGAGCATCATGGTTCCACCTGAGAACACCAGCTATCCACAAGAAGATGCTTGCAGTTGATTTTGCAAGGTGCACATCTTGGTTAGCTCACAGCAGCACGATGTCTATGACGACAGGGTCTCGTGCCGAATGCACCGTATTTTTCGCTCCATAAGATGCACTTTCCCCCTCCTAAAAAGTAAGGAGAAATGTGTGTGTGTCCTATGGAGCGAATGTAGGCTGCGCAGCTATTCCAGAAGCCAGTACAGCGAGAGGTATCACTGCGCAGCGCTCCCTCTCGTTGTTCTAGCTTCTGGCTTAGCCGTGCAAAGCCTCTTCAGGGCACGGGGAGTCTTCATCCCGCTGCCCTGAAGAGGCTTCGCGTGGCTATCCCAGAAGCCAGAACAGCTGCGCAGCGATCCCTCTTGCTGTTCTGGCTTCTGGGATTCAGAATTTTTTTCCTCTCGTTTTCCTTCTCCAAAAACTAGGTGCGTCTTATGCTCTGGTGCGTCTTATAGAGCGAAAAATACGGTAAATGAACTTCAAAAAGACTCAAAGAATTGAAAGTGGAGATGCTATATGCAGTGCTATTTTTCTAGAAAAAGAGGTGTCAGACCCAGTGGCGATGCTTCATGTTCTGGCACTGGAGGGGTGGGGGTGGCAGAGAGCAGGCGGGCGCAGGGCTGGCACACATCCTGGGGGGGGGGATGGCACCCAGCATGGGCAGGGGGGGGCAGCTGCGATGGTGCTCTCCTCGCACTCCTCTTCCTCCGCCAGTGGTCAGACCTCACCATGAACAACTCCTTTGGTATCTTATAACGGCAATGGTGCCCACCTGAGATATTCCAGAACTGAGTTCCGGTGAGTTCTGGCTGAAGAAACGCCCTGGCTATGGGCACTTTTCTTTTCCTTTATTTACTGTATTTTTCGCCCTATAGGACGCACTTTTTCCCCTCCAAAAATGAAGGGGAAATGCGTGTGCGTCCTATGGGGCGAATGCAGGCTTTCGCTGAAGCCTGGAGAGCGAGAGGGGTCGGTGCGCACCGACCCCTCTCGCTCTCCAGGCTTCAGGAGAGCCGCAGCGCCAGTCCCACAAGGTCGGGGGACAGCGGGGAGGCGGAACGCCGCCATCCCGCTGTCTCCCGATGTGGTTTGGAGGCTGACGGCGGGGAGACGCGTGCTTCTCCCAGCCGCCAGCCCCGCAAGTTCCGGGGACAGCGAGGAGGCGCAGCGCGTCCTCCCGCTGTCCCCGGACCTGATCTGCAGGCGGGCGGCGGGAAGAAGAGCGCTTCTCCCCGCTGCCGGCCCCACAAGCGCCTGGGGGGGGAAATAATTTTTTTTTCTTTATTTCCCCCCCAAAAAACTTGGTGCGTCCTATGGGCCGGTGCATCCTATGGGGCGAAAAATACGGTACAACATAGTCCACAACAACTCATACATACAAACAAACCCACCACCATTGACGATTATCGAAATTAAACTCCTATCCCCTTACACAAAGAAAACATAACATAAAATTAAAAGACTTCCTTTATCCTGTAAATGGCCTCCTTATTTACTTCTTGTACACCGTTTCTTTTATATGTGATTACTACAATTTTTCCTAATTATGACTTTAAAAAACTGCAAAGTCTCCTGCAGAAATTAATCGAAACAAGTCCCGGTGTATATTTTGGGGCACTGTTAGGTAAAGTATTCTCTGCATTTTCCTCATTCTTTTTGAAATTCTTGTCTAGGTTGTCCCCTAACTGTCTCTGTTAATCTGGCCAATTCAGTATAATCTAATAATTTATCCTGCTATTCCTTTTTTGTTGGCACAAATTCTTTTTTCCAATTTCTGGGTACTTTTCTTTCTTGTTTGTCTGTTTGGTTACACAAGGAAATCTTTAATAAAACTCATTTTTAAAAAAATAGGAACCTTGTCATCACAGCCTAATTGAAAAGGCCTCTTGGATTTTCCATTTGTGTTGCCAGAGTGACAAAGACTAAGTGGCCCCTTGTCTTGTGCAAATTAATGTCCAAAGCAGTCTTCTTTACAACTGCTGTTCTGGCTGGACAGCTGACACCTCCTTTGCAGGATGACGTCCCAGCAGCGTTGATTTCCTCCTACAAACAGGAATTTAAACATGGAGAAAAGCTAGTTGTCAATTGCCTAAGTTACTCTAGAGGAGGGGGTCTTTTCTATTCGCATCTGTTGCTTGACAAATATATTGCTTTTAGCAGAAGCAACTTTTCCATGTATTCTGAAAGACAAGCCACAATACTATTCAAAGCACCAATGATGATTTGGTTTCCTCTTTGCCAGTATTTGCATAGCCTCCTTGACTACCAACACGTAACATGTTTTTAAACCATCCCAGAGAGGATGAGGAGTGCGACTGACAGGTGTATGGCTGTTAAATGGATGTTTTGACATTTTATCTTCTGGTACAAGTCCCGTGAGACTACAATTCGAAAGCGACACCATAATGAATAGTTACTCTGTATTTTTAAAATAGCACCTCCTAAAAAATCTGGAATTCAGAATAGCCTAATCAAATGTGTGCGAGGCTAAAGCACGGCATCAGAACTCTGGTTGATCTCAGTTGACCCAGCTGTGGGCTATCCATCATTATAACAACAAGGGAGCAAACGGACCATCTGTGCTGAGCTGCACTCACAATTGTGAAGTCTGAGGTTATGATGATGCATCTCCAGCTTTTGCAGTTTGCTGCGGTGTCACAAAGGCACCTGTCAGTTGCATGGCTATAAAGGTGGCCTCTCCCTCTTCCCAGCCCAGACCTCAGTGGGCAGCAGCTGTGGCACTCAGCTCTGGGGGGTCTCCTTCCTTGGGGAGGCAAAAGGGCAGGAGGAAGGAGGCACTCATCCCTCAATGGGATGCTGAGGAACAGGGAGAAGGCAAGTTCGCTTGCTGGGTGGGATTGCAGCTTGAAGGCAGCCGATTCCCACAGTCAGAAACTGGCTGGTGTCTGGAAACAGACCTGGCAGAAACTGGCAGGTGGAGTTTGCATGTGCTTGAGGAGAATGGTGTGTTTCTGTGTGTGTGAGTGGGAGCGTTTGGACGTGGTTGAGAATGGCGTGTGTCTGAGTGTGTCTGCAGGAGCGTTTGGACGTGGTGGAGGAGAATGGCGTGTGTCTCCGTGTGTCAGTGGGAGCGTTTGGACGTGGTCAAGAATTGCATGTGTCTGTGTGTGTGAGTGGGAGCGTTTGGACGTGGTCGAGAATGGTGTGTGTCTGCATGTGTGAGTGGGAGCGTTCAGACGTGGTCAAGAATGGCGTGCGTCTGCGTGTGTGAGTGGGAGCGTTTGGATGTGGTCGAGAATGGTGTGTGTCTGTGAGTGGGAGCATTCAGACGTGGTCAAGAATGGATTGTGTCTGCGTGTGTGAGTGGGAGCGTTTGGACGTGGTGGAGAATGGAGTTTTTCTGCGTGTGTCAGTGGGAGTGTTCGGATGTGGTCGAGGAGAATGGTGTGTGCGTGTGAATGGGAGCAGCCAGTGGAGGGTCTGGCTGAGGCTGTTGGACGGAGGCCATCCCACTCACCGCGTTGTTTGCCTTTCAGGAAGACGGTGAGGTTTTCCCCAAGACTGATTGTGAAAGTAATGAAGAAAACAGCAGGATGGAAGCAAGGCAGTTTATATTCCTAAATAAATGACCTTTTTAAAAAAAATAAAGCAAAACTGTGTCCGACTGATTTTTTATCAAACAAATGCAACAGTAAATAAACGTCTTTCAAAATAAATCAGCATTTAAATTAGTGTTCATTAGCTCCTGCAACTGCAGATGTTTCCCCAGTTGTTGCTGTTGACTATGATGATGTCATAATGCCTATGATGTCATAAACAGACCTGATGACTAGGGGGAAGTGGATGGGGGGAGGGATAGAGAGATAAAAGACGAGAAAGGATGGCAGAGACAGAGTTGACCTTCTGTGAATTGGGATTCTACTCTTTTGTGAAAGTGTTTTGTGTCAAAACTTCAAAGGATTGGCTTAGCATTTTGCACACCCCACACAGCTGACTTTTGCTGCCTTCCAAGTACAGTGGTGCCTCACAAGACGAAAAGAATCCGTTCCGCGAGTCTCTTCGTCTAGCGGTTATTTCGTCTTGCGAAGCAAGCCCATTAGCGGCTTAGCGGCTACTAGCGGCTTAGAAAAAGGGGGGGGGGAAGCGAAAAAAAATCGCAAGACTCGCAAGACGTTTTTGTCTTGCGAAGCAAGCCCATAGGGAAATTTGTCTTGCGAAGTGCCTCGAAAACGGAAAACCCTTTCGTCTAGCGGGTTTTTCGTCTTGCGAGGCGTTCATCTTGCGGGGCACCACTGTACAATTCAAAGTGTTGGTACTGACCTTTAAATCCCTAAACGGCCTCGGTCCAGTAGACCTGAAGGAGCATCTCCATCTCCGTCGTTCTGCCCGGACACTGAGATCCAGCTCCGAGGGCCTTCTGGCGGTTCCCTTGCTGCGAGAAGCCAAGTTACAGGGAACCAGGCAGAGGGCCTTCTCGGTGGTGGCACCTGCCCTGTGGAATGTCATCCCATCCCAAGGAAATAAACAACTACCTGACATTCAGAAGACATTTGAAGGCAGCCCTGTTTAGAGAAACTTTTAATGTTTAATAGACTATTGTATTTTAGTGTTCTGTTGGAAGCCGCCCAGAGTGGCTGGGGAAACCCAGCCAGATGGGCGGGGTATAAATAATAAATTATTATTATTCCATTTTGTGATGGCGCCACAACACTTGTTCTACAGTGACTGGCAATAGCTTTCCAGCCAGCCTCAAATACACCTGATGATGGTCAGTTTTTCTTTTTCTTTTAATTTTCTATGGAATTTACTTGATAACATAATTATGAAAAAAATAATAATTACAAAACAATGTCAATTCAAAATACAATACAATTCACCATGCACCCCTACATATATACACATAAGACTTCCCCCAACACCTTTACCTTTTTCTATTTTCCTTTTTCCCCAAAATTAACATTATACTAATTATACTCCCTTAAAGTTACCTTTCGATTTTTAGAACCTTTTCATTCACATATACAGAAATCATTCAAATGCTGTCAAAGAAGCCACACCACGGTTATATTTGTTTAAGTAGTTCTTGAACACGTCCCATTTTTTAATAAATTTTTGGTTAGCATTACCTCTCAGCCTGTTTGTCCTATGAGCCAATTCAGCAAATTCTACCAGTTTTGTACAGAAAGATTTCTTTTACTTTTGTTGGTACTTCTCTGCCTACAATTCCAAGTAAGAGCGCCTCAGGTTTTTTCGGAAATGTTGTTCTTATAATTTTTTTTTAGTTCATCATATATAATATTCAAAATTCAAAACAGTCAAAATATTTTCAAAATTAACAACAAATCAAAAACAAAAACAAAAACAGACTGACTTCCCTCTATTCCCTTCCTTGGTTTCATTATCAATATACTGCATGTCCAGTTTGAACCTTATTTAAATGACTTATTATCCATTCATAGCCAAATTACAATAAATTTTAAAAACCCTGCTAATGTAAAAATAGCTTCATATTGGACTGGGCCTAGCAGCCTAGGGCTTGTGCGCAAAATTGGGCCCCGACTCGATATGATATGATATGATATGATATGATATGATATGATATGATATGATATGATATGATATGATATGATATGATATGCTATAATATGCGAGCAGGCCCGGCGCCTGAGGCCTCCTGCCGTTGCCATAGCGACGCGCCGGGCCTAGTCCGCCGCGCGAGGCCTGCCCGGAGCCGCGGCTTTTCCCAAAGCTGAGGGGCGGAGCTGCGAGACGTGGCAGCGGAAGCAGGAGCCGGGCGGGTGCCCGGGAGGGAGGGAGGGAGGGACCGGCGGGCCATGGCCGGGGCCTGGGCTGGCTTCTCCGAGCAGGAGCTCCGGCGGCTCCAGGGGCAGCGCCGAGGTAAGCAAGGCCGGCGGCGGGTGAGGGGCGGCCGGGGAGGCGGGTGGCGGGAAGCCGGAGCCGGTTTGTTTCGCAGGCGGCCCAGCTGGGCTCGGGGTCTCATAGAAACGGAGAATGGTCGAGTTGGGACCCCCAAGGGTCGTCTAGTCCAACCCCCCTGCAAGGCGGGAATCTTTTGCCCAACGCGGGATTCGAACCCACGACCCTGAGATCGAGAGTCCCCTGCTGTACCGGCTGAGCTATTGCAGACCAGATGGGGAAATTACAACTAATTAAAAAAAAATAATTTAAACAATACCTTACTGTTGCTGTATGTAGGTTTTATTTTATTGGTTTCTTATATTTTGGAAATGTGGAAATTCAGTTTTTTTCCACTTTATTGGTTTCTTATATTTTGGAAATTTGGAAATTCAGTTTTTTTCCACTTTAAATTTTGGGAGGGTAAGCTATAGCTTATTTAGCTTATACAGTACGTAAATCTTGCACTCCCGCAATGGCTCTCCAGGGTCACAGACAGGGGACATTCTACCCTACCTGCCCTACCTGCAAATGCCAGGGATTGACCCCGAGGGACCTTCTGCATGCAAGGCAGGTGTGGTGTTGCAGAGCTGTGGGCTCCTCCCTGAAACATAAATTTAAGATCCCAGTCCTCATGGTTCTGATTAACGGGCTGGTTTAAATAAGTGCGCAGGAAGTTGCCGCTTGGCAGCTGCTCTCCAGGTTTTCCAGGCAGGGGACATTCCCAGCCCCTACATGGAGATGCCTGTGAGAGCTGGACCATCAAGAAGGCTGATCACCAAAGAATGGATGCTTTTGAATTCTGGTGCTGGAGGAGACTCTGGAGAGTCCCATGGACTGCAAGAAGATCCAACCTCTCCATTCTGAAGGAAATCAGCTCTTGAGTGTTCCCTGGAAGGACAGATCCTGAAGCTGAGGCTCCTAGACTTTGGCCACCTCATGAGAAGAGAAGACTCCCTGGAAAAGACCCTGATGTTGGGAAAGATGGAGGGCCCAAGGAGAAGGGGACGGCAGAGGACGAGATGGTGGGACAGTGTTCTCGAAGCTACCAGCATGAGTTTGACCAAACTGCGGGAGGCAGTGGAAGACAGGAGGGCCAGGCGTGCTCTGGTCCAGGGGGTCACAAAGAGGCGGACACGACTAAACAACAACAACAACATGATGGAGATGCTAGACAGCATACAGGATCACCTGCAGTAGAGTAAACCATGCCACCTAAGCTGCATTAAAAATAATTTTAAATTACTATTGTTATATTATTATCATTACTCACTCTTGAGTTCCAGAAGCCTTAGGTCTCTTCTAAAACGGTTCTGGATTAAAGTTTTGCAGTCAATACTTTTAGGGGAGGGGTGAAATTAATTCATTTCTTTTTTTTTTAATTTATTTAATCATTTTTAGATACAAACAACAACTGCAAAAGACACATACAACAAAAACCATAATAACAATAATAACACAATTTGACAATTCAGATTTGAATGCACTGATATACCTATGACTACACCTTTTTAACAATATTTCCCAACCTCTCTCTTTCCCTCCCACTTCCCCCCACTATCCACCTTATCGCTTAAATATTCATTCCAGATTTCTTCATATTTATCCATTTTTAATTTGCGTCAACATGTAATTCGTTCTTATGTAGCTAATCTAATCTTTTTGCGGCTCTTCCAATTCATCAAAACAAAGTTTTTTTCCTTCTAATACAGCAGGGTACATCCATTTTTTTTGACCCCTTGAAATCTCCCACGTTTCGGAATATAATTTAGAATTAAATTCAATACCCCTAAATAACGATTTCTTTTTATTACTCTTGCTATAAATATCCTCACCTCGCACCAAAATGATCTTATCATCGGGCAGTTAATCATCATATGTACTAAGTTTGCATTTTTACTCCCACATCTCCAGCAGTTGTCTGCACTTGTTATTTTCTTCTGGAATCCAGTGGACTCTGAATATTATTTTCTGTTGAATAAGTCTTAGTCTTAGATCCATAGAGGGTATTTCTGTTGATTTTATACTTGACTCCAATATATCATTTGTAATGTGTACCCCTAACTTCACTCCATTTTTGTCTATCATATTCTAAATCATATTTCTTCAATTTTAATTCACTTCTTTATTTTGTAGCTTACCCCATGCATTGGAGCTCCATGGATGTGAAAGCTTAATTTTTGTTTATTTGGGCCATTTAGATCCGCCTCTTGCACCGCAGCATCGGCCGGCTCCTGTAAGCAAACACCGCCAACATCTGCAGCGCAAAAAGCCACTTCAGCAGATATGTGGAGAAGCAGAACTTCCTGATGGAGCAGCCTTGTCGTTACCCCTGGAGCAGAGGCTTTCTGCACCCAAACCGAAGAGCTCCTCTCCCCAGACGCCTCTCCCACCGCCCCAGTCTCCAACAGCGGGAGAGCAGCAAGATGCCCAAAAGCAACAGGTTCAACCTGGAGTAGATAAAACGTGTAACGGTGACCCCTCTACAGTGCCAAGTCATAAACCGGAGAAAAAGAAAATGGAATTGTTAGTAAGTCTGTAATGAAACTCTTAAGAGTTTTATCATCCCAAACAATCTAATTGCAGAGGGGGAATTCAACGTCGTACTAAGGTGACTGTTCCATCAGGGCAAGCATTTCTGTTTGTCAGCCAGAACGATTGCTTCCTCTCCCCACCTGCTGGTTTGGGGTTCTCCTGACACTCCAACCCTGAGCCAATTTCAGGGACATAGGGGAGGGATAAACCCTGATGCATAAACATAAGTCCTTGTGTAGGGCTTCTATTGATGGGATTCATTAACTGAAACCCAGAGTTGTACTGCATAGTAAATTGGAAGATACATGAAAAATTGCAGTGGTGTTTAGGGGAATAAATATTGAGATCTTTTTCTGCCCTTTCTTCACCTTGATCCTGGGCCCTAAGGAAGTCAGACTATCCTCCACCAGGGCCAGGGCCTTTTCAGTGATGGCTCCAACCTGGCGGAATGCTCTGTCCCATGAGACCAGGGCCCTGCAGGATTTAATCTCCTTCCATCAGGCCTGTAAGACAGAGCTATTCCACCTGACCTAGAATTTGAATTCAGCCTGATCTTTTATTTCCCTTCTCTTCCCTCCCCTTTTATGAAAATCACCCGCTCTGGGATCCCACAGCTAATTCTCCCCTGGCCTCCTTGCTGGCCCAAGTAGGACCAATTCAGCCAGCTAGCCCTGGGGATTATCTAATTGATTTTTGATTTTTATTGTTATTCATGTTTTTATACTGTATTTTATAATTAAATGTTTTAAAGTGTTTTAAATTTGTTGTTAGCTGCCCTGAGCCCGGTTTTTGAACTGGGAAGGGCGGGGTATAAATAAATAAATTATTATTATTATTATTATTATTATTATTATTATTATTATTATTATTGATGTGCTTTTATGTATGGGGCCAAATCTGACCAGCTCTCCAGTCTTGCTAAGGTCATGTGCATAGTTTTAGAGACCTTTGCTTTGGTGCAAGCAAAACAGCTAGAATTTTCCTCTTATGCAGAGAGCTCTGCACATTGCTTGTCAGTGCAATTGTACGAAATAGTTTCCAGGCTTCAGGGAACAATTTCCACAGTGCTGGCCTTTCTGCCATGAAGCCCCTACACATTGTAGAGGATTCCGGGACATGTTGCAGAATGCATACTCATTTCATGTTAGGCACTAGTCATACTTTATGGACGTCCTTGTTGCCCTGCGTGAACTTGAGCCGCGGCAACACTCAAAACTTATTTGTAGCTGCTCATGGCAAGAGAAGATTTAGAGAGTATTCAGACAAGCTGTGGTTTATTATTTATTAAATTTATATACCACCCTTCATACGAGGATCACAGAGTGGGTTGGAAACAGTTTAAAAGGCACTGATACACAAAGGATAGAAAATATATTGAGCTGCCTTATAACCAGACAGACCTAGTTCAGTATTGTCCTTATAACAAGACAGATCTAGCTCAATATTGTCTACAGAGGTGACTAACCACTAGACCTCCAGATGTTGCTGGACTAGCTTCCATCATCCCTGATGATTGGCCATGGTTGCTGGGGCTGATGGGAGTTGTGGTCCTCTCAAGTTAGCAATCCCTGATCTGTAGTGACAGGTAGTTGGACCTGGGCCCTTATTCATGCAAAGCAACAATTCTTCCGTTCTGTGAGTCAGTCAAGAACAAAGTTTTCAGTGATATCTGTCCTCAAAGGATCAGTTTGCTGCAGGGGTTGAATAGCAGAGTTTCTGGTTTCTAGAACATATTTAGGGGGCTCCCGTAGAGGGGAAAGGGGAAGGAAGTCCCTTCATGCAGAAATCCTTGTGCTGGTGGGACCGTAACTTCACTGCTTTGGATACAACCTCAGATTCTGAAACCAGGCTTGGCGTTAAAGCGACTAGTGTGAATTATTCAAATATTTTTGATGCAATTGCAGAATGCCTCATAGACTCGGTTACCCTGTGGGCTAGTTTTGTGGGAGATGGAGAAAGAAGGCAATTCCTTGTTAATTCTGTTGTTTTGTCAATGTTCAGGCCAGAGAAGTCTCGGTGGGAGATCCTACAACAGGAGCAGAAGCTTATGGAAGAAAAGAACAAGCGCAAGAAAGCTCTCCTGGCTAAAGCAATAGCGGAAAGGTGTGAAGAATCTTTAGGTGTAATATTTTGGCAGGCCAAAGGAACACAATAACTATTTCCCCCCGAATTGTGTTGCTGGATCTTAACAAACCCTGCCTGCCTCATTTTCTCAGCACTAGCACAAAGTGTTTTTCCTCTGAATATCAATAAGAAATCCCACCATTACTTTTTGGAAGGTGCAAGCTGGATTGAAGAGTGTTTGCTGTTCCTCTCCTTTTAACATAGACTATAATCATGACTTCATTCCATTGGGTTCTGTTGAACAAAACGGGATGTAAGTTCATGAGAATGTTTGGAATCGTGTTGTAATAAGGAACTTATAAGATGCCAATCACCCATCTCCTACTACCCTTCTGAGATAAACCCCACCCCACCCTCCCACTACAGTTATACCTCGGGTTGAATGTGCTTCGGGATCAGCGCATTCAAGTTGTGCGTGGCAACCCGAAAGTAACAGAGCGCGTTACTTCCGGGTTTCGCCGCTTGTGCATGCGCAGACGCTCAAAATGATGTCATGCGCAGAAGCGCCAAAACATGACCTGCGCACACGCAGACGAGCGGACACGGGTTACTTTTGCTTCTAGATGCGAACAGGGCTCCGGAACGGATCCCGTTCGCCTCTAGAGGTACCACTGTATATATAAGGGTCTGGTGACTTCTGTTTCGGAGTATCTGAAGAAGTGTGCATGCACACGAAAAGCTTATACCCAGAACAAACTTAGTTGGTCTCTAAGGTGCTACTGGACAGTTTTATAAGATGCTGTTATTCATGTGAAAAGGGAGGGCTGGAGACCAGGTCTCCAGCATTACAGATCCAGGTTGAGCTGCTTGGCTTTGTAGAAGAGCTCTTGAACAAATTCTCTGTAGATGTTGAATGAAAAAGTGGTAAGACCATTTTCTTATACTTAGTATAAGCTGGTTAGAAGTCAAATAAAGTTTCCAGGGGGATTGGTAGCTTTGCAGGGGGTATAAAACCTGCTGAACCGTAGATGATTTTAAATGCAACCTGCATATCTTTAAACCTTTCTCCATAAAGCCTGTCGAGTCTCATCCTTTCATTAAAATAAAGATAAAAAATGGAGTTTTTCTGGAGACCATTCTTTGTTTGGAAAGCCCAGGCTTTTTTCCTACTGTATAAATGAAGAAAAAACACAGCTCTAACATTCCTGAGAAGTTTTAACAAGTCTTTCTTACTGAAATACTTATAATGGCACATTGCAAACAAATATGGTCTCTTCCCTCCCCAGATCCAAAAGAACTCAGGCTGAAACAGTGAAGTTGAAGCGGATTCAAACCCAGCTGCAAGCTCTGGATGACATGGTGTCTGCTGATATCGGGATCCTGAGAAACAGGATTGACCAGGCAAGCCTGGAGTATTCATGCGCTCGGTAAGGACTAAGCACAGAATAAGAATGAGAGATTGACGCGTGAGGAGAGTATTCACTTCTACAGCAGTGGCAACAAATACAAGGTCTGGGTTTTTGGTCGCCCTCCCGAAAAGATTTTTTAAAGTTCCATTAGTATAGTTTAGCTGGACTTACCCTCCTCTGTTCCCACTCCCCCAATCTGCTCTTCATTTCCCTGGAGCAGTTTTTTGGGGAGGGAGTCAATGGGAGAGGAGAGGGAGAGGAAGTCTCATGTGCAAATGGAAGTCCTTGTGCTTTATTGTGCACAATCTATATTAAAATCACTGATTAAAATGGATTTAAAATTCTGTAGAATAGCTGATGGGAAACAGCTTGGGAAGGCAGCCTTGAGAACGGCAGCTCTCATCACACCCACATTTGCACAAGGGTTGACCACGGGTCAGTGTGGCTCATGGCCTGAGAAAGGTGGGCGACCATGGCGTCCTTTCTTACAAGGATAGTTGGAGGAATAGTGATAACGGTCATACCTGTTTGCCTTTCAAAGCTTTTTCTTAGCTGGTCCCATGTGTAGTGCTTCAAATCTTCAATTCCAGTCTTGAATATACCAGTTATGAACAGAGTTTAACAGAGTTTAACAGAGTTTAACAGAGTAGACTTGGTTATGTTGTCTCTGCTTCCAGTTTTTATCTCATTTTCTTCAGTCTGCTGAGCAATTTTCTTGTGCAGATCAAGTAGTTTTGGTTTTGAGTAGTTTTGTCGGAGAGCTATTTAATACTGGAATGAACTACAGTCATACCTTGGATTGAAGTCGCTTCAGGTTAAGCCTTTTTGGGTTGTGCTCTGTGGCAACCCGGAAGTAACGAAGCGCGTTACTTCTGGGTTTCACCGCTTGCGCATGCGCAGATGCTCAAAATGACATCACACGTATGCGCAGAAGCAGCGAATCGTGACCCGCGCATGCACAGACGTGCGGACGCGGGTTGCGTTTGCTTCAGGATGCAAATGGGGCTCCAGAATGGATTCCGTTCGCATCCAGAGGTACCACTGTACTTTGATGATGATGATGATGATGATAATATTATTATTTTTTAAATTTATATCCCACCCTCCCCAGCCAAAGCTGGGCTCAGAGTGGCTAACATCATACAAGGAAGACAATGCATAAAAACAAACGATCAATAAATTAAGATACATCCCACAATTAACTCAAACGAATTAAAATTAAAACTGAACAAGTGGCAATCTTCAGGTTAAAATTGAAGGTGATTTCCAACTGTTTCCACTGATATTATAAGTGCCTGTGAGCGAACTGGGAACCTCCTTCGTGCTTGTTCTTATACAAGGAGAAAATGAGTCAGACTGAACCCTGACCAAAGGCCTGGCGGAACAGCTCCGTCTTGCAGGCCCTGCGGAAAGATGTCAAATCCCGCAGGGCCCTAGTCTCTTGTGAGATAGCGTTCCACCAGGCTGGGGCCATGGCCAAAAAGGCCCTGGCTCTGGTCAAGGCCAGTCTGATCTCTCTGGGACCCAGAATCTTTAGGATGTTGTTATTTGCAGACCGTAAGGTCCTCTGTGGGGCAAACCAGATGGATGGTAGACTCTCCTTTGGAGGTTTTTAAACAGGGTTTGGATGGCCATCTGTCAGGGATTCTTTAGCTTTGATTCCTGGGTTGGACTAGATGGGGGTGACTTTCAACTCTACAATTCTGTGTTCCTGTCCGTAGAGCAGACAAAACTTCCCTATTAAACGGTTGCTCTTTTTTCCCATCCTCAGGAAGCGTTATGACAAGGCAGAAGCCGAGTATGTGTCCGCGAAGCTGGACCTCCAGAAGAAAACGGAAGTCAAAGAGCAGCTCACGGAGCACTTGTGCACCATCATCCAGCAAAACGAGCTTCGCAAGGCCAACAAATTAGAGGAGTTAATGCAGCAGCTGGACGTGGAGGCAGACGATGAGAATCTGGAACTCGAGATAGAGGTGGAGCGGATGTTGCAGCAGCAGGAAGGGGAAGCGGCGAGGCAGAGGGCAGAGTCCCAGAAGCCGGCTCCAGTTGGCGAGGAAAATGCAGCTTCCCCGGCTGCCGATAAAGGACCTGAGAGTGAAGGCCGCACAGATTCAGAAACATTAGCAGAGCAGCCCACCGCTTCCCATTCAAATGGCGAAGGCCAAGCGGTAAACTCTGCTCCAGGGGAAACGGCGGCTCAGGATGGCACATGAACACTGAACCTAATCAGCTAACCTCTGGCTGGCGCCATTATCCTATTTACCCATAGGGTTTAGAGGCTTCTGCTCCATGGTGCTACAAGAGCCCTCTGAAATCTGGTTTTTGATGGCAGCGCTATCTCCATTCGTCTCCTGGTTCGCCAGTATACTCGTGTGAGCTCTCTCATCTTCTCCCTGCCCACCTTCCGCATTCATGCAAACTGCATGTGGTCCATGGCAATTGCCTTGATATCGGGGATGGAAAATGTCAGCCAAGCCTTTCTTCCTGGCCTTCAGAACTCCTTCCAGACCACACTCCTCGCTGGCTCTCCTTTGCACCCTGAATGTTTTTTCCTGGCTGGACTATGTCTTTGAACTCTGACCGCACCTCTCGTTTGTCTGTGTGGCTGAATGCGTGTAGAAGCTAGCCTGCTGTATGGAGGTCAAGCTTACATTCGCTACTCTGCCCTTCACTGGAATGTTGTCCTCATAAAATTAGCCGGAAGGGTCTGTGACCCTTTCGGCTGAAAAAGGCTCCCCCCCCCCCCCCCGCTTTATATTTAAAAAATGCAAGCCAGTATGAGATAGGTGCTATCTAAAACACACTCATAAAGTGGTACCTTGGGATGTGAACGGGATCCGTTCTGGAGCCCTGTTCACATCCTGAATAGAATGTAAGACGCAACTGTGTGCGTGCGTGGGTCACATTTTGCCGCTTCCGCGCATAATGTCATTTTGAGTGCGCGTGCGCAAGCGGCAAAACCGGGAGGTTATGCGCTCCGTTACTTCTGGGTTGCCGCGGAGTGCAGCCCGAAAGCGCTCAACCTGAAGCACATTCAACCTGAGATATGACTGTATTGGCAGTCCTGTCCTGATAGGTGGGTTTTTTCTTTCCATTACAGTGGTACCTCGGGTTACAGACCATAGCTGTCAACTTTCAGATTTGAAAATGAGGGATCAGCAACCTCGAAAATAAGGGTTCAGCAGCCTCACCTGTCCCGGGGACAGTACGGGATATCTAACAATCTGGGATAGCAGTGGGAAGCAGCAAGAAATGGCGCTGGAATAAGGGAATTTCCCGCCCAAAAAAGGGAGGGTTGACCGCTATGTTACAGACGCTTCAGGTTACAGACTCCGCTAACCCAGAAATAGTACCTCAGATTAACAACTTTGCTTCAGGATGATAACAGAAATCGCGCAGCAGCGGTGTGGTGGCAGCAGGAGGCCCCATTAGCTAAAGTGGTGCTTCAGGTTAAGAATAGTTTCAGGTTAAGAACAGACCTCCGGAACGAATTAAGTTCTTAACCAGAGGTACCACTGTACTGAGCTACAGAGGCTGGTGGAGAGTTGACTGCATGCCAGAGCCACACAGTCTATTAGTGGAAGACGTTTGAAAGCAGCCCAGCTGCAAAATAAGATACATTCATTTCATTCCAAGAAGCGATTAGATCTGCACAAACGCATGCACACACTTTGCCATCCACAAAGATCCTTATTGAGCCTTCTCATCCCAAAGTCCACACCCCTTAGGACTTAGAAAACATTGTGTGTGCCACACTCATGGCATTTGTAACTCAGGTTAGTCAGTCACTCCATAAAACTGGGAACCTTAGTGCTGGCTTCTTTGCATGTGTTCATGCCCCCGTGCTAATGTCCGAAATTTCAACCTCCTTGGTAGGCAACACTTTTTCATACATTGCACCTTGGTCACTCTGTGATTCCTTCATTCTGCACCCCTCCTCCCTGCTCCAGTAGCAGGGAGCCAAAACAGGGCCAATGCGAAACAAGGAAAAGTTACCACTGTGCTTGGGGGAACCCTAAAGTTTGCCAAATTACAAAAATAAAACATTTCTTTAATACCCAAAGGGGGCAACGTCCCATAAAACTGCCCAGTGAGGTGGGATGTCATTAATAAATATTTCTTATTCATGTAGCAAACATATTTTCACATTTTCTTCCTATTTTATAAAGTTACAAAAAGGTGCATTACTACAGATTGACAAAACGCTGTTAACTTAATTCATACTGCTAGTAAACAGTAGGCAAATAGTTTTTAGCAAACACAACCTGATTTGTGCAAGAAAAATGAAAATAAAATAATTCTAGTCACTCTTAAAAGAGCAAAATATAAGTAAGGCCTCACTGTAAGCACTGGGAAAATATTACTTATCAAACAACTGCAATAAATGTTCCATATGAGATTCTTCATTTCACTTTTTATTCCAGCAATAAAGATCAAGAAGGTCTGAGTGCAAGGCTGGGTTGCAGGGCTTTCTTCTCTGTGCAAAGGGTCATAGAAATGTTTTTCATATACTGTTTACCATGAAAAAATGTTTATGGGACGCATAAAGTAAATCATTGTTAGCCATTTCTTCCTCTCCCGCCATTCCATCAGGCTGCCTTAGTGGCAGAGGCGTGAAGCAAGGTTCATCCACCAGCTTTGCCAAAGACCAGCTCCATCAAGCACCTCTTCCCCCTGTGCTGTCTCTGTGCCAGGTGGCCGTGATCAAAGTCACTATTTAAGAATCGGTGCTTGAACTTGTTTCACCCCTCTCCCTCCCTGTCCTCGTTCCCTTATGTGTCTTTTTAAAAAAATAAAATAAAATTGTAAGTCTATGGGCAGGGATTGCCTTGTTTTAACGACTGTACACTCTGGAAGCCCTTTCGGCTAAAGAGCAAGGTATATAGAAGCTATAAATAAATAAATAAGCACTCCAATTGCTGATTTGGACTATTGGTTCCAGTTCTTATCTTTTCTGTGTCGTGCAGTTTGACTACCTGGTGGGGGAAAACGGTGTTGACTTGAGTGGATTTAATGGACGTTGAACAAAAAATGTATTGATTTCCTTTTTTGAGGAGGTGTTCATGCCTGTTTTTAGCAAGACTCAAAAGTGCTCAGTGTAGTAGTACATACCATCTAAATCAGTTTACTAGGTCCTGTATGGGATCTGTATGGAGCGGCTGCATTCTTCCCTTAGTTTAGATGAAGAATAGAAGGTGGTGGACTCTCCTTCCTTGAAGGTTTTTAAACAAATTAGAGAACTGGGCCAAAACAAACAAGATGAATTTTAACAGGGAGAAATGTAAAGTATTGCACTTGGGCAAAAAAAATGAGAGGCACAAATACAAGATGGGTGACACCTGGCTTGAGAGCAGTACATGTGAAAAGGATCTAGGAGTCTTGGTTGACTGCAAACTTGACATGAGCCAACAGTGTGACGCGGCAGCTAAAAAAGCCAATGCAATTCTGGGCTGCATCAATAGGAGTATAGCATCTAGATCAAGGGAAGTAATAGTGCCACTGTATTCTGCTCTGGTCAGACCTCACCTGGAGTACTGTGTCCAGTTCTGGGCACCACAGTTCAAGAAGGACACTGACAAACTGGAACGTGTCCAGAGGAGGGCAACCAAAATGGTCAAAGGCCTGGAAACGATGCCTTATGAGGAACGGCTAAGGGAGCTGGGCATGTTTAGCCTGGAGAAGAGGAGGTTAAGGGGTGATATGATAGCCATGTTCAAATATATAAAAGGATGTCACATAGAGGAGGGAGAAAGGTTGTTTTCTGCTGCTCCAGAGAAGCGGACACGGAGCAATGGTTCCAAACTACAAGAAAGAAGATTCCACCTAAACATTAGGAGGAACTTCCTGACAGTAAGAGCTGTTCGACAGGGGAATTTGCCCTTGTGGTCTCTTCCAACTCTATGATTCTATGATTCTAGGAGGTTGGATGGCCATCTGTAAGGGTTTATTCAGCTGCAATTCCTGCACTGCAGGGGGTGGGACTCGTTGACCCTTGCGGGGGGGGGTGTTCCTTCCCAACACTACAATGGTTGTATGAAGAGCTGTAGGAATCTCAATAATCAAGAATGCAAATAAAAACTTTTCCCCCCATTCATTTAAGGATATAACCCTAAAAACACATGCATCTATATTATTATTATATTTATTTAAACCCCGCTTTTCTCCCTGACAAGGACTCAAAGCAGCTTAAGAATAAAATAAGAGCATAGTAGGAAAAAACCTTATTTAAAAACAAACTTTAATACATGTACTGTATTCATACATGATGCACGTATACACACACACTATATATGTGTGTGTGTAAAATAAGAGCATCTAAGCATAGAAGAAAAAAACCTTATTAAAAAAGCAATTAAACATTAATACATGTATTCATACATGATGCAAATATATACTCACACTAAATTATATATATATAATTTGATTTGTATGCCGCCTTACCATATTTAAAACAATGGTCAAGGCGGCTTACAACATTACAATTATGATTTACATAATTACCAACATAACAAAAGTCACAAACAATAAATAAAAAACATCAAAAGGTACACAGCCAAATGGAAAACAATTTCCACATGTCATAAAATCTAAAAAGACATTAATCTCAATAACAATTGAAAATGACATAGATGACAGGCTAAGCAGTTGGCTCCTTATCTCTCTCGCCCTGACCTAGCCACTGTGAGCCACGCGACGGTCACCTCCAGACTGGATTATTGTAACTCGCTCTACGTGGGGCTACCCTTGAGACTGACCCAGAAACTCCAGCGGGTGCAGAATGCCGCGGCGAGACTCCTTATGGGGTCTTCGCTGCGAGATCACATTCACCCAGTGCTATACCAGCTGCACTGGCTCCCGGTGGAGTACAGGATCAGGTTTAAGGTGCTGGTTTTAACCTTTAAAGCCCTATACGGCCTAGGACCCACGTATCTATGGGACTGCCTCTCTTGGTCTGCCCCGCGGAGGACCTTAAGGTCCACAAATGACAACATTTTGGAGGTCTCAGGTCACAAGTTGGCTAGATTGGTCTCAACTAGGGCCAGGGCCTTTTCAGCACTGGCCCCAACTTGGTGGAACGCTCTGTCACAAGAGACCAGGGCCCTGCGGGACTTGACATCTTTCCGCAAGGCCTGCAAGACAGAGCTGTTCCACCCGGCCTTTGGTCAGGGCGCAGCCTGACCCCCCTCCTCTGGCAATGTGCACAGAATTTTGCTTATTGGTTGCCATCAATTTGATTTTAATTAATTTTTATAATGAAATGCTTTTAGAATCGTTGGATTATTTTGGTTGTTGTTAGCCGCCCTGAGCCCAGCTTCGGCTGGGGAGGGCGGGATATAAATAAAAATTATTTATTTATTATTATTTATAAAAAAATGAATTTTAAAAAGGAGCCCTCTCTGTCGAGCAGCAGCAGCAGCAGCAGCAGCAATCCTTTATGTATATTACATTTGAAACAGAGATATATTTGTAATAAAAGCACCACGGCCCCAGCACCAGCGCCCGGTCCCAACTGCAGCCGCACAGCTGAATCACCAGCCATGTCAACTCCTGGCTGCAGATCCTACTTCCGCCCGGCCAGGAAGTCCCGCCCTCGGACATCCGGGCGACCCGCCTCTCCCGCCGAACTCTATGGTCAGTCAGCCCAGCCCGTTTCCGGTTCCTGCCAGGCAGAGGAGCCTCCAGGTGGGTCAGGAATCAGAGGCCGGTAGGGCTGGAAAGGGACCCCCAAAGGTCCTCTAGTCCAGCCCCCTGCAATGCAGGGACCCCAGCTAAAGCCTCCATGGCGGGGGGCCACCCAAGCTCTGCCCAAAAGCCCCCAAGGAAGGAGAGTCCACCGCCTAAATAATAATAATAATAATAATAATAATAATAATAATAATTTTTTATTTATACCTCGCCCTTCCCAGCCAAGGCCGGGCTCAGAGCGGCTTACAAGCAATAATAAAAACAAGATGAATGATTAAAAACTTAAAAACAAAAATAAATAGAAATAGAAAATATAACATAATTTCATGCCACTGCCAAGTAGCTCTTAGCAGCAAAAAGTTCTTCCTGGGCTGGAAGCTCCTTCCTTGTGACTTGAAGTCTTGGGTTCGAGTCCTGAGCTCCAGAGCAGGAGAACATAAGCTTGCTCCCTCTGCAATGTCACAGCCCTTGAGATATTTGAAAGTGGCTCTCTATTATTATTATTATTATTATTATTATTATTATTATTATTATTATTATTATTGACACATTCCAGCCAAGCAATTCTGCCCTCTTAACGACAGTCTCTGTTCAGGAACCATCTAATAATAATAATAATAATAATAATAATAATAATAATAATTTATTATTTATACCCCGCCCATCTGGCTGGGATCCTCAGCCACTCTGGGCAGCTTCCAACAAAATATTAAAATATAATTGTCTGTTAAACATTAAAAGCTTCCCTAAACTCTTCTAATGCAGAAAGATTGGAAATTTCTAAATCTAATATAAGCAACGGTGTGGACTTTTTTTCACCCGTAGCTGTTTTTTATTAGATTTTGTGTTTGTGTGTTTGTATTTTTTTTTTTTTTGTATTTGTGGGGTTGTTTTTTTTAAAAAAAATGTAACGTTTTATTTTTTTAGTTTATGATTTTCAATTTTATACCTTTCAATAATCTTACAGTCATTTTAACATTTCGAAACTTACTTCCCCCTCTTTCTACGGTTCTTTAATTAAATCCCCCCCCCCTGCATATTCCAAATTAACTTAATTTACTCCTTTGTTCATCTACTTTAAATATATACCCTTCTAAAACTGCAGAGTTTGTAACGTGTTTTAAATTGTTTGCAACCCGTCCTGGGACCTTGCATGAAGAGTGGGTGGGAATCGTAATTATTGCTGTTATTATTTGAATTTAACAGTCGGTCAGATGTCCACTCTCCCGCCTTTCGCTGTGCTGTTGACACCCATGGAAGCCAATAGTCCTTCCGATATTTTGGGCCTAAACCGTTTTTGCTCTTTGCTCTATTCGCTCAACTCCATTGAATGATAAAAATGGGACCTTTTTTTTTTGCCAGGAGCATGGATGGCATTGCGTCATCACAAAGTCACCTGAGTTTGGAGCAAGTTGAGCCAGGGTTGCCCCTACGGAGCATGGCTGCTGGCACAGAGAATCCTGAGGAGAAGAAGATGCTTCTTCCCTTCGCTGTGTGGCTTGGAAACCCGGTAAGATTACAACAGAGTGGAAGGTCATGCGCCTGTTCATTATCCCTTTCTCAGTAGGGATCTATGCTTCCAGGTGCCATAAGAAAGCTGCAGAGATAGCGCAGGATAGTGCGCACCCTGGAAATGATCTCTTTCAGCTTCTGCCTTCTGGAAGAAGATAAAGGCTAGGACTAGCCGCCTGAGAAACAGTTTCTACCCAAATGCGATTTTGGTTTTAAACACAGTGTAAGGTAGTCTCTGGCGGAGTATATTGTATTTAATTATGGGGTATCAGAGTTTTTAGGGACGCGGGTGGTGCTGTGGGTTAAACCACAGAGCCTACGACTTGCCGATCAGAAGGTCGGCGGTTCGAATCCCCGTGACGGGGTGAGCTCCCGTTGCTCGGTCCCTGCTCCTGCTAACCTAGCAGTTTGAAAGCACGTCAAAGTACAAGTAGATAAATAGGTACCGCTCTGGCAGGTAGGCAAACGGCGTTTCCATGCGCTGCTCTGGTTCGCCAGAAGCGGCTTAGTCCTGCTGGCCACATGACCTGGAAGCTGTAGCTGGCTCCCTCGGCCAGTAAAGCGAGATGAGCGCCGCAACCCCAGAGTCGGCCACAACTGGACCTAATGGTCAGGGGTCCCTTTACCTTTTTAAGGTAGTCTCTATGGGAGTATATTGTATTTAATTATGGGGTATCAGAGTTTTTAGGGGACTAACCAGGTTGGGATAGCTGGGATAGCAGGCTTGTTGCTTTTTGAATGTCTGATGTAGATTTTTCAATTTCGTTGTTCTGTATGGGATAATGACAATAAAGATTATCGTATCGTATCGTATTGGATGGGGAACCTGCTGCCCTCCAAAGACTGTTGGACTCCAAAACCCATCACCCCAGTCAGTGGTCATGGATGATAGGTTATACCGGGGTCAGCATGGGCCAGATCACTCCTGTGGCGATCCTCCGTGGGCTGGACCAGCACAGCGCAATGCTGGAAATCGCGTTTGCATGTCCGCGGCACCGGAAATTGCTTCTGCGCATGCCCAGATGCCGGAAATCACGCCTGCGCAGAAGCAAATTTCGGTGTCTGGTCATTCGCAGAAGCAATTTTCGGTGCCGTGGACGTGCAGATGCATTTTTCGGCATCTGGGCATGCGCAGAAGCGATTTCCAGAGCCGTGGAAGAGAGTCCCTGCTCTGCGCTGCGCCAGTTTAGTGCAGCGCATGGGGACTCTCTGAGCAGGTGGCTCGGTTTGGGGTTGGCTCATGGGCCAGTTAATTGACCCTCATGGGCTACATCCGGCCCATGGGCCTTAGGTTGCTGACCTCTGGATTATGCAGTCCAGCAGACACATGGAGAGTTCATCATCAGGACCGGATTTAGGTTTGATGAGGGCCTAAGCTCCTGAAGGTAATGGGGCCCTTTCTATGTCCAGCTGTCCTTTGCCAACAACAAATTGTTGCTGTTTTTTGTGTTGAATATATGCTATATGGTAATTTGTGGACCTAATAGGTATCTAAAGCCATTTGCACATAACAAATTATGTATTTTATCAAAGTAATTGTTGAACTGAAATACAATTAAGAAGTATACTAATAGTGAAATACAATTTAGAAGAAGTATATTAATAGTGAAATAATTATTAAACTCTAACTTAAAATGATTTTTTAAATTCATAACAAACTTAATAACGCAAACAAAAGTTCCTTTAGAAACACACTTTCCAAAGACTCATAATGTAGTCTCTAGAAACTTGCTATGACATGAAATAATAAAAAGAAATAAACTTAAGGTTACACCTGTATGACTTCCCTCCACCTCAATTCGACTTACTTTATATATTAGAATCTTATTGTCATTGCGTCCCTTACATATTATTCATTCCAATCCAAAACTGATTTTTTCAATTGTATCTTAAAATCAACTTTGCATACTTAGTCTATGCATACCAACATATTATCCCTGGAACAGTGTTTTTTCATATAGTCCTCAAAACACTGTCATTCCAACCTGAGTTTCAGATTTGTCTGGTGTCTTATGGCTGTCGTTAATTTAGCCAGGTTTATGAATTCACATATGTTGTTTATCCACTCTTCTTTTGTGGCGATACTGTCTCCATTCCAAATTCTAGCAAATACTAATCTGGCTGCTGCTGTGGCATATAAAAATAACTTTTTTTTATCTTGTGGGATGTCCTTTCCTAAAATCCCTAGCAAATATGCTTCTGGCTTCTTTTCAATGGATAATTTAAACTTCTTTTTTGACTCACCGCAGACTCATCCCCAGAATTTTTTTTTTTTTGTTTTCTCACAGCTGCAGATCTGAGGGTTTTAATTTTACCAGAGGCTCTTGGGTTGCTATCTTGAAGCTAATTGGTGACATTAAATTGTCTGATAGTTTTAATATTGAGAGAAGAGATAGCCAGGGAAATGTTTTTTGAATTCCTGTTCCACTATGAAATTTGTCCGCTTTCCTGAAGGAGTCTTGCCACTCTGTTTCACGCATAAAATGTTTTGTTTCCCCCTGCAGTGTGAGCGAGTTTCTTGCCCATATGATCCTAACCACCAAATGCCCAAATCTTCCCTGGAGAAGCATATGGTGTCCTGTAGGCTGAGAAAACTGGATTATTCCAAAGAGGAGGAGGTAATACTCTTTGCTAGTCTCCTTTCTGTGGGGATTCTTCATATTCTGGAATGGGAGGGAAACGCCTTAGTTTTTCTCGAAAACAATAGTCGCTTCCTATTTTTCAAACTTCTGAAGTTGGCACCCAGGGTGTGTTCTTCAGAATAGGATGAAAGAAAACCGAGTTTTTAAAAACTCACATGAGATGATGATTAAAATTCAAGCTCAGTTTGGAACTAAATCTGAATGTTATACAAACTCTGCCTTTATTTTGGTCTCGTTTCTTGAGGAACCTGCTTTCTTCAAACATTGAACTGAAGGTCGCTTTGCAAAGCAGAGGAAGAAAAACGCATGGGGGGAAATGTGCAACTTAGGTTCAGCATAATAAATGGCATAGTTTAAGTAATGTGTTAGTATTTATTAATGCACTAATGTTTCTACTAGAGCCAAGAACTTTCAAATCAGCACAAGCATTCGGATTTAGGAGGTGATTTTGCATTGTGTCGACTGGGTTTGATTCATTGACAATAATTTCTGATCGAATCCCACAGGCCTCTCCACCTCTGCCATTTGCTTTCTCTACGCCTGACAGGCACGTATAAGCATTCCAAAACACAGGCCAGTTGCTTCATCAGGCATCCTCAGTACATAAAGATGATAGGTAGCTTTGATGTAGTTTAATCTTTAGATAGATCTTTAGGGCCAGGAAGAGAGTTCACAAGGAGATGGCAAATACTGCCATCCTGTTTATTCCTGTCTATGACCTCCGGGATTTTGCTGAATGCATTCCTCCTTTTATTCCTATTTTATTTACTCTGGACTACTATGCATGCTCAAGTAGGAAATAGTTTCTTTGTAGTTTTAACTTTAACTTTGTCCCACGTGGGTTTTTTTTTAAATGCTCAGAGGAAATCTGATTGGTTCTTACAAACACTGTGTAAAAAGTTCTTTTGTGAATAAAACGACCTGGGCCGAGGGGTGAAGAGGAATTATTATTATACACACTCCTCCCAGAGTTTTGCTGGTCAAGCCTCCTGTGTATTCTGTTAATCAGAGTCCAATCCTTCCTTGCTTTGGGAACGCTACATACAAATGAGGAGGACTGGATTAGACACATTGGGGAGAGTGTTGAGTTCTGTTCCACTTCTGTAGCTGAGAGAATATCCACTGGTGACAATCATTGATTACTGAACGGCTTCATCTTTTTTTTGCCTTTTGTCTTGCAGGCTGAAATGTACGATTCTGCTTTTTTCTTAGAGAAAGCAAAGATCCCTCGCGTGCAGATGGGTGAGTGCGAATGTGGCAGTGAATATAAAGTAAAATATTGCACAGCCGACATGGTTCTTATTGTATGTTAGCAGAATAATCAAGCTCTGGGCCAGTGTGTCAGTGCAGCTGTGGACTGAATAAGGGCCAATAAAATGAGTTTGAATCCTCAGAAATTGAGGGTCTGTGAGTAGGTGGTCTCTGTGCTTGAAAGATAGGCCTATTTCCTTGTTTTGAATAGGTTGTGCTCCCCCCGAAAGGGCAGGTGGTCTCCTGGATACATCTGTGTCCTTAGAAGCCCAAATGACCTCTGTGGCTAGGAGTCACATTTATAAAAACTACTATTTTTATAAATAAGACAAATAGCTTATCTGAAATTTGGGTGCTATGTTGTTCACTGATTTCGTGATCATTTAGTCCAAGGAGCCTAGAAAAATAAAAATAAAAATAAAAATTATTATTCACACCCCGCCCATCTGGCTGGGTTTCCCCAGCCACTCTGGGCGGCTTCCAACAAAGATTAAAAATACATTAAAATGTATATTAAATATTAAAGAATATTAAAGATATCCATAGGGAAACAGGTCTAGAAAATCTTTTTTTATATGCCGCATAATTAAAATTTCTGATCTCTGAATGTGAATGGCTTTTAAAACCATGTCAGGTGCTCTTTAATGTATATTGGGTATTGCAGATTGAATCGTCTGTCTTTAGACTTCCAAGTGTCCTAAATATGGTTAGCATTCTTATATGTCCTCCTTTATTTTGCTGCAGACAAGAATCTGCAATTTGACATCATTAAACAAGCCATTGCTAAAGAGAGTGGAAGTTATGGTTCAGGTAAGTAGGGATTCTGAAGTGACAATCATTCTTGGTTCCTGTTGAGTCTTGTCTGCTTTGTATGCAGGAGAATGTTATTATACAGCGATTTCTGGCTTTCCCATTTTATCTCCGTTTCTTGGAATGCCCTGAAAACGCTTATATTCTTGAGGCTCAGTCATTCCTTATATAAGCCTTCCCTTTTGGCTGACATGCAGCCTGATCTATGGAAGCGAGCCAGACTCTGAACCACCCAGCATCATTAGTTCTGCTAAATGTGCATACATTGTGTCAGGGAACTGACATCAGAGCGAAAAGCGGAGGCAGGACTCCAGAGCGATGCCGGAGAGGGAACCAGTCGGGGGGAAGGAATTCAGCGTGACACCAATAGAGAGGAGAGGGAGATGGAGGAATCGGTGTCAGGGCTCCGAGACCCTTCAAGCGAAACTAGCGGAGAGAGTGCTGGCACGCCCTTGCCGTCCCCTTACTTGCGCAGACGCGTTCCGCGCAGGGAACATAGGCGGAGACTTGGGGTCAAACAGCTTTTATGCTGGAAGAGATTCAAGAAACGCCCACTGACGGATTCTGCAAGTGACTAACAGGTCACGGAGGACGAGCTCTAACCCTAAACATGGTTGAGCAAACGATCTAACTTAAGTGGAGGCAATTTACGCACGAGTAACCCACCCATAACCATTACACATTGGTACCTTGGTTCTCAAACACCTTGGTTCCCAAACGTCAAAAACCTGGAGGTGTTCCGGTTTTCAAACGTTTTACAGAAGCCGAACGTCCAATGCGGCTGTCGGCTATTATTTCTGGGCGCCTGCCCCAATCTGAAGCTGTGCTTCGTTTTTAACATTTCGGAAGTCAAACGGACTTCTGGAACGGATTAGGTTTGGCGCTTTCATTTTCGCTCTTTATTTTGCGTTTTTGTTTTCGGAGCTTTTTTGGTTGATTTGATTTTGTGACTGTGTGGAACCCAGTTCAGCTATAGATTGATTGATTGTGTGACTGTGGAAATGGATAAAAGCCCCCCCATCCAAACAATGACTCTCATCAGAGCAAGTAAGTAAGAAAATTAATTTTAATTTTAATCATCTACAGTACTGTCTTATTTTATAGTACAGTACATTGATTCTTTTTTTAAAAAAGTAATATTTATTCCAGTTTTAAAAATTACAAAAAAACCACTAGATTAAGCAAGAAAAAAAACAAGATCATGTATACAGACAAGCAAAAAAACCCCCAGAAAAATACAAACAATTAAAAAAAAGAGAAAAGGAAAGGAAAAAAAAAACAAATCAAACCTTCCCATAAATTATTTTCCATTTGCTTATCTCCTTGACCTCCTCACACCTCCCTTTTTTGTATTCTAGTTCAATTAGATATTTCAGCAAATCCTTTCCATCTTTGTTTTTATCCCAGTAATTTATCTTGACATACTGCAATTTTGCACTCTCTTCTTTCACCAATTAACTATCCATTTTTACTTAATCCTTTATATAATTTCTGCTAAAACCACATATACGGTACATTGATTCTTGTGTCACGAGTTCCGTGTGTTCTTCCCAGCCCTCCGCTTCAGATCATGTGTCTGTTTTGAATGCTCCAGGTGCCTATTCCTTCCTACCTGTTGAAGTCCCACAGAACCACAAGCGCTACGTCTGCGACCTGACCCAAGCCGACCGCCTGGCCATTTACGATTATGTCCTCGCGGAAACGAAGAAGCAGAGGTCGAGATCCCAGCTGGCCGAAAACGACAGCGATCTCTTCGTAGACCTGGCAGCAAAAGTCAACCAAGGTCAGAGGGAAACCGTTACAGCTGTACTCCATGTGACATTTGAAAGTCACAAAATGTGTGGTCGGATTTGGTATGCTTTTGCTCAGGCAGCCCCCTGCTTGAATTAGATCTCTCCGCCTACAGTCGAGTCGTTTACCTTATCTCGGTCTTTTTGAAGTTGTATTTTCTTCCATTTCCCCCAGTGATATTTGTAGAAATAACGGAGACGACAGGAGGTTGGATGCAGGTGAGCTGTGCAGAAGCACGCTGGCAAGCATGCTCCAGGCAAGCTGCCAGCTAGCTCTGCAGAGGCTCCTTTTATTGTTGTTGTTGTTGTTGTTGTTTAGTCGTGTCCGCCTCTTCGTGACCCCATGGACCAGAGCACACCAGGCACTCCTGTCTTCCACTGCCTCCCGCAGTTTGGTCAAACTCATGCTGGTAGCTTCGAGAACACTGTCCCACCATCTCGTCCTCTGTCGTCCCCTTCTCCTTGTGCCCTCCATCTTCCCCAACATCAGGGTCTTTTCCAGGGAGTCTTCTCTTCTCATGAGGTGGCCAAAGTCTTGGAGCCTCAGCTTCAGGATCTGTCCTTCCAGTGAGCACTCAGGGCTGGTTTCCTTCAGAATGGAGAGGTTTGATCTTCTTGCAGTCCACGGGACTCTCAAGAGTCTCCTCCAGCACCATAATTCAAAAGCAAAATTCAATTCTTTGGCGATCAGCCTTCTTTTATGGTCCAGCTCTCACTTCCATACATCACTACTGGGAAAACCATAGCTTTAACTATACGGACCTTTGTTGGCAAGGTGATGTCTCTGCTTTTTAGGATGCTGTCTAGGTTTGCCATCGCCTTTCTCCCAAGGAGCAGGCGTCTTTTAATTTCATGACGGCTGTCACCATCTGCAGTGATCGTGGAGCCCAAGAAAGTAAAATCTCTCACTGCCTCCCTTTCTTCCCCTTCTATTTGCCAGGAGGTGATGGGCCCAGTGGCCATGATCTTAGTTTTTTTGATGTTGAGCTTCAGACCATATTTTGTGCTCTCCTCTTTCACCCTCCTTAAAAGGTTCTTTAATTCCTCCTCACTTTCTGTCATCAAGGTTGTGTCATCTGCATATCTGAGGTTGTTGATATTTCTTCCGGCGATCTTAATTCCGGCTAGGGATTCATCCAGCCTTTTATTAGCAGAAGTCAAAAATTGGAAACAGTAGTGAAACCACCCTGAACTTAACGTATTTCCATCTAAGCACATTTCCAGCATTAGCAAATACACGTGTCAGCAGGTGTTTCCCTCAGATGTTCCCCCCGATACTTGATTACGTCTGCGTCCCCCGTCATGCTCCAGCCAAGCGATATGGCTAACAAAAAAATTGTGAAAGGACACTAATAAGAAAAGAGAAGAAGATAGTAAATTGAAGGAGTTAATTTTATTAGAAAGAGGATTTTGGAAAACTGTTACAAGGTGATACAATGAAATTCAGTTAGGGGGGATTTGAGGACGTCGGACAACAATGAAAGTTAAGATGGGTTCTAGAAGTGTTTTTATTTTTCATTTTATTTTCTTTTAGTATTGTAATGTGTTTTCTTGTGTGTATTATATGTTATATTTGTCATAAATGTGGAAAATCAATAAAAAAAAATTTTTGAAAAAAAAATTATGAGAGGACAAAAGGTCAGGGGGAAAACCCTGTTTTCTAGCCAAGGGGGCAAAAGGTCAGGGAAAGCAGTTGCAACGCTCCTTGACATATTGTTGCACGTCTGGTGCGAGGTTTGCCTTCGCAAAGCGGAGCGTTACCTCCACAGATATTGTACACCATCTGTGAATTAAAGCTGATGTTTCTAATGAAATGAAATAACCTCTTCTTCTTTTGACTTCAGATGACGGTCAGAAAGGTCCAAAATCCCACCTTGAAATTCTCGCAGAGATGCGGGATTATAAAAGACGACGCCAGTCCTACAGAGCGAAGAATGTCCACATTACCAAGAAATCCTACACAGAGGTGAGTTCCGGGGAGCTGGGGAGACGGTGGGTATCCTTGCAGGAATCAAAACACTTTTCAGTTGCCACAAAAGTTCCAAGTTACAGGGAACCAAGCAGAGGGCCTTCTCGGTAGTGGCACCCGCCCTGTGGAACGCCCTCCCACCAGATGTCAAAGAGAACAACAACTACCAGACTTTTAGAAGACATCTGAAGGCAGCCCTGTTTAGGGAAGCTTTTAAAGTTTAATAGGTTATTGTATTTTAATATTTAGTTAGAAGCCGCCCAGAGTGGCTGGGGAAGCTCAGCCAGATGGGCGGGGTATAAATAATAAATTATTATTTATTAAACTCAAGTGGTTTATGATTTCTAGTATACCCAATGTTTTAGGCTGAGCTGCCTTACAAATGTGCATTTTAAAGAAGCGTCCGGTCACCTTAATGTTTGGCAAGCTCTCCTGCCCAGCTGAGATTTCACCGTTTGCCTGATTTCCACTCCTGTCTGTGGTCCCTGCCCAGGTGATCAGGGATGTGATTGGCGTTCACATGGAAGAGCTTGCCGCTCACTGGCAGGAGCAGAGCAGGAACACAGAATCTTGCGAAGACGAAAACTCCTCTAAGTCTGCAGGGAGGTAAGAACTGTCGCTACAAAACACTCGCGGGGACCCTGGTATCTTGTGAACTGATGCAAATGGTCTTAGGGTTGCAGCTTTGCCAGGTCAACTCTGGAATACAGAATTGTACGAGCTGGAAGGGAGTCAAATTACAAGGAAGGAGATTCCGATTAACCTGAAAAAGAACTTTCTGACAGTAAGAGGTGTTTGACCCCATCAGTGTCAGGAGCTCAGCCTACACTCGAGTAGGACCCTGGCAGAGACACATTCCCGACTGGCATGTTCACTCCCTCCCGGTCAATCGTTTGGGAGCTTCAAAAGCTTTCTTCTGCCTGAACATCACAGCGACCGATGCCAACAGACATCGGCACACTTAGGGATCCGCAGAGCTGCATAACAGACCTCAGCAACTCAGCATTTTGGCTAATCTCAAGCTACCAGCATGAGTTTGACCAAACTGCGGGAGGCAGTGGAAGACAGGAGGGCCTGGCGTGCTCTGGTCCAGGGGGTCACGAAGAGTCGGACACGACTAAACAACAATATCTTTATTTACATATAATCACACATGGAGCACTGCAACATGGCTCCCTCTCTCTCTAGCATCAGACAGCAAAGAGGAAAAGAACAAAGGACAATAGTCCCACTTCATGGAACACAGTAACACAAACATCCTGTCTCCGTCACTTCCCACTTTGTGGAGTCAAAACATATACCGTCATGTGATAGACAGAAATCTCATGACTGCAACCACGGAGCAGGAATTCTAACACTCAGAAGTTGGAACACTTTCCCTCAGAGCTTTTTAAACAGAGGTTGGGTGGCCATCCCTCAGGAATACTTTAGCTGTAATTTCTGCATTGCTGGGGGTTGCGCAAGATCAGGGGTCGGCAAGGTTTTTGTGGGCCGGACTGCGCACACACACGCATGCGCAAACACTATTTCCGGCATGGAGGAGGCCTGCGCAACTTCCCATTGTCTGCAGGAGCTTCCTGCAGCCAAAGGGAAGCTGGTCAGCGTCGCAGAAGGCGGTCCCTGCTCTGCTCCGCCCCAGTTTAGCGCAGCACACGGGAGCCAACCCACCCAGCGAGCGGCGGGGGTCCAGGGGCCGGTTAAACGACCCCCATGGGCTGCTTGTGGCCCATGGGCCTTAGGTTGCTGACCCCTGCGCAAGGTGATCCTCAGTGTCCCTGCCAACTCTACAATTCTGTGATTCTATCTCTAGGAGTTCGGGGACCTTTAGGAGTCTTCCAGAAACCAGCTGTGCTGCCCCTTCTTTGTGCACTAATGCCCCACCATTTCATGAAGCCCTTAGCTGATTTCTCCCCCATTTCTCCTTAAATGCTAAATTCTCTAGGGCTGCCTTGTACAATCTTATTTACAACTTTCCTCTCTTCCACAGCGAGTGGCAAACACAAGATTGTGCAGCAAAAATGTTCTCCTCTTCCCACTAAATCCCCCATTGTGATGTGAGGGATATACCATGTTGGTGATAATAGTTTGGGGCTCATATGTTGTGCTAGGGGGAAAATCTCTCTCCTGTTGTAAGGAGGTGTTTTGCAATTTTTCAGAGGAAGACAAGGCTGCAGTATTTTGCAGACGTGATTGTTAACCAAGTCAGCATCTTTTCCATATTATTAATTACTGACTTGCTGACCATACAAAAACAGACATAGCCGTTTATTTCCCCTAAATTAAATGATCTGTACTCTAATAAAGCAATTATGCACCCGCGCTCTTTATTAGAAAAGAAGAGCGAAGGTCTACCTCGGCTGACTCAAGACAGTCTAGTGGAAGTTCAAAGGATGCTGATTCTTCCCGCCATAAGAGGAATTCCAGCCGAAGTCCGGGCAAACGGAAAAGGAGTCGGGGAAGAGAAAGAGGCAAGGAGTCCCGAAGGAAAAAAGCGAGGCGAGTACTGCCCTTGGTCTCTTGACTTCCAGTGATTGGCACCGTATTCATCAAACATCATATCAAGGTTCAGCTGAACGTGCCACAGAGTGGCTTGCAAATACGGTTGGGAAACACTGGTTTAGAGGTCCCAGGCCCTAAGAAAGTCAGACTATCCTCCACCAGGGCCTTCTCAGTGATGGCTCCGACCTGGTGGAATGCTCTGTCCCAGGAGACCAGGGCCATGCAGGATTTAACCTCCTGCCGTCGGGCCTGTAAGACAGAGCTATTCCGCCTGGCCTTTAATTTGACTTCAGCCTGATCTTTTATTTCCCTTCTCTTCCCTCCCCCTCCCCTTTTATGAAGATCACCCGCTCTGAGACCCCACAGCTAATTCTCCCCTGGTCTCCTCACTGGCCCAAGTAGGACGAATTCAACCAGCTAGCCCTGGGGATTATCTAATTGATTTCTGAACTTTGAATTTTATTGTTATTCATGTTTTTACATTGCATTTTATGCTGCTTTTATAATTAAGTGTTTTAAATTTGTTGTTAGCCGCCCTGAGCCTGGTTTTTGAACCGGGAAGGGCAGGGTATAAATAAAAAAATATTATTATTATTGTTATTATCTCACATGAGGGTTTGGTTCCTGGGATCCACACGTAAATGCAAAAACTCATGAAGCCAAGAACCCCTGGATCTGGCCCCCCAATCCTTGCAAGGTAGAGATCTGCTTACCCAATTTCAGGGAAGGAGATGCAAGGCTTCTGGGATGCTATTAGAGCTCTTGCACCGTCTTCCCTAAGCTGGGTAAGTTTGCAATTGCAGGGAGAATAAATAAATGGAGAGTGGATTTTCTCCAGTCTTCCTTCCTTCATTCCACCCACACAAAGCTGAGATTGCATATGTCAAATAAGCATAAAATGCGAGTTACCTGTCACACCGTCTATTGCTTAAGCACTGCTTAAATCCCAAATTCAGACCTAACCCAACAGTTTCGCCCGACAGTTGGTGTTTTGTTCGTTCAGATACTCTTTATTTTACCCCTCCTAGACTTGTCTGTAACATCTGCACAGCTCTTCAAGGGCTAAGGCACATGTTATGCACTTTATTGCACTATCCTAAATACGTGCAAGGGACGCGGGTGGCGCTGTGGGTTAAACCACAGAGCCTAGGACTTGCCGATCAGAAGGTCGGCGGTTTGAATCCCCGCGATGGGGTGAGCTCCCATTGCTCAGTCCCTGCTCCTGCCAACCTAGCAGTTCAAAAGCACGTCAAAGTGCAAGTAGATAAATAGGTACCGCTCCGGTGGGAAGGTAAATGGCGTTTCCGTGCGCTGCTCTGGTTCGCCAGAAGCGGCTTAGTCATTCTGGCCACATGACCCGGAAGCTGTACACCGGCTCCCTCGGCCAGTAAAGCAAGATGAGCACCGCAACCCCGGAGTCGGCCACGACTGGACCTAATGGTCAAGGGTCCCCTTACCTTTACCTTTCAAATACATGTACCTAGCTCGTGTGTATCTCTCAAAATTTCGTACACCATGCTCCAGCCGTAAGTTGTTGTTAATGTATTTATTACCTGACCTTCATCCCAAGGTTCCAGGGCAGGTTGCAACAATAAAAACATTAAATAATTAATATTTATATTAATAAAAACAATAAAAACATTAAAAATAATTCAAACCAAGTTTGCCCTACTAGAGAAAAATACCATATTCTCTCTAAGGTGCAAACAGCAATTTGTGTAGGAATTGAGAGCGATTTTCTAAATGGCATAGGTGTCAAAGAGTTTAAAACTTACCTCCATGCAGCCGAAAGCAAGTTCAAATTCCTGCAGTTGCAATTGGGTTAAAATGGATTTTCTGTGTGATATGTAGCTTGGCCTAAGAATAGCCAAAAAGGGAATAACCATACCTAAAATATCTTACTAACAGAATATTTACAGTTGTTGGGTGGAGTTTGTGTGATGCAAGAGTAACAAGGAATGGAAGTGGAGGCAGTGCTGTGTATCTCAGCTTCATCTCAATGGGGATGAGGATAGAAAGGTTGAGCCACAGTCTTCATGGAAAATAAGGGTAGATTTCTGAGGGGTTTGGGTCGCTTTGTATCGGGAGTGCTAAAGACTTACATAATGATGTTTTTCGTTTTCTTTCAGACATGAAGGCAAGCATCGCAGTCACAAAAGGAAAAAATGAAACCCGTGTAGTAAAAGTCTGTCGGCAATGCCAATTATAGAAGTCAAGCTGTGCTCTGTCAATTGCTTCATCCATTAATAAATGCTGTGCAAAAATTCCCTTTTCCAGTTTAGCTTCCTTTACTGAGGAGTAAGATGCAAAGGTCACTGTTTGGTCAGACAGAATGGTTTTTATTTTATTTTTATTTCTTTTATTAAAGATTTTCTTGATTTACAAAAGTGTGTGCAGTGTCTCTCTCGTATTCCCCCCCCCCCATGTAACATTTTTACAAATCAGTTTCATTTGTTGAAACATTAGGAAAAAAAGGGGGGAAGAGGTGGAGGGAGGGAAAGATGAGTGGGGTCGGGTGGCGATGTTTCTATTTTACTTCATATATGTGGGGGTTTGTGTCAGCGTTGATTGTGCAGGTTCTCTGCTGTTCACTTGTGTTCCTTTGGTGGTGAGAGAGGTTGGGGTTGGCCGAGGGTGCGGCTGCTCATTTGTGGTTGGCTGGGGTGGTCTTTGTTTTTGTGTGTGAGTGGGATGGGTGGGTGTTTTGGATCAGGTTAGCCATACTGATTTGTATGCTGTTACAGATAGGTAGCCGTGTTGGTCTGCCATAGTCAAAACAAAATAAAAAAATTCCTTCCAGTAGCACCTTAAAGACCAACTAAGTTAGTTCTTGGTATGAGCTTTCGTGTGCATGCACACTTCTTCAGATACACTGAAACAGAAGTCACCAGACCCTTCTATATAGTGAGAAGGTGGGGAGGGGGTATTACTCAGAAGGGTGGTGGGATTGGGTGATTGGCAGATAGCTGTGATGAGCCTGTTGACTCTTAACGACTGCTCATGGTATTTCTGGCTGCTGAAAGTAGGTGGGTTATGAGTTCTTTGTGGTGTAAGTGGGCATAATTGTCTTGGAAGATGTTTAGTAGGGCCAATTCTGGGGTGATTTCTAATACTTGCTTGGTTATTTTACTTATTTCACGTATGGTTGTAGACAGAATGGTGTTAATAGTAGAAGTTAGCACCAACACCTGCAATTCCTTTTATTGTTCTGCAGATATAAAATGTAGTGGCAAAGGTCATGAGCTAAAGGCGACACATAACTCATTGAGTCAGCTTCTAGAGATCGATGAAAATGGTGTGATTGGTGCTCTCAAATTAGCTAGTAAACTCACTTCAAACTGAAATACAGTCGTAACTTGGTTTTTGAACAGCTTAGTTCTTGAATCGTTTAGCTCCCGAACTCCGCAAACCCGGAAGTGACTGTTCCAGTTTGTGAACTATTTTTGGAAGCCAAATATCAGATGGGGCTTCCGCAGCTTCTGATTGGCTGCAGGAGCTTCATGCAGCCAAATCAGAAGCCGCGTTTTGGTTTTTGAACATTTTGGAAGTCGAACGGACTTCCGGAACGGATTCCACTCGACTTCTAAGGTACAACTGTAGTGTTAATTAGGGAATCATAGAGTTGGAAAGGCCATTGAGGGCCATCTAGTGATGCAGGAATCTCAGTTAATAATACACGACAGATGGCTATCCAACTTCTTAGAAATCTCCAAGGATGGAGAGTCCTAAGGGAGTCCGTTCCACTGTTCTTACCCTCAGCTCTTGCCCTCAGAAAGTTCTTCCTGTCAAGTCAGAATCTCATTTCTTGTAACCTGAATCCATCGGTTCAATATCATGCATGTTTCAGAGAGACATCTTGCCTTGTGCTGTTTGCCTGTGATAGCTGGCATGAGTTAAGGCACATTACTCTGTGGAAGTGGGATGCAGGTGGGGCTGTGGTCTAAACCACTGAGGCTCTTGGGCTTGCCAATCAGAAGGTCAGCGGTTTGAATACGTGTAATGAGGGTGAGCTCCTGTTGCTCTGTCCCAGCTTTTGCCAACCTAGCAGTTCAAAAGCACACCAGCGCGAGTCGATAAATAGGTAGGTATTTAGGTAGTAGGAAGGTAAACGGTGTTTCCGTGTGCTGCTCTGGTTTCTGTCATGGTGTCCCGTTGTGCCAGAAGCGGTTTAGTCCTGCTGGCCACATGACCTGGAAAGCTGTCTGTGGACAAATTGCCAGCTCCCTTGGCCTGAGAGCGAAATGAATGCCACAACCCCATAGTCGCCTTTGACTGGACGTAACCATTCAGGGATCCTTTACCTTTTTTACTTTACTCTGTGGAAGTACATGTGTAAAAATTAACACTGTGGGTCTGTATCTAATATCAGGTGATGGTACAATGAGTTCCCAAAAACAGGAGCTCAACATGTGTTACATTGCCCCAATAAATGAGTTTTCCTTGCTTTTGCTGCTGCGGATCGCTGTTCTAAAATTATGCAGGTCTTCAGCTTTATATAAGCTCTTCTAAGCGTTCTCAAAGGGAGGCATCTACACCTCTACTTTAATTCCTGCTTGTATAGTTGGGCATTTATTTATTCTATAAAATAATAAGAGTACATTTTTAATTTTTTAAAAAAATCATTTTTTTCTTTTTTTTATTATTATTTTAAAAAATATTTATTTATACAACAAGAAAAAACAAGAAAACACACACACACACACACACAAAAAACACAAGTACCAAATTACACACAAATTACAAAAATAACCATAGACGCATAATTTTCTTGACAAACAATAAAACATCTATTGGTCTTAACATTAAAGACCCAACTTCCCGTCTATTCCATATTTCAAGTTCAAATTACTTATTGCCAATACACATTTTTTTCATAATTAAACTTATTCTCAATAAATCTAATTTCTTCTCTCTACCTAGCAACTATTACTGAAGTTCCTCGAATGCTGCAACAGAATTTAAACTACTATATTTATTTTTCAGATATTCTTTGAAAACCTCCCATTTAGAAACAAATTCCTGTTTGGATTTATTCTTTATTTTTTCTGATAAACCATCTAATTCGGCATATTCTGTCAGCTTTTGGATCCAATCTTGTATAGAGGGGATTTCATTACTCTTCCATTTTGCTGCGATCAAAACTCTTGCTGCCGCCGTCGCATATAAAAAGATACCCTTCCTCTTTTGTGGAATATCCAAATCTGTTATTCCCAGGAGGTAGGCCTCTGGTTTTTTATTGAATGAGATCTTTAGCATTTTTTTGCAGTTCTGCATGTATACTCTCCCAGAATACCTGTATTTTCCTACATGTCCACCACATATGGTAGAATGTTCCTGAGTCTCCGCATCTCCAACAATTGCTTGACACATTTTTATACATTTTTGAGAGTTTCCATGGTGTTAGATACCATCGATGTTGCATTTTTTGAAAGTTCTCTCTAATCGTGTAACAATTTGTGAATTTCCAATTGATCTTCCATAAATTTTCCCATTGGGCCATGGTTACTGAATGGCCAAAATCCTGAGACCACCTCACCATTGCCACTGTTACCTCCTCCTCCTTGACTGTCCGGTCAAGGAGGAGTCGGTAAGTTTTGGAAAGAGTTTTTCTTTTAGAATTTACAAGATCAGATTCAAATCGGGAAGTTTCTACTGAGAACCCCTTTTGTTTGTCAGATTTAAATTTTTCAAATAACTGATGGTATTGGAACCAGTCTGAAATGTGTTCCCAATAAATGAGTTTTCCTTGCTTTTGCTGCTGCAGATCCCTGTTCTAAAATTATGCAGGTCTTCAGCTTTATATAAGCTCTTCTAAGCGTTCTCAAAGGGAGGCATCTACACCTCTACTTTAATTCCTGCTTGTATAGTTGGGCATTTATTTATTCTCTAAAATAATAAGAGTACATTTTTTATTTTTTCAAAAAATCAAATGTACAAATCAGGTTTCAAACTGTTACAGGAAAAATCCGAGGGCTCCCTTGGACAAAACAAAGACACCAACCAGGATAACTTGGAGCAAAACAGCAGCCTGTAGGCTTGGCCTTTATTGAACTGTTGCAACAGGGTATTCCCCTCATGTGCAGGAGAGAGGAAAGACCCAGAAGAATAGTGTGCAAGGTCTTATAAAAACTTTTGAAATTCCCCTCCTCCAGGTCTAGCCCACCCCCAGAAACATCATGCATACATTACAGAAAGGAGGGGCTGAGGGAGGAGTTGGTGGTAACCTGAGTGTCCTGTCACCTGGCTGGTTCCCCCTTTCCCCCTTCCCCTGAGTCACTTCCAGGAACTTCCAGGAGACAAAGGGGAGTTTGCAGTTTCCTGCCCCCTGAGGGAAGATCTGATCAGTGTCCTTTGTTTCAGACCATGTTGAATCCACTCCCATATGCAAATTCTTTGTGATCTTGATTGTCATCTGTCTGGGATCATCAGGGTTGGCATGGGCAGGGCTCCTGTGTATGTGCTGAGACAGTGAAGGGATTATGGCTGACCAGGACTAAGTCACCCCCCTTTGTTAGTTCTTGTCATATGGAGTAAAATAAAAATGGAACAGTGCAAATCCAATGTATGGTTGATTTTCTATGGATTTATAACAGAAATGTGGCGTGTGTGTGTGTGTGTGTGAAGTTTATACAAACAGAATGATTGGGGGGGGGGGTTCCTGCTACAAAACAAAGTGAGTTGTTCCAAAAAGAAAAGTGAATCATCTTTCTGTAAACCTGTTGTCGTACTGTAATAAACGGAAATCTTCCCTTATTCCCTTATGGGGGACACAAGAGCCCTTTGCAGGTTCTCCATCAGTCGGGGAAAACAACAGAGGCCAAGCAGAGAATATTGAGAAGCAAAGCAGCTAGGAAGCCTGGTCTTTGTTGAACTGTTGCAACAGGGTGCTCCCCTCACACACAGAAAAGGAGGAGGACCCAGAACAAAGGTGTGCCTGCCCTTTTATAGAAATTTTAAATTCCCTGCCCTGGACTCCAAGACCACCCCCAGAAACATACATACATCACAGAAGGAGTGTAGCTCAAGACCACCCTCCAGATACATCATATTTACATCTCAGAAAAGGTGGTCTACAGCAGAAATCTGAGTGCGTTGTTTATCTCCTGTCTGGCAGGTTACCTGTTAATGCTTACTTGATTGGATACCCTGGGGAGCCTGGCCAGTCTTTTGTAATGATAAATACTTAGTTCCTGAGCCAGGTCACAGGCTCACCCTATTCAAACACAGACATACCCTTAAGACAGGATTAGTGAAGGAAAAGACAATGGGGAGGCTCCTCCATTGGACCTTGCAGAGAAAACACCTGGTCAGCCTGGGAGTCAAAATGGCTCCATGGCTGCTCTGCTGTGCAGCTTCAGAATGTGGCCTATATATCTATGTATGTGTTTGCTTGGTACATTTATGAACCTTTATTATATACATAAGACCTTAATTTATTTATTTCAGTACATAGCACTGTTCATTGCTTATACACTATTATTGCTGTTGTTGTTATTTATTAAATTTGGATGGTGCCGTTCCCTGCAGGTCTTAAGGGCAGTTGGCAGGAGAAAATCACAACATGAAAACATGAAATAGACAATGAAATAAATATAATAATAGGCAATAAAAACAAAAACAATATGATTATATCATCTAGCCTACACTGTACAGATGAGTGGCGGCTGTTGAAATTCAGACTCAAGAAGGGCATTAAATTTTATGAAATAAAATGAATGAATGAATGAATCTATGTACTGCTATTTCCTGGGAGATCTGGTGCCCGCTTCCGCCCTGTGGGCAAGAGGGGAGGAAATGGCTTCAAAAGCAGCCCGGAAGTCCCGCCTCCGGCTTGGGAAACGGCCCGTCTGCGCCTTTGAACTCGGTGGTAAGCAGCCCGCCCCGCTTCCTGCGCCTGCGCCACTCGCCTCCTGGGTTGGAGAAACGTGCTTGGAGGGCAGCTGCGTCCAGGTGATCTTTTTCTCTCTTTTTTGCAAAAAATAAAAATGGGGATTTAATCCCAGATGATGGAGCAAAGTTGCTGGAGGGGGCAGAGCTGGGAGGGGGGGCAGCCTCGGGCATTGCAGATCTGGTGCATTGCAAATAATAATAATAATAATAATTAATAATAATTTATTTATACCCCGCCCTCCCCAGCCAAGACCAGGCTCAGGGCGGCTAAGACCAAGTATAATAACCATGGATCAAAATGCAACTTAAAGGTGTGTGAAAGAAAGTAATAGAAGTGGAAAGAAATTGCAATTGAGTAGATTGGAAGTCTAGCACAAAGGTGGGGTGGGGGGGGGTGGATGGTGATGGGAAAAGGAATCATCTGTGGGATTGAGTGTAGGTATGTTTGAACATTTTTAAGGGTTGACTGAAATGTATGCTTGTATATTCGCAATATGTGTGTATTAATGCTGAATTATTTTAATAATAAAAGCTTTTCACAATTAAAACAACAACTTAAAACCAGATTAAAACACAACATTCAAATGCAGCTTCATTTCAGTAGAAACTCAAATCAAAAACTTTTGTAGATGAAAATGTCAAATCTTCACCAAGGCCAAGTATCCAGATGGGTCCTACGTGGGCCAGAAAAAAGCCAGGTCACTTGCAAGGTCACACACCCCACCAGTTAGGATAAAGTTTAAAATGTGGCTGCGAAGGTACCCCTTTAAAAGAAAAATATATGAGGGTTGTTTTTTTTTTTGCTAAGGTAGACTGCGCCCGAGGCAGGAAGCCTGGGGAGGCAAGATGGGCACCTCCATTGCAAGCAGCACAGTGGATCTGTTTTGCAAAACAGATCGTGGCCTCATCTTTCAAATGCAACAAAAGATGACCAGGCTCTTCCTGGAACTGTTAAAAGAAAAGGCGATGGCCTAAAATGCCCCTTTTCCCCATCAGCACGCCCCCACCTCCCAGTGACTCAACAAGAAGTTTCTTTTTTTTAATATATATAAATTTTTATTAGTTTTTTTAACATACCGTTTTCAACAGTAATTAAACATACTTTTACATCCTATACAATTCTTTTGACTTCCACCAATCCTGTCTGAAAATTCTCCCATCTAATCTCTCAGTATACATTTCTTACTTTCCCTATTACATCTCATAACTGATATCTCTATTCTTTTTCTACTTTGTAATGTTGCATATATTTCTCCTTGCAAAACTTCTTGTAGTGACTCAACAAGAAGGTTCAGTGGCTTGAAGCTCCCTCCAAAAAAGCCCCAAAGCTAATTTCTTAACCCTCCCTGCCCCAATAAAGCAGAATAAAGACACCTTCTCTACACCCCAAGGCCTTTTCTCATAGATTTAGGACAAACTTTTTCCTGCCTAGCACTTAAAAAAAAAAGTAGCTATCAGGAAGACAAGTTTTTTTTTGGTGTGTTTTAATATTTTGTTGGAATCACCCAGATGGCTGGGGAAACACAGTCAGATGGGTGGCTAATAATAATAATTATAATAATAATAATGGTTTTCCAGCTCTGCTTTTATTGTATTTTTTTGGCCACAAAAACTGCTTCTCCCCGGCTCAGTTTTCCCCAAGGGAGTTGCTTGCAGATCCTATCACTTGCTAATGTTGCAAGCGGAGATCAGGGCCAAATTCTGGTCCGGTTTGTGCAAGGAGATTAATGGGCCGGTGGCAACTTTTTGCAATAGCTATTCTAGTTTCACCTCCACCCTGGAGGTAGGAGGTTCCATCATCGCCCACTGGGTGTCTTTCACAAGCCTTGGGGCCAAAGGTAGGTTGTAAACCAAAATCTGCCCTTTTTCCTTTATGGGGTACCCAAGAGCCCATATAGAGTCCTTACATACCAGGTTCCAATGTTGGCTGGGCAGACAAGAATGAATGAATATTTATGTCAGCCATCAGCCATAGCAATAAAACAACAGGGCAATATACAAAGAATAGAAATAAAAGTCAATTGTATAAAAAACATTTTGGAGTTTGGAATCAACAGTCAAATGGTGGATCTTCTTCTGATTGCCCCAGCTAAGAACCTTGCAACTGTAATAAATGAAAATCTGCCCTTATTCCCTTATGGGGGGCACAAGAGCCCTTATAGAGTCCTTTCTCCATCGGTAGGAGAAAATAACAGAGGCCAACCAGAGAATATCGAGAAGCAAAGCAGCTAGTAAGCCTGATCTTTATTGATCTGTTGCAATAGGGTGCTTCCCTCACACGCAGGAGAGGAGGTGGAACCCAGAACAATAGCACACAAGGCCTTATATAGACATTTTAAATGCCCTGCCCTGGAGCTCCAGACCCACCCCTCCATATATCATACATACATCACAGAAGGGGTGTAACCTAAGACTACCCCCCAGATACATCATACCTACATCTCAGAAAAGGCGGTCTACAGCAGAAATCTGAGTGCTTTGTTTACCTCCTATCTGGAAGGTTACCTGTGTAATGGTCACTTGATTGGATACCCTGGGGAGCCTGGCCAGTCTTTTGTAAAGATAAATACTTAGTTTCTGAGCCAGGTCACAGGCTCACCCTATTCATACACAGACCCTTAAGACAGGATTTGTGAAGGAAAAGACAATGGGGAGGCTTTTCCGTTTTCCTTTGACCTTGCAGAGAAAACATTTGCTCAGTTTGAGAATTGCTGTAAACAAAAATCTGCCCTTTTCCCTTATGGGGGACACAAGAGCCCGGATAGAGTCCTTACATAGGTTCCCTATTGGTAGGAGAAAATAACAGAGGCCAACCAGAGAATATTGAGAAGCAAAGCAGCTAGTAAGCCTGATCTTTATTGATCTGTTGCAACAGGGTGCTCCCCTCACATGCAGGAAAGGAGGAATCCAGAACAATGGTGCGCAAGGCCTTATAAAGACTGTTAAAATTGCCACCCTGTAGCTCAAGACCAAATGGGACATGGGTGGCGCTGTGGGTTAAACCACAGAGCCTAGGGGTTGCCAATCAGAAGGTTGGCGGTTCGAATCCCCGCAACGGGGTGAGCTCCTGTTGCTTGGTCCCTGCTCCTGCCAACCTAGCAGTTTGAAAGCATGTCAAAGTGCAAGTAGATAAATAGGTACCGCTCCAGCGGGAAGGTAAATGGCATTTCCGTGCGCTGCTCTGGTTTGCCAGCAGCGGCTTAGTCATGCTGGCCACATGACCCGGAAGCTGTATGCCGGCTCCCTCGGCCAATAAAGTGAGATGAACGCCCCAACCCCAGAGTCGGCCACGACTGGACCTAACGGTCAGGGGTCCCTTTAGATGAAGACCACCCCCAGAAACATCATGCATACATCACAGAAGGGGTGTAACCTAAGACCCCCCCCCACCAGATACATGATACCTACATCACAGAAAAGGCTGTCTAAAACAAAAATTTGAATGTTGTTTTTCCTGTTTGCCGGGTTATCTGCTTACCTTTCCTGATAGTCTGTCACCCATTAAAATCCTGATTACTCAATTCCTGAGACAATGGGAAGGCTCCCTGACCCCCTCCCTCCTTGCAGGGAAAACATTTGGTCAGTTTGGGAATCAAAAATGGTTTCAGGTCAGTCTTCCTGTGCTGATCTATGTACATGTTTGGCTGGTAGACTTATGAACATTGAACATATATCTAAGACGCGGGTGGCGCTGTGGGTTAAACCACAGAGCCTAGGACTTGCTGATAGGAAGGCCGGCGGTTCGAATCCCCGCGATGGACGGAGTCCCTGCTCCTGCCCACCTAGCAGTTCGAAAGCACGTCAAAGTGCAAGTACCGCTCCGGCGGCAAGGTAAACGGCGTTTCCGTGCGCTGCTCTGGTTCGGCAGAAGCGGCTTAGTCATGCTGGCCACATGACCTGGAAGCTGTACGCCGGTTCCCTCGGCCAATAAAGCGAGATAAGCGCCGCAATCCCAGAGTCAGCCACGACTGGACCTAATGGTCAGGGGTCCCTTTACCTTTACATATGCCTGCTCAAGTAGGAAATAGTTTCTTTACCTTTAATATATCTAAGGCCTTAAAATTCCTATCACAAGGGCAGGAGTGGGTGTGTGTGGGGAGGGTGGGTCAGAGATCATGAGTCTGGCTCCAGAATGCAAACAGGCCAGGATCACGTGCTCGGCTGCAGCCGACTGCTCTCCACGCCTGAAGACAGTGCTGGCCTTGTGCAATTCACCCGTCTCCTGCCAATTGTGGGATGATCTGATCTCTGCCTATCTCGCACGCCTCTTGTTTGCTTCCAATCTTGCTTCCTCCTGCAGGCAGAAAACCGGGACACAAGGACACGAGAGTGAAGGAGGCCATCTCTGTAGCGCCTGGATTTGGGGAGGGCATCAGCATGGCCAGCAGCTACCCTAAGCCGGAGGAGAAGACCTTGCAGACCCTTCGAGATGCTGCCAATCGCCTTCGGATTCACTCCATCCGTGCCACCTGCGCCTCAAACTCTGGGTAATGCACTGGCACCCTGTAATTTTTCTAATTGTGGGAGATTTGGGGAGGTATCGAGGGCAGAAGCAATCAGAAGGGTCTGCTAGATCAGGCTAGAGACCAGCAGTTCGAACCCCTGGGGTGCAAGGAAGAGGACTTTCCATCACTTCCCTCCCAGACATTTCCCCTTAGCTCCTATGGGTCTCCTCTGGAGGAGGGAAGGGGGAGCCATCTGTGAGCTACCTAGCCTGTAAGAGAGGACCTCTCCCCACTCGTAGCTGGAATTGCATATTTGGGCAGCTTTGAACAATTCGGGGCAATTAAAATGTTAAAGGCCATCACTTCCCTCCCATGCTTCATAAACTATAAAAGAATATTAAAACAATAAAAGAATATTAAAAACCATGACTTGCATATGCATGGTAACTACAATAAACTCGAAATAATCATGAACTATACATGTAAACTATAATGTCAAAATAATGCGAAATAAAACCGAAGGTACATACTCCATCTATATGGTGAATGGGAAAGTATAACAACAATTGCTATGGAACAATGGTCATAAAGTTATGTTTGCATAAAGTTAGGTTTGCACTGACTATTGTTTGCAGCAGAGGGGTTAAATTCTTTTTATTCGGCCTATGAACTGCGTTTCACTGCAGTTACTGTAGCCTTGGGTTTAAAGAGCAGCTTTATTTTACTGGGGTCCTGTTGATCACTTGCAACCAGGGAACAGATTGGTATAGAAATAGCAGGAATTGTAGGTAGGAAGGTGGAAATACCTAAATTAATGGTTCTTGTTAGTCTGAGTAGCACCGAGCTAGAAACAAAAGAGGAATGTAAATGCGTAAAATTGATGGTAATTGCAGCCAGACAGGTTATAGCGAGTAATTGGGAAAATGCCGAAGAGCTAGGGGGTGAACCAATGGAGGGAAAAATATAAAAATATTACAATATAGCTCATAGCTGTCAACTTTCCCCTTTTCGGAATAAGGGAATTTCCATTTAAAAAAGGAAAATGTTAACAGCTATGATCTAACTGTGAAGATACATAAAACGAAAGGGGTTTAGGTCAGTGAGAAGGAGGAGGATGGGTTTGAGAAAATATTGAATTATTTGGGCAGGTTTGAACCATTTGGGGCAATTAAAACGTTAAAGGTTAAATCTTGTGGAGGGAGGAGTGTTAAGGTATATAGAATTGTACATATGGTTGATTGGAATATTGATTATGTATACCCAATGTATCAGCTGCCTGGGGGTTCTCACTGTTTGTTTTCACTGTTTGTGTTTTGGTTGTTGGTTAAAATATATATATATATATATATTTTAATAATAATAAAAAACTTGCAACCTGGGGCTTGGCATACCCTATGCTTAAGACGCAGGCAAGTCCTTGCTTTGCCACGGACTGACTTGGGCAGGTTTCCCTGATCATGGCTGCCACCGGCCTTGGACCAGCGTGGCTTCTCCCTCCTCCTTCCTGGCGCTGCCTTTTTCTCACCGTTTGCCTCCTGCCCTCTCGCTCCAGCCACCCCACCTCCTGCTGCAGTGCGGCCGAGATCATGTCTGCGCTCTTCTTCCACACCATGCGCTACAAGCCGGACCAGCCAGGCCACCGCAGCAACGACCGCTTCGTGCTCTCCAAGGTGAGGAGTCTCTGATGCCGGCCACCCTTTCGCCCACTGGGCGCTCCTCTAGATGTCTTGGACTACAATTCCTGTGAGAGACGGAAAATAATAATAATAATAATAATAATTAATAATTAATAATTTTTATTTATATCCCGCCCTCCCCAGCCAAAGCTGGGCTCAGAGCGGCTAACAACAATAAAAGTAACACAGTTTATATAAAATCACACTCAAATAATTGAAATACATTCTAAAATCAATTCATTCTAAAATCAATTCAAAAGCGAATTAATGGCAAGCATTGGGTTAATGTGGATTACCAAAGGAGGGGGGGTCAGACTGTGCCTTGGCCAAAGTCCTGGTGGATCAGGTCCGTCTTGCAGGCCCTGCAGAAAGATGTCAAGTCCCGCAGGGCCCTAGTCTCTTGTGACAGAGCATTCCACCAGATCGCGACCACAGCCGAAAAAGCCCTGGCTCTGGTTGAGGCCAGCCTAACCTCCATGTGGCCCAGGACCTCCAAGATGTTTTTGTTTGAAGACCGTAAGGTCCTCCGTGGGACTTACCAGGAGAGGCGGTCCCGTAGGTACGAGGGTCCTAGGCCATAAAAGGCTTTAAAGGTTAAAACCAGCACCTTAAACCTGATCCTGTACTCCACCGGGAGCCAGTGCAGCTGTTATAGCACCGGGTGAATGTGATCTCGCAGCGAAGACCCCGTGAGGAGCCTCGCTGCAGCATTTTGCACCTGCTGGAGTTTCTGGGTCAGTCTCAAGGGCAGCCCCACGTAGAGCGAGTTACAAGAACCCAGTCTGGAGGTGACCGTCGCGTGGATCACAGTGGCTAGGTCAGGGCGAGAGAGGTAAGGAGCCAACTGCTTAGCTTGGTGGAGATGAAAAAATGCTGCCTTTGTTATAGCTGCAATCTGCGCCTCCATGGAAAGGGAGGTGTCAAAGATTACACCCAAACTCTTAACGGACGGTGCTGGCACTAATTGTGCCTCTGCAAGAGATGGGAGTTTCCCCCCCCATCCCATATCGTCCCAACCCAGCCAAAGGACCTCTGTCTTCAAAAAAGAGAAATGAACAATGGTCATCCTCTGCTGGACGAGGTTGATGGGGTTTATAGTCCAAGACATCTTGAGGGGCGCCCAGCGGGCAAAAGCACCGTCCAGGGAAGAGAGTGAGCTAGCTGCAAGCAGGTCCCCTCTTTCACCGCCCCAAAGCCCAAGCGGTCCCTGGGTTCACCTGCGATTCCTTGCCCTTTGAACATCTTGACCACCATGCCTCTGCCCTTCCCCTTCTGCTGCCTCGCTTGCCACAGCGCCTCCCCATTGCTTGTTAATTTATTTTCATTTATTAAATTTGTCCGCAGCCCTTCATTTGTAGATCTCGGGGCAGTTAAAATGCAATACTGTGGTACCTCTGGTTGCGAATGGGATCTGTTCCGGAGGCCCGTTTGCAACCTGAAAGGAACGCAACCCACAGCGGGGCTTCTGCGCATGTACGCATCGCTTTTCGCCGCTTCTGGGCATGTGCGTGGTGTCATTTTGCGCTTCTGCGCGAGTGGCGAAACCCAGAAGCAACCCTTTCTGGTACTTCCGGGTCACCGCAGGACATAACCTCAAAGACCGTAACATGAAGCGGACGTAACATGGGGTATGACTGTACGAAAAGACCCACAACGCATTATGAGGGTTGCAAGGAGGAGGTTTCTTTCCCTGGGCAAAGGGTGACCCGTGCTTTTTCTGTGCTTCCTCAACCCCTGAGCAGGGCCACGCTGCTCCCGTGCTCTACGCTGCCTGGGCTGAGGCCGGCTACCTCAACGAGTCCGATCTGCTGAAACTGAGGAAGATCGACTGCGACCTGGAAGGCCACCCAACCCCGGTAAGCGCTTTCCTTCGTACGGCTCTGGCTCTCGGTAGTCCGTGCTGCATAATGGGCCCAGCGCAAGAAATTAGCCGGGTGCCAGGCATGTTTTGCAACTGGTACACATCCAACTGTGGAGATCGCTGGACGCCAAGTTGGCGACTGACATCTCCCTCTGGCTTCCTGGAGCCAGGTGAGCAGAAGAGCTTAGTTATTGAAGAATCCTTTTCCTCTAAGAACTCCATGGTTCATTCCCCTCCTTGGTCAATCCCCACAACAACCCTGTGAAGTAGGTTACGAGGTTAACGCCTCTTTGCTTCAAAACAGGGGTCAGCAAACGAAGCCCCGGGCGCTGGATGCGGCCCCCCAGGCTCGTAAATCCGGCCCATGGAGCCTGCCGCCCACTTGGTCAGTCCCCACGCACTACGGATGGAAGGTAAAGGGGTTCCTTTACCTTTAAAGCTCTCAGACACAGCTTCTGCTATCCTAGGTAAAGGGAGCCCTGACCATTAGGTCCAGTCGTGGCCGACTCTGGGGTTGGAGCGCTCATCTCGCTTTATTGGCTGAGGGAGCCGGCGTACAGCTTCGAGGTCATGTGGCCAGCAGGACTAAGCCGCTTCTGGCGAACCAGAGCAGCGCACGGAAGCACCATTTACCTTCCCGCCAGAGCGGTACCTATTGATCTACTTGCATTTTGATGTGCTTTCGAACTGCTAGGTTGGCAGGAGCAGGGACCGAGCAATGGGAGCTCACCCTGTCACGGGGATTTGAACCGCTGACCTTCTCATGGACAAGTCCTAGGCTCTGTGGTTTAATCCACAGCGCCACCCACATCCCTCGAAGCTTTAATATGCAGCAGCAAAAACCACAAAACAGCCAGGAGAAAGCGGTGACATGTTGCTTCTCCTTCGCAGCCAAAACAGAAAATAAAAGACACTTCCCCTTTGTGCGTGCAGCACACCCCGGAGACAGGACGCCATGTCCCTTCAGCTATTAACCCTGTGAGTTCTGGGACTCCTCACATTTATATTTTTCAAAATATAGTCCGGTCCCCCACAAGGTCTGATGAAAAAGTTTGCTGACCCCTGCTTTGGAATCTGTTGGGTATGTGTTGCTGGTGGAGCGGCCAGGAAAGTGCCTGGAGAACAGTTGGGGAACAAAAGGATCAGGACCTTGTGGGGCTAATGGGTTTGCGATGTTATCTTCACCCCACGTTCCTCTCACTTTTTTTCTCCCGCGTTTACAGAGGCTGCCTTTTGTGGACGTGGCCACTGGCTCCCTGGGACAAGGCCTGGGAGCTGCCTGTGGCATGGCCTACACTGGGAAATACTTTGACAAGGCCAGGTGAGGAACTTACTGGGGAAACTGGGAAGATCCACCCGGCTGGAGCGCCTGACGAGAACCTGCTCGCAGCAATCATTTTCCCACAAGCGCCGTGTGCCAATTCCAAACGCTTTCTGTGGTTCGGCACAAGTAAACAGTTGGTGTAAATGATATAAACTGTGCTCCTATGGATACAGCTCCCATCAGTCAGATACAGTGGTACCTTGGTTCTCAAACTTAATCCGTTCTGGAAGTCCGTTCCAAAACCAAAGCATTTGAAAACCAAGGTGCACTTTTCCATAGAAAGTAATGCAAAACGGATTAGGGAAGTTTTTAATGTCTGACGCTGTATTGTTTTTAATATTCGGTTGGAAGCCGCCCAGAGTGGCTGGGGAAACCCAGCCAGATGGGTGGGGTATAAATAATAAATTATTATTATTATTACATTAATCCATTCCAGACTTTTAAAAACAAAGTTATTTGAAGCCTGCCAAAGAGCTCAAGTGTTTACAGTGATCTTTCAAACACGTTCTATATTTGTCCCTTTCTTCGTTGAAGTTTTGACCCTGATTTCTGATTTTCCGGGTTAATCTTGCCACCTCTGCGCATTCCATCTGCCAGAATTCCATCTGCCAGGACCTCCTTTCCTCCTCGCCTCCTTAATAATAATAATAACGTTAATTTTGTTATTTATATCCTTGCTTCCTTGCCCCCGACCTGCCTTCCTCTCTCCCCAGTTACCGTGTGTACTGCCTGCTGGGCGACGGCGAGAGCTCGGAGGGCTCGGTGTGGGAAGGTCTGGCCTTCGGCTCCCAGTACCAGCTGGACAACCTCGTGGCCATCTTCGATGTCAACCGACTGGGGCAGAGTGAGGCCGCCCCCCTGCGCCACGACATGGAGGTCTACCGCAAACGCTGCGAGGCCTTTGGGTGAGTAAGCGCCGCCGGCTGCTTCTGCCTTCGAACCTCCTCTTTGCGGCAACGGCAGGTGGCGGTTCCTAGACTTCCTTCCAGAGCAAAATTTTGCTTGTGAATTTTTTATTCATAGGAAATGGTTTGGAAAACACAACTCCGGTTGTCGTCGCTATCGCTTAATTTCTTGTTTTGGAAAGATATCGATCCATATTCTGCCAATTTTTCAAAGAACGTGTTTTGATATTATAGTGAAAAGTTTCCTAAAAGTTCCTTTGATTGCTCTTGAATCGAAGATGAAGATAGAAGGTTGACAGCACTGAGTTAAAAACAAAAGAGGAATGTAAATGGATAAAATTGATGGTAATTGCATCCCGGCAGGTTATAGCGAGTCATTGGAAAAATGCAGAGGAGCTAGGGGTGAACCAATGGAGGGAAAAAGTGAATAATATTATAATTTTAGGATACCTAACTGTGAAGATACATAGAATGAAAGGGTTTAAGGTCAGTGAGAAAGAGGAGGATTGGTCTGAGAAGATATTGAATTATTTGGGTAGGTTTGAACAATCGGGCAATTAAAATGTTAAAAGTGAAATTAAACCTTGTGGAGGGAGGAGTGTTAAGGTACATATGGTTGATTTGAATATGCTATTATTGAATATGTATATTATTGAATAAGTATACCCAATGTATCAGCCGCCTAGGGGGTTTCACTGTTTGTGTTGTGGTGGTTGGTAAAAAATAAAATATTTTAAAAAAAGAAGGTTGATAGAATATAAAATTTTGTGGTTGTGTGTTTCTTTTTTTCCCTTCTTCTTCCCCCCTCCTTTCTTTTTTTATTTATTTTCTTCTCTTGAGACATTAGCTTTGTTTGGTTTTTATTGTACTACTTTAATAATCAATAATGATAGAGAATCTTCCTGCCACACTTGCTATCCACACCTTTTGGGAACCGCTGAGTTAAGGAGAGCTCGTCTGCTGGATCCGGCCAATGGCCTCCTGTTCTTGCAGCTGCCAGCCAGATCTGGGAAGCCTAAAGCCGACCTCCTTCCCTTCTTCTTCCAGGTGGAATACGTACGTTGTGGATGGGCATAAGGTGGAGGAGTTGTGCCAAGCCCTGTGGCAAGCCAGCCAGCAGAAGGGGAAGCCCACGGCCATCGTGGCCAAGACCTTCAAAGGGCGAGGAATCGCAGGTGAGCCTGTGGCCCCTTTGTCCTGTGGTGGGTGAAGGAGGGGACCTGCTTGTGGCAGTCATTCTGGTCCCTGGACGGTGCCTGGGTCAGCCTTTGCCCTCTTGGCACCCCTCCAGGTGTCTGGGACTACAACTCCCATCATCCCTGACCAACGCAGTGTGACTGTTCCTCAGTTGGATCTTTTTTTTACATAGCGGTATTTTATGTATTGAGGGACGTGGGTGGCGCTGTGGTCTAAACCATTGAGCCTCTTGGGCTTGCCGATCAGAAGGTCGGCGGTTTGAATCCCTGCGACGGGGTGAGATCCCGTTGCTTGGTCCCTGCTCCTGCCAACCTAGCAGTACAAAAGCACGTCAAAGTGCAAGTAGATAAATAGGTACCACTCCGGCGGGAAGGTAAACGGTGTTTCCGTGCGCTGCTCTGGTTCGCCAGAAGCGGCTTGGTCATGCTGGCCACATGACCCGGAAGCTGTACGCCGGTTCCCTCGGCCAGTACAGCGAGATGAGCGCCGCAACCCCAGAGTCGGCCACGACTGGACCTAATGGTCAGGGGTCCCTTTACCTTTATGTTATGTATTGTGACGTGGCTGTTACTTCTATTGATCATGATCCAGTAACGCTTTATTGTAATCGTTGGGAGTGATTTCCTGCTGATTTATGACCAGTTGTTCTTTTGAGACTTTATGGTGTAATATTGTATATTAAATGCATCGTGGACCATCACCTTCTATGATGGAAGTTGCTTGTTTTAAAGTCCTATTTATATTATGATTTATTTGTGGTTTTTAAAAAAATAATTTTTATTAATTTTTCCATTTAAACGAATCTAATCACATCATTATTATCCAGTTTACTTCTTTGGCTCTTTAGAGCCTATCGACTTCCTTCCCTCCCACCTCTTGGCTTTCAAAAGTAACCGTTATATCACAGCATTTTATACATTTTCCAGTTCTAATATAACTCATTGCAAAATACCTCAAAATTTAAATAAATGTAGAAAGGTAAAAAAATCCCTCATTACAAGTCTTCAGATAACCCTACTAGTCTTGTTAATTGCTTACAATGGGCTTTTATTTTGACTTATTTGCATCATCGTAGCATAAGTTGGTCTTTGTTGTATGTTTCGCTGTTTCTACGATTCGCAAACTGCCTTGTCTATAGCAATGCAGAAAGGCGGCGTACAAACTGTCCATTAAACTTTGATTAGTTTAATGTTAAGTAAACGTCCAGTGCGCTTCCAACGCCATAAGTCTTATCTCAGCAGAGAATTTCGTGCAGCGGCTGAAGGAGGCAGGAGAATCAGTACCTTTTATAAATGAAGAATCCTGGAGCAAGCACTTTGGAACTCAGGGAAAAACTTTATTCACAAAAGCAAAAGAACTCTGGCGATAAAGCACACATGCTTTTATCTCCGGCATAAAGAAAACTTTACTCTAAACTTAACTCATATCAGCAAACACGCCCATGGCCACAAACTGAGTCTGCGAGTCAGGTCAAGGGGAGAAGAGAGAGAGAAACACGGATGAACTGACTATTTATACAAACCAACTCACATTCCTCGATGCTTAATGACTTCCAGCTGCTCAGTGATTAGCGCGACTTGTTACCTCTTAACCCTTTAGTACCAACAGAAACTGAGAGTGAAATGCAATGGAAAAACAACAATGGGAATTGTAGTTTAAAACACCTGGAGGGCGCAAGGTTGGCAAAGGCTGACTCCTGGAGTGTTTTCTTGCCTCAGGTGTGGAAGATGCGGACAACTGGCATGGGAAGCCCATGCCCAAGGAGAAAATGGAGTCCATCATCAACGCTCTCCAGGGCCAAATGCCGGCCAATAAAGTTTATACCATCCTGCCGCCAGCCGGAGACGTGGCCCAGGTGACCACTGAGGAGATCAAGATGCCGTCTCCACCCGCTTTCAAAATAGGAGAAAAGGTAATGCCGGGGCAGCCGGTTAGAATCATAGAACTATTGAGCGCTTCCATCCATGAAAGAATGGCAAATTAAATTTTGTGAAAATACCGTACTTTTTGCTCTATAAGACTCACTTCTTCCCTCCTAAAAATTAAGGGGGAATGTGTGTGCGTCTTATGGAGCGAATGCAGGCTGCGCAGCTATCCCAGAAGCCAGAACAGCAAGAGGGATTGCTGATTTCACTGCACAGCGATGCCTCTTGCTGTTCTGGCTTCTGAGATTCAGAATATTTTTTTTCTTGTTTTCCTCCTCCCAAAACTAGGTGCGTCTTGTGGTCTGGTGCATCTTATAGAGCGAAAAAAAAGGCATACCGTATTTTTCGCTCCATAAGACGCACTTCTCCCCTCCTAAAAAGTAAGGGGAAATGTGTATGCGTCTTAGGGAGCGAATGCAGGCGGGAAAAGCCTGCAGGAGCTGCGGATGCTTTAAAGAGTGCGCCGCTCTTGGGGGCTTTTCCCCAGGAGGGAGAAGGGACGGACTGGCTGCGTCCGTCCCTTCTCCCTCCTCATAGAAAAGCACGCAAAAGCTGTGCACTCTTTAAAGGGTCCACGGCTTCTGTGGGCTTTTCTATGATGTGGGGGAATTCCCCCACCTCCCGGAAAGGCCCCCAAGAGCCACACTCCCTTTCATGAGCCATGTGGAGCATGTGTGCGGCTCTTGGGGGCTTTTCTCTCCTGGGGAAAAGCCTGCAAGCGCCGCACACACGCTCCACGCGGCTCGCGAAAGGGAGCGCTGAGCAGAGCCGGGATGCATACAGGCTCTGCTCAGTGCTCCCTTTAAAGAATATTTTTTTCTTGCATCCCCCCTCTAAAAAATAGGTGCATCTAATGGTCAGGTGCGTCTTATGGTGCGAAAAATATGGTATATAGTACATCTGGCAAGACTCACAGCATTCATAAGGGGACAATCGGACCAAAAATTATTAAAAGAATGGGGATGTGCTAAAGAGTATATGAAAAAACATAGTTCTGGAGTAAGCATATCGGTATGTAACGAATGAAGCTTCGCAGGGTTAAAGAAAGAGCAAAATGGTGCAGAAAGTATAAAGATAGAAGTAATCTACATTAGACACAACAACTTAGAAAGAGTAAAAATTTCGAAGTCTTAGAACAAAGGAAGTCAATATGTGTATATGTACATAATGATTAGAATGCTGCTACAGTTTTATTTGTAGATGTGTGTTTTTGTTTTGTGTTTTGTGTTTTTTTCCTCGTGTTTTGCTTTTTTCATGTTTGTACGGTTTTATTTTGGATTTGTACTGTTTTATTTTGTTTTTGGATTTGTACTGTTTTATTTTGTTTTGTGTTTTTTCTCTCTCTTGTGTTTTGCTTTTTTTCTTGTTTGTCCTATTTTATTTTGGATTCAATGTTTGTAATTTTTGTTGTAATTTTGCATTGAAAAAACAACAACAACTATTGAGCACTTATGGCCTTCCTTGCCGTCTAACTCCACAATTCCCACAGATACAAAAAGTCCCAAACGCTGTGCCCTTTCCTCACAGGAAAACACCTCTGTACCTTCTGAGAGCAGGTGTGTGCCTTGACGGCGGAACGCGGGTGCCTTTGAGGGGCCTCTAACATGGTTAACCACCTCCTGTTCCTCCCCCCAGATGGCCACTCGCAAGGCCTACGGCTTAGCCCTGGCCAAGCTGGGCAGCGCCAGCCCTCGCGTGGTGGCGCTGGATGGTGACACGAAGAACTCGACGTTTGCCGAGCTGTTCAAACAGGCCCACCCGGAGCGCTACATCGAGTGCTTCATCGCTGAGCAGAACATGGTGAGCCTGCAAGGATGGGTCTCCGGGGGAAGCGTGCGGGTGCCGACACCTTAATTTTTTTATTGCCCACCCTTCACCCTTGGATCCGGGAGGCGGGTGACAGCATTAAAACGCATGGAAGTCCAGCGGTTCCCCCACTGCAAGAAGCGAATTTGCAGGGCCTTCTTGGTAGTGGCCCCTGTCCTGTGGAACACCCTCCCATCAGGTGTCTAGGAGATAAATAACTACACAGTGGACACTCGGGTTGCGAACGTGATCCGTGCGGGATGAACATTTGCAACTCGCAGCGTTTGCAACCCGCGTCTGTGCGTCTGCGCACGTTTCAATTTGGTGCTTCTGCACATGCGCAAAGCACGATTTAGTGCTTCTGCGCATGCACGACTGCCGGAACCCAGAATAACCTGTTCTGGTACTTCCGGGTTTCGGTAGTCCGCAACCCGAAAAATCGCAACCTGAAGCGGCTGTAATCCGAGGTATGACTGTATAAGTTTTAGAAGACATCTGAAGAAGGAAGTTTTTAATGGTTGCTGTTGAACGGTGTTGTTAATATTATATGCAGCCAGATGAGTGGCATATACCGCGTTTTTCCATGTATAAGACTAGGGTTTTTTATCAAATAAATTAGGTTTAAAATTGGGGCTCGTCTTATACACGGGTAATGCTGAGGGGTGTTTTCTTAATTCGGAGTCCCCCAAAAATGGGGGGGGCGTCTTATACATGGGGGTGTCTTCTACACAGAAAAATAGGGTAAGTAATAAAATGAATTATATTATATTATATTATATTATATTATATTATATTATATTATATTATATTATATTATATTATATTATATTATATTATATTATATCATATCATATCATATCATATCATATCATATCATATCATATCATATCATATCATATCATATCATATCATATCCCACCCATCTGGCTGAGTTGCCCAAGCCACTTATTATTATAGCATTAAAAACAATTCCAAACAGCATACAGCCACAGAAACAAGGTGGGACCTGCCATAAAGGTAAAGGGACCTCTGACCATTAGGTCCAGTTGTGACCAAATCTGGGGTTGCGGCACTCATCTTGCTTTATTGGCCGAGGGAGCCGGCGTACAGCTTCCGGGTTGTGTGGCCAGCATGACTAAGCCGCTTCTGGCCAACCAGAGCAGCACATGGAAACGCCGTTTACCTTCCCGTCAGAGCGGTACCTATTTATCTACTTGCACTTGACATGCTTTTGAACTGCTAGGTTGGCAGGAGCAGGGACTGAGCAATGGGAGCTCACACCGTCACAGGGATTCGAACCGCCGACCTATTGATCGGCAAGTCCTAGGCTCTGTGATTTAACCCACAGCGCCACCCTCATCCCTGGGACCTGCCACAGGTCAGGGCAAAGAGGTGCTTCTTCAGCACGCTCCAGAAGCTGTCCAGTGACAGCGCCAGGCTCACCTATGTGAGGAGGGAGTTGAGTAGCTTTGGGGCCACCACAGAGAAGACCCTCTTCCAGGCTGCTGCTACCCTGAGCCTCGTGAGGGCAGAGGAATTGCCAAGAGGGTCCCTTCCACCAAACTCAGCACCTGAGAGGGTCTGTCGGGAAGGAGATGGTCTTTCATATATATGGGGTCTTGAGGGGTTTAGGGCTTCAAACACCAGCCTGAGACCCTTGAATGGGACATGGGAACAAATTGTCAATAATAAATTCTGTTGGAAGCTGCGCAGAGTGGCTGGGGCAACCGAGGCAGATAGGTGGGGTACAAGTAAAAAAATATTATTATTACTACTTCTTTGGCGATCCCTCGTAGCTGAGCAAGATTCTCTTCCATGAACACGGTTTTAAAAGTGAGTCCGTAAGTGACTGTGGAGGCCAATTCTGGATCCGCACGTCCTTCCACAGTGGGGACATTGGTTTCTGCACGGGAGTTGATCACGGTGTGGATTTGCCAAGCGTGCCTTCCTCTAAGCACGTTTCTCCCTTGTGTCCTGAGTTCGAGTGTTTTCAAAGCCCATTACACCTTTGGTAAAGGCTGTTCTCCAACTGGAGCGCTCACAGGCCAGTGTTTCCCAGTTGTAAGTGTGTATACTACATTTTTAAAAATTTGCTTTGAGACAAGTCTTTAAACCTCTTTTGTTCACCACCAACATTACGCTTTCCATTTTTAAGTTTGGAATAGAGCAGTTGCTTTGGAAGACAATAATCAGGCACCTGCACAACATGACCAGTCCAACGAAGCTGATGTTGAAGAATCATTGCTTCAACACTGGTGATCTTTGCTTCGTCCAGTACACTGGCATTAATTCGCCTGTCTTCCCAAGTTACTACTACAGTCAAACCTCATGTTACGTTTGCTTCAGGTTGTGCTTTTTCAGGTTGCATCCCACAGCGACCTGGAAGTAACGGAATGTGTTACTTCTGGGTTTTGCCGCTCGCACATGCGCAGATGTGCAAAATGACGTCACGCGCATGTGCAGAAGCGGCAAATCGCAACCTGCGCAGATGTGGGTTGTGTTTTTTCCAGGTTGCGAACAGGCCTCCAGAATGGATCCCGTTCGCAACCAGAGTTACCACTGTACTCTTAATTATTACTCTTATTATTATTATTATTATTACTGCTGCTGCTGCTAACCTTGTTTTGCGCTGTGCAGGTCAGCGTGGCCCTTGGCTGTGCCGCCAGGAACCGCATGATCCCCTTTGCCAGCTCCTTTGCGGCGTTCTTCACCCGGGCGTTCGACCACATCCGGATGGCGGCCATTTCCCACGCCAACATCAAGCTGTGTGGGTCCCACTGTGGGGTTTCCATCGGTATGTATGGGGCCTGATGCTCAAGGCCTGCCTGCCTTACTCATAGCACTTACAGCCTTCCTTGTCTCAGAGGAGCTTGAGGGGGGCATTCGCGGTTCTTTCTTCTCCCCACCGCTTTTTCATTACAACAACCTTGCTTTTTTAAATTTTTAATTTTTTTAAAAAAAATTAAATATATTTATTTTATTAAAATAATTCAACATTAATACATACATATTACGAATATACAAACAAACATACATTTCATACAGCCCTTAAAAATATTCATACATACCCACACTCAATCCCACACATACTTCCTTTTCCCATCACCTTGTGTTAGACTTCCAATCTACTCAACTGCAGTTTCTTTCCACTTCTATTACCGTATTTTTCGCTCTATAAGATGCACCAGACCACAAGACACACCTAGTTTTTGGAGGAGGGAAACAAGAAAAAAAATATTCTGAATCTCAGAAGCCAGAACAGCAAGAGGGATTGCTACGCAGTGAAAGCAGCAATCCCTCTTGCTGTTCTGGCTTCTGGGATAGCTGCGCAGCCTGCATTCGCTCCATAAGACGCACACACATTTCCCTTTACTTTTTAGGAGGGAAAAAGTGAGTCTTAGAGAGCAAAAAATACGGTACTTTCTTTCACACACTTTTAAAACCAACTTTCTGCTTCTTTTTCTGTCACATTGTTATCCATCTTATTTAGTGCTTCAGCATTTATAACGGAACTTGTTTATTCTAATAGGAGTTCTGTTTTTTCAATACGATTTTGCAAATATCCTTTAAGCACCTTCCAGTCCCTGTCTCTCTTCTCTTTTGAGATCCTTCCGATTTCTCTCATTGTTTCGGAAATATTGTAATACTCCAGTAATTTGGCAAGCCACTCTGTTTTTGTCAGTATTATACCACTTTTCCAATTTTTGGAAATTGGAAAAGTCATTACAACAGCCTTGCGAGGTAGGTGCGGCTGAGAGGCGGTTCCTGGTCCACAATGGCCCATCCAGCTTCATGGTGGGCAACCGACAGCTCAGGAGCTGCATGCGGCCCCTGGCCTCACATTACAGTGGTGCCTCGCAAGACGATAAGAATCCGTTCCGCGAATCTCTTCGTCTAGCGGTTTTTTCATCTTGCGAAGCAAGCCCATTGACGGCTTAGCGGATTAGCGCTATTAGCGGTTTAGCGGCTTTTAGCGGCTTATCAGCTTAGCTAAAAGGGGGGGGGGGAGGAAAAAAACCCCCAGGAACTCGCAAGACATTTCGTCTTGCGAAGCAAGCCCATAGGAAATTCGTTTTGCGAAGCACCTCCAAAACGGAAAACCCTTTCGTCTAGCGGGTTTTCCGTCTTGCGAGGCATCCGTCTTGCGGGGCACCACTGTATGTGGCCCCCGGTGCCCCATTCCTCCACCTAAGCAAGAGTTCCTTACTCCCATTCTGTTTTTTCTCTCGTTTTCCCCTTTTAAGGTGCATCCCCTTCTATCTTCGTAGTTTCAAAAAAGCACAGGGGCATAAATGTAATTTGGACTATAGTTTGGTCTTTTTTATTTTAATTGGAATATTATGATTGGATATATTAATTGGATGTTTTTTTATTGGAAAATCAATAAAAATGATTTTTTTAAAAAAAAGAAAAGCACTGGAGCGAAAATTATTTTGCCGTAAATGAACTGACATTGGTTATCAGTGACAAGCTTTTGAGGGGAGAAGCCTCTTTTAGCGGGAGATTTCTCTCGTGTGCTCTCCCCTGTTTCGTATTTTTTAATATATATATCTCCTGGGTTGGCAAACTGATTTGTTTGCATTTTCCTGTGAAAAACATCAGGAGGGCACCATTGACCGGAAAGTACAGTGGTACCTTGGTTTGCAAACGTCTTGGATTACAAACACGTCAAACCCATAAGTGCGTGTCTCGTTCGCAACCTTTTTTTTGGATTACGAACAAATTCTTTTTGGAACGCCCTATTGGCGAATGCTTGCCTTGGGTTACAATCTGTTTTGGTTTACAAACGGACCTCCGGAAGGGATTACAGTTGTAAACCAAGATACCACTGTATTTATTATTGCTTTCTTCATAAAAAGGATACACCGCTCGATTGTGGAAAAACCTCAAAGCGGCTTGCAAAAAAATAGAAAGCAAAAAATTTATCCATCAGAAGAATTGGGAACGGTAGTTTTAAGATTTTCAGAAGTCACAACAACAGCAGAACAAAACTTTAGACAAGCACCTGAATAGGCTTGTCTAAAGAAAATTGGTTTTGGCAGCCACCAAAAAAGAGTACAGTGAAACCCCCTGCCTGACATCAAGAGGCAGGGAGTTCCGAAGTCTATGTGCTTCTGCACTAAAATATCTTGTTATTACAAATGCAGAATTGGCACCTGTAAGAGTGCCAGTCCCAGCAATCAAATTGGGGGCATCTCTGGGGTATGGCAATCTTGGAGGTAAAGTTAAAGGGACCCCTGACTGTTAGGTCCAGTCGTGGCCGACTCTGGGGTGGTGGTGCTCATCTCGCTTTATTGGCCGAGGGAGCCGGCGTACAGCTTCCGGGTCATGTGGCCAGCATGACTAAGCCGCTTCTGGTGAACCAGAGCAGCGCACGGAAACGCCGTTTACCTTCCCGACGGAGTGGTACCTATTGATCTACTTGCACTTTGACGTGCTTTCGAACTGCTAGGTTGGCAGGTGCAGGGACCGAGCAACGGGAGCTCACCCCGTCGCGGGGATTCGAACCACCGACCTTCTGATTGGCAAGTCCTAGGCTCTGGTTTAGACCACAGTGCCACCCGCGTCCCTTCTGGTTCCAATAATAATAATAATTTTATTATTTATACCCTGCCCATCTGGCTGGGTTTCCCCAGCCAATCTGGGCAGCTTCCAATAAAATATTAAAAATACATTAAAACATTAGTCATTAAAAACTTTCCTAAACAGGGCTGCCTTCAGATGTCTTCTAAAAGTCAGGTGGTTGTTTATTTCCTTGACATCTGATGGGAGGGTGTAACACAGGGCTGGCGCCACCACTGAGAAGGCCCTCTGCCTGGTTCCCTGTAACCTCACTTCTTGCAGGGAGGGAACTGCCAGAAGGCCCTCGAAGCTGGACCTCAGTGTCTGGGCAGAACGATGGGGGTGGAGATGCTCCTTCAGGTATACCGGAAGATTGTAAAGCTCCTTGACATCTGACAGGAGGTGGGAGCCACCACCGAGAAGGCCCTCTGCCTGGTTCCCTGTAACTTTGCTTCTCGCAGGGAGGGAACCACCAGAAGGCCCTCAGAGCTGGACCTCAGTGTCCAGGCAGAACGATGGGGGTGGAGACACTCCTTCAGGTCCCAAGTTGTTAAAAGTAGGGTGGCTGATTCCCTGGTTTCCGTTCCTGGTTGCTTCTCTCTCCATCTCCTCTTCTTGGCTGTGAAGATTAAGCTCTTGTTCCCTTTGTATCCTGTTTTCCCCCCCAGGGGTCCAGGGCTCTCTACTTTGCCATCTCCCCCCATCTCCCCTTTTATCTTCACAACGGTCCTGCGAGGTAGGTTAGGCTGAGAATTGCGAAACTGCACCTGCTCGGAGTGTTTTTGTGCATTGCCTCTTCTGGTTTGTATTTTGCTTTGAACTAATTTGGAGTGGAGTGGAGCAGTTAAAGTGCTTTGGTGAGGGGGGGGGGGCCTAACTCCTGCTATCCCAGCATGTTAACACACCACCTCGGGGGGGGGGCCTGCGGATGCTACACTTGGCTTGTGTTCTGCTTCAGATGCTTAATAATAATAATAATAATAATAATAATAATAATAATAATAATAATAATTTATTTATACCCTGCCCATCTGGCTGAGTTTCCCCGGCCACTCCCAATCAAGTGTTAAAAACAGTACAGCTTTAAATATTAAAACTTCCCTAAGCAGGGCTGCCTTCCGATGTCTTTTAAAGATAGGATAGTTGTTTATTTCCTTCACATCTGAAGGGAGGGCGTTCCACAGGGTGGGAGCCACCACCGAGAAGGCCCTCTGTCTGGATTCCCTTGATTATGGTGGAACCTCGGTTCTCGAATGTCTCCGTTGATTAACAGTTCAGAACCCGAATGCCGAAAAGCTGGAAGCGATTGCTTCCGTTTTCGAACGCGCCTCGGAAGTTGAACGGCTTCCATGTCGCATTTTCTCTGTATTTTTCAATGGATTTTGGCAACCGCCCTTTGATCTTCGCCTTTCAAACGTTTCAGAAGTCGAATGGTCTTCCGGAATGGATTAGGTTTGAAAACCAAGGTTCCCCTGTACAGTCATACCTCATGTTACGTTTGCTTTATGTTACGTTCTTTCAGGTTACGTCCCGCGGCGACCTGGAAGTACCGGAAAGGGTTACTTCCGGGTTTCGCCGCTCACGCATGCGCAGAAGCGTTAAATCGCGCTTTGTGCATGCGCACAAGTGCCAAATCACACTGCGCACCTGCGCAGATACGCCACTTCAGGTTGCGCTCTTTTCATGTTGTGAATGAGCCTCCGGAACAGATCCCATTCACGACCAGAGGTTCCCCTGTACAGAGGTACCTCGGGTTAAGTACATAATTCGTTCCGGAGGTCCGTTCTTAACCTGAAACTGTTCTTAACCTGAAGCACCACTTTAGCTAATGGGGCCTCCGGCTGCCGCCGCGCCGCCGGAGCACGATTTCTGTTCTCATCCTGAAGCAAAGTTCTTAACCTGAAGCACTATTTCTGGGTTAGCTGAGTCTGTAACTTGAAGCGTATGTAACCTGAAGCGTATGTAACCTGAGGTACCACTGTACTTGGTTGAGCAGCCATGTACTAAATTCGAGTTTAGGTACAGAGCCGGAGGCTTGGGCTCCATTGCACAATTTGCACAGAAGCATAAGGTTGGAAGGGAGCCCCAATGGCCATCTAGCCCGACCCCCAGCAATGCAGGAATCATAGCACCAGGAGGTGCTGTTGTGGTTGCAGTGGTGTAGCGTGGGGGGTGCAGGGGGGGGCCACGGCCGCACCGGGTGCAACTTCTGGGGGTTAGGGGGCGCAAATTACTTGCCTTGCCCCGGGTGCTGACAACCCACGCTACGCCACTGCGTGGTTGTCTTTCCCTCCCTGGCATGGCATGGGCTCCTGAGCTTTCTCTGGCGTGCGGCTGGAGGGTCACGCTGTTCCCGCTGCCTCCCCAGGTGAGGACGGACCTTCTCAGATGGCCTTGGAAGACATCGCCATGTTCAGGACCATTCCGGGCTGCACCGTCTTCTACCCCAGCGACGCTGTGTCCACTGAGCATGCTGTCCTTCTGGCTGCAAACACCAAGGTAAGCGGGGCTGCCTACGTCTGGTTAAAACATTGTCGCCGGGAAGCGGAAGGGGAAACCACAGCTCTCCGAAATCCTGATTTACAGTGGTCCCTTGGTTCTCAAACGCCTTGGTACTCAAACAACTTGGAACCCAAACACTGCAAACCCAGAAGTAAGTGTTCCGGTTTGCGAACTTTTTTCGGAAGCCGAACATGCTCCGTTTTGAGTGTTACTCTTCCAATTTGAGTGCTACACTTCTGTTTTTGCTATTTATTTTGCTTTTTTTGTTTTTGCAGCTCTTTTTGTTTGTTTTTGTGACTGTGTGGAACCCGGTTCAGTTACTGATGGATTGATTGTGCGACTGCAGTACATCGTTTATTGCTTTCATTTTGTGGATCGGTGATCTCGTTAGATAGTAAAAACCATGTTAACTTGCTGTTTTAAGGGTTGTTTTTGAAAGTCTGGAACGGATTAATCCGTTTTGCATGACTTTCTATGGGAAAGCGTGCCTTGGTTTAAGAACGCTTTGGTTTTGGGATGGACTTCCGGAACGGATTAAGTTTGAGACCCAAGGTACCACTGTATCGCCATTGGTACCTTCTGACAAGTGCTTCAAGCGTTGGCTGTCGCAAAGCACATTGTGCAAAGCAGGGGTCTTTTTCAGCCGAGGGCCTTATTCCCTTTTGGGGCAGCTTTTCAGGGGCCGCACGCCGGATGTGGGCGGGGCTGGAGGCGGAAGTGGGTGGAGCAAGGGATGTTAATTTTTGCAAGAGGCTGGTTTGTGCGTTCACTCACACACCCCTCTCTACCCAGGGAAGCAAGAGGCAGAGTTCAGGAAGGCATCCCAGCCACGCAAAAGCACAAAGCAATGTTTGGGGGGGCCCCATTTGGCCCTGACCCCCCCCCCCACTCCTACAATGAAGCAACAACGATACCATACGATAATCTTTATTGTCATTGTCCCATACAGAACAACAAAATTGAAAAAATCTACATCGGACATTCAGAAACGAACAAGCCTGCTATCCCAGCTATCCCAGATTGGTTAGCCCCATAAAACTCTGATACCCCATAATTAAATACAATATACTCCCATCGAGACTACCTTACACTGCGTTTAAAACCAAAATCGCATTTGGGTAGAAACTGTTTCTCAGGCAGCTAGTCCTAGTCTTTATAACCCTGTAACTTCTTCCAGAAGGCAGAAGCTGAAAGAGATCATTTCCGGGGTGTGCACTATCCTGCACTATCTCTGCCACTTTCTTATGGCACCTGGAAGCGTAGATTTGATCCAAGGGGGGAAGAGGGCACCCAATTATTCTCTCTGCAGTCTTTACAACCCTGGACAGCGTTGTTTTTCCCCTGACCATTCAGCTCCCAAACCACACACAGAGACCATAAGTTAATACAACTCTCCACAGTACAATGATAAAATGTCATCAACAGGTCCTTTGAGAGATTGTTTTTCCGGAGGATTCTCAGAAAATATAACCTCCGCTGTGCTCTCTTCATCAGGTCTTTGCTGTTTTCTCCCCAGGTTAGGTCAACTCTCAACTCCATTCCCAGAAATCAAAACTCCGAGACCTGTGCCACACACTTCCCCTCAATAATGAGCAGCTGAATATTCAATTTACATTTCCTAAAGTCCACAATGGGACACGGGTGGCGCTGTGGGTTAAACCACAGAGCCTAGGACTTGCCAATCAGAAGGTCGGCGGTTCAAATCCCCGCGACGGGGTGAGCTCCCGTCGCTCGGTCCCTGCTCCTGCCAACCTAGCAGTTCGAAAGCATGTCAAAGTGCAAGTAGATAAATAGGTACCACTCTGGCAGGAAGGTAAATGGCATTTCCGTGCGCTGCTCTAGTTCGCCAGGAGGACTCCCCTGAGTGAGTGCTTGAGGGTCCTGCTCCTGCCACTTACCATCTGGCCTGGGGCGGGGCCTGAAGCCTCATAAGGACTGCTTGGTGCTTGCTGCCTGCTGCCCAGGAGGACTCCCCTGAGTGAGTGCCGGAGGGTCCTGCTCTTGCCACTTACCATCTGGCCTGGGGCGGGGCCTGACAGGCCTCATAAGGACTGCTTGGTGCTTGCTGCCTGCTGCCCAGGAGGACTCCCCTGAGTGAGTGCTGGAGGGTCCTGCTCTTGCCACTTACCATCTGGCCTGGGGCGGGGCCTGACAGGCCTCATAAGGACTGCTTGGTGCTTGCTGCCTGCTGCCCAGGAGGACTCCCCTGAGTGAGTGCCTGAGGGTCCTGCTCTTGCCACTTACCATCTGGCCTGGGGCGGGGCCTGAAGCCTCATAAGGACTGCTTGGTGCTTGCTGCCTGCTGCCCAGGAGGACTCCCCTGAGTGAGTGCCGGAGGGTCCTGCTCTTGCCACTTACCATCTGGCCTGGGGCGGGGCCTGACAGGCCTCATAAGGACTGCTTGGTGCTTGCTGCCTGCTGCCCAGGAGGACTCCCCTGAGTGAGTGCCTGAGGGTCCTGCTCTTGCCACTTACCATCTGGCCTGGGGCGGGGCCTGAAGCCTCATAAGGACTGCTTGGTGCTTGCTGCCTGCTGCCCAGGAGGACTCCCCTGAGTGAGTGCCTGAGGGTCCTGCTCTTGCCACTTACCATCTGGCCTGGGGCGGGGCCTGAAGCCTCATAAGGACTGCTTGGTGCTTGCTGCCTGCTGCCCAGGAGGACTCCCCTGAGTGAGTGCTTGAGGGCCCTGCTCCTTCCTGCCACTTACCATCTGGCCTGGGGCGGGGCCTGAAGCCTCATAAGGACTGCTTGGTGCTTGCTGCCTGCTGCCCAGGAGGACTCCCCTGAGTGAGTGCCTGAGGGTCCTGCTCTTGCCACTTACCATCTGGCCTGGGGCGGGGCCTGAAGCCTCATAAGGACTGCTTGGTGCTTGCTGCCTGCTGCCCAGGAGGACTCCCCTGAGTGAGTGCTTGAGGGCCCTGCTCCTTCCTGCCACTTACCATCTGGCCTGGGGCGGGGCCTGACAGGCCTCATAAGGACTGCTTGGTGCTTGCTGCCTGCTGCCCAGGAGGACTCCCCTGAGTGAGTGCTTGAGGGCCCTGCTCCTTCCTGCCACTTACCATCTGGCCTGGGGCGGGGCCTGAAGCCTCATAAGGACTGCTTGGTGCTTGCTGCCTGCTGCCCAGGAGGACTCCCCTGAGTGAGTGCTTGAGGGCCCTGCTCCTTCCTGCCACTTACCATCTGGCCTGGGGCGGGGCCTGACAGGCCTCATAAGGACTGCTTGGTGCTTGCTGCCTGCTGCCCAGGAGGACTCCCCTGAGTGAGTGCTGGAGGGTCCTGCTCTTGCCACTTACCATCTGGCCTGGGGCGGGGCCTGACAGGCCTCATAAGGACTGCTTGGTGCTTGCTGCCTGCTGCCCAGGAGGACTCCCCTGAGTGAGTGCCTGAGGGTCCTGCTCTTGCCACTTACCATCTGGCCTGGGGCGGGGCCTGACAGGCCTCATAAGGACTGCTTGGTGCTTGCTGCCTGCTGCCCAGGAGGACTCCCCTGAGTGAGTGCCTGAGGGTCCTGCTCTTGCCACTTACCATCTGGCCTGGGGCGGGGCCTGACAGGCCTCATAAGGACTGCTTGGTGCTTGCTGCCTGCTGCCCAGGAGGACTCCCCTGAGTGAGTGCTTGAGGGCCCTGCTCTTGCCACTTACCATCTGGCCTGGGGCGGGGCCTGACAGGCCTCATAAGGACTGCTTGGTGCTTGCTGCCTGCTGCCCAGGAGGACTCCCCTGAGTGAGTGCTTGAGGGCCCTGCTCCTTCCTGCCACTTACCATCTGGCCTGGGGCGGGGCCTGACAGGCCTCATAAGGACTGCGTGCTGCTTGCTGCCTGCTGCCCAGGAGGACTCCCCTGAGTGAGTGCTTGAGGGCCCTGCTCTTGCCACTTACCATCTGGCCTGGGGCGGGGCCTGAAGCCTCACAAGGACTGCTTGGTGCTTGCTGCCTGCTGCCCAGGAGGACTCCCCTGAGTGAGTGCCTGAGGGTCCTGCTCTTGCCACTTACCATCTGGCCTGGGGCGGGGCCTGAAGCCTCATAAGGACTGCTTGGTGCTTGCTGCCTGCTGCCCAGGAGGACTCCCCTGAGTGAGTGCTTGAGGGCCCTGCTCCTTCCTGCCACTTACCATCTGGCCCAGGGCGGGGCCTGACAGGCCTCACTAGGACAGTGTTACTGCAGGAGGGGCACAGAGTGTTTTTAAAATGTTTTTTAAAAAAATTTCTTTTGGATTTTTTGTATGTGGGGGGTGGGGGTGGGATGGATGTTTGGTTGGGTTTGGGGAATTTTTTTTTTTTTTTTTTGATGATCTTGTAATTTTTACATTTTTTGTTTGTATTGTTTTATTAGTTTTGTTTGTTTGTATAAGTTGTTATTTTGTTCTTAGGGGGAGGGGTCAGGGCTGCCGGGGAGTGGGCCCCAGCCCACAAAATGGCTGGGGCATGTTCCACAGGGGGGAATGCACTGGGACAACCGATCTCAGTGATCACGGGTAGGAGGAGGAGTTACGCTAAGACCAGACCATGTCATTACAGAGGAGGCAGGTTTAGTCGTTGTCTGAGGACTATTCCTGCCTCCGGGTCTGGTCCTGACCGGATGGATACTAGAATCAGCAAGGGATACCCACATGACCTGAAAGTGTTGCTGTGCAATGCCAGGTCAATGATTCATAAGACCACTGCCATCCATGACTTGATCATGGATGGAGGATTTGATCTGGCATGTGTAACAGAGACTTGGTTGGATGAAGCAGATGGGCCTGCCCTTGCCGCTGCTTGCCCACCAGGTTTCTCTTACGCACAGCAACCCAGGTCATGTGGGCGGGGAGGGGGGGTTGCAGTGATTTTTAGGAAGTCATTAGTCTGCACCAGGCGTCCTATTGGGAAGACCCAGTTTTCTGAGTGCATGTTCTGGAAGTTGGGCAATAGGGGCAGTACAGGATTCCTACTGGTGTACCGACCTCCCCGCTGCACCAAGGATTCCCTGCCCGAGCTGCTTCAGGTCGTGGCGGATATGCTCCTGGAGACACCTAGCCTGGTTGTCCTGGGGGATTTTAACATCCATGCCGACACGACCTTACAAGGGGCCGCTCGGGACTTCGTGGAAAGCATGGCCTCCATGGGGCTGTCCCTGAATAAGTCTGGCCCAACTCATAGCCACGGACATGCCTTAGACTTGGTGTTTACCTCTACGGATGCTGGTGATCTGACATTAACTAAAAGTGAAACAAAAGAAGTGCCATGGTCAGATCACTTCCTGGTGCAACTGGACTTCTCCGCAACCCTTCCCCTCCGCAGGGAGGTGGGACCGATTCGGATGGTCCGCCCCTGCCACTTAATGGATCCAATTGGCTTCCAGAGAGTGGTAGGGGACGCTGTATCCCAAGTTGATGGCCTTTCAGCTGATTCCCTGGTGGCCCGCTGGAATGCGGAGTTAACCAGGGCTATTGACTGTCTGGCTCCGAAGCGCCCTCTCCGATTGCATGGAGCCCGGACAGCCCCGTGGTTTTCCCCGGAGCTGAGGGTGATGAAACAATCGTTGAGACGGCTAGAGCGCCGGTGGCGGAAAACTCATTCTGAATCAGACCGGACACGGGTTAGAGCTCAACGTCGAGCCTACCAAGTGGCAATGGCGACGGCGAAGAGGGCCTTCTTCACCGCCTCCATTGCATCTGCAGAAAACAGCAGCAGGAGACTTTTTCAGGTGGTTCGCAATCTATCAGAACCACCTGTACCAATGGGGCCTGGTAGGGACCCCAAGATCTCCTGCAATGCTTTTGCAAAGTTTTTTGCAGATAAAATCGCTCAGATTCAGAAGGAGGTAGACTCCACCGTGGGAGCAGGGCCAGGGCGGGAGAGTGCTAGAGTTCTGTCTGGTCCTGTTACATGGGATCAATTCCAATCTGTTACCTCCGAGGATGTGGACAGGCTGCTTGGACGAGTGAAACCGACCACCTGTCTCCTTGATCCTTGCCCATCCTGGCTGATAAAAGCGAGCCGGGAAGGGCTGGGCGATGGGCTTTGCGGGGTGGTGAACGCTTCCCTCCATGAGGGAGCCTTCCCAGACCCGCTGAAAGAGGCGGTCATTAAACCGCTTCTTAAAAAAACATCTTTAGACCCGGCCAATTTGGCCAACTATCGCCCAGTCTCAAATCTGCCATTCTTGGGCAAGGTGATTGAGCGGGTGGTTGCTGAACAACTCCAAGCACGCCTGGAGGAAACGGACCATTTGGATCCCTTCCAATCGGGATTCAGGCCTCACCATGGGACTGAAACTGCCTTGGTCGCGCTGGTTGATGATCTCCGGCGGGCTAGGGACAAAGGTGAGAGCTGTTTCCTAGTTCTGCTGGATCTCTCAGCGGCCTTTGACACCATCGACCATAACATCCTTCTGGACCGTCTAGAGGGGCTGGGAGCTGGGGGCACTGTTATACAGTGGTTCCGCTCCTTCCTCCTGGGCCGTGTCCAGAAGGTGGTGGTGGGGGATGAATGTTCAGACCCCTGGGCTCTCACTTGTGGGGTGCCTCAGGGTTCTGTCCTCTCCCCCATGCTTTTTAATATCTATATGAAGCCGCTGGGAGAGATCATCAGGGGGTTTGGACTGGGTGTTCATCAGTATGCAGATGACACCCAGCTCTACCTCTCCTTTAAATCAGAACCAGTGAAGGCGGTGAAGGTCCTGTGTGAGTGCCTGGAGGCGGTTGGAGGTTGGATGGCGGCTAACAGATTGAGGTTGAATCCTGACAAGACAGAAGTACTGTTTTTGGGGGACAGGAGGCGGGCAGGTGTGGAGGATTCCCTGGTCCTGAATGGGGTAACTGTGCCCCTGAAGGACCAGGTGCGCAGCCTGGGAGTCATTTTGGACTCACAGCTGTCCATGGAGGCGCAGATTAACTCTGTGTCCAGGGCAGCTGTCTACCAGCTCCACCTGGTACGCAGGCTAAGACCCTACCTCCCCGCGGACTGTCTCGCCAGAGTGGTGCATGCTCTAGTTATCTCACGCTTGGACTACTGCAATGCGCTCTACGTGGGGCTACCTTTGAAGGTGACCCGGAAACTGCAATTAATCCAGAATGCGGCAGCTAGACTGGTGACTGGGAGTGGCCGCCGGGACCACATAACACCGGTTCTGAGAGATCTGCATTGGCTCCCAGTACGTTTCCGAGCACAATTCAAAGTGTTGGTGCTGACCTTTAAAGCCCTAAACGGCCTCGGTCCTGTATACCTGAAGGAGCGTCTCCACCCCCATCGTTCAGCCCGGACACTGAGATCCAGCGCCGAGGGCCTTCTGGCGGTTCCCTCATTGCGAGAAGTGAGGTTACAGGGAACCAGACAGAGGGCCTTCTCGGTAGTGGCGCCCGCCCTGTGGAACGCCCTCCCATCAGATGTCAAAGAGATAAAGAATTACCTGACGTTCAGAAGACATCTTAAGGCAGCCCTGTTCAGGGATGTTTTTAATATGTAATGCTGTATTGTTTTTAATACTGATTGGGAGCCGCCCAGAGTGGCTGGGGAAACTCAGCCAGATGGGCGGGGTATAAATAATAAATTATTATTATTATTATTATTCGCCAGAAGCGGCTTAGACATGCTTGCCACATGACCTGGATTCTGTACGCCGGCTCCCTCAGCCAGTAAAGCGAGATGAGCGCTGCAACCCCAGAGTTGACCACGACTGGACCTAATGGTCAGGGGTCCCTGTACCTTAAAGTCCACAATAATCACTTTTGTTTTCTTTAAGGAGTGAGTTGTTTTTCCTGCACCACTCCCCCAACTGCTCAACTTCTTTGTATCGGCTGCCTCCCCCTCTCCAGCCGTGATTAAACCAACCACCGTTGTATTATCTGCGACAGCTTGCTGGGGTGGAGGTTGCACGATAACATTAGTCAGATCTCCAGGCGTCTTCTTCCAGTCCACCGTTCCTGGAAGTGCATCGTTCTTTCTGCGCTGCTGCACGCTCCAGGCAACTTTTGCGTTTTTATCAGCGCAACCCTGGTGTTGCTGTAGCTCTTTGACCCTTCGTGCCTGACCCTGTCGTACCCCAGGACGTGTGTAAACACAAAGTGGGAGCCCTGCTGCCTCCCTTTTGTTGAAATGTGATCTTTGCTCCTTCAGGGGATATGCTTCATTCGAACCAGCCGCCCAGAGACTCCTGTCCTCTACTCTCAGGATGAAAAGTTCAGGATTGGCCATGCCAAGGTAAAGGGTGTGATTTGATTTTTCATTAGTTTCGCCGTCTGCATTTTGGGGGGAAAGAGCCGTTACGAATAGGACCTTCGTCAGCTTTTGTGCCTCAGTTTAAAAGCTGCTCTGCCCCAATAATAATAATAATAATAATAATAATAATAATAATATATTATTTATATCCCGCCCGACTGGCTGGGTTCCCCCAGCCACTCTGGGTGGCTTCCAACAGAGTATTAAAATACAATAACCTGTTAAATATTAAAAGCTTCCCTAAACAGGGCTGCCTTCAGATGTCTTTTAAAGATAAGATAGCTGCTTATTTCCTTCACATCTGAAGGGAGGGCATGCCATAGGGTGGGCGCCACTACCGAGAAAGTTCCCTGTAACTTCACTTCTGCCTGGTTCCCTGTAGCTTTCCTTCTCGAAGCAAGGGAACTGCCAGAAGGCCCTCGGAGCTGGACCTCAGTGTCCGGGCTGAGCGGTGGGGGTGGACGCTCCTTCAGGTATACTGGGCAGAGGCCATTTAGGGCTTTAAAGGTCAGCACCAACAACCAGCCATTTTGATTTTAAGTGCCAACGGTCTGGTTCAAGCGGAGCTCATCCTTTTGTGCCGGTCCCACTTGCCCCAGAATATTCCCCAGTGCCTAATAAAAATTCAAACATCATCAGGGATGATGGGAATTGTAGTCCAAAAACCGCTGGAGACCCAGGTTTGGGAAACACTGTTCTTAGCACCAAGGCTGCAACAAATAGATCTTCTGAAGCCTAATAATAATAATAATAATATTAATAATAATAATAATAATACCATATTTTTCGCTCTATTAGACGCACGGGACCATAAGATGCACCTAGTTTTTAGGGGAGGAAAATAAGAAAGCAACACAAAGCCTCCTGAGCGAAGAGGGAGCGCTCCTCCCTCTTCGCTCAGGAGGCTTTGCGGGGCTATCCCTGAAGCCAGGAGAGCAAGCGGGATCGGTGCGCACCAATCCCGCTTGTCCTCCTGGCTTCAGCGAAAGCAAGCCTCCTGGATTTGCCCCCACCTCCCGCAAGAGCCCCGCGCTGTTTAAAGGGAGCGCGGCTCTTGGGGGCTTTTCTGGGAGGTGGAAGGGACAGAGCCGCACGCAAAAGCCAGGGATAGCCCCGCAGGGCAGCAGGATGAAGGCTCCCAGCTGCCCTGCGGAGGCTTCGTGCGGCGAAGCTAGAACAGCGAAAGGGAGCGCTGCGCAACGCTCCCTCTCGCTGTTCTGGCTTCTGCCTTAGCCTCGCAGCCTGCATTCGCTCCTTAAGATGCACACACATTTCCCTTTACTTTTTAGGAGGGGAAAAGTGTGTCTTATATAGCGAAAAATACGGTATTATTTTTCCCCAGCCACTCTGGGCGGCTTCCAACAAAGTATTAAAATACAGTGGTCTGTTAAACATTAAAAGCTTCCCTAAACAGGGCTGCCTTCAGATGTCTGAAGCCCAAAAAATGTCCATATACCAGACCGAAAAGGGTATGCAGGAATACTTGAATTACAGAGCCATGCATGTGTCAACCAGACTTCACCAACCTTCTGCCTTCCAGATGTTTTGGACTTCAGCTCCCATCAGCCCTAGTTGGCATGACCAGTAGCCAGGAATGATGGGAGTTGCAGTCCAAATACCTGCAGGGCTAAAGCCTAGCCATCTCTGTCTGGGGATAGAATAGTTCTAGTTTGTTGGCTGAGAAGTTGTTTTCCGTGTCCCTATAGGTTGTGCGTAAGAACGATGCGGACAAGGTGACTGTCATTGGGGCAGGAGTCACCCTCCACGAGGCCCTCACAGCTGCTGATGAACTGGCCAAGCAAGGTAATCAGAATGATAATGTAGGACGGGACCCCATGATTCACCTAGTCCAGGGGTGTCCAATCGGTCGACTGCGATCGACAGGTTCCTTATAGCTCATGTTGTTAATAAAAATGTTTCTGCCCCCCTTGGTCATCCCCTGTTCTGTGTTTAGTGTTCCTTATTAGTTTGCTGTAGCGCTTCGTTCGTCTGTTAGCAGTTATGTTGATGGTGAGCGATTCACCGTATTTTTTGCTCCATAAGACGCACCTGACCATAAGACGCACCTAGTTTTTAGTGGGGGAATGCAAGGGAAAAAATATTCTTTAAAGGGAGTGCTGAGCAGAGCCTGTAGGCATCCCAGGTTCTGCTCAGCGCTCCCTTTAAAGAGCGCTTGCATCCTTTTCCCCAAGGAGGGTGAAGGGTAGTGATGGGCTACCCTTGTCCCTCCTCGGGGAAAAGCCCCCAAGAGCCGCACACATGCTCCATGCAGCTCTTTAAAGGGAGTGCTGAGCAGAGCCTCCCGCCTGCATTCGCTCCATAAGACGCACACACATTCCCCCTTACTTTTTAGGAGGGGGAAAGTGCATCTTATAGAGTGAAAAATACGGTATTTTAATTCTGCATCCTTAGTGTCAACCACTTTGACCTGCCCCCCCAAAAAGATCAACAGTTTTGGTTTGCCACCCACAAAGAAAGCTCAACAACTCTGATCTCCCCCCTCAAATAAAAAGGGGTAGGTCACTGCCAGGCTTTTTTCTGGGAGTAGATCTCTTGGGAGTTGGACGTCCCAGATCTAGTCCAAGCCACCTGCGATGGGAATAATGGACGGCTGCAGGTCTCGTCGGAGGTTTGGGGTGCTGATGGCATCTCTCCTTTCCGCCCTGCCCCAAATGCTCCTTCCCACAAGCCTTTTGCTTCCTCTTTAGGCACCCACATCCGGGTCATTGACCCCTTTACAATCAAGCCCTTGGATGCCGCCACCATCATCTCCAATGCCAGAGCCACCGGAGGCCGAATCATCACCGTGGAGGACCACTACAAGGAAGGTAAGCGGGTTCCAGCTGTGGAGCAGGGCACCTGGGAACGGCACATTTCCCATCAATTTCTGGCCCCTTTCTTGACTTTTTCCTGCCGCCCTCGTTCGACGGTCGCGTGCCCTGGATATCGATTCCTCCCTCCCTCCCTCTCTCTTTTCTTTCTTTCTTTTTTAATTTTTTTGATTTTTCAATAAAATTTATTAGTAATTTCCACACAACAACAACAACATGAAAGATATCAAAAAACAATACACAACACACAAAAATCAACATTCGAAAACTAAAAAAAAGCAACCAAAACAAAACACACCAAAAGAAAATCCATATCTTACAAGTTAATATTATAAACACTAAAACAACAAGAAGACATTGACTTCCACCAATCCCACAGCACCTCCTTTATCTCTCATTGTGTCTTCCTGTTTTCTTTATCATCTCTATCCTAACATCTAGATATAAACCCTTCTTTCATATCCTTTCACTTCACAAGGTTATTCCAGACTCAGCCAGATTTCTACCCTCGAACCTTGACTTTTGAGGTATTCATTTAGGCACTTCCATTCTTTTTTTTACTTCGCTTTTTGGTTTTTGTCTTATTATGTCTGTTAATTTGGCTAATTCTAAGTATTCTGAGAGCTTACATATCCACTCTCCCCTAGTGGATAACTGATTCCCTTTCCAGTACTTAGCCACCAGGATTCTTGCTGCAGACGTCGCGTATAAGAAAAAAATAGTTTTGTCTTTTGGAATATTGTCATTTAAAATTCCTAAAAGGAATGCCTCTGGCCTTTTACTATATGATATTCTCAATATTTTCTTTATTTCTTCGTGGATCACGCTCCAAAATACTCCCTCTCTCTTTCTAGGAGGTCTTGGCGAGGCTGTGGCGGCGGCCGTCTCCGAAGAACCCGGCATCTTGGTCCAGAGCCTGGCTGTGTCGGCCGTGCCGCGCAGCGGGAAGCCCAGCGAGCTCCTGGACGCATTTGGGATCAGCGCCAAGCATATCGTGGCTGCCGTGAAGAGCACTTTTGCCAACTGATTCCCCTTGTCTGCCTTGAGGTTGGTGGGGAGGGCGGTGGAGTTTTGAGAGAGGTTGTTTCTCAAGAGCAAAAAGTGTCTCCCCTAACACAGCCTTGTCTGACTTCTCCGTCCCAGTTTTGACAGACATGCTGCTAGCATTCCCTTTTGACCTTGTGCTGAGTGAGAATGGAGCTTTTAACTGACCAAATGACAGTCCTGTCCCCGTTTCCCCTCCATCCCCAAGCCGTTCTATTTGCTCTCAAACGTCTCTCACATCACCTAGGCCCAAAAAGTGTCCCGGTCGTCCTATTGGAACAATAAATAGTGCTTGTTTTACTTGAACCTTTTTACCCTTGTGCCTGACGCCTAACTTCTGTGGCTGATGCTTTCTCAAGCCTGACATTCCATGGGCAGCTTGGGTAGAGTTTCCTACCAGGAAAGGTTACTGACACATGAGTAAATGTTGACTGCGGAAGCGCATATAGCTCTGACAAAAAGATCCGTTTATGAATTCTGTTGTCTTAGTCGGAAACGGAAGGGGCCGTTTCCCTGTTTTTCCTTGTACTGTAACTGCTATCCACAAACAGTGTTCACCCAGCGAGTCAATAAAAAACAAAAGTTATCACCTGTTGGCTTCGTGAAGTGCTTGATATCTCTGCAGTAAGGGGCAGCTCTGAGGGATTTCTTCTAAACACACCACTGTGACATTTAAGAATGCTTCACTTGGCTGCAAAATGGAGTCCACAGGCTTGAACTATGCAAGCTTATAGAGACATTCCCTTGCCTTAGATTTTATGCGTACGTAGAAATTAAGTCACATAACAAACAGAGTTACCATCTGGTAACTAACCAGCGGCCTTATCAGGCAAAGCAAAAGTAACACCAGAGGCAAGAACAAGGCTATACATTCATCTGTTGGTGTCCGCAAATTCCAAGATGGGCTCCCTTCCCAAGCTGACGGTTCCCACCTACATCTCGTGCAGAAACCACTGTTCTAAGAAAAAGCGGCTCCATTTCCCTTATGGGGTACCCAAGAGCCCGTACAGAGTCCTTACGCGGGTTTCCTGTTGGTAGGAGAAAATAACAGAGGCCAGCCAAAGTATATTGAGAAGCAAAGCAGCTAGTAAGCCTGATCTTTATTCAGGGAACTGTTCCAACAGGGTCCCCACTCACCACACGCAGGAGGGAGGAGAACCCTGAACAATGGTGTGCAAGGCCTTATATAGACTTTTGAAATTGCCCACCCTGTAGCCCAAGAACACCCCCAAAAACATCATCACAGGGAGGCAGTCTCCAACAAAACTCCTGTTTGTCAGGATACCTGATAATGGCCACTGATTCATCTACCTGGGCAGCCTAGCCATTCTTTTGTGAGGGTAAATACAGTGGTGCCTCGCAAGACGAAATTAATTCGTTCCGCAAGTCTCTTCGTCTTGCGAGTTTTTCGTCTTGCGATGCATGGTTTTCCATAGGAATGCATTGAAAATCAATTAATGCGTTCCTATGGAAACCGCCTTCCCCCAACCTCTTCTGGCGGGCGGCATTTTAAAATCGCCCGGGACAGCGGAGGACTTCTCCGCTGTCCGGGCGATTTAAAAGCCCCTGGGAAGGCAAGCAGGGGGGACAAAGACTTTTGCCCCCGGCCTGCCTTCAGAAGAGGTCCAGGACAGGCTTCGCGGACCTCTCCGCAAGCAGCGGGAGCGCTCCTTGCGGAGAGTTGCCAGCGCGCCCAGGCTTCGCGGCCCCGCCGCCCGGCTTCGGGACATCGTTCCGATGCCAGGCGGCGGGGGGAGGCTTTCTCGCCCCGCCGCCCGGCATCGGGACGATGCCCCGAAGCCGGGCGGCAGGGGGAGGCGTTCCTGCCCCGCCGCCCGGCATCGAGACGATGCCCCGAAGCCGGGCGGCGGGGGGAGGCTTTCCCGCCCCGAAGCCGGGTGGCGGGGGGAGGCTTTCTCACCCCGCTGCCCGGCATCGGGACGATGCCCCGAAGCCGGGCGGCGGGGGGAGGCTTTCCCGCCCCGAAGCCGGGCGGCGGGGGGAGGCGTTCCCGCCCCGAAGCCGGGCGGCGGGGGGAGGCGTTCCCGCCCCGCCGCTCGGCTTCGGGACATCGTTCCGATGCCGGGCGGCGGGGGGAGACTTTCCCGCCCCGCCGCTCGGCTTCGGGACATCGTTCCGATGCCGGGCGGCGGGGGGAGACTTTCCCGCCCCGCCGCTCGGCTTCGGGACATCCTTCCGATGCCGGGCGGCGGGGGGAGGTGTTCCCGCCTCGCCGCCCGGCATCGGGGCATCCTTCCGAAGCCCGGCGGCGGGAGGAGGTGTCCCCGCCCCGCCGCCAGGCTTCGGAGGAGGTCCGAGGACAGCGGGGAAGACGAGCTGCGCTTCCCCGCTGTCCCGGAGATTTCCCTATGGGCTGTCGTCTTGCGAAGCAAGCCCATAGGGAAATTCGTCTTGCGAAGCGCCTCCAAAACGGAAAACCCTTTCGTCTAGCGGGTTTTCCGTCTTGCGAGGCGTTCGTCTTGCGGGGCACCACTGTACTTCAGTTCCTGAATCCAGGTCACAGGCTCACCCTGTTCATACACAAACACGCCCTTAAGACAGGATTTGTAAGCAAAAAGAAAAAGGGAAGGCTTTCCCCATTTTCTCCCTCCTTGCAGAGAAATATATTGAGGTCAATTTGGGAGAGTCAGGATTGCTCTCCTGTACTATAATTTCAGGCATGTGGTTTATATACGTGTGTTTGCCTTGTACATTTATATTTGAGACCTTAGAATTCTTAGAACACCACCTTCTTGACCGTTGAAGGGACGCGGGTGGCACTATGGGTTAAACCACAGAGCCTAGGACTTGCCGCTCAGAAGGTCGGTGGTTCGAATCCCCACGACAGGGTGAGCTCCCATTGCTCGGTCCCTGCTCCTGCCAACCTAGCAGTTCGAAAGCACATCAAAGTGCAAGTATATAAATAGGTGCCGCTCTGGCAGGAAGGTAAACGGCGTTTCTGTGTGCTGCTCTGGTTCGCCAGAAGCGGCTTAGTCATGCTGGCCACATGACCCAGAAGCTGTATGGCGGCACCCTTGGCCACTAAAGCGAGATGAGCGCCACAACCCCAGTGTCAGCCACGACTGGACCTAATGGTCAGGAGTCCCTTTACCTTTACCTAAAGTAGAAAACCATTAGAAGTTTGGTATTAAGTTTATTTTTCTTGTTACCATTTGAATGGCGTTCCACTAGATGCCTGTATCTGAATCAAAACTGGGAAATTCAGTGGGTTGAATCCAAATGTTATCGTGGTCAGACTAGATTCAAACGGCGTTTCTGTGCGCTGCTCTGGTTCGCCAGAAGCGGCTTAGTCCTGCTGGCCACATGACCCGGAAGCTGTACACCGGCTCCCTCGGCCAGTAAAGCGAGATGAGCGCTGCAGCCCCAGAGTCGGTCACGACTGGACCTAATGGTCAGGGGTCCCTTTACCTTTACTATTTCAGGTACGTGGTTTATATACTTATGTATGTGTTTGCCTTGTACGTTTATGAACATTTATATTTGGGACCTTAGAATTCTTAGAACACCACCTTCTTGACCGTTGAACCTACCGTTGATCTTGTCATCTCAATCTGCTGGAGCCTATCTTTGCATGCAGGGGAAATCTCTAACTTACTTAGGGTTTGAGACCAATTCACTTCCCCACCTGGTTTTGCTGGCCAGTCAAAGCCGTTTCCTGGGTTGTGGCTGTTGCATGCTGACGACAACTAGGACAAACAGGTGGGAGCTGAGTGCCGGGTGGGGACCAAAGGTGGACAACTACCCCAGAAGGGGCATGGCTACCCTTCCCCTAACACCCCATAACTAACCCCCAAAAAGCTGTTTTGGCTGGCTGGACAACAGTCATAGCCTTTGAAAGTGAAAACAGAGTCTGTGGTGTCACAGTTTAAAGAAACCGCAAAGACAGCAAATGCAGGGATCTGGGCCCAGAGCAAAAGGACAAGTTTAATCATTGAAAAATGGTGACGAGAGAGTTAGCGCTCTGTGTAGTGGAACAGGGGAATCTGGCCTGCAGGGGTAAGCTTCGTTTGCGTGGAGGAGTTTGATGTGATTTCTTTCTTAACAGGTTGGCTCAACTCTTTAAGCGTGGACATTAAGTAGAATGACTTCCCTGGAGATATAATTAAGAAGTTTGAAAGATTTAATATCAAAGACTAAACATATAGAGCGTTGCACAATTCACGCGCACTTAAATATAATTACTCACAAATTGAGGTTTTCCAGGATCTTAAGTCCTGAGCTCATTCTTTGATCAGCAAGTCGTGGCAGAAGGAAGAAGTATTACGCTCAAAGGCAGGGTATGAATATCTCTGTCATCATGCTCTGATCGGTCAATGCGACTGGACTTACAGTGACTAAACACCTAATTGCTGGAATCTTTCTAGATGAGTTGGCAGAGACTCAAGGTGGCATGTTTGAGCCCCATGCTGGGCAAAAGATTTCTGCCTTGCAGGGGTTGGAATAAATAACCCTCGTGGTCCTTTCAAGCCTACAGTTCTACAGCTGTGGATGTTGGAAGATTCAAGACAGAGAAAAGAAGATGCCATCAACTTGGACAATTTAAAAGATTAGACGAATTTATGGTGGAAAAGGCTATCCAATGCTCATGGCCAGAACTGCTGTGCGTTACCTGCAATAGGTGCGACATGGGTGGCGCTGTGGGTTAAACCAGAGCCTAGGACTTGCCGATCAGAAGGTCAGCGGTTCAAATCCCCGTGATGGGGTGAGCTCCCGTTGCTCTGTCCCAGCTCCTGCCAACCTAGCAGTTTGAAAGCATGCCAAAGTGCAAGTAGATAAATAGGTACCGCTCCGGCGGGAAGGTAAACGGCGTTTCCGTGCGCTGCTCTGGTTCACCAGAAGCGGCTTAGTCCTGCTGGTCACATGACCCGGAAGCTGTACGCCGGCTCCCTCGGCCAGTAAAGCGAGATGAGCGCTGCAACCCCAGAGTCATCCAGGACTGGACCTAATGGTCAGGGGTCCCTTTACCTTTACCTGCAGTAGTGGAAGCAGTCTTCATCTGAACGCCAGTTGCTGAAAACCACAGGAGGGGAGAGGGCTGTTGCACCCAGGTCCTGCTTATGGTGTTCCCAATGGGGCAGGGGTTGGTTTAAGCCGCTCCCTTTCTGCCCCAAAGCCCCCACCTATAGATGGGGCAATGGGCTCTGCATCATTACTCAAAAAGTGCCTTTTCCAAACTGAAATAAACAATGCGATACTTAGAGACATACGGAGACAGTATAATATAATACGTACAGTTCTTTAAATGTTTTTGTGGGAAGGGGTGGGGTTACTGGTTTGTTTTGGCTCTTGTTTTTATTATGTATACCTGAAGGAGCATATTCGCCCCCATCGTTCTGCCTGGACACTGAGATCCAGCTCTGAGGGCCTTCTGGCGGTTCCCTCCCTGAGAGAAGCCAAGTTACAGGGACCCGGGAAAAGGACCTTCTTGGTGGTGGTGCCCGCCCTGTGGAACGCCCTCCCACCAGGTGTCAAAGGAAAAAACAACTATCTGACGTTTAGAAGACATCTAAAGGCAGCCCTGTTAGGGAAGTTTTTAATGACTGTTGTTTTAAGGTACAGTGGTACCTCGGGTTACATACGCTTCATGTTACAGACGCTTCAGGTTACAGACTCTGCAGAACAGAAATTGCGTGGCGGTGGCAGGAGGCCCCATTAGCTAAAGTGGTACCTCAGGTTAAGAACAGTTTCAGGTTAAGAACGGACCTCCAGAATGAATTTAATTTTTAACCTGAGGTACCACTGTATTTTTAATCTCTTGTTGGAAGCCGCCCAGAGTGGCTGGGGAAACTCAGCCAGACGGGCTAGGAATGAATGAATGAAAATAATAATAATAATAATAATAATAATAATACGGGGGACGCTTGGGTTGTGAACGTGGTCTGTGCAGGATGCACGTTTGCAACCAGCAGCATTTCGCAACCCACAGAGTCGCGTCTTGCTATTTGGCGCTTGCTGCACATGCGCAAAGCACCATTTAGCGCATGTGCAACTGCTGAAACCCGGAAGTAACCCGTTCCAGTACTTCCGGGTTTTGGCTGTCCGCAACCCAAAAACCCCCGCAACCTGAAGCGTCTGTAACCAGAGGTATGACTGTAATATATTTTGTGCCTTTATCTTGTATTTTTATAGTGCGAACTACCCTGAGACCTATGGACGAAGGGTGGGATATTACTACTACTACTACTACTAATACAGAACTGTACAGTGGTACCTCGGGTTACAGACGCCTCAGGTTACAGACTCTGCTAACCCAGAAATAGTACCTCAGGTTAACAACTTTGCTTCAGGATGAGAACAGAAATTGTGCTCCAGCGGTGCAGTGGTAGTAGGAGGCCCCATTAGCTAAAGTGGTGCTTCAGGTTAAGAACAGTTTCAGGTTAAGAACGGACCTCCGGAATGGATTAAGTTCTTAACCCGAGGTACCACCGAGAGTCATCCAGTCCAACCTGTCGAAATGCAGGAGTACCAGATCAGCATGGCCTGGAAACGATGCCTTATGAGGAACGGCTAAGGGAGCTGGGCATGTTTAGCCTGGAGAAGAGGAGGTTAAGGGCTGATATGATAGCCATGTTCAAATATATAAAAGGATGTCACATAGAGGAGGGAGAAAGGTTGTTTTCTGCTGCTCCAGAGAAGCGGACACGGAGCAATGGATCCAAACTACAAGAAAGAAGATTCCACCTAAACATGAGGAAGAACTTCCTGACAGTAAGAGCTGTTGGACGGTGGAATTTGCTGCCAAGGAGTGTGGTGGAGTCTCCTTCTTTGGAGGTCTTTAAGCAGAGGCTTGACAACCATATGTCAGGAGTGCTCTGATGGTGTTTCCTGCTTGGCAGGGGGTTGGACTCGATGGCCCTTGTGGTCTCTGAAGGCAGCCCTGTTCAGGGAAGTTTTTAATATGTGACATTTTAGTGCACTTTTCATCTTTGTTGGAAGCCGCCCAGAGTGGCTGGGGAAACCCAGCCGGATGGGCAGGGTACAAATAAATAATAATAATAATAATAATAATAATAATAATAATTTTTTATTTTATTATTATTATTATTATTATTATTATTATTATTATTATTATTATTATTATTATTATTATCTCTTCCAACTCTATGATTCTATGATTCTAGGAGCCAGGCAGGAACCCCTGAAATTGCTGTCGCGGCTGGGGGGGGGAATGCTGCCGGAAGGCAACTTTGCAAAAATCCTGGCTAAATTAATAATAATTAAAGTCTGAGTCGGGCAGGACTTCCTGCCTTCGCCGCTCTCCACCCACCTCACTTCCGCCCTTGGGAGAAGAGGGCGGAAGTGGCTTCAAGCGCAGCCAGGAAGTCCCGCCTCCCGGAAGCGATGGGCCGCTCTGCCCCTGGGCGCTCGATGGTGCGCGGCCCCTCCCGCTTCCTGTTGTTCCCGGACTCTCTTCCGGGTTGGGGGTCCGGAGGTTTGGCCGGAGCTGCGCCCGGTGAGTGGAGGCGCCCCGGGGGGGGGGGGGAGGGAAGAGGGCCGCCCGGGGAGGGGGCGAGGGAGGCCTGCCCTGGCCGGGAGAGGCAGGATCCTGACCCTGCACCCGGGTTCTGCGCTTGCGGGTCGCCCTGCACGTCGGAATGCGCCCCAGGGAAACTCGCAGGCAGGAGGAGGAGGAGGAGAAGAAGACCCAGTTCATTGCAGCGCCTGGATCTCTCCCAGGAACCCAGGAATCTGCCTGCCCCCGAGTCAGGCCCCCCAGCTCAGGGATGCCCACACGGGCTGGCAGCAGCCGGGGACTTAATAATAATAATAATAATAATAATAATAATAATAATAATAATAATTATACCCTGCCCTCCCCAGCCAAGACTGGGCTCAGGGTGGTTAACACCAAGTATAAAAACAATTGATTAAAATACAACATTAAAATGCAGCCTCATTTCAGTAGAAACTCAAGTCAAAAACTTTTTGGGGGATGAAAACGCCAAATCTTCAGGGTTTCAGGCCGCTCTGGTGCCAAGGGGGATGCTCTGCCCTGGGCTGTCTGAATGTAAGATTATGGAGGGTAGTGATTAATGGATATCCATGAGGTTGTACAGTAATGCACGATATGCATATATATTCTTAAATCATATAAATAGGATATAATACTTAAATAGTACTCGTATATAAGATTATGCACAAACAGTTAATATGTATTACGTAAAATTTATAGTAGGTAGTATATATTATAATATTCATGCGGCCCTTCCAGGTGGCGTAGCTGTCAACTTTTCCCTTTTCTTGCGAGGAATCCTATTTGGAATAAGGGAATTTCCCTTAAAAAGGGGGAAAAGTTGACAGCTATGCCAGGTGGTGTGCATCCTTTTCCATTTCTGTACTTGCAACAGCCCTGTGAGGGAGGCGAGGCGGGGACTGGCCCAGGGCGGCACCCGGTGAGCATCAGGATTCGAACCCTGGTCTCTGCCAGGACCTAGTCTGGCATCTGAACCGCCGCCACCACTGACTCCTCAGAGCCTTGCCGGTTGCCAGGACCAGGGGACTGGAAGATGCATTCTCATGTTTTGCTTGTTTATCCAGTAATGGTACCAAATAATGGTTTTCTGCCAGTCAAGCAGCTGTTAAAGTAGGGTTGCCAACTCACCCTAACAGCACAGCCTGGCCTGCTCTTGTGTTTTACTCAGCAGGATGATAAAGAAGGGTTGGCAGGCGAAGCTTTTCCATGGCATGGAAAGATAATTGGCTTCTGCCGTCGGCATATCAGCTGGTGGCAGGCTGAAAAGTTGGCAGCCCTGGGCTAAAGGCACAGGAAATTTGCCAGGGGGGAATCCTAATCCTGAATACACACCCACAGACCACCACAACCTCGACATGCGCACTCCATCATCAGTACTGTGGAGATTATAATCCATGGTACCAAATACAGTGGTGCCTCGCAAGACGAAATTAATCCGTTCCGCGAGAGTCTCTTCGTCTAGCGGTTTTTTCGTCTTGCGAAGCAAGCCCATTGACGGCTTAGCGGATTAGCGCTATTAGCAGCTTTTAGCGGCTTATCGGCTTAGCAGATCAGCTGATAAGCGTCTTAGCGGCTTAGAAAAAGGGGGGGAAGGGAAAAAAACCCCGTAGGAACTCGCAATACATTTTTGTCTTGCAAAGCAAGCCCATAGGGAAATTTGTTTTGCGAAGCGCCTCCAAAACAGAAAACCCTTTCGTCTAGTGGGTTTTCCGTCTTGCGAGGCATTCGTCTTGCGGGGCACCACTGTAGTATGGGAAACAGCCCTACTAGAAAAATTAGCCAATAAACTGAAACTGACACGGGGACAAATAGAAGAAGACGCCTTCATCCCAGTATGGTTCTCCTTCATCACATACACAGCCCAACAAGACAATGACAAAAATCCACCAACAGCATACAAATCAATATGGCTAACCTGATCCAAAACACCCACCCACCCCACTCACACATGAAAACAAAGACCACCAGAGCCAACCACAAATGAACAGTCACACCCTCGGCCAACCCCAACCTCTTTCACAACAAAGAAACACAAGCAAATAGTAGAGCACCTGCACAAGCAACGCTGACGCAAAACCCCACATATATTAAGTAAAATAGAAACATCGCCACCTGACCCCACTCATCTTTCCCCCACCCCACCTTTTCCCCCTTTTTCTTCCTAACGTCTCAACAAATGAAACCGATTTGTAAAAATGGTACATGGGAAAATAATACGAGAGAGAGACATTGCACACACTTTTGGAAATCAAGAAAATCTTTAATAAAAACACATTAAACAAAAACAACAACCCTAAAACCCCAAAGGATTATAATCTCCACAGTACTGATGATGGAGTGCGCATGTAGCGGGGTGGGTGTTTATTTTATTAAGGATTAGGATTCCCCTCCTGGCAAATTTCCTGTGCCTTTAGCTCAGGGCTGCCACCTTTTCAGCCTGCCACTAGCTGATATGGCGACGCCAGTAGCCGATTATCTTTCCATGCCATGGAAAAGCTTCGCCTGCCAACCCTTCTTTATCATCTGCTGAGTAAAACACAAGAGCAGACCAGGCTGGTGCTGTTAGGGTGAGTTGGCAACCCTGCTTTAACAGCTGCATGACTGGCAGGTATGGATTTCTTCCCATGACTGTGTTTCTTAGAAGATGGATCTTCAGAATATCTCTCCCTGTATCATTTCTGCCTGTCATGGGGGCTGTCAGTGGAGACTGACGTGGATTCCCTCCCTCTGCAGCTGAGGACAGACCTGCAGCAAGCTCGCTCATTTTTCTGGCTTGCGGATTGTTGATGTGGGTGGCACAGAAAAATGTGTTAGAGAGAGTGGTTTTCATATAGAACAAATAGGTAAAGAGTAAAGGGACCCCTGACCATTAGGTCCAGTCGTGGCCGACTCTGGGGTTGCGGCGCTCATCTCGCTTTACTGGCCGAGGGAGCTGGTGCACAGCTTCCGGGTCATGTGCCCAGCAGGATTAAGCCGCTTCTGGCGAACCAGAGCAGCACACGGAAATGCTGTTTACCTTCCCGCTGGAGCAGTACCTATTTATCTACTTGCACTTTGATGTGCTTTCGAACTGCTAGGTTGGCAGGAGCAGGGACTGAGCAACGGGAGCTCACCCTGTCGCGGGGATTCAAACCGCCAACCTTCTGATTGCCAAGTCCTAGGCTCTGTGGTTTAACCCACAGCGCCACTCACGTCCCTATAGAATAAATAAAAGTGCATTAATGGTAACCCAGGGCCCTTTTAGTGAATTGTCACATGCTGACTTCTCACCTGACTAGCTTCTGTCTTTTTACGGGAAGTTTGGTCTTTTCAGTGCTGAAGATCAAACACCAGCAGAAAGGAAAATTGCAAGGCTCAGTATCTCCTACTAGGTTTGTTGTTGTTGTTTAGTCCTTTAGTCGTGTCCGACTCTTCGTGACCCCCTGGACCAGAGCACGCCAGGCCCTCCTGTCTTCCACTGCCTCCTGCAGTTTGGTCAAACTCATGCTGGTAGCTTCGAGAACACTGTCCCACCATCTCGTCCTCTGTCGTCCCCTTCTCCTTGTGCCCTCCATCTTTCCCAACATCAGGGTCTTTTCCAGGGAGTCTTCTCTTCTCATGAAGTGGCCAAAGTATTGGAGCCTCAGCTTCAGGATCTGTCCTTCCAGTGAGCACTCAGGGCTGATTTCTATCAGAATGGAGAGGTTTGATCTTCTTGCAGTCCATGGGACTCTCCAGAGTCTCCTCCAGCACCAGAATTCAAAAGCACCTACAAGGTTTTATTTATTTATTTATTTATTTATTTATTTATTTATTTATTTATTTATTTATTTATTGTGTTTAGGTTTATAAAGCACTACTGAAGCTTGACGATGTCTGAAGATGAAGAAAAGCTTAACTTGCGTCGCCTGGAGCCAGCCATCCAGAAGTTCCTTAAAGTTGCCGTTCCAACAGATCTGGAGAGGTTAAGAAAGCATCAGATAAATATTGAGAAGGTTTACTGCTTTCCCCTGAATATTCAGTTGATATTGTATAATTTTAATGACATTAGCGCAACTTAATCAAAGCGGAGATGCTTTGATTGGAACTAAAGTTGGGCAAGTGTGTTTGGCTCTGTTGCACGACTATTTCCGCACCCCTCCTCAAAAAAACCCCTCCACCTTCAATGGTTGTTAAAAGTCCATTCCTTTTCTTTAAATTGGGGCCTTAAAAAGGTAAAGAGACCCCTGACCATTAGGTACAGTCATGGCCGACTCTGGGGTTGCAGCGCTCATCTCGCTTTATTGGCCGAGGGAGCCGGCGTACAGCTTCTGGGTCATGTGGCCAGCATGGCTAAGCCGCTTCTGGCGAACCAGAGCAGCGCACAGAAACGCCGTTCACCTTCCCGCTGCAGCGGTACCTATTTATCTACTTGCTCTTTTGATGTGCTTTCTAACTGCTAGGTTGGCAGGAGCAGGGACTGAGCAACGGGAGCTCACCCCGTCACAAGGATTCAAACTGCCGACCTTCTGATCGGCAAGTCCTAGGCTCTGTGGTTTAACCCACAGCGCCACCCGCGTCCCTATTGGGGCCTTACTATTATTTAAAATGAGGCAGCTGAGGCAGCCTGGGGGTGCTCCCATTTGCTGCAGAACAGCTGAATGGCTGGTCATTATTATGGGATGTTGGGAGGGTAAAGGTCTGCCTCCATTGGCCAATATTTTGTTTTATCTTAAATGCATGTTCTGGGTGCCCATCCAAGAGAGCTGCTATAAACAGAGAAAAGAGGCTGTCTAAAGGTTTGGATTGAGAGTTGCCTTCAGTCTGTGCATGTGCTGAGATGATGATGATGATAATAATAATAATAATAATAATAATAATAATAATAATAATAATAATAATAATTTATACCCTGCCCTCCCCAGCCAAGACCGGGCTCAGGGCGGTTAACACCAAGTATAAAACAATTGATTAAAATACAACTTAAAAACAAGATTAAAGTACAACATTAAAATGCAGCCTCGTTTCAGTAGATACTCAAATCAAAAACTTTTGGGGGATGAAAACGTCAAATCTTCAACGTCAAATGAGGGGACAAGTTGGTTGCAATGATTTGCAGATGCAACTGGGGTCAAAATTACCCCCCCCCCCCAAATAAATATTGCTTTCCATGAACTCTGCAGGTAGTTATGGCCTCCCTTGGCTGGGTCGCAAGTGTGTTTCTAAGTGGAAAACATCATGTATAAACATCAGGTTTATAAAGAGGGTTTGCAAGCCAGTGGGGGCTTCCATTTGCCCTGGCACAATAAGGAAGTGAGTAATTTGTTGATTTTGAGGGTTTTTCACCTTCAGTGCTCTTTTCTCGCAAGAGAGGGAATGAGGAGGCTCTGGGCTAAGTATCTGTAGACATGAAAACTGTAAAAACCGTAAAAAGGCAAATGGCATTGTGCAAGGTTTCTTTCCCCCCCCCCATTTTTTTTAATTGAATTTCCACATTTATCACAAAATGATATAACAAAGAAACACAAAACACACAACAAAAACACACACAATTTTCAATAAAATTGAACACAAAAAGAAATTATTTCTTCTAACACCTAATTCTCGTAACACTGATAACTGACTTCCTCAATTCCCCTCTCACTGAATTTCATTATGTCACATTTATAACAGTTCTTCCAGTTCATATTTCTAATAATATTAACTCCTTTCATTTACTAATCTCTTCGGTGTTTTGCAAGGTTTCTTTGAGCCCTAATACTCTATTTGTTTCCACCTCCTAGCTCTCGTCAGTATCTCTCCTCATTTGCAGGGGAATCTTTCCCTGCAAATGCTCATCTATTTTTCACCAGATTGTGGATGGGGACTCAAAGCACCAGATGTTGGTTCAAACTTTGTCACAATTGAAGAGTCCCTGGGACAAGGAGTTGTGAATGTCTTGCGTAATGGCTTTTGTGACATTTCTCAGTGTTGTTGGGTAACACAGGGCTCTCTTTGTTGATGGAGGCTTAAGCTAGAATCAGAGAGCAAAGTTTGCTGCAGTTGAGAGAGTGAGTCTGTCCCTTGGAATAACGTGTGCACATAGCTTATCTTACCCTTTCGTGCCAGCAGGCATTGGAATAGCCTGTTCCCCAAACCCGACCATCTCCTCTGCCTTAAGACAGCACAGGGAATGGTAAATGGCGGTTCTTTTTGTCCTTCCTTTCTCTGTAGACCCATAAAAATACAATTATTTTTTTCTCTCTCTCTCCTTGCCTTTAGTATCAGAGATGCAGACTGTGGGACAGGTTACATGAAGAGCACATCAATGCCGGCCGTACGGTTCAAGTAAGTATTTAGAAAAGTGCATTCCAGTGTTTGTTGTGAATGTTGCTCTTTCCCCCCAGAAAATAGCAGAAGCAAAAATGCAAAGATCTCCCCTTTCTCCTCGTAGGGCACTGTAGCTAATCTAAAGCCTATCCAAGCTTTCCTCCTCCTTCCACTATCCAACCTGTGTTGAATCTTACATTTGGCTGCTTCTTGGGGCAGAGACCTGCTCCCTTGCCTGCAACGATCCTATAACAACACACAACATGAAGATTTATTACTTTTTCCGTCCAGTTGTGCTTCCTCTGCGCAGCCCCGGGAGAAAAGTAAATAAAGCAGATGCACAGCTTAGTCTGTGTGAGAAAGGAAGTAAATCAAGTCCAGACAGCTTCTTTCTATCCTAGAAGCATTTTATTAGCAAGCAAAAACAGTATTTACAATCCACCAGAATCCATCAGAATCTAGCTCCATTTTCCTCTGACTCCTTTCTGCTTCGGAGCAGCGATCGACTGGAAAACGAAAGCACTTTTCACAGCATACACAACAGAGAGCTGTGACGTGACATCCTGGCTGACTTCCATGGAAGCCCTTCCCTCAGACGTGAGACACAGAAAGGTTAACCCTGTAACCACCACACTCAACAAGTGGAGGGCGTTTGTTGTCAATCTGCTCAGCAGGGAGGCTTCAAATCCTAGTGTGCAAGCTTGGAATGGCATCAAAAGAGTTCTGAGGGATCCTGAGCTGTCCCTGCCTTGGACTCTGTCCCAGGTACACCAGGGTTCACACTGAGAAGGTCAGCGAGGTCAACCAAGGGGAAGCCTCCTGATCAGTTCGAAGCTACAGGTGTCTGGGTGGGTGTAGCCAGGTGTGAACCTGAATCCTTTGAGGATATACAGAATTTGCCTCAGGAAGAAGCCAGCAAATGGCATGAGGCAATGCACACAACAGAGGTTCGCTGTTCACTCAGTTATGATACAACAACTGCAAATGACTTCATTGTCAGCAACTGAAAATACGATGAGATGTGAAATAAGCAAGCCATTTTGGACTTTAATGCCAAGCATAAATACATCAGAAGAGCCTGCTGGGTTAGGCCAGTATCCTGTTCTCACAGTGGCCACATAGATGTCTCTGTTGGGAAACCATGGAGGTCTTTATCCCAGTTGATCTCGGTTGGATTTGAATTGATTTCTCTCTGTGCTGCTCTTGTTTTTAAGGTGTACCTTACTGTTCTTAACTTGTATGTGCAATTGCTTTAATAGTTTTTAATAGGTGTAGCTGTTTTATACGTGTTTTTGTTGTCAATTGCTTTGGCGATGCTTCAGGGGAAGCGATTCATAAATGAAATAAATAATAATATTTATATCCTGTTTTTTCTAAACCAAAGAATGCAGTAAAATACAGACAGTATAGGTGGCCATACCTGGGATATTAGCCTAAGATCTAGTCTCACAGAAAATAAAAGGCATTCTCTATGCAGCCTTTACTGTTTCCCAAATCTGTTTGGGAATTGCCTGTGACCAGTACTTAAGCACTAGAGCAATTATCCCAGCAAGGGCCCACGAGAGATTCAGAGGCTCATATCAGGTCCAAGAACTGACGCTGTCTGGGCCGGAATGGAGTTGCTGTCCCCAGAATTTGCACCAGATACCTGAACTATTCTGGTAGGTATGAGGAAAGCGCTATTCAGTGGGTTGTGTGTAACCAAATCCCCTGACGGCAACTATTACAGGCCATTCAAATCAGAGAATAATTAAAGAGTGGGAGGGAGTGAAGGAATATACGAAAAAAATAGGGTTCCGGAACTGGAATATTAATACAGTGGTGCCTCGCAAGATGAAAATAATTCGTTCCCCGAGTCTCTTCGTCTTGCGGTTTTTTCATCTTGTGAAGCACCCCTATTAGTGGCTTAGCGGATTAGCGCTATTAGCGGCTTAGCGGCTATTAGCAGCTTAGCAGCTAAGCCGCTATTAGCGGCTTAGTGGCTTAGAAAAAGGGGGGGGGGAGGGAAAAAGCTCGCAAGACGTTTTCGTCTTGCGAAGCAAGCCCATAGGAAAATTCATCTTGCGAAGCGCCTCGGAAAATGGAAAACCCTTTCGTCTAGCGGGTTTTTTGTCTTGCGAGGCATTCGTCTTGTGGGGCACCACTGTAGATAACGTGTAAGCAAGGAAATAATAAAAGAATCAGCTGAACAGTGATTAAATTATAACAACACAACAAGACAGAAGAAGAAGGGGGGAAAAAGAGAGGTCACACATGGATGAAGGAACGGGGGTTATAGGGGAATTTGAAATATTATTTATAATATAAAAGCTTTAATATAAAATTTCTAATTGTGTTGTATTTGTATACAGCAAAGAGAAGTTTACAGTAATTAGGTATATTTTAAGGTAATTTATTATGTGATAGGTTTATGTTAGAAAATTCATATGGATGTTGAATTTGATGTTTGTCATTTTTCTTTTTTCGGTTTTGGAAATAAAAAATTAAAAACAACAACAAACCAAACCCCCCTTTTTGAATTGTCATTTGCAGCAGCTGCGAGCAAATATCCGAGAGATGGAGAAGCTCTGCCTACGGGTCCGGAAGGAAGATCTCCATGCTTTGGAGAAGATGATCAACCCGGTGAAGGACCAGGCGTCGGTGGCCATCAAGGAATTTCTGCAGCTCCACTTGGAGTCTGCAGAAGAACTGAAGAGGCAGTTTAAGGAGAAAGAGGCGTTGCTCCAGTCCCCATTAACCAGATCAACCACCGTAGCAGGGGGTATGAGTGCATCGTGTTCCTTTTCCAAACAAGTATGTTTTTATCACGAGAAATCTGTATGATCATTCTGGACAGGAGAGAAACCAGAGTTGAGATGTCACTTAACTGTTAAATGACCCATCTGTCACATGCAAAATGTTTAAAGCTGCGGGAATGTTTAAGCCAAAGTCGCACACATTGAAGGCCCTGGATGTGTTCCTAGTTTCTGCCTATGAAATCAAAGAGCAAAAAAAGCAACCAGCTTGCAACTACAGTGGTACCTTGGGTTAAGAAATTAATCTGGGTCATCTTCAAAGGTAGCCCCACATAGAGCGCATTGCAGTAGTCCAAGTGAGAGATAACCAGAGCATGCACCCCTCTGGCGAGACAGTCCGTGGGGAGGGAGGGTCTCTGCTTAAGAACTTCCAAGGAAGGAGAGTCCACCCCCATTTATCCGACAGCAGTTAAATCGAATTGGGGCGGACAGCTGGGAGCTCTTTATCTCTTGTTAGGTTAACCCTCTGGGACGCATAATGAGACTTTGTGATCTTTCCACTCAGAAACGTTTTACGATGCCAGCAGCGAAGGACTCTCTCAGAGTTACATCCAGACGTTCTCCCCTCTCCCCGAAATCCCCCAAGATCAGAACGCGGCGGAATCGTGGGAAATGCTTGAAGAGGTAGGCTGGGCTTCTACTCTTAGGGTCCCTTGGACACATCTAGAGCAGCAGAAGAGTAACAGCACATTTTTTTGGATCTCTTTGTAGGACTTGATTGAGCTCAGCAACCTGGTGACGGACTTCTCTCTGCTTGTTAACGTAAGTGTGGCAAGATTAGGGTCTTAAGGTTCCTCCTGTGTTCAGAAGAAAGGGGTGAAAAGAAGAAGTTAGCAGCACAATTCTTACGTCTCTGGAGTGAAAAGAGAAATATGCAGAGAGTTTAGTCTCTGCGGCTAACAGATTGAGGTTGAATCCTGACAAGACAGAAGTACTGTATTGGGGGAACAGGGGGCAGGCGGGTGTGGGGGACTCCCTGGTCCTGAATGGGGTCACTGTGTCCCTGAAGGACCAGGTGCGCAGCCTGGGAGTCATTCTGGACTCAAAGCTGTCCATGGAGGCACAGGTTAATTCTGTGTCCAGGGCAGCTGTTTATCAGCTCCATCTCGTACGCAGGATGAGACCCTACCTGCCCGCAGACTGTCTCGCCAGAGTGGTGCATGCTCTGGTTATCTCTCGCTTGGACTACTGCAATGCGCTCTATGTGGGGCTATCTTTGAAGGTGACTCAGAAACTGCAATTAATCCAGAATGCGGCAGCTAGACTGGTGACTGGGAGCGGCCGCCGAGACCACATAACACCGGTCTTGAAAGACCTACACTGGCTCCCAGTACATTTCTGAACACAATTCAAAGTGTTGGTGCTGACCTTGAAAGCCCTAAACGGCCTCGGTCTTGTATACCTGAAGGAACGTATCTACCCCCATTGTTCTGCCTGGACACTGAGGTCCAGCTCTGAGGTTCCCTTGCTGCGACAAGCCAAGTTACAGGGAACCAGGCAGAGGGCCTTCTCGGTAGTGGCACCCGCCCTGTGGAACACCCCCCCCCCCAGATGTCAAAGAGAACAACAACTACCAGACTTTTAGAAGACATATGAAGGCAGCCCTGTTTAGGGAAGCTTTTAATGTTTAATAGGTTATTGTATTTTAGTGTTTTGTTGGAAGCCGCCCAGAGTGGCTGGGGAAACCCAGCCAGATGGGTGGGGTATAAATAATAAATTATTAAATAAATTATTATTATTATTATTATTATTATTATTATGGCTTTCTGCAGGGGCCAGGTGTACGAGGGACTACTTTGTGGAGAGGTGCCTTATTATGCACCTGAACTTAACAGGATTGGCATCCCCACGCCTCTGCTGATGCCTAGGGCATTCAGTCCTCTTTTCTGTATAAATCAGCACCAATAATAATAATAATAATAATAATAATAATAATAATAATTTATTATTTATACCCCGCCCATCTGGCTGGGTTTCCCTAGCCACTCTGGGCTGCTTCCAACAGAATATTAAAATACAATAGTCTATTAAACATTAAAAGCTTCCCTAAACAGGGCTGCCTTCAGATGTCTTCTAAGAGTCATATTTTTCTCTTTGACATCTGCTGGGAGGGCGTTCCAGAGGGTGGGCTCCACCACCAAGAAGGCCCTCTGCCTGGTTCCCTGTTACTTGGCTTCTCGCAGCACCTCCATGCCAACTTGTCCCTCCCTTGACATCACAGGACCTTGCGTGCCAAATGGTGGTGGGGCTTGGTGGGCTGAATTTGGCCTCTGGGATGGAGGTTCCCCACCCCTCCTTTTTATATTTTTTTATTGGATTTTATAAACAAGAATAAGGGATGCAGGTGGCGCTGTGGGTTAAACCACAGACTAGGGCTTGCCGATCAGAAGGTCGGTGGTTCGGATCCCTGCGACAGGGTGAGCTCCCGTTGCTCGGTCCCTGCTCCTGCCCACCTAGCAGTTCGAAAGCACGTCAAAGTGCAAATAGATAAATAGGTACCGCTCTGGGGGGAAGGTAAACGGCGTTTCCGTGTGCTGCTCTGGTTCGCCAGAAGCGGTTTAGTCTTGCTGGCCACGTGACCCGGAAGCTGTACGTCGGCTCCCTCGGCCAATAAAGCAAGATGAGCGCCGCAACCCCAGAGTCGGCCACGACTGGACCTAATGGTCAGGGGTCCCTTTACCTATAAACAAGAATAACGTTATACAAACCAGCATACCACGTTTTCTTATGACTTTTGTATATCGCAAAAAGAGCATAATAAACGTGGGAAATTATCTATGACATATGTTTCATTATTAGCAGTCAGTGTAGAAGTTTTTGGTTCATGAATTGGTTTAAGCAATTAGGAAGAGGAAGGGGAAAAAGGGGGAGGGGGAACGGTGAGTAGGGTTGGGTGGTTATGTTTCTATTATTCTACTTAGTGGGGGGGTTGTGTTAGCATTAATTGTATTGCCTACCCCCTCCTTTAAAGGTTAATACCATCAGTTTGAATTGGGCCCCCAAATGCACCAGTAGTCAGTGCAGAATTGCACTCTGCATTCCAATTTTCTGGCCCACGACCACCTAGGCAGCCACATTTCGCATCGGTTGACATTTCTGCATCGCCTTCGATGGCAGCCTTGTGGTTGTTGTTGTTGTTGTTGTTGTTGTTGTTGAGTCGTTTAGTCGCGTCCGACTCTTTGTGACCCCATGGACTAGAGCACACCAGGCACTCCTGTTTTCCACTGCCTCCCGCAGTTTGATCAAACTCATGCTGGTAGCTTCGAGAACACTATCCAACCATCTCATCCTCTGTCGTCCCCTTCTCTTTGTGCCCTCCATCTTTCCCAACATCAGGGTCTTTTCCAGGGAGTCTTCTCTTCTCATGAGGTGGCCAAAGTATTGCAGCCTCAGCTTCAGGATCTGTCCTTCCAGTGAGCACTCAGGGCTGATTTCCTTCCGAATGGAGAGGTTTGATCTTCTTGCAGTCCATGGGACTCTCAAGAGTCTCCTCCAGCACCATAATTCAAAAGCATCAGTTCTTCGGTGATCAGCCTTCTTTATCAGCTCTCACTTCCATACATCACTACTGGAAAAACCTTGTGGAGAAAGTCCATTATTGTGGTTCAGCTTTGAATGGAAAGGGACGGAAATAGGCTTCAGCCAGAAAAGGCTATTTTTAGTTTTCGGAATCCAGCGCTCCGGAAGGCTCTGCGCTTGGTACTTTAAAGCGGGACGTGTGTTTTTGTTCTGCCGTTTCATTTGAAAACCCTTTTGTGTCTTCTAGGCCCAGCAGGAGAAGATCGACAGGATTGAAGATAACGTCAACACAGCCGCCGTGAATGTTGAAGAGGGGACCAGGAATCTTTCCAGGGTAGGGCTCTCTCCATCTGTCTCCTGGCAAACCAGCGGCACTCTGCTTTCCAGCAATACTCCATTGAATCAAAGAATCATAGAATCTTAGAATTGGAAGGGACCCCAAGGGTCATCTAGTCCAACCCCCGGCAATGCAGGAATCTCAGTTAAAGAATCCCTGGCATGTGGCCCTCCAACCTCTGCTTAAAAACCTCCAAGGAAGGAGAGTCCACTGCCTCCCGGTGGGAGCCGACTCCACTGTGGAGCAGCTCTTACCATCAGAAGGTTCTTAGAATCATAGAATCATAGAGTTGGAAGAGACCCCAAGGGCCATTGAGTCCAACCCCCTGCCAAGCAGGAAACACCATCAGAGCACTCCTGACATATGGTTGTCAAGCCTCTGCTTAAAGAACTCCAAAGAAGGAGACTCCATCACACTCCTTGGCAGCAAATTCCACTGTCAAACAGCTCTTACTGTCAGGAAGTTCTTCCTAATGTTTAGGTGGAATCTTCTTTCTTGTAGTTTGGAGCCATTGCTCCGTGTCCGCTTCTCTGGAGCAGCAGAAAACAACCTTTCTCCCTCCTCTATGTGACATCCTTTTATATATTTGAACATGGCTATCATATCACCCCTTAACCTCCTCTTCTCCAGGCTAAACATGCCCAGCTCCCTTAGCCGTTCCTCATAAGGCATCGTTTCCAGGCCTTTGACCATTTTGGTTGCCCTCCTCTGGACACGTTCCAGTTTGTCAGTGTCCTTCTTGAACTGTGGTGCCCAGAACTGGACACAGTACTCCAGGTGAGGTCTGACCAGAGTCTGACATCTTCCTGATGTTTAGTTGGAATCTCTTTTCTTGTCACCTGAATCTATTGGTTCAGGTTCTGCCTCTACAGCAGCAGGAAACACCGTTTTTCAGGTGACACGCCTCCCTCATAAGCTACAATGACAACTCAGCCTGGAGCCATAGGAAAACCATAGGAAAGGCTGCAGTTCAGTGCCTCCTCCTCAGGTAGTCTTTGGCGATCCCTCGTAGCTGAGGAAGATTGTCTTCCATAAACATGGTTTTAACAGTGAGCCCGTAAGTGACTGTGGAGGCTAATTCTGGATCCACACGTCCTTCCACAGTGGGGGCATTGGTTTATTTGGTTCTATGTTTTCTAGAGAATTCATCAAGAGTGCGTATTTTGTGACTGTTAGAGATTTAGAAGATTTCTGTTTAATAATAATATTTTATTTATTTATTTATATCCTGCCCTCCCCAGCCAAGACCGGGCTCAGGGTGGCTAACAATCAATAATAAAAACAAGTTGATTAAAATACAACTTAAAACAAGATTAAAATACAACATTAAAACATTAAAGTGCATTAAAACTCTTAACACATATGGATGGAAGACTTTCTACAAGTGTTACTCAGTGGGAATTTCTCTTTTGACTCCAGGATTTTGATTGGAGCATCATTTTTTTAAAAAATTAATTATCCAATAAGTTAGGAAGAAGCATAGGGGAGAGCTGGTTTATTCTGTTTGCTTGTTCTGTTTATTTGGTTTTGCAGAGAGTGCATATTTCATATTGTTTTATGTTCTGTATAGATTACAGTGGTACCTTGGGTTACAGGCGCTTCAGATTACATACGCTTCAGGTTACAGACTCCGCTAACCCCAAAATAGTACCTCGGGTTAAGAACTTTGCTTCAGGATGAGAACAGAAATTGTGCTCCAGTGGCAGCGGGAGGCCCCATTAGCTAAAGTGGTCCTTCAGGTTAAGAACAGTTTCAGGTTAAGAACGGACCTCTGGAATGAATTAAGTACTTAACCCAAGGTAAAGGTAAAGGGACCCCTGACCATTATGTCCATTTGTGGCCAACTCTGGGGTTGCGGCGCTCATCTGGCTTTATTGGCCGAGGGAGCTGGCCTATAGCTTTCGGGTCATGTGGCCAGCGGGACTAAGCCGCTTCTGGCGAACCAGAGCAGCACACGGAAACGCCATTTACCTTCCCGCCGGAGCAGTACCTGTTTATCTACTTGCACTTCGATGTGCTTTCGAACTCCTAGGTTGGCAGGAGCAGGGACCGAGCAACGGGAGCTCACCCCGTTGCGGGGATTCGAACCGCCGACCTTCTGATCAGCAAGTCCTAGGCTCAGTGGTTTAACCCACAGTGCCACCCGCGTCCCTTCCTTCCTTAACCTGAGGTACCACTGTATAAAAAGAGTTTATATTGACACTGCATTGTTGTACTTGGTCATCGTGTCGCCTTTGGATATTACTGACAATCTCCAGGTAGCAGGAGCAACCAGTCCCACGCCCCCCCCCCCCGATTAACTACCGCTGTATAAGACGACCGCCCCTTTTTTTGGCAAAATTTTCTAAGAAAAAACCCTTGTCTTATACGCGGAAAAGTACGGTGCTTTCTCGCAACAGCAGCTCACTCCTTTCTCTTGTCTTCCTTCTTCTCCAGGCTGCCAAATTCAAGCTGGCCGCCCTGCCTGTCGCCGGCGCCCTCATTGGCGGAGTTGTCGGGGGTCCTATCGGGCTCCTGGCCGGGTTCAAAGTGGCTGGCATTGCTGCTGCGCTGGGCGGCGGAGTTTTGGGCTTCACGGGTGGGAAACTGATCCAGAGGAAGAAGCAAAGGATGATCGAAGGCCTCTCGGCTCCCTCCTCCTGCAGCTGCCCAGACCTCCCCAGACCAAGTGATCGAGAATGTAGCTGAAGGGGGGCTCCTCTGGCGAGCCACCCGCCTCCGCTTTGGATCCCCCTTGCGCCCGACGGACCTGAAGAGCAGATCCAGCCCTGGCAGCGTTTGGAAAGGGTAACCCCGAGCCCCTCTCTCCGGCCGGGGCAGAGAAGGCTCGCCCTTCCATTTTGAAAAGTGGGGAAGCCAGAGGCAGGTCAAAAGGCGTGTGCCAAAGGAGCACCTTTCTCGTCCGAGAATTAAGGGGGTGTTGTTCGCAAGACACCTTTTCCTGGAGAAACCTTCGACGGAGATTTTAAGTCGTAAATGGTTCAGTGCCTGGTCCATCTTCTCTGCAAGCGTACAAATAAATGTCTCCTTCAGGGTTCTTTGTGGTGGAATCTTTAGCCAAGTTTGAAGTTCAAAGCCTGGACTCTTTTCATACACCTGTTTGGCTCAGGTGAAGTAACTGACCCTCGCCTTTGCCCAAGTGCTGCATTTCTGGGATTTTTTTTTTTTTAAGGCGCAGACTTTCCCGAAACTTAACCTTTCAGGCTTTAGGACAGAAGTCCTGCGCACTCTCTCTCTCTCTTTATAAAGTGTTGCTTTTAGGAAAATCGGAACTGTGCTTTACGAACGAATCTTCAGTGTTTCAGGTTGTCTTCGGAAGTATCTGCTATCGACCACCAAGTGTTGGAGGACTCTGTGGTGGCCAAATTTCTGGATATATTGGACGGGACACTGATTTCCCATAATCCCATTTCCCCATTGCCACATCGGCCAAATTCTGATGGGAGATGAGCCAAAGATAATGCCATACTGTGCCATTGCTCTCCTGACAGTTGGGTTTTTTTTTCTGGGTGTTGAGTTTTCTGAATACGAAGCCTTTTTCTTTTTAAGTGCTCCAACGTTTATAAGTAAAGTTTGATACGTGCTTAAAAGGAGTTCCATTTTTCTCCCGCACAAAAGAAGTCTTAATTCAGCGTCTGAAGATGATGTCCCTGCATCTCGGTCCTACCCAGGGCTTGGTGGCATGATGGGTCTCCTTGAAATTGTGCGATTGTCTCTCATCAAGGTTTGTGTCTTACCTGAAGGCCAAGACCTGTGGCTTCTTCGTTCCTCTGACAGCGCACTCGGGACTTCAACATTGTTGTCTGGCCTCTACAGAACAGTATACAGGAGATTAGGATTCTGGTGTCAGTGGGTCGCTATGTTGTGTGGGTCACAAGCACCACCCTCCACCTGAAAACCACTCTTAAATATTTTGAACTTGCCCACCTAAAAGATGGTAGTGCGGTTGTGGGGAACGTCCATTATATGCCATTTGTTAAGCGGAGCAGCAAATTGTTTTACTGGGTGATTTAATCAAAGCGGGAGTTCTTAATGACATGGTAAATAAAAACCATTTTAAAAATTATAGTTACTTGTGTGTTCAGAGACTGTCTTTTACGAAAGCAAAAGAAATCACCACTCGGCTGTTTGATCCGTGGAGTTGCCACTGTCTCAGGTCCCACGTAATAGCCGCTCTGCATTTATCAGATCTTCGGAACTCCCTGCCTCTTGACGCGAGGCAGGCGCCTTCACTGTATTCTTTTTGGCACCTGCCCAGAACTTTTTTTTTAGGTGAGCCTAACAGAGAGTTGATTCGAGTTTTAATCTGTTATTGCCGCTGTTTTGATTTCTGGAGCCTTTAATTATTGTTAATTCTTCCCAATAATTTCATGGTTTTCTGTGTTTTGTAAACCGCTTTGAGGGTTTTTAAAAAAACAATCCAGTAGTGTATAAATTTTTATGAAATAAATATATCTATATATATCTATAAAGAATGGAGGGATTTGTTCCCTTGTGCTTGGGTGCTTCAAATACAAGATTGTTAAGGAGGTTATTTGTGACTCAGCATTTGTGACTTTCTAGTTTAGAGAAAAGGTGAGTCGGGGCAAACACAATAGAAGTTTATAAAACTCTTCGTGGAGAAAGTGAACAGAGGATAGTTTTCCTCCCTCTCCTGTAGCACTCGAACTCGTGTCCATCCAACGAAGCTGAATGTTGGAAGGTTCAGGACCGATGAAAGAAAGCTGTGATTCCTTGCATATCGGGGTTGGGATAGATGACCCTTGGGGTCCCTTCCAACTCTACAATTCTGTGGTTCTAGGAAGGAGTGCGAACTATGTCAGCCTATCCCAAGGGAAAAGGAATAAGAATGAGAAACCTGCTGCAAGAAGATCATAATTCTCTCCTCCTGAGATCTTTGGGAATTCCCCGAGTCTCTGGATGAGGCAGCAGTTCTCCCAGAAGGCCAAGAGGGGGCAGCAGTGCACTGCCCAACGTCAAAGAGTCTTGAGTCTTCAAGACTAAACAACTTTATTGGGGCATCAGCGTTCATGAACTAGAGTCCAATTTGCCCCAGTCTATTTGAATGGTTATATTGGTTGGCGATACATAAGAAGACCCCGCTGGATTGTTGTTGTTGTTGTTTAGTCGTTTAGTTGTGTCCGCCTCTTCGTGACCCCCTGGACCAGAGCACGCCAGGCACTCCTGTCTTCCACTGCCTCCCGCAGTTTGGTCAAACTCATGCTGGGAGCTTCGAGAACACTGTCCCACCATCTCGTCCTCTGTCGTCCCCTTCTCCTTGCGCCCTCCATCTTTCCCAACATCGGGGTCTTTTCCAGGGAGTCTTCTCTTCTCATGAGGTGGCCAAAGTCTTGGAGCCTCAGCTTCAGGATCTGTCCTTCCAGTGAGCACCCAGAGCTGATTTCCTTCAGAATGGAGAGGTTTGATCTTCTTGCAGTCCATGGGACTCTCAAGAGTCTCCTCCAGCACCAGAATTCAAAGCCATCCATTCTTTGGCGATCAGCCTTCTTTATGGTCCCTGCTGGATTAGATTCATGTAATTGTGAAGAGCTGGAAAGGATCGCAAGGCACATATAGCGAAGAGTTGGAAGGGATCGCAAGGCACATATAGTAGAATTCCCCATGGTGCAAGGATATTTTGCCCGCCACCCTGAGATAACAACAACAACAACAACCTCTTTTGTTGACTACCAGCATTACGCTTTCCATTTTTAAGTTTGGAATAGAGTAGTTGCTTTGGAAGACGATCATCAGTCGTCCGCACAACGTGACCAGTCCAACATGCGCTGCCAACCGATCTATTCGAGGCCCTTCCTGTGCTGTCAGATGCAAAAACTGTGCTTTGAGTACAACATGGAAGGGTTTTTCTTTTTGCAGGTCTTTATGCTGAGTGGGATTCTGACTGTCCTCTGATTTGCATGGCCATTCTACATACGATACAATAATACGATACGATATGATAATCTTTATTGTCATTGTCCCATACAGAACAACGAAATTGAAAAATCTACATCAGACATTTAAAAACCAACAAGCCTGCTATCCCAGCTATCCCAACCTGGTTAGCCCCCTAAAAACTCCGATACCCCATTTTTAAATATAATATACTCCCATAGAGACTCCTTAAAGGTAAAGGTGAAGGGACCCCTGACCATTAGGTCCAGTTGTGGCCAACTCTGGGGTTGCGGCGCTCATCTCGCTTTATTAGCTGATGGAGCTGGCGTACAGCTTTCGGGTCAATTGCCAACATGACTAAGCCACTTCTGGAGAACCAGAGCAGCGCACGGAAACGCCGTTTACCTTCCCGCCGGAGCGGTACCTATTTATCTGCTTGCACTTTGAGGTGCTTTCGAACTGCTAGGTTGGCAGGAGCAGGGACCGAGCAACGGGAGCTCACCCTGTTGCGGGGATTCGAACTGCCGACCTTCTTATCGACAAGTCCTAGGCTCTGTGTCCCTCTAGAGACTCCTTACACTGCCTTTAAAACCAAAATAGTATTTGGATAGAAACTGTTTCTCAGGCAGCTAGCCCTAGTTTTTATAACCCTGTACCTTATCCCAGAAGGCAGAAGCTGAAAGATATCGTTTCCTGGGTGCTCACTATCCTGCGCTCTTTTCTCAGGAGCAAGCCCCAGTAAATTTACCGGAACTTTGCGCGCGCTCTCTCTCTCTCTCTCTGAAGGTCTTGCCTCGGCAACTCAGGCTCACCTCCACAAACAGCCGCTGGAGGGCAGCCCAGACCTGTGTTTGCCAGGCACCTCTGAGTGCTGCAGCATAGGCAGGGTTAAACCTTCTGACTGCACTTCCAACATGTGCTTGGTCATCAGTTTCTGAACAGCTACTGGGTGTTTGTGTGTGTGTGTGTGTGCAGGAAGCAATTGGGCTTCTCTTGCCTTGCAGCTGTGTGAACTGCGTGCCTGCATGTGCAGGTGTGGGGATGTGGGGCTGTGGCTCCTGAGCTGCTTCGAGGGGAGAAGCTGCGGTGGCACAGCTTCTCCCATCATCGCCAGGCAGCAGCCGGGACAAAATGCCTCGGGCGAAGCTCATCACCACAGAGCACAGGAGCCCTGTGCCCCATGGAAGCTGGCAACCCTGCCTGAAAGATGAGTTGCTAATATAGGCGGCAAGGTGGCAGCGGAGAGTTATTTAAGCTGTTTTAAGCCCCATTGAACTTTAAAGGGATTTCAGGAGCGCAACTGTGTGTGTGTGTGCGGGATTATTGCCGCTCCCTGGTGGGTTTTGAAAGTGTGCCTGAGTCTCTGCAAAAAGTGGTGCTGAGTGGGCATATATTTCTGTGTGGAGAGAGAGAGAGAGACATGCTTAGATACAGATAAGAGCATCAGAACACACCTGCGCCAGTTTTGGGTGTGGGTCTGTAATACATGGGTACATTTTGGTATTACAATAAATTCCGATAGAAATAAAACCTTCAGCTGCCCATCACAGCCTACAGCCTATTTGCCAGCTTAAAAGCAGATCTGTTCCCTTCTCAGCGTCAAGTGACCTGATCCCACCTCGATTTTTTAATGAAGGAAAACTCTATTAAAAACTGCAATCCTATGCATAACTTACTTGAGAGTAAGATGAACACAGTGGCACTTACTCCCAAGTAAACCTGCATACAAGTGAGTGCACCTGAGACTTAAACAGGCCTCAGGTCAAAACACCCCTTTGATCTGAGAAATTACAGACCGTCGGATATTTTAGTGGACCAAAACGGCCAGTGAGTTCTGCAGGCGTGACATTGTTTTTAAACATTTTAATGATTAACTAGGGCATTAGGAAAATCCTGGTTTTGAGAGCGTGTTTATTTCATTGGATTGGGCAGGTACCGTGGTACCTCAGGTTACAGATGCTTCAGGTTACAGACTCCGCTAACCCAGAAATAGTGCTTCAGGTTAAGAACTTTGCTTCAGGATGAGAACAGAAATTGTGCTCCGGCGGTGCGGCAGCAGCGGCAGGCCCCATTAGCTAAAGTGGTGCTTCAGGTTAAGAACAGTTTCAGGTTAAGAACAGACCTCCGGAACGAATTAAGTACTTAACCTGAGGTAACACTGTATAGGATTGCAGCAATTGTAATATCGTTAATCTCCGCCAGGGCCGTCTTAAGCATATCCGGCGCCGTGGTGCAGAGTTCCCTCTGGCACCCCACCCCTGTTTCCCAGAGTTGTTGACCTTTTCCCAAGCCTCTGTGGGGCCTTGGGAAGAAAGCTGCACATCTGCCAGCCACTTGTGACCCCCCCAGGACTCAGGAGCAGACTGCCTGATTCCCTGTAACCTCGCTTCTCGCAAGGAGCAAACTGCCAGAAGGCCCTAGGAGCTGGACCCCGGTGTCCGGGCTGGGTGATGGTGGTGGAGACACTTCTTCGGGTATAGTGATATACAAGTGAGAGATTTCAGATGTGTTGGAAAGGCAGTGCTTTCCTCCTCATTCTCTTTCTTCACCATCAGACGAGAGCTTCCATGCTTTTCTTCTAGAAAGTGACTTTTTTAAAAAAATAATTGGGCGTAGAAAACAAGAATGAAATAGGTGAAGCAGCCTGTGGGATGTGGGAGACAGAGAATGAGGAGTTTGCTGAGGCTTGGAAATGGACCATTTGGGCTGATACTTCAGACCATCCACAACAAAGAACGCTTAACTCAAGGGCCAATATTCAATGAAACAGTTGCACTAGTGCAAGGATGAGCACTAGTGCGATGGGATTTCCCTCCTCTCCCCCACCATTTGTGCCCCACACTGTCCCCAAATCGTCTTCAGAGGATTGGGGAAAATCTCCAGAATTTAGGGTGCGTGTGGTGAAGAATGTTCCATTGTGCAGGGAGGAATCGTTGAATTGACACACATAGTAGTATATAAAAAAATTCCTTCCAGTAGCACCTTGTTGTTGTTGTTGTTGTTTAGTTGTGTCCGACTCTTCGTGACCCCCTGGACAAGAGCACGCCAGGCACTTCTGTCTTCCACTGCCTCCCGCAGTTTGGTCAAACTCATGCTGGTAGCTTCAAGAACACTGCCCCACCATCTCGTCCTCTGTCGTCCCCTTCTCCTTGTGCCCTCCATCTTTCCCAACATCAGGGTCTTTTCCAGGGAGTCTTCTCTTCTCAGGAGGTGGCCAAAGTCTTGGAGCCTCAGCTTCAGGATCTGTCCTTCCAGGGAGCACTCAGGGTGATTTCCTTCAGAATGGAGAGGTTTGATCTTCTTGTGGTCCATGGGACTCTCAAGAGTCTCCTCCAGCACCAGAATTCAAAAGCAAGTAGCTCCTTAGAGACCAACTAAGATTTTTATTGATATGAGCTTTTGTGTGCATGCACACTTCTTCAGATACACTGAAACAGAAATCTGTATGTGAAGAAGTGTGCATGCACACGGAAGCTCATACCAATAACAAACTTAGGTGGTCTCTAAGGTGCTACGGGAAGGAATTTTTAAATTTTGTTTTGTCTACAGCAGACCATCGCGGCTACCTACCTGTAAATAGTGGTATATTTTGAATTGCAACTCTCTTTCGAATGGCTTCTTCTCTTTTGCTCTAAATGGATGGTTGCAGTAACGCTCAGCACTTGGCCCTAAAGTGGGTCCAGGAAAAGATTCTGCCAGAACCAAAATCCAATCTAGCAACCCTGTCTCATCACTGCAATGGAGCAAATATTTCCTGTACTTTTGAACCAGGGAAAGGAAAATAATATTTCGCATTTTTAGGCGTCAACCTTGCATGGAAGTAGACAAATATTTCAAACCCCCAGAAGCCGCAATCAAATTTCAAGGTGCCTAGGGAATCCTTTAGCGCCTGTTCCAGCTCTAAGCAGTATTGATTTGTGTTGGACTCTCTGTTTCTCTTTATTCCCTGCTACCTGGAAAAAAAATATGCAAAAGTCTTTTTTCACGTCTCACCAAACCTGATCACAAGTCCACAGTGTGACCACAAATGGAACAATACCATGTTTAGGTCTCGTCGCTGCATTTCAAAAACAACCTTGTATCGCTGGAAAACATTCAGAAAAGAGCAACCAGGAGCAATCTGTATTTTGGCTGTACACCAATAAAAACTGTATTTTAAAGAGAGGAAAATAGCAACCAAAATGATCAAGGGGATGGAGAAATTTCCCTGCGAAGAAAGGTTTAAGCATTTGGGGCTGTTTAGTTTAAAAAGCAGAGACATCACCTTGCCAACAAAGGTCCATATAGTTCAAGCTATGGTTTTCCCTGTAGTGATGTATGGAAGTGAGAGCTGGACCATAAAGAAGGCTGATCACCGAAGAATTGATGCTTTTGAATTATGGTGCTGGAGGAGACTCTTGAGAGTCCCATGGACTGCAAGAAGATCAAACCTCTCCATTCTGAAGGAAATCAGCCCTGAGTGCTCACTGGAAGGACAGATCCTGAAGCTGAGGCTCCAAGACTTTGGCCACCTCATGGGAGGAGAAGACTCCCTGGAAAAGACCCTGATGTTGGGAAAGATGGAGGGCACAAGGAGAAGGGGATGACAGAGGACGAGATGGTGGGACAGTGTTCTTGAAGCTACCAGTATGAGTTTGACCAAACTGCGGGAGGCAGTGGAAGACAGGAGTGCCTGGTGTGCTCTGGTCCAGGGGGTCACGAAGAGGAGGACACGACTAAACGACTAAACAACAACAAGTTTAGAAGAAAGGCAAGTAATTGGGGCAGGAGAGACTTTGTAAAATTATGCATGGTCTCAAGAGAGCGGGTAGAGGAAGGTTTACTTACTTGCACAACTCAAGAACTCAGAAACACCCAATGAGGCTCAGTGTTGGAAGATTCAGGAAAGATGAAAGAAAGGATCTTCTTCACACAGAGCAGAGTTAACCTCTGGAACTCCTTCCCACTGGACGCAGCGATGCCACCAACCTAGACAGCTGTAAAAAAAGGTTTAGACAAATCCATGGAGGAAAAGTTTTTCAAGGACTGCTTTCCCCAATTGGATATTTTCTCCCTCCACTGATGGAGGCAGGATGCTTATCGAATCCTGGTTGCTAGGATCCACAATGGGGGAGATGGCTGTTGTGTCTGAGTCCTGCTTGCAGGATTCGCATAGGCATCTGGGAATAGAAAGTTGGACCACACAAGCCCTTGGCTTAATCTAGCTGCGCTCTTCTTAAGTTTTCTCCTTACATGGTTTGTTCTTTTACATTCTGCTCTCATCTGCTGGTTATTGTGGGAATGTTCAGGGATTCAGGAGAAGATATATTGTCTGATTATAGCCTTTCCAACTTGTGTAAACAAGTTCACAGTTTAGCAGAGTAACATTCCTCTTTTTAAACTCGCAGCGGATGCGTTTGCTCAGACTCGCTAAAGCCTCTCTAATAACTGTTTTGGTATTTCCCCCTTATTCCCTCATAAAAGATAAGACACAACACAGTCTTCGCTAAAAGTATAAAAAGAGTTTACTCACTCACGTTCTGTTCACAATTGGATCCCAGAAGGCAGACTTAGCTTAGAAAAGTAACATATACATAGAAACTATCTCATAAGGAGACAGTCCCTTTGTCCTCTCTTGGCTAAGAGAGCATCTTTGGCTAAGCAGATGTTGCTTCTTTGACGCTGTAGTCAAAAGGGGGAGAGATGGCTGCCCTGCCCTGTGCTTTTGTCATTACCTGCACAGGTGAGGCCACGTCCACCTCTAGTCACATGCAGAGGAAGTCTGTCCCAGTCCAGAAGGAAACAGGAAATTTACCTGCTGGCTGGACAAACATTCCTCCCCATGTGTAAACATGTTCACTCTAGGAATGTTGTACTTGACTGCTCTTGTGTTTCACATCCCGCAGTTATCCCTTTATGGCTTAAGCCCAGGCTATCTGTAGGATATCCTCCCCTATGAACTGGCCCAGTCTCTGAGATCTTTGGGGGAAGTCCAGCTCACTTGGTGGGGAAGTGGGAAAGGGCTGCCTTTGCCGGTGGCTGCTCCCAGACAACATTGGAACTCCCTGCCTCAGGAATCTTAGCTTGCTTCCGCCGGCAAGTGAAGACTCTTTTATTCTGACCGCGTTTGAGAACGGACGGTCAGAATAGTCTGGCACCCTGTTCTCAGAGTGGACAACTGGATGCAGGATTCGAACACAAGAGCGACTCTCCCCTCCCCTTTCCAGCAGCTGGTATTCAGAAGCATCGCTGCCTCTGACAATGGGGGGCATAGCTAGTAGCCTTTGAGAGTCCATTAATGTATCCAATCCTCTTTTAAAGCCATCCAGGTTGGTGGCCCTCACTGTGGCAGTGAGTTCCACAGTTGAACTATGCGTTGCATGAATAAGTACTTTCTTTTCAGATTTCCCCCCCTGTTTTGTTTGAGTTTGTGCAAGCCGCCTTGAGTCCTGGTCTGGGGGAAAAAGTGGGATATAAAGAATACAGCGGACGCTCGAGTTGCGAACGTGATCCCTGCGGGAAGCATGTTTGCAACCCACAGCGTTCGCAACCCGCAGCGCGGCATGTGCACATGCGTGGGTTGTGATTTGGTGCTTCTGCGCATGTGCAAAGCACGATTTAGCGCTTCTGCACATGCGCAAGCGCTGAAACCCGGAAACAACTAGTTCCGGTACTTCCAAGTTTGGTGCAGTGCGCAACCCGAAATCACACAACTCGAAGTGTCTGTAACCCGAGGTATGACTGTTATCCATATCTAGCCATCGTTAGACCTTCTTCCTTCCATCTTTTATTCCTGCATTTCAAAGTGATGCAAGCCCTAAATGTTTGCCAAGATGCCAGCTGGACTAACTGCCCAACTCGGCCAAACAGTTGCAATATCCACAGGTCACCCCCTGCCCTTGGGGGGTCCAGGAAACCCACCTCCCCCATAACATGACTGCCAGGGTCCATGCCAAGCTGGCAAGGGTGCTGGGGTGATAATTCTTGGCTTTGGGCACAAGGTCCCCTTCCCAGTCAGCCTCAGGCTGATGTTTGCCTTCCCCAAATGAGGCATCTTTCCTTCCCGCAATGATCTCCTTGTTCGCCTCTTGTCTCCTGCTGCGCTGAACACCACTTTTTATGACGCCAGAAGCTTCCAGGCCCCAGATAAACAGCTGTGACACCTCAAGGGGACAGCAGGGGGTTGAGCAGACCCTGTAGCTAAACACAAGGAGAACAAGGGCTGATGTGAGGAGGGTGGGATCCTGAGCGCAGCATGAGAGATGGGGAAAGGCAGAGAGGAAGGAAGAGCTTGCCTCATCCGTGACAGCAGCTTCTCCATTTTGCAAACTGCCCATGGAGGGTGGTATTTAAGTGTCAGGAATCAAGAAATTTAAAGAAAAACATCTGGCCATTTCTAAGCACACTTGATCAGGCATCTTTGAGCAGTTTTGTTGCCTGGGGAATTGCAGAGCTACATAAGAAGAAAGGAAACACAAACTTCGGTGAGCTTTTAGAAAGCAGTACAGTCATACCTTGGGTTGCGAACATGATCCATGCAGGAGGCACGTTCACAACCCGCAGCACCGCATCTGCGCATGCGCGTAATGCGATTCAGCGCTTCTGCGCATGTGCGTGATGTCATTTTGCAAATGCGTGAGTGCCGAAACCCGGAAATAACCCATTCCAGTACTTCTGGGTTCGGCGTGGTCCATAACCCAAAAACACGCAACCCGAGGTATGACTGTATTGTTTTGGGGGGACAGGGGGCAGGCAGGTGTGGGGGACTCCCTGGTCCTGAATGGGGTCTCTGTGCCCCTGAAGGACCAGGGGCGTGTCCTGAGGGTGATTTTGGACTCAGAGGCGCAGGTCAATTCTACGTCCAGGGCAACAGTCTACCAGCTCCATTTGAGACCCTTCCTGCCCGCAGACTGTCTTGCCAGAGTGGTGCATGCTCTGGTTATCTCCCGCTTGGACTACTGCAATGTGCTCTACATGGAGTTACCTTTGAAGGTGACCTGGAAACTGCAACTAATCCAGAATGCGGCAGCTAGACTGGTGACTGGGAGTGACCACCGAGACCACATAACACCGGTCCTGACCTACGTTGGCTCCCAGTATGTTTCTGAGCACACTTCAAAATGTTGGTGCTGGCCTTTAAAGCCCTAAACGGCCTCGGCCCAGTAGACCTGAAGGAGCGTCTCCACCCCCATCATTCAGCCCAGACACAGAGGTCCAGCTCCGAGGGCCTTCTGGCGGTTCCCTCACTGCGAGAAGCCAAGTTACCAGGAACCAGGCAGAGGGCCTTCTCAGTGGTGGCACCTGCCCTGTGGAACGCCCTCCCACCAGATGTCAAGGAAATAAAGAACTATCTGACTTTTAGAAGACATCCGAAGGCAGCCCTGTTTAGGGAAGCTTTTAACGTTTGGAGTTTTACTATGTTTTTATACGCGCTGCAAGCGACCCACAGTGGCTGGGGAAACCCAGGCAGATGGGCAGGGTATGAAGAATTAAATGATGATGATGATTAGCCCGGCAATCTCGCACCGCTCAGAGACTGGGGAGATTCTGCTGTCGAGGAGACAGACCCCGTTGTCCGGCTTGGGATGGAGGCTCCTGCCAGTTCACCCCTTCCCAGAGGGGCGAGCACCCCGACCCCTCGCTGCCCCCCAACTGGCTCTCCTTCTTTCCCACAGTCATCAAGGTGCCTCCCTCTTCTCCCGAGCCCGGCCTTTAATGGAAGGGACAGAGAGAGTCGGGTCGGTAGGAAATGGCTCCTGAATCTTTAATAAAGAAAACATTGTCAGGGCCATAAAGCTGAGGATGACAGGGGCCGCCAGAGCTCTCAGTCTTATTGCCTCCCCCCGCTGCCAGCCTCCGCCCCACTTCTTTACTTAACTCTGCCATAATGGGTTTAATAGCCCGAGAGGGAGCTGAGGTGAAAGTCGTATTAAAAAATGTATTTCCGAATTTAATTGAGGCTCCATCTGTGGGGAGAGATGGAGGAGAGGAGAGGTCACCCCACAGGAGAGTCGTGAAAGAGCCCGTCTGAGGTCTTCCTCCCCTCCCACCCGGGGGGGGGGGCGGGAAGGGCCAGGAAGCCAACGCTAGTCCGGCGAGGGAGCAAAAAGGGGGAAGGCGGTTGGGGTTGGGGTTGGGGGGCTCAGACAGACAGACAGACAGACAGACAGACAGACAGATGCCACAAAAACATCTTCCCTGCATTCTTCTGGACCCGCATAGGAATGAGGACTCTCCATGCATCAGTGTGTGTGTGTGTGTGTGTGTGTGTGTGTGTGTGTAATCATAGCATCCTAGAGAGGGAAGGGCCCCCCAAAAGGGTCATCTAGTCCAACCCTCTACAGGGCAGGTAAAGGTAAAGGTAAAGGTAAAGGACCCCTGGACGGTTGTTGTTGTTTAGTTGTTTAGTTGTGTCTGCCTCTTCGTGACCCCCTGGACCAGAGCATGCCAGGCACTCCTGTCTTCCACTGCCTCCCGCAGTTTGGTCAGACTCATGCTGGTAGCTTCGAGAACACTGTCCAACCATCTCGTCCTCTGTCGTCCCCTTCTCCTTGTGCCCTCCATCTTTCCCAACATCAGGGTCTTTTCCAGGAAGTCTTCTCTTCTCATGAGGTGGCCAAAGTCTGGGAGCCTCAGCTTCAGGATCTGTCCTTCCAGGGAGCACTCAGGGCTGATTTCCTTCCGAATGGAGAGGTTGGATCTTCTTGCAGTCCATGGGACTCTCAAGAGTCTCCTCCAGCACCAGAATTCAAAAGCATCAATTCTTCGGTGGTCAGCCTTCTTGATGGTCCAGCTCTCACTTCCATACATCACTACTGGGAAAACCAGAGCTTTAACTATACAGACCTTTGTTGGCAAGGTGATGTCTCTGCTTTTTAAGATGCTGTCTAGGTTTAATTTAACCTGGACAGTTAAGTCCAGTCAAAGGCGACTACGGGATTAAGGCACTTATCTCGCTTTCAGGCCGAGGAAGCTGGCGTTCCTCTGCAGACAGCTTTCCAGGTCATGTGGCCAGCAGGACTAAACCACCGAACACCGAACACCGTGATGGAAACCAGAGCGAACAGAAACGCAGTTTACCTTCCCGCCACAGCGGTACCTATTTATCTACTTGCACTGGTGTGCTTTCAAACTGCTAGGTTGGCAGGAGCTGGGACCGAGCAACGGGAGCTCACCCCGTTGCAAGGATTTGAACCACCGACCTTCTGATCCAATTTTGCAAATAAGGAATTGAAAGTGATGTTCAGTGATTGGATAGTTACAGAAAGTTGTTACTGTTGCATTGTAGTGGAGCTCTATATAAGCAGGCTGGCTGAACCCTTCAGTTCAGTTCTGTTCTGGCCTGTGAATAAACAAGAGCTGTCTGAAGAATCGCTGTGTTGTCTGATATGTTCACCCACAACTTAACAAAAGAGGAGACTGAGAGGGGTATTTCAAACTGTGTTTCAATGGCTCTTGTTTGTCCCTAGTAAGGGAACGGGCTCTGCACTGACCGATTTGTTGGCGAATGACCCCAATATTCCTCACTCTTTCCTTGGGTTCACGAGAAGTTGTGATGCAGGTGAAATGTTATCATCATTAAGCTGTGGCAATGCACCTTTTAATTGGCTGAATCATTGATCCATTGATTAAAATCAAAGTACTTCATCTGCTTTTCTGTTTTTAAAAAGGCACAGATGTTTGGCAGCGGTTTAGCACTCATAAGTTTCCAAATGAGAATGAGTGTCTCCCTGATGCAAGAATCTACATCCCAGGAATGAGCACATCTGCCGTGAGTCGATGCTTGGTGGGGACTCTGATGGGCCAACGCAGCTCAGGGTGAGTGGGTTCCAGTGCAAGCACAGAGTTTTTTGCAAGCAGAATCTCCCTCTCTGACTCCGTTGTCAAAGATACATGCCCTCCCCTACCAGCATGAGTTTGACCAAACTGCGGGAGGCAGTGGAAGACAGAAGTGCCTGGCGTGCTTTGGTCCAGGGGGTCGCAAAGAGTCTGACACAACTAAACAACAACAACAACAACAACAACAAAATAAATGTTCATAACTGCATGTATAAACCACATGTCTGAAACCCCACAGAAAAAGGTCCTGAAACCATTTCGTCCCTCCCAAATTGACCTCAAATATTTCTCTGCAAGGTCGAAGGAAAATGGAAAAGCCTCCCCATTGTCTTTTCCTTCACAAATCCTGTCTTAAGGGTAGGTCTGTGTATGAATAGGCTGAGCCTGTGACCTGGCTCAGGAACTAAGTATTTATCATTACAAAAGACTGGCCAGGCTCCTCAGGTAATCCAGGTAACCTGCCAGACAGGAGATAAACAATGCACTCAGATTTCTGTTGTAGACTGCTAAGGGAGCTGGGCATGTTTAGCCTGGAGAAGAGGAGGTTAAGGGGTGATATGATAGCCATGTTCAAATATATAAAAGGATGTCACATAGAGGAGGGAGAAAGGTTGTTTTCTGCTGCTCCAGAGAAGCGGACACGGAGCAATGGATCCAAACTACAAGAAAGAAGATTCCACCTAAATATTAGGAAGAACTTCCTGACAGTAAGAGCTGTTCGACAGTGGAATTTGCTGCCAAGGAGTGTGGTGGAGTCTCCTTCTTTGGAGGTCTTTAAGCAGAGGCTTGACAACCATATGTCAGGAGTGCTCTGATGGTGTTTCCCGCTTGGCAGGGGGTTGGACTCGATGGCCCTTGTGGTCTCTTCCAACTCTATGATTCTATGATTCTGTGATGTAGATATGATGTTTCTGGCGGTGGTCTTGGACTCCAGGGCGGGCAATTTAAAATGTCTATATAAGGATGGGCACACCTTTGTTCTGGTTCCTCCTCCTTTCCTGCGTGTGAGGGGAACACCCTGTTGAACAGCTCAATAAAGATCATGCTTACTAGCTGCTTTGCTTCTCAATATTCTCTGGTTGGCCTCTGTTATTTTCTCCTACCAATAGGGAACCTATGTAAGGACTCTATATGGGCTCTTGGATACCCCGTAAGGGAATAAGGGCAGAATTTTGTTTATTACAGTGGGAACTGTAGTTTCTGATGGGTGCTGAGCCTTGTCCGCAGACTCCTTGCCTCCAGCCTGTCTCCTGCTAAAATAACCCTGCTTTCTGAAAAACACAAAACCCGGGTTTACGTGGGGAGGCGGAAATTGGGACAATTATGCAATTACATGTAGATGGGATGGTTTTGCTGGTGTATTCCTGGATTGCAGAAAATGAGTATTTCTGGCTTGCCATTTTCCCTGGTGCAAAAACGGAGGTGCTCTCCCCACCTTTGCTGCAAAGACTTGTTGCAGCTGTTGGTAAACATTTGCTTTAATTAGCTGCAAAAGGGGGGAGTTTTTTTGGGGGGGGGTTGGAAGAGCCCCCTCTCCCCCTCCCCTCGCTCTTTCCCTTTGCACCAGGCCTTCCCCGGGGGCCCCTGTTTTTACTCTGAGTCAGCCAATCTGCTGGGATCGCACCACCGGTTTTATTAATTTGATTAATAACAACGTACGTCATGGAGGTCATTACCCGCTAATCGGCGATGACAAGGTTGTCAGAGTGTGTCCCTCTGAGGGACAATTTCCCATCCCCTCTTCTCTCCGCGCCCAACACTCTGGGCTTTCAATTGCATTAATTAAAAATCTGAGGAAATAACTCGGCTCTTCGGGGACCTTTCGGATATTACAAGCCAGGCTGGGAAGGTTTCGCCACTCCAGAGATTTTTCCCCAGGCAAAAGAGGGGAAGGCGCCTTCAGGTGATCTGGCCTTTGGGACTTTTTTTGGTTTAGAGGAAATGGCGATGTGATAGAAGTTTATAAAAGGATGGTCTGGAGGAAGTGGAGAGAAAAAAAAAGGTTTTTTTCCTTCTTTCATAATTCCAGGAGTTGTGGGTATCCAGTGAAGCTGAATGTTGGAAGTTTTGGGGGAAATAAGGGCAGACTTAAACTGTGGAACTCACTGCCACTGGAGACAGTGGTGCCTACCAATTTGAATGTCTTTTAAAGAGGATTTGATGGCTCTGCTCTGCCTTCACAGTCAGAAGCTGCAATACTTTGGCCTTTGGCTTAGAATCAATTTGGTTCCCTTCCCCTCTTTCTTTTTTCCTTTCTCCTTCTGTGTTGGAACTCCTATTTGGGGACTTCCCTGGCTTTTTTTCTGGCCCACGTAGGACCAGTCTGGATAGTTGGCCTTGGTGAAGACTTGACGTTTTCATCCCCCAAAATTTTTTTGATTGAGTTTCCATTGAAATGAGGCTGCATTTTAATGTTTTAATGTTGTATTTTAATTTTGTTTATTATTATTATTATTATTATTATTATTATTATTATTATTACTTCTGAATACTGGTCACTAGAAACCACAGAGAGTACTCTTGTGCTTGAGTCCTGCATGCGAGTTTCCTACACAGTTCTGACACTCTCCCCTCCAGTGGTCTGTTGTTACCACCCCCAAGAGAAAAATCTCAGGTGTTTTCAGGAAAGTTTTTTTTTTGAAATCTGTTTTAATTCATTATATATAGCTTCCCAATATTCCTTAATTGCTTTACAGGACCACCACATGTGGAAAAAGGATCCCTCATTTTCAATACACTTGCCACATAAACCCTTTTCTTTTTTAGACATTCTTGCCAATCTGGTGGGTGTTAAATACTGTTCTTTTATCTGTCCCGAATCTTCCAGCATTCAGCTGCATTGAATGCAGTTCTGGTTTGATGAAAGAGGGAGAGAAAAAAATTCATAATATAATATAATATAATATATATGCATGCATAATATAATATAATATAATATAATATAATATAATATAATATTATAAACATCTATCGTGTCCCTTCAGAGGATGACTCAGAGGATGAAGTCACATAACCTAAACAACCTAAACAATACTTTTGGAGGGGCAGAAACAGCACTGTGTGAGGTGTGTGTGTGTCCCTCCAAATTCAGTTGTGGAAGGAAGCACACCCAGCTGTTACCCTGTGGTTGTGGTCCCCCTGTTGTTGTTGTCATTTAGTCGTGTCCGACTCTTCGTGACCCCCTGGACCAGAGCACGCCAGGCACTCTTCTCTTCCACTGCCTCCCACAGTTTGGTCAAGCTCATGCTGGTCTCTTCGAGAACACTGTCCCACCATCTCGTCCTCTGTCGTCCCCTTCTCCTTGTGCCCTCCATCTTTCCCAACATCAGGGTCTTTTCCAGGGAGTCTTCTCTTCTCCTGAGGTGGCCAAAGTCTTGGAGCCTCAGCTTCAGGATCTGTCCTTCCAGTGAGCACTCAGGGCTGATTTCCTTCCGAATGGAGAGGTTTGATCTTCTTGCAGTCCATGGGACTCTCAAGAGTCTCCTTCAACACCATAATTCAAAAGCATTAATTCTTCTGTAATCAGCCTTCTTTATGGTCCAGCTCTCACTTCCATACATACTGGGAAAACCATACCTTTGACTATATGAACCTTTGTCGGCAAGGTGATGTCTCTGCTTTTTAAGATGCTTTCTAGGACTGTCATTGCTTTTCTCCCAAGAAGCAGGTGTCTTTTAATTTCCTGACTGCTGTCACCATCTGCAGTGATCATGGAGCCCAAGAAATTTAAATCTCTCCCTGCCTCCATTTCTTCCCCTTCTATTTGCCAGGAGGTGATGGGCCCAGTGGCCATGATCTTCGTTTTTTTGATGTTGAGCTTCAGACCATATTTTGCGCTCTCCTCTTTCACCCTCATTAAAAGGTTCTTTAATTCCTCCTCACTTTCTGCCATCAAGGTTGTGTCATCTGCATACAGTGGTACCTCGGGTTAAGTACTTAATTTGTTCCGGAGGTCCGTACTTAATCTGAAACTGTACTTAACCTGAAGCACCACTTTAGCTAATGGGGCCTCCTGCTGCCGCCGCGCTGCCAGAGCACAATTTCTGTTCTCATCCTGAAGCAAAGTTCTTAACCTGAAGCACAATTTCTGGGTTAGCGGACTCTGTAACCTGAAGCGTATGTAACCCGAGGTACCACTGTATCTGAGGTTGTTGATCTTTAGTCCCCCCTACCATTCTCCTCTCCATCACGCCACACCTGGAATTATACCTGCCTGATAAGCCTTTGGCGGGAGTTTGTGGGCAACAATTCTGTGTTTGCCCTGACATCTGAGGATTGTGTGTGCGTGTGTGTGTGCTGTTGTCGCTGTGGTTTGCTGGCTGCAGTGCCGAAGTCAGACTGGGGTTGAAATGTCAGGCTGTGTTATGATGCCAGGGAGGAACTATTCAGCCTGGCAGCGCCCACAGCCTGGAAGAGATCAAAACGGAAAGAGCCGGGTGATTTGGAAGGGGGCGCTCATTGCGTGGGCAAAAAACGCTGTCACAGCAGAACGTCTTCCTTGCAGCAGCCGGAGAAATTGAGCTGAGAGACACAGTGAAACAACACGTGCATGTGTGGGCATTTGCATGCTAAACTAAAGAACTTTGCACTAACAGTTCCAGGGTAATGCGCAAAAGAATCCCTCCTTTTGTGACTGAGTGTGTGTTTTTGCAGGAATTTATGTATAGGTTGGGGGGGGGGGTTGCCCCTTCAGCAGATATCATGCACATGCAGCCCACTACCAAAATCAGCACAATCGCTTTTGTGATTTGTCCCCACAAAACACTTCATCACAGTTTCTTCCTATCTATTCAAAGGGCCTCTGCTGCACGATACCAAATGGAAGAATTCACTGATTGATGTATCTGTGTACTGGCTCACTGGGAAACCTTCAGAAATTCCTATAGACATGTGAGCTCAGCTACTCAGCAGCCCTCTGCCTGAGTGATAATCCCTGGCATCCTGATACCTGAGTGCCAGACAGGCAGCCTGTTATGTACTGAGTTGAATAGGATCCAAAATGCAGCAGTCTGATTGGTCCTAGAACAATAGGATTCAGAATGCAGCAGTCTGATTGGTCCTAGAACAATGCAGCAGTATGATTGGTCCACAAGAGCCACCCAATCCAACTCCAGGTGGCAGTGAATCCACAACTTGATTGGCCTACAGGAGAATGCCGGAATTAGCCAATCACGTTCAGCCCATTGTGTAAATAATGTATATAAAGCAGATATTTTGGGGGAACTTCCATTCCTCCTCACCACTATGAGCTGAATAAAGAGCATGAAATCCACTCTTGACTCCGAGTATATTTCATAGCCATTCTAGAAATAACAAACCCAGATGAAGACAAAAGGGTGTGATGAACTTGGCTGGGAAACAGGGAAACGTAAATATCTCTTTTGTTACACTTGATGGGTGTTTGGTGGAGGGCAAGGGGAACCATGGGGCAGGGTCCAGGATGCTCAGATTACTGCCACCAGACCTCCCCTTTCATGATGTATTAGTGATGTAGTTTGGGGGGGTGTAACATGGGGATAGATAAACTTTATTCGCATTAGCCAACAGCCATAGCAACATAAGATGAGCAATATATATAATTAAAAAGAGAACAATGGGTAAAAATGACAATCACGGGGATTAGCAGCTAATAAAAGTTTGGGTTGGTTGCTAGTTCCTGCCTGAACCCTGTCCTGCTTTTCTGCCTGCCAGAGTTCCTGACTTCACCCGACTCCCTGCCCTGCACCCAGCTTCAGCTACTACGGACTGTCTCCACGTTGCACCTTTGACCACGGACCGGACTTGGACCTCGCCTCTCGGGTAACCCATGGGGCCAGCACAGTGATAATAAAAATAACTTTAAAATAGGCAGCCTGCATCAAAAAAGTAACATTCAACAATCAATCAGAATAGTAGAAAATAATAATATCAACATATAAAAGTTAAACAGGGATTCTTCAGCTGTGATTCCTGTGCCCCGGGGGTTGGACTAGATGATCCTTGGGTGTCCCTCTCAACAACTCTATGATCCTGTGGCCCTAGCAGAAGGAAAGGCCCCTCTTCCTTTGCAGTTTCCCGTTAGGCGGAACCGTTCTCCAACTTCTCCCTTGGGCTCCCACCCTGCTGAGCTCAGCCGGAGGAGCCAAGTCTTCTTGTGTTCAAGGAAATCGCAAGGGTTTCTTTCCCTCCGATGGCTTTGCTGGACGCCTGCCCTCGTTAGATAATTCATAACCGATGGAAGGAAAAGGAGGGTCCCACAAGAGCCCCAGGCCCTTGGGGGACGAGTAATGGACTGGCCGATTCTCCAGCGGGACACATCCAACCGCTTCCTGGCTTAGGAGTGCACTTTGCATATCCCAGACTCTTTCACGGAGCAAAAATATTGAAATAACTGAATGGCGTCTGAGGGTGGCCGCACTGTTAGATATTCCTTTCCTTTCTTCTTTGCAAGAAGCAAAGCTGCAGGGAACCAGGCAGAGGGCCTTCTCGGTGGTGGCGCCCACCCTGTGGAACACCCTCCCACCAGATGTCAAAGAGATAAACAACTACCTGACATTTAGAAGACATCTGTTCAGGGAAGTTTTTAACGTGTGACATTTTAATGTACCGTATTTTTTTTCTATAAGACTCACTTTTTCCCTCCTAAAAAGTAAGGGGAAATGTGTGTGCGCCTTACGGAGCGAATGCAGGCTGCGCAGCTATCCCAGAAGACAGAACAGCAAGAGGGATTGCTGCTTTCACTGTGCAGCGATCCCTCTTGCTGTTCTGGCTTCTGAGATTCAGAATATTTTTTTTCTTGTTTTCCTCCTCCAAAAACTAGGTGCGTCTTGTGGTCTGGTGCGTCTTATAGAGCGAAAAATACGGGTAGTTTTAATCTTTGTCAGAAGCCACCCAGAGTGTCAGGGGAGGCCCAGCCAGATGGGCAGGGTACAAATAAATTATTATTATTATTATTATTATTATTATTATTATTATTATTATCTCTATAATATTTTTATATTGATTTTTTTTTCTTAGAAAAGGAAAACAAAAATGGCACCAAAGCAATATTTCTCATGCAGAAGTCCCTGTATGTATAGGGGATACTTTTGGAAAACTTTGCAGGACATGGAAAAAAGTGGCTAGAGGGAAGTTTCTCTCCTTCTCACCTAACACTAGAACTCGTGGATGTACAACGCAGCTGAATGTCGGAAGATTCGAGACAGATAAAAGGAAGTCCTTCTTCACGCAGCACAGAGTTAAACTGCGGAACTCCCTGCCACAGGAGGCAGGGATGGCCACCATATTGGATGGCTTTGAAAGAGGATGAGACAAATTTGAGGAGGTGGAGAGGGCTATCGATGGCGACTAGTCGTGATGGCTCAGCTCTGCCTCCATTCCCGGAGGCAGCCATGCTTCTGAATGCTACTCACTGGAAACCACAGGGGAAAGAATGTGTCCTTGTGCTCAGATTCCGCCTTTTGGTTTCCCTCGGGCATTTGGTTGGCCCCTGTGGGAGCAGGAAGCTGGGCTAAATGGGCCCCTTGTGGCTTAGGGCCCTCGTATCTACAGGACTGCCTCCCCTGGTCTGCCCCACAGAGGTCCTTAAGGTCCATGAATAGCCATAGTTTAGAGGTCCCTAAGGAAGTCAGACTATCCTCCACCAGGGCCAGGGCCTTCTCAGTGATGGCTCCCACCTGGTGGAACACTCTGTCCCAGGAGACCAGGGCCATGCGGGATTTAACCTCCTTCCATCAGGCCTGCAAGACAGAGCTATTCCGCCTGATCTTAATTTGAATTCAGCCTGATCTTTTATTTTCCTTCTCTTCCCTCCCCCTCCCCTTTTTATGAAGATCACCCACTCTGAGACCCCACAGCTAATTCTCCCCTGGTCTCCTCGATGGCCCAAGTAGGACCAATTCAGCCAGCTAGCCCTGGGGATTATCTAATTGATTTTTTATTTTTATTGTTATTCATGTTTTTATACTGTATTTTATGCTGCTTTTATAATTAAGTGTTTTAAATTTGTTGTTAGCCGCCCTGAGCCTGGTTTTTGAACCGGGAAGGGCAGGGTATAAATAAATTTATCATCATCATCATCATCATCATCACAGGCCTGATCCAGCTGGTTCCTATATTATTATGAAGGGGACTGCAGCAAGCCCAGCCTTGGAAGCAATTGTCCCCACACCATATCAAAGCTTTAACTGGACCAACTTAAAAATAAATAAACCAGTTAGTTAACCTGGCGAGAGTCCCCTTGAGAACGTGCAGAAAGCCTCCTACCTCACCAATGCCCCATGTGAGCCAGGGACACAAACAGGCCCTGTGACTTCAAATAGCAACGATTCACAGGAGCTGAATTGGCACAGGGGCCCGTTCCGAAATGGGGAAGAATCAATGGCCGATGGAAAAATGGGATGCTCGTCGGGTGACATGGGGGTGTTATTGTTCAGCCGCATTGCCTGCAGTCTCTTGCAGCTTGCGGAATAAAGAGCAGGACCTCCCCCCCCCTCTGCCCCCATCGGAGCTCTGCAAATTCCCCGCACTGCCTGTATTACAGGGTACATTTAATTGCATCAACAGTAATTAAGAATGAAACGTGCATCCAGGGTGGATAGGGTTAATGTTGCCATGGGGACCTTAACATATTAATTTCCCTGATTGTTTGCGTGAGACACAACGTTAAGCAACAGAAGGGCCTGGACTTAAAGGGATATAGACTCATTTTTGTCACGCCTCTGGACTGGACTAGACTGACACGGTGTGCTGTTTGTGGGGCGGGACTTGGAGACTGTTTGGAGATGGGGTCTCAGGAAAATCTGGCATCTCAGCACTTTCCCAAGAAATTGGACTTCGAGGATGAAAACATAAAGCCCTGCTAGATTCACCATCCCTTTGCCTAACCTACCTCACAGGGTTGTGGTGAGGATGAAATGAGGATGAAACGTCTTGAGATCGTTTGAAGATAAGGGTGTTGTTGTTGTTTAGTCGTTTAGTCGCGTCCGACTCTTCGTGACCCCCTGGACCAGAGCACGCCAGGCACTCCTGACTTCCACTGCCTCTCGCAGTTTGGTCAAACTCATGCTGGTTGCTTCGAGAACACTGTCCCACCATCTCGTCCTCTGTCGTCCCCTTCTTCTTGTGCCCTCCATCTTTTCCAGGGAGTCTTCTCTTCTCCTGAGGTGGCCAAAGTCTTGGAGCCTCAGCTTCAGGATCTGTCCTTCCAGTGAGCACTCAGGGCTGATTTCCTTAAGAATGGAGAGGTTGGATCTTCTTGCAGTCCATGGGACTCTCAAGAGTCTCCTCCAGCACCATAATTCAAAAGCATCAATTCTTCGGCGATCAGCCTTCTTGATGGTCCAGCTCTCACTTCCATATGCGGTGGTACATAAATGTAAAAAGAAGATAAAACAAATAAACGGCAGCTAGACTGGTGACTGGGAGTGGCTGCCGGACCACATAACACTGGTCTTGAAATAGCTACACTGGCTCCCAGTACGTTTCTGAGCACAATTCAAAGTGTTGGTGCTGACCTTTAAAGCCCTAAATGGCCTCGGTCCAGTATACCTGAAGGAGCATCTCCACCCCCATCATTCAGCCTGGACACTGAGGTCCAGCTCTGAAGGCCTTCTGGCGGTTCCCTCACTGCAAACCACCCTCTGCTCCCCTCTTTGCTAACATTCTGTTATTGAAGCTTCCCCACTTCAAAGACTTTTTGAAATACGGCAACCGCAGCTGGGCTGGAAACTGGCCGGACGCTGGAGACACAGAGACCAGGGAGCAAAGTGCTGGATCCTGTGTTATTTTTCTAGAAGAATAGGTGCCAGAGCTCCAGAAGCACAAGCCCCACCTCCCTGGCTCAGTCCAAAGCTGTGACCAGTGGAGAAACAAGATCTGCTGGCATGTTAACACTGTGAGTCCCTTCATCTCACACTCAGGTTGTATATATATATATATGTATAAGCAAAATCACATAACCTAAAGACACCACAGCCCCGTTGACCTTCTTTCCAAGGAAACTGAACCTTGGGTAAGCTCCTGGAACCGCTTGGAGGTGGAGTGTAACAGTACTCATTCCTTTTAATAATAATAATAATAATATAAATAATAATAATAATTTATTATTTATACCCTGCCTGTACAGAACACCAATAGCAATAATAAAAAAGCAACAACATCAAACATTAAAAACTTCCCTAAACAGGGCTGCCTTCAGATGTCTTCTAAAAGATGTCTTCTGGTAGTTGTTGTTCTCTTTGACATCTGCTGGGAGTGCGTTCCAAATGGTGGGTGCCACCACCGAGAAGGCCCTCTGCCAGGTTCCCTGCAACTTGGCTTCTTGCAGTGAGAGAACCGCCAGAAGGACCTCGGCGCTGGACCTCAGTGTCCGGGCTGAATGATGGGGGTGGAGACGCTCCTTCAGGTATACAAGACCGAGGCTCTTTAGGGCTTTCAAGGTCAGCACCAACACTTTGAATTGTGCTCGGAAACATACTGGGAGCCAATGTAGGTCTTTCAAGACCGGTATTATATGGTCTCGGTGGCCACTCCCAGCCTCCAGTTTGGCTGCCTTATTCTGGATTAGTTGCAATTTCCGGGTCACCTTCAAAGGTAGCCCCACACAGAGCGCATTGCAGTAGTCCAAGCGGGAGATAACCAGAGCATGGACCACTCTGGCGAGACAGTCCGCGGGCAGCTAGGGTCTCATCCTGCGCACCAGATGGAGCTGGTAAGCAGCTGCACTGGACACAGAATTGACCTGCACCTCCATGGACAGCTGTGAGTCAAAAATGACCCCTAGGCTGTGCAAATGGGCCTTCAGGGACACAGTCAGCCCATTCAGGACCAGGGAGTCCTCCACACATACCTACCCCCTGTCCCCCCCAAACTGTATATTTCTGTCTTGTCAGGATCCAACCTCAATCTGTTAGCTGCAATTCATTTTATTTCCACAGCCTCAGAATAGGCAGGGCCAGATTCACTCTGCCCAGTGTACCGATCTGCCCAGTGTACCAGGATGCATCGGGTGCCCAGGCTGCCAGCCTTGAGTGCACATGCGCGATTGGAGATGCCTCGGATGGAGGATGCAAAAGCGCAAGGCCCCTTTAAGAGCAAAGAAAGGCCACCTTTTGCTGAGTTTGCACTTCGGCTGTAGCGTGTAATGCTCTGGCTGCTGTGGGAATTGCTCTCTGATATTGAACAGGTAAACAAAGCATGGCTCAGAGAAAAGCTTATACAAATGGACTGTGCGCGAGCTGGATGTCCCAAAGGTGTGCGAGGCTTTGCTGGGCTGCTCTGATCTCTCTGCAAGACATGCAGAGGCCGGGGCGTCTTCCGCTCAACCCCGAGGGCTGCTGCTTGGACATCATCTTAAAGTTATCCAATTTCCTGCAACGAGCGCATGTTTGCAAATGCACGATGCAGTTTGCAAACTGCCCATTGCTTTGTTCCAGGACAAAACTGCAAGTCCGTATCTCAGCTAGAATAGAAGAATACACCCATTTCGGTCCTTCCAGTTTCTCCGAATCTCAAATTCAGTTCTTCACATTTTTGCAGCAATTTGCAACTTTCTTTTTTTTAAAAAAAGTATCCTCATTTCGTAATGCCACTCTGCAACCAAACAATGTTTACAGCAATGCCTATATTAGAAGGTAAAGGGACCCCTGACCGTTAGGTCCAGTCGTGACTGACTCTGGGGTTGCGGCGCTCATCTTACTTTATTGGGCGAGGGAGCCGGCGTACAGCTTCCGGGTCATGTGGTCAGCAGAGTGCGAACCAGAGCAGCGCACGGAAACACCGTTTACCTTCCTACCAGAACGGTACCTATTTATCTACTTGCACTTTGACGTGCTTTCGAACTGCTAGGTTGGCAGGAGCAGGCACCGAGCAACGGGAGCTCCCCCCGTCGCGGGGATTCGAACCGTCAACTTTCTGATCGGCAAGTCCTAGGCTCTGAGGTTTAACCCACAGCGCCACCCGCGTTCCTTAATGCCTATATTAAGGTACAGGTAAAGGGACCCCTGACCATTAGGTCCAGTCGTGACCAACTCTGGGGTTGTGGCGCTCATCTCGCTTTATTGGCCGAGGGAGCCGGCGTACAGCTTCCGGGTCATGTGGCCAGCAGGATTAAGCCGCTTCTGGCGAACCAGAGCAGCACACGGAAACAACGTTTACCTTCCTGCCGGAGTGGTACCTATTTATCTACTTGCACTTTGACGTGCTTTCGAACTGCTAGGTTGGCAGGAGCAGGGACCGAGCAACGGGAGCTCACCCCGTCATGGGGATTTGAACCGCCGACCTTCTGATCGGCAAGTCCTAGGCTCAGTGGTTTAACCCACAGCACCACCCGCGTCCCTTAATGCCTATATTAGGAGGAAGTAAAAATGAATATATTAGTGAAAACAACAAATATGCATTGCTTTAGGGAGAATTGCTTGCAAACACGTGTGCAGTAGTGAAAACTATATACAGAACACATTTATTAGAAGTTCACATTATAAGACTGATGGATTTTCATGAGTATTTATTTATTTATTTATTTTTTTGCAAATTACTTCAAAAACGTGGGGAGTTGAACCGAAGATGGGAAAAATGAATAACAATGGGGAAAAAAGGGAAAGGTTTGTGCATTTCCTGTTCAGAGAGCAAAGGAAATGTGAGGATTTGGTTCTGGAGCAAGTGAGTTGAAGGCAGTGTGGGGAGAGCTGTGCCCTGCAAAACCAGGGCTGGGGGACCTGTGCCCCCCAATTTTGTTCGATACCCTAACTCCCACCTGTTCCAGCCAGTGTGGCCAGTATGCAGGGATTATGGGAGTTACCTCTGGAGGGCAATATCTTCCTACATAGCATAGCAAAAACAAAACAAAACACCTCTCCATAGTTACGGGCCAATCTGACCTGAGCAGAGGGAGGAGGTAATCTTTAATTCCAGAAAACTGAGTTGTAGAATTCAGCAAATCTCAAAATCTCACTTGCAGAAGGCCTGTTTATTTGAACATCCATCCCGATTCCTTTGCACTAAGTGCCCAAGGAGGTTATATGACGCTGCACCGACATTTCTCTATTGCTGCACTTATTGCAAAAAAATATAAAAGTCCAGTGGTGAGTGCATGTGTGGAGTGTTGCGCAAAAGCCCCGAGACAACATTGATTGCAGTGAAATTCACGGGGTGTGACCTTGGGGGCCAGTCGCACTGCCTCTCGGCCCAACCTACCTCACAGGGTTGTCGTAGGGAGGGAGAACCAAACACATCACCAATTCAGTCCCCTGAATTTTTGACTCCAGTCTGCAATGTTGCGCATCTCCTCCGCCTGTTGCCATCCAGACGCTGTGGTGGAGCAAGTCCTGCACCCAGGGGTGGGGCCAGCCGGGGCAGGATGCTCTGTGGGGCCTCTGAGGAGTCTGCCTGCCTCCTCCCATTCATCTGCCCTATAGCTGAGGGGGTAGGGGGCAGGCAGACCATTTGGGGCAGCACGGAGCCTGCGGACACCCATGCCACCGCGTCACCACTCGGCATTTTGTCATCCCCCTCAGTGGTGACACCTGGGGCGAACCGCCCCCTGCCCCGCCTTTCCTCTGCCCCTGTTCAGACCCTGTGATCCTTCACAATACAGTGGTACCTCGGGTTAAGAACTTAATTCGTTCCAGAGGTCCGTTCTTAACCTAAAACTGTTCTTAACCTGAGGTACCACTTTAGCTAATGGGGCCTCCTGACACTGAGGTCCAGCACCGAGGGCCTTCTGGCGGTTCCCTCGCTGCGAGAAGCCAAGTTACAGGGAACCAGGCAGAGGGCCTTCTTGGTGGTGGTGCCCACCCTGTGGAACGCCCCCCCCCCATCTGATGTCAAGGAAATAAACAACGATTTTTAGAAGACATCTGAATGCAGCCCCATTTAGGGAAGCTTTTAATGTTTGATGAATTATTGTATTTTAATACAGTGGTAACTCGGGTTAAGGGACGTGGGTGGCACTGTGGGTTAAACCACAGAGCCTAGGACTTGCCGATCAGAAGGTCGGTGGTTTGAATCTCCGTGACGGGGTGAGCTCCCGTTGCTCGGTCCCTGCTCCTGCCAACGTAGCAGTTCGAAAGCACGTCAAAGTGCAAGTAGATAAATAGGTACCGCTCCGGCGGGAAGGTAAACAGCGTTTCCGTGCGCTGTTCTGGTTCACCAGAAGCGGCTTAGTCATGCTGGCCACATGACCACATGAGCTGTACGCCGGCTCCCTCGGCCAGTAAAGCGAGGTGAGTGCCGCAACCCCAGAGTTGGCCACAACTGGAGCTAATGGTCAGGGGTCCCTTTACCTTTTTACCTTGGGTTAAGAATTTAATTCGTTCTGGAGGTCTGTTCTTAACCTGACACTGTTCTTAACCTGAAGTACCACTTTAGCTAATGGGGCCTCCCACTGCCGCTGCCGCGCGATTTCTGTTCTCATCCTGAAGCAAAGTTATTAACCCAAGGTACTATTTCTGGGTTAGCAGAGTCTGAAGCGTCTGTAACCTGAAGCATCTGTAACCCGAGTTACCACTGTATCAGGGCTCAGTTCCCTTGTGCCATGACTTAAGAGACGGACGTTTCTTTCCAACCGGATCCCAGGGGTCTTTGGGACCCTTCCCCTTCTGTCTTCCCCTGTCCAGTATTTACGCCGCTGCTCTCCCCTCCCTGCTCATCCTTTTGCAATTTGGATGCTCCGGCGATATTATAGTGGTATTTTCACCCCACCTGAGGGATGCATTTGGCGTCTTATTATTGTAAGGCTGACGGCCGTTACTGTACACAGGGCGGCCATCACTCCTGCTCGGCAGACAGCTTAACGGTATCTGAGCTGGGCAGGACCCCTTCAGAGATATTAGAGAGAAAGGCTCTGATTATTGTTCTTATTTAAAAGAAGGAAAGGGGGGAAAGGTGCCACCGAAAGCCAATCGAAGCGTGTTATTAGGAGGAGAATCCTCCTAGGGCCTTTTGCGGGGCTGTTGGAAGCATAAAATGGCACTGGGGGTGAGCTTCTCTCCCTCTTTCCCTCCCCACCCATCTCTCCTCTTATGGGTTTGTGGCTGTGGCAGCAGAGACCATTTCTCTGGCCTAAACCTCTCTCTGGGGACGACTTTGGGGGTTCCCCGAAGGATGGATGAGTGAGAGACAGACAGAGGGCTGATCCCACGGACAGGCCCAGGGTTCACAATCCAGCAGGAAATAATCCTTGGCTCCCTCGTTGGAAGAAATGGAAGTTCTGTGAAAAGTAACAGGATTTCTTTTCTTTTTAAAAATCGTTTTTATTCGATTTTACAAATACAAAATGATAACAAACCAATTGCATATCCATATATAGAGATTACTCTGAATTTCACGACTTCCCCCACCCCCTCCGTGGGTCTTATTCTCAACATTGGTAACTGCATATTATTCCATAATCTATATTTTATATCAATCCATATTGTCCATGGGATGTGGGTAGCACTGTGGGTTAAACCACTGAGCCTAGGACTTGCTGATCAGAAGGTTGACAGTTTGAATCTCCGCGACGGGGTGAGCTCCCATTGCTTGGTCCCTGCTCCTGCCAACCTAGCAGTTTGAAAGCACGTCAAAGTGCAAGTAGATAAATAGGTACTGCTCTGGCGGGAAGGTAAACGGCGTTTTCATGTGCTGCTCTGGTTCGCCAGAAGCGGCTTAGTCATGCTGGCCACATGACCTGGAAGCTGTACGCCGGCTCCCTCAGCCAGTAAAGCAAGATGGAAAAGACCCTGATGTTGGGAAAGATGGAGGGCACAAGGAGAAGGGGACCTCAGAGGACGAGATGGTGGGACAGTGTTCTCGAAGCAACCAGCATGAATCTGAGCTAACTGCGGGAGGCAGTGGAAGACAGAAGTGCCTGGCGTGCTCTGGTCCAGGGAGTCATGAAGAGGCGGGGACTTTTCCAGGGAGTCTTCTCTTCTCATGAGGTGGCCAAAGTATTGGAGCCTCAGCTTCAGGATCTGTCCTTCCACTCAGGGCTGATTTCCAGAATGGACCAGTATGATCTTCTTGCAGTTCATGGGACTCTCAAGAGTCTCCTCCAGCACCAGAATTCAAAAGCATCCATTCTTCGGTGATCAGCCTTCTTGATGGTCCAGCTCTCACTTCCATACATCACTACTGGGAAAACCATAGCTTGAACTATACGGTCCTATACGAGAGCCAGTGTGGTGTAGTGGTTAAGAGCGGTAGTCTTGTAATCTGGGGAACCGGGTTTGCGTCTCCGCTCCTCCACATGCAGCTGCTGGGTGACCTTGGGCCAGTCACACTTCTCTGAAGTCTCTCAGCCCCACTCACCTCACAGAGTGTTTGTTGTGGGCGAGGAAGGGAAAGGAGAATGTTAGCCGCTTTGAAACTCCTTAAAGGGAGTGAAAGGCGGGATATCAAATCCAAACTCTTCTTCTTTTTCTTCCTCATACCTTTAGTCTATGCTGCCTGATCATCAGTCTACATGCACTCTTTAATATTAGTTAACAGGTACAACAGCTTGACCTTCATTCAACTGTGCTGCACTGCATTCTGCAACTGCATGCAACATATTGCCTTGCAACCAGTCCATGCAGAATGTAGGCATCCTATATATAGAAAGGAGCAAACCAGTGATATTTTAGGGAACAGGCTAGCAGGCGAGGCCCATTACTTACATCATAAGAGTCTACACAACACGAAACACTATTGCTATATGGAGGTTTTATTTTATTTGTTTTTTTATTTTATATTTTGGAAATGTACATCCACTTTCCCCCCCTTTAATTTTCTGGGGGGTCCCCAAGAGAGTGGGGCCTAAGCTATAGCTTGTTTAGCTTATACGTAAATACATATCGAGTTTGCGCTAATATCAAAGATGTTGAGAGTTAGAGCAAAAATAATAATTGATTTTTTAAAAATCCAATATCAAAGGGCTATTATTATGACTTGAGAAGAACCCTGCACACCTGAAATTATATGGGGAAAATGTCTTCCTCATCAAAAGGGGTCCCAGAGTTAGAACTCTGTCTCCAGACTGACACGCCGGAGGACATATTACCGGAATGAATGGGAACCAGCCGGCCATCTCATCTGCCCGTTAACTGTCCATCGTGAGCTCTTGCTTAGGAGAGTCAGATAAGGACTCTCCTCGCAGTAACCTATCAATCACAGACACCTGTCAATAAAACCCTGACACGATCAATGGCCGGGGCCCTGGTAATTACATTTTCGAGATCAAATGCATATATAAATGTTTCATTTGGGTAAATGTTCTTTTTGGAGAGAGGGGTGTCTGAGAGGGTCCCATTGATCGGGTAAATGGCCCGAGATAAAGAGGACTCCATGCAGAGGAACCAAAGGGATTTGCTGTGATGATGGATAGGAAGACTCCAAACCAGCTGTCTAACATCATCCTGATTCTTTTGATGCCCTGGGGAGAACGCCAGACGTCCCTCCCTTTTGATCCTTGTGCAGACGTCCACCCAGATCCACACTCACAGGCCGACACCAGCAATGGCTAAACGTTAGATCTGGACACTGATTTGGGGCACTTGCGTCCTTCTGAACAAGTTTAGATATGGGCAATGCCACAGGTCTGGCGCACGTGGGATGTGCAGTGATGTATTGAGGGCCAGCAAGGGGACATCTCTGCTGAAACCTGGACTCAGCTCATGCCAATCTACTTGGCAACCTTCGTGTGTGGGCAATGATGTCTGTTTGCTGGATGGAGCAAAGGGTCCGAGAGGCTGATAGGACCTCATCTTATAAAAACAAGAAATGAAAATGGAGAAAACATTGCATGACTTATGTTCTGTCAATACAGTCATACCTTGGAATAAATACGCTTCAGGATAAGTATTTTTGGGTTGCGCTCCATGGTGACCCAGAAGTAACAGAGCGTGTTACTTCCGGGGTTCGCTGCTCGCGCATGCGCCGACAGTCAAAATGACGTCACGTGCATGCACAGAAGTGGCAAAACGCGACCCGTGCACCGGAGATACACTGTTGCATCTTACGTTCTGTTCAGGATGTGAACGGGGCTCCGGAATGGATCCTGTTCGCATCCCAAGGTACCACTGTATATATATTTCTTTCGGTTGTCTTGCTATTTCATGTTGTTGTTGTTTGTTGTTGTTGAGTCGTTTAGTCGTGTCCGCCTCTTCGTGACCCCCTGGACCAGAGCACGCCAGGCACTCCTGTCTTCCACTGCCTCCCGCAGTTTGGTCAAACTCATGCTGGTCACTTCAAGAACACTGTCCCACCATCTCGTCCTCTGTCGTCCCCTTCTCCTTGTGCCCTCCATCTTTCCCAACATCAGGGCCTTTTCCAGGGAGTCTTCTCTTCTCCTGAGGTGGCCAAAGTATTGGAGCCTCAGCTTCAGGATCTGTTCTTCCAGGGAGCACTCAGGGCTGATTTCCTTCAGAATGGAGAGGTTGGATCTTCTTGCAGTCCATGGGACTCTCCAGAGTCTCCTCCAGCACCAGAATTCAAAAGCATCCATTCTTCGGCGATCAGCCTTCTTTGTGGTCCAGCTCTCACTTCCATACATCACTACTGGTGCTATTTCATAAATTATTTGAACCTACAATTTCCCTTGGGTTTTTTGGGTTTCCACTGGTGCCAGATATTGGGGGCGCTAGGGGCTCCAGGCCCCTCAATATTTTGCATCAGGGGGCCAACATCCCTCTACAGGCGCTCCCCCCCAGTGCACGCTGGACGGGCAGGAGGAGGCTCAAAGCTCCGCCTCCTCCCCACCGCACATTCCATTGGGGAGAACAAGTCACATGACATCACGGGACGTGTCATGTAACATCACGCAATACGTCACGTGGTGCGCCCCCCAATATGGGGGTCAAATTGGCATCTTTGGGGGTTCCTGTCATCTCATTCAAACCATGCAGTTCACAGAGCATACTGGACTTGAGTGGAGCTTTCAAACTCCTCCCTCACCCTGCCTGTGTGTCGTCTGTGCTAATTTGTAATCTCACAGCTCCTTGGCTCAATTAATCCAAATTCTGTCACAGGGAAAGCTGAATGCTGTGATCTGTTTAATTTATGCCATCAAAATTTATTTCATCAAAAAAAGAAACGGGAGCAGAAATTTGTCACAATTTGCATGTTTCTCCCAGTTCAGGAACAGACGTCATACCAACAATTTATGTGGTGCATTCGCTATCATGGTTTGTTTTGTTTTTAGTCCACAAAGGCTATGTAAATAATTGCATTGTTTCTGTTGTTTTCCTCCCACTGTAATGCATGGGCATTAATTATACAATTAATTTGCATTAGTTTTGGCCGTAGCTGATACTGAGATGAAAAACGTAGGTTTTAGTGGAACGGAATCACTTCTGACTGCGAGGAATGCAGGACATGGCAGAAACTGCTGACTCCTTACATCCCTGCCAAATCCGTCATATTGCTCAAGGCTGATGTGCAGCCGAAAAGTCAAGCAAGAGCACGGGTAAGATTTTCAAAATCTTAAGAATTAAAAATAAAGAATTTCTGGTTCTCAGATTTTAGAATGAAAAAAAAACCCTCCCCCACCCGACCCCTGGAAATTGCATTTGAATATTTCTTTGGCTTTTCAGATTCTGCGCTAAATTTTCAAATAATGATAGGACACATCTGGAGTGGACGTTCAGTGTCCTCTGTGTCTGTGTATAGAGTCACAGAAATTTAGAGCTGCAAGGGACTCCTAAAGGCCATCTAGTCCAACCCTCTGCAATGCAGGAATCACAGCTCAAGCATCCCTGGCGGACACCCAACCTCTGTTTGAAAACCTCCAAGGAAGGAGAATCCACCACCTTTCAAAGTAGTCCACTTTCAAACAGCTCTTCCTGTCGGAAAGTTCTTCCGCATGTTTGGAATTAATAGCAATGTTAAATTAGAATGTTAGGGTGGCGCTGTGGGTTAAACCACAGAGCCTAGGGCTTGCCGATCAGAAGGTCGGTGGTTCGAATCCCTGCGACGTGGTGAGCTCCTCTTGCTCGGTCCCCGCTCCTGCCAACCTAGCAGTTCAAAAGCACGTCAAAGTGCAAGTAGATAAATAGGTACCACTCCGGAGGGAAGGTAAATGGAGTTTCCGTGCGCTGCTCTGGTTCGCCAGAAGCGGCTTAGTCATGCTGGCCACATGACCCGGAAGCTGTATGCCAGCTCCCTCGGCCAGTAAAGCGAGATGAGCGCCGCAACCCCAGAGTCGGCCACGACTGGACCTAATGGTCAGGGGTCCCTTTACCTTTACCTAAAGTAGAAAACCATTAGAAGTTTGGTATTAAGTTTACTTTTCTTGTTTCTTGAATGGCGTTCCACTAGATGCCTGTATCTGAATCAAAACTGGGAAATTCAGTGGGTTGAATCCAAATGTTATCGTGGTCAGACTAGATTCAAAGAAAATATAATGTACTTGGAGTAGAAATATTGAGATCAGTGGGGCTTTGGTTTGCCATTACTAAAGTCTCATTAAATTTCAGATAGTCTAATCCTGTCTAATCTGGGTTCAAGCTGTTATCTTTTCTTTGTAGCCATATTGAGACTTGAAGCTCAATGTTTATTCTTAATTGATAATCTTTATTTAAAATATTAAAGTTACGGAATGAAAAAGCCAAAAAATAAAATAAAATAAAAATAATGGAATCACCTTTCTTGTGATTTCATTCGGATCTTAACCTTTGTAGCAGCTTAAAAAACAAGCTTGTTCCATTTTCCATGTGGCAGCCTTTCAGATATTTGAAGAAGGCCATCACCGAGTGCCTGAATAGAGTGTGTTTCGAAAACAACATGCTCTAACATTCTATGGGGCAAAAAGGTAGGAAGGAGCACTCGCAGCCACAATCCATCCCTGGGTTTGTAACTCTTATAAGAATTCTAAGGTCTCAGATATAAAATAAACGTTCATAAATGTACAAGGCAAACACATACATAAGTATATAAACCACGTGTCTGAAATAGTACAGGAGAGCAATCCTGAAGCCATTTTGACTCTCCCACTGACCTCAAATATTCCTCTGCCGTAAGGGAGGCAAATGGGGAAAGGCTTCCCAGTGTCTTTTCCCTTGCAAATCCTGTCTTAAGGGCGTATTTGTGTATGAATAGGGCGAGCCTGTGACCTGGATTCAGGAACTAAAGTATCAACCATCACAAAAGAATGGCTGGGCTGCCCAGGTAATGCAATTAAGTGACCATTATAAGGTATCCCGGCAGACAGGATTTCTGCTGTAGACTGCCTCCAGTGATTTATGTATGATGATTTTGGGGGCTGGTCTTGGGCTACAGGGTGGTCTATATAAGGGCTTGCACACCATTGTTCTATATAAGGGTTTGTGCACCACTGTTCTGGGTTCCTCCTCCCTCCGGAGCAATGGTTCCAAACTACAAGAAAAAAGATTCCACCTAAACATTAGGAAGAACTTCCTGACAGTAAGAGCTGTTCGACAGTGGAATTTGCTGCCAAGGAGTGTGGTGGAGTCTCCTTCTTTGGAGGTCTTTAAAGCAGAGGCTTGACAACCATATGTCAGGAGTGCTCTGATGGTGTTTCCTGCTTGGCAGGGGGTTGGACTCCATGGCCCTTGGGGTCTCTTCCAACTCTATGATTCTATGATTCTATTCCTGTGTGTGGTGAGTGGGGACCCTGTTGCAACAGTTCCTTTAAAAAAGATCAGGCTTACAAGCTGCTTTGCTTCTCAATATTCTCTGGTTGGCCTCTGTTATCTTCTCCTACTGATAGGGAACCTACTTAAGGACTCTATGCCTGTTCACAACATGAAAAGAGCACAACCTGAAGTGCCGTATCTGCGTAGGTGCGCGGCGCGATTTGGTGCTTGTGAGCATGCGCGAAGGGCGAAACCCGGAAGTAACGCTTTCTGGTACGTAACCTGAAAGAACGTAACATGAAGCAAACGTAACATGAGGTATGACTGTACTTCAAAAGACAACAAATTGACTTGGACTCCTTGGCAGGTTTGAATAAACATCCACAAATTTATTAGTTGAATATATGACAGACAAGGCAAGGATGTGTACCATTTTATGATATGCAGAGAACAATATGTGCAAAGAAACCAGAGAGGGGAGCTTAGGGAAGTCCTGGGTGAGGGGGAGAGGGAGGGGGGAAATAATGTAATTGATTATTTGGACTGATAATTTGTTAGAGAGAAATTGTTTGATAATTTTTTTTAAAAAAAGAGAGAAAAGGAGCAGTTTTTTTTTCTTTTAACATAACTTTGAGGCCTAAAGGACCACACACACGGACACACCAGCCTTGCTATCCTCATAAGACAAATTTCCCCTCCTTCTTTCCTTTGCTCTCCATCAGGATCTGGCCCAGCCGGCGCTCCGTCAGAGTCTCGTCATCCCATCTGGCTTTGTCCAGCGCCTGTCTTGAGCTTCGCCTGCAACCTGCTGACCCACCAGTTCCCAAGGAAAGGTTTGGGTCGCTTCCTGACACTGCTGCACCTCCCAGTGGGAGGAAAAGGCAGTTGTGCCTCCTTCCTGTCGGTTTCTCCACCTGGCTGAAATCCGAAACTCCCCCAAAGATGGATCGGCATCCTTTCTCCTCGTGCCAGGGGACCTAAGGTGGATCGCCTGGCTGCCCACCTCTTCTCCCTGGTGAATTTTGGCGGTGCCAAATTTCATCAGTGCTCGGTTGTCCACTGGGATGCTGGTGTTGGGACTGTTTTTGTTCGTCGGTTCTCTGAAACAGAGATTCCTCTGCTACATGGAATCATGGAATTGTCAAAGCTGTCAACGTTTCCCCTTTTTTTAAGGGGAATCCCCTTATTCTGAATAGGATTCCTCGCAAGAAAAGGGAGAAGTTGGCAGCTACGAGAATTGTAGAGTTGGAAGGCACCCCAGAGGGTTGTCTAGTCTGACCCCCTGCAATGCCTACGAGACAAGGAGCTACAAATCTTCAGCGGTTAGTTTCCAAAACAAGTACAGTGGTACCTTGGTTCTCAAACTTAATCCGTTCCAGAAGCCTGTCCCAAAACCAAAGCGTTCCAAAACCAAGACGCGCTTTCCCATAGAAAGTAATGCAAAATGGATTAATCCGTTCCAGACTTTAAAAAAACCCTAAAACAGCAATTTAACATGAATTTTGCTATCTAATGAGACCATTGAGCCATAAAATGAAAGTAATAATCAATGTACTGTACTATAAAATAAAAAAAGTATTGTAGATGTTTTTTTCTTACCTGCACTGATGACAGTCATTGTTTGGGTGAGGGGGCTTTTATGCATTTCCGCAGTCACACAATCAATCAATCAATCAATCAATCAATCAGTAGCTGAACTGGGTTTCACACAGTCACAAAAACAAATGAACCAAAAAAGCCTCAGAAACGCAAAATCAATAGCAAAAACAAAAGCGCCAAATTTAATCTGTTCTGGGAGTCCCTTTGACTTCCGAAATGTTCGAAAATGAAGGCAGCTTCTGATTGGTGCAGGCACCCCGGAAACAATAGCTGACATCTGCACCAGACGTTCAGCTTCCAAAAAACATTTGAAAACTGGAACACTTACTTGCGGGTTTTTGGTGTTTGAGAAGCAAGGTACCCTGTAAGTGGATAGAGAGGTTTTCCTCCCTCCCTTGTTGGGCTAAAGCTTGTGGACTTCCAATGAAGCCAAATGCTGGAAGATTCAGGACAGCGAAAAGGTCTTCTTTACCCAGCGCAGAGTTGTACTGTGGAACTCCCTCCCACAGGATGGTCACCTACTTGGATGGTTCTAAAATAGGATGGGACAAATTAATAGAGGAGAGGACTATTGATGGCTATCAGCCACATTGCCTCTGCCCTGCCTCCACATTTGGAGGCAGAAATGCTTCTGAAAATAAGTTTATGGGAACCACAGGAGGGGAGAGTTGGTCTTGTGTTCGAATCCTGATTGCTGTTTTCCCACAGGCATTTGCTCGGCCCCTGTGAGAACAGGATGCTGGACTAGACGGGCCATCGGCCTCATCAAGCACTGTCTCCTTCTCTCCTTATTGTGATGGCCTGGGACTCGGGCTCGAACTCGGAGCCAGAGGAGTCTCAGTCTGCACCAGATCCTTTGCCTCAGGCGGCAGCTGAACCAAGTCTGGGGCCTGATTCTGAAGAGCCCCAGTCTGCACAGGTTCCCCTGCAACAAGCACCAGCTGCGCCGAGTCAGGGGCCTGAGCCTGCCCTGGCTCCAGATGCGGGGATGACCTGGTTGCCTCCAGCTGGGCCATCGCTTACAGCTGCTCCACTACCGGTTGGGTCAGGGGAGGCTGAGACGGCCCCTGGGTCTAGTAACCCACCGACGTCTCCCGAGCTGCAGAGACTGAGGTCTGAGAGAAGGAGAGACCTGAGGACTCGCAGGAGGAGTGCTCGCCTGACCTAGCCCAGTTTCCTGCCTTGGCCCTGTCAGACTGACTCCTCGCGGAACCCTTGGGTTCGGTACCGGACCTGGACCGCGTGGCTTGGGTTAACCCCAGGCCCAGCACACTTATCTTCTTAAGTTGTGCTTTGCCCTTATCCTCCACTTTGTTGTTGTTGTTGTTGTTGAGTCGTTTAGTCGTGTCCGACTCTTCGTGACCCCATGGACCAGAGCACGCCAGGCACTCCTGTCTTCCACTGCCGCCCACAGTTTGGTCAAACTCATGCTGGTCTCTTTGAGAACACTGTCCCACCATCTCGTCCTCTGTCGTCCCCTTCTCCTTGTGGCCTCCATCTTTCCCAACATCAGGGGCTTTTGCAGGGAATCTTCTCTTCTCATGAGGTGGCCAAAGTATTGGAGCCTCAGCTTCAGGATCTGTCCTTCCAGTGAGCACTCAGGGCTGATTTCCTTCAGAAGGGAGAGGTTTGATCTTCTTGCAGTCCATGGGACTCTCAAGAATCTCCTCCAGCACCAGAATTCAAAAGCATCCATTCTTCGGTGATCAGCCTTCTTTATGGTCCAGCTCTCACTTCCATACATCACTACTGGGAAAACTATAGCTTTTACTATACGGACCTTTGTCGGCAAGGTGATGTCACTGCTTTTTAAGATGCTGTCTAGGTTTGTCATTGCTTTTCTCCCAAGAAGCAGGCGTCTTTTAATTTTGTGGCTGCTGTCACCATCTGCAGTGATCATGGAGCCCAAGAAAGGAAAATCTCTAACTGCCTCCATTTGCCCGAGGCCATTTTGTCTGGCTCAGTTGCAAGAGAATCCAATTTGCATGCAGAAAGTTCCAGGTTCGATCCACCCTGGCATCTCCCAGAAAAGCTGGGAAAAATCTTCGCAAGAAATCCTGGGCAGCCATCGCTGCCACTCAGAGGTTTTATAGTGAAATGGCTTTCTTTCTGTTTTTCTAATAAGATCGAATAAAGAAACCAGAACAAAAGAGGACAACAATACCGTTGCTGTTTGTTGGTGTTTAACAATACCAGATGGATCAATGGTCTGACTCTGTACATGGCAGCCTCGGATGCTCCTTTGTACAATTAATTGACCCCAAATCTTAAGCCATTTGGGAGAGGAAGAATAACTTCTCTCTGTCTGCTTTCTCTGTGCCATATATAGTTTTATAAATCTCTCTCATCCTTTCCTTTCTCTCTCACTGCGCCCAAGATGCAAGTCTCAAATGCCTTAGATTTTCCTCGAGGGAAGGGGCATTTCCTCCAGGGATTATAATGGGCCTCATCGTGTTTCAAAAGCTGCCCAAGGAGAGGGTCTCCCTGAGTCTTGCAATGCTTAATTGGTTTCTGCATGAGAATGTCCTGGGGGAACTGAGCCCTGTGCCTGGTTCCCATCCCAGGAATGGGGCAGAAATTCGATTCAGTTAGGACTCGGAAGCGAAACAAGAGACTGCAATAAACATGGACAGCAAGAAGATCAAACCTCTCCATTCTGAAGGAAATCAGCCCTGAGTTCTCACTGGAAGGACAGATCCTGAAGCTGAGGCTCCAAGACTTTGGCCACCTCATGAGAAGAGAAGACTCCCTGGAAAAGATGGAGGGCACAAGGAGAAGGGGACGACAGAGGGTGAGATGGTGGGACAGTATTCTCGAAGTGACCAGCATGAGCTTGACCAAACTGCGGGAGGCAGTGGAAGACAGGAGGGCCTGACGTGCTCTGGTCCAGGGGGTTACGAAGAGCTGGACACAACTAAAGAACAACAATATTTGTGTCCTGTATGTTTTATTTCAATGAGGGGGTGGTTACGGGGTCTTGACACGCAACTGCCTCTTCCCCCACCACAAAGATGCCCTGGGATATTTCAGTGGGGCGCTGAAATGTTTACAACCCCATCCCCAACAGTAACTAACCTATAGCTCCCCACTGGGATCTGACCGCACACAGAGTTATAATTGAAGCTCTCATAATTACAGGGAGGGGGTTACGCCCTGGTGCCACAGGGAGCCTTCGCCCCGGTGAGTGCCTTACGTAATGGACCAGGATGAGTATCAGGGAAGATGCTTTTCTAAGACTCCCCAGGGCGCTTGCACTTTGCACTCCGACCATTTAAGCTGGGTATTTTTCCTCCCCCTTATGGGTTTATGTAATATTCAATAAATGGAAGGAGCACCCGTCTTACTTATGATACAGGAAGGCGAGCGACACATTACTGCATATTGCATTACAGGATGGAAAGGGCCGGCCAGAATTTGTGCCGGCCTTAAAAGGAGCCTCCATTATTATTATTATTATTATTATTATTATTATTATTATTATTATACTGCCCTTCATCCAAAGGTCTCAGGGTGGTTCAGAGAAAACACAAGATAAAAGCACAAATAAATAGTCAGAACAGAAGCACCAAACAGTAACCTTCCCTCCCACACATTTTAAAGACCATAGAATACTAATCAGCCAAAGGCCTGGTTGGAGAGGAGTGTTTTCACCTGGCACCTAAAAATATATAATGAAGGTGCCAGGTGAACTTCCCTGGGGAGAGCATTCCACAAGCAGGGAGCCACTGCAGAGAAGACCCCGTTTTCGTGTTGCCACCCTCCAGACCTCTCAAGGAGGAGGCACACAAAAAAGGGCCTCAGAAGATGATCTCAGGGTCCAGGTAGGTTCATATGGAAAGAGGCGGTCCTTGAGGTATTGCGGTCCTGAGCTGTTTAAGGCTTTTGCAATATACTTGGAGTCGAGTGTGAATTTCATGCTCTTTATTCAACTCATTGTAGCAATGAATGAAACTTTCCGCAAAACGTCTAGCTATATATACATTATTTACACAATGGGCCCTGCGTGATTGTCTAATTCTGGGCTGCTTCTGTAGGCCAATCACGTTGCTGATTCACTTCTTCCAGAAGCCTGATTGGCTGCTCCTGCAGGCCAATCAGGTCACTGATTCACTTCCACTTAGAGCTGGATTGGGTAGCTCCTGTGGACCAATCAGACTGCTGCATTCTGGATCCTATTGTTCTAGGATTCAGCTCAGTACACAACGGCTTTATAGGTCAAAACCAGCACTTTGAATTGGGCCCAGAAACTAATTGGTAGCCAGTACAGTCGGACCAGGATCGGTGTGGAGAAGGCACACAAGAAGGGCCTCAGATGATGAACGTGAAGTCTGGGTTGGTTCCTATGGGGAGATGGGGTCCTTGAGGTATTGCGGTGTTGAGCTGTTTAAGGCTTTATAGGTCAAAACCAGCAGTTAGGCCCATGAACTAATTGGTAGCCAGTGCAGTCAGACCAGGATTGATGTGATATCTTCAAACCGTCTTGTCCCTGTGTGCAACTTGACCACCAAATTCTGCACCAGCTGAAGCTTCTAAACCGTCTTTACTATTTGTTGTGGGAAATGATTCGTAAATCCATAAAACCTAACCTAACCGGTGAGCTTCCAGGTGTTACTGGACCACAGCCCCTATCGTCCCTGCCCATGCAGTCTGGGGCTGAAGGGAGATGGAGGACTGCAGGTCCCTCATCCTTGGTCTAAGGGATCGGGTGATGAGAAAGATGTCATTCTGAGAGCCTGCAGTTGGAGTTGACGTCACTGGTCAAGATAGATACCTGGTGTGTAAGGTAGCCTCCTGTGTTCCTCATCATAGAGTTGGAAGGTACCCTGAGGGTCATCTAGTTCAACCCCCTACATTGTAAGAATCACTATTAAGGCATCCCTAACAGCTGAGCACCCAACCTCCGTTTCAAAATCTCCAATGAAGAAGAGTCCACAACTTTCCGAGAGAGTCCGTTCCACTGTCAAAGAAGCTTCTACATAATATGGGCAATCCAGAGTTCTCCTCTGCCCTGGCAGCCTTCAGGGGAAGGATCTGAATTCTCACCTCAGTAACTACCCAGTACCGTTTACTCTCCTGTAAGGTCCTCATTGAGGACAGAAAGGGTATCCTTGCGAATATCTGGGCCCAAACCAGAGCTCTAACCCATCAAATTCAAGCAGGGTTTTGATACCCAGAAAGCACATCCACCTTTGCAACCTGAACATTGCCAGAGCAACATCTCCTTCTCTTGGGAGCTCTCCAAAGTGCTGAAGAGCGTGATCCAACTTGCTATCTGATAGCTGCTCTCCGCTGCTGCTCTTTGATGTCCTTCAGGCCTTGTCTAGCACCTGCAAGCTCACAACCCAGCTGGAGCAAAGCAACCACTATAAGATTTATCTGTGTGACACACACCAACCCCTTTTCTGCTCAGCTAAAGCAGCTTCTGAAGCATATATTGCAGTGCACTCTACATGGGGCTGCCCTTGAAATGTCAATTGGTCCAGAATGCAGCAGCTGGACTGGGATTCCATTTAAATCTCATATAATCCCCGCTTTAAAACTGCTTGCAGTGGTTGCCAGTTTGTTTCTGGGCCCAATTCAAGGGGCTCATGTTGGTGTTTGAAGCCCTAAATGACTCAGGTCCCAAATACCCCAAAGGTCGTTTCCTTCCCTACAGAGCTTTTTGGGTGCTAAGATCAGCAGAAAGGGACTGCTTGATAGTTCCTCCACCTTCATAATGCCGTCACAAGAGGGAGAAGGCCTTCTTTCTGGGGACCCCTAAGCTGCAGAACTCCCTCCCCACAGAAGTGCATCTGGTACCTTCGTTATACAGATTCTGTAAGGTGCTGAATACACACCTCTTCACCTTGGCTTTTGACTTGTGAGGTGCACGTTCTTAGGACCCACCTTATTTTCGTGGTTGTAAGCTGTTTTACCAGTAGCGATGTATAGAAGTGAGAGCTGGACCATCAAGAAGGCTGATTGCCGAAGAATGGATGTTTTTGGATTCTGGTGATGGAGGAGACTCTTGAGAGTCCCATGGACTGCAAGAAGACCAAACCTCTCCATTCTGAAGGAAATCAGCCCTGAGTGCTCACTGGAAGGACAGATTGTGAAGCTGAGGCTCCAGTACTTTGGCCACCTCATGCAAAGAGAAGACTCCCTGGAAAAGACCCTGATGTTGGGTGTGGGAAAATGGTTGTACAAACCTCTTATGTACAAACAACCATTTTCCCACAGTTGGGAAAGATGGAGGGCACAAGGAGAAGGGGACGACAGAGGACGAGATGGTGGGACAGTGTTCTCAAAGCTACCAGCATGAGTTTGACCAAACTGCGGGAGGAAGTGGAAGACAGGAGTGCCTGGCGTGCTCTGGTCCATGGGGTCAAGAAGAGTCGGACACGACCAAACGACTCAGCAACAACAACAAGCTGTTTTAAACTGCTTTTTCATATTGTGTTTTGAAGCTTCATGGAAGCAAGTCACGGGCATCTTGCAACCGTGAGGAGAGATGCCTCAATGTCTTCCACATGCTCTGTGTCAGGAAGATTTTGGGCATGACAGGACAGGAGAGGATTCCAAGCAAAGATGTTCTCTTCCAAGCCTACATTCCCAGCATGTTCACACTCCTGTCTCAGCGACGTCTACACTGGCTTCGTCCACAGAATGGAAGATGTTAGGATCCCCAAAGACGTGATCTACAGGGAGCTGGCTTCCGGAACTAGGCCTGTTGGCAGAACTCTGCATTACTAAGATGCCTGCAGATGTGGCATGAAAACTAGGGACATCAACCCCTGCCTGGAGACAGGCAGTCAGGTCGTGTATCCATAGCAGTGACCACAGGACGAATGACCTCTGGGAGGAGCGCAGGGAGAAAAAATGCCCTGGTGCATCAGGAGGAGCCCAACCGGGCGCCTTCACCTGCCCCAGCTGCAATGAAACATGTCTCTCCTGCATCGGTCTCTACAGCCACAGTAGACTCTGCAACTGTCCAATGGCTTGACCTCCACTGTCTCCCAAGAGAGATGGACACCAATAACCCACCCTGGGATCTTAGACTGAAGGGCAGGTAATAATGATGATGATGATGGAATAATTTGTACCCGCTGTTTTCCTGCAAGCTGAAGCTCAACTCTTCTTCTCCTCCCTGTTCAATCTGACAGCCCTTCCAGCCCTGATTCTTCCTGGTGGGATGTCTTCATAATTCTACCAAGACCTGCATTTTGCTTCCTGAAATTCATCTAGACCCCATGGCCCAGCAGAAGAAAACCATCCTTCTCAAGGAGCCCCATTGAACTCTTGCCAACACAATCCTTTCCCCCGTCATCCTGTCACCCAATTACCAGGTTATCCTACCTGGTTCTTGAAGAGTTCATGCAGACGCTTCCTTTGTGCCATGATTTCTGCATCCTCAGCATCTTCTCCCACCGGATATCTCTTCTGGATAATTAATAAATACGCTGTTTATGAGCAGGGCTGGCTCTTGCCTGCAGAACAACAGATTGCAGGGGGTTCCTCCTATTCAGCTTCTGACTCTCAGCCTCTCGGTCAATTACACCAACGTCAACAAGACACCGTGAGGAGCTTCCCTGCGACGTCATTAAAACCCAGTTAATGATATCCTACTGCACTGGCTACTAGGCTAAATCTGACCAAAGGTTCCAACAGTTTCGGAAAATGTTGCTGAAGGTGGAAGGAAAGTTTGTGCTGCTAAGAAGATGCAGAAAGGAGAAGAAAAGGAGATAATTTTAACAGCAATGATAGTTGGGGACAGGATGGAGCCATTTCCCTTGGTACATTAGCGCCAAAAGAGGTTGATCTTTTGCTGACGTCTCTGTCAATTGATTATTACTGTTTCTCACTGTTATAAGAAATTTAAGGTCTCAAATACAGAATAAATACTCATAAATGCACACATATCTAAATATGTGAACCGTGTATCTGAAATAGTATGGGAGAGCAATCCTGAAGCCATTTTGACTCTCCCAATGACCTCAAACATTCCTCCGCAGTAAGGGAGGAAAATGAGGAAAGCCTTCCCATTGTCTTTTTGCCTACAAATCCTGGCTTATGGGCGTGTTTGTGTATGAATAGAGTGAGCTTGTGACCTGAATTCAGGAACTGAAGTATTTACCATCACAAAAGAATGGCCAGGCTGCCCGGGTAGATGAATCAGTGGCCATTATCAGGTATCCTGACAAACAGGAGTTTTGTTGAAGAAGAAGAAGAAGAAGAGTTTGGATTTGATATCCCGCCTTTCACTCCCTTTAAGGAGTCTCAAAGCGGCTAACATTCTCCTTTCCCTTCCTCCCCCACAACAAACACTCTGTGAGGTGAGTGGGGCTGAGAGACTTCAGAGAAGTGTGACTAGCCCAAGGTCACCCAGCAGCTGCATGTGGAGGAGCGGGGAATCGAACCCAGTTCACCAGATTACAAGACTACCACTCTTAACCACTACACCACACTGGAAGGAGACTGCCTTCCTCTGTGATGATGTTTCTGGGGGTGTTCTTGGGCGACAGGGTGGGCAATTTCAAAAGTCTATATAAGGGCTTGCGCACCATTGTTCGGGGCTCTCCTCCCTCCCTGCATGGGGTGAGTGGGGATCCTGTTGCAACAGTTTAATAAAGATCAGGCTTCCTAGCTGCTTTGCTTCTCAATATTCTCTGGTTGGCCTCTGTTGTTTTCTCCTAATGATAGAGAACCTTCTTAAAGACTCTATATGGGCTCTTGGGTACCCCATAAGGGAACAGGAGCAGTTTTTCTTATAACATTACTGTTTCTTAGTCTCAATCACACGACATGCCTTGGGAGAGAAAATTCCCTTATTTAACTACATTTTGTGTGAAAACGTACTTGAGTTTGTCTTTTCTGACTCTCCCCAAATTCAGCTTTGGTGGATTGCACTGGGTTCTAATATGCAGAAAAACTAATTTCTGCCCACATTTGCCACTTGTTCCACATGGTTTCCTCACCTCTATCATTTACCGTATTTTTCGCTCCATAAGATGCACCTAGTTTTTAGAGGAGGAAAATAATAATAATAATATTCTGAATGAAACAGTGGATGTATGATTTTTGTGGTTCATGCTGTGGCCACAGACATGATATGTGATTCGACGGTGAGTTTGGGATAGAGAATCCATGTGGATCCGTGCTTTGTAACCACGTTTTTGCGCCATTGCGGCCCCACGGAACAGTGGATGCGTGCTTATTTTGGTGCAGGCTGTAGCCATGGACATGCTATGTGATCTGATGGTGAATTTGGGGTGACCCAGTGCAAAATTCCTGAGGATCCATGTGCTTTTACCTCCTCACTCCCAGGCAGCCTCCTTTATCTCTTGAGTCCCATATCTCCCTCCCGATCACTTGCCGATCAGCTGCTCAGCGGCTTTATTTCAACACTCCCTTTCCTCTTGTTTTCCTTAGTATTTTTCCTTAGCTGGAGCAGTTTTTTGCTCCTCCTTTTCTTCTAATTTCTCTCCTCATTGCTTTAATCTTCCTGTCTCCTCTCCTTGCAAGTTCACTGTCTTTACCTCCCCACTCCCAGGCAGCCTCCTTTATCTCTAGCGTCCCTTATCTCTCTCCCCAATCGGCAAACGATCAGCTGCTTTGTTTCAACACCCACTTCCCTCATGATCTGCTTTTTGCCCCTGGGCAATTCGGCTCCAGAGACCACGCATTCGCCCCATAAGACGCCCCTTACTTTTTAGGAGGAAAAAAGTGTGTCTTATGGAGCGAAAAATACGGTACCTCCTCACTTATGCTGCGAATCCTGCATTGCAGGGTATTGGACTAAATGGCCGTTGGGGGTTCCTTCCAACTATACAATTCCGTGATTCGGCAAGCCACCCTTCTTCTAAGCCAAAAAACCCCCCAAACTCTGCAACATTTCCTCGAGAAGGAAGTTGCTCCCCTCCCATCACTTTGGCTATCCTTTTTCTGCGCTTTCCGCATCTCAACAATTTCTCAGAAGCATAAAGTTTAGTCCTGGGGAGATGGCAGGGGGAAACGTCTGCTTTGCTGGCTGGTTGTTGCTTTCGAAACACAATTCTACACAGAAGGGGTATGGAGTGGGGGGAATCGATTTCCGCTTGGGTCAGCTGTGTGTGTGTGCTGGAGAGAGCCCTTCAGAGGAGCAGAGATTAATTTAGCAACCGTGAGCAGGTAAGGCAGGATAGGAGGCCAAGGGTAGGGAGAACGGGAGATGTGATACAGGTTGTGGTGGACAGGCTGGGGCACTCCTTAATAAGGGTCCAGCAAGTCCCAGAGAGATTAATCAGCCCCGTCGCTAACGCCCAGATGCAAAAGTGCCAAGTCAGATGCAAGAGGCGAGGAAGCTGGTCTCCTTGTCCTGTCTTGGGGAAAACTGGAGGTGGGAACAGAAATGATGGATTCAGCAGGTCCTCCTCCTTCTCTCTTGTTTTCCTTATTTATTTAGGACCCCTCCAGATTCTTGCCTTTTCATTTCATTTTTATTTGGGGATGTGTGTGCGTTCTGTTACACGTCACGGATGCAAATAAGAGTGTACTAGCTGCAGATTTATACCCAGCCGTCTGCACCCTTATTTATTGCGCAGAACTTATACACCGCTTGATTGTAAGAAAGAACCTCAAAGCAGTTTGTGAAATGGATAAAACAATAAAATTGCCACTGTTACTGGGAAATCAGAAAGGGGGGCGGGTGAGAGACCTCCCCACTCCCACCACGAGCCTTGCCTCTCCACGCTACAAGGCAAAGACAAAGAGCCTCAGTTGCACATTACCAAATGTAGCAATTCACTGATAAATGCTTCTACATACAGGCTCAATGAGGGATGCGGGTGGTGCTGTGGGAGGGACGCGGGTGGCGCTGTGGTCTAAACCACTGAGCCTTGGGCTTGCCGATCAGAAGGTTGGCAGTTCGAATCCCCATGACGGGGTGAGCTCCCGTTGTTCGGTCTCTGCCTCTGCCAACCTAGCAGTTCGAAAGCACGTCAAAGTGCAAGTAGATAAGTAGGTACCACTCCGGCGGGAAGGTAAACGGCGTTTCCGTGCGCTGCTCTGGTTTGCCAGAAGCGGCTTAGTCCTGCTGGCCACATGACCCGGAAGCTGTATGCCGGCTCCCTCGACCAATAAAACGAGATGAGCGCAGCAACCCCAGAGTCGGCCACGACTGGATCTAATGGTCAGGGGTCCCTTTACCTTTACCTTTTACGGGCTCAATGGGAAAACCTCAGAAATTCATAAGAAATCACATTGTATCAATCTTCTCAGTTCTGATGGCATTTAGGACCCAGGGAAGTGAGGTATAAGGGGAGGGTTGAGTGAACCCACCATAATCCCAGGGTAATATCCTGCCCCAAGAGTGACATACAGATAACCATCTCAATCACAATGCCTACCCACCCTAGTGGGATGACCCTAGTGGGTTTTATTAAAACAAAGGGGTTTTATTTGACTTGACTCGGGGACCAGGTGTGAAAGACTATATTTGAGTGACAGGGCCATGCCTGGATCTCAGGTTCTACCCAAGACCACACCTTTTATGTGACATATCTATGATGTCTTAATGATGCTTCTGGAAATGCATTATGGGAAAATTTAGGAAACTTTAAAAGACATCGTCTTCTTTGGCGATCCCTCGTAGCCGAGTAAGATTGTCTTCCATAAACACGGTTTTAACAATGAGTCCATAAGGGACTGTGGAGGCCAATTCTGGATCCACACATCCTTCCACAGTGGGGACATAGGTTTCCGGGAGGGATTTGATCACGGTGTGGATTTGCCAAGCATGCCTTCCTCTTAGCACATTTCTCCCTTGTGTCCTGAGTTCAAGTGTCTTCAAAGCCCATGACACCTTTGGTAAAGGCTGTTCTCCAACTGGAGCACTCGCAGGCAAGTTTTTCCCAATTGTTGGTGTTTATACTACATTTTTAAAGATTTGCCTTGAGACAGCCTTTAAACTCTTTTGCTGACCACCAGCATTACGCTTTCCGTTTTTAAGTTCGGAATAGAGTAGTTGCTTTGGAAGACGATCATCAGGCATCCGCACAACATGACCAGTCCAACGAAGTTGATGTTGAAGAATCATTGCTTCAACACTGGTGATTTTTGCTTCTTCCAGTACACTGGCATTAGTTCGCCTGTCTTCCCAAGTGATGTGTAAAATTTTTCGGAGACACTGTTGATGGAATCTTTCGAGGAGTTGGCGTTTGTTAAGTGGTCCATGTTTCACAAGCATACGGTAAGGTTGGTAGTACAATAGCTTTGTAAACAAGCATTTTGGTTTGTGGTAGTTTGAAGTTTTGTCGCAACAATAAAGATCAGGCCTACTGGCCGCTGTTTTGCTTCCATCTCCTGACTGAAGTCTCTTGCTTGCGACCTCCGACTTGCACCTATGGGAGTCAAGGTTAGGTGATTGTGGGCTGCTCCAAGGACTCCCTTATACACCACTAAGAAAAATTAACAGCTTTAAAGACATTTGAAAAGTGCAGTTTCCCCCTTATTGGTTTCCAGCAACTGGGATTCAGTAGCACTGCTGCCTTCAGCTGTGGATGCAGAGTCGAGCCATCACGACTAATAGCCCTCTCCTCCACCAGGAATTAGTCCAATCTTCTTTTAAAGCCTGCCTCCTGTCGGGTTACAGAGCAGCGACAAATGCAGGCCCCTGCCCCGACCAGCCTACAGTTTCAGTTTTGACTGGGGTTGTTGCATGATGAATGGAGGAGGCAGAAAGAAGACTAAGGAAACAAAGAGGGTGGGATAAGGGTTAGAGTTGTATGGGATAGTTTGAATTCATTCTAGATATTTGCATTCTGTGGTAAAGGGACCCCGGACCATTAGGTCCAGTCGTGGCTGACTCTGGGGTTGCGGCGCTCATCTCGCTTTATTGGCCGAGGGAGCCGGCGTATATCTTCTGGGTCATGTGGCCAGCATGACTAAGCCGCTTCTGGCGAACCAGAGCAGCGCACGGAAACGCCGTTTACCTTCCCACCGGAGTGGTACCTATTTATCTACTTGCACTCAATGTGCTTTCGAACTGGTAGGTTGGCAGGAGCAGGGACCAAGCAGTGGGAGCTCACCCCGTCGCAGGGATTCAAACCGCCAACCTTCTGATCGGCAAGCCCTAGGCTCTGTGGTTTAGACCACAGCGCCACCCGTGTCCCGCATTCTGTGGTACTGAACACCAATTGATGTGCAGGAAACATAGGAAGGTGCTTCCTACAGACTCAGACCTCAGCTCCATCCAGCTCAATCTTGTGTTACAGACAGCAGAAAGTCTTTCCCAGTTCTATCAGGAGGTGTTGGGTACCTGAGACCTTTTTTAACTTCATTAAGTTCAAATGTGGAAGAATTTTCTGGCAATTAGCTTTTTTGGGGAGCAGCAACACCATTATAATTTCTTCCTAAATTATTTTTTATTCAATTTTTTGAAGCAATTGTAGATACAAAGGCAACTTGAAATACAAAAAAAGGATAACTAAAGACAAATTCAAAACCAAAAAATGCAGAATAATGAGACATCTGAATTTCTGCATATACACGAAACACACTTCACATTTTAACTGGGCAAATTATAATATGCTAGTTTCCTGTTATTGCAGTTATGTCATTATTGTTTCCTTCTTCCTTCATTGCAGGAATCGGATAGTAGTGTGGGTCAAAAAATAGTTGCAACAACGATAAGACAAATTTATACAAGCTGGAGCACGCTATATGCTGAAGGCACTTATTTGTGCAACCAATAACCAATATTTCTTTTATTTTCAAGTCTGGAACCGCGAAAGGTTTGGAAACAAGTTTCCCCCAGCATCTTAATGGCTTCCCTGCCGGTGCTGGAGAGCAGAGTCCGGCTTTTTCAGATGAGCTGCGGTGGACGCAAATGTTTTCTGCTGCGCTGTTTCTTCACCTGCCTGCAAGTAGGTACTTGCTGATCCAGCGGAAACCTTTGCAATAACGTGAATCATTTTCCGTCCGTAAGGCCCGGTAGGAAATCCTGCGACTGCCACTCTTACCTGTGTTCGGCAAGATTGATGATTTCCACGGTGCCAAGCGACAAGCCCTCCATCCCTGACGCATACCCCAGGCTTCAAAATCCCTGCTCCACTGGCCATGCCAAGAGAAATTAATAAAGATCTTGATTGCCTAAAGAGCTCCTCCTACCCTCCACCACCTTAAAATCTTTCAGCTGAGCGAGTGAGTATTAAGCCCTCCATCGATCGCAGCCGTAGCCTGTAAATTGCTTCTGGGGCCACGGGGGCCCAGGCGAGTGTCAGGCGGGGGGTGTCTTGCCGCCACCATCAACAGCTGTCCCCCCTCATCAGCCTAAGTAATTCATGGCAATTCTGAGGTCTTGGTCTCGTTGAAGTTGTAACACCTATGCATGGACAGGTGTCAGCATATAACACTTGTGCTCAGGGATCTGCAGTGGTTGCTGACTTGCTACCAAGTTTGCTGCGGTTGGCACCCGGCTGTCTCGAGGGACAATGGAGTGAGCCTCCGGGGGTGAAGTTGTCAACGGAGAAATCCGAGGGCTCCCTTGGACAAAAAACAAAGACACCAGCCAGGAACACCAGAGCAAAACAGCAGCCAGTAGGCGTGGTCTTTGTTGAAGACTGTCTTGCGAAAGGCCTCCCACCTGCCACAAGGTGGAACAAGATGGAAGCCCCAAACAAAAGAAGACCCCAACTTTTATTAGCTGCTAATCCCCATGTTACACCCCCCCAAACTACATCACTCATACATCACGGTTACATCATGAAAGGGGAGGTCTGGTGGCAGTAATCTGAGCATCCTGGACCCTGCCCCATGGTTCCCCTTGCCCTCCACCAAACACCCATCAAGTGTAACAGAAGAGATCTTTACATTTCCCTGTTTCCCAGCCAAGTTAATCCCACCCTTTTGTCTTCATCTGGCTTTGTTATTTCTGGAATGGCCACCTGTCTGGCACTCAGGTATCAGGAGGCCAGGGATTATCACTCAGGCAGAGGGGCTGCTGAGTAGCTGAGCTCACATGTCTATATGAATTTCTGAAGTTTTCTCAGTGAGCCAGTACATAGCTACATTGATCAGTGAATTCTTACATTTGGTATCGTGCAGCAGAGGCCCTTTGAATAGATAGGAAGAAACTGTGATTTGTGGGAACAAATCACAAAAGTCACAAAAGTTATTGTGCTGATTTTGGTAGTGGGCTGCATGTGCATGATATCTGCTGGAGGGGCAACCCCCCCCAACCTATACATAAATTCCTGCAACAAAGTCAAACCCGCTGGAGAATCACAGCGCCCGCTGTGGCTACGGAGACCGGGAACTCGTACCTGCCGTCTTCCGAGTTGCTTTTGCTGCGTTAGCATCAACAAAGTGACCTCCCTGTTGCACAAGTCTGGGCTGTGTGTCTGGAGGTCCTGGGCTGCAGAGACAACAAGAAATACACACACACACACACACCCCGGCCTTGCTGATATGGCGCAAAGGAAAGAAGAGCACGACGTTTGGCACCAGCTTGGCTGCAGGAGTTGCAGGAAGGAGGCATACAAGACACCACCCAACTGTCTTAGGGACTCCAGATATATGTGAGGTTTACTCTGTACAGTTCTACCTCTCTTTTAAATCTGAACCAGTGAAGGCGGTGAATGTCCTGTGTCTAGAGGAGGTTAGAGGATGGATGGCAGCTAATGGATTGAGGTTGAATCCTGACAAGACAAAAGTACTCTTTTTGGGGGACAGGGAGGCGGGCAGGTGTGGGGGACTCCCTGTCCTGAATGGAGTAACTGTATCCCTGAAGGACCAGGTATGCAGCCTGGGAGTCATTCTGTTTTTTTTTTTAATATAAATATTTATTAAAGTTTTTTAAATATAAATGCACAAATAATAAACAATCTTACTTCTGTCAGAAACATAGTTTCATCACTTCTTTGGACTCCCTCACGTCTCCCGCTCCCATTTACATCATTAAAAGTTTTTTTTCCAAACAAATTATCAACTTGTTTACAATCTCATGTCCACTCATTCAAATATAATCTAGCAATTCTTCCAAAAAAAATTTATATTTTCTTTAGTCTCACTTATCATCAAATTTAAATCTAATTTAGTGGTGGCCAATTTTTTATAATCTAGCATCCTTCTTAACATTCAACCAAATTACAATGTTTTTGTAGATACATCTTAAATTTCTTCCAGTCTTCCTCCATTTTCTCTTCTCCCAGGTCTCGGATTCTGCCAGTCATCTCGGCCAGTTGCATATAGTCCATCAGCTGCATCTGCCACTCTTCCAGTGTGGGTAGATCTTGAGTTTTCCAGTTTTTTGCGATGAGTATCCTTGCTGCCGTTGTTGCATACATAAAGAATGTTCGGTCCTTCTTTAACACCTTCTGGCCGACAATACCCAGAAGGAAGGCCTCTGGTTTCTTAGTGAAGGTATACTTAAATACCTTTTTCAGCTCATTATATATCATTTCCCAGAAGGCCTTCACAGCCTGGGCTCACAGCTGTCCATGGAGGTGCAGGTCAATTCTGTGTCCAGGGCAGCTGTCTACCAGCTCCATCTGGTATGCAGGATGAGACCCTACCTGCCAGCAGACTGTTTCAACAGAGTGGTGCATGCTCTGGTTATCTCCTGCTGGTCCAGGGGGGTCACGAAGAAGTGGACACAACTAAATGACTCAACAACAACATGGGGTATATCCACATGTATATACCTTTGTAACTAAGTCTGCCTTCAGGGATCCATCTGTGAACTGATGATGATGTGAGTAAACTACTTTTATATATCTTAAATAAGATTGTGGCACGTTTATTCTTTTAAGAGGGATTAATAAGGGATCTTACCAGGAATCTATACTGAGGAGAAGAAGAAGAAGAAGAAGAAGAAGAAGAAGAAGAAGAAGAAGAAGAAGAAGAAGAGATTGAATTTGATATCCTGCTTTATCACTACCCGAAGGAGTCTCAAAGCGGCTAACATTCTCCTTTCCCTTCCTCCCCCACAACAAACACTCTTTTAGCACGTGAGTGGGGCTGAGAGACTTCAGAGAAGTGTGACTGGCCCAAGGTCACCCAGCAGCTGCAGGTAGAGGAGCGGAGACACGAACCCGGTTCCCCAGATTACGAGTCCACCGCTCTTAACCACTACACCACACTGGCTACCCGCTGTGCATTTTAAAAAGGGAATGGAAACTCTGCTAAGGAACTTGCTGGCGCAGGTTAGGAAGGATATTAATAAACAATATATCCTCTCCTGCCTCCCTGAACATTCCCACAAAAACAAGATACCCTCCAATATTTCTCCGGTCCATGGAAACCCGATTGCTGTTTATTCCGATTCAGCACTAAACCACAGGTTTTCTCTGGGGAGAGTGGTGGAGCAAACAGGGGTGTGGATAAGCCCTTTGTTCTGCCTTCTCTATCCAAGGCAGAATGCTTCTGAATGCCAGTTGTTGGGAATCGCAAGCAGGCAAAGTGCTGTTTTACTCAGGTCCTGTCTGCAGGCATCTGTTGGTCACCGTGAGAACAGGATGCTGGACTAGATGGGCCATTGGCCTGATCCTGCAGGCTGTTCTTGGGTTCTGAGTCCCATTCTGGTCTAACTGGCTTGTTGTGAACTTGATATTAAATTAAAAGTCCTTTAGCTTTCCAGGGTCTCATTGTCTGCATCTGTAAAATGGGGTTGTTTTCTATGACCCAAACAAGGATCTCCTTGTGTTCTTTTCCATAGTCTCGGCTACTGGTCAATTTCTTAGAGTTTCTTTGGTGTCTTTCCTCTTTCAGATTTTTGGTGTAAACACCCCAAAAAGTAAAATGCATACAGACCTCTGTGCAAACAGGGCTCTTTTCCCCTTGAAAGTGCCCTTATGCAGAAGTCCATAGTCACAAAAGGGCGAAGTGCTGATGATGATGGACAATGAATTGTGAAGCTGGGAGATGCAGGCAGCTCAGGAGAACAGCGGCAGGCAGACATCGTGTCAGTACTATTGTGTGCAAAATCTACATTTTGCCTTATTTCAGCCCCAATCTAGTCTCTGTTAAAAAAAAAAATTAAAATCAAGAACGAAAGCTTAGCTCCTTCAGGTATTATGAAGGCAAATGGGCATCAAAAGAATTTTCAGGTGTTTAGGAAACGAGAGAGGCAAATTCTCCTATTACACAGGCGAGATGTCAAACAACCTTTTTGCCTTTCTAGATGAAATAATTTTCCACACCTAATTTTACAGCATTCACCTTTCCACGTGGGATACTTTTTTTCTCTCTCTCAACCATATATATATATAAAAGTGGCTCCTCATGAAAGTCAAATCAGTCCTTATCAAATTGAAAGGACATTTTCACCCCCTTTGGGTCTCGCCAATTTCCATTTCGCACAATCTTTAAGAGGTGAATTTTTTTGAACAAAGTCATCGAGTACAAACTTGCACACCTCCTCCAGGCGGCTTTTATGATGGAGCTTCCATACGAAGGGCGAACGCACAGAGAATAGATTTGGCTCTTTGCAGAGCAGCTTTTCATTTGCAAATATTAGTGCTTGACCCCGGCACCGCTCCTCCGCACCTGTCGCCCCATTTTACAGGTGCTAAAATTGAGCACCTTGGAAAGCTCAGGGATTCCTCCATCGATGTCAGGCTCACAAGAAGCAAATAAGACTAGAATGGAAGTAAGATTGTAAGAGGAGCTTTGCAGGACCAGGCCAATGGCCCACCAGGTCCAGAATCCTGTTCTCATGATAGCCACTCACCCTGGAAAAATGCAATTCCACAACAGTGACTACCTGAAAAAGGGCAACTGTGGGTGACAGAAAGCGGAAGGGGTGGAAGGAATGGAAAGCTTTCCCCAAACTGACATGTTTGAGGATGCTAAATAGACAATGCAGAGAGCAGCCCAGAAGGGAAAGCCGTAATATAGAAGCCCTTTTTGAGACGCTGATGATGATCATGATAATAATAATAATAATAATAATAATAATAATAATAATAATAATAATGTTGTTGTTGTTGTTTAGTCATTTAGTCGTGTCTGACTCTTAGTGACCCCACGGACCAGAGCACGCCAGGCCCTCCTGTCTTCCACTGCCTCCCATAGTTTGTTCAAAGTCATGCTGGTAGCTTTGAGAACACTGTCCCACCATCTCATCGTCTGTCATCCCCTTCTCCTTGGGCCCTCCGTCTTTCCCAACATCAGGGTCTTTTCCAGGGAGTCTTCTCTTCTCATGAGGTGGCCAAAGTCTTGGAGTCTCAGCTTCAGGATCTGTCCTTCCAGTTAGCACTCAGGGCTGATTTCCTTCAGAATGGAGAGGTTTGATCTTCTTGCAGTCCATGGGACTCTCAAGAGTCTCCTCCAGCACCAGAATTCAAAAGCATCCATTCTTCGGCGATCAGCCTTCTTTATGGTCCAGCTCTCACTTCCATACGTCTACCCCATATGGGGGGTTAATCCCAGTGATTGCAGACTGGCAGTCACTGCAGCTTGAACAATGAAAGGAAACTGGAGAAGAAGAGAAGAAGGAGGGGAGAAGGGCTAGGTGCCTTGCCCTTTTGTTACCTGCACAGGTAAGGTCACACCCACCTCTAGTCACATACAAGAGGCAGGATCATAGAATCATAGAATCAGGAAGAGACCACAAGGGCCATCGAGTCCAACCCCCTGCCAAGCAGGAAACACCATCAGAGCACTCCTGACATATGGTTGTCAAGCCTCTGCTTAAAGACCTCCAAAGAAGGAGACTCCACCACACTCCTTGGCAGCAAATTCCACTGTCAAACAGCTCTCACTGTCAGGAAGTTCTTCCTAATGTTTAGGTGGAATCTTCTTTCTTGTAGTTTGGAACCATTGCTCCGTGTCCGCTTCTCTGGAGCAGCAGAAAACAACCTTTCTCCCTCCTCTATGTGACATCCTTTTATATATTTGAACATGGCTATCATATCACCCCTTAACCTCCTCTTCTCCAGGCTAAACATGCCCAGCTCCCTTAGCCGTTCCTCATAAGGCATCGTTTCCAGGCCTTTGACCATTTTGGTTGCCCTCCTCTGGACACGTTCCAGTTTGTCAGTGTCCTTCTTGAACTGTGGTGCCCAGAACTGGACACAGTACTCCAGGTGAGGTCTGACCAGAGCAGAATACAGTGGCACAATTACTTCCCTTGATCTAGATGCTATACTCCTATTGATGCAGGAGGAAACAGGAAGTTTTCGACTGGCTGAAATAAGCATCCCCTTTGCATGTCCACTCTAGGCAAACAAGGAATGTTGTACTTGACTGCTACTTGTGTATCAAAGCTTTTCTGCCAGAGAGCTTGTTGGTGCTTTTTTTCCTGCCAGATAGAGGGAGATGATGGGCATGCCATTAACCCATCGCAGAAGCCATCCTCTACAAGACAAAAGTAGCAGGGGCGTGATGTCACACAGCAAAAAAGTCTCCTTTGTTATTTTCCTTTTAGCAAGGTGATCTGGGAATTTGAAGGAGGAAGCGGAGAGAACTCCCTATGGTGCTGGGCTGGAGGAGGTGGCACAGAGAATGATTGAATGAATCTCTATTTGCATCAGCCATTGGCCATAGCAATAAAACAGCAATACGATATACAAAGAACAAAAATAAAAAGCCAGTTATATAAAATACAGTTTAGGATTTTAAGTCAATAGTCAAAGAGTGGATCTTATTCTAATTGCCCCAGCTAAAAACCTTGCAACCTTGCACTGAGAGACTGGGAGCCGTAACTGGTTATTGCTTTGGACCCCAGCTAGCTGAGGCTTTGAGAAGTGGGGTATAATTTTCTGCGCCCCCTCCCTTGAAGGCTTTTAGGTGTGAATATGTGTGAATAAACCATATTTTTAAGACACTTCTGACTCCGCTCTGCCTTGATTTTTCATGGGAAACACAACCTGGAACCCCCCTGGAATCTTTGCTACCATGCAGCAGAGATTGGGGGTGGCATGAAACAGTATTATTATTATTATTATTATTATTATTATTAAATATTATTTCTTTGAAGTCATTGCACCTTTTCTCCACTTTGGGAGTTCTGTTCAAAGGACTCTTGGAATTCAGTAAGGGAGAAGCATTCAGGCTCCACCGGACTTTAAATCAAATTGTGATGGGGGGGGGAGAGGAAACTGACTCAATCCCCAATTGAAGCTGACAACATTATTTACAACTTAAAAATGCAAGAGTAGCTGGCTTCTTCCTGTATCGAGAGTCATCTGGAGTTACTGCAGCATCTGAAATGGTTGCATGAGTAAATTCATCTGGTGATACATCAAACCATTTATAGATGCTGATGCTTCAGTTGTCAATGACTAGAGTAGGAAAAGTCTCTTACCCCCGGCTCCCCTGGGATTTTGAATCCTTTGTTCTCCTCCCCTCCCAATCCGGGGCATTTCGGGGCTGCTTTTTCTTGCAGCTGGGATGTTAGGTGTGGGTGCCTTGACCCCAATAACAGCAATAAAAAGTGACTCCGTGGACAGGTTTTGCTTGGATGATTAGGATGTTGTTTGCACGGGTTACTTTCAAGACTGGATTACTGCAATGTGCGCTATGTTGGGCTTCTCTTGTGCCTGATCAGCGGTACAGTCAGCGGTGTAGCCTGGGAGGGGCGCACAGGGGTGCAAAATTGTTAAGGGTGCAAAACTTCAACATCTGGTCTTCCTCTATGCAACCACTGTGCTGGTCCCGAGGGCTAACTGAGAGGCGAGGTCCGAGTCCAGTCCGAGGTTGAAGGTGCAGTATGGAGGCAGTCGGTAAAAGTTGAAGCTGGGTCCAAGGCAGGTAGTCGGGTGAGGTCAGGAGCTCCGGCAGGATAGCAGGACAGGGTTCAGGCAGGAACTGTCAACCAACAGTGTTGCTCCCGCAACTTGGGACTGGGGCTGGCTGGCTTTTATCTGCCCCGAGGCATAGGGCAGCCCCGATCCTCAGGTGACTTGCCTCTCCTGGCCTGGAGGCGAGCACTCCTCCTGCGGGAACTTAGTTCCCTCTGCCTCTCTGCCCCGAACCTCTGCAGCTCAGGAGAGGCTGGAGGGTTACCGGACCCAGAGGCAACCTCAGCTTCCCCTGATGGGGCTGAGAGTGGAGCACCTGCAGGCAGTGGGTCCTCCATCACCTCAGGAGCCAGAGCAGACTCAGCTGGTGCCTGCACCTGAGGATCCAGCACAGGTGAGGACCCTTCAGGTTCAAGCCCCAGCCCCAGCTCAGCTGGTTCTGGAGGCGGGGAATCCTGTGCAGGCTGGGATCCCTCAGGTTCAGCATCCGAGTCCAAAACCCAGGCCATCACAACAGCATACTTCCGTCACTGGACTCCGTTAAAGGTGATTTCCCCATGCGAACCAAGAAGTCAGTGGCGGAGCTTCATTCTCTGGCCCCGGGGGGGGGGTGGAGAGAAGGCGGGGTGTGACTGGCGCGAGTCCTGGGGGCGTGGCACACCACCCACAGCGTTGTGATGTGCATCCTGGGGGGTGGGGTGGCACACCGCCTGCAGGGGCGTGGCACCCAGCGTGGACGGGGGAGGCAGCCACGATGGTTGGAGAATGGATGGCGGCTAACAGATTGAGGTTGAATCCTGACAAAACAGAAGTACTGTTTTGGGGGGACAGGGGGCGTGCGGGTGTGGAGGACTCCCTGGTCCTGAATGAGGTAACGGTGCCCCTGAAGGACCAGGTGTACAGCCTGGGAGTTATTTTGGACTCACAGCTGTCCATGGAGGCACAGGTCAATTATGTTGTCCAGGGCAGCTGTCTACCAGCTCCATCTGGTACGCAGGATGAGACCCTGTCTGTCTGCGGACTGTTTCGCCAGAGTGGTGCACGCTCTAGTTATCACTCGCTTGGACTACTGCAATGCGCTCTACGTAAGGCCACCTTTGAAGGTGACCCAGAAACTACAATTAATCCAGTATACCCGAAGGAGCATCTCCACCTCCATCATCCAGCCCGGACACTGAGGTCCAACGTTGAGGGCTTTCTGGTGGTTCCCTCACTGCGAGAATCCAAGTTACAGGGAACCAGGCATAGGGCCTTCTTGGTGGTGGCACCCGCCCTGTGGAACGCCCTCCCACCAGATGTCAAAGAGAAAAAGAACTACCAAACTTTTAGAAGACATCTGAAGGCAGCCCTGTTTAGGGAAGCTTTTAAAGTTTAATAGGTTATTGTATTTTAGTGTTTTGTTGGAAGCCACCCAGAGTGGCTGGAGAAACCATATTATTATTATTATCCCTAGGTAGCAGCACCAGTGGTCGGGGATACTGGGAGTTGTAGTCCAAAAACAGCTGGACTCCAAGTTTAAGAAACCCTGGGTTAGAGGGTCAAACTAGGACCTGGGAGACCAGTATCCCCAGTTGGGTTTGAAGCTTTCAGTGGGTGACCTTGGGCCAGGCACAGCCTGGCCTCCTTCACTGAGCTGTTGGGAGAGCAGAATGGGAAGCGCTATCAATGTCAAAATAAGTAAATAGGGTAGAAGACTATTATGGGGATTTCCTTTGGCCAAAGTCACCCTGTTTGTGTTGCCCAGGCAACCTCGTAAGATGCCAGGTGCGCTGATGGTGTGAGTAAGCGAGCATCATCCTGGCATAAATATCTGATAAATCACTTCTTGTCTTTTTCACCCAAGGCTATTGAGTCTGTGAAAGAAACTTTGCTCTGAATCATTATCGTTAATCACTTCACATCGAACCCGGCCTCCGCCTAGCCCAGATTCTGCATGTCCCAATAAGTGATTTTGCTAATCAGTTTGTTTTTATTCCAGATACAATTGGACCACATTAATTCTAAATTGCACTACCAGCTATTAACAGACAAGATTGTCTGTTTAGCGAATAAGTTGATTATAAAAGTGTTTATTGAGGTTTCAGCTGTTCCTCTGTGACCGGAGCACGTATCGATTATTTACTTGTTAACCCTCATTAAATATGGTTTTAATAAGCAAATTGGGGGGCAATCAACATGTGATTGCAGACTTGTTATAGACGCATTAAAAAGCTAGTAAAGAGCAGTCGTTTAGAGAGGGAATCCCTCCAACTGCACTCAGGCAAAGGAAGAACAGTGACCTTGCTTTCTGCCTGCGCTTCCTTTGCAAGGATCTCAGGCTTTTGGGAAACTCCTTCTCTGCAGCCACCAGCAACGAAAAACCCACAGAGGTAGGACCAGGGCTCCTTTGAACCCAGCCACAGGCAGCAATTTCATCTGCAGAAATCAGCAGGTGAAGCTTTGCAAGTTCTGGGGAGAAGAATGATCTCACCTGCCAGACCAAATGGAAAATACATCAACAGATCCTGAAGCTGAGGCTCCAAGACTTTGGCCACCTCATGAAAAGAGAAGACTCCCTGGAAAAGACCCTGATGATGGGAAAGATGGAGGGCACAAGGAGAAGGGGACGACAGAGGACGAGATGGTGGGACAGTGTTCTCGAAGCGACCAGCATGAGTTTGACCAAACTGCGGGAGGCAGTGGAAGACAGGATGGCCTGGGGTGCTCTGGTCCAGGGGGTCACGAAGAGTCGGACACGACTAAATGACTAAACAAGAACAAAGACATTTTTGTTTAGAAAAGCTTGCCCAGGCATTTATTTATTTGTTTGGTTTACCGCAAGTTTCAATTTACTGTAGGTTTCTGAAGGTTTCCACTGCTTCTACTAATACAGTGGTACCTCTGGTTACGAACTTTAATTCGTTCTGGAGGTCTGTTCTTATCCTGAAACTGTTCTTAACCTGAAGCACCACTTTAGCTAATGGCACCTACCGCTGCCACCGCGCCGCCGGAGCACGGTTTTTGTTCTCATCCTGAAGCAAAGTTCTCAACCCAAGGTAATACTTCTGGGTTAGCAGAGTCTGTAACCTGAAGCGTATGTAACCTGAAGCGTATGTAACCCGAGGTACCACTGTACAGTGGTACCTCTGGTTACGAACTTATTTCGTTCCAGAGGTCCGTTCTTAACCCAAAACCGTTCTTAACCTGAGGTACCACTTTAGCTAATGGGGTTTCCCACTGCCGCCGTGCTGCCGCTGCATGATTTCTGTTCTCATCCTGAAGCAAAGTCCTCAACCCAAGGTACTACTTCCAGGTTAGCGGAGTCTGTAACCCAAAGTGTTTGTAACCTGAAGTACCACTGTACTTTTTTTGCCCGTGTGAAATCCACAAAGGTGAACCTCAGTCCCTCAATGGCCTCCCCACTTGTGTTTCACAGAAAACCATTTTCAGAGCCCTGCTGCCTTCGACAGTGGAGGGAGAGTGTGCACAACATCTGGAAACCCCCAACCCGACACACTCTAAAGTCCCCGATTTTAATCCAAAAATCCCCAATCCCTCTCAACCCACGATATGTGTGTGTGTGTCGAAACCACCTTGGCTGGAATAGAGACTGCAGTTCTGTCCCTCTCAACTTCAGAGTTCCTCTCTGTAACTCTCCGGTTAATAATTCAAGCCATGGCTTTTCAAATGTGATGGATGGTGCGCCGTGATTGGCAGGCCTCCTGAAACCCAGAGAGGATTCTCTCACTCTCCTTCCTCCCCCCCCACACCAACACAACCCCACTTTTTCTGGCCTCCGCCACGTCCCACCCCCACCCCCACCCAAATGCCCGGCCTGAGATTTACGAACCAGCCTTGCATTATGAGGCGAGTGACTTATCGAGCTGTCAAAGGGAGCGTTTTAAGGCAGAATTATATAGGAGAGGGAAAAGATTTTTACCAAATTAATGAAAAATCAATCTGGCCTCAAAAATCCATTAATGGTCATAATGCAGTGGTTACAGATAGATAGAAACCGCAGAATCCAATAGCGTCCGTTAAATACTTCTCCTAGAACGGAGCGTCTGGGACATAACTCATTCATTAGGCTGCGAGTGTTTACTTTAGGCGAGTGACATCGGTCGTCTTTTGTGTCCCTTCCTCTTTCGGGCTGAATACAACATCTATAAGGCGCAACTCAAAGCTCCTCCTGGCCTCTTCCGGGCTTTTAAACTGCTTGCGGCTTTCTTTGCTCTTTCCTTCGAAAGAAATGGAGAGGAGGAGGGATAAAACTACCCGGGAGGAGATTATCCATTTATCCCAGAACCTCTGGGCAAGTGGTGACCCACTGAAGGCCACGCAAGAGACATTTTCAAAGGGATGGGTGTTCTCTGCACTATCGGTCATTTCCGCCCATTAAGTGTGCAATAATGGGTCTCGTTTGTTTGCACACATTCGGTCCCCAAGTATGTTTCCCTGGAAGTCCCAGGCTCTCGCAGGGTTAGACAACCTGAGCTGCACTTTTCCCTGCTGCTCAAGATTGCAATCTTTTGAACTTGGGGAAAGGACGTCTCTTGCTAGGACAATTCCCATGCAGAATGGCAGAATGCGAACGGGTGAATCTGTTGATTTTGAAATCTGTCCATTTCTGACCATCGTGAATGGGCAAATTTGCCAATTTCGGTTTTTCGCAGAACCTCATTTTTCCGGGCTCTGCACCTTCACTTCAGTTTGCAACGTTTAATAAAAAATATTCATGAAAATACCATAAACACATTTGTAAGCCATTTTCCCTAATCTGCACTCTTTTGAAAAGCAACTTTTCTTACTGCAATACATTCTTAACGTTATCTAATATATGCATTTATATGCACACTTTACCCCAGTTAAATGCATCATTATACACTTTACTTGGCCGGATCACTGCATTGCCGAATTCAGAGAAGTGGGAATTTCAAAGGGTGGCTGTGTTTCAGACTGCATATTTTTTCAGAAAGTACAAACCAGGCAGGTTCACCTCTAAACGCAGAGTGAATCAAAGATTTTCCTGATTCCCGTACTGCTGCCAGAACATGGTCCATCGGCTCTGCCAAATGCACTCAGGGTTGGGTTTCCTTCAAATCTCTCTTAAAAGCAATGCAAGAGTCAGGAGCGCTGAAAAAGTCCCAGCCAGCAGGCCGGGTGATAGGCTGTCAGAGTCCCAACGCTCTGAGAAGTCGTGGGCCCAGCAGATTTTTAGCAAAAAATATATTTCTGAGTCACTCGTAGTTTCCAGTGAAAAATAGCCCACCAACAACACACACGTGTGTGTGTGTGTGTGTGTGTGTGTGTGTAGCCTCAAATGTGTCACCATGCTCAAGCAAGCAGATCGGCCTCAAACAGACCCATTCATCATCTGGAACAGGCGGCCACGGCAGCAACAGGTGGAGCAAATAAGTTATAAGTTTCTCCTCAGGCTCCAAAGGTGGAGGCAGGGAGGAGGGGCTTTGGCCTGCCCCCAAGACCAACTAATGGCTTATTAGACCAAATAATAGCTTATTATTATTATTAGGGATGCGGGTGGTGCTGTGGGTTAAACCACAGAGCCTAGGACTTGCCGATCAGAAGGTCAGCAGTTCGAATCCCCGCGATGGGGTGAGCTGCTGTTGCTCAGTCCCTGCTCCTGCCAACCTAGCAGTTCGAAAGCACGTCAAAGTGTAAGTAGATAAATAGGTACCGCTCTGGCGGGAAGGTAAATGGCATTTCCGTGCGCTGCTCTGGTTCGCCAGAAGCGGCTTAGTCATGCTGGCCACATGACCCGGAAGCTGTACACCAGCTCCCTCAGCCAGTAAAGCGAGATGAGCGCTGCAACCCCAGAGTCGGCCACAACTGGACCTAATGGTCAGGGGTCCCTTTACCTTTCTTCTTCTTCTTCTTCTTATTAGAGCTGTTCTAGCTTCTCCAGGGAAGCTAGAGGCAGAGTTGTCTCAGAGCAGCCACCAAGAAGGCTCTTTTTGCAATGCATAGAAAAGAATGCAACGGTTGCAAAACGTCATGAAAAGCTTAGAGGTGTGACTGGGGGTCAGCAAACTTTTTCAGCAGGGAGCCGGTCCACTGTCCCTCAGACCTTGTGGGGGGCCGGACTATATTTTTTTTTGGGGGGGGATGTACGAATTCCTATGCCCCACAAATAACCCAGAGATACATTTTAAATAAAAGGAAACATTCTACTCATGTAAAAACACGCTGATTCCTGGACCGTCTGTGGGACGGATTTAGAAGCTGATTGGGCCGGATCTGGCCCCCGGGCCGTAGTTTCCCTACCCGTGCCTTCCTTTTAGCACGTTTCTCCCTTGTGTCCAATGGAGTCATCCCATTAGCACCCGGACTTCCACCTGCACAGTGGGGTAACTTCTCCTTTGATCCGTGCATGACCTCTCACCTGTTCTCAGGGTTTTAAGGGAAGTTTGTGGGCCTGGTATCCTCCAAATTTTTATCCATCACTTGGATGGCCTGTTAGAGGCCATCCAACAGTGCCCGTTTTGCAGAGCAAAGGGGTCGAGTCGGCATCCGTGAGGAAAGGTGAGCCTGCAGATAAACTGGTCCCAAGTTGTTACGGGCTTTAGATTGCGCCAGTAACACCTTGAATTTGTCGCGGTAGCAAATCGGCAACGAGCGCAGACCTCCAGGCACTGGTGTGGGGATGCCGACAAAGGCCTCGTTCAAGTCGTGCCGCAGCATTCTGCACGAATTGCACCCAGTGGCGTAACGTGGGTTGCCAGCCCCCGGGGCCGCATGGAGGGAGCAGTGGGAGGGAAGGAAACTGAGTACACATGCGCACTCGACTGCCCAACAGTGTCTGCGCCACCCAGGAGATCCCGACCACAGAGATAAGAAAAGAAGAGCCGTTCTTGAGAGTTGTCTTGAGAGGTCACTTCCTGCATTGTTGGAGGAAGAGGAGTGCAGGGGGAGGGCACCGCCCCCAGCAGCACAATCACAGTAGAATAATAATAATAATAATAATAATAATAATAATAATAATAATATATTTGTACCCCACCCATCTGGCTGGGTTTCCCCACCCACTCTGGGCGGTTTCCAACAGAACATTAAAATACAATAACCTATTAAACGTTAAAAGCTTCCCTAAACAGGGCCACCTTCAGATGTCTTCTAAAAGTCTGGTAGTTGTTTTTCTCTTTGACATCTGGTGGGAGGGCGTTCCAGAGGGCGGGTGCCACCACCGAGAAGGCCCTCTGCCTGGTTCCCTGTAACTTGGATTCTCGCAGTGAGGGAACCGCCAGAGGGCCCTTGGAGCTGGACCTCAGTGTCCAGGCAGAACAATGGAGATGGAGATCAGGTATACTGGGCCGAGGCCGTTTAGGGCTTTCAAGGTCAGCACCAACACTTTGAATTGTGCTCTGAAACGTACTGGGAGCCAGTGTACCACCGGTATGAAATTTACGGCGTGTAACGCCTTGAGAGAGAATATTATGAAAATGATTTATAGGTGGTACATGACACCAGTCAAGCTTGCAAAAATTTACCACTTACCAGACAATAAATGTTGGAAATGTAAAGAAAATGAAGGTACATTCTTTCACCTCTGGTGGACATGCCCAAGGATCAAGGCTTTCTGGGAAATGATATATAATGAAATGAAAAAGGTATTTAAATATACCTTCTTGAAAAAACCAGAGGCCTTTCTCCTGGGTATGGTTAGCCATGTGGTGTTAAAGAAGGACAGACATTTTTTATGTATGCCACAACAGCAGCAAGGATACTTATTGCAAAGTATTGGAAGACACCAGATCTACCCACCCTGGAAGAATGGCAGATGAAGATGATAGACTACATGGGACTGGCAGAGATGACTGGCAGAATCCGAGACCAGGGAGAAGAGTCGGTGGAAGAAGATTGGAAGAAATTTAAAGACTATCTTAATAAACACTATAAAATTAATGAAGGTTAGAATGACATGGGTTTAAAAATTATGTGGTTTTCAGGGGTGTTGATTAAGGAAAAAGAACAGAATTATCAAAAACTATGGGAAATAAGGGAATGGATTTGCTGATTCGATAATGAAATTAGAATACAGAAGGGGGAGGTACAAGGAGGTCGGGGAAATTAGGTTTAAGAAAATAAGGTTTGAAATTATACTTGTTTTCTGTCTTTTGTTTGTGTATGTTTTTAGTGTTGTTTGTGTTTATATGTTTTTATTGGAAATGTTAATAAATATCATTAAAAAAAAAAATGAAACGTACTGGGAGCCAGTGTAGGTCTTTCAAGACCCGTGTTATATGGTCTTGGCGGCCGCTCCCTGTCACCAGTCTAGCTGCCGCATTCTGGATTATTTGTAGTTTCCGGGTCACCTTCAAAGGTAGCCCCACATAGAGCGCATTGCAGTAGTCCGAGCGGGAGATAACCAGAGCATGCACCACTCTGGCAAGACAGTCTGTGGGCAGGGAGGGTCTCATCCTGCGTACCAGATGGAGCTGGGAGACAGCCGCCCTGGACACAGAATTGACCTGCACCTCCATGGACAGCTGTGAGTCCAAAATGACTCCCAGGCTGCGCACCTGGTCCTTCAGGGGCACAGTTACCCCATTCAGGACCAGAGAGTCCTCCACACCTGCCCACCTCCTGTCCCCCAAAAACAGTACTTTTGTCTTGTCAGGATTCAACCTCAATCCGTTAGCCGCCATCCACCCTCCAACCGCCTCTGGACACTCACACAGGACCTTCACCGCCTTCACTGGTTATGATTTGAAAGAGAGGTAGAGCTGGGTATCATCTGCATACTGATGGACACCCAGCCCAAACCCCCTGATGATCTCTCCCAGCGGCTGCATGTAGATGGTGAAAAGGGATGATGGGAGCTGCAGCCCAAAAACAACTGGAGACCCAAGTTTGGGAAACCCTGCTCTAACCACCAAGCCACCAGTGTCTCTCTCTCCGACTGAAAAAGTGTGGCTTGCCCAGGGACAGAGGGGCTTCTCCCACCCCCCAGAGACACTGGGTCTATTGATTGAGTTTATCTATATACCAAACCCTCCAAGTGTCCCTGCTTTCCAGGGTCAGTTCCGGTTTTACAGAAGCCGTCCCAGTTTCTGACTTGATCCCGGAATATCCCGTTTTCCCTTAGGATGTCCCTATTCTCATCAGAGAAATGTTGGAGGGTACGATATGCTGCTTTCCCAGAATGTGAAGCATCAGAGAAATACAGAGCGTTTAAACTACAATATACAGAACATGCCACCGTTTGCAAGTTTTGCTTGGAAAAATGCTCTCCCTGTGTTCTGAGGGATGCTGTGAGGTTGGTTTCTTCCTGGGTAAGTTGGGGGGTGGTTTTTTTTGGGGGGGGGGTCAGGCTGTTCCCTTGATTCTGGTGAGCCAGTAGGTCACATGTCTATGTGGATTCGGAGGAGGGCCACAGCGGCTTGTGGCTGTGCTTATTCACACAAGCCCCCTCCAGTCCTTCGATCTCTTCCTGCAGGGCATCCCTTTCACGACGAGTGCCTTTCGAACAGGGAGGGGCGGATCCGTCTGTTTCCGTTCTCAGTCTCACATTTCCTTGCCATCGATCTGTTCCATCCCATTTTCATGTGGAGCTGCATTTAAACACAAACTTGCACAAAAATACAACGCATACAATGCTGTCTTACGTTCTTCTGATAATGTTTTTATGCTGCATTTTAATGCAGTTTGTGTACTGTTTGTGCATTTGTGGTTTCCCTCCAGTTAATAAACATATCGCAGAGAAGAGCAATACAGACCTTCCAAGTGTCCCTATTTTCCAGGGACAGTCCCAGATTTACAGAAGCTGTCCTGGTTCTGATCTGATCTTGGAATGTCCCACTCTTCCTTAAAAAGATAAAGGGACCCCTGACCATTAGGTCCAGTCGTGACTGACTCTGGGGTTGTGGCGCTAATCTCACTTTATTGACCGAGGGAGTTGGCGTACAGCTTCCGGGTCATGTGGCCAGCATGACTAAGCCGCTTCTGGCGAACCAGAACAGCGCATGGAAACACCGTTTACCTTCCTGCCGGAGCGGTACCTATTTATCTACTTGCACTTTGACGTGCTTTTGAACTGCTAGGTTGGCAGGAGCAGGGACAGAGCAACGGGAGCTCACCCCGTCGCGGGGATTTGAACTGCCGACCTTCTGATCGGCAAGTCCTAGGCTCTGTGGTTTAACCCACAGCGCCACCCACGTCCCGTCATATTGCCCCCTTACACTACCCTACAAAAAGCATTACTCAGAAGGGTGATTTGCATGACCCACTAAGGAAGATAATGACACGATAGAATTCAAAACACTAACAATTAATCACACGTTTATTCCAAATCCAATTCAAACAATTTAGTTCAATTAAGTCAGCAAAATTGATGAGCCTGAGGCAGGGATACCAGCCTGGACCTCTCGCCACTACTGAAGGTGGGACCTGCCCTGAGGGGGGCCCAGGGCAGAAGATGCACTCGGAAGAATATTGCCCCTCAAAGGACACAGCCAGCATCACCTTAACTCCACGACTTGCAAGAGTCACCAGTTGTGCCTATGACTTATGTGCAGAGAAAAATCCATGAAGTTAAAATAATCTCCAATCAATGTGCATTTCCCTTCCCCGAGAACATTTTAAAAAGTTATGTCCTCTCGCAGCCCCATCACAGGGTTATAACTCACGCCTGCTCACCGCAACCAACCCTGCACTTCCTCCCATTCGTTTTATGGCTCTCTGTGTTAACATTTCTCGACGAACATGGCTGTAATTTTCTGCAAAGAATTATCAGCTTTTTAGTGACTCGTGGCCATTACTTATTGGCCTCTTAGCAATTTGCTAAAAATGAGTGATTGCCAAGGGACAGAGGCTGTGCTGTGAAGGAGACACATCCACCAGTGGGATGGAACAACAAGTGGCTGGACAGGAAGGATCCTGGCTCTGAACGGAGGCTTTAAGAGGAGAATATGTCTACTTTAGGGACGCGGGTGGCGCTGTGAGTTAAACCACAGAGCCTAGGGCTTGCCGATCAGAAGGTCGGCGGTTCGAATCCCCGTGACGGGGTGAGCTCCCGTTGCTCGGTCCCTGATGCTGCCAACCTAGCAGTTCGAAAGCACGTCAAAGTGCAAGTAGATAAATAGGTACCGCTCCGGTGGGAAGGTAAACGGCGTTTCCGTGCGCTGCTCTGGTTCGCCAGAAGTGGCTTAGTCATGCTGGCCACATGACCCGGAAGCTGGACACCGGCTCCCTCGGCCAGTAAAGCGAGATGAGCGCCGCAACCCCAGAGTCATCCAGGACTGGACCTAATGGTCAGGGGTCCCTTTACCTTTTTATGTCTACTTTGTATGCAGAAAGTCATAAGAAACGAAGAAGATCTGCTGGATCAGACCAATGGCCCACCTGTTCTCACAATAGCCAACCAGAGGCCCATGAATTTGGCCAATCCTCTTTTAAAACTATTCAAGTGGGAGGGAGTTCCACAGCTCAACCAGGCACTGCGTGAAGAAGTCCTTTTCTTTATCTGTCCCGAATCTTATGACGTCCAGCTTTGTCCCTGTTCTCCATGTCTTGCCTAATCTTATGAGCTTCTTATAACGTCTCCTCTTACTTGCCGTTTCTCTGAACAAAAAAATCCCAAATGCTCCATCCCTTACCAGGATTGATGCCCTACAGGATCTCCAGGTAGAGACTGCCTCTCTGACATCCTAGAGAGCTGCTGTCAATAAGTCTGGACCAGAGGTGGGAAGCCACTTCCCCAATCCTCACCCACTTGTCCCACTCATGGAACTGTATGTGGGATGTGGTGGTGGTAGTCTGTGGAGGAACACTGAGCTGGCTTAGGGAAGCCATTCTCTGTAATTGTTCATGTTGTAGACAACAAACTATGAGGGAAAGGACCCCTGGACGATTAAGTCAAGTCAAAGGCGACTATGGGGTGCAGCACTCATCTCCGTTTTCAAGCTGAGGGAGCCGGCATTTGTCTACAGACAGCTTTGCAGGTCTGTGGCCAGTATGACTGCACTGCTGCTGAGCCTGGGGGTAACCTGAGAACCGTGGTCCAGGTCCAGTCCAGAATCTGTAGGTTCCACTAGGAGTGAGTCTGACAGAGTCAAGGCAGGACATGAGGCAGGAAACCAGGCAAGGACAGGCACAGGATCTCAGGCAGGATCTAGCATACAGCAATGTTGTTCCCGCAACCTGCGGTGGGGTCCAACAGCCTTTTCTCTTTGTCGGGGTAGCGGCCGGTCCTGATCCCCTGGCGACTCACCTCCCTGTTTCGCCCAAAGGCGAGCACTCCTCCTGTGAGTACTCAGGTCTCTCCTTCTCTCAGACCTCAGTCTCTGCAGCTCGGGAGACGTCGGTGGGTTACTAGACCCAGAGGCCGCCTCAGCCTCTCCTGACCCAACTGGTAATGGAGCAGCTGTAAGTGATGGCCCAGCTGGAGGCAATGAGGGAATCTCCGCATCTGGAGCCAGGGCAGGCTCAGGCCCCTGACTCGGCCAAGCTGGTGCTTGTTGCAGGGGAACCTGTGCAGACTGGGACTCTTCAGAATCAGGCCCCAGACTTGGTTCAGATGATGCCTGAGGCAAAGGATCTGGTGCAGACTGAGACCCCTCTGGTTCTGAGTCTGAGTCCGAGTCCCAGGCCATCACACAACTGGACACTGTAACGGAAACCAGAGTGCACGGAAACATCGTTTACCTTCCTGCTGCAGCCATACCTATTTATCTACTTGCACTGGTGTGCTTTCAAACTGCTAGGTTGGCAGGAGCCAGGACTGAGCAACGGGAGCTCACTCTGTCGCAGGGATTTAAACCGCTGACCTAATCGGCAAGCCCAAGAGGCTCAGTGGTTTAGACCACAGTGCCACCCGTGTCCCTACACAAACTATATGTTGTGATCATGTTTTCTGGTTTTGCCTTGTCATTACAGGAATACCTATCCCGCCTTTTTTGAAAAGGGGGCCGTGTCCAAAATTTTCTAAAGTGGATGAAATCAATAGTGGAAGTTCCCTCTTTTCCCAGGCATTTGGTGTCAAAATGTCTGTTGTTGTTGTTGTTGTTGTTGATTTATTTTCTATACTATCCTTCAACCGTGGATAACAGGGCAGTTTCTGCTTCTGCTTCAGTCTTATCCTTAGAATTTTGAGTTTTAAGCAGTTTTTGCCTTGCCTACGTTCTTCGTCTCCAGCGAGATTTTGAGGTTTCTGCCCCAGTGAGCCATGAGATGAAGGGCAGACGATAAACGCTTCCCATAAATAAACGGGGGAGCTGATTCATGCAGGGCCCCTTTTACACCGTAGCGTATATATTTTGCAGCATACAAAAGAGAAATCTCCTTGTGGCCTTGCAGGCTTTGGGAGTCATGTCAAAAATGTCCGAGTCTGTAGTTCTTCTTGGGATGCAACATCTTGTTATCAGTTTTGCTCGCCCGTTTTTCGCTGACTCGCTGGTTAGAGGAGGAAGGAGATGTGCTGACAATTGAATACAGCAAGGGAGACAGGCACCAAGCAAGCATGTTAACACGGCCACCCCGACCCAGAAATCTCTGCACATTTCCATACCCAGAGGCAAGAGGAGCCAAGGAACCTGGTTCCAGGCTTGAAACCTAAGTGGAAGAGTCTCAAGCCTCCCCCATTTCCACCGCATCGTAGCTGCATGTATCTCAAAGGATTTCTCCTAAAATTTTCCAAATAATTAAAAAAAAAAGCCTTTTCTTATGCTATATTTAAAGTTTTAAACCCAGGTTGGTCTCTCCTGCCACAGCAGGTGATGTAACTCTCCAATGGTTTGACTGGGAGCGGCCGCCGTGACCATATAACCCCGGTCCTGAAAGACCTGCATTGGCTCCCAGTATGTTTCCGAGCACAATTCAAAGTGTTGGTGCTGACCTTGAAAGCCCTAAACGGCCTTGGTCCAGTATACCTGAAGGAGAGTCTCCACCCCCATCGTTCTGCCTGGACGCTGAGGTCCAGCGCCGAGGGCCTTCTGGTGGTTCCCTCCCTATGAGAAGTGAAGTTACTGAGAACCAGGCAGGGGGCCTTCTTGGTGGTGGCATCCAACTGTCAGATGTCAAGGAGCAGATAGGTAGCTGTGTTGGTCTGCCATAGTCAAAACGAAATAAAAATATTCCTTCCAGTAGCACCTTAAAGACCAACTAAGTTAGTTCTAGGAGCTTCACAATCTTCCAGTATACCTGAAGGAGCGTCTCCACCCCCATCGTTCAGCCCGGACACTGAGGTCCAGCTCCGAGGGCCTTCTAGAGGTTCCCTCACTGTGAGAAGCGAAGTTACAGGGAACCAGGTCAGGGGCCTTCTCGGTGGTGCTGCCCGTCCTGTGGAATGCCCTCCCATCAGATGTCAAGGAGATAAACAACTACCTGACTTTTAGGAGACATCTGAAGGCAGCCCTGTTTAGGGAAGCTTTTAATGTGTGACATTGTAATGTATTTTTAATCTTTGTTGGAAGCCACCCAGAGTGGCTGGGGAAACCCAGCCAGATGGGTGGGGTACAAATAAATTATTATTATTATTATTATTATTATTATTATTATTATTATTATTATTATTTATTGGTTCGCGAGACAGAACTTGCCCTTGCAGAAGCCATGCTGTCTCTGATTCAAGTGAGGCTTGTTCTTCTATGTTAACCTAAAATAGTTTTCTTACCCACATCAGGTGCAATTAATACCTAATACACCTGTCCTTCTAATTATTTGGCTTTGAAAGCTCATAGATTAATCATTTATTCCCTAAAGAAGGATAAGCCTTTACCTACATTTCCAGCTCTTAAACGTTTCACAGAGAAACTTGCTAACTGACAAATATCAAAACCATGGAGGGATTTCTTATTCCCATTTTATTTGCTAAATCAGCTGTAGTTATTAGTTTACCATTCTTTATTGCATCAGCAAAAGTTGTAATTTTATTTCTGGACCACTCTGCTGCGCCACCAACTAATTGAAATTTATTATTACACAGGAAAGATTGCAGCAATGACAGTTTACAAGACAGTAGGGTCTTATATTTATCCCAGACTTGATGAACAGCTATTATCATTGAATTTGGCTTTAGGACAGAACTTATTTCACCAGACTTTTTTTTAATGTGCCGGTGGTAGATATTGCAATGGAATTCTGGGAAAACTTTGCTTCGAGAGAGAAGCTGATGAGTCCTCATCTAACCACCGTGCTTGTATTTTTAATCATTAGGCTGTATACTTTTGAAACAAAAGATATTTGAGCAATTCTAACCAACCTGTGCTGACTGGATTTTGCAAAGTTGATGCAGATATTTGTGGCTCTTTATTGCTTGACAAAAATATTAATAATCTATTAATCTTTTATAACACCACCATGAGCATCGGAACATAGGATTTTGCCTTCTACAGAGTCAGACAGACTATCGGCCCCTTTAATTTAGTCTTGTCTACACTTTGATGAGTAAATCAATGTTAACAGCAATAATATCTCGTTCTGGTTGTTTTTAGTATCTGGCACCACATCTCAACCTGCATTTCCCCTGCATCTGAATATACAGAACTCTCTTTGCCAAAATTTCCTTCTCTCCTGGAAATGTATGTAGAATTAGGTTAGATTTTCTCCAGAGCAACCCTATAAGATCGCAGATCCCTAAGCGATTGGCTGGCTCGCTGGTCACCGGAACAAAATGAGATTCTTACAAGACAAGCATCTTCAGAGAGATGAGGATGTTTTACCTTGCTAGAGGTATAAGTGATTGATTTTTCAGAGTCCACTGTTTTAAGAATTTGTTTTTCTAATGGGCCCTAAAGTCTCATCATTGTTTTTGCTGACCTCGGCAGAGGCTGGCCGGGAGTTCCTGGGCCCAGCTGGGCAGGCGGCGGAAGAGTAAAAGGAGCAGGAGGCAGGAGCGATTGGAATTGGGGGGGAGGGGGGTGTTCGGCAACATGTCCATTCGAGATACGGCCTCCGAAAATGGGGATTATACTGTACCATAAATACTAATGCATTAGTCGTAGCTTCACACTTTGCTGCCTCCAGCGCTCCCTCCATTTGCCGGCATGATAATCTATTTGAATATCAATGCAGGTTTGATGTTAAAGTGCTTCCCTTGGCGTTTCAGATAAAGGGCGGCCGCACGGTGAGGCCAGGCGCTTTGGGGGCTGACGGCGCACCGTATCTGAGGAGGGAATCGCAGAGCTTGTGATCAAAACCCTCTTCTTTCCTGAGAGCTCCCCGGAACGCATCCTTGCCCCCGGCTGCTGTTTCCGAGGGTTGCGATTAAGCCTCGCGTGCTTTAAACGGAAGGCCTCTCTGAAATAGGGTTGATCGTGACTGGGAATATTGGAAACGCGAACAGTCTACCTGGCTTCTTGTTTCTTTTCTGGAAATGTTTCCATAAGAAACATATGAGATCCAACACTTCTGGCGGTTCCTTCGCTGTGAGAAGCCAAGTTACAGGGAACTGGGCAGAGGGCCTTCTCGGTGGTGGCGCCCACCCTGTGGAACTCCCTCCCACCAGATGTCAAAGAGAAAAACAACTACCAGACTTTTAGAAGACATCTGAAGGCAGCCCTGTTTAGGGAAGCTTTTAATGTTTGACAGACTATTGTATTATAATATTCTGTTGGAAGCCTCCCAGGGTGGCTGGGGAAGCCCAGCCAGATGGGCGGGGTATAAATAATAAATTATTATTACTATTATTATTATTATTAGCCTGTTAGACCAGGCCAATGGCAACAAATCTATCAGTGGAAAAGCCCCCAGCCCCTTGCTAAGGACATTCACTGAAACATGGGTTCATAGAATCATAGAATCGTGGTGTTTGAAGGGACCCGAGGGTCATCTAGTCCCACCCTCTGAAATGCAGGAATCTCAACTAAAGCATTCATGACAGATGGCCAACCAACTTCTGCTTAACAACCTCCAAGGAAGGAGAGTCCACCACCTCCCAAAGGAGTCTGTTCAGCTGTTGGACAGCTCTTACTTTCAGAAAGTTCTTCCTGATGTATTCATTGGAATCTCCTTTCTGGCAAATCGAATCCATTGGTTCAGGTCAGGAGAAAACAAGCTTCAAGATGGCTGTCTTATCTCCTCTCAGCCTCCTCTTTCCCAGGCTAAACATATCCAGGTCCCTCAACTGTTTCCCATAAGTAATAATAATAATAATATTATTAGAATTTATTATTTATACTCCGCCCATCTGGCTGGGTTTCCCCAGCCACTCTGGGTGGCTCCCAACTGAACATTAAAAACATGAAGAAGTGTGCATGCACACGAAAGCTCATACCAAGAACTGACTTAGTTGGTCTTTAAGGTGCTACTGGAAGGAATTTGTTTTGTTTTGACTATGGCAGACCAACACGGCTACCTATCTGTAATTGAAAACATGATAAAATATCAAACATCCCCTCTCTTCCTCCGAAAGTCCAACACCATCTCCTTTGTCTTGCCAATGTTTAGGTGCAGATAGTTCTCTGAGAATCATGTGGATACCTTTTGAACTTCCCCCCTGTACACAGATTTGTCTCCGTCTCAATGTTGGAAGATTCGGGACAGATAAAAGAAAGTAGCGTATTTTTCTGTGTATAAGATGCCCCCATGTATAAGACACCCCCTACTTTTGGGGACCCCAAATTAAGAAAATGGGGGGAGATGGCCCAGAGTTGTTGAGCTTTCATTGGGGAGCTTTCATTGGACCATAAAGAAGGCTGATCGCCGAAGAATGGATGCTTTTGAATTCTGGTGCTGGAGGAGACTCTTGAGAGTCCCATGGACTGCAAGAAGATCAAACGTATCCATTCTTAAGGAAATCAGCCCTGAGTGCTCCCTGGAAGGACAGATCCTGAAGCTGAGGCTCCAAGACTTTGGTCACCTCATGAGAAGAGAAGACTCCCCGGAAAAGACCCTGATGCTGGGAAAGGTGGAGGGCACAAGGAGAAGGGGACGACGGAGGACAAGATGGTGGGACAGTGTTCTCGAAGAGCCCAGCATGAGTTTGACCAAACTGCGGGAGGCAGTGGAAGACAGGAGTGCCTGACGTGCTCTGGTCCGTGGGGTCACAAAGAGTCGGACACGACTAAACGACTAAACAACAACAACAACATGTTACCAGTAATAATTTGTGTATGTCTATTCAAAACCTGCCAAGGAGTCCAGTTCATTTTGTTGTTTCTTTAAGTACTTTGTAAAAGGTTCCCATTCTTCTTTAAGGTCACAGTTGTCCCTATCCCGCTGTTTGTGTGTCAATTTTGCTAATTCCACATAATCCATCGGTTTCTCTTGCCACAGTTCTTTGGTCGGGATTTCTTCGTTCTTCCATCCTTGTGCTACTAAGACTCTTACCGCCGTTGTTGCGTCCATGAATATGTCCTTCAACTTCTTTGGCAGGTCTTTTCCTACAATCCCTAACAAAAATGCTTCAGGTTTTTTTACAAATGTTAATTGGAACATTTTCTTCAACTCATTGTATATCATTTCCCATTTTTATTTTATTTTACCACAATCCCACCACAAATGGTAAAAGGTCCCTTCCTTTTCCTTACATTTCCAACATATATTTGAACCAGTTTTATACAGATGCCCCCTGATTTTTAACCTTATTTTAGAGTGAAACCACCTCATCTTATACACGAAAAAGTACGGTACTTCTTCACACAGGCATAGTTTGACTATGGAACTCTCTCCCACAAGAAGCAGTGATGGCCTCCTAGTTGGATGGCTTTAAAATTCCTGGAGGAAAAGCCTATCAATGACTACTAGCCAGTATGGCTGTCCTGTATCTCCCCAGTTGGAGGCAGAATTTCTTCTGAACACCAGCTGCTGGAAACTAAAGGAGGGGAGAGTTTTCACGTGTTTTGGTTCCTGCTCACGAGTTTCCCATATTGGGATCTTGTTGGCCACTGTGAGAACAGGATTCTGGACTAGATGGACCAAGGCCTCGATCCAGCAGAGTTATCACATTTTTCAGAATGGAAAATTCCAAATGCCAGTGGAAATGTATTTTTCACAATGCAGACAAAGATTAAATGTAAGGTATTGGTTGTGTTTATTGGATTTATGAAAGATTTAGAAAACTTACTGATTAGAATATTTGTGTGAGATTGTATGGGAAAAATACAGAATAGCAGATACAATCTTGCTTAATATATATATATAGGAAGTGTGGTGTAAGCGATGGAAGTCAATCCATGAAATTTTATTACTGAGATATTTGTAGAATACATTTGGAAGAAATTCTTCCAACTTTTCTTCTTCTCTTTATTTTTTCTTTTTCTTTCTTCTTTTCTTCCTTTTTTCTCTTTTGTTCTTTTTTATATATGTGTGCTTATCTGAAATATATATGTATGTATGTATTTGCAATATTTTGCTTATATTTTGTAATAATTATGTTAAATAAATTATTAAATTCAAAACAACTACAACAACAGGATACTGGACTAGATGGGCAAATCCAGCAGAGCTCTTTCGTTTCTCACAACGGAAAATTCCAAATGACGGTGGAAATGTATTTTTCACAATGGGACAAATTTCTGCCGGTGCATCAGACTTGAAAGAAACTTCGATGAAGTTTTGTACTGTTGGCAATATGACACCGCAAAAAAAGGGGGGCAAATATATTTCCCAGTGTCAGTAACATATTGGAAATGTTGGGGAATGAAGTTGATTTTTACCCACACATGGTGGACTTGTAAAATAATAAGTGGTTTCTGGGAGAAGGTTACAGTTCAAAGAAACAGAATGATTGGTTCCTCTATCCCTCTGAACCTATTTGTATGTTTTGCCTAGATGCCTTAATGGTGTTATGAGAAGTGAGCATTTCGAATGGATAAGGTAGGAAGCTGCCTGAGAACAGAAAGCATAGCTATAGGCCCCTGTGCTCAAGGAACAGATCTGCAAAAGAGAACATTTCATTGTTCATCTGCATGAAGGAAGGCAAAAGAAAGAAACATTGGAACAACCTTAGATGCTGTTCATTTATCATATGAAACAACAGCTTAATCACAGATATTTGCAAATATAGTACACTTGCTTTCTTGGAATAATTCATTTCTTCTTGAAATAAAAAGGTGGCATATAAATTGTTTTATTATCATCATCGTCGCCATTATTAATATGCAGTGTGTGCCAATCAGAGATAATTGCATCCTTTTGTATTTATCAATAATTAAGGGCAATTGGAGGAGGGCAAATGTTGTCCCTATTTTCAAAAAGGGGAAAAGAGAGGACCCAAATAATTACCGCCCAGTCAGTCTGACATCAATACCAGGGAAGATTCTGGAGCAGATCATTAAGCAAACAGTCTGTGAGCACCTAGAAAGGAATGCTGTGATCACCAATAGTCAGCATGGATTTCTGAAAAATAAGTCAGGAGTCTTGGTTGACCACAAACTTGACATGAGCCAACAGTGTGACGCGGCAGCTAAAAAAGCCAATGCAATTCTGCGCTGCATCAATAGGAGTATAGCATCTAGATCAAGGGAAGTAATAGTGCCACTGTATTCTGCTCTGGTCAGACCTCACCTGGAGTACTGTGTCCAGTTCTGGGCACCACAGTTCAAGAAGGACACTGACAAACTGGAATGTGTCCAGAGGAGGGCAACCAAAATGGTCAAAGGCCTGGAAACGATGCCTTATGAGGAACGGCTAAGGGAGCTGGGCATGTTTAGCCTGGAGAAGAGGAGGTTAAGGGGTGATATGATAGCCATGTTCAAATATATAAAAGGATGTCACATAGAGGAGGGAGAAAGGTTGTTTTCTGCTGCTCCAGAGAAGTGGACACGGAGCAATGGCTCCAAACTACAAGAAAGAAGATTCCACCTAAACATTAGGAAGAACTTCCTGACAGTAAGAGCTGTTTGACAGTGGAATTTGCTGCCAAGGAGTGTGGTGGAGTCTCCTCCTTTGGAGGTCTTTAAGCAGAGGCTTGACAACCATATGTCAGGAGTGCTCTGATGGTGTTTCCTGCTTGGCAGGGGGTTGGACTCGATGGCCCTTGTGGTCTCTTCCAACTCTATGATTCTATGATTCTATGGGCTGATTTGGAATAACAGTTTATACTGCTCCTTTGCTTTTTGTGTGTCTTGGGGTGGAATTCACTGTTGCAGTGTTACAAAAGTTCCTTCTGCACAAGCCTGTTGGTTTGCCAGCCTGCTCCTTCCACGGGCGAGAAAGCCCATAAGAACAGAGACAAGCTTGCTGGAAAAGTCCCATGCCCACCTAGTCCAGCATCCTGTTTAAGGGTAAAGGTAAAGGGACCCCTGACCATTAGGTCCAGTCATGGCCGACTCTGGGGTTGCGGCGCTCATCTCGCTTTATTGGCCGAGGGAGCCGGCGTACAGCTTCCGGGTCATGTGGCCAGCATTACTAAGCCACTTCTGGTGAAACCAGAGCAGCTCATGGAAACGCCGTTTACCTTCCCACCGGAGTGGTACCTATTTATCTACTTGCACTTTGACATGCTTTCGAACTGCTAGGTTGGCAGGAGCAGGAACAGAACAATGGGAGCTCACCCCGTCACGGGGATTCGAACGCCGACCTTCTGATCAGCAAGTCCTAGGCTCGGTGGTTTAACTGACAGCACCACCTGTGTCCCTTAGCATTCTGTTTAGGGAAGCTTTTAATGTTTAACAGACCACTGTATTTTAGTACTTTGTTGGCAGCTGCCCAGAGTGGCTGGGGAAACCCAGCCAGATGGGCAGGGTATAAATAAATTATTATTATTATTATTATTATTATTATTATTATTATTATTATTAGTGGTGTTTGTCTGTAGAGGGGGAGAGAAAGAGTTAATAGGTAGACCAATAGAAAAGCCAGAGGCGGAGCCTACCTGTTTATAAAGGGGCTTAGCCGGAGGTTTGCTTAGTTGGCTGGTTGGTTGGGAAAAGGCAGTTGGGAAAATAGTTGCAGACAGATGGAAATATAGAGACAGTTTGTGCAGTTGGTTCTTGTGTGAGGTGAGGGAGAAGAGTTAGAGACAGAATAAAATAAGTCTAAGAGGGTAAGGGGTAACAGCGTTTCGAATGCATTTAAAGTTTATTTGTGTTTGCAATAAACTACAATCTTCATTGTTAACTTAAGAACCTGACTAAGTGATTTAATGGGGAGGACTTTGTTGGTGGCAGCAGATTAGTGGTGTACGGGTCATAGTGGCTGGGGAAACCCAGCCAGGTGGGCGGGGTATTATTATTAATAATAATAATAATAATAATAATAATAATAATAATAATAATAATTTTATTATCCTGTCCTCACAGTGGCTAACCACATGCCTCAAATGGAAACCCACAAGCAAGATTGGAGTGCAAGAGCGCTCTCCTCCTCCTGTGTCAGGCTTCAGGGAATCCTAAGTAGTCTTTTATTCAATATTCACAGAGAGAGGCTGAGAAATGCTGCCTCTTAGAGTAATGGCATTGCTTCGAATGAAACCCCACCTCCTCCTCCTCTTCCATTACAGTGGTGCCCCGCAAGACGAACGCCTCGCAAGACGGAAAACCCGGTAGACGAAAGGGTTTTCCGTTTTGGAGGCGCTTCGCAAAACGAATTTCCCTATGGGCTTGCTTCGCAAGACGAAAATGTCTTGCGAGTTCCTGCGGGGTTTTTTCCCCTCCCCCCCTTTTCCTAAGCCCTAAGCCGCTTATCAGCTGATCCGCTAAAAGCCGCTAAACCGCTAATAGCGCTAATCCGCTAAGATGTCAATGGGCTTGCTTCGCAAGACGAAAAAACCGCTAGACGAAGAGCCTCACGGAACGGATTGATTTCGTCTTGCGAGGCACCACTGTATACGTCATCCCTATCGTGGCTGATCTGTGCCTTCTGCCTCTGAGCTCTCTGCTCTCCTACTTTCAATGCCCGCCGGGTTCTGGGAGAAGGGGGGGGTCTGGAATGCTTTCTAAAGACACTGAGTCTATCAGCTGTCTCTCCACTGCTGCTTCTTCTTCTTCCTGCTCCTCTCCCGTTGTGGCTTAGGGCCCTCGTATCTATGGGACCGCCTCTCCTGGTATGCCCCACAGAGGGGTCTCAGATCAGGTAATCTTCATAAAAGGGGAGGCGGAGGGAAGGGAAGGGAAATAAAAGATCAGGCTGAATTCAAATGATAGGCCAGGCGGAATAGCTCTGTCTTTCAGGCACGACGGAAGGAGATTAAATCCTGCAGGGCCCTAGTCTCGTGGGACAGAGCATTCCACCAGGTTGGAGCCATCACTGAGAAGGCCCTGGCCCTGGTGAAGGATAATCTGACTTCCTTAGGGCCTGGGACCTCTGAACTATGGTTATTCATGGACCTTAAGGTCCTCTGCAGGGCAGACCAGGAGAGGCAGTCCCGTAGATACGAGGGCCCTAAGCCACAAAGTGCTCTAATGGAAAGCAGAGCATTACGTTTGGCACCAGCTGGGCTGTAGAAGTTGCTGGACAGAGGCGTGCAAGGCTCCAGCCAACTGTCTTAGGGACCTCACTCTAGATTTGTGAGCCTTCATGTTGGGAACCTACCAAATTTGTGTGTCTGGTGCCAATGAGTGAGGTGGAGCAGAGCCCTCTTCTGAAATTTCCAAATTTCGCGATGCCTTTCTCCCACCAGAGAATGTGCTCCAAAGTGCATCTATTCGTGAAAGAGCAAACGTGGAAATTTGGAAAGTTTACATGTGTTTTGATCGGTAAATAGCTTATTGCTGATTTTGCTTGAATCTTTTAAACTGTTTTTACTGACCATTTGATTCATTTCATAAAACACTTTGAGGGTTTTTTTTTCTTTGTATGCTCAAATTGTATGGAAGGAAGGAAGGAGCATTCAAATGCCTGTGAATCTGCATACGGACTTAAAATAATGGCAAAAATATGGAGAAAACTGAATTTAAGGTTGGGAAAAAATGAGAAATGGAGGGAAACCAATATTGATGATTTATCTACCTACAACCAGTGTTCCTGGGTGGTTCTTTGTTATGTACCGAGTGCATAGGATCCAAAAGGCAGCAGTCTGATTGGTCCTAGAACAATAGGATCCAGAATGCAGCAGTCTGATTGGTCCACAGGAGCCACCCAATCCAGTTCCAGGTGGAAGTGAATCCGCAACCTGATTGGCCTACAGGAGAATCCTGGAATTAGCCAATCATGTGGGGCCCATTGTGTAAATAATGTATATAAAGCAGACATTCTCGTAGAACTTCCATTCCTCCTCACCATTATGAGCTGAATAAAGAGCATGAAATCCACTCTCGACTGAGTATATTTCATTCGTTTTGGGCACAATGAAGCTTGGCTCACTTACTTGAGACACCTGGAGTCATTTTTCTTTGGCGGTTGACCTTTTCCCTCTGTATGCCTTCATTCCGCTTTCATTGTGATGTAGTGTGGATTGCGGAGAGCCGAGCAGGGAGGTGACGGCTGGCTTCCCTGGCAGTGGCGTAGCGTGGGGGGTGCAGGGGGGCCGGCCGCACCGGGCGCAACATCTGGGGGTTAGGGTTAGGGCGCGCAAATCCACGGGTTAGGGGGTGCAAATTACTTGCCTTGCCCCGGGTGCTGACAACCCACGCTACGCCACTGTTCTCTGGCCACCTCTCGGCCCCCTTCCATGCCGCTCATCCTGTGCATTGGCCTGAGGCTAGCCGGGGGCGGCTTCTCCCAGCCTCAAGCCACTCCCCGAGGGACCATTTTTTAAAAGATGCAGGAAGAGCTGCTTCCCTCCACAAGCCTCATCCATCAAGCTAGGCGATGTAATTGCCCCCTCCCTTCCTCCCCCAACATCCCTGTCAGCATCCCGGAGAGAAAACAGTGATAAATAAACTTGTGTGAAAGAATCTGCCATGGTCCACCCTCTTTGACACTTGATTTATTTGTTATTTTTACTTTACACAGAGAGACCTTCCTTGCTTTGGGAGGTAAAGCTGATGTTGTTCCCCAGATCAGGCTGTCTGAAGGAAGCCCTGAGGCTGGCAGCCACTGACGGAGCCTCCCAGGAACTTTTAGAATCACAGAATTGTTGAGTTGGGACCCCAAAGGGTCTTCTAGCCTATCCCCGTCCCTTGTTTAACTTTCTAAGATCGGTGTTCTGGAAGGGTTCAAGTTTGCATGAACCCCACACTGAGAAAGGAAACCCAAATCCCTATTTGTGAGGAGGAGCCTGGGCTGCCTGCATTTATGAAGGGCACTCTGCACATGATCAAAGGTACCCTTTCTTTATTTCCACATGCTAAGTCCTGGAAGGCTGGTCGCAGAAGAATTGATGTTTCTGAATTCTGGTGCTGGAGGAGACTCTTGAGAGTCCCATGGACTGCAAGAAGATCAAACCTCTCCATTCTGAAGGAAATCAGCCCTGAGTGCTCACTGGAAGGACAGATCCTGAAGCTGAGGCTCCAATACTGTGGCCGCCTGATGAGAAGAGAAGACTCCCTGGAAAAGACCCTGATGTTGGGAAAGATGGAGGGCACAAGGAGAAGGGGACAACAGAGGACGAGATGGTGGGACAGTGTTCTCGAAGCTACCAGCATGAGTTTGACCAAACTGCGGGAGGCAGCGGAAGATAGGAGTGCCTGGCGTGCTCTGGTCCAGGGGGTCACCAAGAGTCGGACACGACTAAACGACTAAACAACAAGTCCTGGAAATCAAAACATGCTCGGGAGCTAAACTCTCGTGAGGCCCAATTCGAATTCAAATCCAGTCCTGCCTCAGTTCCTCCCCACTGAGTCTCCACAGTTTTGTTGTCAGGAGACCCCCTGTTCCCTGCCCAAAGCAACAATACCCAGAGTCCCCCTGGAAGAGGGATTAAATGCTAAATTGTTATGAGAACTGTAGCTCTCTGAAGGGAATAGGAGTGGCGCTGTGGGTTAAACCACTGAGCTTCTTGGGCTTGCCGATCAGAAGGTCGGCGTTTCGAATCCCCATGACAGGGTGAGCTCCCGTTGCTCTGTTCTAGCTCCTACCAACCTAGCAGTTTGAAAGCACGCCAGTGCAAGTAGATAAATAGGCACCACTCTGGCGGGAAAGTAAACGGCGTTTCTGTGTGCTGCTCTGGTTCGCCAGAAGCGGCTTAGTCATGCTGGCCACATGACCGGAAGCTGTACGCCGGCTCCCTCGGCCAATAAAGCGAGATGAGCACCGCAACCCCAGAGTCGGTCACGACTGGACCTAATGGCCAGGGGTCCCTTTACCTTTAAGAACTCCCAACATTCTGAAAAAACTACAGGTCCATTCTTTGGGGAAAAGCAATAGTGGTGGTGGCTATTGTTGTCGTACCAGCACCGTACATCTGTAGATCTCAGGCCGTTTACACTATAAAATTACAATACAGTGGTACCTCGGGTTAAGTACTTAATTCGTTCCGGAGGTCCATTCTTAACCTGAAACTGTTCTTAACCAGAAGCACCACTTTAGCTAATGGGGCCTCCTGCTGCTGCCGGAGCACGATTTCTGTTCTCATCCTGAAGCAAAGTTCTTAACCCAAGGTAATATTTCTGGGTTAGCAGAGTCTCTAACCTGAAGCGTATGTAACCCGAGATACCACTGTATAAAAAAAACACAAAATGCATAACCATAATAAGAACAAACCAAACCACCACCCCTTTTTTCAGTTGGAACTCACCAGAACTGAGTTCCGTCACCTCTCAGGCAGGTGCCATTGCCCTTAAAAGAGAATACGGTTCAAAAGGGCATCAGATGTGAATAAATCAAAGGCCTGGTTGAAGATAATTGTTTTCCCCTTGCACCTAAAGGTGTATCATGAAGTTTAAAGTAGGGTGGTCTCCCATACAGTTTGGTATCAGCGGTCCATAGACTCTCTTGAGAGGTCCTTCCAGCATCTGATTATGCCACTCCTAGCCCTTGCCGTGTCTTTTTACCTGCAATGCCTAAAAATCTAGAGTTGAACCTCTTTTCTCCCTCTTTCTCTGGCTCTGGGAAAAGCCTCTGTAGGATCCAAGAGTCTCCTTCCGGCAATTGAAGGGATATGTCCTACTGATCACGCTGTGATTCCTGGGTCGGAGGGGGTTGAACGAAAGCCTTAGGACAGGGGTAGGCAACCTAAGGCCCGGGGGCCAGATCTGGCCCAATTGCCTTCGCAATCTGGTCCGCGGACGGTCCAGGAATCAGCATGTATTAACATGAGTAGAATGTGTCCTTTTATTTAAAATGCATCTCTGGGTTATTTGTGGGACCTGCCTGGTGTTTTTTACACGAGTAGAATGTGTGCTTTTATTTAAAATGCATCTCTGGGTTATTTGTGGGGCATAGGAATTTGTTCTTAAGGGACGTGGGTGGTGCTGTGGGTTAAACCACAGAGCCTAGGACTTGCTGATCAGAAGGTCGGCGGTTCGAATCTCCGCAACGGGGTGAGCTCCCGTTGCTCGGTCCCTGCTCCACCTAGCAGTTCAAAAGCACAAAATGCAAGTAGATAAATAGGTACCGCTCCAGCGGGAAGGTAAACGGCGTTTCCGTGCTCTGCTCTGGTTTGCCAGAAGCGGCTTAGTCATGCTGGCCACATGACCCAGAAGCTGTACGCCGGCTCCCTCAGCCAATAAAACGAGATGAGCGCCACAACCCCAGAGTCGGTCACAACTGGACCTAGCAGTCAGGAGTCCCTTTACCTAGGAATTTGTTCACCCCCCCCCCAAAAAAATATAGTCTGGCCCTCCACATGGTCTGAGAGATGGTGGACCGGCCCATGGCTGAAAATGGTTGCTGACCCCTGCCTTATGAGGAACGGTTGAGGCGATAGGATAGCCACCTCCAAATATCTGGAGGGCTGCCACATGGAAGATGGAGCCCTTTTCCACAGCTCCAGACGGCGGGACCCAAACCATCGGATTCAAATGGTAAGAAAGGAGACTGAACATTCAGAAAAACTTTTGGATGGGCCTTGCTCCATCAGCAAGGTAGGCCAACATATTGTCTCCGAGGGTTCAACTCTTCAGGACCCCTTGCAAAACTTCTGACCACATCCTGGATCACGTCAGCCTCATTGTGTGGATTGCCACTGGGGAGAGTGTGATTGAAACCCCCCCTTAGAGATCTCATTCTGCCACTAATTTTGCGACACCTTGATTAACTTTTGCATTTATTTTCTCATGCACCCATTTAATGCAATTTGTTTACCTAATGATGCCCACAGATGCTATTAATATGCGCTTATTGCTAATAATCAGTCACAGATGCTCACAGCAAATTGATGATATATGGCCCCTCCAGGTGTGTTATTGGAAAACCACGAGGGAGGGCCAGGAGTAATTGATTGATCATAAACCAGCAGACAGGTGAGACAGATAAGAACATGAGAAGGTAAGAATAGCCTTCGGAATCAGGCTAGTGGCCCGTCTCGTCCAGCCTCCTATTCTCACAGTGGCCAGCCAGATACCTGTGGAAAACTAGCCAGCAGGATTTGAGCACAAGAGCCCTTTCCATTCCTGCGGCCTCCAGAAACTGGTATTCAGAAGCATCATAGAATCCTAGAATCTTAGAGCTGGAAGGCACCCAAAGGTCATCTAAGCCAAAAAGCAGAGACATCACCTTGCCAACAAAGGTCCGTATAGTTAAAGCTATGGTTTTCCCAGTACAGTGGTACCTCGGGTTACATATTCTTCAGACTACATATGCTTCAGGTTAGAGACTCCACGGACCCAGAAATAGTACCTCGGGTTAAGAACTTTGCTTCAGGATGAGAACAGAAATCGTGCTCCGGTAGCGCGGCAGCAGCGGGAGGCCCCATTAGCTAAAGTGGTGTTTCAGGTTAAGAACAGTCTCAGGTTAAGAACGGACCTCCGGAACGAATTAAGTACTTAACCCGAGGTACCACTGTAGTGATGTATGGAAGTGAGCCGGACCATAAAGAAGGCTGATCGCTGAAGAATGGATGCTTTTGAATTCTGGTGCTGGAGGAGACTCTTGAGAGTCCCATGGACTGCACGAAGATCAAACCTCCCCATTCTGAAGGAAATCAGCCCTGAGTGCTCCCTGGAAGGACAGATCCTGAAGCTGAGGCTCCAATACTTTGGCCACCTCAGGAGAAGAGAAGACTCCCTGGAGAAGACCCTGATATTGGGAAAGATGGAGGGCACAAGGAGAAGGGGATGACAGAGGACGAGATGGTGGGACAGTGTTCTTGAAGCAACCAGCATGAGTTTGACCAAACTGCGGGAGGCAGTGGAAGACAGGAGGGCCTGGCGTGCTCTGGTCCAGGGGGTCACAAAGAGTCGGACATGACTAAACGACTAAACAACAACAACAATCATATTCCCCTCTCAGTCTCCTCTTTTCCAGGCTCAATGGGAAAGAGTTGATTCAGCTCAACTCTTCCACTGCCTTGTTTCGTGAAGTGTAATGCATTACTTTTTTTTTTTTAAGAATCTGATGGCTTCCCCCTCCAAATCCCGCCAACACTCATTGCAAAGCTCCTTCCCCTTCTGCATTCTGCTTCTGAATCGTTCCTCATGCGATAGGGCAGGGCAAGAAGTGGCGGAACAAATCACAACAACAGCTCTCTCCAAAGCCTGTCTTGTCCCATGCAACAACTAGTCTGCCTAGTCCACTGACGGTGCACCACTGTGCACTCATCAGGGGGGTCAGGAAGAGGGCCTAGCTGCCTGCAGAAGCACCCCATGCAGTCACCCAACCAACCCCCTTTGTGCCACCTGCTTCCCGCGGACGACCCCCCCTCCTCTGCCCTCTCAGCCCCTGTGTCCCTCTGCTCAGCCGATGGCAAGCTGGTGGCAGTGGCAGTGGCAGCGGCGAAGGCAGTGGATGTGCCAGCCGCAGGAAAAGATCTAATTTAGATGAATAACCAAGTTCCTGAGAGGCGGCCGCGTCTCTGACCTCAATAATCAGCGTGCCATTAGTTGCGTGCTGCCGAGGGGGGAGGCCGGAGAGCAGTCCCAGCTCACTGAAGAAGTTGCTTTGCCAGCATGATGTTATACACAGGAGAAGCGCTGGTATATAATTTAATGGCCACTGTGGGGGAAGCAGAAGTAAGGGGTCCTCTCTCTCTTTCCTTTAAAGGAGCATTATCTGAACGGAGCGCACGCTCCCTGAAATGCTCGCGTAATGACACGAGGGCTAAAGCCAGGCATTAAAAATTCATGCCCAGGAATATTAAAACTTTTTACTTTGTCCTGTCGCAGCACCAAGCAAATGTAAACAAATGAAGTCTTCAGGAAGGGAGAGACCTGCATTGCGGAATCGGCCACTGTGGCCGGGAGGGTGGCCGCGGAGGGCCTTGCAAGTTTTGCTTGGGTGTTAAAAAAATGGGGGGGGGGGAGTTAAGGTCTATCGGAGCCACTCCCCAAGGAGAAAAGCTAAAGCAGTTGGGATTTTTTCATTTTGGGAAAAGGTGTGTAACAGGAGACATGATAGACGTTCTCCCAGTAAAGGTAAAGGGACCCCAGATAGTTAAGTCCAGTCATGAACAACTCTGGGTTTGCGGTGCTCATCTTGCTTTACTGGCTGAGGGAGCCAGCGTTTGTCTGCAGACCTCCCTTTCATGATGTAACCATGATGTATTAGTGATGAAGTTTGGGGGTGTGTAACATGGGGATTAAAGGTAAAGAGACCCCTGACCGTTAGGTCCAGTCATGGCCGACTCTGGGGTTGCAGCGCTTATCTCGCTTTATTGGCCGAGGGAGCCGGCGTACAGCTTCCGGGTCATGTGGTCAGCATGACTAAGCCGCTTCTGGTGACCAGAGCAGCGCACAGAAACGCCGTTTACCTTCCTGCCGGAACGGTACCTAATATCTACTTGCACTGGTGTGCTTTCGAACTGCTAGGTTGGCAGGAGCAGGGACTGAGCAACGGGAGCTCACCCCATCATGGGGATTCAAACCGCTGACCTTCCAATCAGCAAGCCCTAGGCTCGGTGGTTTAGACCAGTGTTTCCCAACCTTGGGCCTCCAGCTGTTTTTGAACTACAATTCCCATCATCCCTGACCACTGGTCTTGATAGCTAGGGATGATGGGAGTTGTAGTCCAAAAACAGCTGGAGGCCCAAGGTTGGGAAACACTGGTTTAGACCACAGTGGTACACGACTCAAACTTGGCCATCTTTTGAAAGCTGCTCTTGTTTGAATTTTGGAATCTCCAAGTCAACACACATATGAAAAGATTCTATTTTTTTTTTTTTTTATAATAATTTTTATTGATTTTACAACATAAAGAAAAAACAAAACAAACATAATGCGACTTCCCCAAACCTCCCCTTCACTGCATCCAAATTTCAAAATTTTTAGCAATTCTTCATCCCATTTTTATATTTAATTCTCTTTAAAAAGAGTTTCTGCTTTATAAATTTCGATTTATAGCTGTAATTCTTAGTGTCCAATCCCCTGACATCTTAACATTCCGAAATTTTACAACAATTTTTAAGATAGATTTTAAATTTTTTCCAGTCCTCCTCCACTGTCTCTTTCTTCTGGTCACGGATTCTGCCGGTCATCTCTGCCAGTCCCATAAATTCAGTCACCTTGGTCTGCCATTCTTCCAGAGTAGGTAATTCTTTAGTCTTCCAATACTTCGCCAAAAGGATTCTTGCTGCTGTTGTTGCGTACATAAAAAAGGTCCTATCTTTCTTTGGTACCAATTGGCCGACCATGCCCAAGAGAAAAGCCTCCGGTTTCTTTACAAATGTCCACTTAAGGATTTTCTTAATTTCATTATAGATCATTTCCCAGTAGGCCTTAATCTTTGGGCAGGTCCACCAAAGGTGATAAAAAGTTCCTTCACATTCATTACACTTCCAGCAATTGTTATTGGGCAAATGATATATCTTTGCAAGCTTGACTGGGGTCATGTACCACCTATAGATCATTTTCATTATGTTCTCTTTCAGGGCACTACATGCCGTAAATTTAATACCTGTGGTCCATAACTGCTCCCAGTCAGCAAACATAATATCATGACCAATATCTTGTGCCCACTTAATCATGGCTGATTTAACCGTTTCATCTTGTGTGTTCCATTTTAGCAGCAGATTATACATTCTAGACAAATTCTTAGTATTGGGTTCTAGCAATTCTGTTTCTAACTTTGACCTCTCCTTCTGAAATCCTAGTTTTCTGTCCTGCTTAAAAGTTTCATTAATCTGGTAATAATGTAACCAATCTCGGACTTTAGGTTTCAATTTCTCAAAACTCTGTAGTTTCAACTTTTCACCATCATATTCTATAATTTCACAATATTTTGGCCAGTCTGTATCCATGTTCAATCTTTTTACCGCCTTAGCTTCCATTGGTGACAGCCACCTGGGGGTTTTACTTTCAAACAAATCTTTATATCGATTCCATACATTATACAATGCTTTCCTAATAATATGATTTTTAAAATTTCTGTGTACCTTTACCTTGTCATACCATAAATATGCATGCCAACCAAAACTATTATCATAACCTTCCAAGTCCAGAATATCTGTATTCTCAAGAAGTAGCCATGGTTTCAGCCAGCAAAAAGCTGCTGCTTCATAATAAAGTTTTAGGTCCGGCAGGGCAAAGCCCCCTCTATCCTTTGCATCAGTCAAAATCTTGAATTTAATTCTGGGTTTTTTGCCCTGCCAGACAAATTTAGATATATCTTTCTGCCACTTCTTGAAACAGTCCATCTTATCTAAAATTTGCAATGTCTGGAACAAAAACAACAATCTCGGCAATACATTCATCTTAATTACAGCAATTCGGCCTAACAAGGAAAGTCTCAATCTTGACCATATATCGAAATCTTTCTTCACTTCAGCCCAGCATTTCTCATAATTATCTTTAAATAGATTCACATTCTTAGATGTTAAGTTCACCCCCAGATATTTTACCTTTTTAGTAATTTCCAAACCCGTTTCTCTTTGAAAACTATCTTTTTCCCCCACCGTGAGATTTTTTTCCAACACCTTTGTCTTGTGTTTATTCAATTTAAAACCTGCTACCTGACCAAATATTTCAATAAGTTCCAAAACTCTTTTTGTGCTAGTTTCTGGCTGTTGTAGTGTCAAAACTAGGTCATCTGCAAATGCTCTTAGCTTATAATGTTTAGTTCCGACCTGTATACCTTTAACCAGCTGGTCTCTTCTAATCATGTTAAGGAAAACCTCCAGTACCGATATAAACAATAGAGGGGAAATTGGGCATCCCTGTCGTGTCCCTTTCTCTATTGGAATTTCATCCATAACCATACCATTTACAATAAGTTTGGCCTTTTGCTCAGAATAAATTGCACTTATACCATTTTCAAAGTTCTTGCCTACCCCCATTCCTTGGAGATTCCTCTTCATAAAACTCCAACAAATATTGTCAAAGGCTTTCTCTGCATCCACAAAAATCAAAACAGCTTTTCTATTTATGTCAGTTTCCAAAAGTTCTAGAATATCTATAATATTCCTCACATTGTCTGACAAATGCCTGCCTGGTAGAAAGCCTGTTTGGTCCCTGTGAATCTCCTCTAACAGCACTTTTTTGAATCTTTTTGCTAGAATGTCTGCAAAAATTTTATAATCCACGTTCAAAAGTGATATAGGGCGGTAATTCTTGACTTGATGTTTCTCAGTTTCTGTCTTTGGTATAAGTGAGATGAATGCTTCCTTCCACGATTCGGGAGCCTTTTTCCCCTCCAAAATTTGGTTGCAGACTTCTTTCAATGGTTGTATTAACCAATCCTTCAATACTTTATAATATCTCGCAGTTAGTCCATCTGGCCCTGGTGATTTTCCCAGCTTCATATCCTGGATGGCACTCTCTATTTCTTGGTCTGTAATTTTCTCGTTTAAACTCCTTCTGTTGTTTTCAGAGATTTTTGATAGTCCGTATTTTCCAATAAATTCTTCTATCTCCTGTTCATTTTTTGGCCCTTGTTTGTATAATTTCTTAAAGAAACTTTGAAAACAATTACTTATCTCATTTGGTTTATTAATAGACTTCCCATCTACTTCGAGTGATGTCACTGTGTTCAATTTTTGTCTCTTTTTCAGTTGCCAAGACAGTAGCTTCCCACATTTATCTGCAGATTCAAAAGTCTTTTGTCTCATTTGTTTAATTTTCCATTCTATTTCCTGGTTCGTCAATTCCATATATTGTGTTTGATAAAATTTTATTTCTCTTAATATCTCCTGGGATTTAGGCTTAGATCTCAATTTCTTCTCCCCTTCTTTTATTAGATTCCAAATTTTCTCTTTCTTCTCATTCTGCTTTTTCCTCTTTATTGAATTCTGTTGTATTAGGAAGCCACGCATCACGGCTTTACTTGCGTCCCAAATGATTCTTTTTTCTGTGTCTGATCTCAAATTGATCTCGAAGTAGTCTTTAAGTGTTTCTTGGGCCTTTTTGCAAATTTCCCCATCTCCAAAGAGAGTGTCATTCATTCTCCATCTAAAGGTTCCAGCTGTTGTCAGTTTCATTTCCATCTTGACAGCATTATGGTCAGAGCAGGTCTTTGGGCAGATTTCTGTTTTTTTAACCTTTGATGCCAGATTACTAGAAATCCATATTTGATCAATTCTAGTCCATGTCATTTTTGCTTCAGAGAAGAAAGTCCCCTCCCTTTCCAGAGGGTTCCTAGTTCTCCAAATATCGATCAGATCCATAGTGTCAGTCAGGTCAAAAAAAGTCTTTGGTAGTCTTCCGTCATTAGATATTGTTTGTCTTTGGGCCTTATCCATGTTTGTAGAGACGACTCCATTCATGTCACCCATCATTATAATTTTAAAGTCCAAAAAGTCCATTAAAGTCTCATGCAACTTCTTAAAGAATTCAGCCTTCCCCTCATTTGGTGCATAAACTCCGACAATCAATATTTTTTCTCCATAAATTTGGATTTCCACTGCCAGGTATCTTCCTTGGTCATCCTTAAAGATCAATTTTGGTTCAAATTTTTCCTTGACATAAATCACAACTCCTCTTTTCTTGACTCTATCTGATGATATAAATTCTTGTCCTAATCTCTTGTTTGTTAAAAGTTTTCTATGTATCCTGGCAATGTGAGTTTCTTGTAAACAGATTACGTCTAGATGTTCCTTCTTTAATAAATGAAATACTTGGCCCCTTTTTCGAGGGTGGTTCAAACCATTGCAGTTCCAGCTAAAGAGTTGCAGAGACATTTTGGTTACTGGGTAGACCTTCCACCGACTGCACCAAGTTGTTGTTCCTCCTCGGTCGGTGCTCGGTTCAGTCCAAATGATAGATTTGAGATGTCCGGTACTTCCTCCTCGCTGACAGTTCCTTTCTGAAGATCCTCTTGATTTCTTTCCAAAAAGATCTCTTTATCCTGGTTTGTTTTTATTTTAATTTTCTTCCCTTTGTAGCTAAAGGACAGCCCTTGTGGAAATTCCCACCTAAATGGGATGTTATTCTTCTTAAGTAGATCAACTAGTTCTTTAAATTGAGATCTAACCTCCAAAAAGTATTTAGGAATATCCTTGAAGATTTGAATCTGAGAATTTTTAATGACCAAGGCCTTCTGGAAATGTAGGTTCAATATTTTGTCTCTTTGTTCCTTTGATCCTAAGGTAATTAAACAATCTCTTGGCTTCTTCCCTTGCTTCCTGCCAATCCGAAAGGCTGAGGTTATCATAAATTCATCTTCCTCTCCATCTAGCTCATCATTCCAGAAGTCTTGAAATTTGTCTGTAAGGAATTCCCCGAGCTTGTCCTCTTCCTCTTCTGGAACCAGTCTTAATTTCAGATTCTTACTTTTCCTTTCCAGTTCTAGTAGGGCTAATGCTGAATCATGTTCATGTACTTTTTTTACAATAGGCGCAAACTTTCCTTTGGTTTCTTCAGCAGTGGACCTAGCACTCTCAGCTATTTTCCTTGTTTCCGTAGATTCTTGAACCAAACGGTTTATAGAATCTGTATTAGATGAAATTGTTGTTGTATTCAGGTCTAGTCTTGTTGTCAACTCCGTCAATTTCTTTGAGTTCTCTGTAGACTGTTTAGTGAGTTCTGCAGATTGCTTGGTAAGTACTTCTAGTGACTGATTTATTTTAAGCAGGGCCTGTGTCATTGACTCCATTGATGCTGCTGTTATTTTTTCTTGTGCAGCTGCTGCTCCTGATAAGGAGCCTCTTTTTTGAGCTTGTTTTTGAGCCTGCTTTGTTTTACTTCTTGTTGAAATCTCTTCTGGCGGGTTGCTCATAACTCAAGGTCATTCACACAGGAAAGTTGCAAGTGGAAAATCCCACTGGATACTCCGTAATGTAGCTAAAGCCCTCTAGAGGAGGAAATTGTAACCATCCAAAGGCACCCAGAACAAAGAAACAGAAAGTCCAAAGGCAAAAGTCCCATTAAAAGTCTTTAGTTTGTAGCACTTTACTGTTAAAATTGTAATCCACCAAAGTCCCGAGTATGTTTCAAAATAAGTCTTATTTTGTAGCCGCTGTCCTTTGACAGCTCACTTGACAGTTCCTTTTTTCAGGCGATCGCTGCTCCGGCAGCCTGACCAGAAGTGTCAGCAGCAGAGGTTTTTTATTCCTTATCCCTTTCTTTTGCAGGTTAAATTAATTCTGTTTCCTCCCCCCCTTCTCCTGCACTACAGGGGGGAGATCCTTTCGATGTCTGGTTTAATAAGAGTTAAGAGGAAAGTCCGTTTAATCACAGCTCAGTCTTTCATTGCTCCGTTAATCATGCAGATCCGGGAGGCTGACTTCCTTAATTTTTGCCTTCCCGTTTTCAGCCAAATCTTCTAGATTTTTAAGTCCCGTTTTTAATTTTGCGTTCTTACTCACGGGTATTGTTGTTGCCAATCTTTAGTTTCAGAAAGGAATCGGCGCTCTCCGTTAATGGCGACGCGGCTTCACTCCGTAAGCTGGGTAGCGATCCTCAGCACCGCGCTCACCCCGGTGCCGCTCCGGAGCCTTTAAAAAGGCTCTTTCACGATGCCGGGGGGGCGCAAAGGTGCCCACCGAATCTCCTTGCTCACAGGCTTCAGCGCCTGTGATTTTAGGGGCCCCCCGCTTGCCGTAGCGGGTAAGACCCGAACTTACGGAGCAGTCCTGCCTCGGAGCTCGAGGCTAGGACCGCCATCAAACGCTGGCGCCGACCGGAAGTTCCACATATGAAAAGATTCTAAGAGCTTTTTCATGTAGCCCTCATTTTCCAGTTCTAGAACAAGTTTTTCCACAATGGAGAAGGATGCCACAAGTTCTTCAATTTCCTCTCATTGAGGTGGCACATTCATTCACAAGGTGGCAACTCTAGACCTGGGCATGACAAAATCATCAAAGCCTTCCTCTTCAGATTCATCCACCAGATCCTGAGAGAGATCTACTGAAGGGTCTTCAAGGGAAAGAAGAGCTATTTTCCCTCTATTTCAATGCATCCAGTTTTTTTCTTGAAAGCTAAGTGCCAGTTGAAGATTCTCTGCTTCAGACTACACCATCAGTGTGTCCTGTTGCTTCTGGTAAGCAGTATTAGGATTAATTTTGTGCTGCAGAAGAAGAACACCTTTAAATCCAAGATAAATTCAGTATCTGAATTTCCACTACCAGAGAAAGTTCTGACATGCCACCTACTTTCTTATCTGGAAGCAAGATCCGAATGTTCCAACTCGGCTCTTACAGGTTTAAAATCTGAATCTTGCAATGTTGTTCTGCAGCCAAGTAACGTGTAGAAAGGTGGATAAACTTGGGTAAAGTGTGCATTGAATTATGTAACTTAGTGGAATCAATGTACAAAACACATTGTATGAAGGAAATTGCTTGTCAAAAAAAGATGGGCATATTCGGGGCGTACCAAAATGTGTATGTTACAAGAATATTCGCACTAAGATTCTGACAAATTTTCATGACGACATCATGTTTTTTTAAAATTGCAAAGGGGTGTGAAAATGTGGGGAACTGAACTGAAGACTGGAAAAAGGAGAGAGAGAGAAATGGAAGTTGATGGATTTGCCAATTCCTAGCGATGACTTCCCTATTCCACCCTTGTGGAAGAAAGCAAGAAGAGGAACATGTTTTCCCTACGGGGGTTGGAATGGTCCCACCACTGTAAGTTCCCAGGCTCAATGCTGTTTGCTCGGTTAGTTATTTAAATTTTTTTTTTTAATGTTGCTTGGTTGGTGAATGTGGGATCATCACAGGGGCTCCTGCTAAACACTCAAAGGCTGAGAGCTGCCGGGTTCAAAGCCTTCATGGATGGCATCTTTCCTTTGCTTCCTCCGTGATCAGCACTTTGATGTCACAAGAGAGGAACAGGCTATGAACTGAAGGACAACTTGATCCTTATCAAGTCTATTTGAGGACCAGCTCCAAGGGCCTTCTGGCGGTTCCCTCACTGCAAGAAGTGAAGCTACAGGGAAACAGACATAGGGCCTTCTCGGTGGTGGCGCCTGCCCTGTGGAATGCCCTCCCATCAGATGTCAAAGAGAAAAACAACTACCAGACTTTTAGAAGACATCTGAAGGCAGCCCTGTTTAGGGAAGCTTTTAATGTTGGATGCTTTATTCTGTTTTTAATTATATAATTATATATAATTATTATAATTATAATTATAATTATAATTATAATTATAATTATAATTATAATTATAACAATTATATTAATCATTAATCATTAAATAATAATAATTTACTTATTATTATTATTATTATTATTAATAATAATAATAATAATAATAATAGGACATCTAATAACTTGCACAAAAGTCACAAAGATGGGGAAAAAAAAAAATATTTTCCCAGGGGGTTGACAACCTCAGTCGTGCTAGTCTTCCTCAATCACCAACTTGACAAGCTAAGAAAAGGGGAGAAGAACTTTGTTTGGACTTCCTAAGGAGATGTGAATTTAGATACCTGAAGGCCTGTACTTTAAGAATAGAAATAGAAATAGAAATAGAAATAGAAACAAGTACCACTTGTTTACAGTGAGATTAAATGTGGTCTGAAAGAGGTGGAAACGGCTTCACATGTGTTGCTACACTGCGACCTTTACGGGGATATTAGGTCACTGTTTATCTCCCCCATCGTTCAGAAATTTCCAGGTCGATCTGAACTTCAGCGGCTGAAAATTCTACTAGGAGATAAAAACCCAGAAGTAACACTGAAAGTGGCCAAATTTTCTGCGGCTGCGATCAAGCGGAGGGCATTAGCTGTAAAAAAGTAAAAGACTTGACCCCTGGACAAGCCCCCTTATCTTTTAAGCCTATACATATATTGCAGTGCATAAATGTGTATATATGTGTGTGTGTGTGTGCATATGTGTTGCTTTTTATGTATAATTTTACAATTTTTTAAATTGACACCATTATTCCCTTTGTAAACTATTGTTGTTTTATGTTTCTCTGGTCTATGACCGTAATAAACTCAATTCATTCATTCATTCATTCATTCATTCATTCATTCATTCATTCATACTCTGTGTGCTGTTGTACAACCACCAACCCCAAACGTCAGCTGCAATGTTGCTGTCTTCCATTCAGCAGCCTCACGGCCCACGGGTAGAAACTGTTCTGTAACCTGTTGGTGTGGCTTATCATGTTTCTATATCTCCTGCCTGAGGGCGCCACCACCGAGAAGGCCCTCTGCCTGGTTCCCTGTAACCTCATTTCTCACAGCGAGGGAACTGCCAGAAGGCCCTTGGAGCTGGACCTCAGTGTCCGGGCTGGATGATGGGGGTGGAGACGCTCCTTCAGGTATACAGGACAGAGGCCGTTTATGGCTTTAAAAGTCAGCACCAACCAACACTTTGAATTGTGCTCGGAAACGTACTGGGAGCCAATGTAGGTCTTTCAAGACCGGTGTTATGTGGTCTCGGTGGCCGCTCCCAGTCCCCAGTCTAGCTGCCGCACTACTTGCTCAAACATGCAACAAGGCAGAGGAAAGTCGGAATGGAAGCATATCGTTTGGGATCGCCTGGGCTGAGAGTCAGGCCGGTCCCTGCGGAGCGAGCAGACGTTATCTCCGCTCGCATTGGCAAAGCGGTGCAGTTTGCAGGCTCGGAGACGTCAATCACTCATCTGAGATTGCTGGCCCGACAATTCCAAAAAGTGGACTTGGGGAAAACATATATATATATATATATATATGTATATATATATATCTACATAACCAACAACATTAAGAGCTTTAATAATTCAAGGGGCTCTTAACTATGGCCAGCAATTTAAGTTATTGGATTGTTTAAATTACTGAGCTGTTTAAAATATATGTTGAAATAAGTTCAAAAATGAGTGATGGTTCCGGGTTCAGGATACTTGAGTTGCTTCTTTGCAGCAGACGGGGGGGGGGGGGTGTTGCTGCTTCGCCCCGCAGCAAGAAAACTAGGCCCACTTGCTCACCCAAAAGCCTTTTTCAAAGCTCCAGACTTCATGCGGCATCTGTGACATCTTGATGCAGACATACTTCATCTGACCTTTCTTATTTTGGGAAGTGTGTTTGTGTGTTTGTGGGTGTGAACAATAATAATAATATATTATTTATACCCCACCCATCTGACTGGGCCTCCCTAGCCACTCTGGGCAGCTTCCAACCAAATATCAAAAACAAAGCGTCAGACATTAAAAACTTCCCTAAACAGGGCCACCTTCAGGTGTCTTTTAAAATTAAAATAGTTGTTTATTGCCTTAACATCTGCTGGGAAGGCGTTCCACAGGGCAGGTGCCACCACCAAGAAGGCTCTCTGCCTGGTTCCCTGTAACCTCACTTCTCACAGTGAGGGAACCGGCAGAAGGCCCTCAGAGCTGGACCTCAGTGTCTAGGCAGAACGATGGGGGTGGAGACGCTCCTTCAGGTATACTGGACTGAGGCCGTTTAGGGCTTTAAAGGTCAGCACCAGCATTTTGAATTGTGCTCAGAAACATATTGGGAGCCAATGCAGATCTCTCAGGACCGGTGTTATGTGGTCCCGGCAGCCGCTCCGAGTCACCAGTCTAGCTGCTGCATTTTGGATTAATTGCAGTTTCCGAGTCACCTTCAAAGGTAGCCCAACGTAGAGCGCATTGCAGTAGTCCAAAGCGGGAGATAACCAGAGAGAGCACTGCTCTGGCGAGACAGTCTGCGGGCAGAGAGGGTCTCAGCCTGTGTACAAGATGGAGCTGATAAACAGCTGCCCTGGACAGAGAATTGACCTGTGCCTCCATGGACAGCTGTGAATCCAAAATGACTCCCAGGCTGTGCACCTGGTCCTTCAGGGGCACAGTTACCTCATTCAGGACCAGGGAGTCCTCCACACCTGCCCACCTCCTGTCCCCCCAAAACAGTACTTCTGTCTTGTCAGGATTCAACCTCAATCTGTTAGCCGCCATCCAGACCTCACCTGGAGTACTGTGTCCAGTTCTGGGCACCACAGTTCAAGAAGAACACCGACAAACTGGAACGTGTCCAGAGGAGGGCAACCAAAATGGTCAAAGGCCTGGAAACGATGCCTTATGAGGAATGGCTGAGGGAGCTGGGCATGTTTAGCCTGGAGAAGAGGAGGTTAAGGGGAGATATGATAGCCATGTTCAAATATATAAAAGGATGTCACATAGAGGAGGGAGAAAGGTTGTTTTCTGCTGCTCCAGAGAAGCGGACACGGAGCAATGGTTCCAAACTACAAGAAAAAAGATTCCACCTAAACATTAGGAAGAACTTCCTGACAGTAAGAGCTGTTCGACAGTGGAATTTGCTGCCAAGGAGTGTGGTGGAGTCTCCTTCTTTGGAGGTCTTTAAGCAGAGGCTTGACAACCATATGTCAGGAGTGCTCTGATGGTGTTTCCTGCTTGGCAGGGGGTTGGACTCGATGGCCCTTGTGGTCTCTTCCAACTCTAGGATTCTATTCTATTCTATTCTATCCTCCAACCGCCTCCAGACACTCACACAGGACCTTCACTGCCTACACTGGTTCCGATTTAAAAGAGAGGTAGCGCTACAAGAGAACTATAAAGGTAAAGGGACCCCTGACCATTAGGTCCAGTCGTGGCTGACTCTGGGGTTGTGGCGCTTATCTCGCTTTATTGGCCGAGGGAGCCGGCGTACAGCTTCCAGGTCATGTGGCCAGCAGGACTAAGCCGCTTCTGGCGAACCAGAGCAGCGCACGGAAACCCCGTTTACCTTCCCGCCAGAGCAGTGCCTATTTATCTATTTGCACTTTGATGTGCTTTCGAATTGCTAGGTTGGCAGGATCAGGGACCGAGCAATGGGAGCTCACCCCGTCGCAGGTATTCGAACCGCCGACCTTCCGATCGGTAAGTCCTAGGCTCTGTGGTTTAACCCACAGCGCCACCTGTGTCCCAAGAGAACAACTACAAGCTCCATATCTAGAACTCCATACCTGTATGTGGTGATTGCAGCAATGATCAGTCGCTGAAACTCACCTCTGAGTTTCCCGGATGGGAGGACCCCCCCAATGTCTGTGATTGGTATAGTAACCCAGAACATTTCTGGTAGCAAATAAATGTAAAAAACAGTTAGCAGGGGTAAGCAACAGCATAAACGTAAGCCAGAAGTACTTTTCTTCCCACTTGAGACCAAACTGACATCACTGCAAGCATCCCTTCCATCACGGAAAACAGATTAAATTAAATTATAACCGGACTCCATTGCTTTCCCCCAAACCCGACAATTTCATTACTCACCATAATCAGATACTCTTCCTCATTCCTCAGGCATGACTGACAAGCGACTCCATATTTCACCATAAAAATTGCAGGCAAAACCCATGTCACTGGGAATTAATTTTTGTAAGACAATGTTTATATTAACCATTCCTTTATTGACTTCTGTTGCCGAAGTCAATACCAAAAATTTATGGTCCCTCGAGGGACGCTCATTGACCTCGGTTGCATCGCATGTCAATATTCCTGCTTTGGGTCAATAAATTTAGACACTGACCTCAGCAGAAGTCAATAGGATCTGCATATTCCAAGACAGTGCGAGGTTAGGAACTGTTTTGTTTGGAGAGGGAGAGGAGATCAAGGAGGGCCAGCGGTGGTGGGATAAAGTCTTGAGTCCAAGAGGCCTCTGGGTAGCTCAAAACCACCTTCCCCAAAGTGCTTCTGGGAGTTGTAATCCGGAAATTGTGGCAGATTAGCAGCCAAACCTAGCAAATGCACATTTTTCCTAGTTAGCATGAGAAGGGGCTAAGTCCACAGAGCTGCATTGCTGATGGGCAGATGCTCAGATCATAGAAATGCAATTGGTAGAGAGGGCTCTGTGTGATATCATTTCCCTTCCAAGAAGAGTATATACTACTTCCTGTTCCTCTCTCTCTCCTTTTGACCATCACTAGATGCAGACATGCCTCTGCTTATATCGCAAATATAAGTTACAGGGAACCAGGCAGAGGGCCTTCTCGGTGGTGGCGCCTGCCCTGTGGAACGCTCTCCCACCAGATGTCAAAGAGAACAACTACCAGACTTTTAGAAGACATCTGAAGGCAGCCCTGTTCAGGGAAGCTTTTAATGTTTGATGTATTACTGTATCTTAATATTTGGTTGGAAGCTGCCCAGAGTGGCTGGGGAAACCAAGCCAGATGGGCGGGGTATAAATAATAAATTATTCTTATTATTATTTCAAATATAAGCATTTTGTCTGCCTAGTTTTTTATTGCTACTGTTGCTGTGACCTGATGCATGATTATACTGTAAGTAAATCTTTAATTATTCTTAAAGATTATACCGTAAGTAAATCTTTTTTAAACTTACTTTACAAGCTGTTGCCTGGTTCTTTGTTAAGCGGAGCAACGTTAGCTGGATTTGCTCAGAAAGAGCCTTTGCGGTCTGATTCCTATGCTTTGAATTTTGCTGCCAAGGATGGAATTTTGAAACTCTGTTCAACCTACACATGTGTGAGCCTGGAGGGATGAATTGCAATTAATATATCCTCTCTTGCCCATTAAAACCCATCCCACGGGAACATCCCCAGGTTGGGGAAGGAAGGTTTCAATCAATATGTGAAATTCTGCTTCTCTCTCCAATGCAGCTGCCTCTTTGCCTTCTTGCACCACTGCGAATCGACACTCCTGATATTTTCCCCCAAAGGCCTTCTGAGAGATGGGCAACCTCAGTTCTGGGGTTCAAATGTGGCTTTCACAACTCTTTGTCTGATCTTTGGGGCTCTACCTGGGCCACACCCCTCTCTTTGCATTCTCCTTGTGGAGTGCTTTCATTTGGCCTTGAACTCTGATCATGCCTCTTGCTTCCCTGGATGGAGAAGGGAGAAGGATGAGCAAGGGTGCAGAGAAGTTGCCATCTGTTCAAATAATAATAATAATAATTTATTATTTATACCCCACCCATCTGGCTGGGTTTCCCCAGCCACTCTGGGCAGCTTCCAACAGAATATTAAAATACAATAGTCTATTAAACATTAAAAGCTTCCCTGAACAGGGCTGCCTTCAGATGTCTTCTAAAAGTCTGGTAGTTGTTTTTCTCTTTGACATCTGGTGGGAGGGCGTTCCACAGGGCAGGCGCCACCACCGAGAAGGCCCTCTGCCTGGTTCCCTGTAACTTGGCTTCTCGCAGCGAAGGAACCGCCAGAAGGCCCTCAGAGCTGGACCTCAGTGTCTGGGCAGAACGATGGGGGTGGAGACACTCCTTCAGATATACTGGACTGAGGCCGTTTAGGGCTTTAAAGATAAGAATGCACACTTGATGCCCTCCCCATCTTTTGATTCTTAAAAAACAACCCAATTTTTCTGTCAGAAGTGGTTGCTTTGTTTTAAATTGTTGGCATTCTTTCCTCCCCCATTTTCTTCTGCACTGCAATTCTCACGATTCTCATGACTCTCCAGCTTCTGCCTCAATGCAGGGATCTCTCATGCTCTCACAGGAGTCCCCAATGTGATCACCTCTGGGGACTGAACACATTTTGCACACTGGGTAATTCAGGTTTGCACGATGAATGTGGATCAACAACCCCAAAACTATCTGTCAGGGAACTGCCATCGGCTCAGGGGGGAGAGGGGAAAAGCCAGATGGATTACTGAGAGCCCCCAAAGATCGTGGGAAGCAGCTCCTCCTCAGCGGAGGAGAGTAACCACACCTCCAGTGGAGAGGAGCTGCAGGGCTTGGAGGGGGCGAGGCGGTGCCAGGACACCTTGACTGGGCAAAGCGGGGAGGAGAGAGCTCCTCCGTTACCCACACCCTCCTTGCGCAGTAAGCTTTCGTGCTGAGAGGGGAGGCGCAGACTGGGCATCAAGAAATTACTTTGCTGGGGAAGGTTTAAGGACCACCCACTCACGGATTCTGCCAGTGAATGAGCCAGCCACGGGAGAGTGGCGCTCTGGACAGATAAAGTTTATTTTGGCATCAAAAGCAAGGCTTCACAGCTGAGCAGGGAGGCATTTGCCTGCTTGCTCTCGAGCAACCCCTTGGAACCCTAAAACTGTCATTCTAGCTCAGCAAGAGAAATGAACTGTTTGCGGTTAGGAAAGTGGTGGGGAAATGCATTGAGATATGAATGCAGAATAAGAAGAGGAATCAACACTTCACAAAGAAACCAGGATGAATGCAAGGCGAGTGCTCCCTATTGTACAACCTCCCAGGAAGCAAAACAGAACGAATGCTCAGTACAGATCAAAGTCTCACTTAAGAAGGTCCCTGCTGTCTCATCTAATGTCCTTCACTGCCAGGATTCCAGAATATCAAGTGTTAATCCCGCACTCCCCATGTCATTGGGCTGCCAGTGCCCTGCGTGGATTTTCCTCCCTCTGTCATTTTACTGGTGGTGGTGGCACAAGGGAACAGGCAGAGTGTGGCTACAGCTACATCACTTCTCTCGGTCTGAACGCATCCGGTCTTTGGTGTGGATGGGTAAAAACCAGCAACTTGCAGCCAGAGGCGTGGGTTGATTTGCAATCCGTGGTCCATTACAGTTTCATTCAAAAAGCAGATCAGGACAGGCAGCAGCTACAGTTATGAATAAGGACGCAAAGAGGAATCGTTTCCTATTCCTGTACTAATCTCACACAGCACCGTTTCCGTTCTGCTGCCGTTCATTTTCCTCCAACGGCCACATTATTTGCCTATCTGTCCATTGTGGTGGAATCATGTACATTACAGCCATAGCTGTCAACTTTCAGATTTGAAAGTAAGGGATCAGCAGCCCCGAAAAGAAGGGATCAGCAGCCTCACCTGTCCCAGGGACAGTCTATGGGATATCTAACAATCCGGGATAGCAGCGGGAAACGGCGCTGGAATAAGGGAATTTCCCGCCAAAAAAAGGGAAGGTTGACAGCTATGATTACAGAGTCGTCACATTATTCCCGCTGCAGCACACAGGATCGGGCACCCCCAAACTCGGCCCTCCAGATGTTTAGGGACTACAATTCCCATCATCCCTGACCACTGGTCTTGTTAGCTAGGGATGATGGGTGTTGTAGTCCCAAAACATCTGGAGGGCCGAGTCTGGGGATGCCTGCTCTGGATGGTTGTTATGTACTGAGTTAAATAGGAGCCAAAATGCTGCAGTCTGATTGGTCTTAGAACAATAGGATTCAGAATGCAGCAGTCTGATTGGTTCTAGAACAATAGGACCCAGAATGCAGCATTTTGATTGGTCCACAGGAGCCACCCAATCCAGCTCCAGGTGGAAGTGAATCAGCAACCTGATTGGCCTACAGGAGAATCCCGGAATTAGCCAATCACGTGGGGCCCATTGTGTAAATAATGTATATAAAGCAGACATTCTGGGGGAACTTCCATTCCTCCTCACCACTATGAGCTGAATAAAGAGCATCAAATCCACTCTCGACTCTGAGTATATTTCAATGGGGAAAGAGGGAGAGCCATGTGCTATTGTGTGCTCTCCAGCTCAGTTGCGTCAGAAGCACAACCGCCTGGGCAGATCTATAGCGAGAGGAGATTAGCTCTTTGGCAGGGGTGGAGAAGCACATCCATCTCTCTCGCATTGAGCCTTCTGAAGGCAGCCGTTCATCAGGAAGAGAGATGCTGTCTCGAGGGGACATCTCTCGCCAAGCTGTGATTTGGCTCCCATCTTCTTCCTCTCTTCTGGTCCAAGGCAGCCTTCGAGGTGGGGATGTTGTAGGCCGGGATCGAGTCGAGTTGGAAAAGCTTTCCCCCAAAAAACTTGCTAATGTGTGCAAGCTGCATTTTACTTAAAGGTAAAGGTAAAGGTAAAGGGACCCCTGACCATTAGGTCCAGTCGTGGCTGACTCTGGGGTTGCGGCGCTTTATTGGCCGAGGGAGCCGGCGTACAGCTTCCGGGTCATGTGGCCATCACGACTAAGCCGCTTCTGGCGAACCAGAGCAGCGCACGGAAACGCCGTTTACCTTCCCGCTGGAGCAGTACTTATTTATCTACTTGCACTTTGACTTGCTTTCGAACTGCTAGGTGGGCAGGAGCAGGGACCGAGCAACGGGAGCTCACCCCGTCGCGGGGATTTGAACCACCGACCTTCTGATCGGCAAGCCCTAGGCTCTGTGGTTTAACCCACAGCACCACCCGAATCCCATTTTACTTAAACCAATTGTACAAATTCAGTGCAGAGAAACCACAAGGCAGCGAGAAACCAGGCCAAGCCAGGAGAAGTGAGGAGGGTCTGAAGGAGGGAAAGTAATGACCGAAGCGGCCCTGAATTGCTCCCCCCCAGGGAATGGATGAATGAGATCTCCCCCCCTCTACTTCTGCCCACCCTTTGCTGCTCTCTTCTGCTCTCTTCCCAGCGGCCACTAGGAGGCATTGTGACACCAGCCCTGGCTGGAGGGAGCTTTGCCCGCCTGCCAAGAAAGTCAATGGGATCATTTGTCCGAGCTCTCCCCAGTCGATGGTCCTGACACTCCGCAGTCATCGCTCTGATTAAGATGCCACACTTGAGTTAGAGCATCCATTAAGATTTGATGAGTAATTGATCAGAGCATCAACAGGGAGGGACGCAGCCGGTGGGAGGAGGGCTCCACAGAGGGGCGGGTGGGGTGGGGGGGACGGCGACCCACGGCTGGCGCTCGCTTGCTCGCCGCCCTCCCTCTCCCACGAAATGAACCTTATTAGCCGAGTGGAATCTCTCAGGCTGGAGCTTTATAGGTGCAAAAGGAGAGAGGGGGAACAGAGGATGCTCGTGAGATAGAAAAGAGCTGAGTTGGAAAGATGCCATGCTTGGGATCTGTCTTCCGCCAGCCAATTTCAGGACAGGATTTTTCTTCTTTGGTGGGGGAAGTCATGCATTTTAAAACCATGGCAGGCACAGACCTGTCCTGCTATTCAGAAGCATGGCACACAGAGACCCTACCTGCCCGTAGCTGTCAACCTTCCCTTTTTTGGTGGGGAATTCCCTTATTCCAGCACAGTTTCCTGCTGCAATCCTGGATTGTTAGAGATCCCGTAGACTGTCCCCGGGACAGGTGAGGCTGCTGATCCCTTATTTTCAAGGCTGCTGATCCCTTATTTTCAAGGCTGCTGATCCCTTATTTTCAAATCTGAAAGTTGACAGCTATGTACCTGCCCGTGGATTGTCTCGCCAGAGTGGTGCATGCTCTAGTTATCTCCCGCTTGGACTACTGCAATGCGCTCTATATGGGGCTACCTTTGAAGGTGACCCGGAAACTGCAATTAATCCAGAATGCGGCAGCTAGACTGGTGACTGGGAGCGGCCGCCGGGACCACATAACACCAGTCTTGAAAGACCTTCATTGGCTCCCAGTACGTTTCCGAGCACAATTCAAAGTATTGGTGCTGACCTTGAAAGCCCTAAATGGCCTCAGCCCAGTATACCTGAAGGAGCGTCTCCACCCCCATTGTTCAGCCCAGACACTGAGATCCAGCACCGAGGGCCTTCTGGCAGTTCCCTCCCTGCAAGAAGTGAGGTTACAGGAATCCAGGCAGAGGGCCTTCTCGGTAGTGGCGCCTGCCCTGTGGAACGTCCTCCCTTGAGATATGAAGGAAATTAGCAGCTATCTTATCTTTAAAAGACATCTGAAGGCAGCCCTGTTTAGGGAAGTTTTTAATATTTAATGCTGTATTGTTTTTAACACCCAATTGGAAGCCACCCAGAGTGGCTGGGGAAACTCAGCCAGATGGGCGGGGTATAAATAAATTATTATTATTATTATTATTATGGCTGCCTCTGACCGTGGAGCCAGAATATAGCCTTTGTGACTAGTAGCTACACAGAGTCCGATTCCCCTCTAATCGTCTTCCAATGCTACCCAATCCAATCCAAATAACTTTATTGTACTAGCCGTGGGCCATGGCAAACCCAAATCAAAAACAAAGACACGTAAAGGGATGCCATGTCACAAACAGTAGCCTCATTGCCACCCAGGTTAGTGGCTGTCGCTTCCTCTTATAGAATGGAAGGGACCCTTAGGGTCATGTAGTCCAACCCCCTGCAATGCAGGAATTTCAACTAAGGCATCCATGACAGATGGCCGTGTAACCTCTGCTTAAATACCTCCAGGGAAGGAGAGACCACAACCTCCCGAGAGAGACTGTTCCACCGCTGAACAGCTCTTACTGTCAGAATAATAATAATAATAATAACAAAAAACCCAAAACATTTTATTTATATCCTGCCCTCCCCAGCCGAAGCTGGGCTCAGAGTGGCTAACAACAATAAAAGTAACACAGCATTCTAAAATCAATTCATTCTAAAATCAATTCAGAATCAAATTAATGGCAACCATTGGGCTAGAGTTCTGTGAGGATTACCGAAGGAGGGGGTCAGAATGTGCCTTGGCCAAAGGCCTGGTGGAAGAGCTCTGTCTTGCAGGCCCTGTGGAAAGATGTCAAGTCCCACAGGGCCCTAGTCTCTTGGGACAGAGCGTTCCACCAGATTGGGGCCACTACCAAAAAGGCCCTGGCTCTGGTTGAGGCCAGCCTAACCTCCCTGTGGCCCGGGACCTCCAATATGTTTTTGTTTGAAGACCGTAAGGTCCTCCATGGGACATACCAGGAGAGGCGGTCCCGTAGGTACGAGGGTCCTAGGCCGTATAGGGCTTTAAAGGTTCTTCCTGAGGTTTAGTCGGAATAACTTGAAACCATTGGTTCCTGTCTTGCCCTCCAGAGCAGAAGAAAACAAGCTTTCTCCATCTCCCATGGGACAGCATTTCAGATATTTGAAGATGGCTATGATATCACCTCTCAGTCTACTCTTCTGCAGGGTAAACATACACAGCTTCTTCAACCATTCCTCATAAGGCTTGGTTTCCAGACCCTTGATCATCTTGGTTGCCCTCCTCTGCACATGTTCCAGCTTGTCAATATCCTTCTTAAATTGTGGTGCCCAGAATTGGACACAGTATTCCAGGTGTGGTCTGATCAAAGCAAATTAGAGTTGGTATTATGACTTCCCTTGACCTCGATACTATACTTTTGTTGATGCAGCCTAAAACATCATTCACTATTTTTGCTGCTGCATCACACTGTTGACTCATGTTCAGCTTGTGGTCTACTAAGACCCCCTCAATCCTTTTCACATGTACTATTGGTAAACTAGGGGCTACCCATCTTATATTTGTGCAGCTGGTTCTTCCTGCCTAAGTGCAGAAGCTTACATGTGTCCCTCTTGAAATTCATTCTGTTAGTTTGGTCCCAGTTCTCTCATTTTGAATTCTGATTCAATAATAATAATAATATAATAATAATAATAATAAAATTATTTATACCCCGCTCTACCCGGCCAGGACCGGGCACAGGGCAGCTAACATAAAAGTATGATACATTAAAAACATAAATCAATGGATTAAAATACATTTTAAATCAAATTTGGAGCAGAATAAAATCAGATGGCAACCCATGGATTATAACTATACGGGTGGGGAAGATTGTCCAATGCAACATTACCGACCCTTCCCATTTTGGTGTCATCTGCAAATTTGATGAGCATCCCCTCAATTCCTTTGTCCCAGTCCTTTATAAAGACACTGAACAACAACGGACACAAACGCAGCACCCCACTTGTCACTTTTCGTGTAGTGGTTAAGAGCGATAGACTCGTAATCTGGTGAACCGGGTTCGCTTCCCCGCTCCTCCAGATGCAGCTGCTGGGTGACCTTGGGCCAGTCACACTTCTCTGAAGTCTCTCAGCCCCACTCACCTCACAGAGTGTTTGTTGTGGGGGAGGAAGGGAAAGGAGAATGTGAGCCGCTTTGAGACTCCTTAGGGGAGTGATAAAGCGGGATATCAATTCCAAACTCATTTCCACAGGATGACGAGGATCCATTAATGAGTCCTCTTTGGGTTTGGTCAGTCAACCAGATACAATTCCACCCAACAGTTACCTTGTTCAACCCGCATTTTACCAGCTCCCTCACAGGAATATCATGGAGGACTTTGTCAAAAGCCTTACTGAAATCAAGATACACTATGTGTATCTGGACCAAACTGGAACGTGTCCAGAGGAGGGCAACCAAAATGGTCAAAGGCCTGGAAACGATGCCTTAGGAGGAACGGCTAAGGGAGCTGGGCATGTTTAGCCTGGAGAAGAGGAGGTTAAGGAGTGATATGATAGCCATGTTCAAATATATAAAAAGATGTCACATAGAGGAGGGAGAAAGGTTGTTTTCTGCTGCTCCAGAGAAGCGGACACGGAGCAATGGTTCCAAACTACAAGAAAGAAGATTCCACCTAAACATTAGAAAGAACTTCCTGACAGTAAGAGCTGTTCGACAGTGGAATCTGCTGCCAAGGAGTGTGGTGGAGTCTCCTTCTTTGGAGGTCTTTAAGCAGAGGCTTGACAACCATATGTCAGGAGTGCTCTGATGGTGTTTCCTGCTTGGCAGGGGGTTGGACTCGATGGCCCTTGGGGTCTCTTCCAACTATATGATTCTATTCTATGATTCTATGTCCGCAGTGTTCCTCTGATCCGCCAAGCTTGTAACTCCAAGAAAGAAAGAAAGAAAGAAAGAAAGAAAGAAAGAAAGAAAGAAAGAAAGAAAGAAAGAGATGAGATTCATCTAGCATGGCTGGTTTTTGAGGAAACCCCCTGCTGGGTCTTAATAATCACAGCTTCCTTTTCTAAGTGCTCACACTGTCTGCTGAATTCTCTCTTCTAGGACCTTCCCTGGTATTGATGTCAAGCTCACCTGTCGGGAGTTACCTGGATCTTCTGAGATTCATTAGCTGTGGTTCCTGCGTGGCAAAGGGGGTGGACTTGAGGACCCTTGGAGATCGCTTCCAACCCTTCAATTCTGTGTTCCTATGTTTGATTTGCTGTGTTATACAACTTAAGAAAACGATGCAGAGCAGAAAAAAATGGTTATTACAGAGAAATAAAATATTGGGTTTTCATGCTGCAACCCACCCTGGGACTTTAGGGCAAAAGGCAGGCAGAGTGGCTGGGGAAACCCAGCCAGATCAGCGGGGTATAAATAAATTATTATTATTAGTAGTAGTAGTAGTAGTAGTAGTAGTAGTAGTAGTAGTATTCAGACTGGCTGCAGTTCTCACTCTGGGCCACCAGTAAGCAAATGAAGGATTGAGAGTTGCTTTCACCGATTGGGTAGTTACTGGTAGTTGGAATTTGTTATTGTTGCAAGTTAGGTAAAGGTAAAGGGACCCCTGACCGTTAGGTCCAGTCGTGGCCGACTCTGGGGTTCTGGCGCTCATCTCGCTTTACTGGCTGAGGGAGCCGGAGTACAGCTTCCGGGTCATGTGGCCAGCAGGACTAAGCCGCTTCTGGCGAACCAGAGCAGCGCACGGAAACACCGTTTACCTTCCTACAGGAGCGGGACCTATTTATCTACTTGTATTTTCGATGTGCTTTTGAACTGCTAGGTTGGCAGGAGCAGGGACCGAGCAACGGGAGCTCACCCCGTCACAGGGATTCGAACTGCCAGCCTTCTGATCAGCAAGCCCTATGCTCTGTGGTTTAACCCACAGCGCCACCCGCGTCCCTTGTATCTTTATTACATCCCCTCTAATTCCTAGTATAATTCTGCTCCGTTCCCACTTTGGCAAAGAGTTGGAAACGCAAACCTGAAGGAAGGAAGGAAGGAACGCATGTTAGTTTTGAGTCTAGCAGAGAGAGGGGATAAAGTGAAGAGCGTGCCTTGTCAATCGTTCATCATTAGTATTTAAGGAGCCCATTTCCCACCATCCCTTGGTGGCATGTTCCTTTATTAACCCCACTTAGTCTGGAGCAGGAGTCTGGAGCAGCAACTCAGATTTACAGGCTGCTTCTGGGGGATGCTGCCTGGGGAGCTGAGGATAATTTGTTGGCAAATTCAGGACACATAAAATGAAGTCCTTCTCCACGCAGCACAGAGTTAAACCATGGAACTCTCTGCCACAGGAGGGGGTCACAGCCACCAACCAGGATGGCTTGAAAAGAGGATTGGTCAGGAATGCTAACAACACGGTCACAATATCATCATTTGAATGAAATATTTGAAAAGGATATGAAGCTGGGGCGTTGGGGAACAGCTATCATAACTAGAGAGAGACCTGTTTAATTGTAATGCTAAATAATAACAATAATCATAATTAATAAATTTTATTTATATCCCGCCCTCCCCGGCCAGAGCTGGGCTCAGGGAGGCTAACACCAGTAAAATTACAGTAAAAACATAATAGGGGGAAAAAACTCCAGTTTAAAATACAGGTTAAAATGCATAAGGGCAAAGCGTGTTCTCCCTAAAATGAGAGCACGTGTTGCGGTGGGGTCTGCCAAGCCAACCCTCTGTTGCCAGGCGGGTAAAAGTGAATTGGCCTGGGGCAACGATTGGATGGCTGGGTTGCTGGGGCAAATTGCATGTTGCAATGTGGTGGGTGGGACCAAAGGCTTTAAATATTGGGGCACTCAGCTTTTGCTTTCTCTTTCGCTGAGTGCATTGGATCACCCGCCCGCCTGCTCTGAGTTCCAGTTGACCTTGCTATGCCTGCCATGGGGACGTCTGCCGTTGGGGCAGGGGCCTAGTAGGAATTTTGTCCATTTGGCTGATTGGCTGGTGCCATTTGGTCAGTGGCGTAGCGTGGGGGGTACAGGGGGGGCCGGCCGCACCAGGCGCAACATCGGGGGGGGGCGCTCGCCGCCTCCGGAGTCGCCGAAGAGCCTCGGGCGCAGGCTGTAGCAGAGCCCCATGTCTCGTGGAACCGACGAGCTGTGCACGCGTCCGGGCTGAAGGCGTCCGGCAGGCAGCGGCTCTCAGCGCTCGCCGCAGTCCCCGTGCGTCAGGGCCGCGGAGGGCGCGCCAGGCAGCCCCTCCTCACAGCCCTGCCGCCGCCGCTGCTGCTGCAGCTGCTGGGCCATGTTGCATTTTCCTCGCCTCTCTGCCCTCCTCCTCCGGGCAAGCGGCGTCGTTTGGGCGGCAGCGCCAGTGGCAACTCGCCTCAGATCACCTGACACGGACCCGCCACTGCCGCCGTGGCTACCTTACCGTAAATACCCCAGCCCAGGCAGCAGCAAGAAGAAGCTGGCAGCGGCGGCAGGTTAGGGGCGCAAATTACTTGCCTTGCCCTGGGTTAGGGGGCACAAATTACTTGCCTTGCCCCGGGTTAGGGGGCGCAAATTACTTGCCTTGCCCTGGGTGCTGACAACCCATGCTACGCCGCTGCATTTGGTTTTTGCCTACTACTTAGCAATTCGTCACAACTTGTAAGGTTGCGGTTAGGCATTGGTTATAAAAATTGGTGGAGGAGGGGTCAGGATAGGCTGGGCCTGCCCCTCCAATGATGGTGTGGAAGGGAATTCCGTTAAAGGAATCCAGGGGCTTGCCACGATTTCGTCCAATCCCTGAAATGGGACCAGGGCCGGCAAGCCCTGGGGAGCAGGTTGGGTGAGTGGTGAGGAACTGTCACTCAGCTCAACTGATCCCCAATATTGCTTTTCCTTCACTGGCTTCCGAGGGAGTTAGGAAAGTCAGTTCTGTCCCAGGCGGGGGGACAGATAGTCTTAACCAATGCCTAAGCAACCACTCACAGATTATGTATTTTAATAAAGTTGTGGCCAAAATTATGCCAAAAACCTTAAACAAAAATTGTGTGTGAATTGTGAATTTATTTTGAGGGGTGGCTTGGGGACCTCGACACGCAAATGTTATGCACAAACGGAAGTTCCCAGCAAGCTGTGCTGGAATGTAAACAGACATGTGACACACAACAGCTCCACACATCTGTTTAGGTGGAATGGAACATCAATATTCTAACAATTGGAAGGGGGTGGACTCTCCTTCACTGGAAGTTTTTAAGCAGAGGTTGGATGGCCATCTGTCATGGATGCTTCAGTTGTGATTCCTGCATCAGAGCAGCTTGGACTAGATGACCCTCAGGGTCCCTTCCAACTCTACAATTCTATGATCCTGCGATTTCTATGATCTGGTTGGCCATTGTGAGAACAGGATGCTAGACCAGATGACCATTGGCTTGACCCGACAGGCTCTGACATTTCTCCAGTTCTGACAGTTCTGGGCACCACAGTTCAAGAAGGACACTGACAAACTGGAACGTGTCCAGAGGAGGGCAACCAAAATGGTCAAAGGCCTGGAAACGATGCCTTATGAGGAACGGCTAAGGGAGCTGGGCATGTTTAGCCTGGAGAAGAGGAGGTTAAGGAGTGATATGATAGCCATGTTCAAATATATAAAAGGATGTCACATAGAGGAGGGAGAAAGGTTGTTTTCTGCTGCTCCAGAGAAGCGGACACGGAGCAATGGCTCCAAACTACAAGAAAGAAGATTCCACCTAAACATTAGAAAGAACTTCCTGACAGTAAGAGCTGTTCGACAGTGGAATTTGCTGCCAAGGAGTGTGGTGGAGTCTCCTTCTTTGGAGGTCTTTAAGCAGAGGCTTGACAACCATATGTCAGGAGTGCTCTGATGGTGTTTCCTGCTTGGCAGGGGGTTGGACTCGATGGCCCTTGAGGTCTCTTCCAACTCTATGATTCTATGATCCTTTACTTTGAGGCACCCCCCCCCCCGCCCACTCTAAGGTCCCTCAGAATTTAGCCAAACCATGGCCTCTCTGTAGTCTTCTACATAAGCATCCTTCTCATGGGTGATGTGAGCACGAGGCCGCAGAAAAATCCTGGATACAGCCATGTCTTCATCTGTTCTCACAGGGCAGTGAAACAAAGAAAATCTTGGGCCACTTTGTGAAGCCATCTGAGGCATAGCTGTCAGCTTTTCCCTTTTCTTGCGAGGAATTCTATTCGGAATAAGAGAATTGCCCTTTAAAAATGGAAAAACGTTGATAGCTATGATCTGAGGTCACCCTCCTGTTGAAAGCTGTTGAAATCTGGTCCCCCTCCATGAGGGCAAAAAATCCCATGAAAAGTGTGGTGTGTGTGATTTTTGTCCCTGCCTTTGTACAAATCTGGTGTCTTCTGGTATCTGAGGCTCCTCAACAACGATTGTGTGTTTCATCCCTCAAGAATGCCATGGCCTCGGAAGAGAAATGTGATTAGCAGCTCGTTAATTGTGTCGAGTTTTCCCAAGTGATGAATGGAAAATTAATTCCTGGAGAGCTGAGGACATTCCTCGAAGGTCGCCGTTCCCACACTTGCTTTTTCGGCAACCCTCCAGCAGTTTTGCCAAGTTCCTTTCAATGCTTCGCCGCTGGAAAGGAAATGATGGAATCGGACGGCAGGCGATGGATTTCCTGGGACCCCATCTTGATTCCAGCCCCTAAGCAGGTTGGCCTGGCCATCGCTTCTTCAATATGGGTCCTCTTTCCCCAGGCCACAATCACACCACCTGCTTAAAGCACTATGATACCCCCTTAAACAGTCATGGCTTCTCCCAAAGGATTCTGGGACCTGTAGTTTCTTAAAGGCGCTTAGAGTTGTTAGAGACCCCATTTCCTTCCCATAGGTAAAGTTCCCAGAGTGGTTGAACAATCAATCCCTCTTCCCGGGGAACTCTGGGAATTGTAGCTTTCTGAAGGGAATAAGGATTTCCTAAAAACTCAGTGCCCCTAATGAACTACACCTCCCATAATTCTTTGTGGGAAGCCATGACTGTTTAAAATACAGTCATGCCCCCGGTTACAGACACTTTAGGTTGTGTTTTTTTGGGTTACGGACCCGCCGAAACCTGGAAGTACTGGAACAGGTTACTTCCGGGTTTCGGCGGTCGCACATGCGCAGAAGCGCCAAATCGCAACCTGCGCATGTGCAGATGCTCCGCTGCAGGTTGCGAACATGCATCCCTCACGGATCACGTTCGCAACCCGAGCGGCTGCTGTAGTAACAGAGTGTTTAAAATGTATGATGTGAAAGTGGCCCTCATATCCTGCTTAATGCCTCTCTTCCTTAAGGGCTACTTCCTGAGAAAGAATCAAAGCACAAAAGAGGCGAGGCAGTTTCCTAGTCCTCATTAGTTGTGTGGGGAAGTCTGCAAGTGACTTTATTCTTAACTTAGTTATTATTAATCTAGTACTTTGGGGACAGGGCCATCTTTCAAGGCACTGCAGAAGGTAGAATCCCAGAATGATGCATTTGGAAGGGATCTCATGAGTTATTGGGGACAAACAGGAGAAATACAGTAGGAATTCCAGCGAAGTACAGTGGTACCTCAGGTTAAGTACTAAATTCATTCCGGAGGTCCATTCTTAACCTGAAACTGTTCTTAACCTGAAGCACCACTTTAGCTAATGGGGCCTCCTGCTGCCGCTGCTGCGCCGGAGCATGATTTCTGTTCTCATCCTGAAGCAAAGTTCTTAACCTGAAGCACTATTTCTGGGTTAGCGGAGTCTGTAACCTGAAGCGTCTGTAACCTGAGGTACCACAGTACCTGTGTTTTGAATGAAGAGACAATTCTGCCCAGTTGTTTTTCACATGCTAAGAACTTTGGAAATAAATATTGATTGATTTCTTCTTGGAGCTATTTATTAATACAGTTTTATGCTACCTTTCCTCCAAGGAGCTGCTCATAGTTTCTCCCCTCCTCATTTCATCCTCACGACCACCCTGTGAGAGACAGGTTGAGAGACAGTGACTGGTCCAAGGCCACCAGGGAGTGAGGACCTCAACCCTGTTTTCCCAGGCCCTAGTCAACCAGTACACTAGGCTAGACACCATCTCATGACTTACTGTTACTCTTCATGCCAGAATTGTAGAATTGGAAGCGACCCTGACGGTCATCCAGTCCACCCCCCTGCAAAGTAGGGCATGTTTAGCCTGGAGAAGAGGAGGTTAAGGGGTGATATGATAGCCATGTTCAAATATATAAAAGGATGTCACATAGAGGAGGGAGAAAGGTTGTTTTCTGCTGCTCCAGAGAAGCGGACACGGAGCAATGGTTCCAAACTACAAGAAAGAAGATTCCACCTAAACATTAGGAAGAACTTCCTGACAGTAAGAGCTGTTTGACAGTGGAATTTGCTGCCAAGGAGTGTGGTGGAGTCTCCTTCTTTGGAGGTCTTTAAGCAGAGGCTTGACAACCATATGTCAGGAGTGCTCTGATGGTGTTTCCTGCTTGGCAGGGGGTTGGACTCGATGGCCCTTGTGGTCTCTTCCAACTCTATGATTCTATGATTCTATGAAAGCAGGAATCTCAACCAAAGCATCCATGACAGATGGCCTTCCAACTTCTGCTTAAAATACTCTAGTGAAGGAGAGTCCACCATCTCCCGCAGGAGACTGTTCTACTGTCAAACAGCTCTTCCTGTCAGAAAGCTCTTCCTGGTATCTCGTCGGAAACTTGAATCCATTGGAACAGGAGAAAACAAGCAGGAAAAAACAAGCTTTCTCCATCTTCCATGGGACAGCCCTTCAGATATTTGAAGATGGAGACATCACCTTGCCAACAAAGGTCCATATAGTTAAAGCTATGGTTTTCCCAGTAGTGATGTTTAGAAGTGAGAGCTGGACCCTAAAGAAGGCTGATCGCCGAAGAATGGATGCTTTTGAATTCTGGTGCTGGAGGAGACTCTTGAGAGTCCCATGGACTGCAAGAAGATCCAACCTCTCCATTCTGAAGGAAATCAGCCCTGAGTGCTCCCTGGAAAAGACCCTGATGTTGGGAAAGATGGAGGGTGGAAGGAGAAGGGAACGACAGAGGATGAGATGGTGGGACAGTGTTCTCGAAGCTACCAACATGAGTTTGATCAAACTGCGGGAGGCAGTGGAAGACAGGAGTGCCTGGCGTGCTCCGGTCTATGGGGTCATGAAGAGTCGGACACGACTAAACGACTAAACAACAACAACAACAAAATTGTGCTGGAGGAGACTCTTGAGAGTCCCATGGACTGCAAGAAGAGCAAATCTATCCATTCTGAAGGAAATCAGCCCTGAGCGCTCACTGGAAGGACAGATCCTGAAGCTGAGGCTCCAATACTTTGGCCACCTCATGAGAAGAGAAGACTCCCTGGAAAAGACCTGATTTTGGGAAAGATGGAGGGCACAAGGAGAAGGGGATGACAGAGGATGAGATGGTTGGGCAGTGTTCTCGAAGCTACGAACATGAGTTTGACCAAACTGCGGGAGGCAATGGAAGACAGGAGTGCCTGGTGTGCTCTGGTCCAGGGGGCCACGAAGAGTCGGACGCGACTAAGCAACAACAATAATCATATCCCTTCTCAGTCTCCTCTTTTGCAGGCTCAATGGGAAAGAGTTGATTGAGCTCAGCTCTTCCACTGCCTTGTTTTGTGAAGAGTAATGGATGATGATGATTTTTTAAGAATCTGATGGCTTCCCCCTCCAAATCCCGCCAACACTCATAGCAAAGCTCCTTCCTCTTCTGCATTCTGCTTCTGAATCGTTCCCCGGGTGATAGGGCATGTCAAGAAGTGACGGAATAAATCAGAACAACAGCTCTCTCCAAAGCCTGTCTTGTCCCATGCAGATATGGAGACAGGGAAAGATGGATTTCTACCATTCCAGACCTCCTCCGAGCCAGCACTAAGTGAGTGTATAAATATTCTTGGTGCACACCTATTGCCACAGAGGCACTCAAGACCGATTGATTTTCTACCGTAAGGAGGCATTGGCAGAGCCCGGCCCATTACAAGTGGGAAGCCTGTCTGCGAGGGAAGCCTCCTGCGGGCAGATCTGACAGCAAGGAGGAGCTTTCAATAGGACCTGACAGTTGGCAAGGATGTGGTGACAAGGTCTTTACTGCATTAGACTGATTGGATGGCTCCCGAGACGGTTGCATAAGTAGCAGGACCCCTCGGAGATGAATACGTGTCAGTTGCTGTGTGGGTTTGTGCTTGTTGTTTGCGTGCCTCAGTTCCCTGGCTCGGAATCCAAGATCTCTACTTAAGAGAATGCAGATGGACAGCAGAGATCTCTGCCCGGCACTCTCCGTCACTCAAGTTTAACATGAGTCTACCGTGTTATGCAGCACTGGCTCCCGGTGGAGTGTCGGGTCAGGTTTAAGGTGCTGGTTTTGACCTTTAAAGGGACGCGGGTGGCACTGTGGGTTAAACCACAGAGCCTAGGGCTTGCCGATAAGAAGGTCGGCGGTTTGAATCCCCATGATGGGCTGAGCTCCCGTTGCTCGGTCCCTGCTTCTACCAACCTAGCAGTTCGAAAGCACGTCAAAGTGCAAGTAGATAAATAGGTACCGCTCCAGCAGGAAGGTAAACGGCGTTTCCGTGCGCTGCTCTGGTTGGCCAGAAGCGGCTTAGTCATGCTGGCTACATGACCTGGAAGTTGTACGCCGGCTCCCTTGGCCAATAAAGCGAGATGAGTGCCGCAACCCCAGAGTCGGCCACAACTGGACCTAATGGTCAGGGGTCCCTTTACCTTTACCTTTTGACCTTTAAAGCCCTTTGTGGTTTAGGGCCCTCGTATTAACGGGACTGCCTCTCCTGGTCTGCCCTGCAGAGGACCTTAAGGTCCATGAATAATCATAGTTTAGAGGTCCCAGGGCCTAAGGAAGCCAGACTATCCTCCACCAGGGCCAGGGCCTTCTCAGTGATGGCTCCGACCTGGTGGAATGCTCTGTCCCATGAGACCAGGGCCCTGCAGGATTTAACCTCCTTCCACAGGGCCTGTAAGACAGAGCTATTCCGCCTGGCCTTTAATTAGAATTCAGCCTGATCTTTTATTCCCCTTCCTTCCCTCCCCCTCCCCTTTTATGAAGATTACCCGCTCTGGGATCCCACAGCTAATTCTCCCCTGGTCTCCTCGTTGGCCCAAATAGGACTAATTTAGCCAGCTAGCCCTGGGGATCATCTAATGTTTATTGGATGGATTTCCCCCTAAACTGATTTTTGAATTCTGAATTTATTGTTATTCACGTTTTATACTGTATTTTATGCTGTTTTTGTTGCATCAATTAAGTGTTTTAAATTTGTTGTTAGCCGCCCTGAGCCCGGTTTTCTGAACGATTGGAAGTTTTATGCATAAATTTTTATTTGATGGATATGATTCTGTAAAAATTTTGGTTCTTTTTCTTTTCTTTTTCCTTATTCTTATGTCTTGATGTTTTTTTCTGTATTCAGTTATTTTATACTTACCTTTGTTGTAAATGATCATTCACATCTGTATTTTAAACCAATAAAGATTTAGCATGATAATAATAATAATAATAATAATAAATAGATAAAACAGCAATTTAACATGAATTTTACTATCTAATGAGACCATCAATCCATAAAATGCAATAAACAATGTACTGCGGTCACACAGTCAATCAGTAGCTGAACTGGGTTCCACACAGTCACAAAACCACAAAAAAGCCGCAAAAACAAAAACGCAAAATATATAGCAAAAACAGACAGACCTCAGCGTAACACTCAAAAGGGAAGTGTGGCACTCAAATCAGAAGTGTAACTCTCAAAATGGAGAACGTTTGGCTTCTGAAAAAAGTTCACAAACCGGAACACTTACTTCCAGGTTTGCAGTGTTTGGGTTCCAAGCTGTTTGAGTACCAAAGCGTTTGAGAACCAAGGTACCACTGTATGCCTATCCTGAATTTTCCAGCATTCAGCTTCACTGAGTGTCCACAACACCCCCCTTTTTTTTCTTGGTCAGCCGCTGCAGTTCAGACCCCATCAGCATATACAGTGGTACCTCAGGTTACATACGCTTCAGGTTACAGGCGCTTCAGGTTACAGACTCCGCTAACCCAGAAATAGTGCTTCAGGTTAAGAACTTTGCTTCAGGGTGAGAACAGAAATCGTGCTCTGGCGGCGCGGCAGCAGCAGGAGGCCCCATTAGCTAAAGTGGTGCTTCAGGTTAAGAACAGTTTCAGGTTAAGAACGGACCTCCGGAACGAATTAAGTACTTAACCCGAGGTACCACTGTATGTGAAGTCAGGGGATTCCCCCCCCCCCACAAAGTTCATCACTTTGAACTTAGTTAGATTGAGGGAAGGGGCCACTAGGGGCGCATCGGAAGATGGTTGACAATAACATCTCTCCGACCCACAGGGGGTAATTAGGAGGCTGTGATGGGAGTAATTATTATTATTATTATTATTATTATTATTATTATTATTATTATTATTAAAAAGATATTTATTAAATTTTCACAATAAAGAAATTATAAAACAGTCAACAACAAAAAAACAGCACAAGAAAAAATACAAAAACACAAAAATACGAAAATACGAAAATACGAAAATACAAACAATTTTTTCTAGTTTCTCCTCTTTAGTTAACTTATTTTCCTGACTTCCTCGCGCCTCCCTTTTTTGTATTCCACTTAAAAATTGGTTCAGCAAATTCATATTATTCTTCCTCACATATTTTGACTTCAAGCTTTCATCTAATATCAATCCATTCTTATATAATCATTTACCTTATTACTAGAACCCCTTCATTTCATTTCAATGTCATCAACATTCAAAAATTTTACAATGTTTCTGTAAGTAGATTTTAAATTTCCTCCAATCTTCTTCCACCAACTCCTCTCCCTGGTCTCGGATTCTGCCAGTCATTTCCGCCAATTCCATGTAATCCATTACTTGCATCTGCCATTCTTCCAGGGTGGGTAGATCTTGTGTCTTCCAATGCTTTGCAGTGAGTATTCTTGCTGCTGCTGTAGCGTACATAAAGAAAGTTCTATCCTTCTTTGGCACCAATTGGCCGACCATGCCCAGGAGAAAGGCCTCTGGTTTCTTCAGGAAGGTATACTTAAATACCTTTTTCAGTTCATTGTAAATCATTTCCCAGTACGCCTTAATCCTTGGGCATGTCCACCAAAGGTGAAAGAATGTCCCTTCAGTTTCTTTACATTTCCAACATTTATTATCGGGCAAATGGTAGATTTTTGCAAGCTTGACTGGGGTCATGTACCACCTATATATCATTTTCATAATATTCTCTCTTAAGGCATTACATGCCGTAAATTTAATACCGGTGGTCCACAACTGCTCCCAGTCAGCAAACATAATGTTATGACCAACATCTTGTGCCCATTTTATCATAGCAGATTTTACCGTTTCTTGTGATGGGAATAATTAGCCTCCCTACCCCCCCAGGATTGTGGGGGGGGGCTGCCTGTGCCTTCTGTGCCCTATACCACCCCCCGAATTTGACATCAATGCAGCTTTTGACATAGAACAGTACTATTGAAGCGTATGTGTTCACATTATTCTCCACAAAAAGTGACCATTCAGTGTTCCGAAAGCAATCTTGAAGTTGCTCGGGTGCACCTGCTGGCCACACTCGTATCTCTCTAGTTGATGGTCTAATTCTGCATACGAGAGGTCTATATGATGGTATCATAAGTAAGGATATGTGGTCTGACTGTCCCAAATTGGGCAAGGGCTTGGTCTTGTATCCATGCATGATGTTGCTATATACTCGGTCTAGGGTATTTCCCCCCCTAGTGGGACAATCAACATACTGGTGGAACTTAGGAAGCACAGTCCTTAAATCGGCTCGATTGAAATCACCAGCAACCACAAATGCTCCATCCGGGTGGGCCCGCTGCTGTTTGCTAATAGCAGTTAGCAGGTGACCCATAGCTGTAGTAGTATTTGCATCGGGAGGTATATACACCGCTGTTATTATGACAACATTAAACTCACGTGGCAAATAAAAAGGGCGGCACTTCACCACTAGGTACTCCAAGTCAGGAGAACAATGCGTGTCCATTTGTTTAATGTCCGAGCTCCAGTTGTTATTTATATAAACGCAAATTCCTCCTCCTCTGCTCTTCCCGGATTCGGCGGTTCTATCCGCTCTAATTACTGAGCGTCCTTCTAGCTGCAAAAGTCCCTGTGGAAAGGAGGAATCCAGCCACGTCTCTAAAAGGACCATAACACAACAGTCCCGGATACTTTTCTGCCGAGAGGTAATAAGTTCCAACTCCTCTACCTTGTTGGGTAAAGATCTAACATTTGATACAAGGAGACTTGGCAATGCAGGCTTGTGAGGATTTTTACTTAGCCTCACTCGTAGTCCGGCCCTACAGCCCCTCTTCTGCTTACGCCCTCTCTGTTTTCTTTTCTTTCTGGCCAGGAGAGCAAGGGGAGTATCCCAAGGATATGCAAGATATGGAGGCTCTCTGATAAGCTCAGCTGGAATGTTGTAGGTTGAGACCTCCTGGCTGCAGCCTTCTCTGCCGATACTTAAGAGCTCTTGACGACTATAAATTACTTGTCCCTGAGTGTTCACAGTCCATAGCAGCAGTAAGTTCACAGATAAAAATAAAACACAACTCACTGAAAACCGGTCTTCGGAGTGCCGAGCCGCTGCAAGTGCTTGCGCCGCCATCTTCTCATCTTCTTGAGATCATAAAGAAAAAGAAAAATGTATGAATAAGATGAGATGTGGAAACAGCAAGATAAGACTGGATAGAATTATGAACTTTATTTGGACTGATTTGGATATGAACGCAGTAGCAAGAAGATGATCAGAATCCCCCTTCGAAACTTGAAATATGGGTCCCCTCAACAAAAATTTAAAATTCGGCTTTGTAATTCGGAATTTATGTGATGTGATTTGATTTGATTGGTCGGTTAATAATTATTTTTTAAAAAAGAACTTAGTTAGATTGAGCCCTGTTTGCCATTTTAATGCCCAGTTTGGTGAGATCCTTTTGGAACTCCACAAAATCCCTCACTGGGCATCTCACCCCTCACTCCAGATCGTTGGTGAACAAATCAGAAAGCAAGGCCCCAATACCAATTAGTTTCTTACATCCATCCATGGTAGAAATGGTCTACAGTGGTACCTTGGTTCTCAGTATGTTCCATAAGTCTGTTCCAAAACCAAGGCGCGCTTTCCCATAGAAAGTAATGCAAAACGGATTAATCTGTTCCAGACTTTTATAAACAACCCCTAAAACAGCCATTTCACATGAATTTTACTAACGAGATCCATAAAATGAAAGCAATAATCAATGTGCTGTACTATAAAATAAATACGACAGTATTGTAGATGATAAAAATAAAAAATAATTTTTTTCTTACCTGCACTGATGATAGCCATTGTTTGAATGGGGGGCTTTTATCCATTTCCTCAGTCACACAATCAATCAATCAATCAATCAATCAATCAATCAGTCACTAGCTGAACTGGGTTCCACACAGTCACAAAAACAAATGAACCGAAAAAGCCTCAAAAACAAAAACGCAAAATAAATAGCAAAAACAAAAGCGCCAAACTTAATCCGTTCCAGCAGTCTGTTTGACTTCTGAAATGTTCAAAAACCAAGGCGCAGCTTCTGATTGGTGCAGGCGCCCCGGAAACAATATGTCAGACGTTCAGCTTCCGAAAAAGGTTCAAAAACCGGAACCCTTATGTACTGAGTTGAATAGGATCCAAATTGTAGCAGTCTGATTGGTTCTAGAACAATAGGATCCAGAATATAGCAGTCTGATTGGTCCTAGAACAATAGGATCCAGAATGCAGCAGTCTGATTGGTCCGCAGGAGCCACCCAATCCAATTCCAGGTCCAAGTGAACCCGCAACCTGATTGGCCTACAGGAGAATCCTAGAACTAGCCAATCACGTGGGGCCCATTGTGTAAATAGTGTATATAAAGCAGACATTTGGGGGGAACTTCCATTCCTCCTCACCACTATGAGCTGAATAAAGAACATGAAATCCACACTCGACTCCGAGTATATTTCACCTTACTTCCAGGTTTTTGGCGTTCGAGAACCAAGGCGTTTGAGAACCAAGGTACCACTGTATTCAGAACGAAAGACAAGCTGTTCACTCTTAGATCTGAAATTGGGTTGAATCGTCCCAGTAAGACACCCTCCCCACTTCCCTAAAAGAACCCATGACAGACCAGATTAATTCCAGCCATTTCCTGGGGTGAGTGTCTTTCTGGCCAGCAATTTAATCTCTTCTTCTCCAGTGTGAATATAGAAAGATGGAACTCTGACTTGGAAAAAAAATCAATGGCTGAAAAGATAGGCTACATCATCAAAATTATATTAGTCTTTAATAGTCAATCAATTAATTTTAAAACATTCCAGTTATTTAAGAGGAGGGGAGATGGAGACTTTCCTTAGCAAGGATATTATTCTCTTTTCCCTCCCACCCAGTGGCTGCCCATTTCTGCCCTGGGACCGGGCTGCCATTACTACGACTTTTCATGGGAATGTTGGCTTGCGTGACATTTCTCTTCTGGCTGAAAAATGTGAGTGTGGGGTGGGTGGGAATTGATGGTTGGTGGGCTGGGAAGAAGGCTGCTGAGGTGCTGGAAAATGAAGTGCTGCATTGATATGAATTTTGATAGCTAGTCAATAGCCTCCGTCCATTTCAATTAAAAGAGAGTAGGTTTCTTCAGGCCAAACAGGCAGCGTTTCAGATCCTGTAAAAAGAGAAGAAGGAAGAGGGTCGCTGAGTTGCAGGTGGACTTTGATCTCATAGAGACCCTCACCCTTGGACTTTTCCTGTTACTGACCTGATTTCGGAAATCCAAAAACCTCTTAACCCTTGCACGTCCGGCAGCAGGTCTTTGATGTTCTCATCATCTTCAAATATCGGAAGGGCCATCACAAGAAATATGAGCTGGTTTTCTGCTGATCCGGAGGGTAGGACTCAAACCAATTGCTTCAAATGACCGGAAAGGAGATTCCGACTCAACATCAGGAAGGACTTTCTGACGGTAAGAGCTGTTCAACAGTGGAACGGTCTCCCTAGGGAGGTTGTAGACTCTCCATCCTTGAAGGTTTTTAAGCAGAGCTTGGAGGGCCATCTGTCATGGATGCTTTAGTTAGAATCAGAGAATCAGAGAATCATAGAGTTGGAAGAGACCACAAGGGCCATCGAGTCCAACCCCCTGCCAAGCAGGAAACACCATCAGAGCACTCCTGACATATGGTTGTCAAGCCTCTGCTTAAAGACCTCCAAAGATGGAGACTCCACCACACTCCTTGGCAGCAAATTCCACTGCTGAACAGCTCTTACTGTCAGGAAGTTCTTCCTAATGTTTAAGTGGAATCTTCTTTCTTGTAGTTTGGATCCATTGCTCCGTGTCCGCTTCTCTGGAGCAGCAGAAAACAACCTTTCTCCCTCCTCTATGTGACATCCTTTTATATATTTGAACATGGCTATCATATCAGCCCTTAACCTCCTCTTCTCCAGGCTAAACATGCCCAGCTCCCTTAGCCGTTCCTCCTAAGGCATCGTTTCCAGGCCTTTGACCATTTTGGTTGCCCTCCTCTGGACACGTTCCAGTTTGTCAGTGTCCTTCTTGAACTGTGGTGCCCAGAACTGGACACAGTACTCCAGGTGAGGTCTGACCAGAGCAGAATACAGTGGCACTATTACTTCCCTTGATCTAGATGCAATACTCCTATTGATGCAGCCCAGAATTGCATTGGCTCTTTTAGCTGCCGCGTCACACTGTTGAAATTGTTGAAATTCCTGTATTGAAGGTGATTGGACTAGATCAGGAGTCAGCAAACTTTTTCAGCAGGGGGCTGGTCCACTGTCCCTCAGACCTTGTGGGGGGGCCGGACTATATTTTTTGGGGGGTAAATGAACGAATTCCTATGCGCCACAAATAACCCAGAGATGCATTTTAAATAAAAGGACACATTCTTCTTGTTGTTGTTTAGTCGTGTCCGACTCTTCATGACCCCCTGGACCAGAGCACACCAGGCCCTCCTGTCTTCCACTGCCTCCTGCAGTTTGGTCAAACTCAAGCTGGTAGCTTCGAGAACACTGCCCCACCATCTCATCCTCTGTCGTCCCCTTCTCCTTGTGCCCTCCATCTTTCCCAACATCAGGGTCTTTTCCAGGGAGTCTTCTCTTCTCAGGAGGTGGCCAAAGTCTTGGAGCCTCAGCTTCAGGATCTGTCCTTCCAGGGAGCACTCAGGGCTGATTTCCTTCAGAATGGAGAGGTTTGATCTTCTTGCAGTCCATGTTTCTTGCAGTCTCTTGTTTCGCTTCCGAGTCCTAACAGAATCGAATTTCTGCCCCATTCCTGGCTGATTTCCTTAGGAATGGATAGGTTTTATCTTTCTGCAGTCCATGGGACTCTCAAGAGTCTCCTCCAACACTCCTTCATGGATCACTGCCTTGCCATGGCGAAGGGGCTTGAATAACTCAGAGAAGCTATGAACTATGCCGAGCAGGGCACCCAAGATAGACAGGTCATAGTGGAGAGTTTTCACCAAATGTGATCCACCTGGAGCAGAAACCGGCAAGCCACTCCAGTATCCCTGCCAAGAAAACTCCATGGACAAAGACAACGGACACATTCTACTCATGTAAAAACACCAGGCAGACCCCACAAATAACCCAGAGATGCATTTTAAATAAAAGGGCACATTCTGCTTATGTAAAAACATGCTGATTCCCGGACCGTCTGCGGGCCGGATTTAGAAGGCGATTGGGCCGGATTCAACCGCGGGCCTTAGGTTGCCTACTCATGGACTAGATGATTCTCAGGGTCCCTTCCACCTCCATAATTCTATGACTCATTTCAGGGCCCCATATTTTTCTTCCTCCTCATGCATCCCTGCCTGCCCGATCCCAAAAGATCTGCAGGGCTCATGATGTGTGCCTGGATTCAGTAGCCAAGTAAACCTGAGGGGGGATATTCCTTCACAAACCACAGTACAGTTCACAGTCTGAGCACGGAGCAGGATCCTGACCTCTTTAGTATCACCCTCAAATATCCTAACTGAAGCCATTGCCCAGAGTCCTCCTGGACATCCAACCCTCTCTTCATCCATGTAGGGGTTAAAGTTGCAGGACACCCCTCTATATAAATCAGGCAATTAAGCTGGCATTAGGACATTTAATTTTAAAACCCTCATCCTGTGAAATAATGGCCCTGGCAGACACGCATGTCTGCACACACAAACACACAGACACAGAAAGCACCAGAGACATATAAATTTTATTATTAAAATTAACATTTAAAGCCCGTGCCGTGAAGTAATGCATGAAGAGAGGGGGGATAAATCAGCTGGTTAAACTGGTAACGTAACATTTAGCGGTTAGATTCCTGACCGTGAAATAAACTCAAGGTTACATGAGGGATAAATCAGAGAGAGAGAGAGAGAGAGAGAGAGAGAGAGAGAGAGAGAGAGAGAATAGGAGTGTACACGAAAGAACATAATGAGAATTGGAGTCCTGGGTGAGCCTTTTTCAGCTCGAGGGCCACTTTCCATTATAGATAACTTCCCGAGGGCCACATTGCAATGGTGAGCAGGGCAATGGGTGTTAATTTTACCTTTGTGCAGTAGGCTGGTTCCGTGCATGCATTGCCTTTGCTATCCTGAAATTAGTCAAGGAAAAGAGGCGCCATCCGCATTGAAGGACACTTTGCAGCCAGGGAAAAACATTTGGAGTGTGTATCCTGCAAGTAAGCTCAACATAAAAAAAACAAAGATCATGGCCACTGGTCCCATCACCTCCTGGCAAATAGAAGGGGAAGAAATGGAGGCAGTGAGAGATTTTACTTTCTTGGGCTCCATGATCACTGCAGATGGTGACAGCAGTCACAAAATTAAAAGACACCTGCTCCTTGGGAGAAAAGCAATGGCAAACCTAGACAGCATCTTAAAAAGCAGAGACATCACCTTGCCAACAAAGGTCCTTATAGTTAAAGCTATGGTTTTTCCAGTAGTGATGTATGGAAGTGAGAGCTGGACCATAAAGAAGGCTGATCGCCAAAGAATTTATGCTTTTGAATTCTGGTCCTGGAGGAGACTCTTGAGAGTCCCATGGACTGCAAGAAGATACAACCTCTCCATTCTGAAGGAAATCAGCCCTGAGTGCTCACTGAAAGGACAGTTCCTGAAGCTGAGGCTCCAAGACTTTGGCCACCTCATGAGAAGAGAAGACTCCCTGGAAAAGACCCTGATGTTGGGAAAGATGGAGGCCACAAGGAGAAGGGGACGACAGAGGACGAGATGGTGGGACAGTGTTCTCGAAGCAACCAGCATGAGTTTGACCAAACTGCAGGAGGCAGTTCTGCTCTGGTCCAGGGGTTCATGAAGAGTCGGAAACGACTAAACGACTAAACAATAACAACAACAACAACAACAACATCCCACAAGTGTCCTTGGGAAAATGGGACATCAAATTTTCTCATGCGGGAGCACGGGGGCAATTTGGGGTGCCATGATCTCACATGATTTTGCACTGAGATCTCGTCCCCCAAAAGCACTTCCCCACCTAAAAAAACCTCTCACTTTTTTTGAGGCCATGATCTTTTTTTGAGGCCACATGTTTTGGGGTGCTGTATGAGCAGAGCCCCCCAAAGTGCATCTTTCAGGCTCTGTGATCTCTCGCAGGCCACATGATTTGCGCGGGAGCGTGGGCGGGAAGACGTGCGCCCCAGTTTTGAGACTTGAGATGTTGGAGGGTATTTGGAGTGCAGAGCTGGGCAGGATAAGGGCACAGCCTTGGGAGCATTCCGAAGGCCAAACAGAGCATCTTGGAGGGCCAGATAGGTTTCCTCCTGGAGGGCCTGAGGTTCTAAGTAAAATGTGACCTGCTTATTATTATTATTATTATTATTATTATTATTATTATTATTAATCACTGTGAGGCACGGAGATCTGGAGCAATGGCAGACAGTGTCTCGGTGACGCGGTGTAATAATAATAATAATAATAATAATAATAATAATAATAATAATAATAATTTTTATTTATCCTGCCCTCCCCAGCTGTCAGGGCGGCTAACAACAGTAAAAATAACACAGTTTACATAAAACCACAATCAATTAACTGAAATACATTCTAAAATCAATTCATTCTAAAATCAATTCAAAATCAAATTAATGGTGTAGACGTCGGCAGGTTCCCGGGACCTGTGAAAATGTTTCCCCTGTCTGCAAAAGTTACGGAGAGGCTGCCTGAGAGCGAAAGTGACTTCCCCCAGATGTTCCCAGATGTGGGCTGCAGCTGTTCCCGGGTGACACATCCGCGAAAGGTTGTCCCTGGTGGGGCATTTTTAATGGCGCTGCCGGCCTGCTTTCTGTGGTCTGGAGAGCATTCTGCAAGTCTAGTCTACCGGCGGTCTCGGCTCCAGCTGTGTGCCGTGAGGTCGCACACTTCATGTGACAAGCTCCCTGAGCACAGGGGACAGGGAGCAGACAAGGGAGAAGATTATTCTCTCCCTGAACAAGGTCTCCCTTCCTCCTCCTCCTCCCTACCCACCTCTTTCGCTCTCCGTTGGCTTCTGTCCTTGGCAGAATTCCCTGCACCTGCAAAGGAGAGAGACGTTCAGGAACACGAGTTTCAGACATTATGGTGCAGGGGGCAAAAGCGGCATAACAACAACAAACTACTGTGTTTTTTTCTTGTTTAAGACTAGGTTTTCCCCCCTAAAAAATAATGTCAAAAATTGTTGTTGTTGTTTAGTCGTTTAGTCGTGTCTGACTCTTCGTGACCCCCTGGACCAGAGCACGCCAGGCCCTCCTGTCTTCCACTGCCTCCCAGTTTGGTCAGACTCATGTTTGTAGCTTCGAGAACACAGTCCAACCTCCTCGTCCTCTGTTGTCCCCTTCTCCTTGTGCCCTCCATCTTTCCCAACATCAGGGTCTTTTCTAGGGAGTCTTCTTTAAGCAGAGGCTTGACAACCATATGTCAGGAGTGCTCTGATGGTGTTTCCTGCTTGGCAGGGGGTTGGACTCAATGGCCCTTGTGATCTCTTCCAACTCTATGATTCTATGATTCTATGATTCTCTTCTCATGAGGTGGCCAAAGTATTGGAGTCTCAGCTTCAGGATCTGTCCTTCCAGTGAGCACTCAGGGCTGATTTCCTTAAAAATGGATTGGTTTTTTAATTTTGTGACTCCTGTCACCATCTGCAGTGATCATGGAGCCCAAGAAAGTAAAATCTCTCACTGCCTCCCTTTCTTCCCCTTCTATTTGCCAGGAGGTGATGGGCCCAGTGGCCATGATCTTCATTTTTTTGATGTTGAGCTTCAGACCATATTTTGCGCTCTCCTCTTTCACCCTCATTAAAAGGTTCTTTAATTCCTCCTCACTTTCTGCCATCAAGGTTGTGTCATCTGCATATCTGAGGTTGTTGATATTTCTTCCAGTGATCTTAATTTCGGCTTGGGATTCATCCAGTCCAGCCTTTCGCATGATGAATTCTGCATATAAGTTAAATAAGCAGGGAGACAATATACAGCCTTGTCGTACTCCTTTCCCAATTTTGAACCAATCAGTTGTTCCATATCCAGTTCTAACTGTAGCTTCTTGTCCCACATAGAGATTTCTCAGGAGACAGATGAGGTTAGGGGGCGTCCAAGGGAACAGGGGCAATTGGGAGGCCCCCAGTTGGCGCCAGCCCACCGACCGGTGGCCGGGTGAACTTCAGTCCTTGGAACATCATGAATCTGTGACCCTGAGCTTCAGAAACCGTTAGAAGCTGGGCACGCAAGCCAGCAGAGATACGAACTCTTTTCAACGGAAGGGTAGAGAGAGGCTGTGTAAAGCGTATTTGCAAGCATTTTCTTCAGCATCAGGACAAAGGAAAAACATGTCTTCTCACCTTCGTGTCCAAGCAAAAAGCAAAAGCTATACACAACGGAAGTTCCCAGCAGACTCTGCTGGAAGTGAACAGACATGTGACATACAACAACTCCACATATCTATTCCTTTCAGGGTGGAACGGAACATCAATATCCTAACAGTCTTATACACAGATACATCCCCCGCCCCCATTTTCTTAAACCTTAGTCCCCCAAAATAGGGGTGTTATACATGGGGGCGTCTTATAGACGGAAAAATACGGTAAGTGTCTTTGCTTAGATTCCTGCACTGCAAGGAGGGGGTTGGGCTAGATGACCCCCAGGGTCCCTTCCAAGTCTATGATTCTATGAGTCCCCTGTGAAGAAAGGTTGAAGCATATGGGATTGTTTGAAAAGGCGAGTAGCAGGCGATGCATGGCACAATGAGAGTAGACAGAGGAAAGACTCCCTCTCTCGTTACTCCAGAAGTCGGTGAATGTAGGTGAATGTTGGAAGATTCAGGACAGAGGAAAGCAAGGACTTCTTCCCACAGCGCAGAGTTCAACTGTGGAACTCCCTGCCACAAGAGGCAGTGATGGCGACCACCTTGGATGGGTTTAAAAGACGATGAGACAAATTCATGGAGGAGGAGAGGGCTATGGACGGCTACTAGCCAGGATGATCGAAAGCAGAGGACTCTCTTTCATTGGAGCTTTTGAAGCAGAGGTTGGATGACTAAATAATAATAATAACAACAACAACAACAACAACAACAACAACAATAATAATAATAATAATAATTTATTATTATTTATACCCCGCCCATCTGGCTGAGTTTCCCCAGCCACTCTGGGCAGCTCCCAGTCGAGTATTAAAAACAATACAGCATCAAATATTAAAAACTTCCCTAAATATGTCTTTTAAAGATAAGATACTGCTTATTTCCTTCACATCTGAAGGGAGGGCATTCCACAGGGTGGGCACCACTACCGAGAAGGCCCTCTGTCTGGCTCCCTGTAACCTCACTTCTCGCAGGGAGGGAACCACCAGAAGGCCCTTGGAGCTGGACCTCAGTGTCCGGGCTGAATGATGGAGGTGGAGATGCTCCTTCAGGTATACTTGACCAAGGCTGTTTAGGGCTTTAAAGGTCAGCACCAACACTTTGAATTGTCCTCGGAAACATACTGGGAGCCAATGCAGATCTCTCAGGACCATAGCTGTCAACTTTCCCCTTTTTTAAAGGAAAATTCCCTTATTCCGAATAGGATTCCTCACAAGAAAAGGGAAAAGTTGACAGCTATGCTCAGGATCAGGGATGGGGGGGGGTGCGCTGTGGGTTAAACCACAGAGCCTAGGGCTTGCCAATCAGAAGGTCGGCGGTTCAAATATCCCGCGACGTGGTGAGCTCCCGCTGCTCGGTCCCTGCTCCTGCCAACCTAGCAGTTCGAAAGCACGTCAAAGTGCAAGTAGATAAATAGGTACCACTCTGGTGGGAAGGTAAATGGCGTTTCTGTGCGCTGCTCTGGTTCGCCAGAAGCGGCTTAGTCCTGCTGGCCACATGACCCGGAAGCTGTACACCGGCTCCCTCGGCCAGTAAAGCGAGATGAGCGCTTTATATTTATTCAAATTTTAAAGATTACAAAGAGGAACAATAAAAAATAAAAATAAAAAAGACATAAGAAATACGAACAAACAATTAAAAACAAAACAAAAACAGATCAGATCTTTACATAGCTTTCTTTCCTTTACTTATTTCCTTGACCTCCTCACACCTCCCTTTTTTGTATTCTAGTTCAGTTGGATGTTTCAGCAAATCCTTTCCAGCTTTGTTTTTATCCTAATAATTTATCTTAATATACTGTAATTCTCGTCCTTCACCAATTAATAAATCAATTTTAACCTAATCCTTTATATCATTTCTGCTAAAACCACATTACTTCATTCCAACAACCTTCTAACATTCCTTAATTTTGCAATATTTCTGTAAATAAACTTTAATTTTTTTCCAAACTTCTTCCACCGACTCTTCACCTTGGTCCAATGATTCTATATATTTGCTGTTAGTCCTGCAAGACATGCTTCCAGTCTTGCTAGTCTCTTTCCAAGCGGCCTGGGAGGGTCTTGGCTGGTTTCAGCTACAAAATCTGAGGTTGCTGAAGAGGCCAGAGACCATCCTTGTAGAAAAATGCTGCCGAATGTGCAGCTCAAGATGCCTAGAGATGCTCGCAGCTGGGTATTATTGAAGGTTTTCTTTTTGTTGGGGTGAAGAATTAATTTTGCGGCTGCTTAATTTTTATGTTATTGGAATTATTAATTTTTGCATCCACATTGTGAGATCTTATAATGACTTTTGTGGGGATTGTTCAGTTTTATTGTATACTTATTGAGATGTTTCCGTTTATTGCCTATGACGGCTTTTGTTATATTTTTGTAATATATAAATCTCTTCATGTTGTAAGCTATCTCGAGCGTGGTTTTTTAACCATGGAAAGGCAGCGTACAAATGAAGAAACGCTGATGGCGGTGATTATATCTTAGGGGGAAATGTCTGTACAAATAAATATATAGGTAGAAATGGCATAAAATCTGCATGCCGGGCAAAACCGCTTGCAGAAATCTGCATATTGGCCAAAATGCACACTAAAATGCTGCTGGATTTTCATGTGTTGTTGTTTAGTCGTTTAGTTGTGTCCGACTCTTCTTGACCTCATGGACCAGAGCACGCCAGGCCCTCCTGTCTTCCACTGCCTCCCTCAGTTTGATCAAACTCATGTTGGTAGCTTCGAGAACACTGTCCCACCATCTCGTCCTCTGTCGTCCCCTTCTCCTTGTGCCCTCCATCTTTCCCAACATCAGGGTCTTTTCCAGGGAGTCTTCTCTTCTCCTGAGGTGGCCAAAGTATTGGAGCCTCAGCTTCAGGATCTGTCCTTCCAGTGAGCACTCAGGGCTGATTTCCTTCAGAATGGAGAGGTTTGATCTTCTTGCAGTCCATGGGACTCTCAAGAGTCTCCTCCAGCACCATAAAATCCAGTTGTCTTCCCCTTCATGGATCACTGCCTTGCCGTGGCGAAGGTGCTTGAAGGTGCCACTCCAGTATCCCTGCCAAGAAAACTCCATGGACAAAGACAACTGGATTTTCACAGGGACTTGCAATTGCGAGCTGTTGCAGAAATGTGTCAAATGGAACACAATACTGGGGAAAAATTGAATTGCCAAAGATGACTGGTTTTTCTAGCCCTTCATCTATGAGCAATTCTGGCATCTGGTTATCACTTGGCAAAATAAACCAGAACCAGTGGAAGTTTTAAAATTTATTTTCTTATACAGAAAGATATTGGGTAGATTTCACTTTCTAAACATTTCCCCATTTGTCTCACCACAGACCTTTCCTCTCCAACCTTCCACCGAGAGCAACTTAACTTCGATTTAAAGTTCTTGAGGCTCCAGCTTAAACCTTGCAGTTTTTCCAAGTAACATTTGCACAGTAAAACTTCTCCTCGTGGGGGGATTTACTGTCATAATTAATAGGTTATGATTAGGTCAATAACTTTCATCAACCCAGCCAGGAGAGAACCTATTAATGAAACTGTAAAACAACATAAACTGTGTGATGAAGATAGGAGGGTGAATTTACAACTTCCCAGAAACCCTAATAACTAACGCGACAATTTACAGGAAGTAAAATGAACTGGGCCCCCATAAAACACAACCCAAATGATGCCCTCTCTCCAAACAAGACAAATTAGAAACGTTTAAGTGCATTCCTCAACCTGAAGAGAAGAACGAGACTCTGTGAGGAGGAGATGTTTGATGTTGTGGCAGTTTAGGGACTCTGTTATGGTTGGCGTCCGTCTGTCTCAGGAGACAATGGAGGAATGAGCCTTTGGGGGTGAACTCAAACCATTTGAGAGTCACAGCGCCTGTTGTGGCTGTAGAGATTGATAGGGGAGAGACATGTTTTGTTGCAGATGGGGCAGATGAAGGCTTCCAGTTGTGAGGGAAATAATGCAGGACTGCGTAGAAACACAGATGCAATAGGCATAAATCATGTAGCTTCTTTTCAGCAGCACTTAAGAGTGGCACTCCCAGATCTTTGGCAAATATCATTTCCAGCTCTCGCTACCAGAAATCCCTTAAATGCAGATCAATTAGGGCCGTATACTTGTAATGCGTGTATTCAATCACTTAAACGTGAAGAATTCTCAGACAGATTTTTCTTTCTTTCTGGAAGCAAACAACACAGAAATGAGCACTAAAGCTTGCACTATATTCCGCCATGTTTCCAGAAGTGACTTTTAGGTCCTGTGAAAGCTTGAACATAATGTGGCATTTATCGGTTCGAGAAAAGTCACAAGAATATGCTGCCATGTGAACACAGCATAAGAGGACATTAAGAGCTTGCAGGGCAGCAGCTGAAGAAGGAGCAAAAAGGGTTTTCTCGTGTGTGTCTGTGTGTGTGTTTCTTTGTGGCTGATTAGCTGCTCTCCCTGTGCAAAGGTCAGAGGGGGCAGCTAATCTGTTGAGGCAGGTGATTAGCTGTGGGAGGAGCTTATCAGATAGATAGATAGATAGATAGATAGATATCTATCTATCTTATCAGAGCTTGCAGGGCAGCGGCGCGCGCCTAGCGGCACACACAGTTTGATCCATCTTTAAGATTTAGGGGAGCTAGTCTCAAACGTTTGTTGGGGGAGACCTAGGTTTTTTTTGGGGGGGGGAGTTATTTGTCCTGTCTTCACGCTTTTTATGATGGAGGACCGCTGTAGCCACCCCCAACGACACGTTCTCAAGATGGAGAGTGAGGGAACAGCTGCAGTCACCTGCGGTTCCTGCGCAATGTTTGCCTTCTTGCCAAAGGTTGCAGGCAGCTTTACCTGCAGCAATTGCATGTTGATTGCCCTCTTAAAAGACAAAGTCCAGCAACTGGAGGAATGTGTAGCTACGCTCCAAAGAATTAGAGAGCTGGAGTTCTTCTTGGAAGCAACAGAGCACACTGTCTCCACCAAGGAGGAGACAGGGGACTCCCCTGAGAAGGAGGCTAGTTCACCAACACAGGAGCCAGATATATGGAGAAATGTGACTCAAAGAAGTAGGAGGCCCAGGGTTCGCTCTGATTGTTTAGAAATACACAATCGCTTTGAGGTCCTCTCCCCTAGCATGGAAGACGAAGAGCAGACTACATTTGAGGATCTCTCCCTCATTACAGTCGATCAGGTATATGAAGACAAGCAGCAAAGTCAGTCCTCAGGGAACGGACAGCTCACGGAAGAACTCCGACCAAACCTAAGAGGAGGCGTGTAGTGGTGATAGGGGATTCCCTACTGAGGGGAACAGAAGCAGTGATCTGTGGGCCTGACAAGATGTCTCAGGAAGTGTGCTGTCTCCCCGGGGCTAAGATCCAAGATGTAACTGAACGACTGCAAGGAATCATAAAACGCACTGACAAATACCCCTTCCTCTTGGTTCATGTGGGAACCAATGACACTGCAAGCAATAGCCTCCAGAAGATCAAAAGAGACTATGAGGCTCTGGGCAGGAAATTGAAGCAATTAAATGCACAAATTGTCATCTCATCTGTCTCCCAGTTGAACGACGTGGCCCAGGGAGAGAGGGAAAAATAGTGGAAGTGAACAGCTGGCTTCGCAAATGGTGTAAACAGGAACGGTTTGGATTCTTAGATCACGGACTGCAGTTTCTTGAAGATGGACTTCTGGCAAGCGATGGGCTGCACCTCATAACGGTTGGGAGGAATGTTTTTGCCAAAAATCTCAGAAACCTCATCAGGAGGGCTTTAAACTGACTAATGTGGGGGAGGGAGACAGTGCTCCTGAAGGTAGGAGTCTATCAATTGATGAAGATGATCATCCAAATGTCATAGACCAAATGGAGCAAACAGCATGCAGACCTAGTGGCGGGAGGAAAAAATCCTTAAATAAGAGACATGGGGGAATGATTAATGGACTTCAATGTCTGTACGCTAATGCGCAAAGCATGGGAAATAAACAAGATGAGCTTGAGCTCTTGGTACAGCAAACTAAATATGACATAATAGGCATCACTGAAACCTGGTGGGGTAAGTCCCACGACTGGAATGTAATAATGGAGGGATACAATCTATTTCAGAGAAACAGACCAGACAAGAAAGGAGGAGGAGTGGCATTATATGTCAGGGATGTGTATACCTGTGAAGAGATCCAAGATTTAGAACTTCAAAGCCAAAGTGAGAGCATTTGGGTCAAAATTAAGGGAGAGAAGAATAACAGGGACCTCATTGTGGGAGTTTACAATAGATCCCCAAGCCAAACGGAGGACATAGATGATGCCTTCCAGGAACAGATGGCCAAGCATGCAAAAGGAAGGGAGATAGTAGTAATGGGGGACTTCAATTACCCAGATATTTGCTGGATGTCAAACTCAGCCAAGAGCATAAGGTCAAACAGATTCCTCACTGGCCTTGCAGACAACTTCGTTGTCCAGAAAGTGGGAGAAGCAACAAGAGGAACAGCCATTTTAGATCTGGTCCTAACCAATGTTGATGACCTGGTTAGTGGGGTAGAAGTGGAAGGATCATTAGGCGCGAGTGATCATGCTCTTCTGAAGTTTACTATACAGCGGAAAGGAGCAGCCAAGCATACTAGGACTCAATTTCTTGACTTTAAGAAAGCCGACTTCATAAAACTTAGGGAAGTGCTGGGTGAGATCCCATGGACAGTAATACTAAAAGGAAAGGGAGTTCATGATGGCTGGGAGTTTGTTAAGAGGGAGATAGTAAAAGCACAACTTCAGGCAATACCAATGAGACGGAAACATGGAAGGTGCCTAAAGAAGCCAGGGTGGCTATCTAAAGAACCTTTAACTGAGTTAAGATTAAAAAAAGGATGTGTACAAAAAATGGAAAAGGGGGGAAACCACCAAAGAGGAATTCAAACAAATAGCCAGCACGTGTAGACACAAAGTCAGAAAAGCTAAAGCACAGAATGAACTCAGGCTTGCTAGAGAGGCTTGCTAAAAAGGCTTTTATGGGTATGTTTGTAGCAAAAGGAAGAACAAAGAAACAGTGGGGTCACTCAGAGGAGAAGATGGTGAAATGTAAACAGGGGACACAGAAAGGGCTGAACTCCTCAATGCCTTCTTTGCCTCAGTCTTCTCCGATAAAGAAAACAATGCCCGACCTGAAGAATTTGGAGCAAATGATTCAGCAGAGGAAACACAGCCCAGAATAACTAAGGAGATAGTACAAGAATACTTGGCTAGTTTAGATGTATTCAAGTCTCCAGGGCCAGATGAACTGCATCCAAGAGTATTAAAAGAACTGGCAGATGTGATCTCAGAACCACTGGCAGTCATCTTTGAGAATTCCTGGAGAACAGGCGAAGTCCCGGCAGACTGGAGGAGGGCACATGTTGTCCCTATTTTCAAAAAGGGGAAAAGAGAGGACCCAAATAATTACCGCCCAGTCAGTCTGACATCAATACCAGGGAAGATTCTGGAGCAGATCATTAAGCAAACAGTCTGTGAGGAATGCTGTGATCACCAATAGTCAGCATGGATTTCTGAAAAAATAAGTCATGTCAGACTAACCTGATCTCGTTTTTTGACAGAATTACAAGCCTGGTAGATGAAGGGAACACAGTGGATGTAGCCTACCTTGATTTCAGCAAGGCATTTGACAAGGTGTCCCATGATATTCTTGTAAAGAAGCTGGTAAAATGCAGACTTGACTATGCTACCACTCAGTGGATTTGTAACTGGCTGACTGACCGAACCCAAAGGGTGCTCATCAATGGTTCCTCTTCATCCTGGAGAAGAGTGACTAGTGGGGTGCCACAGGGTTCTGTCTTGGGCCCGGTCTTATTCAACATCTTTATCAACGACTTGGATGATGGACTCAAGGGCATCCTGATCAAATTTGCAGATGACACCAAACTGGGAGGGGTGGCTAACACCCCAGAGGACAGGATCACACTTCAAAATGACCTTGACAGATTAGAGAACTGGGCCAAAACAAACAAGATGAATTTTAACAGGGAGAAATGTAAAGTATTGCACTTGGGCAAAAAAAATGAGAGGCACAAATACAAGATGGGTGACACCTGGCTTGAGAGCAGTACATGTGAAAAGGATCTAGGAGTCTTGGTTGACCACAAACTTGACATGAGCCAACAGTGTGATGCGGCAGCTAAAAAAGCCAATGCAATTCTGGGCTGCATCAATAGGAGTATTGCATCTAGATCAAGGGAAGTAATAGTGCCACTGTATTCTGCTCTGGTCAGACCTCACCTGGAGTACTGTGTCCAGTTCTGGGCACCACAGTTCAAGAAGGACACTGACAAACTATCTGAAGAAGTGTGCATGCACACGAAAGCTCATACCAAGAACTAACTTAGTTGGTCTTTAAGGTGCTACTGGAAGGAATTTTTTAAATTTATTTTGTACTGACAAACTGGAACATGTCCAGAGGAGGGCAACCAAAATGGTCAAAGGCCTGGAAACGATGCCTTATGAGGAACGGCTAAGGGATCTGGGCATGTTTAGCCTGGAGAAGAGGAGGTTAAGGGGTGATATGATAGCCATGTTCAAATATATAAAAGGATGTCACATAGAGGAGGGAGAAAGGTTGTTTTCTGCTGCTCCAGAGAAGCGGACACGGAGCAATGGCTCCAAACTACAAGAAAGAAGATTCCACCTAAACATTAGGAAGAACTTCCTGACAGTAAGAGCTGTTCAACAGTTGAATTTGCTGCCAAGGAGTGTGGTGGAGTCTCCTTCTTTGGAGGTCTTTAAGCAGAGGCTTGACAACCATATGTCAGGAGTGCTCTGATGCTGTTTCTTGCTTGGCAGGGGGTTGGACTCGATGGCCCTTGTGGTCTCTTCCAACTCTATGATTCTATTATTCTAAGTCAGAACAGGTTTGATTCACTATCTATGTGGTGAGCTGTTGTTGTTGTTGTTTAGTCGTTTAGTCGTGTCCGACTCTTCGTGACCCCATGGACCAGAACACGCCAGGCACTCCTGTCTTCCACTGCCTCCTGCAGTTTGGTCAAACTCATACTGGTCACTTCAACAACACTTTCCCACCATCTCGTCCTCTGTCGTCCCCTTCTCCTTGTGCCCTCCATCTTTCCCAACATCTGGGTCTTTTCCAGGGAGTCTTCTCATGAGGTGGCCAAAGTATTGGAGCCTCAGCTTCAGGATCTGTCCTTCCAGTGTGCACTCAGGGCTGATTTCCTTCAGAATGGAGAGGTTTGATCTTCTTGTAGTCCATGGGACTCTCAAGTGTCTCCTCCACCACCATAATTCAAAAGCATCAATTCTTCGGCGATCAGCCTTCTTTATAGTCCAGCTTTCACTTCCATACATCACTACTGGGAAAACCAGAGCTTTAACTATATGGACCTAATGCCAATGAATGAATCTTTTACTTTCACACAATTTATTCTGCTCACATTGGTTAATTTTTCCTGCCAGGGCGATTTCTCACACTTTGGACCATCAGTTCTGCGAGGTCAATGATGGGGGATAAAGCCAGTACCTTGCTATTTCATGTTGTGAGAAAGAAGAGGATCAGATCTTTATGTATTAGATAGAATACATAAAGGGGAGGGCTGTGTGGAGAGAGTCTCTTCAGGTGGAAAAATCAAAATTGGAAATAGAACTGTTAGACCCTAAAACTAAGAATTTGTCAAGAATGTATAACTTGCTGTTGAAATGGAATACTCAGGATGAAATGGTGAAATCTGCTATGATTAAATGGGCACAAGCTGTTGGACATAACATTATGATGGCTGACTGGGAACAGTTATGGACCACAGGTATGAAGTTTACGGCATGTAATGCCTTAAGAGAGAATATAATGAAAATTATCTACAGGTGGTACATGAGGCCTGTGAAGCTTGCAAAAATCTATCATTTGCCCGATAATAAATGTTGGAAGTGTAAAGAGATTGAAGGTACATTCTTTCACCTTTGGTGGACATGCCCAAGGATTAAGACTTTCTGGGAGATGATTTATAATGAAATGAAAAAGGTATTTAAATATACCTTTCAGAAGAAACCAGAGGCCTTTCTCCTGGGCATGATCGGCCAATTGGTGTCAAAGAAGGATAGAACTTTCTTTATATATGCCACAACAGCAGCAAGAATACTTATTGCAAAGTACTGGAAGACACAAGATTTTCCCACCTGGGAAGAATGGCAGATGAAGGTGATGGACTATATGGAACTGGCGGAAATGACTGGCAGAATCCGAGACCTGGGAGAAGAGTCGGTGGAAGAAGATTGGAAGAAATTTAAAGTTTATCTACAGAAACATTGTAAAATTAAGGAATGTTAGAAGGATGTTGGAATGAAGTAATGTGGTTTTAGCAGAAATGATATAAAGGATTAAGTAAAAATGGATTGTTAATCGGTGAAAGAACAGAATGTAAAATTATAGTATATTAAGATAAATCATTAGGATAAAAATAAAGATGGAAAGGATTTGCTGAAATATCTAGTTGAATTAGAATACAAAAAAGGGAGGTGTGAGGAGGTCAAGGAAATAAGCAAAGGAAAGAAAGTTATGTAAAGGATTGATTTGGTTTTTTTTAATTATCTGTATCTTTTCTCATGTTTTTTCTTTGTTCTTGTATTGTTCTTTATTTTTTCTTTTTGTAACCTTTAAAATCTCAATAAAAATCTATTTTTTAAAAAAAGAGAGTCTCTTCCTTCAATTTCCTAGGAGTTTATCTCAGTGAAGACCTTACCTGGAAAATAAACACAACCCAGGTGGTTAAGAAAGCCCAGCAGAGATTCCATCTCCTCAGAGTATTGTGGAAGAATGATGCCAATCAACGTTTGATGATCTCCTTCTACCGGTCCACAATAGAAAGTGTCCTTTCCTACTGCATCACGGTGTGGGACGCTGGTTTCACATCAACTGATAGGAAGTGCCTACAGAGGGTGGTGAATACAGCACAAGATATTATGGGCTGTCCCATGAACTTGCTGGATGAAATAGCGGAAGAACGTTGCCTCAGGAGAGTGAGGAAAATTCTCAGGGATGATTCACACCCTGGCCGGCACTTTCTTGATCGCCTGCCCTCGGGCAGAAGATATAGAAGCATGATTAGTCGCACCAACAGGGTAAAGAACAGCTTTTATCCGTGGGCTGTTAGGCTGGTGAATGAAAAGATAACAAAAGGGCAACTGACTTTCGGGTTTGGTGGGTGTGCGTCAGTAAACGAGGGGAATTAACACTAAGAGAGCTGAGTGGGGGTGCTTGTGTAATCTCACTGTAGACAAGTTGTACAAGTGACAATAAAGTATTTCAATTTCAATTCTAGAGTTGGTAGGGACTCCAGGGTTAAACCACAGAGCCTAGGACTTGCCGATCAGAAGGTCGGCAGTTGAAATCCCCGTGACGGGGTGAGCTCCAGTTGCTCAGTCCCTGCTCCTGCCAACCAGCAGTTCGAAAGCACGTCGAAGTGCAAGTAGCTAAATAGGTACCACTCTGGCAGGAAGGTAAACGGCATTTCTGTGTGCTGCTCTGGTTCGCCAGAAGCGGCTTAGTCATGCTGGCTACATGACCCGGAAGCTGTACACCGGCTCCCTCGGCCAATAAAGCAAGATGAGCACCACAACCCCAGAGTCGGCCATGACTGGACCTAATGGTGAGGGGTCCCCTTTACCTTTACCTTTACCTTTACCTTTACCTTTACCTTTACCTTTACCTTTACCTTTACCTTTACCTTTACCTTTACCTTTACCTTTACCTTTACCTTTACCTTTACCTTTACCAGGAGTCTAGTCCAACCCCCTGCAATGCAGGTATCTCAACAAAAGCATCCATGACAGATGGCTACCCAACCCCTGTTGAAAAACTCCCAAGGAAGGTGAGTCCACCACCTTTCGAGGGAGTCCCGAGGTCTGCAGCTGCTGCCCTTGCTCCTCTGACCCAAAACCAGAGGTGACGGCATGGAATCGATTTTGCAGCTTGAGTGACACTGCATGGCTCCTGACAGCTCAGCTATGGTGTGTCATGTTCCTCCAGGGATTCATCTCCTGCAGTGGGAGCTCCGCCTGCATCGCTGTTCAGTGGTGCACCCCGCCTGCGTCGCTGTTCCAAGACAACTCCGCTCTACTGAGAAATTCCTTACATCGATCAGTGGCTGCCAGGAACATGCCAGTTCCCAGCGAAGGTTTGCAGCCAGCGCTTAGATGTTAGTCAGGCACTAACCCTTCCTGGTTCAAAAACCGGGCTCAGGGCGGCTAACAACAAATTTAAAACACTTAATTGTAAAAGCAGCATAAAATACAGTATAAAAACATGAATAACAATAAAATTCAAGTTCAGAAATCAATTTAGGGGAAATAAGGATTAGATAATCCCCAGGGCTAGCTGGCTGAATTGGTCCTACTTGGGCCAGCGAGGAGACCAGGGGAGAATTAGCTGTGGGGTCTCAGAGTGGGTGATCTTCATAAAAAGGGGAGGGGGAGGGAAGAGAAGGGAAATAAAAGATCAGGCTGAATTCAAATTAAAGGGCAGGCGGAATAGCTCTGCCTTACAGACCCAACAGAAGGAGGTTAAATCCTTGACGGGCAGGCTGATAAGGCAGTAGCTGAGAGCAGGCTAGAACACAGCCAAAGCTTGCAGGAAGCACAAAATGGAGTGAACAAACGCAAGAGACAGGCTCTCTGAAAAGGCAGAGGTCGGAGCTGATCCCAAAAGTCCACACAGTCGGCGAAGGGGAGGGCTGCTAGACAGGAAGCAAAACAAGATACATAAGGTGCAAAAGTCCAATATATTCTGTAGACACTGGAAGGAGTCTTCAGAAGGGTCATCTTGAGTAAACAGGCTTTGTTAGAGCCATCCAGAGCTATCTGTTTGTTTTTGCAATAAATCCTCATTCTTAATTACCTACGCTTACTGTGATATCAAGCTGCAAAACAGGACTCCTAGCTCAAGTTGTTATTCTTTCTTTTCTAGCAAGGCCACCCGCTTGCAAGTGTCGTTTTGCATGTTCTCAGGCAGGAAGTCAAACATGACACAGGCCTTGCAGGTCACTGCAGCAGCTCCATCACCGGCCATGTTTTTTGGTCCTACATGCACTGTGAGACCGCACTCACCCTCAAAATGCCTTTGCAAATGCCCCTGTTTACAAGTTCTGGTCATGAACTTCCAGAGGCTGCAGCCAGCTAAATAGAACTCCTCTTTCAGCTCACTGCCAGGATTTCTTGTAATACACGCTGCCAGAAAAACCTGGATTATCGGGCAGCCCCACCAAATGTGGTAGAAACTTCCCCTCTTAATATGATTTCTCCCAGAGGTGTTGGATGGGTCACTATTCACTTGATTTGTCTTAACCCGTGTGAAGTGCTATCTATAAATTACTTCCAGTGTTGCTGCTCTGACACAAGCTGGAATTGCTTTTAAGGGAGTTCTCAACCGGAGCGTTTTCCATTGCATGTCAGTTATGTGTTGCTTCAGATTATCTTCTCACTTTGCCGTCAAACCTAATAAGAGACTGTTTTTTTGTCTGCCACCAGAAATTCATACAAGAGAGATATTGTGTCTTTCAGACTTTCATCTGTTTGGACACAGAAGGTTTCATAAACTGTCAGAGGTCGAAGGGCCTCTTAGGTTGAACAAAGCTTGCGCCAAAAAAAATTGATTTCAGTCTCTTGAAACCTTGCAACTGAGTCTTGATTTGGTCTTTTGCCAAACGACCCCCGTTCCAGAAGAGACCCCCACAGCTTCCACAATTTTCATTGATAAATCCATTCTAGTGCTGCATTAATATCTGGGTTGTTTTTTTAATCCTTGTGAACATTTATATTTAAAATGTCTTATACAACAAAAAGCGATATTTAGAATTTATTGGACTCCAGTACACTTGTTTAGAAAGGTGCTATCTACAAACACTAGCTGTTGGAGATGTAATAAGGAAACGTTTCTTTGAAACATATGTTTATGCAATGTCTGGCATAAAAATTTGGAGAAAAGTACTAAAATGCATAAATACTACTTTGGGGGGAAATCTATAATGGCCAGATGATGATATTATTTTAATATTATAATAATATTATGGGGTTTGACAAAGGGTCAACATAAATGGACTACTGCGCCCTTACTTATGCTAAAAGACTGGTATTAATTAATTGGAAACATAACACCATGGTTCCCTTCGATCTTTGGATAGAAGATATGACAACTCTAGCAAAATTTGAACAGATTGCTTTTGGACACAGATTGTGTATGGATAAATACAACAATATTTGGAATCCTTTCATAAAAAGCATAATGTCTTCTTAATCATTTTACATTTATTGGACTAATTGTATCACTTATTTTAACTTTCGCATTATTCACATTTCTTTCATATGATTTTTTCCATATATATATATATGTGTGTGTACTGAGACCTCCAGGTGGTACTGTATAATAAATAAATAAATAAATAAATAAATAAATAAATAAATAAATAAGCAAGCATATATGCATCTTATGGCAAAATAATATTTAAATACATATCTTATTTCAAGGTATGCATTTCTCAAATACACATTTTTAAAATGTGATTTGGTTCATTTTCCCCCAGCCAAATCCTAACTTGCAAAATTCAGAGATGTTCAGAACCCGAATGAGCGACATGACATCATGTAACCTCCCTGCAAACAAGCCAGAACGATTGCACAATATAGAGCAGAAATGTAGAATTGCAGAATTTGTGCGAGCAAATTAAAGGCTCAGTGCAAGTCATCTGGAAGCAATCTCAGGGGTGCAAATTAGGACACTTCACCTAAGGATGCAGACTGAATGAAATGCTCCTGTATTCTTACTTGAGAGTAAGCCCGGTTAGACTGCATGGGGCTTACACCAACTTCGTTGGACCAGTCATGTTGTGCGGATGACTGATTATTGTCTTCCAAAGCAACTACTCTATTCCGAACTTAAAAATGGAAAGCATAATACTGGTGGTCAACAAAAGAGGTTTAAAGGTTGTCTCAAGGCAAATCTAAAAAAATGTAGTAGAAACACCAACAATTGGGAAACACTGGCCTGCGAACGCTCCAGTTGGAGAACAGCCTTTACCGAAGGTGTCATGGGCTTTGAAGAAACTCGAACTCAGGACGCAAGGGAGAAACGTGCTAAGAGGAAGGCACGCTTGGCAAATCCACACCGTGATCAACTCCTGACCGGAAACCTATGTCCCCACCGTGGAAGGATGTGTGGGTCCAGAATTGGCCTCCACAGTCCCTTATGGACTCATTGTTAAAACCGTGTTTATGGAAGACAATCTTACTCAGCTACGAGGGATCGCCAAAGAAAGAAGACATCTGAGTGTATCTGAAGAAGTGTGCATGCACACGAAAGCTCATACCAAGAACTGACTTAGTTGGTCTTTAAGGTGCTACTGGAAGGAATTTGTTTTGTTTTGACTATGGCAGACCAACACGGCTACCTATCTGTAACTGGGACATCTGAGTAGACATGCATAGGTTTGCACTGTTAGAGCAGCAGAAATGTAGATGGGTCAATGGAGCGTTTTAGCACCCAACGATTTCACTCGCCACTTCTGAAATATAAATGTAAATTAGGTACAAGTGAAAAGAGACCGTTGCATATGTTAAAAGTAAATTATGACACTTGTAAAAACTTTACTGCATTAAGTAAAAGTAAATTATTGCCGAGGAGAGTTATATTTTTGGCAATTTTTTTTAAGGCACCCACCCTATTATTTCTTCCTGAACACTTTTAATCTCTCATTTCCCATGTCGGAATTATGTTAAAAGGTATCACTTTCCTCTCTGAGGTTTTAAAAATAAATCACACCCTGCTTTCATTATTGAGGTCAAATCCTTCAGCAGCCCTCGGTTCCACAATGACAGCTGTGCATGCTGAATAACTCTGAATACCAATGTCCTGGCACCCTGGACGAGGCACCTTGCCCCACCAAGTAGCGCCACAGGGCGGGTGCCACCACCAAGAAGGCCCTCTGCCTGGTTCCATGTAGCTAATGGGGACTGTTCTTAACCTGAAGCACCACTTTAGCTAATGGGGCCTCCTGCTGCTGCTGCGCCGCCGGAGCACAATTTCTGTTCTCATCCTGAAGCAAAGTTCTAAACCCGAGGTACTATTTCTGGGTTAGTAGAGTCTGAAACCTGAAGCGTATGTAACCCGAGGTACCACTGTAGAGTAGAATAGAATAGAATAGAAAATAATAGAATAGAATAGAATTTATTATTTATACCTCACCCATTTGGCTGGGTTTCCCCAGCCACTCTGGGCGGCTCTCAACAGAGTATCAAAATACAGTAGTCTGTTAAACATTAAAAGCTTCCCTAAAGAGGGCTGCCTTCAGATGTCTTCTAAAAGTCTGGTAGTTATTCTCTTTGACATCTGGTGGGAGGGTGTTCCACAGGGCAGGCGCCACTACCGAGAAGGCCCTCTGCCTGGTTCCCTGTAACTTGGCTTCCTGCAGTGAGGGAACCACCAGAAGTCCCTCGGCGCTGGACCTCAGTGTCCTGGTAGAATGATGGGGGTGGAGACGCTCCTTCAGGTATCCTGGGCCGAGGCCGTTTAGGGCTTTCAAGGTCAGCACCAACACTTTGAATTGTGTTCAGAAAGGTACTGGGAGCCAATGTAGGTCTTTCAAGACCGGTGTTATATGGTCTCGGCGGCCGCTCCCAGTCACCAGCCTAGCTGCCGCATTCTGCATTAGTTGTAGTTTCCGGGTCACCATCAAAGGTAGCCCCACGTAGAGCACATTGCAGTAGTCCAAGCGGGAGATAACCAGAGCATGCACCACTCTGGCAAGACAGTCTGCAGGCAGGAAGTGTCTCATCCTGCGTATCAGATGGAGCTGGTAGACAGCTGCCCTGGACACAGAACTGACCTGTGCCTCCATGGACAGTTGTGAGTCCAGAATGACTCCCAGGCTGCGCACCTGGTCCTTCAGGGGCACAGTTACCCCATTCAGGACCAGGGAGTCCTCCACACCCACCCGCCTCCTGTCCCCCCAAAACAGTACTTCTGTCTTGTCAGGATTCAACCTCAATCCATTGGAAGGTACCCTCAAGGGCCATCTAGTTCAAACCCCTGGGAATCACAGCTGAAGAATCCCCAAGAGATAGCTGTGCAACCTTTGCTCTACTTGTGAGCCCCAAGCCCTTTCATCCTCGTGTATATTGAAGTGATACTCTAGTCTAGGAGAATTCAGTGTGTGTCTCCGATGGAATCATGCTATGAAGATACTCCACACGACAACCAGAGCAGAAGGGGCAGGTCTGTCTGTGCTGCCTTTTTACATGACCAACCTGCGTGATCCCATCTCATAAATCTCAGCGTGAGTCAATATTCCATATCCCGCTCCTTTACTCCTCCAACGGGCAGCCTCCGAAGCTCAGGTGATATACAACCACTTCATAAAACCTTGGCCGTTTCCGATGAATAATCTGCAGCCGTACAAATGAGCATGATGTCATTTTGATTGCGGCGCTCTGCTTTGCCGGCACCTCGTGCTCCTTAGTCGGTGTCCTCCGTCTTCTCAAGGAGGCCTAATTGTCAGCCAGCTGGTGGAGTGGAGGTGAAGATTTGGGAAAGGAGCAGGCCTGGCCAGGTATTCACACACAGTCCACATTGGAGAAGTTGCTGGTCTGAGGACCATCAACATAAAAATCTAAGAAGGACCATCTAGTCGAACATCCTGCATGCTCCTCAACTGTCCTGATTTATTTGGGACATTTCGCTTTTGAGGGCCCTGAAGGGTGTGCGTTTTGGGGTGCTGTGCTCTTGCACGGGTCCACATCACATTCAGAGAGCGTGGCCCCAAAAGTAGGGTTACCAGACATCTCCTTTTCCTGGGGACCGTCCCCAGATTTACAATTATTTTTTTATTAGGAATTTAAATATAACAGTTTATCAAAAACATATCATCCTCATTCCCCCCTATTTTCCCCTCCCCCCTCCCCAAAAGAGAAACCCACCCTCCCACCCCCACCCCAGACTTCCCCCAGATCCTCTCTCTGGTTTTTCAGCACACGTTATTCTCTGCATATTATAAAATTGTAAAAATCCTTACTTTATCAAACTATATGATACCAATAATAAATTTGTGTATGTTTATTCAAAGCCTGCCAAGGAGTCCAATTCAGTTTGTTGTTTCTTTAAGTACTTTGTAAAAGGTTCCTATTCTTCTTTAAAGTGACAGTTGTCCTTATCACGCAGTTTGTGTGTCAATTTCGCCAATTCCACATAGTCCACCAGTTTCTCTTGCCACAGTTCTTTGGTCAGGATTTCCTCGTTCTTACATCCTTGTGCTATTGCCACCAGATTTACACATTTGTCCCCGGATAAAATCCGTCCCCGGATTTCATTTAATGTCCCCGGATTTATATTTTAAGCATTGTAGATTTATTAGTAGGGAATGAATGTTGCGTGATTGGTTCAACGGCACAAGACACATCATATGGGGACTTCTGGCGAGGCAAAATGGCGGGCGCCACGGCAGCGAGCAGCTCCTGAAGCCAGCCAGAACCAACTGCGCTACCAGGCTGGCTCCGGGCTGCTGAGACTGCCGCTGCCACTGCCAAGGGGGAACCAGGAACGCCCAACACGTCAACTGGGGGAACCGCTGATTCACACACACACCCCACGACCCAAATCGAGCCGGGAGCGAGAGCACCCAGCTACCCGGCCAACTGCCCAGTGGCACTCCAGGGCCAGGAATACCCCAGAGCCAATGCAGGGAGAAGGAGGAGAGGAGAAGGAGAAGGAAGAGAGAGAAAGAGGAAGGAGGAAAAAAAGGGGGGCGATTTTGCCGTGCTACTGCTGCGACTGAGGAAAAGAGGTAGGAGAGCACTAGGAAGGAAGGACACGTGGCTGAGCCCTGATCCGGCCCAAGTAATAACTTTTTTCTTTTTAAAAAATAATAATACTTTTTTTGTTGTTGGGAAAGATTGAGGGCACAAGGAGAAGGGGACGACAGAGGACGAGATGGTTGGACAGTGTTCTCGAAGCTACAAACATGAGTCTGACCAAACTGTGGGAGGCAGTGGAAGACAGGAGTGCCTGGCGTGCTCTCGTCCAGGGGGTCACGAAGAGTCGGACACGACTAAACAACAACAACAATACATTTCTATTAATTTTTTAACATATCAGTTCCAACAGTCATACAACGTAACTTGTCATCTTATACAATGTTTTTAGACTTCCATCAACACCTCTGATGATTTTCCGTTCTCTAGCGCTTATTATGCATTTCTTAATTTCTATATTACATTTAATTATCCTTAACTAATAATTCTCCTCATTATCTTCCTTACAATATTTCAAATAATCCGCCTTACAAAACTTCTTGCAATCCTACTAGCGTAATCTGCTCACCACAATTGCTTTTCAAATAGTTCGTAAATTTACTCCAGTCTTCTGAGAATCTCTGGTCCTGCACGTTTCGAATCCTTCCTGTTAATTTATCTAACTCTGCATCAAATTCATCCTCCATTCTTCTTTCGTCGGTAGTTCTTCTTGCTTCCATTTTTGTGCCAATAATATTCTTGCCGCCGTCATTGTATATAAAAACAACTTACAATCCTTTCTATTCATATCATCTCCTACAATGCCAAGTAAAAATGCTTCTGGTTTCTTAACAAATGTATATTTCAACATCTTTTTCGTCTCATTATATATCATTTCCCAGGGTTTTTTCACTTTTTTACATTCCCACCACATACGATTAAAAAAAAAAAAAAAAGCCCCCGGATTCTTTGAAAAAAAATCTGGTAAGCTTAAAAAGAAGAGCGTCCCGGTTTTGCTCTGGGATATTTTGGGTGGCATGCATCCTGTGATCTCATTGGCTGACTAAGTCCTGTAGGAAACCCGCAAGTCAGATTTGAGCACAAGAGCTTTATCTCCCCTCCTGTGGTTTCCATAAGAACCTCAGAAAATCCTGCAGGATCAGGCCCATGGCCCGTCTTGTCCAGATGCCTCTGGGAAACCAGCAAGCAGGATTCGAACACATGAGCCCTCTCCTCTCTTGAGATTCCCAAAAACTGGTATTCAAAAGAACGGCTGCTTCCGGCGATGGAAGGCAGAGCACAGCCATCTAGGCTAGCAGCCATCGATCTCCCTCTTTTCCATTAATTTGCCTAATCTTATTTTAAAACCACTGCTTCTTGTGGCAGTGAGTTCCACGGTTTCACTACATTCCTTTCTTTTACCTGTCCCAAATTCTCCAACATTCAGCTTTGCTCCAGTGTTAATCTTCCTTCTATGTGCTTGCTCCATGATTTCACAAACTTTTGTCATGTCTCTTCTTCCTCGCCTTAACTAAAAAGCCACAAAGGCGGCGAACGTTCCTCATAGGGGAGCTGTTCCACCCCCCCCATCACTTGGGATGCCCTTTTCCGAACCTCCCCCCAACTCCACAATATCCTTCTGGAAGTGAGGCGACGAGTGCGAATTCCGTTGGCGCGAATGGTGTTGTGCCCTCGGTTCATTATCGGTGTGTGTGTGTGTGTGTTTGTGTGTGCTCTTTGGACCATCTTTGTCGTGGACCCCAAATTCTAGGTAGGCCTGGGGCCTGCTCATCTCCTTCCCCTGCCAGCTTCGCCTCCCTCCCTCGTTGTGCTTATCTGACGAAATCATCACATTTATGGCCAAATTGAAATGAAATGCAATTTAGTTCCCGTTCTTCTTTCCCTCCATCACCTCGCCGGCCAGTCCCAGAGGATCAGCTAACCTAATCGCCCGATGGCGGTAACTTCATTAGCGTTGCCCGTCACACACCCCTCCCCACGTTTCTGCTGCGCAAAACCGCGGTTGATGCCCCTCAGTGGGAATTACTGGAAGGAAAGAGTTTGGGAGAATTTCTCTCTCTCTCTCTCTGGGATATCTGCCTGCTCAGCAGTTCCTTCTCTTTCCAAAAGCACGGCCTGTTATTACCTTTCTGGCAAACGCTCGTTTATTTACTATCATTTCTTTTTCTGCCACTGAGGGAATAAAAACAGCATTTCTTCCCGGCCTAAAAGGAGAAAGGAAGCCGGGGGGATCTGGAATGAAGAGACTGGATTTGAGAGCAAGGTTGGATCCACAGGACCAGGAGCTCATGGGGTTAATGTGGTCCCCGTTCCTGTGCCTGTCCTGCCCCAAAGAGCAGCCCTGTTTGCACTGTACATTTCATAGAATTGTAGAATTCAAAGGGACCCCACGGTCATCTAGTCCAACCCCCTGCAATGCAGGAATCTCAACTGAAGCATCCATGGCAGGTGGCTGCCCTACCAATTGAAAGCAGGGTCATGCCACTTTCTTTGGCTTCTCCCAAAGAATCTTGGGAACTGTAGTTTGTTAAGGGGCTACCTTTGAAGGTGACCTGGAAACTACAACTAATCCAGAATGCGGCTGGTGACTGGGGGCGGCTGCCGAGACCACATAACCCTGGTCTTGAAAGACCTACACTGGCTCTCAGTACGTTTCCGAGCACAATTCAAAGTGTTGGTGTTGACCTTGAAAGCCCTAAACAGCCTTAGCCCAGTATACCTGAAGGAGCGTCTCCACCCCCATCATTCAGCCTGGACACTGAGGTCCAGCGCTGAGGGCCTTCTGGCAGTTCCCTCGCTGCGAGAAGCCAAGTTACAGGGAACCAGGCAGTGGGCCTTCTCGGTAGTGGCTCCCGCCCTGTGGAATGCCCTCCCACCAGATGTCAAAGAGATAAACAACTACCTGACATTTAGAAGACATCTGAAGGCAGCCCTGTTCAGGGAAGTTTTTAATGTGTGACATTTTAATGTATTTTTAATTTTTGTTGGAAGCCGCCCAGAGTGGCTGGGGAAACCCAGCCAGATGGGTAGGGTACAAATAATAAATTATTATTATTATTATTATTATTATTATTATTATTATTATTAGTGATGAGAGTTGCTAGGAGACCCCGGTACCTTCATAGAGCTATGATTCCCAGAGTTCCCTGGAAAGAGGGATTGAGTTGCAGATTCTGAGAGTTGCAGATCACAGTGGTGGACCTGGGGGGAGGGAGGTAAACCCTTTCCATGGTGCCTTTTTTTTGTTTAGGACCCGTCCCTAGCTGTTATTTTCCACATTGAGAAAAACTAAAATGATCGCTGAAGAATTGATGCTTTTGAATTCTGGTGCTGGAGGAGACTCTTGAGAGCCCCATGGACTGCAAGAAGATCAAACCTCTCCATTCTGAAGGAAATCAGCCCTGAGTGCTCCCTGGAAGGACAGATCCTGAAGCTGAGGCGCCAAGACTTTGGCCACCTCATGAGAAGAGAAGACTCCCTGGAAAAGACCCTGATGTTGGGAAAGATGGAGGGCACAAGGAGAAGGGGATGACAGAGGACGAGATGGTGGGACAGTGTTCTTGAAGCTACCAGTATGAGTTTGACCAAACTGCGGGAGGCAGTGGAAGACAGGAGTGCCTGGCGTGCTCTGGTCCAGGTGGTCATGAAGAGTCGAACATGACTAAACGACTAAACAACAACAACAACAAATGAAATGTGCAGGCTGTTGAGGCGGTTTTCCCATAAAGGGCTAGAGCAATGGCTTCAGGAAGGGGTGTGTGATTGTCACTGGGCAAATTGGCATGTGGGAAAGTGTTGAGCACTGTGCCGCTGCTGCTATTTGCTGAAATGTAAAGAGACAGAAGATCTCATCACAATCAATGGAGCTCTAAGCTAGGGTAGTGTCAGGAATGAGCCAGCTCAAAGCGAAGGTTTACAGCCAACTGCAGAAAGCAGCCAGGAACAGAGAGGCTTGGATGCTAGTCAGGCAGGGGAGAGCTGGCAGCTGCAAACCTCAGCTCTTCCTGACCTTGATGGGCAGGGGGATAAGGCAGTAGCTGAGAGCAGGCTAGAACACAGCCCAAGCTCGCAGGAAGTGAACACTCTCAGAAATAGCCTCTCAGAACGGGAAGAGGTTGGAGCAGAGCCACTAAATCTGAAGAGCCGGTGAATGGGAGGGCTGTAAGATAGGAAGCAAAACAAGAGACGTAAGGGTCGTAAGTTCAATATCTTCTATCAACGCCGGAAAGCGTCTTCAGAAGGGTCATCTTGAGTAGCAATGCCGGACCGGGCTTCGTTAGAGCCGTCCGGAGCTATATGTTTGTTTTTGCAATAAATCCTCCTTTTTAATAACCTACGCTTACTATGTTATCAAGCTGGGAACTTGGACTCCTGACAGGTAGATAGTCTCTCAAAAAAGCAACAGTGCACAAGAAAATGCTCTTCCTGCCCAGTTCCTGTTTTCTCACTGGTTCCGCCTCTCCTCCTGTGAACCCATGAACACACCCCACAGCTGCCATTTTGTGCCCGGCACCTGCAGCAGTTTCTCCAAATCCCAAATGCAACCAGTGGCCCAGAAAGGTTTGTTGTAAAATTTGTGCGATATTGTGATTTCTGCCTCTGACAAAAGAGGTGGGGGCCACGGGTTATCCAGTTTTGCAGTTTCACAGACTTTGCTTGGCTGGAGAAATGCGCTGGAGAATCTGAATTCTGAATGCTGACTTTTCTCCCCAGTTCTCGTACTTCTCCCGGCAGTGCGAATAAGGTGGGCCCACCTTTAAATGTGAACTGAAAGGACACCCCCACCCCCATTCCCAGGACTCTGAAGGCAAAGGGAAACCAGGCTCTCTCGCCTCGGCTGCCTTTCTCTGCTGGCGTGGGATTGATCCGCCTGCCAGCCGGCCATCTATCAGAAACTCCTCTCCCATTACTTGCCCTGATGGATTCTTATCCGATGGGCCGATCTGAAAGTGATAAAGAGAAAGGCGGCTGCATTTTCAACACGCTTGCTAACTCCGAAACCCGGCTCAATAATCCCACAGATTGATGGCCCCTAAACCGGAGGGAGGGGGAGTTTATGTACTACCCATGGCATTAGCTGAGCATAAATTCATCTGGATTACTGGAGGACACCTGGAGTACTGTGTCCAGTTGTGGGCACCACAGTTCAAGAAGGACACTGACAAACTGGAACGTGTCCAGAGGAGGGCAACCAAAATGGTCAAAGGCCTGGAAATGATGCCTTATGAGGAACGGCTAAGGGAGCTGGGCATGTTTAGCCTGGAGAAGAGGAGGTTAAGGGGTGATATGATAGCCATGTTCAAATATATAAAAGGATGTCACATAGAGGAGGGAGAAAGGTTGTTTTCTGCTGCTCCAGAGAAGCGGACACAGAGCAATGGTTCCAAACTACAAGAAAGAAGATTCCACCTAAACATTAGGAAGAACTTCCTGACAGTAAGAGCTGTTTGACAGTGGAATTTGCTGCCAAGGTGTGTGGTGGAGTCTCCTTCTTTGGAGGTCTTTAAGCAGAGGCTTGACAACCATATGTCAGGAGTGCTCTGATGGTGTTTCCTGCTTGGCAGGGGGTTGGACTCGATGGCCCTTGTGGTCTCTTCCAACTCTATGATTCTATGATTCTATGAGGAGCAGGAAGTTGAAAGTATGGAAAGACAACACCTTTTTTTTTTTTTTTTTTATAATAATTTTTATTGATTTTACAACATAAAGAAAAAACAAAACAAACATAATGCGACTTCCCCAAACCTCCCCTTCACTGCATCCAAATTTCAAAATTTTTAGCAATTCTTCATCCCATTTTTATATTTAATTCTCTTTAAAAAGAGTTTCTGCTTTATAAATTTCGATTTATAGCTGTAATTCTTAGTGTCCAATCCCCTGACATCTTAACATTCCGAAATTTTACAACAATTTTTAAGATAGATTTTAAATTTTTTCCAGTCCTCCTCCACTGTCTCTTTCTTCTGGTCACGGATTCTGCCGGTCATCTCTGCCAGTCCCATAAATTCAGTCACCTTGGTCTGCCATTCTTCCAGAGTAGGTAGTTCTTTAGTCTTCCAATACTTCGCCAAAAGGATTCTTGCTGCTGTTGTTGCGTACATAAAAAAGGTCCTATCTTTCTTTGGTACCAATTGGCCGACCATGCCCAAGAGAAAAGCCTCCGGTTTCTTTACAAATGTCCACTTAAGGATTTTCTTAATTTCATTATAGATCATTTCCCAGTAGGCCTTAATCTTTGGGCAGGTCCACCAAAGGTGATAAAAAGTTCCTTCACATTCATTACACTTCCAGCAATTGTTATTGGGCAAATGATATATCTTTGCAAGCTTGACTGGGGTCATGTACCACCTATAGATCATTTTCATTATGTTCTCTTTCAGGGCACTACATGCCGTAAATTTAATACCTGTGGTCCATAACTGCTCCCAGTCAGCAAACATAATATCATGACCAATATCTTGTGCCCACTTAATCATAGCTGATTTAACCGTTTCATCTTGTGTGTTCCATTTTAGCAGCAGATTATACATTCTAGACAGATTCTTAGTATTGGGTTCTAGCAATTCTGTTTCTAACTTTGACCTCTCCTTCTGAAATCCTAGTTTTCTGTCCTGCTTAAAAGTTTCATTAATCTGGTAATAATGTAACCAGTCTCGGACTTTAGGTTTCAATTTCTCAAAACTCTGTAGTTTCAGCTTTTCACCATCATATTCTACAATTTCACAATATTTTGGCCAGTCTGTATCCATGTTCAATCTTTTTACCGCCTTAGCTTCCATTGGTGACAGCCACCTGGGGGTTTTACTTTCAAACAAATCTTTATATCGATTCCATACATTATACAATGCTTTCCTGATAATATGATTTTTAAAATTTCTATGTACCTTTACCTTGTCATACCATAAATATGCATGCCAACCAAAACTATTATCATAACCTTCCAAGTCCAGAATATCTGTATTCTCAAGAAGTAGCCATGGTTTCAGCCAGCAAAAAGCTGCTGCTTCATAATAAAGTTTTAAGTCCGGCAGGGCAAAGCCCCCTCTATCCTTTGCATCAGTCAAAATCTTAAATTTAATTCTGGGTTTTTTGCCCTGCCAGACAAATTTAGATATATCTTTCTGCCACTTCTTGAAACAGTCCATCTTATCTAAAATTTGCAATGTCTGGAACAAAAACAACAATCTCGGCAATACATTCATCTTGATTACAGCAATTCGGCCTAACAAGGAAAGTCTCAGTCTTGACCATATATCGAAATCTTTCTTCACTTCAGCCCAGCATTTCTCATAATTATCTTTAAATAAATTCACATTCTTAGATGTTAAGTTCACCCCCAGATATTTTACCTTTTTAGTAATTTCCAAACCAGTTTCTCTTTGAAAACTATCTTTTTCCCCCACCGTGAGATTTTTTTCCAACACCTTTGTCTTGTGTTTATTCAATTTAAAACCTGCTACCTGACCAAATATTTCAATAAGTTCCAAAACTCTTTTTGTACTAGTTTCTGGCTGTTGTAGTGTCAAAACTAGGTCATCTGCAAATGCTCTTAGCTTATAATGTTTAGTTCCGACCTGTATACCTTTAACCAGCTGGTCTCTTCTAATCATGTTAAGGAAAACCTCCAGTACCGATATAAACAATAGAGGGGAAATTGGGCATCCCTGTCGTGTCCCTTTCTCTATTGGAATTTCATCCATAACCATACCATTTACAATAAGTTTGGCCTTTTGCTCAGAATAAATTGCACTTATACCATTTTCAAAGTTCTTGCCTACCCCCATTCCTTGGAGATTCCTCTTCATAAAGCTCCAACAAATATTGTCAAAGGCTTTCTCTGCATCCACAAAAATCAAAACAGCTTTTCTATTTATGTCAGTTTCCAAAAGTTCTAGAATATCTATAATATTCCTCACATTGTCTGACAAATGCCTGCCTAGTAGAAAGCCTGTTTGGTCCCTGTGAATCTCCTCTAACAGCACTTTTTTGAATCTTTTTGCTAAAATGTCTGCAAAAATTTTATAATCCACGTTCAAAAGTGATATAGGGCGGTAATTCTTGACTTGATGTTTCTCAGTTTCTGTCTTTGGTATAAGTGAGATGAATGCTTCCTTCCACGATTCGGGAGCCTTTTTCCCCTCCAAAATTTGATTGCAGACTTCTTTCAATGGTTGTATTAACCAATCCTTCAATACTTTATAATATCTCGCAGTTAATCCATCTGGTCCTGGTGATTTTCCCAGCTTCATATCCGAAAGACAACACCTTTGAAAGAGCTGAAGGACCTGGACAGAGTTCTCTCCAGCATGGATATCATGGTCATCTTCAAATATCTGAAGGGTTGCCATATGGAAGATGGAGCAAGCTTGTTTTCTGCTGCTCCAGAGGGTAGGAACTGAACCAAAATAATAATAATAATAATAATAATAATAATAATAATAATAATAATAATGGTTCAGGTCCTATCCTCTGGGGACGCAGGTGGCGCTGTGGGTCAAACCACAGAGCCTAGGACTTGCCGATCAGAAGGCGGTTCGAACCGGCATACAACTTCCGGGTCATGTGGCCAGCATGACTAAGCCGCTTCTGGCGAACCAGAGCAGTGCACGGAAATGCCGTTTACCTTCCCGCTGGAGCGGTACCTATTTATCTACTTGCACTTTGAGGTGCTTTTGAACTGCTAGGTTGGCAGAAGCAGGGACTGAGCAACGGGAGCTCACCCCATCGCGGGGATTCGAACCGCTGACCTTCTGATCGGCAAGTCCTAGGCTCTGTGGTTTAACCCACAGCGCCACCTGTGTCCCTAGTAGCACCTTAGAGACCAACTAAGTTTGTTCTGGGTATAAGCTTTCGTGTGCATGCACACGTCTTCAGATACTCTGAAACAGAAGTCACCAGACCCTTATATATAGTGGAAGGGTGGGGTGGGGTATTTCTGAGAAGGGTAGTAGGAGATGGGTGATTGACTCAATGGGTATGGTAAACCTGTTGACAACTGTTAACGACTGCATATAGTCCTACAGGAAAGAGCATGGGATCGTATGCAGATGACCAAAAATAGCTTTTGCATGTGTAATGAGACAAGAATCCAATATCTCTATTCAGTCCAGGCCTCTCCATAGTGTTCAGTTTAGTAATAAGTTGTAATTCAGCAACTTCTCTTTTGTGTTTTTATTTATATTGTCCATAGTATTTGTTATGTTACAAGTGAGATTAAAACCCTGCTGATGTTTTCATCTGCTTACAGTGGTCTCCTAAGTAAATTATAATTTCCCCCCATTTTTTCTTGAAGTTATTGCCTTCTTGGTCCCTGAGCTTTCCGGTCAGTTTTGGCATAGTCTTAACAGCTTGGTTTGCCATTCCTCTCTGGTAGCGGCTTTGTCTTCTTTCCACCTCTGGGCTAATAGCATCCGTGCGGCTGTTGTCTCATACATGAAGAGTCTTTTCTGTTCCTTTGGGATGTCAGATACCTACACTCCTAATAAGAAGGCTTTTTGGTTGTGGTTGTTTTTTTAAACAAAAGTTATTTTAAACATTTTTTTTCCAGTTCATTATATAGCCTTTAATACCTTACAAGTCCACCCCATATGATAAAATGTACCTTCTTTTTCTTTACATTTCCAGCAAGTATTTGTACTTGTTCTACACATTTTTGCTAGCTTACTGGCTTCTCCTTCCTTGGAGGTTAATAAGCAGAGGTTGGGTGGCCGTCTGTCAGACATTCGTCAGTTGTGATTCCTGCTTTAATAATAATAATAACAATTTTTTATTTATACCCTGTCAGGGAACTGCCATCGGAGCTAGAGGTGGAGGCAAGGCTCCAAAGCGATGCTGGAGAAGGGCCCAGCAGGGAGAGAGGCAACTCATTGGCTGGGGAAGGAAATCAGCGCAACACCAGGGATAAAGGGGGGCAGATGGGGGAATCAGCGAGGGGGCTCCAGGACTCCTCGCCGGAGACCAGCGGGGAGAGCACGGGTCCTCCGCTGCCCACACCCTCCCTGCGCAGAAGACTTCCGCTCAGGGAGAGTAGGCGTAGACTTGGCGTCAAAGAACTTCTTTGCTGGAAGAAGTTCAAGAAATGCCCACTGACGGATTCTGCCAGCGACTGAAACAGCCACAAAGTGAAGGGCTGTCCAGACAGAAAAGGTTTAACCAGGCTACCTAGCCAGGAGTGGCGGCAACTTACGCACGAGCAACCCCTATAACCATTACATACCCCACCCTTCCTGGTTCAAAAACTGGGCTCAGGGCGGCCAAGCACAAATATAAAACACTTAATTATAAAAGCAGCATAAAATACAGTATAAAAACGCGAATAACAATAAAATTAAAAAATCAATTTAGGGGAAATAAGCATTAGATAATCCCCAGGGACAGCTGGCTGCATTGGTCCTAGTTGGGCCAGCGAGGAGATCAGGGGAGAATGAACTGTGGGGTCTCAGAGCGGGTGATCTTCATAAAAGGGGAGGGAAGGAAAGGGAAATAAAAGATCAGGCTGAATTCAAATTAAAGGCCAGGCGGAATAGCTCTGTCTTACAGGGCCGACGGAAGGAGGTTAAATTCTGCCGGGCCCTGGTCTCATGGGACAGAGCATTCCACCAGGTCGGAGCCATCACTGAGAAGGCCCTGGCCCTGGTGGAGGATAATCTGACTTTCTTAGGGCCCGGGACCTCTAAATATGGTTGTTCATGGACCTTAAGGTCCTCTGTGGGTCAGACCAGGAGAGGCGGTCTCATAGATACGAGGGCCCTAATTTGGGGGTTGGGCTAGGTGACCTTTGGGGGATATGGAGGGGATGGCGTTATCCAACCCCCGAGCCAAGGAGTTAAGTAACTATACAATCTCTAGAAGACATCTGAAGGCTGCCCTGTGTAGGGAAGCTTTTTAATGTATAATGTTTTATATGTTGGAAGCTGCCCAGAGTGTCTGAGACAATCCAGTCAAATGGGTGGGGTAATAATAATAATAATAATAATAATAATAATAATAATAGAATAGGACGTCCCTATTTTCATTGGAGAAATGTTGGAGGGTTTGCAGCAGCACCTCTAAGGGGGAATGTCGCACAATATTTTGGAGGGACAATTTCAAGGGGAGGTTAGAGTTGCCCTGAATTTATTTCGCCGTAACGAAATCAGCGACTGCCTCCTTCATCCGGGAAGCACTTGTTCCTCGACAGGAAACGCCATTTTGTGGCATTTTGTCATCTGAGGGGAGCTTTCTTAGGTCTGCTGGGGTCGGCCGCCAGTGTAGGGAGAGCCAGCCTCAGTTAGGTACGGCCCTAATCTATCGCTTCTGTAATTGGGGTTAATTAGTGGCGGCTAAATTTATCTCCCCTCCTCCCATTAATCCCGGGAACAAAAAGAGCACTTGTGAGGCAATCAATTGCCGTTCAATTACCCCACAATGGACTCCCCACTGGAGAAAGAAGCTGTCGGGTCTTGACGGTTCAAGAGGAGACGGAGAGAAAATGGGAGTGGGAGAGGCAGCCGAGGATTCGAGCTGAACTCCCGATTCTTTTAAAAGCAGGAGCGAGGATGAATGCGGCCCTCCAGTGCCTCTCTGTTCGGCCCCTGAGACTGTTATCAGGCCATGCCTTTCCCGAAGGTCAACCCCCTCCATGGCCTTGTTTTGAACCCTCCTTGAGTGCATTTTAATAGGGACGCGGGTGGCGCTGTGGGTTAAACCATAGAGCCTAGGACTTGCCGATCAGAAGGTTGGCGGTTCGAATCCCCACGACGGGGTGAGCTCCCATTGCTCGGTCCCTGCTCCTGCCAACCTAGCAGTTCGGAAGCACTTCAAAGTGCAAGTAGATAAATAGGTACCGCTCCAGCGGAAAGGTAAATGGCATTTCCGTGCACTGCTCTGGTTCACCGGAAGCGGCATGGTCATGCTGGCCACATGACCCGGAAGCCGGCTCCCTCGGCCAATAAAGCGAGATGAGCGCCGCAACCCGAGTCGTCCACGACTGGACCTAATGGTCAGGGGTCCCTTTACCTTTACCCCTCCTTCCGTCCCTCGTAATTTATGTCCCTCCTACGTTTTGTAATCTGAGTTTGTAGCCTCTGCGCTTTCTGTTCTAACACTTTCTGAGCTCTCCGTGTCTTTGGAGACGTGTGTGTGTGTGTGTGTGTGTGTGTGTGTGTGTGTGTGAATGCTGTCCAGAGACTATGAATCTGTTCAGTTTCTCTCTTCTAGTGTTTCTTCTGCTAACTGTTCCCCATCCAGTATTTCCCAGCTTCTGCCTTATGAACTATGCCCTTCTGCAAACCACTGTTCCAAATCTATACTGTATGTTTCCAAGCACAATTCAAAGCCATTTTGACCTTTAAAGCCCTAAACGGCCTCAGTCCTGTATACCTGAAGGAGCGTCTCCACCCCTATCATTCTGCTTGGACACTGAGGTCCAGCGCTGAGGGACTTCTGGCGGTTCCCTCACTGTGAGAAGCCAAGTTACAGGGAACCAGGCAGAGGGCCTTATTGGTAGTGGCACCCACCCTGTGGAACTCCCTCCCACCAGATGTCAAAGAGAAGAACAACTACCAGATTTTAGAAGACATCTGAAGGCAGCCCTGTTTAGGGAAGCTTTTAATATTTAACAGACCACTGTATTATAATACTTTGTTGGAAGCTGCCCAAAGTGGCTGGGGAAACGAAGCCAGATGGGTGGGGTATAAATTATTATTATTATTATTATTATTATTATTATTATTATTATTATTATTATTACTGCTACTCTCATCATCATCATCATACTATCCTCCTGCTCCTGGGAAGAGTCAGGATCAGGGAGAGGGTGTGGCGAGAGGGTGTGAGGGAGTGCCAGTGTGGTGTAGTGGTTAAGAGCGGTGAACTTGTAATCTGGTGAACCGGGTTCGCTTCCCCGCTCCTCCACATGCAGCTGCTGGGTGACCTTGGACCAGTCACACTTCTCTGAAATCTCTCAGCCCCACTCACCTCACAGAGTGTTTGTTGTGGGGGAGGAAGGGAAAGGAGACTGTTAGCCGCTTTGAGACTCCTTAGGGGAGTGATAAAGTGGGATATCAAATCCAAATCCAAACTCTTCTTCCTTTTCTCTTCTTCCTCAGTTCTGCCCTCCTTCGCACAGTCCCGGACCGTTTATATAAGCATTTTTTAAAAATCAGTCAATTATACTTTTTATGGTGCATTGTTATTGCGCAGCTGATTTGCAGGCTGCTTTCTAGGTCGACCGCTTTGAGCACAGACGGAATTTGCTGTAAATAAATAAACGGACTGTGTCTGGAACTCGACTTCCCTTTCCTCGCCTTTCCCAAAACAACCTGGACCAGTGCGTGGTGCTCCCATCCATCTCCATCTCCATCTTTGTGCAAGAAGGTGCCTGATATGTACTGAGTTGAATAGGATCCATAATGCAGCAGTCTGATTGGTCCTAGAACAACAGGATTCAGAATGCAGCAGTCTGATTGGTCCTAGAACAATAGGATTCAGAATGCAGCAGTCTAATTGGTCCTAGAACAATAGGATTCAGAATGCAGCAGTCTGATTGGTCCTAGAACAATAGGATTCAGAATGCAGCAGTCTGATTGGTCCTAGAACAATGCAGCAGTATGATTGCTCTGCAGGAGCCACCCAATCATGCTCCAGATAGAAGTGAATCGACAACCTGATTGGCCTACAGGAGAATTCCGGAATTAGCGAATCACGTGCAGCCCATTGTGTAAATAATGCATATAAGCAGATACTTTGGGGAAACTTTCATTCCTCCTCACCACTATGAGCTGAATAAAGAGAAAGAAATCCATTCTTGACTCTGAGTATATTTCAGTGCCGTTGCAGAAGCGCCCACCCCTTCCTCCCCATCATCAACGACAGCAGTGGTGGTTCCTGGTCTTTCACCTCGGGTGACTCATTGACTCCCGGATGGCTGCTGAGGTCACCGGGGTCCTGGCCAGAGCTCTGGAGCCAGATCTCCGTGGCTAATGCACTAATCTGCTCTCTTTTCAGCCCCCAGGAAAGGCACCGTCCGGAGGGTCCCCGCTCGGATGGGGCAGGATGGTGCTGGGCAGCCGCAAAGCAAACTCTCCCACATCTCCATTCTTTCCACCTTATTGGCCATTGATTTTAGATAAGGATCAGGCTGGGCTTGGCGGAGCTCAGCTCTCCGGATGACGACCGTATCGGCGTGGGATCTTTGGATGCCTGGAGGGTCTGTCAGAGATGGACAAGGCCCTTTAGCACTGAGGGAAATGAGATTGGAATGGAGGGGGAAGAGGAGAGCATGTTTGTGTGTGTGTGTGTTGGCAAAACAATGCAAGGCATTAAAAGAAAACCAGTCCGCTGTGTAAGCCATCGCTGATTTGCTATGAAGGAAAAGTTGCATGGGAAAGAATAATTGCTACAAGTTTCCCCAATGGGGTGGCGCAACTCATGGTCAAATGTGGACCCCCAGTCTTCTCTAGCTGGCCCCCGGTGATCCTCAGGCCACCCCAATTCCTCATTCATGCCCCGTCTCAAGAGGGAACCTCTGTTAATGCCCATGCATCACATTTTCGTTGACTGGAGAGAGCAGCTAAAGAAAAGTTTCCACCCAGCTTTTATCACACTAGAACTGGCAAGCATGAAGCTGGATGCTGGAAGATTCAGGAGAGAGAAAAGAAAGTCCTTTGTCACTCAGCGCACGGTTAAACTTTGGAACTCGCTGCCACAAGATGCAGCGATGACCACAAAATTGGGTGGCTTTCAAAGAGGATTTTTTAAAAATCACAGAGGAGGAGCGGGCTAACGATGGCTATTAGCCACAGCGGCTGTGCTCAGGCATTAATGCTTCTGAATACAAGTTTTCCTTTTCTTTTTGAAAGCCCTCATGAAGCATGTGCCCCACCTACAGTTGAACCTATTTGCCTGCTTACGGCGTGAAGAACTGATGGGATACTGTTCGACTCAGTTGCAACCAGGTCTCTAAGAGGCGAGTGGTTGTTGTGCCAAATGCTTGAAGAAGAGAACTCCTAACCTTTTCAGGAAAGACCTTAAAGTGTGTGGGGAAATGAGAAGGGGTTTGACAAGCAGAACAAGCAGAGCTGCAGCCCCTAGTACTGTAATACCTATTATTTGTCTCCAAGATCACATGTCTTCTGACAGAGCACTTGTGCATTTTGTAAGGCGAACATTTCCGGCACCTGAACTGTATGTTTTAATGTTGTATCTTAATCTTTTAAATTGTATTTTAATCAACTTGTTTTTTATTATTGGTTGTTAGCCGCCCTGAGCCCGGTCGTGGCTGGGGAGGGCGGGGTATAAATAAATTTCATTATTATTATTATTATTATTATTATTATTATTAATGTCTGAATAAATCTTGCCAATCCCAGTAAGGTAAAGGGACCCCTGACCATTAGGTCCAGTCGTGGCCGACTCTGGGGTTGTGCCGCTCATCTCACTTTATTGGCTTAGGGAGCTGGCGTACAGCTTCCGGGTGATGTGGCCAGCATGACGAAGCCTCTTCTGGGGAACCAGAGCAGCGCATGGAAACACCGTTTACCTTCCCGTCGGAGCGGCACCTATTTATCTACTTGCACTTTGACGTGCTTTCGAACTGCTAGGTTGGCAGGAGCAGGGACCGAGCAACGGGAGCTCACCCCGTCGCGGGGATTCGAACCACCGACCTTCTGAACGGCAAGTCCTGGGCTCTGTTGTTTAACCCCCAGCGCCACCCACGTCCCAGTAGCTAAGGCTATAAAGCAGAGCTCTCCAGAGAGGCCTGTGGCAACTTTGCAATGCCTTCGCCCTCAAGACCGCGGCAGAGCAGGCGGGCGGGAGGAGGCAAACTCCGGAGGGGTTAATTTCCATAGGCAAGGAAGCGAGAGAGGCAGGCCGTTTTCCAGCTGGCTGGCTGCGCGGAGCCCACTGAGCTGTCGTTTAACCTGCATTGTGGAGAAGGGTCAGGCAGGACATTGCTCGGTCAGGCTGCTTAGAGAGAGGAGCCTGTTAGCTGACTCACATCCAGCCCTGAATGTCTCTGTATTGTCAGAGGCCTGGGTGAGCACAGTGTGTGGAGATAACAGCCATTTCTGGGTAAGAGAAAAAATCAGAGGCAGCAATAGGATGTTCAACATACCCAAGCAGGGTTATGCTATTATTATTATTATTATTATTATTATTATTATTATTATTATTATTTAAATCTATTAGTTGCTTTATCTTAAGGCAACCTGAAATGATTTGCAACCAGACAAACAGACACATAGTAAACCCCACGTTGATACATGAAAACCAAGGCAGAAGGTCGTATCCCACCAAATTATTTATGCATTTATCGTTATTTGTTATTTCCGTCACCCAGCTATCTGAACTATTGATCCATCATTTGTCCGCAGGATGAGGCCATCATTGCCTCCTCTGATTGGGGAGGCTGCATTTGACAGCCTACCAAGCAAATGGCAACAGCCGGTGAACTGGGCTCTTTCCACATACCGCAGCAGTCGCTGGACGGCTAGTGTGCCTCTGTTCCTCGCATACATACATGAAAAATCATTGAAAGACCTACACTGGCTCCTAGTACGTTTCCGAGCACAATTCAAAGTGTTGGTGCTGACCTTGAAAGCCCTAAACGGCTTCGGTCCCGGACACTGAGGTCCAGCACCGAGGGCCTTCTGGCGGTTCCCTCACTGCGAGAGGCCAAGTTACAGGGAACCAGGCAGAGGGCCTTCTCGGTAGTGGCGCCCGCCCTGTGGAGCGCCCTCCCAGCAGATGTCAAAGAGATAAACAACTACCTGACATTCAGAAGACATCTGAAGGCAGCCCTGTTCAGGGAAGTTTTTAATATGTGACATTTTAGTGTATTTTTCATCTTTGTTGGAAGCCGCCCAGAGTGGCTGGGGAAACCCAGCCAGATGGGCGGGGTACAAATAATAAATTATTATTATTATTATTATTATTATTTGCACAAAAGCAAGCGTTCAAATTCTCAAAATTGCTCTTTATGTTGACAGACATTAAAAATGGTGCATATTGGTCAAGGAGGGCCCCATCAACCATACTTAAACTGTGGAACTCATTTCCGCAGGAGGCTGGACCTCAGTGTCCAAGCAGAACGATGGGGGTGGAGACACTCCTTCAGGTATACTGAACCGAGGCCGTTTAGGGCTTTCAAGGTCAGCACCAACACTTTGAATTGTGCTCTCAAATGTACTAGGAGCCAGTGTAGGTCTTTCAAGACTGGTGTTATGTGGTCTTGGCGGCCGCTCCCAGTCACCAGTCTAGCTGCCACATTCTGGATTAGTTGTAGTTTCTGGGTCACCTTCAAAGGTAGCCCCACGTAGAGCGCATTTCAGTAGTCCAAGCGGCAGATAACCAGAGCATGCACCACTCTGGCGAGACCGTCTGTGGGCAGGGAGGGTCTCATCCTGCGTACCAGATGGAGCTGATAATCAGCTGCCCTGGACACAGAATTGACCTGCGCCTCCATGGACAGCTGTGAGTCCAAAATGACTCCCAGGCTGCGCACCTGGTCCTTCAGGGGCACAGTTACCCCATTCAGGACCAGGGAGTCCCCCACACCTGCCCGCCTCCTGTCCCCCGAAAACAGTACTTCTGTCTTGTCAGGATTCAACCTCAACCTGTTAGCCGCCATCCATCCTCCAACTGCCTCCAGGCACTCACACAGGACCTTCACCGCCTTCACTAGTTCTGATCTGAAAGAGAGGTAGAGCTATATACCGGTAACCATCAGTTGCTTGTTCAGTTCTTTTCTGGGTAGGTGAGGGACAAAGGCAGTTCCTCTTCTTCTCCCTCAGGAGAAGGAAGAGACCCAGGCCTGGGTTTGCCGACTGCTGATTCAGCATCGCGCACAAGGCGGCGCCTTGATTTACGCACCGTCGGGCGTCCTCCCCCTGTCTGCCTCCGCCAGCAAGACTTTGACGCTGGTGGAAGGAGCGGCAAATCCTTCACCCTAATGTTAGTTGAGTTTTAGCCCTCGCCTCGAGCGCTGCCATTTATCTCCCGGCTCCCGAGTCGCGAGGCGAAGAGCGGAGTTCATAAATCAGCTCACCCGTCAGCAGGCATCAGGGCCGTAAATAAAGGGGAGCTGTCAAGAGGCAGCTGAAAGCAGACAGCTCCTTCGGGAAGGCCAGACCGGAGCAGGTTGGGGTTGGTACCTTCACCCAGTATGAAGACCTGAGGAGCCTCCTTCCTCTAAAGGGACCTGTCTTTCACTTGAGACAAATGTCACCTTGGCTGAGAGTGCCACAGGGCTGGGCCCATGACACGAAAGGCTCAGCTTCTTGCTGTTGTCAGCTGAGCCTCGCCAACGTGAGGAACGTCCAGATATGCTCCTGCAGGTAATCTCAGTGATGGAGCTGGGATATAAGGGTGATAGAATCAGAGAACTGAAGAATTTGAAGGGACCGCAAGGGCTCATCTAGTTCAACCCCCTGCATTACAGGAAACTGATGATGATGATGATAATTATTATTATTATTATTATTATTATTATTATTATTATTATTTATAGCCCACCCTCCCCAGCCAAGACTGGGCTCAGGGTGGCTAACACCAGGTATAAAAACAAAATTAAAATACAACATTAAAATGCAGCCTCATTTCAGTAGAAACTCAAATCAAAAACTTTTTGGGGATGAAACCGTCAAATCTTCACCAAGGCCAACTATCCAGACTGGTCCTACGTGGGCCAGAAAAAAGCCAGGGAAGTCCCCAAGTAGGAGTTCCATCACAGAAGGAGAAAGGAAAGAGGAGGAGGGGATCAAGTTGATTCCAAGCCAAAGGTCAGGTGGAACAACTCTGTCTTACAGGCCCTGTGGAAAGAAATCAGAGCCTGCAGGGCCCTGGTCTCATGAGACAGAGCGTTCCACCAGGCCGGAGCCAGTGTTGAAAAGGCCCTGGCTCTGGTTGAGGCTAATCTGACTTCCTTAGGACCCGGGACCTCTAGGGTGTTGCTATCTATGGACCTTAAGGTTCTCCATGGGGCAGACCGGGAGAGGTGGTCCCGTAGGTACGAGGGTCCTAAAGCATCTATGACAGATGACCATCCAACCTCCACTTAAAAACCTCAAAGGAAGGAGAGTCCTCCCGAGGGAGACTTTTCCACTGTCCAGCAGAAAGATCTTCCTGATGTTTTGTCAGACTCTCCTATCTTGCAACTTGAGGCCATTGGTTCAGGTCCTTGCTTCCAAAGTAGTAGAAAACAAGTTTTTCCCCTCTTCTGTGTTATAGGCCTTTAGATACTTGAAGATGGCTGCCATATCTCCTCTCAGATTCCTCTTTTTCCATACGCAGCTCCTTCAACCGTTCCTCATAAGGCTTCCTTTCCAGATCCTTGGCTTTTCTTGGTCGCCCTCCTTTGTACGTGTTGTGAGGCAAGGCAGCCCCTGAGGTGCCCCGGATCTAAGCTGTTCAAGAATTTGTAAATCAATACTTGAACCCTAAACCTGCCTCAGTAGCAGCTGGGCAGCTGGTGGAGAGGAACCACCCTGAGATCTTTGGTTGAAGGGCAGTTGTTGTTGTTTAGTCGTTTAGTCTTGTCCGACTATTCATGACCCTCTGGACCAGAGCACGCTAGGCCCTCCTGTCTTCCACTGCCTCCCGCAGTTTGGTCAAACTCATGCTGGTCGCTTCGAGAACACTGTCCCACCATCTCATCCTCCGTCGTCCCCTTCTCCTTGTGCCCTCCATCTTTCCCAACATCAGGGTCTTTTCCAGGGGGTCTTCTCTTCTCCTGAGGTGGCCAAAGTCTTGGAGCCTCAGCTTCAGGATCTGTCCTTCCAGTGAGCACTCAGGGCTGATTTCCTTCAGAATGGAGAGGTTTGATCTTCTTGCAGTCCATGGGACTCTCAAGAGTCTCCTCCAGCACTAGAATTCAAAAGCATCCATTCTTCGGCAATCAGCCTTCTTTATGGTCCAGCTCTCACTTCCATACATCACTACTGGGAAAGCCAGAGCTTTAACTATACGGACCTTTGTTGGAAAGGTGATGTCTCTGCTTTTTAAGATGCTGTCTTGGTTTGTCCTTGCTTTTCTCCCAAGAAGCAGGCGTCTTTTAATTTTGTGACTGCTGTCACTGAAAGGCAGTATATAAGTTTAATAAATAAAATAATAACAAGAAGAATAAGACGCTTTAACAAGGGAGTCACATGTTTCCCACCAGCGATCTGGCTGCCATATTCTGCACCAAGTGGAGCTTGCAAGACAGACCCAAAGGGCAGCCCCCCCCCCCAGTGCAATGCAGTAATCCAGCCTCAGGGCTACTAACACGTGAACTACTGTGGTCCGGCTATCCCTATCCAGGAATGGCCATAGCTGGCAAACCAGACAAAGCTGCCGAGTTTTGGCTCTTGAATAAAGCTTTTGACTAATGCAGTTTAATATTCTAGAGTCTGCTCGACGTCTTATGATGATGCTTCTCTGCCTGAGGCTAAATCTTTAGTTGGGGTCAGAAAAAAGCAAACCTCAGAGTCTCATTCAAACTCTGATTGCTTTGCCAATGCCATTATAATGCTATTCTTATGCCATTCTTAATCCATATTATTTTCTAAGTACCACCCTGCTATATTACATTTTCCTTTAAATCGCTATGTCTTTCCTTTCTAGAGGAAGAGAATGCTATTCTCTGAATAAAGCACTGTTTAACGTCAATACACTGCATGATTCATTTCAGTTGCAATCTGAAATCTGTGGCCATTTATATTGGTTGTCGTGTTTCAGCCTCAGAGCCACTTGGGGTGGCGTTTACTAGAGTGCAAACTTCCAAGCCAGATCCCAAAAACAACATCATTTATTGCTGTGTGGAGTTTAGTTAACTTCTCCCTTTGTGTTTAGGTGTTTAGCATTGGGCACTTTGCAGTTGAAGTTGCTTAATACAGTGGCACCTTGGTTCTCAAACTTAATCCGTTCTGGAAGTCCATTCCAAAACCAAAGCGTCCCAAAACCAAGGTGCGCTTTCCCATAAAAAGTAATGCAAAATGGTTTAATCTATTCCAGGCCTTTAAAAACAACCCCTAAAACAGCAATTTAACATGAATTTTACTATCTAATGAGACCATTGATCCATAAAATGAAAGCAATAAACAATGTACTGCAGTCACACAATCAATCCATCCATTCATCAGTTGCTGAACTGGGTTCCACAGTCACAAAAACAAAACAAAAAAGAGCTGCAGAAACAAAAACGCAAAATAAATAGCAAAAACAGACAGACCTCAGCGTAACACTCAAAACGGAAGTGAGACCCTCAAAACGGAGCATGTTCGGCTTCCGAAAAAAGTTTGCAAACCAGAACACTTGCTTCCCGGTTTGCAGTGTTTGGATTCCAAGTTGTTTGAGTACCAAGGGTTTGAGAACCAAGGGACCACTGTAGTGTGGTGTATTGTTTCATTTGATGTGATGTTTGGGTCTGCAAAATAATAATAATAATAATAATAATAATAATAATAATAATAATAATAATAATATCTTTATTGTCATTGCCCCCTCTCGGGGACAACGAAATTACTTGGCTGCTCCATCCACCCAGGTAGGGCACTCCACTCAAAATCAGAACAACTATAAAAACACTAATTAAAACAATACAGTATAATACAGCAAGGAAGATTAGATGACTTTCAAAGTCCAGGTTTCCCATGGGATCCAAATTATTTTAAAGAAACAGCGATGAGAGGCTGAGTCAACAATGACTTGCCTGAGGCCCTTTCATGAGTTTGCGGCCATCAACTGAACTCCTTTTCTTAATCACTACAGTATGTGAACTCTCAAAACTTTCAAGCCAGGGGGAGCAGGCTCCCCTCTGCCTGGATTTTGGGGAAGAAGAAGAAAAAGAAGAGATTGGATTTGATATCCCGCTTTATCACTACCCGAAGGAGTCTCAAAGCGGCTAACATTCTCCTTTCCCTTCCTCCCCTACAACAAACGCTCTGTGAGGTGAGTGAGGCTGAGAGACTTCAGAGAAGTGTGACTGGCCCAAGATCACCCAGCAGGTACATGTGGAGGAGCGGGGAAGCGAACCCGGTTCACCAGATTACGAGTCCACTGCTCTGAATCACTACACCACACTGGAGAGGCAGTTATGGAAACAAGATGGGTTTATTTATTTCTTTATTACTTTTATATCCCACCTTTCCCCTCAAGGAGCTTAAGGCAGTGTACATGGCTCCTCTTCCTCCCCATTTTCTCCTCACCACAACCCTGTGAGGTAGGTTAGTCCAAAAGCAAATTACAGTGGTACCTCGGGTTACAAACGCTTCGGGTTACAAATGCTTCAGGTTACAGATTCCACTAACCCAGAAGTAGTACCTTGGGTTAAGAACTTTGCTTCAGGATAAGAAAAGAAATTGCGCAGTGGCAACACGGCGGCAGAGGGAGGTCCCATTAGCTAAAGTGGTACCTCAGGTTAAGAACAGTTTCAGGTTAAGAACGGACCTCCAGAACGAATTAAGTTCTTAACCAGAGGTATCACTGTACTGGCCTGAGGTCACCCAGTGAACTTCATGGCTGAGGGGGGATTCGGACCCTGGTCTCCCATGTTTTGGTCCAACACTCTAACCACTACACCCCCTTTCTGTTGAGTATTATGTTTCCGCTGCAATCTGTTGAGTATTACATTTCTGCTGCAGAAATTCAGCGACACGGATAATTCTCCGAAATCTTCTCTGGGTCAGCCAAGATCTAACCCTCCGTATCTCCACCATATTGGCCCGGTTTCCTAACTTCTTGATTCCCTTCCTCCTTTCCCTTGGGAAATGGATGGTTCAGACAAGGAGACTACAAGCATCTCTCCCGACCGCAAAATAAACACACAAACACATCTGCATCCCTCATTTCCCCAGGGGAATTCCGTCGAGGGAGGGGAGGGCATGGAGCGGTCCCCATCTCTCCCTCCGCCAAGCCAAATTGCTTTGTTTGACAGAGATGGGTCAGTCAGTCACCGCTAATCTTCGGACACTTTTAGTGTCACTCTAATGACAGCCAGGCTCTCGGCGGCGATGGCAATAAAAGCCTCTTAAATCTGCCTGCCCTGAGCTGCCTCTTTTCCCAGGGCTCTTCCTTCCCCCAGGAAATGACATCCTGACAAGAATCGGACGTGAACTCTCCCATCTCCGGGGCACATTAAGACCTTCTCAGGAAGCTCTCTGAAGGCTTCGCTTCCCCCTCACGTCCCCCCACCGCTGGCGCTGCCCATCAAAGGCCATTTTAGACAGGAACCAAAGAGATCCTCTCAGGAATGGGTCAGTCGGATTCAAAACCTGCGGGATCAGAGATTCCCAGAGGACCGGAGTAAATATATGAACTATTTGAAAAGCAATTGTAATCAACGCTAGCAGGATTGCGAGAAGTTTTGTAAGGAGGGCAATGCGAAATATTGGAGTGAAAACTACGATAAGATTCGTGAAGAAGTATTAAATGTAATACTGAAAAGAATGAAATGCAGATTAAGTGATAAAGACTGGAAAGTCTTCAGATGCAGTTGATGGATGTCCAAGACATTGTATATGATAAGAAAGTATGTTATATGATTTTTGGAAATTATTTGTAAAAATAAAAATAGTAATAAAATAATAATAATAATAATAATAATAATAATAATAATAATAAAAAAACATATTTAAAAAGGAATGGGTCAGCCGGGAGACTTTGCTTGCCATTCTCATTCCTGACTCCATCGCTCCCTCCCTTGCCCAGAACCAAGGTGCCATTTCATTTTCCTGTTCACAAGCTGCGCCCGCATGTAGGACTTTTGTTCCTCTCCCTGCCTGGCCTGCAACATGAAGCACAGCCCCAAAGGCAGGGCTGTACCAGTTGGATTTCAGCAACTTCTGCCGTGGGATGTCTTCGAATCTACCTGCCAGCTCCATGCTTCCTCTGGTCTCCTATCCAGGCTGAGGTTCACTTCTGGGTTTCCTGGTGTGACAGCCGACATCTCATTAAACAATCTTCTCTAGTCACATTTTCAAAAGTCACTATTTATATTCGTACAGTCATTGTTGTTGTTGTTTAGTCGTGTCCGACTCTTCGTGACCCCCTGGACCAGAGCACGCCAGGCCCTCCTGTCTTCCACTGCCTTCCGCAGTTTGGTCAAACTCATGCTGGTAGCTTTGAGAACACTGTCCCACCATCTCGTCCTCTGTCGTCCCCTTCTCCTTGTGCCCTCCATCTTTCCCAACATCAGGGTCTTTTCCAGGGAGTCTTCTCTTCTCATGAGGTGGCCAAAGTCTTGGAGCCTCAGCTTCACGATCTGTCCAGTCATACCTTAGGTTAAAGACACTTCAGGTTGAGCATTTTCAGGTTGCGTTCTGCGGCGACCCAGAACAGGTTACTTCCGGGTTTTGCCGCTCGTGCATGCACAGATACTCAAAATGATGTCACGCGCATGCACAGAAGCGGCAAATCACGACCCGCGCATGCGCAGACACAGATAGCGTTCTGCTCAGGATGCGAACGCGGTTCCGGAACAGATCCCGTTCGTATCCAGAGGTACCACTGTATTTCATATAATCAGATAGAATCATTAGCTGTTGTTGGGGGCTGAATCTGTGGTTGGAGTGTTGGACTAGGATTGGGAGACGAGGGTTCAGGTCTCCACTTGACCATGAAGAAGAAGAAGAAGAGTTTGGATTTGATATCCCTCTTTATCACTACCCAAAGGAGTCTCAAAGCAGCTAACATTCTCCTTTCCCTTCCTCCCCCACAACAAACACTCTGTGAGGTGAGTGGGGCTGAGAGACTTCAGAGAAGTGTGACTGGCCCAAGGTCACCCAGCAGCTGCATGTGGAGGAGCGGAGATGCGAACCCGGTTCCCCAGAATATGAGTCCACCGCTCTTAACTACTACATCACACTGGCTTTCAAAGTTCACTGGGTGACCATTGTCCAGTCACTGCCCCTCAGCCTTACCTACCTCACCGGGTTTTTATGGGGAGAGAACCATGCAGGCCACATTGAGCTCCTTGGAGAAAAGATTAGATGCAATTAGCAGCTTAATGAGAAATTTCAGTCTTTCTCAATCTGCCATTTTTCCAGCCTTGAGTTCAGTTTACTCCCGATGCCTGCACCACTTTTAATTTTTTTGCTAAAAAATCTGCCCATAGATTTGTATACATTTTCATGTAGATTTCTCATCATACATGCAATTAATAGAAGATGTATTTGTACGTTATTTTCCTGAATATATGCATTTTTCTACACCTTGGGGGGGGGAGGGGGGTTTGGAGAATTGTATCGCAAAATTCAGAGAAGTGCAAATTTCGTATGTGAAGAAGTGTGCAGGCACAAAAAAGCTTATACCCTGAACAAACTAGCAGTTCGAAAGCACGTCAAAGTGCAAGTAGATAAATAAGTACCGTTCCGGTGGGAAGGTAAACGGGGTTTCTGTGCGCTGCTCTGGTTCGCCAGAAGCGGCTTAGTCATGCTGGCCACATGACCTGGAAGCTGTGTGCCGGCTCCCTCGGCCAATAAAGCGAGATGAGTGCCGCAACCCCAGAGTCGGTCACGACTGGACCTAACGTAGGTCAGGGGTCCCTTTACCTTTTTAAGGTGCTTCTGGACAATTTTTTTTTAAAAAAAAAATATTGCAAATTTCAAATCATAGTCAAAACAAAACAAATTCCTTCCAGTAGCACCTTAAAGACCAACTAAGTCAGTTCTTGGTATGAGCTTTCGTGTGCATGCACACTTCTTCAGATACACACATGCACACGAAAGCTCATACCAAGAACTGACTTAGTTGGTCTTTAAGGTGCTACTGGAAGGAATTTGTTTTGTTTTGACTATGGCAGACCAACACGGCTACCTATCTGTAATTCAAATCATAGTGTTTTGGTTAAAATACTGGTTTTGGAAGGTCTCCAACATCCTTAAATTTAGCTGTATAAATAAACCAAAAGAACTGGTCAAACAAGTTTCACAAGAGGACTTTATAAACATTCGGTTTGGATGGATTTATCACAGAGTGGGATTATAGTGGCAGGCTCCATTCCTGACCTATGTATTTAGTTTGAAGATCCATAGAGATGCATCTCACATGCAAGAGAGAGAGCAGGGAACTCTCTGCATGATCAGGAACCCTGAGGGGGAAAGCGGGAAATGTTGACAGTGGAGCATGAGATTGGCAGGTTGTTTTCTCCCTGCCTTCTTGATCCCTTGCAGGAAACCGACACATTCCAGAGCTAAAAAGGAAACTCGAGGAGATAATTTCCAGGTAAGGACAAACCCACAGAGTCTTTTTGGAGCTTGATGAAGGTTAGTTTTCCTTCCTACATCATGAAAGTGAGGGGGTGAGGATTCTTAATTTTATTTTGCTTGTACGGAATGGGGGGAATCGTCAGAGAAAGAGGTCAGCTTCGCTCCTCTCGCCAGCCTAGCAGCAAGAAGAGGCTGTTTATGCTGAGCTGCGCACTTCGCTACGGGTTCTGAGAATTCCATGCTTTTTGGGGAAAAGGGGAAAAACACATACCCAAAAATAAATCTCTGGTAGAGATGTAAAAATGAAAGAAAACGCAGTTCTCCCCTCCCCAAATCATTCCACTCCAGTCCCTTAACGCTGAGAATGCAGGTCTGACGCAGAGCCCTGAGAACAGCCTGCAGGATGAGGCCATTGGCCCACCTTGTCCAGAATCCTGTTCTCACAGAGGCCAACCAGACACCTGCGGGAAACCAGCAGGCAGGATTCAAACACAAGAGCACTCTTTTCTCTTGCGGTTTCCAGCAATGGGTATTCGGAACCAGCAGCAGACTATGGGATCTCAAATATCAGTGGCGCCCCGTGAGATGCTAGAATTCAGTGCCCCTTGCCTTTCATGCTCCATTCTAAATCACTGCAGCACTGGCACCCAGTGTGGCAAAATCAGTTGTGCTAACCTAAAACTGCCCCTGTCAGAACCATTGCCAGCTCCAGCTGTGGAGGCGGAGAATAGCCATCATGGCAAGTAGCCATCGATAGCCCTCTCCTTCACGAATTTTAAAGCCATCTAGGTTGGTGGCGGGGACGCGGGTGGCACTGTGGGTTAAGCCTAGGACTTGCCGATCAGAAGGTCGGCGGTTCAAATCTCCGTGATGGGGTGAGCTCCTGTTGTTCGGTCCCTGCTCCTGCCAACCTAGCAGTTCGAAAGCACGTCCAAGTACAAGTAGATAAATAGGTACCGCTCCAGTGGGAAGGTAAATAGCATTTCCGTGCGCTGCTCTGGCTCGCCAGAAGTGGCTTAGTCATGCTGGCCACATGACCCAGAAGCTGTACACCGGCTCCCTTGGCCAGTAAAGCGAGATGAGCACCTCAACCCCAGAGTCGTCCGTGACTGGACCTAATGGTCAGGGGTCCCTTTACCTTTACCTAGGTTGGTGGCATTGTATCTCCAGTGTTGGAGACAATATGCCGCTGAACGGAGCCGGCTCTGTCATCGGGCAAACTGAGGTGGCTGCCTCAGGTGGCAGAAGCCACCAAGGTGGCAGACCTGTGGCTGTCCAGCTGTCTCTGCCACTGGCACAGAATCACCACCGATTTTGGTCAAATCATGCCAGAAATCATGGAAGCTGCAGGGTGGGCAGAGAAGCAATGCCAGTGGCAACAGGCCTGGTGACTGTGATGGCCTGGGACTCAGAAGCAGAGGAGTCTCAGTCCGCACCAGATCCTTTGCCTCAGGCGGCATCGGAACCAAGTCTGGGGCCTGATCCTGAAGAGTCCCAGTCTGTGCAGGTTCTGCTGCAACAAACACCAGCTGGGCCGAGGAGTCAGGGGCCTGAGCCTGCCCTGGCTCCAGATGCGGGGATGACCTCGTTGCCTTCAGCTGGGCCATCACTTACAGCTGCTCCACTACCGGTTAGGTCAGGGGAGACTGAGGCGGCCTCTGGGTCTAGTAACCCACCGACGTCTCCCAAGCTGCAGAGACTGAGGTCTGAGAGAAGGAGAGACCTGAGTACTCGCATGAGGAGTGCACCTTCGGGCGAGACAGGGAGGTGAGCAGCCAGGGGATCAGGACTGGCCGTTACCCCGCTGTGGGACCCCACCCCAGGTTGCAGGAGCAACATTGCTGTTTACCAGAACCTGCCTGAGACCCTGTGCCTGTCCTAGCCTGGTTTCCTGCCTTGGCCCTGTCGGACTGACTCCTCGCGGAACCCTTGAATATGAGACCGGATCTGGACCGCGTTGCTCGGGTCCAGCACAGTGACACCAGCAGGAGCATCAGGGCAAGGAAAGGCAGTACTTCCTGTTTTCCCTCGAGTAGCAAAACAGGATGCCTCTGAATACGAGTTCCTGGGAATTGCCAGGGAGAGGGGTCTTGTGTTCGAATCCTGCTTGCTGGTTTCCCACAGGCACCTGGTTGGCCCATGTGAGAACATGATGCTGGACTAGATGGGCCATTGGCCTCATCCTGAAGGCTCATCTTAGGTTCTTACGCATCTGAGGCGGAGGTTTTATGGAGTCAATGTAGATCAAAATGAGCCAATAACAGCAAAGGTTGCTAGGTTCATAGCAGGGGCAATCAGAATAAGGGCCACTAACTGGCTGCTGATTCAGGACTTTAAATTGTGCTCTTATATCAAATTTCCCTTTCTGCGTATTCTGTTTTATTGTTGCTATGGCCATTGGCTAATGCGAATAAAGTTTTTATCTATCTACCTACCTCTGAATGCCAGGTGCAGGGAACAAGAGTTTCCCTGAGGTGTGTGGTTGGCCTTGTGGGAAGGCTTTGGCCCTGATCCACGAGGACTTTTCTTGCCTACTTAAATCAGAGCTCCTTGCTTTGGGCTGCAGACTCCCCAAGTTCCTTCTCACCCCCCAGCCAGATTCAAAAGCGCTTCGCTCTCCTTCCTTCCCTTCTTATATTTCTCTTTCTTAGGCAGCCAGTAAAAAGAGAGAGAGAGAAAGAAAAGGGACGCCATCAAACCCTCTTCCTATTAGAGGGAAGTAAAGGAACGAAGGAAGTTTAAAGGCAGAGCCGAGGAGTTTAAATTGGAGTTTTATGGATATTTCTCTCCTCCTTTTGCAAGCGCATTAAACTTTTCTTTTGTCGAGAAATAGCGAGAGGACATAAGTAGGAGCGCACAGAGGGAGCGGGAGAGATTGGCAAGGGGAAAAAATCCATATAAACTCTCAGATATTCATGTGTGACATACGACTCGGGGGAGGCGAGACGCGGCTCTGATTTGCTTAATGCTGACAGTTCTTTCTTCTTATTGGAAAGAAAACACAGCAGGGGAGCCAAAACGTGCCGTGGAAAGGTCCGTGGCAGGTGCATTTTCAGTCGGTGGCAGTAACGCCGCAGGGCAGGCATTTGCAAAAGGCACATATTTTGGGGTGGGGGTGGGGAATTGGGAGGGGAAAGGGGTGATCTCAATCTCTCGCCCGTACCTGCACACTCACACAGAGTTCTTTGCCAGTCCCCCAGAAACCGCAGCTGCAAATCAGTGCAAATCACTTTCGGGTGGAAAGTGCAACAAGATGGCACGGAAGGGCACATTGTTGTTGTTGTTTAGTCGTTTAGTCGTGTCCGACTCTTTGTGACCCCCTGGACCAGAGCACACCAGGCCCTCCTGTCTTCCACTGCCTCCTGCAGTTTGGTCAAACTCATGCTGGTAGCTTCGAGAACACTGTCCCACCATCTTGTCCTCTGTCGTCCCTTTCTCCTTGTGCCCTCCATCCTTCCCAACATCAGGGTCTTTTCCAGGGAGTCTTCTCTCCTCATGAGGCGGCCAAAGTCTTGGAGCCTCAGCTTCACGATCTGTCCTTCCAGTGAGCAATCCATGGGACTCTCAAGAGTCTCCTCCAGCACCAGAATTCAAAAGCATCAATTCTTCGGTGATCAGCCTTCTTTATGGTCCAGCTCTCACTTCCATACATCACTACTGGGAAAACCATCGCTTTTACTATACGGACCTTTGTTGGCAAGGTGATGTCTCTGTTTTATAAGATGCTGTCTAGGTTTGTCATTGCTTTTCTACCAAGAAGCAGTGATCCATGAAGGGGAAGGGCACATTACCTGATGGTAAGGTCTAGAAAAGCTGAGAGGCAGGAAGGGAGAGGATACAGTACTGAAAAGGGGGTAACGGCCACCCTCAGCTTCCCCACAGCCTCTCTTCTAGCCCTCTGCCCATTCGGGATTTGCAGACTGCTGGGCCCAAAGAATTCAGGCTTCTTCACACAGCACATAGTTAAAACGATGAAACTCTCTCCCATAAGGTAAAGGGACCCCTGACCATTAGGTCCAGTTGTGGCCGACTCTGGGATTGGGGTGCTCATCTCGCTTTACTGGCCGAGGGAGCCGGTGTACAGCTTCCGGGTCTTGTGGCTAGCATGACTAAGCCGCTTCTGGCGAACCAGAGCAGTGCACAGAAACGCCGTTTACCTTCCCGCCAGAGTGGTCCCTATTTATCTACTTGCACTTTGACGTGCTTTCTAAGTGCTAGGTGGGCAGGAGCAGGGACTGAGCAACGGGAGCTCACCCCGTCGTGGGGATTTGAACCGCCGAACTTCTGATCGGCAAGTCCTAGGCTCTGTGGTTTAGACCACAGCGCCACCTGCGTCCCTTTGAGACTCCTTAGGGTAGTGATAAATTGGGATATCAAATCCAAACTCCTCCTCTTGCTTGCTGCTGCTCCAGAGGGCAGGACCCAAACCGATGGATTCAAATTGCTAGAAAGGAGATTCTGAGTAACCATTAGGAAGTGCTTTCTGTTCTGCAGTGAAACCGATGCCCTTGGCTCTCCTTCGCTGGAGGTTTTCCAACAGAGTTGGGATGGCCATCTGTCAGGGATTCTTCAGCTGAGACTCCTGCATTACAGCGGGTTGGACTAGATGACCCCTGGGGGTCCCTTTCCACCTCTACAATTCTGTGATTCTAAGTATTCCAGCAGATCGCGAGGAACCCTGGCCTGATTATGTCAAGGGCCTGCGTCCTACGCTTTGCACCGGGCAAGTGGAAGTGTTTCCTCCACGCGGCTGAGCCAAGCCAGTCTCTCAAAAGGCCTTCGGGCTTTTTCTGGGAGCCTCCGTCCCGCTGCCCCTCCTTCTCCCCCTCCCCAATTTCAGCTGAATGGCTAGAATTCCTGACCTGCGGCTGGCAATATCTCCCCCTCGGTTCATGGAGCTGCTGGGAAAGATGCTGTCTCAGCAGAGCGCCACGTCGGGAGATGAGCACGGAGCGAGACCCAGTCTCTGCCAGGGCCGAGAGCTGGCTGGTTAAGTTAGTTAATCACATCTGTGTATCCCCTTCCCCCAAGAGCCCTGGGGGGGGGGGAAAGGCTGGATCCTCCTGATTCTGCAAACTCAGGAGGCGCTGCCAGTTTTGGGTTCCGTCAAGAAGAGGCAGCGGCAAGAGAGAGAATGAGGCAGGTAGACAGCGAATCCTCCTGCAGTTGCTTGGCTGCCCCATAGAGACATAGGAAGCTGCCTTATGCTGAGACTACCTCCCACACTGACAGGCAGCGCCTCTCCAGGGTCTCAGCCAGGGGGCTTTCCCCAGTCTTTCCTGGAGACGCCAGCATTGAACCTTCTGAATGTTCACGGAGAAATCTGAGGGCTCCCTTGGACAAAAAACAAGGACACCAGCCAGGAATACCAGAGCAAAACAGCAGCCAGTAGGCTTGGTCTTTACTGAAGACTGTCTTGCGACAGGCCTCCCACCTACCACAAGATGGAAGCCCCAAACAAAAGAAGACCCCAACTTTTATTAGCTGCTAATCCCCATGTTAAGGTAAAAGGTAAAGGGACCCCTGACCATTAGGTCCAGTTGTGGCCGACTCTGGGGTTGCAGTGCTCATCTCACTTTCCTGGCCGAGGGAGCTGGCGTACAGCTTCTGGATCATGTGGCCAGCATGACTAAGCCGCTTCTGGTGAACCAGAGCAGAGCACGGAAACGCCGTTTACCTTCCCGCCAGAGCGGTACCTATTTATCTACTTGCACTTTGACGTGCTTTTGAACTGCTAGGTTGGCAGGAGCTGGGACCGAACAATGGGAGCTCACCCCGTCGCGGGGATTCGAACCGCCGACCTTCTGATTGGCAAGTCCTAGGCTCTGTGGTTTAACCCACAGCGCCACCCGTGTCCCTTTAAAACTTAAAAACTACACGGGCGCTAAACCCACCACCCTCCCCAAGGCCCCCAGACTTGGTTTATCACCGTACAACAAATTCCTTCTCCTGTGAAAGGGAAGGATTTGAACGAGCATTAGAGAGACAGAGAGAGTCATTCTTGTCAAAAAGAATAAAGGGGGAAAGTTCCAAGAGTGTTCGCCACAGGTTTTGGCCAGCCTGTGTTCTTCTTTCAGTCTTCGCCAGCCTCTGGGACTGTTGTCTCTCCTTCATCTCTGCAGCATCGACCCTCCCGTTTCCCACAATGCCTCCGGAACGTCTCTCGTTGCCTCTAGACTGCATTTTCCAGGGCCACTCTTGGTTTGACCCTCTATTGACAGATTGCTTTCTCCCTTTGCTTCCCTTTCAGAAAAAGAGGGGGGGTCCTCTCTTCTCCTTTGCTTAGCTTTCATTGCGCCCCACCTCACTCTCCCACAAGGTCGCCCACAGTGGAACCGGGGCCCAATTATTATTATTAGGCCCCTTGAAAGCGCATCCTTCGTTCATTGCGGCGGTTGGAGCTGTCGGAATATTAACGAGATCTTTTGCGGCGCTTAGGAATCCAGCCGGGATGGAGAAGGAAGTGTGGCTGTGTGTGTGTGTGTTTGTGTGAAAAGAGTCCTATGAATTATGAATGGCTTTTATAGATGAATGTGAGAAAGGAGCGGTCCTCATCATCTCCTCCCTGAAACTGCAAATACGTAGGAGCATTGCGGGGGGGGGAAAGGTGAGCTAAACAGAACAGGTGAGCATCTCCTGATTTCAAAGCCAGCTGGCATTTCGGAGGGCAGGGCTTGGCTGAGGCTGGTATGAATAAATAATAATAATAATAATAATAATAATAATAATAATAATAATAATAATAATTTATTTGTACCCCGCCCACCTGGCTGGGTTTCCCCAGCCACTCTGGGCGACTTCCAACAGAGATTAAAAAAACATTAAATACATTAATGCCAATGAGCACCATTTTCCTTCATCTACAGAATGAATAGTAATAATACTTTATTGTTTATACGCCGCCCATCTGACTGGGTTGCCTCAGCTTCCCACAAATTCTTCTTCTTCTTCTTTGGCAATCCCTCATAGCGAAGTGGGATGCGGGTGGTGCTGTGGGTTAAACCACAGAGCCTAGGACCTGCCGATCAGAAGGTCGGCAGTTCGAATCCCCGCGACGGGGTGAGCTCCCATTGTTCGGTCCCTGCTCCTGCCCACCTAGCAGTTCAAAAGCACGTCAAAGTGCAAGTAGATAAATAGGTACCACTCTGGCGGGAAGGTAAACGGCTTTTCCGTGCGCTGCTCTGGTTCGCCAGAAGCAGCTTAGTCATGCTGGCCACATGACCCGGAAGCTGTACACCGGCTACCTCGGCCCATAAAGTGAGATGAGCGCCGCAACCCCAGAGTTGGCCGCAACTGGACCTAATGGTCAGGGGTCCCTTTACCTTTACTTTTACATAGCCAAGTAAGATTGTCTTTCATGAACATGATCTTAACAGTGAGTCCGTAAGTTCTGGATCCACACGTCCTTCCACAGTGGGGACATAGGTTTCCGGGCAGGAGTTGATCATGGTGAGGTTTTGCCAAGCATGCCTTCCTCTTAGCGTGTTTCTCCCTTTCGTCCTGAGTTCAAGTGCCTTCAAAGTCTGTGACACCTTTGCTAAAGGCTGTTCTCCAATTGTAGTGCTTGCAGGCCAGTGTTTCCCAGTTGTCGGTGTTTAAAACCTCCAACATTAAGAACCTCCTTGTATAGGGCTGCCTTCAGATGTATTCTAAAGGCCAGATAGTTCATTATCTCCTTGACATCTGATGGGAGGGCGTTCCACAGGGTGGGCGCCACCACCGAGAAGGCCCTCTGCCTGGTTCCCTGTAACCTCACTTCTTGCAGTGAGGGAACTGCCAGAAGGCCCTCGGAGATGGACCTCCGTGTCTGGGTTGGATGATGTGGGTGGAGACGCTCCTCCAGGTATACAGAGCTTATCCACACCTAACTTTCCTCTGCTCTTTCCAGGCACGGTCTGTGCTTTTAAGCTCTGTATCTGAGCACCCCTCACTTTTTGCTCTGTCTGTATCTTTCCCCACAAAACCCCACTCTTTAAACCTCAATTGGAACAAAGGCCAAAAACCCGAATTGACATTTGCTCCAATTGAGCACTAAAGAGCAGGTTTTTTGGGGGAAAGCTCAGCAGGGGAGAGGGACCACTCAGACATGACATCTTTAAGGGTAGGCCTGTGCCTGGAAAAAGTGGGGTGAAATAAGTGTGAATAAGTCCTTCTTTTCAGTGCTGTATTTCTACAAAAAGAGGTGCCAGAATCCACTGTGAATGCCTTTCTTGTTCTCTTAAAATGGCAGGATGAGAGCCACATGCCCTGCCTCCAAGATGGAGCAAGCTTGTTTTCTCCTGCTCTGTAGGACCCGATCCAATGGATCTGCGTTCCAAGGAAGAAGATTCCACCTCAACTTCAGGATCAATTCACACTAATGTGCTGATGAATTTTCATGCAAAGGTAAAGGTAAAGGGACCCCTGACCATTAGGTCCAGTCACGGACGACTCTGGGGTTGCGGCGCTCATCTCACTTTACTGGTTGAGGGAGCCAGCGTACAGCTTCCGGGTCATGTGACCAGCATGACTAAGCCACTTCTGGCGAACCAGAGCAGCGCACGGAAACGCCGTTTACCTTGCCGCCGGAGTGGTACCTATTTATCTACTTGCACTTTGACGTGCTTTTGAACTGCTAGGTTGGCAGAAGCAGGGACCGAGCAATGGGAGCTCACCCCGTCACGGGGATTCGAACCACCGACCTTCAGATTGGCAAGTCCTAGGCTCTGTGCTTTAACCCACAGTGGCACCCACCTCCCTTCAGGATCAATTCACACTAATGTGCTGATGAATTTTCATGCAAACTGGTGTGGAAATATGGAGAACTGAACTTGAGGGTGGGAAAAGGAGGAGAGAAACTGAAATTGACTGGGTCTCCTAAACCTGAAGGAAGCAGATAGTCGCTGTGAGGTCTAATAGCCACCGATGAAAGCTGCCCCTGGGAAGGTCGAGCAGCGCAACCAGCCTTGCCAAAGAACAAAGGGGAAGATGTGCTTGCCATGCTTTTTCTGGGCATTGGTCAGTGCTGAGAAGCCATCCCTTTGCCCTTTCAGTAAAGGAGATCACACCTGGGATGTGTTCGGTGCCCAGGGGGGAACCACAGTTGTCCTTCTTCAGGGAAATCAAGGGCCCACGGGACCTTCTGCTGCGTCAGGTGCTGAGAAGGAGAGACTCAGGTCAACGGCAGGGGATGCTGACACAGGCATGGCCAGGTGGTCAGGGGGCTGACCAGGTGTGCTGGAAGGGAGGACGCACAGGCCATCATGTCCCACCAGAGAAGGTTCCAGCTACGAGCCATTTCACGGGATTCATCAGTTGGATATCCGAACGAGGACTTGAAAGTCACCACTTTCTTTCCCCAAAGGCCCCATGCAAAATATTAAGTGGCTGCATTTTTCAGCGCACTCCTATTTATTTTTTTAAAAAAATGATATTTATTGAGATTTCAAATAAAAACATATAAACACAAACAACAATAAGAACATACACAAACCAACAAAACAAAAACAAGTATAAATTCAAACCTTCTTTTCTATACCTAATTTCTCCAACCTCCTCACACCTCCCCCTTCTGTATTCTAATCTCATTTATCTTATCAGCAAATCCATTCCCATATTTCCCATAGTTTTTGCAAATTCTATTCTTTTTCCTTAAACAACGCCCCTGTAAACCACTGATTTTTAAACCCATATCTTTCTAGCCTTCACTCATTTTATAATGTTTATTAAGATAGTCTTTAAACTTCTTCCAATCTTCTTCCACTGTCTCTTTCAGCGCACTCCTATTTAAGGCTGTTGCAAATATAAGGCAGCTGCAATCTTACGGGCACACTCTAGGGGGACGAGGCCCTTTGAAATCCATGCCATTTAATCCCCTTTTGTTGTTTGGCATTTACACCGCCTTTGCTTTATGCCTTAACGCCTCACTGAATGGTCCTGAATCTGTTGCTGAGTTTCTCTGCTTTGGAAATGTTAGGTGCAATTTGTTTATTTGGAGCATTTGTGCCCTGCTCTTCTGCCAAAAAGGCTTATGTTGTTGTTGTTTATTCGTTTAGTCGTGTCCGACTCTTCGTGACCCCCTGGACCAGAACACCCCAGGCCATCCTGTCTTCCACTGCCTCCCACAGTTTGGTCAAGCTCATGCTGGTAGCTTTGAGAACACTGTCCCACCATCTCGTCCTCTGTCGTCCCCTTTCTCCTTGTGCCCTCCATCTTTCCCAACATCAGGGTCTTTTCCAGGGAGTCTTCGCTTCTCCTGAGGTGGCCAAAGTCTTGGAGCCTCAGCTTCAGGATCTGTCCTTCCAGTGAGCACTCAGGGCTGATTTCCTTCAGAATCGATAGGTTGGCTCTTCTTGCAGTCCATGGGACTCTCAAGAGTCTCCTCCAGCACCGTAATTCAAAAGCATCCATTCTTTGGCGATCAGCCTTCTTTATGTACAATCCATTAAAATAGGACCGTCCCTGCCTGCGGGATTATGTTAAAAAAAAGGCAAGCACAACACGCAAGGGAAAGGAGACAGGGAGGGAAGAGGAAAAACGCAAACTCGTGCACCAATGCCTAAACAGTAGTTTTTATAATAACCACCTGCTATAGGTGCTGTTCCAGAATTGGAAATGCCAGATGGAGCTGCTCTTTCACCAAAGCTGATGGAATGGGCCTTCCTCGTCTCTCCCAGATTACACAATTAATTACGCAATTTTAATTACATAAATGCACATCCCAGGCCAGACTTTCCAAGTGATGTCAGGATTATTGTTCTGTACATAGAGCTGTGGGTGGGGCGGATCCCTCTCATTCCCTCTCCCAAAATTGTTCTCATCAAAAAATGTCAAATATTTGATATTTAAAATGTGTATTGTTTCATCCAGTGCCGTATGATTTCAACACAATATATTTAGTATTATTTGACATTTGAAATTATTAACGGACAGCTGATGTAATTGCATTTAGTATCTGACAGTATTTTATAGCTGACATGCTACAATATTTAGCATTTGACATTGTGCGATAGCTGATAGACAGTGGGGCTTGATATTTGACAATATTTGACATGCAGTAAGTCTGTTATGCTTGACAGTTAATATGCAGTGATATAACACTGATAATATCTGATAGTTGACAATAGCTTTGACACTTGATTTTTTAACAAATCAACCCGGAGACTTTCAACTGTTCTAAACCATGAACGTTTTAAGAATTGAAATCAAATTTCATTTTCAAATTCAACAATTCACGTTTCACTGCACCGTATGAGGTGGGGATGCAAAAAATTATTTTGGAAAATAGTCTTTGAAGACACTTCTGGTGAGCCCAGGCATACACCCCCCACCCTACAGACCACCACAATCCCACAAGTAATTAGACATGAAACTAGTGTTTGGGTCAAATCAGGCCACAACTTTTATTGGCTACAGATGTAGGAGGATGGGCAAAGGCATTGGGGAGAATCAAGTACAGTGGTACCTCTGGTTGCGAACAGGATCCGTTCCAGAGGCTCGTTCGCAACATGAAAAGAGTGCAACTCGCAGTGGTGTGTCTGCGCACGTGCGGGTTGCAATTCGCCACTTCTGCGCATGTGCGTGACATCGTTTTGTGCTTCTGCGCATGCGCGAGAGGCGAAACCTGGAAGTAACCCTTTCCGGTATTTCCGGGTCACCGTGGGACATAACCTGAAAGAACGTAACATAGAGCGGACGTAACATGAGGTATGACTGTACTTCTGGCCCACCTGCCGGAAGAACTTAAATTTTTGAGGTTAGCCAGAAGTGGGGGAGTTTTTGACCTGCATCAAGGAGTACCCCCCTGCTGGATTGCATCTGGGGGGGTGCTGTGGCCCTAGCCCCTGCTTTGGCATCCAGACAAAAGCACCTGACCTGGATCCCTTTAAAGGGATACCCCACTTTCGGAGGGGCAGGTAGAGGCTACAACCTTCTCCTCCATCCATCTAAACATCAGGAAGAACTTTCTGACAGTATGAGCTGTTCCCAGAGTGGAATGGTCTCCCTTGGAACGTGGTGGACTCCTTCCTTGGAGGTTTCTCAAGCAGAAGTGGAATGGCTATCTGTCATATGTGATCCTGGTATGCCCCACGGAGGACAAATGACAACATTTTGGAGGTCCACAAATGACAACATTTTGGAGGTCCACAAATGACAACATTTTGGAGGTCCCAGGTTGCAAGGTGGTTAGATTGGTCTCAACTAGGGCCAGGGCCTTTTCAGTACAGGCCCCGACTTGGTGGAACGCTCTGTCACAAGAGACCAGGGCCCTACAGGACTTGACATATTTCCGCAGGGCCTGCAAGACAGAGCTGTTCCGCCTGGCCTTTGGTTTGGACTCAGTCTGACCCTAATGTTTCCCTCCCCTTATGGTCTTGATTTATCGGCTACTTTTAAAATGAGGCTGCATTTTAAATTGCATTTTAACCTGTATTTTAAATTGGGGTTTTTTTCTTTTCTTTTTCCCTTATCATGTTTTTTACTGTGATTTTATTGGTGTTAGCCGCCCTGAGCCCAGCTCTGACCAGAGAGGGTGGGGTATAAATAAAATTATTTATTATTATTATTATTATCATTATTATTATTATTATTATTAATTATTATTTGGATGAGACTCCTACACTGCAAGGAGATGCCCTCGAAGCCCCTTCTAACTCTACAATCCTAATAGAATCATAGAACACACCTCTACCTAGTTTTGTACAGGGTATACACTGACTGGCTGCAACTCAGGTCAATTCGGTGTCCAGGGCAGCTGTCTACAGCTCCACCTGGTATGCAGGATGAGACCCTCCCTGCCCACAGACTGTCTCGCCAGAGTGGTGCATGCTCTGGTTATCTCCCGCTTGGACTACTGCAATGCGCTCTATGTGGGGCTACCTTTGAAGGTGACCCGGAAACTACAACTAATCCAGAATGCGGCAGCTAGACTGGTGACTGGGAGCGGCCGCCAAGACCACATAACACCGGTCCTAAGAGATCTGTATTGGCTCCCAGTACGTTTCTGAGCACAATTCAAAGTGTTGGTCTGACACTTAAAGCCCTAAACGGCCTCTAAGGCCCAGTATACCTGAAGAAGAATCTCCACCCCCATCGTTCATCCCGGATACGGAGGTCCAGCTCCGAGGGCCTTCTGGCAGTTCCCTCGCTACAAGAAGCCAAGTTACAGGGAACCATGCAGAGGGCCTTCTCAGTGGTGGCTCCCGTCCTGTGCAATGGCCTCCCATCAGATGTCAAGGAAATAAACAACTATCTGCCTTTTCGAAGACATCTGAAGGCAGCCCTGTTTAGGGAAGCTTTTAATGTCTGGTGTTTTATCACATTATTATTATTATTATTATTATTATTATTATTATTATTAGGAGCCACCGAGAGTGGCTGGAGAAACCCAGCCAGATGGGTATAAATTGTTGTTGTTGTTGTTACTCCAGAGTTTCAACCTGGGATTGCCCAATACCTATCTGAGCTGGAGACCCCAGAATCAAACCAGGGTTCTCCTCCATGCAAGGCAAATGCTGTACCACAGAGCTATAGCCCCCCTCCCCAGTAAGCCATTACATACATCATAAGCAATGTCCATAGTAAAACTGCAAACATGCAGAATTAAGCAAATGCATCTTTAACATATGAAACCCTTTCTTTCTTTGGAATAAAACTCTAGACTTGGGAGACATGAAAGCCATGCATTTATCCAGCTAGAAACCTCACCTCTTGGCATCCCACTAATGAAATATAAAAGCATGACCCTGCTAAGTAAACATCACATCATGGGGGGAGAGATACAATCCTGTTTCAAGCCATGCTCCTACTTAAATGCTAAAATAAATATTGATTTTTTTTCCTCCCGTCCCTCAGCTGGAAAGCTAGGAAAGAGGTCTAAACTCACTTTCTCTCTCTGTTTCCTCAACAAGACCATCAAGCAGAAAGCAAATGTCATTCTCTCACTTCCACAAAAGCTTAAATTCTTGTCTTTGTTTCTATTATAACATTTATATCTCACCTTCCTTCCAACCTTTAGAAGACATCTGAAGGCAGCACTGTATAGGGAAGTTTTTTTAATGTGAATTATTATTATTATTATTATTATTATTATTATTATTATTATTATTATTATATTGGAAGCTGCCCAGAGTGGCTGGGGCAACCCAGTGAAATGGGTGGGGTATATATAATAAAATTATTATCAATATTATTATTGGTCTTGAAAGACCTACATTGGCTCCCAGTACATTTCCGAGCACAATTCAAAGTGTTGGTGCTGACCTTTAAAGCCCTAAACGGCCTCGGTCCTGTATACCTGAAGGAGTGTCTCCACCCCCATCATTCTGCCCGGACACTGAGGTCCAGCGCCGAGGGCCTTCTGGCGGTTCCCTCACTGCGAGAAGCAAAGCTACAGGGAACCAGGCAGAGGGCCTTCTCGGTGGTGGCACCTGCCCTGTGGAACGCCCTCCTACCAGATGTCAAAGAGAACAACAACTACCAGACTTTTAGAAGTCATCTGAAGGCAGCCCTGTTTAGGGAAGCTTTTAATGTTTGAGCCATTGCTATATTTTAATATTGTGTTGGAAGCCACCCAGAGTGGCTGGGGAAACCCAGCCAGATGGGCGGGGTATAAATAATAAATTATTATTATTATTATTATTATTATTATTATTATTATTATTATGGAATAAAGGTAAAGGGACCCCTGACCATTAGGTCCAGTCATGGCCGACTCTGGGTTTGCGGCGCTCATCTCGCTTTATTGGCTGAGGTAGCCGGTGTACAGCTTCCGGGTCATGTGGCCAGCATGACTAAGCCGCTTCTGGTCAACCAGAGCAGCGCACGGAAACGCCGTTTACCTTCCCGCCAGAGCGGTACCTATTTATCTACTTGCACTTTGACGTGCTTTTGAACTGCTAGGTTGGCAGGAGCAGGGACTGAGCAACGGGAGCTCACCCCGTCGCGGGGATTCAAACCGTCGACCTTCTGATCGGCAAGCCCTAGGCTCTGTGGTTTAACCCACAGCGCCACCCGCGTCCCTATTATTATGGAATAGGGCGTCCCTATTTTCATGGGAGAAATTTTGGAGAGTATGCAAAATGGCTGGGCACTTGGCAAGTTACTTTGCAGAAGGTGCTCATACTCGCGACTGCGGAGAAGGGTAAAGAATAAAGTTCACATCCAACATCAGCCTTGCACCTGGGAGTGAAAATGGGGACCTTGACACCAGTATCTTTATACAAGGTTAAAAGGATCTTATATGTGCAGCCCCCCCAACAACAACTTCCAAGGAGTCTGTGCTGATTATGTCCCCCCCTTGCCCCCCAGCTTCTCAGAGTTGCACACAAAAGCAATGACTCCGGTAATTTTAATCCCCTTTTATTTCATTTCATTCCTCTTCTTTTGCTTCCCCAAACTCCTGCCAATTAAGGAGGAGGCGTTTGATGGGATCGCAATCCCAGCACCAGGGGGCAGACCTTTAAAAGTGCATTGTGGGGGGGGGGGAGAGCATGGGGAACCATAATAAAAATAATAACAAAATAAGAGCAAAAAGAGCAAAAAAATAAAGAAGATCTCTCCTCCTCCTCCTCGGCTCCTCTCTCAAGGTAAGGAATCAAAAAGTTATTTGATGCATAATTGATTTGCTTTGGAGTGCATTGCAAATGGCTAAGGAGCCTTGATAATAACCGAAAAGGGAGGGTCACTGGGAAAAGGGGGTGGGAAGCAGAGGGCCTGTTGTGACCTGAGGGGCTGAAAGTAATGGGAGATCAGCAGACTAGGTGGAGGGGGGGGGAGAAGAGGAGGAGGAAGAGGAAGAAAAGGAAGGAGGGAGGAAGAGAAGGAGAGGTAAATAAATAAATAAACCAGCCAAAATTATTGGGGGGGGGGGCCAGTGGAGGAGGTAAAAAGTGCTATTAAGAAGCACCGGCGGTGTGGGATTTCAGGCAACAGAGCTCTCAGAACGGAACAATAAATTAACAAGCGCAAAAAACAGGAACAAAAGGAAAACGAAAACTCGCTAGAGAGAGCCCTCGATTTCTGCCTAAGAGCAGCTGCAAAAGGAGCTGGAAAGGCGCCGAGTCGGCAGAAAACAGGTGCTCTTTGCCCAAACGGAGACAATTTCGCTGCTCGAAGAAGCGCAAGGCCCTTCCGTGGCCTCAGTGGAAGAGGCGCTTTGGGTAAAAAAAGCTCTTTTGCATCCCACGAGCAACGGAAGGGCCTTGCGGGCCCTGTCTTTGGCTAAAGGTTTTGGATGCTGGGACAGTGGCAGGTTTGGGGCTTTCAAATTTCAGTGGTACCCTCCTGTGCGGGTGAACTGGTTGCGATCCCCTAAATCTGCCTTTGGCCATGACACACAACACTGGAACGCAGAGACGTCCCATGGAACTGAATGTTGGAAGATTGGGACAGATAAAAGAAACTGCTTCTTCATGGAAATGCATAGTTAAACTGTGGAACTCACTGCCACAGTTTGTTATTTCTACCCTGCCCATGTGTCTGGGTTTCCCCAGCCATTCCAGGTGGCTTCCAAACACATATAAAGACATAATAAAACATTACACATTAAAAGGCTTCCCTATAAAGTGGTACCTCGGAAGTCGAACGGAATCTGTTCCACTTCCGAAACATTCAATTTCCAAGGCGCGGCTGCTGATAGGCTCTTGCAATTGGAAGAGCCAATTGGAAGCCACCTGTCTGCCGCATCAGACATTCAGCTTCCGGAACGTTTGAAAACCGGAACACTTACTTCTGGGTTTTCAACGTTTGGGAGCCGAAATATTCAGCAATGGATTCAGGTTGGTAACCGTGTTGTTCTGATGCAGTCAAACTAAAAATAAAAAAATAAAAAATTGTCCAGTAGCACCTTGTTGTTGTTGTTTAGTCGTTGAGTTGTGTCCGCCTCTTCATGGCCCCCTGGACCAGAGCACGCCAGGCACTCCTGTCTTCCACTGCCTCCTGCAGTTTCGTCAAATTCATGCTGGTAGCTTTGAGAACACTGTCCCACCATCTCGTCCTCTGTCATCCCCTTCTCCTTCCGCCCTCCATCTTTCCCAACATTGGGGTCTTTTCCAGGGAGTCTTCTCTTCTCATGAGGTGGCCAAAGTCTTGGAGCCTCAGCTTCAGGATCTGTCCTTCCAGTGAGCACTCAGGGCTGATTTCCTTCAGAATGGAGAGGTTTGATCTTCTTGCAGTCCATGGGACTCTCAAGAGTCTCCTCCAGCACCAGAATTCAAAAGCATCCATTCTTCGGCGATCAGCCTTCTTTACGGTCCAGCTCTCCCTTCCATACATCACTACTGGGAAAACCATGGCTTTAACTATACGGACCTTTGTCAGCAAGGTAATGTCTCTGCTTTTTAAGATGCTGTCTAGGTTTGTATAAGACTATATTCCCCCCCCCAATTTTTTAAATTTAAAATGGGGGGGTCGTCTTATACACAGAATGTTTAAAATATTTATTTCTTAATTTTGGGGTCAAAAAATAGGGGTTGTCTTCTACATGGGGGCACAGAAAAATACGGCAATCAATTTTCTTTGTCGGGGGGGGGGTGAGGAATGGATATACACTCAATGCTTGAGCGAAAAACTTACCTATATCAATAAAGTTGTGTCAATTTCTAATCCAGATAATCATTTTTGGGCTTTTCTTGGATTTTTTAACCCCCACCCCCCCTTGCTGTAGGTCTGGCTTTCCAAAGACATTTTGCCGATTCAACAAAAATCTGTCCAGACGCCATTTTGCAACCCAATTCCCAGATGTGTTCAGAGAAATCCGGACGTACGGCAGCCCTACATTTAACCACTGCCCGGGATGGGAGGCGTTGAGACTGGGTTTGTAAGAAACAAACAAACAAACTTTGTGGTGAGTCCCCTCCCCCCCCCAAACACACACACCTTTTTCCAGAAAAAAAAGCACACAGGAAAGGTTGCCAGTATTGGGGGTTTGGAGAAAAGGCAAGCAAAAGGTGGTGTGATAGAAGCTGGCATGGAGGAAGTGGACAGAGATAAGTTCTGCCTCTCTCCTAACACAAGAAGTCGTGGACGTCCGAGGAAGCTGAATGTCACAGAGCACAACTCAAAGCGTTGTTGCCGACCTTTGGTATAGGAAGATCTTCCAGGGTCACTTGGATGGCCAAACAAAGACACCAGCTGAAATATACTCGGAGTCGGGTGTGGATTTCATGCTCTTTATTCAGCTCATAGTGGTGAGGAGAAATGAAGTTCCTCCAAAATGTCTGCTTTATATACATTATTTACACAATGGGCCCCATGTGATTGGCTAGTTCTAGGATTCTCCTGTAGGCCAATCAGGTTGCGGATTCACTTCCACCTGGAGTTGGATTGGGTGGCTCTTGCAGACCAATCAGACTGCTGCATGCTGAATCCTATTGTTCTAGGACCAATCAGACTGCTGCATTCTGGATCCTATTGTTCTAGGACCAATCAGACTGCTGCAATTTACATCCTATTCAACTCAGTACATAACACCAGCCAATAATAGAGGAGCAAAACAGCAGCCTGTGGGCCTGATCTTTATTGTTGCAACAAGGCTTCCACCCAACAGCAGAGCATATGTCCGCACTGCCAGGGTGGGAGTGCTCCCAATGGGGGCGATGTCAGTACGCCTTTGAGCTGACACCAATGACTGGGCTGAACTGGTTCTGCCCCGACTGGGCTAGGCAACTGGAGAGCACTTCCAGAGACCTTTCACTCCTGGAAAGCAGGTCTAAGTGCACTGGACCCACAACTATCCATTGTGAGACCAAGTTCAGCAGAGTATGAAAAACACGGAAGATTGCTGTGAAGCATAACTTCTTTATTTTCTAACAGCTACTGCAAACTAAAAACTAAAAGAGGCTGTGGACTGCATGAGTGTTACAGTTCTCACTCAGCCATCTAATCACTACAGAGATAACACACAGTTATCTCCCTGAATATGTGTCTCCACCCACATCATCCAGCCCAGATCCTGAAGTCCACCTCCAAGGGCCTTCTGGCGGTTCCCTCACTGAGAGAAGTGAGGTTACAGGGAAGCAGGCAGAGGGTCTTCTCAGCGGTGGCACCCTCCCTGTAGAACTCCTGCCCGTCAGATGTCAAGGAGATAATAAACTATCTGCCAGGGAACTGGGCAGCTGAGGAGGAGTGGTGGAGAAATCCACCTCAAGAGGCTTCTGGGCAGGAGGAGGAGGATGAGAGTATGGACCCAGGTTTGTGGTGGTGGCAAACAGGACACACTCCAGAAGAAGAAGCAAAGAGCTGGGAAATAATGGAGGATGAGGAACAGGAGAAAGCTAGCAGATGCTCTGGTCCTGAGCAGAGACAGGACTCAGGTGTGGGAGAAACAGGACAGTGGACAGTGGACACTACGTCACTTGAAAGCCTGGCAGAACCTCCTCCTTCTCCAATGACTAGGGGCTCCCTTGGTACCTTAGAGCAGAAGGCCACACAGAGACAGAAAGAAGCTAGGAAGCTAGGAAGTGCTACAAGGGGGGTGGGGAGAGGACTCTGAGCAATGTCTCGAGGCTGAGAGGAGCACCATCCATGGTCTCTCTGTGTATTCTGTTCATTTAAATCAAAGAGCTGGAAGAAGTTCTCAACGTCTCTGATTTCACCAGGCAGCTAGCCCATGAGTCGTGACGCTATCTGACTTTTAGAAGACAACTGAAGGCAGCCCTGTACAGTCAAACCTCGGTTTTCGATCTTCTCGGTTGCCTATCTTCTCCCTTGCTTTTTCCTTTGGGCTAATTACAGTTGTTAACAGTTGTCAACAGGTTTACCATACCCATTGAGCCAATGACCCATCTCCTACTACCCTTCTGAGAAATACCCCACCCCACCCTCCCACTATGTATAAGGGTCTGGTGACTTCTGCTTCAGTGTATCTGAAGAAGTGTGCATGCACACGAAAAGCTTATAAAAGAACAAACTTAGTTGGCGGGTGGCGCTGTGGTCCAAACCACTGAGCCTCTTGGGTTTGCCAATCAGAAGGTTGGCGGTTCGAATCCCCACGATGGGGTGAACTCCCGTTGCTCGGTCCCTGCTCCTGCCAACCTAGCAGTTCGAAAGCATGCCAGTGCAAGTAGATAAATAGGTACCGCTCCAGCTGGAAGGTAAATGGCATTTCCATGCACTGCTCTGGTTCGCCAGAAGCAGCTTAGTCATGCTGGCCACATGACCCGGAAGCTGTATACCGGCTCCCTCGGCCAGTAAAGCGAGATGAGTGCCACAACCCCAGAGTCGGCAAGAAGGTCAAACAGTGTTCTCAAAGCTACCAGCATGAGCTTGACCAAACTGCGGGAGGCAGTGGAAGACAGGAGGGCCTGACGTGCTCTGGTCCAGGAGGTCACGAAGAGTCGGACACAACTAAACAACTAAACAACAAATAGTCTTATACACGGAAAAATACAAGTACGGTATGTAATTTTAAAAAGGTACGGGAACTCAGTTCCGCCGAGTTCCTGCTAACCCCCCCCCTGCTTTCCTTGGTAGGGGAGTTATGCCAGCCCCTATGTCATTCCGGCCAGCCTTTCCTGACCCTTCTGCAACTCTGACGGCTGAAAGAGCTTTGTAGCTGAGACTATGGCTGCCCTGCACCCCACCCATAGCCGAGCTGGCAGACTTCCCTGGGGCCTGGATGCAGATGTGTCCCGACAGTCGGCTGAAGATGCTGAGGTCCGTAAATGCCACTCCATGTGATCTCTCGAGACGCAGCACCCTGCCATCTCTGCCAAGGGTGCTCATGTCGCCTTGATTTCTCCTGGATTGACACGGGCTGCAAAAGGCAAATGGTTTTTGAAGGTGGCGGAGGAAAGGGGAGTCTGGTGCTCTTGAAACGGGGAGGGGACTCAGCTTGCAGGATGACACAAGTCCGACTTGAAAGAAACTCAGCGGAAGTGATAGGGAGACAGAGACAAAAGAGGTGCCAGCCATCGCATTTGCTCTTTGGTTTGTTTGCTTCTGGTGGTGGCTCTGCCAAAAGGAGCTGCTCTGGAAAAAGGCTTCATTCAGCCCAGAGTGCCTAAGGGAGGAAGAGATGAGGGGTTTCATTTGTTAAAGTGGCTAACAGATTGAGGTTGAATCCTGACAAGACAGAAGTACTGTTTTGGGGGGACAGGAGGCGGGTAGGTGTGGGGGACTCCCTGGTCCTGAATGGGGTAACTGTGCCCCTGAAGGACCAGGTGCGCAGCCTGGGAGTCATTCTGGACTCAAAGCTGTCCATGGAGGCGCAGGTCAATTCTGTGTCCAGGGCAGCTGTTTACCAGCTCCATCTGGTACGCAGGATGAGACCCTACCTGCCCACAGACTGTCTCGCCGGAGTGGTGCATGCTCTGGTTATCTCTCGCTTGGACTACTGCAATGCGCTCTACGTGGGGCTATCTTTGAAGGTGACTCAGAAACTACAACTAATCCAGAATGCGGCAGCTAGACTGGTGACTGGGAGTGGCCGCCGAGACCATATAACACCGGTCTTGAAAGACCTACACTGGCTCCCAGTACATTTCTGAGCACAATTCAAAGTGTTGGTGCTGACCTTTAAAGCCCTAAACGGCCTCGGTCCAGTAGACTTGAAGGAGCGTCTCCACCCCCATCATCCAGCCCGGACACTGAGGTCCAGCTCCGAGGGCCTTCTGGCAGTTCCCTCACTGCAAGAAGCCAAGTTACAGGGAACCGGGCAGAGGGCCTTCTCCGTAGTGGCGCCCGCCCTGTGGAACTCCCTCCCACCAGATGTCAAAGAGAACAACAACTACCAGACTTTTAGGAGACATCTGAAGGCAGCCCTGTTTAGGGAAGCTTTTAATGTTTAATAGATCATTGTATTTTAATAATCTGTTGGAAGCCGCCCAGAGTGGCTGGGGAAACCCAGCCAGATGGGCGGAGTATAAATAATAATTATTATTATTAGTATTATTATTATTAAGCAGTTCATAGTCTCTCTGCCTTTCTGTACGCTTCGACCAGAGCTGCATACAAAAAGAGTGCAAGAGGCAAATTGCACGGGATCAAAGGGAACAAACACAAGAAAGTTCATTGAACAAGTGCAAACTTCTTCTAATATACATATATCCAATGTAATTTTGCCTAACATACACAGTTTTGAAAGCAATTTCTACTATTTAAAAAAATTAAATTCTTTCAACGTATAGCAATATCATACGGATATTTATTTGCGTAGCCAAAGCCATTAACAAAAGCATAATGCTCCCTGGGATAATTTCATTTATCATTACAATAATTTTTTCTCCTTAAAATTGCTGCTCTGAAGGCAAAACAGGTCACTTTTTCATAGGTGTAGGAAGATGTATCTCCTAAAATAAGTTAATCGGATGCTCAGTTGACCTCTCAGCTAGGAGATCTTTCAACATCATACAGATAAATAGTAAAATATCCCCCCCCTAACCCAGAAGCCAGTGTTTAGGCAATACATGAAACATATCAATCAAATAATATAAGTTCTTAGGATGGTAAGGGTGCCACAAACAAGGAGGTGTCAAGGGGTAGAAGTCAAGTTAAACAGCTTATGCTATAACTGCTGAGTGAAAAACTAGTTTTGGGTTTGTTTTCTAAAAAAATTCATCTTATATTGCAACAACACTATTACAAAACAAACAAACAAACACAAACCGGATTTAGAGTAGCGGCACATTACGGTGCAACCCCAGTCAAGCATTTAGGGAGAGCAATATGCAAAACTTTCATGTCAAAGTCATTGAGATTGAGTACTTAACATGCTAAAATATTTACTGCATAACAGACTTCCTTTTGCAAGCTTATAAAATGCTTGATCGACATGCAAGAAAGCGCACCTTTTCAGAGACTTTTCAACACTTGCAGCTTTTGGTATTTCCCTAGAATTAAATTAACGTACAAATTTGTCAAAGTTAGCTGCCCTTTCTTTTTCAAATGCAAGACATATAAATTTGCTAAACGATTAATATTAATAATACAACTCCAGGGAGGGGAGTCAGTGCACCCATTTGCCCCACTCTGGCAACAAGGTTGTGTCTCACATAAGTGATGCGCCAAGAAATCAGGAGAAGAGGCAACTTTTTCTTCTTTGGCAATCCCTCGTAGCCGAGTAAGATTGTCTTCCATAAACACGGTTTTAAAAGTGAGTCCTTAAGTAACTGTGGAGTCCAATTCTGGATCCACACGTCCTTCCACAGTGGGGACATGGGTTTCCGGGGGGAGTTGATCACGGTGTGGATTTGCCAAGCGTGTCTTCCTCTTAACACATTTCTCCCTTGCGTCCTGAGTTCGAGTGTCTTCAAAGCCCATGACACCTTTGGGAAAGGCTGTTCTCCAACTGGAGCATTTGCAAGCCAGTGTTTCCCAGTTGTTGGCGTTTATACTATATTTTAAAAGATTTGCCTTGTGAGAGTCTTTGAACCTCTTTTGTTTACCACCAGTATTACGCTTTCCATTTTAAAGTTCGGAATAGAGTACAGTGGTACCTCGGGTTAAGAATTTAATTTTTTCTGGAGGTCTGTTCTTAACCTGAAACTCTTCTTAACCTGAGGTACCACTTTAGCTAAAGGGGCCTCCCGCTGCCGCCGTGCGATTTCTGTTCTCATCCTGAAGCAAAGTTCTTAACCCGAGGTACTATTTCTGGGTTAGTGGAGTCTGTAACCTGAAGCGTCTGTAAACTGAGGTACCATTGTAGTTGCTTTGGAAGACGATCATCAGGCATCCGCACAACATGACCAGTCCAACAAAGTTGATGTTGAAGAATCATTGCTTCAACACTGGTGATCTTTGCTTCTTCCAGTACACTGGCATTAGTTCGCCTGTCTTCCCAAGTGATGTGTAAAAATTTTCGGAGACACCATTGATGGAATCTTTCGAGAAGTTGGGGATAGCGTTTGTAAGCTGCTCATGTTTCACAAGCATACAGTAAGGTTGGTAGTACAATAGCTTTGTAAACAAGCATTTTGGTTTCCCTGGTCAAACACTCTGCACTTCTATCGGGAAGCAACTAACACCAATAAGGGCAATAAGAAATAATCCTACCTAAAATTCGTTTGCACATGACCATCTCGTTTTAGAATTAATCTGATCTGCACTCAACAGTTTAAAAATCTAAAGTAGACAAGTATCCTCCAAGAGCCAGGATGGGTTGGTGGCTAGAGTGTCGGACTGGGGTCTGGGAGACCAGGGTACAAGTCTCACTTGGACACTGAGTGACCTTAGGTAAGTCTCCATCTCTCAGCCTCACCCAACTTGTATATTCAACTTGTAAGCCTCCATCTCACCCAACTTGTATATTCCTGGCCTTAGCTGGCCTTATGTCTCTTGTGGAGCAAAAGGGCATATCACTGCTCTGTGGAAAGTACCTTGGGATTCAAAGAAGTCAATGTGCTTCTCCTATCAGAAGGCTGGCTTTACCTCAAGTGCTTTCTTCCATTGGGTTTTGGGTTTGTCTTTACTAAAAGTGAATTAGTGTGATGTTCAGTTTTAAGCATTTGGGGACATGATCAATTATGCCTCCTCCCTGTCCTTGGTTTTGCGACCATTGGTATCATGGAACTGTAGAGTTGAAAGAGACTGATCTAGTCCAACTTCCCTGTACTGCTGGAATCCCCAACAGATGACCACCCAACAGATGACCACCTCTGTTAAAAAATCTCCAATGAAGGAGAGTCCACCACCTTCTCAGGCCATCCATTCCACTGTGGAACAGCTCTTACCTTCAGAAGTTCTTCCTAATGTTGAGTTGGAATCTCCTTTCTTATCACTTGAATCCATTGGTTCACACACCTCTGGAGAACCAGAAAACAAGCTTGCTCCATCTTCCATGGGACAGGCCTTCAGATATTTGAAGGTGGCTCTCAGATCACCTCGCCATCTTCTCCACTAAGGGCTGAACATACCCAACTCCCTAAAGTTTTACTATGTTTCCAAGATGCAATGACAAACTCTTGGGTTTTGTTCCCCTCGCCCTTTAAATTTTGAAGGGAAGAAAAGGGAGGAATGGGGGTGGGGGATATGAGCTTTTGCCAAGTTATCAGATCTAACAATCCACAAGCCATGCCTGCTTCTCCGGCAGATGGTAACAGAGATGACTGCTTAGCACTGCATGTTTGACATCTCCCAGAAATAGCAAGCCATGCTGAAGTGGTAGGCCTGTAGCCACTATCAGCTGCTACGGGTGCCTCGGCTGAAAGTGGAAGTCACATGCCTGGTTTCGCACCTCCCTGATGCGAAAACGCTCTCGGGGGTGACTCACGGTACATCTGCTTGCCTCTGACTCCCCCCTCCTTCCTTCCTTCCTCCCTCCCTCCCACCCACCCCCAATCCCCCTTCAGCCCATGGTGGCGGTTGGCTGGTTGTGCTCTTCCTCTCTTGTCACCAGCTTGTGTGACAGGTGAAGTGACACAGAGTCGGCAGAGTTGCTAAGGAGGTTGCTCCGGGCTCTTCCCACATGGGGAGGTGAGGTTGCTCCAGCAGGAGGAGAGCAAATTGGAAAAAAACTTCACGTTCTAACATCTGTTCGCTTCTTTACTTTTTTTGTTCAGAGCAGAAGAACAAAAAGGTTAGGGGGGTGGGAGAAGAAGAGAAAGGACAGTGGCTGTCCGACCGCATGAGTGAGGATTTCTGGGTAAGTTTGCACCAATTCAGAAGAGGCCACCTCTGCATCATTCATTCATTCAGCCAAGGTCCTACTTCGTTTGAATGGTGAGGCCTCCAGTTGTGGTCATTATGGGGACAACTGCAAGAGGTGGATGCATAAATGGCTGCTCAGATGTCCAGCTTGGGTTTTTGATGCCCTTCATCTCCACCACAAGGTAGGCAAACGTTCTGTCTTCACTCCAAGATCCTACTTGGCTGCCATAATGTCCTAGTGGCCAAGGGCTTAACTTCTCTAAGGAGGCTTGAAAAGACACATATCATACACACATCGTAGCCAATGAAAGGTAGATTCCACAGCCATTGTTTGATGGAAGACCACTCCTTTCAGGAGGGCAAGCCATGAATTCTCCTTCTCCTTCTGTATTCTGAAGTTCTTGGGTCTCCACACCATCAGCCAGAGATTTTTCTGTCAAATGGTTCTGTGTTTCTCAGACAACTCAAGAAGTGGTGGGTTCCTTTTGGAGTGAGACCTTAAGCTCTCTATCCATAGAATGGATTCAAGTCCATTTCTGCCCCAGCATCCTGATATTTTGAAGGCTCTGTTTTATGGCTGACCAGTAGCTGCATTTGGTAACGTTCAGGAGGTGACATGATGCCTTCAAAATAAAGCTGGAAATATCAGCTGCAGCTCCTGAAAGAAGTAGATGCAGAATCTGCATTGAGAAAGGAGTAGACCTTTCCTGATGAATGGATGAAGTGAATTGCCCACAGATGTAAACATCTGTGCTGTGACTTCCATGTTCTTCTTAATACCCTGCTTTGTCTTTAGCTGATGTCATCCTAGGTCCCTTCCAACAAGACAGGAAGGACTGGGAAGCAAGAAAGAGATGGGAGACACCATACTGACAAATATACTGGAAAAAAATAATTATTTTACTTACTGGAGAATAATTTGTACTTTTATTTCTTCCTTACCTTTCAACTCGTCTCCTCCTCCCATCATTCCAAATCCAGCATCCAATGTGGAGAAAACAGCAAACAATTAAAATTAATTCAACTTCAGAAAAAATTAATGGAACTTCCAGTCCTAGATAATTACAGTTGCCTCTCTCTACCTCCTAGGAAATGACCGACCCATTCATTGGGTGAACAAGATGCACCCCAACCCATTTTCAAGTTGCAATGGTGCACCAGACTCCCATTTTCCATCACCTTTGCAGTATGGAAAACTGGCAAAACCCTTTCAGTGGTCTCCATCTGCAACCTGGAAATATTGAGATTCGCTTTTTGTTGGACCGTCTTTAAGAATCTAAGGGCAGCCCTTCTAGATGTCCGTCTGCTTCAAAGGGTGGTCATGCAGATGTCCTTATGACTGTTTGGATGCTGTACCCAGCGTAGAATTGAGTACTTCCTGTCAGGACACCACATTACTTGGGATGTATTTCTTGGTAATGAGGAATATTGCATGATGAGAAAAACTAGAGAACCTTTGCCACACTCTCACGGCTTAGCAGCAAAAGTTTCACCAAGGAACATCCTCAACTAGAGATCTCCAGAGGGATATCTGGGTAGGCTGTTCTGATGAGAGCACAAAATACAACAGTGGCTAAGAGTCTTCAAAAACTTATTGGTTGGTTTTCTACCATTTTGAGCTTGAATCCAGAGATGATCCACCACACTCCATCTACAGACCTTCCCAGTACCACTAGAAGTGGCATTATATTGAGTCATTGGGCAGCCAACACGGTGCCCCTCAAAGGTAGTTGGACAATATTTCTCATCATTTTCTTGACCAATGTGGCTGACGAGAGCTGGAGTTGCACAATATCTGGAAGACATCACTTTAGTTATCCCTGATGGAACCCAGTGCTGTCTATTCTGGTAGTAAGTCTCCAACATCTCAGACAGAGGTTTTGGCAACTCACCAAACTTTCCTAAGCAAACTTAGCAGTCAAGGAATGAGAGGTCCTCTTGTGGCTCAGGAACTGGTTAATTTTCAGGAAGCAAAGAGTGGGATTAAATGGGCAGTTCTCCAAATGGGGAAGTGTAGAAAGCAGAGTCCCCAAGGACTCGTATTGGGACCTGTATTTTTTTTACTTGCTCATAAATGATCTAGAGTGAGCAGTGAGGTTGCAAAGTTTGCTGATGACACTAAATTATCCAAGGTTGTTAAAACAAACATAATATTTTCCCCAATCTGGGGCATGAACCCATAATCCTGATATTAAGAGTCTCATGCTCTGCTAACTGAGCTACTCTAAAAATAATAATGTTAATTTCACACATGCACTCTTGGGGTCTGAACTGAAGGTGCCTGACCAGGAACGAGAACTTGGGGCCATAGCACATAGCTCAATGAAACATTGATTCAGTGTGCAGCAGCTGTGAAGAAAGTTCCATGCTAGGGATCATTCTAAAGGGAATTGAGAATAAAATGTTGGTCCTAGGGACTGAACCTGGAACTTTAATGCAAAGCAAGTTCTCTGCCACCGAGCTATATCCTACCCATATATTTTAGGGGACTAAAACATCTTGAAAAGCAGAGACATCACCTTGCCGACAAAGGTCCATATTGTTAAAGCTATGGTTTTCCCAGTAGTGATGTATGGAAGTGAGAGCTGGACCATAAAGAAGGCTGATCTGTATTTTACTGTATTTTTGGTTTTTATGGAAGCCGCCCAGAGTGGCTGGGGAGGCCCAGCCAGATGGGCGGGGTATAAATAATAAATTATTATTATTATTATTATTATTATTATTATTATTATTATTATGATCGCCAGAGAATGGATGCTTTTGAATTCTGGTGCTGGAGGAGACTCTTGAGAGTCCCATGGACTGCAAGAAGATCAAATCTCTCCATTCTGAAGGAAATCAGCTATGAGTGCGCACTGGAAGGACAGATCCTGAAGCTGAGGCTCCAGTACTTTGGCCACCCCATGAGAAGAGAAAACCCCCTGGAAAAGACCCTGATGTTGGGAAAGATGGAGGGCGCAAGGAGAAGGGGACGACAGAGGACGAGATGGTGGGACAGTGTTCTCGAAGCTACGAACATGAGTCTGACCAAACTGTGGGAGGCAATGGAAGACAGGAGGGCCTGGCGTGCTCTGGTCCAGGGGGTCACGAAGAGTCAGGGATGACTAAAGGACTAAACAACAACAACAAAACATCTCTGTCTAACAATGGCCACATAGAAATCACGTGAGCCGCTACTTCCCATCACAACTCCACATTGTCCTCGAGAACACCCAGAGGGCAGAAGAGGAACCCTGCAGAGATTTGGATAATCTTTCAGGAAAATCATATCTATTGATGAACCAAAAGTGCAGCGCTCTGCATGCCTGTCTATCAGCGGGAGTGATTCATCTGGCCCTCTCGATAGAACGGTCCCATTCGCCCTGATTTACAGCAAAAGAGCCACAGACATCCATTTCGTAAATCTGCTGTGGATTCAGTCAGTCAGCAAATTTCTTCCCTGATGGGGATGACAGCTTTGTTACACTTTGGACAGGGTCCCTGAGCAAAGGCCTTGACTCAGAAGGCTCTTGAAGGATAAGGCGGATTTCCGTAGAAATTTGGGCACCTGGGAACAATTGGGAATCTAGGTGGTGTATTTCCTGACAACAGATTGAATTCCACGTTTCCCAAAATTGGCTTGGAGGGGTTCAGGGGAACCCCCAGAACAGGGCACCATAGGGGCAAAGGGCGGGGGGAAACCACTGTGTTAGGCAAACTGCATACAAATAAATTAATAAAAAATTGAAAAATTGTCCAGTAGCACCTTAGAGAACAGCTAAGTTTGTACTGGGTATAAGCTTTCGTGTGCATGCACACTTCTTCAGATGCACACAAAAGCTGATGGGTTTTCTTGAGAACTTCTAATAAAAATTAATAATCTGAAAATAATAATAATCTGAAAAGTGATGTGGAAAAGTAGAGACTTGAATTGCAGATTAGAAAGATGAGGAACGGAGACATCTGAAAGCAGCCCTGTATCGGGAGGTTTTTAACGCTTTATGTTTTACGTTTTTAGATTTACTGTAAGCTGCCCAGAGTGAATGGGGAAATGCAGCCGAATGGGTGGGGTATAAATGATGAAATTATTACTATTACTATTATTAGTAGTAGTAGTAACCCCATGACAGATTCACTATCCCTGGACCTGTTTTGAGAAACATCCAGGGACAGGTGGATCCCCATTGGGCCCCCATTTCCACACAAATGTTTAGGCTGTTTAATAACAACAACAACAACAACAACAACAATTTGTATTTATACCCTGCCCTCCCCAGCCAAGGCCAGGCTTAGGGCAGCTAACAAGCAATAATAAAAACAAGTTTAGCCTATTGTTTAGAAATTTATCTCAATTTAAAAGGATTTCTAAGTTGCCAGATATTCGAAAACCTCTGGCAGTACAATGTTAAACAATAAAACAGCGCCATCAGTACAGAAATCCAGTAATAACAGGCTCCATTTCTTAAGGGTCAGGGAGATCCGGGGCCAAAAGTGACGCCTTTACAAGATGTCTGAGGAGACTGATGGGCGATGCATCCCACAGGGCCGCTGCAGTGGCAGAAAATGCCTGTTTTTGAGTCACTACCTCCTTAATTAGACTCTAAAGGAAATAGGTCTCGGTGGCTGAGTGGCCCCACTGGGGCCAGAAGGGGTTTTTTTGTGAGGGTCCGGGCGCTGTCTCTGTCCCACCCCACTTTCCCCACCAGCGAACTCTCAAATGGCTGCCTTGAAATACGGGGAGCCTGGGCAGCCACTGCATGAATTCCCCTGTCTCTCTTTAATTGGAGCCTTAATCTCCCTCCTGATATAATAATAATGCAATTGGTACCACCAGGCAGTTTTCGAACAGTTAACTACCCATGCCGTCCACAGCCCATTAGCCACACAGATTCTGCCAAGTGCTCGCATTAGTTCCGTCCAGAGGAGTTTTCAGAGCTGTTGGGGAGTGAGCAGGCTGCGCGGGGATTTTCTGTGTTGGTTAAGCAAGATTCTAGAGTGGGCTATATCTGGACCCGTCATACAGTTATCGTCAAGAGGGCGGCTGTTAAGTTGTGGGTGAACATATCAGACGACACAGCGATTCTTCAAACAGCTCTTGTTTATTCACAGGCCAGGACAGAACTGAACTGAAGGGTTCAGTCAGCCTGCTTATATAGAGCTCCAGTACAACATAACTGTAACAACTTTCTAAAACTATCCAATCACTGAATGTCACTTTCAATCCCTTATTTGCATAACTATCTACAGTATCCCCCTGCTGACCCAGGGTGAGAACTTCAGTACATAAAAGCGGCCTCTTCTCGCTCTCCCTGTTTGATCCTCCATCGTGGCTTTTTCACGGCCCGGGACTGTGTTGCAACTGCAAAAGGCACTCCAGCCATGCATGTTTCCCATGTTGCAGGGTCATCGAATTATCGAATCTTCGCATTGGAAGGGACCCTGACGATCATCTAGTTGTTGTAAACAAAATCTGCCCTTTTTCCCTTATGGGGTACCCAAGAGTCCATATAGAGTCCTTACGTGAGTTCCCTATTGATAGGAGAAAGTAACAGAGGCCAACCAGAGAATATTGAGAAGCAAAGCAGCTAGTAAGCTTGATCTTTATTGATCTGTTGCAACAGGGTGCTCCCCTCACACGCAGGAAAGGAGGAGGACCCAGAACCAAGGTGTGCCTGCCCTTATATAGTCATTTTAAATTCCCTGCCCTGGAGCTCCAGACCACCCCTCCATACGTCATACATACATCACAGAAGGGGTGTGACCCAAGACCACCCCCCACAAACAACATACCTATATCTCAGAAAAGATGGTCTACAACAGAAATTTGAATGTTGTTGTTTTTCCTGTCTGTCAGGTTATCTGATAATGCCTTTTCTGGTAGTCTGCCCATTCCTTTGAGATGGTGATTACCCAATTCCTGAGACAATGGGAAGGTTCCCTGACCCCCTCCCTCCTCGCAGAGAAAACATTTGATCAGTTTGGGAGTCAAAATGGTTTTATGTCGGTCTTCCTGTGCTGATCTATGTATGGGCTTGGTTGGTACATTTATGAACATTTATTATATATATAAGACCTTTATTATTACATAGTCATGAAGGAGAAAGGCCTATCGATAGCTACTAGCCATAAAATAATAATAATAATAATAATAATAATAATAATAATAATAATAATAATTACTTATACCCCACCCATCTGGCTGGACCTCCCTAGCCACTTTGGGCAGCTTCCAGCAGGATAGTAAAAACACAATAAAACATCCAGCATAAAAAATTTCCCTAAACAGGGCTGCCTTCAGATGTCTTCTAAAAGTGGCTGCCTGAGGAGGAGGAAGGGGAAGCCGCCACGATGCCGTAGGCGACGATTGCCGGCAGAGGGAGTTTGTGAGAAGCCGACGGAGCCGACCTTCGCCATGCCTGGCCCCAATCCCAGCACCACCAACGTGGGCGCCTCCGGCTGCTCGTCCAGAAAAGCAATTGACTCGCGGGCCCCAGGATCCACGGTCAGGCAGAGGAAAAGTGCTAGCTGTGGAACAAGGAGTGTAGGCTGTACAATTTCTGCAGGCACTGGAGGATGTGGAGATTTTATACAGAGGATTCCCCTGGCCTCAAAGCTGGTCCTGTTCCAGTTCTCGTTATGATTCTCCTCTTTATTGCATCTGTATTCATGTTGCACGTCTGGGGCAAATGTACTCCGTCAGAGACTTCGCTATATCCCACCTGCCAACTTGAAAACTACGATTTGGACCAAAAGTATCGTAGCTTTCAGAGTTTAATTGGAGTAAAGTCATTTGAGCTGTTTCTCTACATAAAACTCTTGATTTTTTCCTTAATTGGTTTTTCTGTTGTAAGGTAAAGGGACCCCTGACCATTAGGTCCAGTCGTGACCGACTCTGGGGTTGCGGCGCTCATCTCGCTTTATTGGCCGAGGGAGCCCGCGTACAGCTTCCGGGTCATGTGGCCAGCAGGACTAAGCCGCTTCTGGTTAACTAGAGCAGCGCACGGAAACGCCATCTACCCTCCCAGAGGGAGGTAAATAGGTGCTGGAGCGGTACCTATTTATCTACTTGCACTTTGACATGCTTTTGAATTGCTAATTGGCAGGAGCAGGGACCGAGCACCGGGAGCTCACCCCGTCGCGGGGATTCGAACCGCCGACCTTCTGATCGGCAAGTCCTAGGCTCTGTGGTTTAACCCCCAGCGCCACCTGCGTCCCATTTGCTGTTGAATGGCCTCTTAAACTTCCTCTAAGAAGGGTTTTTGATTCCTTTCTGTCAAAGTTTATTGCTATTTCCTATGTATACTTTAAAGTGCAAATTATTTCATTAAAATTTGTCCACGTAAAAAAAAGTCTTCTAAATGTCAGATAGTTGTTTATTTCCTTGACATCTGGTGGGAGGGCGTTCCACAGGGCAGGTGCCACCACTGAGAAGGCCCTCTGCTATGCTCTGCTTCCACAGAGGCAGCAAAGTTTCTGAATAGGAGACTCTGGAAACCAAAGGAGGGTTTGTGCATTTTGGAGCAATGTGGATGAACAAAAAACTGACTCTTCTTGCCATAAAAATTGCCCCCCAGTCCAAAAATATGGTTCAGAAGCTTTACTTAACAGAACTTGCTTCAAAACAAACATAAAACAAATAGAGTTACATCCAGATAGTTGCATAATATCATGTCTTTGATCCTAGTGCAGATAGAACATCTCAGTAATAGGAAATCCAGAGCTGAAATCAAGGCTCTGCTTCTCCAAATCGCCTGCATTCCAACCTGAGGCTGTTTTCCTGGAGAGAGAATCATTTGCACATCCTTACTTCTAGGAACAAAGAACTAACCAACACACCCAAAAGGGAAACCTGTAATTTAATACATCTGGTGATCTAAGTTAAACACCTTGTGAGATCTACAGTAGCAGAGATACATTCTCAGTCATTAACTGTTAGGCTCTCTGAGAACTTTTGTTTAGCTCATGCCATGCTTTTAGCCATACACATAAAGACATATACAGAGTTATTTTCCACTTCCATGTATAATTAAACAATTACAGTCATACCTCGGGTTAAAGACGCTTCGGGTTAAATCTTTTCAGGTTGCGTCCTGCAGTGACCCAGAAGTACCAGAAAGGGTTACTTCTGGGTTTCGCTGCTCACGCATGCACAGATGCTCAAAATGACGGCATGCGCATGCGCAGAAGCGGCGAATCGCAACCCATGCACGTGCAGACTCACAGACGCAGGTTGCGTTCTGCTCAGGTTGTGAACAGGGCTCTGGAATGGATCCCGTTCGCAACCAGAGGTACCACTGTATACTTAACACTCTTGTGCTCAAATCCTGCTTCCGGGTTTTCATTGGGAATATCTGGTTGGCCCCAGGCCTGATCCAGCAGGCTCTCCTTACGTTCATATGTTCTTATGGTGATGTTAATGGTAAGAATATTCCATCAATCCAAACTTAAAAGTACAAATTGATTTAAGCAGATCATATGTCCAAATATGGGACGCGGGTGGCGCTGTGGGTAAAACCTCAGCGCCTAGGACTTGCCGATCGTCAGGTCGGCGGTTCGAATCCCCGCGGCGGGGTGTGCTCCCGTTGCTCGGTCCCAGTGCTTGCCAACCTAGCAGTTCGAAAGCACCTCCGGGTGCAAGTAGGTAAATAGGTACCGCTTACTAGCGAGAAGGTAAATGGCGTTTCCATGTGCTGCGCTGGTTCGCCAGATGCAGCTTGTCACGCTGGCCACGTGACCCGGAAGTGTCTGCGGACAGCGCTGGCCCCCGGCCTCTTAAGTGAGATGGGCGCACAACCCTAGAGTCAGACACGACTGGCCCATACGGGCAGGGGTACCTTTACCTTACCTATGTCCAAATAGGTGGCTGAATGAGATGGATGATTATAAGCCACGCATTCAAGTGCAGAAAGGGCAGCGACCTCTGGGAGGTGGGTGCTTATTCTTCCAATCTTGGAACCAGAAGGTTTTGCAGGACCCACTGCTTTTGTTGTTGTTATTGCCAGTCCTCTTGCAGCCTTGCACCAACCTTTCTTTCCCTGGTCATTTGGGGAAATGAACAACTGTGTGCTGGGCCCGGGGGGAACTCGAGAACCGCGGTCCAGGACCGGTCCAGTATCCGAAGGTTCTGCAGGGAGTCAGTCTGCCAGGGCCAAGGCAGGACACGAGGCAGGAAACCAGGCTAGGTCAGGCACAGGGTCTCAGGCAGCTTCTAGCAGGGATTTGAACCACCGACCTTCGGCAAGTCCTAGGCTCAGTGGTTTAACCCACAGCGCCACCTGCATCCCCAGCTTCAGAGTTAGCCACTTATATATTGGATCACAAGATCACTTTCCCTTCCTCCTGTGCTTTCCAGCAACTGGTGTGCAGGATCGCTGCCGCTTCCAATTGCGGTATCCCTTCCTAGCCCTCTCCTCCCTCCCTGAGTTGGACTGTCTTGAGTTTCTCCTGCACAGTTGCAAGCTCAGCCGCACTGCTTGTGCCATCATCACCGCTGCTTCCCGTTTGCCTGCAGATAGTTCCGCCCGCAGGTGAAGGAGGTCAGAGGCCAGAGAGACCGGGTAGCGTGCCAATTTGCCCTGCTGCTCTCCGGCTCCCTATCTGCCTCGGCCACTCCAGATCTGCTGGCTTCCTTTAAATGACCATAAGGCTTCTTGTCACTCGAGCTGCCAAAACCAGCCCCCTTCCCTCATCAAATCCCTAATCAGCTGGAACAGCACTGCAAGCCATGTGAAATTGACTCCTCTCGTCTCCCAGAGCTGACCATCCACCTCCTCTCTCCTGGCCCCTCTCTGGCTTGGAGGGCAACATCCTGCCTGATTATATAGGTTGAGTTTGGTGCTTGTTGTTGCTCGGTTTCTCTCTCTCTCTTTCCCCCCATGCCTGCCTCTCAAACTTCTCCGATGCCTGGACAGGACTTAGGCACTGGGCAGGGAGAATTAGAGCAAGGCATGGCTGGGTTGAGACGCAGCCCAAGAAAGGGAAGGGAGCGAAATGAGAAAGTCACTTTTGTGGCTTCCTACCCACAGAAGTAGGGATGCGGGTGGCGCTGTAGGTTAAACCACAGAGCCTAGGATTTGCCGATCAGAAGGTCGGCGGTTCGAATCCCCGCGACGGGGTGAGCTCCCGTTGCTCGGTCCCTGCTCCTGCCAACCTAGCAGTTCAAAAGCATGTCAAAGTGCAAGTAGATAAATAGGTACCACTCCGGTGGGAAGGTAAACGGCGTTTCCGTGTGCTGCTCTGGTTCGCCAGAAGCGGCTTAGTCATGCTGGCCACATGACCCGGAAGCTGTACGCCGGCTCCCTTGGCCAATAAAGCGAGATGAGCGCCGCAATCCCAGAGTCGGTCACGACTGGACCTAATGGTCAGGGGTCCCTTTACCTTTACCCACAGAAGTGGGTCCTCGGGAGCAGCAAGATTTGTGTAAATTTTGGTACCCAGTGCCTGATCTGATGTAGTTGGCCTTTGGCATAGTGCTGACATCCCTCTTGAACTGGAAATGGGCCAGCATCATCCAAGATGGACCAGTTTGTGCTGGTTTCATGATGGCACTTCAGCTATTGGGGGGGAAACCTTGATTGTCGTTCATAGCGTAGCCAGCCAGCCTGTGTCATGTGGCCGTGAGTAGGAACCGCTCCAAGGTGGGAGCTCTCTGAGCTTGCAAAGGTAATTGCTTGGCTGGCACCGGGCCTCACGGAGACGCGCTTCCCTGCCAAACTCCAAGAAGCTTTGTCCGGTCGTGACAAATTGCCACAGAGAAAATCCTGCTGGGATGTAATGCAGCGATTTGGAGGAAGATGGATTTGAGAAAGATGGCAGGTCCCCCACAGCTATTTAATACACTTAAATAGGCTTGGAAGAGAGAGGTGGCTAAGGAGGAAAACGCTTAGCAGTTGCCGGGAGGGAGGGAGGGAAAGAGGGAGCCACTCTGTGATTCCTGCTTTGCTGGGGGGGGGGGGTTGGTCTAGATGACCCACTGGAACCCCTTCCAACAGTTCTGTGATTCTGTATGGCTGAGATGCAGGCAGGCAGCCCATTCATCTGTTTATTCATGGATATGATACGATAATCTTTATTATCATTGTCCCATACAGAACAACGAAATTGGAAAGGGGGGGGGATCTACATAAGACATTCAAAAGCAACAAGCCTGCTATCCCAGCTCTCCCAGCCTGGTTAGCCCCTTAAAAACTCTTATACCCCATAATAAAATACAATATACTCCCATAGAGATTCCTTACACTGTGTTTAAAACCAAAATCGCATTTGGATAGAAACTGTTTCTCAGGCGGCTAGTCCTAGTCTTTATAACCCTGGACCTTCTTCCAGAAGGCAGAAGCTGAAAGAGATCATTTCCGGGCTGCGCACTATCCTGCGCTATCTCTGCTGCTTTCTTATGGCACCTGGAAGCGTAGATTTGATCCAAGGTGGGAAGAGGGCACCCAATTATTCTCTCTGCAGTCTTTACAACCCTGGACAGCAATGTTTTCCCCCTGACCATTCAGCTCCCAAACCACACACAGAGACCATAAGTTAATCTCCACAGTACAATGGTAAGATGCCATCAATAGGTCCTTTGAGGCTCCAATACTTTGACCACGTCATGAGAAGAGAAGACTCCCTGGAAAAGATCCTGATGTTGGGAAATATGGAGGACACAAGGAGAAGGGGACGACAGAGGACGAGATGGTTGGTTGGATAGTGTTCTTCAAGTGACCAGCATGAGTTTGACCGAACTGCGGGAGGCAGTGGAAGACAGGTGTGCCTGGCATGCTCTGGTCCAGGGGGTCACGAAGAGTCGGACACGACTCAGCAGCAAATATTTATAGTATATATGTAGTATATATATATGAACTTGTAATTGTCAATTTTTATAGTGATATTATATACCTTTATCTCCCTCCCCCCCCCCCTTTTCACAATTTCACTATGTTGCTTATTTTAAGCCTTAATGGTGGTGATGATGATGGCAGGCCTTTTCCTGGGTAATTTGACACCCCGCCCCATCCTTTGACTTCCCTCCTCCTCGGATGCAAGAAATTTGAACCTGGCTTGGAATGAAACCGACCCGGATCAGGTTACATTCGGAAAGGAGCCACAATATGGTCACCCTTTCCCAAGGAAGGGGAAATTTATTTATTTATTTGCACTATTGACAGTCCCCTGTCCACTGAAGGTCTTCGGTCCAAGAGCAGGAAACAAGATAAACAAGGATTCATTTTAGTTTACTTAGTTATTTATGGTATATATCACTTGATTATAACCAAGCCGCTAAGCAGTTTTATGAGAAACATTAAAATTATCATTAAAGAACAGTTAACGAATTCAAAATGTTTAAAGAGATTGAGACGCACCAACGTACCGTATCTGTTTTGGGGTAGGTTTGCCTAACCAAAAATGTTTTAGGCGCAGCCACACTGAAAGACCAATTCTCTAAGATTACGGAGCAAGTTTTACATAAAACCTGTCACAGTAGTGAGTTCCACAGATCAAAGCACCAAGTGGGCAGCTCTGGGATAAGGTGATCCCACAGATAAACAGATTCTGAGCAGTTAAGGGCTTTATATAAGGGGGGCAGCTATTGGGTTGCTCTTGTTTTTATTTTGATTATGTCTTTTGTGTTTTTATATTGTGATTTTATCCTGTGAACCAATCTGAGACCTGCGGGTATAGGGTGGTATACAAAATTCAATAATAATAATAATAATAATAATAGTTACAGATAGGTAGCCGTGTTGGTCTGCCATAGTCAAAACAAAACAAATTCCTTCCAGTAGCACCTTAAAGACCAACTAAGTCAGTTCTTGGTATGAGCTTTCGTGTGCATGCACACTTCTTCAGATACACACTTCTTCGTATCTGAAGAAGTGTGCATGCACACGAAAGCTCATACCAAGAACTGACTTAGTTGGTCTTTAAGGTGCTACTGGAAGGAATTTGTTTTGTTTTAATAATAATAATAATAATAATAATAATAATAATAATAATAATATACCAATGGTAACATCTTGACCTTGGCCCAGTAACAAATTGTCTGTTAGTTCTCTGGGCAGAGGGGTTATCTGCTAGCAGGGTCTCAGTTCTGTCAGCAACTGTGCTGCAGTATTCTGCAGACCTTCTAAATATCCCTATTTTCCAGGAACAGCAGATTAACAGAAGCCATCCCGGTTTCTAATTTGATCCCAAAATGTCCTGCTTTTCCTTAGGACGTCCCTGTTTTCATCGGAGAAATGTTGGAGGGTATGGAATTAAGCGACCCCTGAACCAAGGAGGTAATTATATAATCTTTAGAAGACATCTGAAGGCAGGGAAGTTTTTTTAATGTTTAATTATGTTTTTATCTATGTTGGAAGATGCACAGAGTGGCTGGGGCAACTCAGTCAGATGGCCAAGGTATTATTATTATTATTAGTAATAATAATCTAATAGGACATTCCTATTTTCACCAGAAAAATATTAGAGGGGAGGCATTCTGCACTGACTACAGTTTCCAGTCAAATCCCACATAGCGTGCATCGCAATAATCCAATATTTTAGGTGATCTTTTAGGTTTTTATAGGTATGGCAGTCCAAAGCTGCACAGTTATAGCTGATCCATTGACAAGTTAAATAAAGAAATGGGTGCCAGCCACCCTCTCCCCACACAGCTGCCTAAATCGCTTGCTACCTTGGCGCTTTGTCAGTGGGACTGAGATGTGTCACCAGCCGAGCGAGGAGATACATAGGTACTGCTGTGGTGGGAAGGGAAATGGCGTTTCCGAGCACTCTGGCACTCGTCACAGTGTCCCGTTGCGCCAGAAGCGGTTTAGTCCTGCTGGCCACAAGACCCAGAAAGCTGCAGACGAACGCCGGCTCCCTCGGCCTGAAAGCGAGATGAGCGCCGCAACCCCATAGTCACCTTTGACTGGACTGAACTGTCCAGGGGTCCTTTACCTTTACCCTTACCCCTCTCGCTCATTGACGCCCAGGGAAAGATGGTGAAATGTACTCGGAGTTGAGAGTGGATTTCATGCTCTTTATTCAGCTCATAGCGGTGAGGAGGAATGGAAGTTCCCCCAGAATGTCTGCTTTATATACATTATTTACACAATGGGCCCCATGTGATTGGCTAATTCCGGGATTCTCCTGTAGGCCAATCAGGTTGCGGATTCACTTCCATCTGGAGCTGGATGGGGTGACTCCTGTGGACCAATCAGACTGCTGCATTCTGGATCCTATTGTTTTAGGACCAATCAGACTGCTGCATTCTGAATCCTATTGTTCTAGGACCAATCAGACTGCGGCATTCTGAATCCTATTGTTCTAGGACCAACCAGACTGCTGCATTCTGGATCCTATTGTTCTAGGACCAGTCAGACTGCTGCATTCTGGATCCTATTGTTCTAGGACCAGTCAGACCGCTGCATTCTGAATCCTATTGTTCTAGGACCAGTCAGACTGCTGCATTCTGGATCCTATTGTTCTAGGACCAATCAGACTGCGGCATTCTGGATCCTATTGTTCTAGGACCAATCAGACTGCGGCATTCTGGATCCTATTGTTCTAGGACCAACCAGACTGCTGCATTCTGAATCCTATTGTTCTAGGACCAATCAGACTGCTGCATTCTGGATCCTATTGTTCTAGGACCAGTCAGACTGCTGCATTCTGGATCCTATTGTTCTAGGACCAATCAGACCGCTGCATTCTGAATCCTATTGTTCTAGGACCAGTCAGACTGCTGCATTCTGGATCCTATTGTTCTAGGACCAGTCAGACCGCTGCATTCTGAATCCTATTGTTCTAGGACCAGTCAGACTGCTGCATTCTGGATCCTATTGTTCTAGGACCAATCAGACTGCTGCATTCTGGATCCTATTGTTCTAGGACCAATCAGACTGCTGCATTCTGGATCCTATTGTTCTAGGACCAGTCAGACTGCTGCATTCTGGATCCTATTGTTCTAGGACCAGTCAGACCGCTGCATTCTGAATCCTATTGTTCTAGGACCAATCAGACTGCTGCATTCTGGATCCTATTGTTTTAGGACCAATCAGACTGCTGCATTCTGGATCCTATTGTTCTAGGACCAATCAGACTGCTGCATTCTGGATCCTATTGCTTTAGGACCAATCAGACTGCGGCATTCTGGATCCTATTGTTCTAGGACCAATCAGACTGCGGCATTCTGGATCCTATTGTTCTAGGACCAGTCAGACTGCTGCATTCTGGATCCTATTGTTCTAGGACCAATCAGACTGCTGCATTCTGGATCCTATTGTTCTAGGACCAGTCAGACTGCTGCATTCTGGATCCTATTGTTCTAGGACCAGTCAGACCGCTGCATTCTGAATCCTATTGTTCTAGGACCAGTCAGACTGCTGCATTCTGGATCCTATTGTTCTAGGACCAATCAGACTGCTGCATTCTGGATCCTATTGTTCTAGGACCAATCAGACCGCTGCATTCTGAATCCTATTGTTCTAGGACCAATCAGACTGCTGCATTCTTAATCCTATTGTTCTAGGACCAATTAGACCACTGCATTCTGAATCCTATTCTTCTAGGACTAATCAGGCTGCTGCCTTTTGGATCCTATTCAACTCAGTACATAACAGATGGGTTTGGTCAGCCCAGCCGCTGTGTTGGTACCTTCCCTCAGCTATTAGTTTGTGGTCAACTCAAAGGCTATTATGTAACCAGCAGAGTCAAGGCTCATCCATTAGCTCTCCAAAGGGATGGAGAAATCAAAGCTGCTTGGCCACAAAACCACAGTCGCCTCGCCCTGGCAGTGGGGTCTACCCACCAACAACCTCACCTTGTGAACGAGGCACTTAGCAACCACATCATGCGCAGAGGCCAAAACCCTCAACAAATAGCTCAGGGTATCACTTAGCTTGTAAACTCCCAGGCAGTAGTGTGCGGTCAGTGGACTAAGGGGACTAGGTTAGCCCTCTAAATGTTCCCTTGGAGCCTCCTTCCCAAAGCTTGGGAAACTTCTGGCCGGCTTAAGGAGGGAGGCACAATGTTCATACACATGACACACACACACCCCCAATCGCCCTTGCAAGCTGGTGCCTCTGGCCCCAAATGTTCCCCGACAAACAATTTCAATGCACATCACTGACTCAGGCTTTAATAATAATAATATAATAATAATTTATTATTTGTACCCTGCCCATCTGGCTGGATTTCCCCAGCCACTCTCCAACAAAGATTAAAAATGCATTAAAATGTCACACGTTAAAAAATTCCCTTCAGATGTCTTCTAAATGTCAGGTAGTTGTTTATCTCTTTAACATCTGAGGAAACCCAGGCAGATGGGTGGGGTACAAATAAATTATTATTATTATTATTATTATTATTATTCTTTAACTTGGCTGGAGACTCCTTTTGCTGTCCAGAGAGACCCGCAGAGAGCGGCACCCCAACGAGCTGGGCAGCGGAGTAAATTTGCACCCCATGATTTTTCCTTATCCTATGAAATTAGACTGTCATTGCTGAATTCCTGCAGGGTAGCATCTCAGGCCCCAAATAGGTGGTGCTGTTTTTTAAATATATATCCCACTTTTCACCATGTGTCACTGGGTCCCAAAGCAGCGTCCAGGCTGACAGTTTGTTCTTCCGTTCTTGTGCCATTCATTTTCCTCAGCCTTACTCTTCTCTCGGCAGTTGTCCGAGTCTTTCCATCTGGCTTGGCTTGCAATGCCAGACAACTCCAGGAGGAGACTGCAAAACCTTCTGCCCACCGCCATATCCCAGGATGATGAGCAGTGCGTCAAGCACAGGTGGCCATGCCCTCCGATCGATTTGCCCGCCGGGAAATGGGAAAGGGACTCTCATGCGGGCACCACTGCTTTTCATGAGCTGCTGCTGTGCCCTTCATCCTCCTCCAGTCTCAATAAACCTGGCTAATTAGCATCCTGACCACTCAATTAATTAGGCAGTACACTTAATTATGACAAACTACATTATCCAATATAGCCCTGAGTCCAATGGACATTAGTGTTGGGTTATGTTCGGTAACAATTTGATTTGAGAGGGAGTTTATTGACCAGAAAAGACATATGATGAGATTAAAATAATCAGTAGAACTAGCACAGTGCTATCGGCTTGTCGTAGCCAAGGGCTGGGGTTATAAAGAGAGGGAGCCTGATCAAATTAGCTGCTTCATTCTCATTAAGAGGCTTCTGCGTAAACGGAGAGGGACAGCGGATGGAGAAGGGGAGGCAGGGGCAGCCGAGCAAGGAGGGCGCTTTGGAAGGCGGCCCAGGGAAGGGGTGGGCAAGGGGAGGGAGGCCACTGCTCTCCCTGGCTCTTCGGGGCCTAAAGGAAACACTTTCTGTTAGGAGGAGCAATGCAGGTACAGTGAGGAAGGTGCTGCTGGATCTCCAGACCAAAGGTCCATCTGGGCAGCCTCCCTCCAAAGAGGTCAGCAATGGCTCCTCCCGACAATCCGTTTATTGCACTTTCATCATGGTTTGTGTGTGCAGAGGTTAGATGAATAGAATAGAATAGAATAGAATAGAATAGAATAGAATAGAATAGAATAGAATAGAGTGGTACCTCGGGTTAAGTACTTAATTTGTTCCAGAGGTCTGTTTTTAACCTGAAACTGTTCTTAACCTGAAGCACCACTTTAGCTAATGGGGACTCCTGCTGCCGCTGTGCCACAGGCGCACGATTTCTGTTCTCATCCTGAAGTTCTTAACCCGAGGTACTATTTCTGGGTTAGCGGAGTCTGTAACCTGAAGCGTCTGTAACCTGAAGCGTATGTAACCCAAGGTACCACTGTAGAATAGAATAGAATAGAATAGAATAGAATAGAATAGAATAGAATAGAATAGAATAGAATAGAATATTTATACCCCGCCCATCTGGCTGGGTTTCCCCAGCCACTCTGGGCAGCTTCCAACAGAGTGTTAAAATACAGTGGTCTGTTAAACATTAAAAGCTTCCCTAAAGAGGGCTGCCTTCAGATGTCTTCAAAAAGTCTGGTAGTTGTTGTTCTCTTTGACATGTGATGGGAGGGTGTTCCACAGAGCGGGTGCCACCACCGAGAAGGCCCTCTGCCTGGTTCCCTGTAACTTGGCTTCTCGCAGTGAGGGAACCGCCAGAAGGCCTTCAGAGCTGGACCTCATTGTCCAGGATGAACAATGGGGGTGGAGACGCTCCTTCAGGTCTACTGGACCAAGGACATTTAGGACTTTAAAGGTCAGCACCAACACTTTGAATTGTGCTCGGAAACCTACTGGGAGCCAATGTAGGTCTTTCAAGACTGGTGTTATGTGGTCTTGGTGGCCGCTCCCAGTCACCAGTCTGGCTGCCGCATTCTGGATTCGTTGCAGTTTCCAGGTCACCTTCAAAGGTAGCCCCACACAGAGCGCATTGCAGTAGTCCAAGCAGGAGATAACCAGAGCATGCACCACTCTGGCGAGACAGTCCCCGGGCAGGAAGGGTCTCAGCCTGTGTACCAGGTGGAGCTGGTAGACGGCCGCCCTGGACACAGAATTAACCTGTGCCTCAATGGACAGCTGTGAGTCCAAAATGACTCTCAGGCTGCGCACCTCGTCCAAAAGCATAATGCTGGTGGCCAACAAAAGAGGTTCAAAGACTCTTGCAAGGCAAATCTTTAAAAATATAGTATAAACGCAGAAAACTGGGAAACACTGGCTTGCAAGCACTCCAATTGGAGAACAGCCTTTACCAAAGGTGTCATGGGTTTTGAAGACACTTGAACTCAGGTCCTAAACTGGTATCAAAAGATCTGTAACTGATCTTTACTGAGCTGTTTTCAGGGGGATTATACAACATAAGAACATTAGAAGAGCCTGCTGCATCAGGCCAATGGCCCATCTAGCATCCTGTTCTCACAGGGGCCAACGAGATGAATGTGGGATGCCTGCGAGCATTATCCAAGCACAAGAGCCCTCTCCCCTCCTCTGGATCCTGTAGGATGTAACATAAGCAGTCAAGTACAACCCTTCCTGTTTGCCCAGGGTGGACACGCAGGGGGGTGTTACTCCAGTTCAAAACGACCTTGACAGATTAGAGAACTGGGCCAAAACAAACAAGATGAATTTTAACAGGGAGAAATGTAAAGTATTGCACTTGGGCAAAAAAAATGAGAGGCACAAATACAAGATGGGTGACACCTGGCTTGAGAGCAGTACATGTGAAAAGGATCTAGGAGTCTTGGTTGACCACAAACTTGACATGAGCCAACAGTGTGACGCGGCAGCTAAAAAAGCCAATGCAATTCTGGGCTGCATCAATAGGAGTATTGCATCTAGATCAAGGGAAGTAATAGTGCCACTGTATTCTGCTCTGGTCAGACTTCACCTGGAGTACTGTGTCCAGTTGTGGGCACCACAGTTCAAGAAGGACACTGACAAACTGGAACGTGTCCAGAGGAGGGCAACCAAAATGGTCAAAGGCCTGGAAACGATGCCTTATGAGGAACGGCTTGTTTAGCCTGGAGAAGAGGAGGTTAAGGGGTGATATGATAGCCATGTTCAAATATATAAAAGGATGTCACATAGAGGAGGGAGAAAGGTTGTTTTCTGCTGCTCCAGAGAAGCGGACACGGAGCAATGGCTCCAAACTACAAGAAAGAAAGAAGATTCCACCTAAACATTAGGAAGAACTTCCTGACAGTAAGAGCTGTTCGACAGTGGAATTTGCTGCCAAGGAGTGTGGTGGAGTCTCCTTCTTTGGAGGTCTTTAAGCAGAGGCTTGACAACCATATGTCAGGAGTGCTCTGATGGTGTTTCCTGCTTGGCAGGGGGTTGGACTCGATGGCCCTTGTGGTCTCTTCCAACTCTATGATTCTATGATTCTATGATTCTATGATTCCTGTCACACCTGGTCTGGAGCTTCCTCCCTCTGCATGTGACCAGGTAGGTGGGTGTGACCCTGGGAGACCCCATAAGAGGAGCTGCTCACGCAGCCATCTTTCTCTTTTGACTCTTCTTCCTCTTCCTTTCTCGCCCTGATCTGGCCACAGTGATCCCTGCGATGGTCACCTCCAGGCTTGATTATTGTAACTTGCTCTACGTGGGGCTGCCCTTGAGACTGACCCAGAAACTCCAGCGGGTGCAGAATGCCACAGCGAAGGCTCATTACGGGGTCCTCGCTGCGGGATCACATTCACCCAGTGCTATACCAGCTGCACTGGCTCCCGGTGGAATGCAGGATCAGGCTCAAGGTGCTGGTTTTAGCCTTTAAAGCCCTATATGGCCTAGGACCCTCGTACCTACGGGACTGCCTCTCCTGGTATGCCCTGCGGAGGACCTTAAGGTCCACAAATGACAACATTCTGGAGGTCACAAGGTGGTTAGATTGGTCTCAACTAGGGCCAGGGCCTTTTCAGTACTGGCCCAGACTGGTGGAACACTCTGTCACAAGAGACTAGGGCCCTGTGAGACTTGACATTTTTCCACAGGGCCTGCAAGACAGAGCTGTTCTGCCTGGCCTTTAGTTTTGATTTATGGGCTACTTTTAAAATGAGGCTGCTTTTTAAATTGCATTTTAACCTGTATTTTAAATTGGGGTTGTTGTTTTTTGTCCCCATTCCATTGTAATTTTACTGGTGTTAGCTGCCCTGAGCCCGGCTTTGTCAGGGGAGGGCGGGGTATAAATAAAAATTATTATTATTATTATTATTATTATTATTATTATTATTATTATTAATGCCATGCTCTCTTGATACTGATGTATTTTGCTGTCTGCTGGCTCTCAGCTACCAGGACATGGGCTTATTCCCATATGGGATGAACTCAAACCCTCTTCTATAACTCTAAGCTAAAGCTTGCCTTCAGGGATCCAGCTGTGAACTGAATGTTCACTTACTTTTACTCAATTACTTTTAAAAGAAGCTTCTTGTGTCTTTATTCTATTCAGGGTACTTACCAGGAACCAAACCCAATCTGAACAAAGCCAGATTGGATTGCTTAAGTAAAGAGATTCAAACAAATCTCTAACTAGCTTCCTGCTATATGCAAAATATGGTCTGAAACTCAACATCAAAAAAACGAAGATCATGGCCACTGGTCCCATCACCTCCTGGCAAATAGAAGGGGAAGAAAGGGAGGCAGTGAGAGATTTTACTTTCTTGGGCTCCATGATCACTGCAGATGGTGACAGCAGCCACGAAATTAAGAGACACCTGCTTCTTGGGAGGAAAGCAATGACAAACCTAGACAGCATCTTAAAAAGCAGAGACATCACCTTGCCAACAAAGGTCCGTATAGTAAAAGCTATGGTTTTCCCAGTAGTGATGTATGGAAGTGAGAGCTGGACCATAAAGAAGGCTGATCGCCGAAGAATGGATGCTTTTGAATTCTGGTCTGGAGGAGACTCTTGAGAGTCCCACGGACTGCAAGAAGATCAAACCTCTCCATTCTGAAGGAAATCAGCCCTGAGTGCTCACTGGAAGGACAGATCCTGAAGCTGAGGCTCCAATACTTTGGCCACCTCATGAGAAGAGAAGACTCCCTGGAAAAGACCCTGATGTTGGGAAAGATTGAGGGCACAAGGAGAAGGGAACGACAGAGGACGAGATGGTGGGACAGTGTTCTTGAAGCTACCAGCATGAGTTTGACCAAACTGTGGGAGGCAGTGGAAGACAGAAGTGCCTGGCGTGCTCTGGTCCATGGGGTGACAAGACTAAATGACTAAACAACAACAACAAAAGGTTTACTCTATAACAATATTTTTAGAAGAGCAATTGCCATCCCTCGCTGTCTCTCAGGGTGGCTTTGTAAACTAGGGAAAGTCTCTAGGAATCTGCCCCCTTTCCCCGCCATCATGGGGAACCAATGGCCCTGATAAGGAAAGGGGTTGGGATGGAGTTTTTTTTGCATATTCTTTTCCAGTTGTCTAATTTTTAGTCCTCTATCCTGTTGACTTAAAGTAGGTCTTTGTGCAAACCCTCAGTGAGAAGTGGTTTCCAAAACTAGGAAAGGGAGATAGAGGGTTCAAATACAAGGGTTTTTTTGGGGGGGGGGCAGTCAGTCAACTCTCTTCCTGTTGCTCATCCACATCCAGCACAGACAGCGGGTGGCTTGAAAACAAAAGCATCTTTAGACCCAGGCATCTATTTATTTATTTAAAGCACACTGACTGACCTAAGAACACTCTGGGCAGTGAACAAAGTTTTCGCTTCATTTCACTCTTTATGCTAGTTTTGGAGGGTTTCCTCTTACCTTTAAATTGTATTTATATACCACTTAATCAACCAGAAATACAGATTCAGAAAATGAATATTGGGGGTGAAATTCCACAGAGCATAAATAAAGCCATACAGAAATAAGTGGCTGGGCCATGAAACATGGAATGCCGGCTTGGACAGAAAGGTTTTCATCAAGCATCTACAACTCGCTCTTGTTGCTGCTTGCCTAATATCAATTTGCAGGATGTCCTACAATACCCAAAGCCCAACTCTTGGTGATGGCAGAGCAGATCTCAGGGGTGGGGGAATTCCCCTTGCGGGGTTTAAGCATGGAGCTCAGCCTACATTCCCAGTTGGTCAGACTTCATTCAGTAAAGGGTACGCAAGTCTATTTCTATTAGGATACACACTCTGTCTCTTTGGCGATCCCTTGTAGCCGAGTAAGATTGTCTTCCATAAACACGGTTTTCACAGTGAGTCTGTAAGTGGTTGTGGAGGCCAATTCTGGATCCACACATCCTTCCACAGTGGGGACATGGGTTTCTGGACAGGAGTTGATCACGGTGTGGATTTGCCAAGCGTGCCATCCTCTTGGCACATTTCTCCCTTGCGTCCTGAGTTCAAGTGTCTTCAAAGCCCATGACACCTTTGGTAAAGGCTGTTCTCCAACTGGAGCACTCGCAGGCAGGTGTTTTCCAGTTGTCAGTGTCTATTTATACCTTATATGAACTTAGTTTTCACTTTAACAGCCTGCCATTGTTGTTGTTTAGTCGTTTAGTCATATCCAACTCTTCCTGACCCCCTGGACCAGAGCCCGTCAAGCACTCCTGTCTTCCATTGCCTCCCGCAGTTTGGTCAAACTCATGTTGGTCACTTCGAGAACACTGTCCAACCATCTCGTCCTCTGTCGTCCCCTTCTCCTTGTGCCCTCCATCTTATCCAACATCAGGGTCTTTTCCAGGGAGTCTTCTCTTCTCATGAGGTGGCCAAAGTCTTGGAGCCTCAGATTCAGGATCTGTCCTTCCAGTGAGCACTCAGGGCTGATTTCCTTCAGAATGGAGAGGTTGGACCCACACTGGAAGAATGGCAGATGCAGCTGATGGACTATATGCAACTGGCCGAGATGACTGGCAGAATCCGAGACCTGGGAGAAGAGAGGGTTGAAGAAGACTGGAAGAAATTTAAGATTTATTTACAAAAATATTATAATTTGGTTGAATGTTAAGAAGGATGCTAGATCATAAATAATTGTCCACCACTAAATTAGATTTGAATTCGATGATAAGTGAGACTAAGGAAAATATAAACCTTTTGGAGAATTGCTAGATTATACTTAAATGAGCGGATATAAGATTGTAAACAAGATGATAATTTGCTTGAAAAAACTTTTTAACGATGCGGGTGGGAGCGGGAGACGTGAGGGAGTCCAAAGAAGTGATGAAATTATGTTATGATATAAGTAATGTTGTTTATTATTTATGCATTTGTATTCGAAAATTTTAATAAATATTTATATATTTAAAAAAAACAGAATGGAGAGGTTGGATCTTCTTGCAGTCCATGGGACTCTCAAGAGTCTCCTCCAGCACCAGAATTCAAAACATAATAGCCAGCCATTAGTTCCCCCTTTAACTGTTTTTTACCAGTCGCGTTCTTGCTTACGTGACACTGGTCTCACTGATGACAACCTTCCTGATGACCGTGGTGTCTGGGTAGGAAGGCAAGTGACTAAAGCAGTCCTCCAGCAGAACAGGGGTCCCAGGTTGTTTGAGGTCTTATATGCTAACACAATGACCCTAAACCTGGCCCAGAAGCAGGTCTTTCTTCCAGCTGTGGTGTGACATGGCCACTCCAGGAAACAGCCTAGTCATCCCTCACTGCAGCTTCCAGACCTGGGAAAAGGGAAAACATTCAACTCGAATCGGATTCGAAGGCGGCCCTGTCTCTTTTGTACTTTCTGAAACAACACACTAACAAAAACGCCGATAGCGTCACATCTCTGAATTTTGCAATGCAGAATTCTGGCCCAGTAATGTGTGCCAAAGGGACACAGGTGGCGCTGTGGTCTAAACCACTGAGCCTTGGGCTTGCTGATCAGAAGGTCGGCAGTTCGAATCCCCGCGATGGGGTGAGCTCCCGTTGCTCAGTCCCAGCCCCTGCCAACCTAGCAGTTTGAAAGCACGTCAAAGTGCAAGTAGATAAATAGGTACCCCTATGGTGTTTCCGTGCACTGCTCTGGTTTCACCAGAAGCGGCTGACTCATGACAGAAAAACTGTCTGTGGACAAACATCGGCTCCCTCAGCCAGTAAAGCGAGATGAGCGCCACAATCCCAGATTCGTTCGTGACTGCACTGAACTGTCAGGTGTCCTTTAACTTTACCTTTTTAATGTGTGCGAAAAATGCAAATACTTCCTAAAATACATCTATTGGTGAATTCGACAGAATGCATTGTTTAAGGGCTTTTTGAAACTGTCTGCATTAGGGGAAAATTGCATTCGGAAATTGGTGTGCCTTAGGAGAACTTTGCACTGAAACGCTGATCGATTTTCACCCGTGCTTTTAAAAAATAAATAAATCGCTGGCGTGAAAAAGTAGAGAACTGAACTGAAGACGGGGAAAAGAAGAATTAGTGAAAGCGAAACTGTCACCGTGAGAACAAGATGGTGGACTAGATGGGCCTCCACATTCATGAGAGTGACTTTTTAAAAAATCAGCAAAATGAATGGGGGATTTTTGTTGTTGTTTTTTTTAAGTAGAGCAGTCTTAAAAGTCATTTTTAGGAAATGTGCAAGGTGGGAACCCAAGGAGAACAGAAATCCAACGAAGGCTAGATGGGACGCAAGGCCAGGTCAGTGATGGGGCAGCACTGGTATGAATATGAGTTGATGAATGAATGTAGGACTCTCTTTCTCTCCCCCCTTGCTCCCCCCCCCCACCTTCCACCCCTCTGAGAATGCAAGGGATTAAGTTTGCCCAGAGTTACGTCTCAGGCATCAGGCGTCAGATACAATTACTCACCCGCTGCATCATAATTACTGCAAATGGTCCATTAAAGGAAAATTATCATCAATATGATATTATCAGACAGTGGGTAAATGAATAAAGGAAAGTGCTTATTCTCCCATTGTCCTGTTAATAGAGACATCTTTGAAATTGATAATGGGGAGAATGCGATAGGCTCTCTTGGATGCTGCAGTCGAGGTTCTAGTGACACCTAGGGCAGAAAAGGGAGACAGGAAGCAGCTCAGGGTGTCTCGGAAAGGAGGCGAGGGAAGTGGAGGCGGCCAGGAGGAATAAATGTAAAGGTCGTGCAAAAGGGCAACATGAACATGGTGTGCGTGAGCACGCTCCTCTTGGAGAAAAGTTAATTAGCCGGGAAAGCTCAAAGCACACATTACGAGGAAGTGTGCTGCGATTCCTTTCTCTGACCCAGCCAGACCAGAGCAGCCTGGAATACCTGAGTGGGAGATCATAGACTCGTAGAATTGCAGACTTGGAAGAGACCAACTAGGGCCATCCAGTCCAGTCCAATGCAATGCAGGAATCTCATCATCTAGATCATAAATGACAGGTGGTCACCCAACCTTCTGACCTAGTCCGTTCCACTGTCAAACAGCTCTTACTGTCAGAAAGTTCTTCCTGATGTTGGGTCGGAATCTCCTGCTTGGCAAATCCACACCGTGATCAACTCCCACCCGGAAACCAATGCCCCCACTGTGGAAGGCCGTGCAGATCCAGAATTGGCCTCCAATCACTTACAGACTCATTGTTTAAAAAGTGTTTATGGAAGTCCATCTTACTTGGCTACGAGTGATCGCTAAAGAAAGAAGAAGAAGTGGAAATAACTTTGGAACATAGGAAACCTCCCTATGCTCATAGAATCATAGATTTGTAGAGCTGAAAGGGCGCTGTGGGTCATCTAGTCCAACCCCCTGCAATGCAGGAATCTCAGCTATAGCATCCATGACAGATGGCCACCCAAACTCTGCTTCAAAACCTCCAAGGAAGGCGAGCCGACCACCTTCTGAGGGGGTCCATTCCGAGTCCTACCCTCCAGAACAGCAGAAAACAAGCTTGCTCCATCTTCCATATACCAACCCTTGAGATATTTGGAGATGGCTATGGTATCTCCTCAAGGGATGCGGGTGGCACTGAGCCTAGGGCTTGCCGATCAGAAGGTCGGCGTTCAAATCCCCGTGACGGGGTGAGCTCCCGTTGCTCGGTCCCTGCTCCTGCCCTCCTAGCAGTTCAAAAGCACGTCAAAGTGCAAGTAGATAAATAGGTACCGCTCTGGCGGGAAGGTAAACGGCATTTCCATGCGCTGCTCTGGTTCGCCAGAAGCGGCTTAGTCATGCTGGCCACATGACCCGGAAGCTGTACGCCGGTTCCCTCGGCCAATAAAGTGAGATGAGCGCCACAACCCCAGAGTCAGCCACGACTGGACCTAATGGTCAGGGGTCCCTTTACCTTTATGGTATCTCCTCTGAGTCTCCTGTTTTCCAGGCTAAACATACCCAGTTCCTTCAACCATTCCTCATAAGGCTTGGTTTCCAGACCCTTGATCGTCTTGGTAGCCCTCCTCTGCACATATTCCAGCTTGTCAATATCCTTTTTACACTGTGGTGCCCAGAACTGGACACAGGACTCCAAGTGTGGTCTGACCAAGGCAGGATAGAGTGGTCCTGTCACTTCCCTTAATCTGGACACTAGACTTCTGTTGATGCAGCCTAGAATAGCATTAGCGTTTTTTGCTGCTGCATCACACTGTTGACTCATGTTTAGCTTGTGGCCCACCAAGACTCCTAGATCCTTTTCACAGGTACTGTTAGTGAGCCAGGTATCCCTCATCTTCTATTTGTGCATCTGCTTCTTCTTGCCTAAGTGTAGAAGTTGCTTAACAATTTCCTTGCTGTTCATTTCTCAGTTCAGAATAACTTTCCCCCCCTCCCTGTCTTCTTGGTTTTGAGAAAAGACGAGTAAGAGGTGACATGATAGAAGGTTATAAAATTATGCCCAGCATGGAAAAGGTGGATAGAGAAAAGTTTTTCTCCCTCTCCCATATCATGGACTTCCAATTAAACTAGGGTTACCAGACGTCCCCGGTTCCCGGGGACATTCCCCGGATTTATAAATCTGTCCCTGGATAAATTCCGTCCCCGGAATGTCCCCAGATTTGCAAATCTGTCCCCGGGAATCATGACAGTGGCAGCCTCAGCAGCCTGGAGCCAGCCTGGTAGCGCAGTTGGCTCTGGCTGACTTCAGGAACGGCTTGCTGCCATGGCGCTCGCTATTTTTCCTCGCCGGAAGTCCCCATATGATGTGTTGCGCACAAGACACGTTATATAGGGACTTCTGGTGAGGTAAAACGGCGGGCGCCACGGCAGCGAGAAGCTCCTGAAGCCAGACAGAGCCAACTGCGCTACCAGGCTGGCTCCGGGCTGCTGACTGCTGCTGCCGCCACCACTGCCAAAGGGGAACCAGGGACGTCCAGCAGTACAGATCTCCTGCCCCCTTCCCCCTTTGTTTTGACTGATTGGGGGAGGCTTGGGAGTCGCAGTTGGCTGGCCGTTGCCCAGTTTTTAAAAAACTCTGTGCATTTATGTTTCACAGGGTGCGAAAGAAGGGTTTTGCACCTTTATACAATATGCATCTGTATAGTTAAAGCCATGGTTTTCCCAGTAGTGATGTATGGAAGTGAGAGCTGGACCATAAAGAAGGCTGATCGCCGAAGAATTGATGCTTTTGAATTATGGTGCTGGAGGAGACTCTTGAGAGTCCCATGGACTGCAGGAAGATCAAACCTCTCCATTCTGAAGGAAATCAGCCCTGAGTGCTCACTGGAAGGACAGATCCTGAAGCTGAGGCTCCAAGACTTTGGCCACGTCATGAGAAGAGAAGACTCCCTGGAAAAGACCCTGATGTTGGGAAAGATGGAGGGCACAAGGAGAAGGGGATGACAGAGGATGAGATGGTTGGACAGTGTTCTTGAAGCTACGAACATGAGTCTGACCAACTGCGGGAGGCAGTGGAAGACAGGAGGGCCTGGCATGCTCTGGTCCATGGGGTCATGAAGAGTCAGACACGACTAAATGACTAAACAACAACAACAACAATATGCATGTGTGCTTGGGCCCAGGGTCTTCTGCCTCACCATCCTCACTACTGACTCCCTGTTGCTTCTCAGCTTCAAAAAAAAAAAAAAAAAAAAAAGGGTCCCCATATTCATTGAAAAAAATCTGGTAACCATCAATTAAACTGAATATCTGACGTTTTAGGACAGATTTTAAAAAGTACTCCTTCACACAGCACATAGGCAAACTATGGAACTCACTGCTGCTGGAAGCCACAGGAGGAATCATAGAATCATAGAACCATAGACCACAAGGGCCATCGAGTCCAACCCCCTGCCAAGCAGGAAACACCATCAGAGCACTCCTGACATATGGTTGTCAAGCCTCTGCTTAAAGACCTCCAAAGAAGGAGACTCCACCACACTCCTTGGCAGCAAATTCCACTGTTGCTCTTGCGCTTGGTTTCCCAGAGGCATGTGTCCAGCCACCGTGAGGACAAGATGGGCCATTGGCTTGACCCAGAAGCCTTTGCTTGCATTCTTATGTTCCTGAGCACTTGCTGGCGCCAAGCCTGAGCCAGCCTCCTGGCCTCTAGCATCCTCAGCCGCAAGTTATGTTTCTTATAAGGCAGTTTAGGAGAGTGAAGAAGGTCGCCGGCGATTCATTTCACAGCTGTAGTGGGATTAGCACAGCTGGCGTGATGGGGTAAGCCATCCTGTTTTATCTCTTTCAAACACTCTTGCTAATTCAGCAAAGAGCAGTGGCCAGCAGCGCCTCCTGGCCTAATCGCTGTATCATTCGCACCGGCGGAAAGAAACAGGAATGTTCACCTGCCCCTCCTCTCCCGGCTTGTGCTCACCTCCCTGCTTCACAGCTAGCTGGCTGCCTGGCTGGCATTCTTCTTTGGGCAGATTCAGCCACCCTTGGTTTTGGATCAGAAGATGCCTTGCGAAGCCTGCTCAGACATTTGGAATATCGATGTACCTTTTGACCTGTCTTTAGTTTATTCCTGATTTCGGGGTTTTTTAAAAAATGTTTTAGAATGTTGGTTTAAACTCTTCGTGCAAATATTTCAGCATTTTGTTCTCCGTGAGTTTTTCTTTCTAACAGTCAAGCGGTGTATCTGTGTGATGAAATAAAATAAAGTTGGAGGATGGATGGTGGCCAACAGATTGAGGTTGAATCCTGACAAGACAGAAGTACTGTTTTTGGGGGACAGGAGGCGGGCAGGTGTGGAGGACTCTCTGGTCCTGAATGGGGTAACTGTGCCACTGAAGGACCAGGTGTGCAGCCTGGGTGTCATTTTGGAGGCACAGGTCAATTCTGTGTCCAGGGCAGCTGTCTACCAGCTCCATCTGGTATGCAGGATGAGACCCTCCCTGCCCGCAGACTGTCTCGCCAGAGTAGTGCATGCTCTAGTTATCTCCCGCTTGGACTACTGCAATGCGCTCTACGTGGGGCTACCTTTGAAGGAGACCCGGAAACTACTACTAATCCAGAATGTGGCAGTTAGACTGGTGACTGGGAGCAGCTGCTGAGACCATATAACACCAGTCTTGAAAGACCTACATTGGCTCCCAGTACGTTTCTGAGCACAATTCAAAGTGTTGTTGCTGACCTTTAAAGCCCTAAACGGCCTTGGTCCAGTATACCTGAAGGAGTGTCTCCACCCCCATCATCCAGTCCAAACACAGAGGTCCAGTTCCAAGGGTTTTCCGGCAGTTCCCTCCCTGCAATAAATGAAGTTACAAGGAACCAGGCAGAGGGCCTTCTTGGTGGTGGCACCCGCCTCCTGTCAGATGACAAGGAGCTTCACAATCTTCCAATATACCTGAAGGAGCATCTCTATCCCCATCGTTCAGCCCAGACACTGAGGTCCTCTGTGATGGCCTGGGATCCCGATTCAGAGGCTGAACCGGAGGAATCCCAGCCTGCACAGGAGTCCCCGCCTCCAGGGCCGGCTGAACTGGGGCAGGGCCTTGATTCTGAAGCGCCTGCACCTGTGCCGGATCCTCAGGAGCAGGCACCAGGTGATTCCACTCTGGCTCCAGAGGTGGTTGAGGACTCAGTGCCTGCAGGTGAGTCTCCCCCTGGGCCCAGTAACCCTTTAGCCTCTCCTGAACTGCAGGGGCTCAGGACAGAGAGGCGAAGGGAACTGGTTTCTCCCAGGAGGAGTGCTCGCCTTAAGGCCAGGAGAGGCGGGTCTCCTGGGGGCCGGGACCGCCCCTGGCCTCAGAGAAGATAAAGGCCAGTCAGCCCGGTCCCAGGTTGTGGGAGCAACGTCGTTGTTGAGTACCTGTTCCTGCCCGGACCTAGACCTGACTCTCCAGTGTTCCTGTCCCCGCCCGGCTTCCTGCTTCGGACCTCGCCCGGCTCCTTGTGGACTGTTTCCAGGCTAGTGACCCAGGACCGGACTTTGACTACGCCAACGGTAACCCTTCCCCCGGGACCAGCACATCCTCCTCTGAGGGCCTTCTGGCAGTTCCCTCACTGCGAAAGGCCAAGTTACAGGGAAGCAGGCAGAGGGCCTTCTTGGTAGTGGCACCTGCCCTGTGGAACACCCTCCCACCAGATGTCAAAGAGAAAAACAACTACCAGACTTTTAGAAGAGATCTGAAGGCAGCCCTGTTTAGGGAAGCTTTTAATGTTTAATAGACTATTGTATTTTAATATTTTGTTGGAAGCCACCCAGAGTGGCTGGGGAAACCGAGCCAGATGGGCAGGATATAAATAATAAATTAGTAGTAGTAGTAGTAGTAGTAATAATAATAGTACTCCCCTGACATTTTCTTCAACTTGTTGCTGGTCAGTAGAGATGAGCCAGAGTTTAGTGCAGTCCGGATTGCACTCTGATCCAGAATGCACTGCTTTCAACATCCACCCAACAGGAACACTCCTCCAGATCTTTCTGATGGCTCTGTGAAATATCCCTCTCACCCAGTCATTCCTAGACTCACTGCCGCCCCTCTCGGAATCAAAATCCACATGCCGAACTCCAGGATGTGGGCAAGGGAGCTGCCCATCTCAGCTGATGCATCCCAGAACTCCCATATTAAAGCCTTAAGAGGGATTGTCTTAGTTAGAAGCTGAGTGGGGTTTTTCGCAGGTGACTTAGAATCATAGAATCATAGAATCATAGAGTTGGAAGAGACCACAAGGGCCATCGAGTCCAACCCCCTGCCAAGCAGGAAACACCATCAGAGCACTCCTGACATATGGTTGTCAAGCCTCTGCTTAAAGACCTCCAAAGAAGGAGACTTCACCACACTCCTTGGCAGCAAATCCCACTGTCGAACAGCTCTTACTGTCAGGAAGTTCTTCCTAATGTTTAGGTGGAATCTTCTTTCTTGTAGTTTGGAACCATTGCTCCGTGTCCGCTTCTCTGGAGCAGCAGAAAACAACCTTTCTCCCTCCTCTATGTGACATCCTTTTATATATTTGAACATGGCTATCATATCACCCCTTAACCTCCTCTTCTCCAGGCTAAACATGCCCAGCTCCCTTAGCCGTTCCTCATAAGGCATCATTTCCAGGCCTTTGACCATTTTGGTTGCCCTCCTCTGGACACGTTCCAGTTTGTCAGTGTCCTTCTTGAACTGTGGTGCCCACAACTGGACACAGTACTCCAGGTGAGGTCTGACCAGAGCAGAATACAGTGGCACTATTACTTCCCTTGATCTAGATGCTATACTCCTATTGATGCAGCCCAGAATTGCATTAGCTTTTTTAGCTGCCGCGTCACACTGTTGGCTCATGTCAAGTTTGTGGTCAACCAAGACTCCTAGATCCTTTTCACATGTACTGCTCTCAAGCCAGGTGTCACCCATCTTGTATTTGTGCCTCTCATTTTTTTTGCCCAAGTGCAATACTTTACATTTCTCCCTGTTAAAATTCATCTTGTTTGTTTTGGCCCAGTTCTCTAATCTGTCAAGGTCGTTTTGAAGTGTGATCCTGTCCTCTGGGGTGTTAGCCACCCCTCCCAGTTTGGACTTGTTCGGCTGAGAAGCATTGGCTGAGAAGCATCCTGCCTCTCCCACGTCAGTGAAGAATTGGGTCCCCCCTTCCTTGGCATAATTAGACGGAGGTAATTGAATAGTTTACAAAGAGTGTTGTTCATGCCTAGCAGGCTTCAGGCTTCGCTGCCCGAGGCTGGAGAGAGTGGATGGCATGCTCTCTGGTCCCATGGGAAAGGCAGCCTTACCAGTAGAACAATAAAAACATTGTTATTAACCCACTATCCTCCTGCCAGCCTCAACGGATCATGGAATTGTAGCGCTGGAAGGAGCCCAAAGGACCATCTAGACCTGTGGTTCCCAATGTGGGGCACACGCCAATTTGATTTTTAAGGGATTAGAGAATGAGTTATTAACAGTGAATGGCCTTTTAGGCTTACTCCATGTGAACAGGAGTTCACTTTTGGAATAATAAGAATTATATGTCACGGGGGGGGGGGGGCATCAGGATTTTAGAGATGCTTAGGTGAGGCATGGCCAAAAAAACATTGGGAACCACTGATCTGGACCAACTCCCTCCCTCAGCCCTGTTTGAAAGCACTGTCAAGTCCCCTTGAAACGGACCAGCCAAATACCGTAGATAAAAGAATTCTCTGTTACTGGTTTAGAGTTCAACAGATGGACAACACTAGGCTACCCAAAAAAATGCCTGATTGAGCTCTCGAATGGATTACCCCTTAAAAACTGGGTACATCACGCTGCCCAACTGATGGGCAAATATGACCTCTCAGTGACTGAGATTAAAGAACTTCCCTTATATTCCCAGAAAAATATATTTAAACGAACCATAAAGGCAGTGGCAACTAAAAATGATCTAAATTCTATGTACACATCTACATGCGCCCCATTATATTTTAAACTTAGAGAGGCCATGAACATACATCTTATTTCAATGAATTGACTTTTGCACAACTTCGGAAAGCTTTTACAGAGTTACGATTAAATACAATAAACTCTGCTTATAGAGAAGGGAGATACTGACTGATTGACTTGAAGCAGACCATTTGCACCTTTGTAAACAGGGTGTGGCGCTGTGGGTTAAACCACAGAGCCTAGGATTTGCCGATCAGAAGGTCGCCGGTTCGAATCCCTGCAACGGTGTGAGCTCCTGTTCCTCAGTCCCTGCTTCTTCCAACCAAGCAGTTCGAAAGCACGTAAAAGTGCAAGTAGATAAATAGGTACCGCTCCGGTGGGAATGTAAACGGCATTTCCGTGCGCTGCTCTGGTTCGCCAGAAGCAGCTTAGTCCTGCTGGCCACATGACCCGGAAGCTGTACGCCAGCTCCCTCGGTCAATAAAGCGAGATGAGCGCTGCAACCTCAGAGCTGGCCATGACTGGACCTAATGGTCAGGGGTCCCTTTACCTTTACCTTTAACAGGGATTTTGGGATTGCTGCAGTGGACGGCGACACATTTTTAAAAATACGAAACAGAAAAAACAGTGCCAGATTGGCAAGTAGGCTGCATTAGCTGTGTGGCTTGGGGGGGTTGGATTTTGTGAGAATCAAAGGCTGTTCCTGAGAGCCTTTCCTCTGATTCGAGGAAGGAATCTTAGAGATGGAAGGGACCCCGTGGGTCATCTGTTCCAACCCCCTGCAATGCAGGAATCTCAGCTGAAGCATCCATGGCAGGTGGCCAGCCAGCCTCTGCTTAAACACTTCCAAGAAAGCAGAGTCCACCACCTCTTTCTCTCTTTTTTAATTTTTTTATTCGAAATTTCAACATAACAATTTATCAAAGATACATCATCCTCATTCCTCCCCCCATTTCCCCTCCCCCCTGCCCCAGAAACAAAAGCCCAGCCTCCCACCCCCTCCCACAGACCTCCCTCAGCTCCTCTCTATGGTTTTTCAGCACTTGTTATTCTCTGCATATTATAAAATTGTAAAAATCCTTAATTTATCTATGTGTTGTTGTTTAGGTGTTTAGTCGTGTCCAACTCTTCGTGACCCCCTGGACCAGAGCACGCCAGGCCCTCCTGTCTTCCACTGCCTTCCGCAGTTTGGTCAAACTCATGCTGGTTGCTTCAAGAACACTGTCCCACCATCTCGTCCTCTGTCGTCCCCTTCTCCCTCCGCCCTCTGTCTTTCCCAGCATCAGGATCTTTTCCAGGGAGTCTTCTCTTCTCTTCTCATGAGGTGGCCAAAGTCTTGGAGCCTCAGCTTCAGGATCTGTCCTTCCAGTGAGCACTCAGGGCTGATTTCTTTCAGAATGGAGAGGTTTGATCTTCTTGCAGTCCATGGGACTCTCAAGAGTCTCCTCCAGCACCAGAATTCAGTTTCCCTGTTAGCCTTGTACAAAGACAAAAAGGAGAGACTCTGGTCATAAAGTTCTTTTATCAAGATGATCAATAAAGTTTCCTTCTAAGAAAAGAAAAAAGCAGGTAACTCATTTTTCTTCGCCAAAAAAAGGGGGCATGCTAAAACCTTTAGGCTCCAGACGTTCCCTGAAAAGGAAAGCAATGGTCTCTGCTTGGTGCCAGTTTAGTTGTAGCAACAGTTGGGTTGTGATCAGGAGTGCTTTAAGTAGGACCTTCTAGGGCTTCTATGCTTTTCTCTGTCAACACCAGGTCTAGAAACTTATTAAAGAAATTTCAGAGAAATGGCTGCATTAGCCTGTCGCAGCAAAATCAGCAGAGACTCCTGCGGCCCTTTAGAGACCAACAATTATTACGAAGTTTTCGTAGGCTGGAGTCTGCATCATTCAGATGCATCTTCAGCGGGGTGGAGTCAATGCATAATGCTGTTTGGGTGTCAGTGAAAAGCCATGTGATTTCAGAGGTGGCTCCTGGTATCTCTGGCAATACTGCAAAGGTTTCTGGGGTGCAGTACCCCACAGAGCCAGTGTGGTGTAGTGGTTAAGAGCAGTGGACTCGTAATCTGGTGAACTGGGTTCGTGTCTCCGCTCCTCCACATGCAGCTGCTGGGTGACCTTGGGCCAGTCACACTTCTCTGAAGTCTCTCAGCCCCACGCACCTCACAGAGTGTTTGTTGTGGGGGAGGAAGGGAAAGGAGAATGTTAGCCTCTTTGAGACTCCTTCGGGTAATGATAAAGCGGTATATCAAATCCAAACTCTTCTTTTTCAGTAAAATATCTTGTGCTGACCCTGGGAAGCAGGCAGCCAGTGGGATGCGGGGCTATGTCAGCATAGCAGGAGAGCAGGGAGTTAACTGCTGCCAAAGGATTTTCTTTGCAAAAAAAAAAAAGAGAGAAAAGAGAAGGAGCTTAATGCGCAGGAATTGCTGTCCCAGCTCCCCCTGTCCAATATCCTGTCTCTGAGAGTAGCCAGGACTAGCCACGGAGGAAGGTGTATAAAAAGAGTGCTTGTAATGGACACTTATCCAATATAACCTGCCAGTGGAGAGGAAGCCCTTTCCCAACCCCGGATAGTTCCTGGCTGGCTCATATCCTAAAGCACAAGAAAAAAAGGATTCCGCTTTAATGCATCTCTGCAAACATCACAGAGGGTTGGTCATTAGCGGAATCAGTCCAGAGCCCACAGGGCAAGCTGGCTTGCTACCCTAAGGGCTGCCCTGGGTCTCTGAAGCCACTTCTGTTCTGCAGGGAATTTGCGATTCCATCCTGCAAAGACTAGCGCTGAATAATAATAATAATAATAATAATAATAATAATAATAATAATAATTTGTTATTTATACCCTGCCCATCTGGCTGGGTTTCCCCAGCCACTCTGGGTGGCTTCCAACAAAGATTAAAAATACATTAAAATGTCACACATTAAAAACTTCCCTGAACAGGGCTGCCTTCAGATGTCTTCTAAAAGTCTGGTAGTTGTTTTTCTCTTTGACATCTGGTGGGAGGGTGTTCCACAGCGAGGGTGCCACCACCGAGAAGGCCCTCTGCCTGGTTCCCTGTAACTTGGCTTCTCGCAGGGAGGGAACCGCCAAGGCCCCTTTATTGGGGAACTCTGGTATCACCACCACAAAGGGGGGCGTGGGTCACCGCTTCACGCCCCGCCCCCTTTAGGAGGATAGACTAAAGGATTCTGCCCAAGGCCTGAAACCGCCAAAGTTGTGACGTTTTGCTACGGGAAAGGCAAAACCTGCCAGTGCAGGAAAATTCCTTTCCGGCCCTTCCACAGCAACCCTGACGTAGCAGCGCCCATGTACCTGTGGAGAAGAGGTTAACCTGCAAAAGAAGTCTTAACTGAGGGTGGGTAGGGTGGGAGAAGATCTGGAGCTGACTGACAATTCCCAGGTAAGATCCGCCCCCTATTGTGTGGGCAGGTAGTCCCTCCCCCTACCTGGCCTGATCACCTTGGCAACGCCTCCCCAGGTGGGCTTGGGCAACTGGCTGAAGAAGGCGGGGACCTCCAGGTATCCCACCTGGCGAAGGCAAAGCTAAGACTTGGCTAATGGTGCCACATAGGGTCCAGGGGGCTGCGTGCGACCACTCAAAGTGCGCCCCCCCATTTAATGTAGGGAGTGGTCATTGTTATCCCACAAATGTAAAAATAAGGCCCCCTTCTCTTTCCCCCCAATTTTTAAAATTAATTTTCCAATTTTATAACAAACATCAAAAAACAAACAAACAAACATAAATCCTAACTATAAAAATTCCATTTTTGTTAACATTGTTGGATGACTTCCACGAATCCCCCTGACTTTCTATGTATATCATTGTAACAGTTTCTATGTATATCATTGAGTTTCTATGTATATCATTGTAACAGTTTTCCAAAACTAATTTCTCTTAAAATTTACTTAATCAATTAACATCTTTCTTTCTTTTCATTTTAACGTTAGATATATTATTCTATAACTTCACATATTTAAATCCTAAGACAATCTGGTACTTGCAAGTATTTCTACTTAAATTATCTTAGCCTATTTAGCTAAATAGTCTTTAAATTTCATCCATTCCTCCTGGTACTCCTCCTCCTTCTGGTCGCGGACTCTTCCGGTCAGGTCGGCTAACTCCCAAAAGTCCATCATCTTCATCTGCCATTCCTCCACCGTTGGTACTTCTAATAAGGCCCCCTTCTCAACAAATTTGTTTTTATTATTATTATTATTATTATTATTATTATTATTATTATTATTAGGCTTTTTTCTTACATGTAGGTGTTTTCATTAAGATGAACTGCAATACCGTTACTAATAATAATATATTTTAGTGAGAAATGCAATGCGATGGCAGGGAAGACAGTAACCAGGTAACCAAGACTTAGGACACCTGGGCAGCCTCATTGATGCTGGAAGCCAGAGACCCGGCAAAAGGAGACTGACAGACAAGGCACAGAAAGGGTTATTGTTCTGGCTGCAACCTGCCTTTCCTTCCCGTGGTTTTTTGCGCTTCTCGGCAGTGAGCGTTGCCTGAAGGAGCGCGTCAGCTTTGCCAGCTCGCTGCCCCTTCCAGTCATACCAGCTGCTCCTTGTTCTTTTGCTGGCCTGGTCAGGCCTGGGGCAGGAGCAGGAGGATGAGGGGAGCTGCTATGATTGATGACAGCTTTGGAACTTGCTGACGTGGAGGCTTCAGCACCGAAGGAGCCGTCTGCTGAATGAGCAAGGGGGGGATGGACGCTGGACCGGGCCTTTGGCTCCCTTCAGCACATACAGACTCTTCGCATCCAGGCTATAGAAGCCACATGCACAGCGTTGGACGAAGGTGTCTGTTCCGACCCACCTTTGCCCTACGCAGCGCTGTTTCTGTTCCGCTGCAGCTCGGCTGCCCGTAAAAACTTCGCCGTTTGCAGCGGGCATTCACCTAATTATTTAAGTAACCCTTGTGCTGTTTTGCACCTTTCTTTTCGATGCAAAGGAAACACAGTGCAAAGGAAGAGGAATCCCAATTACATATCATTTGAGGAGGGTGCCTGAAATTCAGAGATTTACTGTCTCATGTGATTATGGCATTTCTTGAGATTACCGGGGCTGTAGATTTCTACCTGTAGATTTCCAAATCGTTGTGGCCATTGAATGAGAATGAAGATTTCATAGAATCATAGAATCATAGAATCATAGAGTTGGAAGAGACCACAAGGGCCATCGAGTCCAACCCCCTGCCAAGCAGGAAACACCATCAGAGTACTCCTGACATATGGTTGTCAAGCCTCTGCTTAAAGACCTCCAAAGAAGGAGACTCCACCACACTCCTTGGCAGCAAATTCCACTGTTGAACAGCTCTTACTGTCAGGAAGTTCCTCCTAATGTTTAGGTGGAATCTTTTTTCTTGTAGTTTGGAACCATTGCTCCGTGTCCGCTTCTCTGGAGCAGCAGAAAACAACCTTTCTCCCTCCTCTATGTGACATCCTTTTATATATTTGAACATGGCTATCATATCACCCCTTAACCTCCTCTTCTCCAGGCTAAACATGCCCAGCTCCCTTAGCCATTCCTCATAAGGCATCGTTTCCAGGCCTTTGACCATTTTGGTTGCCCTCCTCTGGACACGTTCCAGTTTGTCAGTGTCCTTCTTGAACTGTGGTGCCCACAACTGGACACAGTACTCCAGGTGAGGTCTGACCAGAGCAGAATACAGTGGCACTATTACTTCCCTTGATCTAGATGCTATACTCCTAGTGATGCAGCCCAGAATTGCATTGGCTTTTTTAGCTGCCGCGTCACACTGTTGGCTCATGTCAAGTTTGTGGTCAACCAAGACTCCTAGATCCTTTTCACATGTACTGCTCTCAAGCCAGGTGTCACCCATCTTGTATTTGTGCCTCTCATTTTTTTTGCCCAAGTGCAATACTTTACATTTCTCCCTGTTAAAATTCATCTTGTTTGTTTTGGCCCAGTTCTCTAATCTGTCAAGGTCGTTTTGAAGTGTGATCCTGTCCTCTGGGGTGTTAGCCACCCCTCCCAGTTTGGTGTCATCTGCAAATTTGATCAGGATGCCCTTGAGTCCATCATCCAAGTCGTTGATAAAGATGTTGAATAAGACCGGGCCCAAGACAGAACCCTGTGGCACCCCACTAGTCACTCTTCTCCAGGATGAAGAGGAACCATTGATGAGCACCCTTTGGGTTCGGTCAGACAGCCAGTTACAAATCCACTGAGTGGTAGCATAGTCAAGTCCGCATTTTACCAGCTTCTTTACAAGAATATCATGGGGCACCTTGTCAAATGCCTTGCTGAAATCAAGGTAGGCTACATCCACTGCGTTCCCTTCATCTAGCAGGCTTGTAATTCTGTCAAAAAACGAGATCAGGTTAGTCTGACATGACTTATTTTTCAGAAATCCATGCTGACTATTGGTGATCACAGTATTCCTTTCTAGGTGCTCACAGACTGTTTGCTTAATAATCTGCTCCAGAATCTTCCCTGGTATTGATGTCAGACTGACTGGGCGGTAATTATTTGGGTCCTCTCTTTCCCCTTTTTGAAAATAGGGACAACATTTGCCCTCCTCCAGTCTGCCGGGACTTCGCCTGTTCTCCAGGAATTCTCAAAGATGAGTGCCAGTGGTTCTGAGATCACATCTGCCAGTTCTTTTAATACTCTTGGATGCAGTTCATCTGGCCCTGGAGACTTGAATACATCTAAACTAGCCAAGTATTCTTGTACTATCTCCTTAGTTATTCTGTTATTTGCATACAGTTTACCAACGGCAAGGGCATCTTCTACAGGTCTAGAGCATTTGAGAGCAATATTTAATTGGAAGAACTGGAAATGGAAATGGAGATGGCCCGTGTTGGCTTGCTCGCCCCATGTCCAGAATGGAAATCAATCCAGCAAATGCAATTATTATTCATTATTATTTACTGGGCTTTTATTGGGCAACCCGGTCAGATGACCAGGGTACAAATAAATTGTTACTGTTAAAAATATGTAAACTCAAAGTGACTTCCAATATGATACAAAAAGAGGACGAGATGGTGGGACAGTGTTCTCGAAGCTACCAGCATGAGTTTGACCAAACTGCAGGAGGCAGTGGAAGACAGGAGGGCCTGGCGTGCTCTGGTCCAGGGGGTCACAAAGAGTCAGACACGACTAAGTGACTAAACAACAAAAAGTACCCCCTCGCCCCTGCAAATGTTGTTTTCTTTTTCCCCCCCTGTCTATTTCCTACATTTTCTCCTCCTTCTTAAGAAACAAGGACAATGGCTTTGGCAACAAATTGTGATGACGTCCAAACTAATGAAGTTATTATTATTTAAATGTTGCAGCGACCTCCTCACACCTCCCTTTTTTGTATTCCACTTCGATTGTTTCAGCAAATCCTTTCCATCTTCCTCAATTTTCTGTCCTATCATTTACCTTAACACATTCTAACATTATTTTTCCCTTTAATCCATTTACAATCTATTGTACTTAATTCTTTATAGCATTTCTGCTAAAGCCATGTAACTTCATTCCAACATCTTTCTAACATTCCTTAATTTAACAATATTTCTGTAGATAATCTTTAAATTTTTTCCAATCTTCTTCCACCAACTCTTCCACCTGGTCTCGGATTCTGCCAGTCATTTCCGCCAATTCCATGTAGTCCATCAACTTCAACTGCCACTCTTCCCGGGTGGGTACAACGTTAAAGCTGTTTAAAGCAGTTTAGAATCACCGAAATACAGCAGGTCCTTGAAATGTACACCTCAAGTGTCAAAAGGTCAAGTCAAGAGATGTGTCTTCAGCTGTGCAACAAAGGAGACTGTCGTACCTCTGTGGGAAGAGAGTTCCACAGTTTAGGGGCCGCCACAGAGAAGGCCCTGTCCCCCTGGGGCTACCCCCACCAAGACTTGGGGTGCAAAGGGACTGCCAGGAGGGTCCCCTCTCCCAATCTCAGCACCCAAGAAGGACAGTAGGGAATCAGAAGATTATAGGAGATTGTAAAGGTAAAGGTAAAGGGACCCCTGACAGTTAGGTCCAGTCGTGAACGACTCTGGGGTTGCTGCGCTCATCTCGCTTTATTGGCCAAGGTCAGCGGTTCAAATCCCCACGATGGGGTGAGCTCCCGTTGCTCGGTCCCTGCTCCTGCCCATCTAGCAGTTCGAAAGCACATCAAAGTACAAGTAGATAAATAGGTGCCGCTCCCGAGGGAAGGTAAACGGCGTTTCCTTGCGGTGCTCTGGTTCGCCAGAAGCGGCTTAGTCCTGCTGGCCACATGACCCGGAAGCTGAACGCTGGCTCCCTCAGCCAATAAAGTGAGATGAGTGCCGCAACCCCAGAGTCAGTCACAACTGGACTTAATGGTCAGGGCTTCCTTTACCTTTACCTTGCCTTTTCTCCAGACTGAACAGACCCAAATGCTACCCCTTTTCCTCAGCCCAGAACTCATACCACTGAGCCAACCTTATCAAGGGGCCTTCCAGGCATGCACAGAAACCAATCTAACATGGTTTGATGTGGACTCATGAACCTGTCGACTCCAAATGGGGCGACACGGGATTTTAAGGCTTCCGCCTTCTGCGCTCTCTCAAAATCGCCTTAGTCCTTCCTTCACTTTGGCAACACGGGCCATTAAAATCAGCTTTCCAGGAGCTGAAGAGGGCGCGTCAAAGCAAAACACATTGCCAAACCTGACCTGTTGGGACAACGCTCGGCTTCGTTATATACTTTCATCAAGCTAATCAATATACTCTTTGCCATTATTAAATTGTAAATGATCTTCCACTTCAGTGAGTGGAAGGTACCTCTGCACTGAAGTTTGGAAACCTGCAAGTCTATTTAAATGGAATCGATTAATTGGTTGCAAGACGGACGATTAATCAACCCAGCGCTAAGTGCTTGTGGGCAGAAGAGGCCAGGAAACTGCCTTAGAATCATATAATTGTTGAGCTGGAAGAGATCATCTGGTCGTTGTATGGAGTCCCACCATTGCTCCATCTAGCTAAGCATCGCCTGCAGAGATCTCTGCCTGTCCTTCATGGAGCATAGCTGTCAACTTACAGTTTTGAAAATAAGGGATCAGCAGCCAAAATAAGGGATCAACAATTACTTTGATAAAATACATATTTTGTTGCGTGCAAATGGCTTTAGATACCTGTTAGGTCCATAAATTACCATATAGCATATATTCAACACAAAAAACAGCAACAATTTGTTGTTGACAAAGGACAGCTGGACATAGAAAGGGCCCCATTACCTTCAGTAGCTTATTTAAGGGACATCATCAATAAGGGACAGCAGCGGGACATGGCGCTGGGATAAGGGACTGTCCCACCAAATAAGGGACGCTTGACAGCTATGTCACGGAGACGTCTTCTGGCTCACATCCTCGCTAGGGCAAACACCGCTCACGCAGGGATGTTGTGAGGAGAAAACGAGGGGAAGGAACAATTGCATGCACAGCACCTTGAGCAGCTTGGAGGAAATCCAAGATCTAGATCAGGGGTCCCCAAACTAAGGCCCACGGGCCGGATAAGGCCCCAGGGACTCGTTTATCCAGCCCACAGAGACCCCCGCCGCCCGCTGCCGCCGCCCACGCCTACCGGTGCTGCGCTGCGCGGCTGCCCACTTCCGGGTCGGAGGAGCACCGTGTTGCAGGAATTTATGTATAGGTTGGGGGTTTGCCCCTCCAGCAGATATTATGCACATGCAGCCCACTACCAAAATCAGCACAATCACTTTTGTGACTTTTTTGACTTGTCCCCACAAAACACTTCATCACAGTTTCTTCCTATCTATTCAAACAGCCTCTGCTGCACGATACCAAATTTAAGAATTCACTGATCAATGTATCTATGTACTGGCTCACTGGGAAAACTTCAGAAATTCATATAGACATGTGAGCTCAGCTACTCAGCAGCCCCTCTGCCTGAGTGATAATCCCTGGCCTCCTGATACCTGAGTGCCAGACAGGTGGCCATTCCAGAAATAACAAACCCAGATGATGACAAAAGGGTGTGATGAACTTGGCTGGGAAACAGGGAAACGTAAATATCTCTTTTGTGACACTTGATGGGTGTTTGGTGGAGGGCAAGGAGAACCATGGGGCAGGGTCCAGGATGCTCAGATTACTGCCACCAGACCGCCCCTTTCATGATGTAAACGTGATGTATGAGTGATGTAGTTTGGGGGGTGTAACATGGGGATTAGCAGCTAATAAAAGTTTGGGGGATCTTTGGTTCGGGGCTTCTACCTTGTTCCACCTTGTGGCAGGTGGGAGTCCTGTCGCGACAGTCTTCAACACAGACCAAGCCTACTGGCTGCTGTTTTGCTCTGGTATTCCTGGCTGGTGTCCTTGTTTTTTTGTCCAAGGGAGCCCTCAGATTTCTCCGTTAACAACCAGAAATAGCTTGTGTGCATGCGCAAGCGTTGTTTGGGCATGCACAAGCTTTATTTCTGCTGCACATCTGGGTCAGAGGAGGCTCATGCACATGCGCACAATCTATTTCGGGTGCTCCTCCGACCCGGAAGTGCGCCGGAAATAGTGCGTGCCCATGCGTATGGGCACATGCTTCCCCGCCCACTGGCCTGCCGTGCAATCGCTGCTGGAGACACCGGCCCGAGGCGCGGTAAGTTTGCTGACCCCTGATCTAGATGTAATAAAGAAATTTTGTTTGTGGCTTGCTGGGGTTATGAAGTGCTAAGAGCTGCCTATCTGGAAGAACATGCCCCCCCTGAAAAATATCTTTATGTATGTGACAACGGTGGCAAGGGTCTTAATAGCACAAGGATGGAAGAATGAGGAAATCCTGACTAAAGGACTGTGGGAAGAGAAATTGATGGACTACGCAGAATTGGCAAAATTGACACACAAACTACGTGACAAGGATAACTGTGATTTTCAAGATGAATGGGAATCCTTTACAAAGTACTTAAAGAAGCAACAAAATGGACTGGACTCTTTGGCAGGCTTTGAATAAACATTCACAAACTTTTTGTTGATAACACTCAAATAGATAAATTAAGGATTTGTACAGTTTTGTAACATGCAGAAAATAACATGTGTTGATAAACCAGAGAGAGGAGCTGAAGGAAGTCTGGAGGGTGGAGGGTGGGTTATGTTTTTGGGGAGGGGGGAGAGAAAAAACAGGGGGGGATTTAAGGATGATATGGGTTTTTTTAATAAAATGTGATGCTGAAATAATTAATAAAAAATAATTTAAAAAAGAACACGCCCCACCACCACCACTGAAGTGTGGAGGACTCAGGTCTCACCTGGCTAGGTAGGCTCAGGTACCCTCCTCGCCTCAGCCACCCCCCAGATCTGCAGTATGATCATCTTTGCGTTTTAGAGCATTCATGTCCCGCTCTTCAGCCAAAAGGTCTCACCAAGCAGCTCGCATGCAGGCCATTGAAATAAGGCAGTCTCCACCTTACGAAAGGCACGACACAAAAGGAAAAGGGGACAGGGAGGGAAGAGGGGGATATCAAACTCAGGTGCCAATTCTCAAAGTTAACCATACTGGCCTACCTCTTAGGACAGCTGAGCTAACATAAGCAAGAATAAATTAAATCTGGGGAGGTTTTTGTCTGGAAATCTAAACCAGCAACCTCAAGTCGCATATCTCAATATGAACGGTGGATTACACTTGCTTCTCACAGCCCATGCAAATGGGAATATGGGGATAACAAACCGTAATGGCACTGGCCCCCTTCATGGATCACTGCCTTGCCGTGGCGAAGGGGCTTGAATAACTCAAAGAAGCTATGAACTATGCCAAGCAGGGCCCCCAAGATGAACAGGTCATAGTGGAGAGTTTTGACCAAACGTGATCCACCTGGAGCAGGAACCGGCAAGCCATTCCAGTATCCCTGCCAAGAAAACTCCATGGACAAGGACAACAGGCATATAAAAGTTATGATGCTGGAAGATGAGCCCTTCAGGTCGGAAGGCGTCCAACATGCTACTGAGGAAGAGCGGAGGACAAGTACAAGTAGATTCAGAGCTGATGAAGCGGCTGGGCCAAAGCCGAAAGGACGCTCAGTTGCGGATATGCCTGGAAGCGAAAGGAAAGTCCAATGCTGTAAAGAAAAACTTAATATAGGAACCTGGAATGTATGAACCTGGGTAAGTTGGATGTGGTCAAAAATGAGATGGCAAGATATTCTCTGCAGCCAAAGATGGAGAAGCTCTATACAGTCAGCAAAAACAAGACCGGGAGCTGACTGTGGCTCCGATCATCAGCTTCTTATTGCAAAATTCAAGCTTAAACTGAAGAAAGTAGGAAAAACCACTGGGTCGGTAAGATACAATCTAAATCAAATCCCTTATGAATACACAGTGGAAGTGAGGAACAGGTTTAAGGATTTAGATTTGCTGGACAGAGTGCCTGAAGAACTATGGATGGAGGCTCGCAACATTATACAGGAGGCAGCAACGAAAACCATCCCAATGAAAAGGAAATGCAAGAAAGCAAAGTGGCTGTCCAACGAGGTCTTACAAATAGCAGAGGAGAGAAGGCAAGCAAAATGCAAGGGAGACAGTGAAAGATACAGGAAATTGAATGCAGATTTCCAAAAAATAGCAAGGAGAGACAAGAAGGCCTTCTTAAACGAGCAATGCAAAGAAATAGAGGAATGGGAAGAACCAGAGATCTGATCAAGAAAATTGGAGGTATGAAAGGAACATTTCATACAAAGATTACCATAATAAAGAACAAAAGTGGTAAGGACCTAACAGAAGCAGAAGACATCAAGAGGTGGCAAGAATACACAGAGGAATTATACCAGAAAGATATGGATGGCTCGTACACCCCAGGTAGTGTGGTTGCTGACCTTGAGCCAGACATCCTGGAGAGTGAAGTCAAATGGGCATTAGAAAGCACTGCAAATAACAAGGCCAGTGGAAGTGATGGTATTCCAGCTGAACTATTTAAAATTTTAAAAGATGATGCTGTTAAGTTGCTACACTCAATATGCCAGCAAGTTTGGAAAACTCAGCAGTGGCCAGAGGATTGGAGAAGATCAGTCTACATCCCAATCCCCAAGAAGGGCAGCGCCAATGAATGCTCCAACTACCGCACAATTGCACTCATTTCACAAGCTAGCAAGGTTATACTTAAAATTCTACAAGGAAGGCTTAAGCAGTATGTGGACCGAGAAGTCCCAGAAGTGCAAGCTGGATTTCGAAGGGGCAGAGGAACCAGAACCAAATTGCAAACATGCGCTGGATTATGGAGAAAGCTAGAGAGTTCCAGAAAGACATCTACTTCTGCTTCATTGACTATGCAAAAGCCTTTGACTGTGTCAACCACAGCAAACTATGGCAAGTTCTTAAAGAAATGGGAGTGCCTGATCACCTCATTTGTCTCCTGAGAAATCTCTATGTGGGACAAGAAGCTACAGTTAGAACTGGATATGGAACAACTGATTGGTTCAAAATTGGGAAAGGAGTACGACAAGGCTGTATATTGTCTCCCTGCTTATTTAACTTATATGCAGAATTCATCATGCAAAAGGCTGGGCTGGATGAATCCCTAGCCGGAATTAAGATTGCCGGAAGAAATATCAACAACCTCAGATATGCAGATGACACAACCTTGATGGCAGAAAGTGAGGAGGAATTAAAGAACCTTTTATTGAGGGTGAAAGAGGAGAGTGCAAAATATGGTCTGAAGCTCAACACCAAAAAAACGAAGATCATGGCCACTGGTCCCATCACCTCCTGGCAAACAGAAGGGGAAGAAAGGGAGGCAGTGAGAGATTTTACTTTTTTGGGCTCCATGATCACTGCAGATGGTGACAGCAGCCACAAAATTAAAAGACGCCTGCTTCTTGGGAGGAATAATAATAATAATAATAATAATAATAATAATAATAATAATAATAATTTTATTTATATCCCGCCCTCCCCAGCCGAAGCCGGGCTCAGGGCAGCTAGCAACAATAAAACAGTACAATGACAAACCTAGACAGCACCTTAAAAAGCAGAGACATCACCTTGCCAACAAAGGTCCGTATAGTAAAAGTTATGGTTTTCCCAGTAGTGATGTATGGAAGTGAAAGCTGGACCATAAAGAAGGCTGATCGCCAAAGAATTGATGCCTTTGAATTCTGGTGCTGGAGGAGACTCTTGAGAGTCCCATGGACTGCAAGAAGATCAAACCGATCCATTCTGAAGGAAATCAGCCCTGAGTGCTCACTGGAAGGACAGATCCTGAAGCTGAGGCTCCAAGACTTTGGCCACCTCATGAGAAGAGAAGACTCCCTGGAAAAGACCCTGATGTTGGGAAAGATGGAGGGCACAAGGAGAAGGGGTCAGACCTTACCTGGAGTACTGTGTCCAGTTCTGGGCACCACAGTTCAAGAAGGACACTGACAAACTGGAACGTGTCCAGAGGAGGGCAACCAAAATGGTCAAAGGCCTGGAAACGATGCCTTATGAGGAACGGCTAAGGGAGCTGGGCATGTTTAGCCTGGAGAAGAGGAGGTTAAGGGGTGATATGATAGCCATGTTCAAATATATAAAAGGATGTCACATAGAGGAGGGAGAAAGGTTGTTTTCTGCTGTTCCAGAGAAGCGGACACGGAGCAATGGTTCCAAACTACAAGAAAGAAGATTCCACCTAAACATTAGGAAGAACTTCCTGACAGTAAGAGCTGTTTGACAGTGGAATTTGCTGCCAAGGAGTGTGGTGGAGTCTCCTTCTTTGGAGGTCTTTAAGCAGAGGCTTGACAACCATATGTCAGGAGTGCTCTGATGGTGTTTCCTGCTTAGCAGGGGGTTGTGGTCTCTTCCAACTCTATGATTCTATGATTCTATGATTCTATGATTCTATGATTCTATGGTTGGATAGTGTTCTCGAAGATACCAGCATGAGTTTGACCAAACTGCGGGAGGCAGTGGAAGACAGAAGTTCCTGGCGTGCTCTGGTCCAGGGGGTCACGAAGAGTCGGACACGACTAAACGACTAAACAACAACAACAATGGCACTGGCAGGACATTTTTTTAACACTTTAAAACTTTTTATAAAAATAATAATAATCACATTTAGTTTCCCACCTGAAATAGGAGTTCTGTTAGTGTGAGAACTTCGGTCTTGAGTTCCAGCTTTCGTTTTGGTGGAGAGGGCAGCTTCCTGGCTCTTTCCATTGTCTCTTATTGGCAGCCCCCACCTCTCCCCTGGTGGTGGAGTGGGGGACAAAATAGTCTCCCCAGGAACCAGCAGCTTCTGTCTCCAGGGAGATGAACTGCCGCTCTACCCTTTTCCTCTCTCTGCAAGTAAAGGTAAAGGTAAAGGGACCCCTGACCATTAGGTCCAGTTATGGCCAACTCTGGGGTTGCGGTGCTCATCTCGCTTTATTGGCTGAGGGAGCCGGCGTACAGCTTCCGGGTCATGTGGCCAGCAGGACTAAGACGCTTCTGGCGAACCAGACCAGCACACGGAAACGCCGTTTACCTTCCCGCCGGAGCGGTACCTATTTATCTACTTGCACTTTGGCGTGCTTTCGAACTGCTACATGCAGCATATCACTGCTGTCAATCACAGTGGTGGTGAGCTCCCTCGTGGGCTAGAACGACGGGAAGTGGGAGCAGTATTGTTTTATAATTATTTATTAAATCTATATACTGTGCTTCACCAAGAGACCACAGGGTGGTTTACAACACAGAATACGCAATATAAAAGACAGTAGCGCACATACGCACTTTGAAGGGCCATAGATTGTTTAATAAGCCAAAGGCCTGAGAGAAGAGGACTGTTTTTGCCTGGCGCCCAAATATATGTTCTGAAGGTGCCAGACGAGCCTCTCTGGTGAGAACATCCCACAAACATGAACCTCCATACATCCAAAATATAAGGATGATAATGATACTGACCTTACAAGGCCAGCGTGACATTCAAGTGATAAATCACAGGACGTTTTGAACCATGGAAAGCCCTGTGCAATTGCTTAATAATAATAATAATAATTTATTATTTATACCCCACCCATCTGGCTGGGTTTCCCCAGCCACTCTGGGCAGCTTCCAACCGAAGATTAAAAACAATACAGCATCAGACATTAAAAGCTTCCCTAAACAGGGCCACCTTCAGTTGTCTTTTAAAAGTAAAATAGTTGTTTATTGCCTTGACATCTGCTGAGAGGGTGTTCCACAGGATGGGTGCCACTACTGAGAAGGCCCCCTGCCTGGTTCCCTGTAACCTCACTTCTCGCAGTGAGGGAACCGCCAGAAGGCCCTCAGCGCTGGACCTCAGTGTCCGGGCAGAACGATGGGGGTGGAGACGCTCCTTCAGGTATCCTGGGCCGAGGCTGTTTAAAGGTCAGCACCAACACTTTGAATTGTACTCGGAAATGTACTGGGAGCCAATGAAGATCTAGCTGCCACATTCTGGATTAGTTGTAGTTTCCGGGTCACCTTCAAAGGTAGCCACACGTAGAGCGCATTGCAGCGGGAGATAACCAGAGCATGCACCACTCTGGCGAGACAGTCCGCGGGCAGATAGGGTCTCAGCCTGCGTACCAGATGGAGCTGCTTATTGATCAGCCTTGTTAGTTGAAATATAAAGTCTCAAACTTCCAAAGTTGGAGCATTAACAGCAAGATTCCTTAAAAGTCGGAATATTTCCAGGGAGGATTTTATTTCCTCGGGTTTACGTCCACCGTATCCTTGGCAAAGGAACTCCTTTCTCGCGACTGGCACACTGCAAGATCACTTGGAACAAATTAGTCACCCTAGGAGTACCTTATTAGTCAGTTATTGCATTAGCTTGATAGTGGGGGTGGGGGGTGGAATGTGTAGAGACGGGGCAAGATCCTGGCTTTGCGCCAGCTCCAAGTCTTTACTCCCAAGTAGGGGTTAGTGGTTGTGCAAAAATGTGGATGCATACCTGCCGCTGGGACAGCTGCCCGAGGCCCTGTAATGTATTCAAATGGCCAGCCATCTCTGCTGCTTAATGGAGTCCAATAGTCCATCTTTCATTATTGACCCATTTCTTTTATTGGCCTTTTCAGCTCATCCAGGAAATTAAATCAATACCGTTCCTTAAGAGAAGCAAGTGAAAAGGCGTGTCTCTCGTAATGGATTCCTGAGACAAAGGCTCTATTAGCGCGGCCGGACTTCACAGATAGAGCAGCTGCCTCCCCAGATGTGCTTGTGCCAGGGGTCGCCAGCGTGGAGCTCGCGGGCGCCAGGTTGCCCTCTAGTGCCGCCCAAGAGAGCTCAGAAAATATCTTCTCAAACCTCCAATGGGAGCAACAGGAGGGCTCTCTCCCTGCTCAGTTCCTGTCTGCACTGCTTGGCCTCACCTACATTGGACGACCCATGGACTGAGTTTACTTACATGCCACTTTCCCGCAACGCGCTGTGCCCAACGAGACTTGCAGAAAACATTCTAAACATCAACACTGGTTTCCCCCCCCCCAATTTTTTTTATTGCTTTTCAACATTTATGACAAAAATAACATTACACAATACACAACAAAGAAAAGAAGGAGCACACAACAATAAACTAAACACACAAGAATAATAAAAATTAAAAAAGAAAGAGAAAAAAGATTATTTTTTCAAATATCCAACTTTCGTCACATTGATAACTGACATCCTCGAATCCCCTCTAACTGAATTTCATTATATCATTATATCACCTTTAGAAAACAGTTCTCCAAGTTTATATTTCTAATAATATTAACTCCTTTCATTTACTAAAAGAAAAAAGAAACAACAACAACAACAACAACAACAACAACAACAACAAAATATCAACATGCTGAGCGCTCCAATTGGAGAAAAGTCTTTACCCAAGGTGTCACGGACTTTGAAGACACTCGAACTCAGGACGCAAGGGAGAAACGTGCTAGGAGGAAGGGATGCTTGGCAAATCCACACCGGGATCAACTCCCGCCCGGAAACCTATGTCCCCACTGTGGAAGGACATGCGGATCCAGAATTGGCCTCCTCAGTCACTTACAGACTCACTGTTAAGTGATCACCAAAGAAGAAGAGGAGGAGGAGGAGGAGGAGGAGGCCTCCACAGCCACTTATGGAATCACTGTTAAGACTGTGTTCATAGAAGGCCATCTTACTCGGCTATGAGTGATCATCAGAGAAGATGAAGTTGTTTTCTGGTCCCTGGGTCCTGAAGGATATACATCAGACCCTCCAAGTTTCCCTATGTTACAGGGGCAGTCCCAGATTTGCAGAATAATAATAATAATAATAATAATAATAATAATAATAATAATAACAACAACAACAACAACAATAACAATAACAATAATTTAATTTATTTGTACCCCGCCCAACTGGCTGGGTTTCCTCAGCCACTCTGGGCGGCTCCCAACAGAATATTAAAAACATGATAGAACCTCAAACATGAAAAACTTCCCTAAACAGGATTGCCTTCAGATGTCTTCTAAAAGTCAGATAATTGTTCATTTCCTTGAGTTCTGGTGGGAGAGCATTCCACAGGGCGGGAGCCACTACCAAGAAGGCCCTCTGCCTGGTTCCCTTTAACTTTGCTTTTCACAGTGAGGGAACTGCCAGAAGACCCTCAGAGCAGGACCTCAGTGTCCAGGCTGAGTGATGGGGGTGGAGACGCTCCATCCCAGTTTATGATTTGGTCTCTGAATGTCCTGCTTTTCCTTAGGACGTCCCTAATTTCATTGGAGACATGTTGGAGGGTACGGTACACCAGAAACTGTTCTTTCAAACATGTTCTTTCTGCGAGAACTTCCAAGGGAGGTGGAGGTACAAATCGGAGTGAATAAATCGTTAAGAAGATGGGAAGATTGGAAGTTGGCAGGCAGAGAAGCAACGGGGAGGCAGCCCACCTCGGACGGAGATTCAGGCATTCCCCTGGTGTTGCCGCGATGGAGGTTTCCCCTAATCAGCTGTGTAGGTGTGTGCGCGTTTTGCTTCACAGCCGCCACAGCGGTGCTGTGCCATGCTGCCATCTAATGAGGCTTGTCACTGCCGTTCTCCTGACAGGGCCTCATAATTATCACTGCAGCCTCCTTCTCCTGGAGAGGCTGAGGAGCGTGCGAGGAGAACTGTCACCTGCTCTGTGTGTGTGTGTGTGTGTGTGTGTGTGTGTGTGCATGCACACACAAACACACACACACACACCTCCTACTCACTTCTTCAATCTTTTAGCCAGGATTTTGGTGTCGGCCAGAAGGCTGCCTTCTGCCATGTCAAAACATCCGTCCACCTAAGGTCAGGTCCTGTGATGGCATGGGAATCCGATTCAGAGGCTGAACCGGAGGAATCCCAGCCTGCACAGGAGTCCCTGCCTCCAGGACCAGCTGAGCCGTGGCTGGGGCTTGAACCAGAAGGGCCCTCACCTGTGCCGGGTCCTCAGGAGCAGACACCAGCTGAATCTGCTCTGGCTCCGGAGGTGATTGAGGACCCATTGCCTACAGGTGTGCCTCTCCCAGCCCTGTCAGGGGAAGGTGAGGTTGCCTCTGGGTCCAGTAACCCTCCAGCCTCTCCTGAGCTGCAGAGGCTCAGGGCAGAGAGGCGGAGGGAACTGGTTTCTCCCAGGAGGAGTGCTCACCTTAAGGCCAGGAGAGGCGGGTCTCCTGGGGGCCGGGACCGCCCCTGGCCTCAGAGAAGATAAAGGCCAGTCAGCCCGGTCCCAGGTTGTGGGAGCAACGTCATTGGAAACCTGTTTCTGCCAGCACCCTGTCCTGTTCCTCGAGAGTTCCTGACCTTGCCCGGCTCCTTGCTTTGGACCCTGCTTCGCCCTTGGTGGGCAGTCTCCAGACCCTCGACCCAGGACCGGACTCTGACCACGCCTCATGGTAACCTTCCCCGGGACCAGCACAGGTCCGTCAACAACACAGCTGGGCAACCTTCTGGTCTCAGGGGAAGCAGGTGGCCCAAGAGTCTCATTTTACGAGACCCCCAATGGCTCCTGAAGCATCTCCATTCTTCCATCCCATTAGAGTTCTTTTCTCCTGTTACTTTAAGATGACCAGCCCAACCAAGTTATTTCCTATCTGGGCACTGGCCACATCTGGAGAGCTTCAGCAAAGGAAACGCAACAGTATCCTTTCATTGATGTTTCTCTTAAGCATATGGGAGACTCAAAGGTAGACTCCTTCTTTTTATGGAGCCTCCTCATGGCTGATAACTATGGACCTGTAATTAGGGATGAGGGAGGAATGGGACTCAGTTGACATTTAAAGGCCAAACTACCTGATCCACACTTTCTAAAGCAATACAGTGGTACCTCGGCTTAAGTACTTAATTCATTCCAGAGGTCTGTTCTTAACCTGAAACTGTTCTTAACCTGAAGCACCACTTTAGCTAATGGGGCCTACTGCTGCCGCTGCGCCACCGGAGCACAATTTCTGTTCTCATCCTGAAGCAAAGTTCTTAACCTGAGGTACTATTTCTGGGTTAGTGGAGTCTGTAACCTGAACCGTATGTAACCTGAAGCGTATGTAACCCGAGGTACCACTGTACACAACTGTAACACATTCACCCTCTGAAATTGTGCTTCTCCAGGTTTTTGCAGTTGTCCAGCTCAAGTGATGTGTAAAAATACTTTGGGGAAATGGGTGTGGAAATGCTTATATGGGGAAAATAACATACAAAATGCCTTATACCTGGTGATAGTACCTTCCAAAATGTGTGTGTTAGGGAGAATAGGTGTACGTTATTAGAACATTGCATAAAAATGTTGATGTATTTTTCATTTTTTAACAAAAAATATTTTTAGATTTATGTTTTATTGTAAATTTTACAGTGAATTAAGGCAAAAATGTTGTTTCCGTGCACTGCTCTGGTTCGCCAGAAGCAGCTTAGTCATGGCGGCCAAATGATCTGGAAGCTGTATGCCGGCTCCCTTGGCCAATAAAGCGAGATAAGTGCCGCAACCCCAGAGTCGGCCACGACTGGACCTAATGGTCAGGGGTCCCTATACCTTTTAAGGTAAAAGGGGGGGAGGGAAAAAAATCATAAAAAGCAGAGGAAAACCAACATTAAGGAAATAACAATAAAATGCAATCAAGGTTACAGAACTATGAAAAAGGTAAAAAAAGGTAAAGGACCCCTAGACGGTTAAGTCCAGTCAAAGGCGACTATGGGGTTGCAGCGCTTATCTCGCTTTCAGACCGAGGGAGCCGGCGTTCGTCTGCAGACAGTTTTCCAGGTCGTGTGGCCAGCATGACTAAGCCACTACTGGCGCACGGATGACCATGACGGGTGTCAGAGCACACAGAAACGCCGTTTACCTTCCCACCGGAGCGGTTCCTATTTATCTACTTGCACCGGTGTGCTTTCAAACTGCTAGGTTGGCAGGAGCTGGGACAGAGCAACAGGAGCTCACTCCGTTGTGGGGATTCGAACCGCCGACCTTCTGATCGGCAAGCCCAAGAGGCACAGTGGTTTAGATCACAGTGCCACCAGCGTCTTACAGAACTATGTAGTATATATGTAAGTAGATAAACTTATTTCTCCCCTCAAGCATATGTCAGTTCATGAGTCGCTTGTTGAGTTTTGATGACAACTTTTTGGATTTGAACCCTGACATTTCCCAAGACCCATCTCAAAGTGAGAAGTCAGCTGTCCAAGCCCAAACACCCTCCTCCAGCTCAAACAACTCCTCCAAACTTCAAGCCCGGGGGAGATGGTCCCTGCCCCCACCAGGCAGGAGACTTTAAGAACTACTCTTCCCAGAATCCACCTTGCCCTGTCTCTCTTAAAGGGTGCTCACACATTCCACTCAAGGGGTGTACAATATATGTTCCCATATACACAGATATTTGTGTCATACACTCCTGTAGCTATTCACACATAGCGTTCAATGAGTGTACAGTCTTTGCACCTGCGTACAGAAAAGCCGAACTGTACGAATCAGCAAGTGTACACTTTCATACAAAGCACATGTGTGGAGACTGACTCCTAAGATGTACACGCTGTGGATACCAAAAATCAGAACTTACTCCCCAAAATGCATATTTAAGGTCCTTTCCCCAGTGTACATGCTTATTTTTAAAGGCTTGCAAAGCCTGGTAATTGTGAGCTGAGTTTTGCACAACGCAGAACAAGATGCAGATTTGTGATATCTTATTGAGGACGACAGTAATGGGTTCTTTCCTTTCCTTTCAAAGTGCTTTCTTCTCCAAGACAGCATGATTTGAAGGTTAAAAATTTTTCTCCATGCTCCATGAGATCTAGAAGCTTGCTATTTATCAAATTCTACCGAGAGGGGACACGGGTGGCGCTGTGGGTTAAACCACAGAGCCTAGGACTTGCCGATCAGAAGGTTGGCGGTTTGAATCCCTGTGACGGGGTGAGCTCCCGTTGCTCGGTCCCAGCTCCTGCTAACCTAGCAGTTCGAAAGCACATCAAAGTGCAAGTAGATAAATAGGTACCGCTCTGGCGGGAAGGTAAACAGCATTTCCGTGCGCTGCTCTGGTTCGCCAGAAGCGGCTTAGTCATGCTGGCCACATGCTGTACGCCGGCTCCCTTGGCCAATAAAGCAAGATGAGCGATAAAGCAAGATGAACTAATACCAGTGTACTGGAGGAAGCAACAATCACCATGTTGAAGCAATGATTCTTCAGCATCAACTTCGTTGGACTGGACATGTTGTGTGGATGCCTGATGATCATCTTCCAAAGCAACTATTCTATTCCCAGCTTAAAAATGGAAAGTGTAATGCTGGTGGTCAACAAAAGAGGTTTAAAGACTGTCTCAAGGCAAACCTAAAAAAAGGTAGTATAAACACTGACAACTGGGAAACAGTGGCCTGCGAGCTCTCCAGTTGGAGAACAGCCTTTGCCAAAGGTGTCATGGGCTTTGAAGACACTTGAACTCAGGACGCAAGGGAGAAATGTGCTAAGAGGAAGACACGCTTGGCAAATCCACACCATGATCAATTCCTGCCCAGAAACCAATGTCCCCACTGTGGAAGAATGTGTGGATCCAGAATTGGCCTCCACAGTCACTTACGGACTCACTGTGAAAACCGTGTTTATGGAAGACAATCTTACTCGGCTATGAGGGATTGCTGAAGAAGAAGAAGAAGAAGAAGAAGAAGAAGAAGAAGAAGAAGAAGAATTTTTAATGGGCAGTAATTTAACCCGGGTGTGGGCCAAAAGTAGCTTACAGGCCCAGCCTGCTCCAACTCCAGCCTATATATGGCCCTAACATTTGCCTTGATTTACTGTTACACCTTGTGTAAATCACCGGTAGCGAGTGTAAGGCGATCCTGCTGCTGCAACATGGCAGAGCCTCATTTGCGCCAATCTGGGCTGAGCTCAGCCTACAGAGAAAAGCAAACAGGAGCCGGACCAACTGTGAGATGTGCGTGATGGGTGGTTATTAATTGCACGTTTTGTGTCTCTTATGTTTCCACTGGGGAGTTTGCCTGGCATCTCTGGTTTCTCTGAACCCGACTTGAGCCTCAAAACAACCCTTTGAAGCCATCTCAGCAGTGGCGTAGCGTGGGGGGTGCAGGGGGGGCCGGGCGCACCGGGCGCAACATCTGGGGGTTAGGGTTACGGGGCACAAATCCACGGGTTAGGAGGCGCAAATCCATGGATTAGGGGGCGCAAATTACTTGCCTTGCCCCAGGTGCTGACAACCCACGCTACGCCACTGCGTCTCAGCTAAAAGTTCAAGGGTCTTTCCAGCCATCCTCTCTATCATACATTCATCTCGGTTTGCGCTTGTGATGGTCCTGGGGCAGTTCTGTGCTCCTGTCCCTCTCCCAACATGCCAGACATTCCAATAAATCTGAATGTTGAAAGTCCTTCGTGCAGCACAGAGTTAACCTGTGGAACTCCCTGCCACAGGAAGCAGTGATGGCCACCAACTTGGATGGCTTTAAAAGAGGATTCAGCAAATTCATGGAGGAGAGGGCTCTCAAAGGCTACTAGCCTTTGTGTCTTAGGGCCCTCATATTTTCGGAACCGCCTCTCCTGGTCTGCCCCGTAGAGGACCTTAAGGTCCATGAATAATCATAGTTTAGAGGTCCCGGGCCCTAAAGGAAGTCAGACTATCCTCCACCAGGGCCAGGGCCTTCTCAGTGATGGCTCCAATCTGGTGGAATGCTCTGTCCCATGAGACCAGGGCCCTGCAGGATTTAACCTCCTTCTTTCAGGCCTATAAGACAGGGCTATTCCGCCTGGCTTTCAATTTGAACTTAGCCTGATCTTTTATTCCCCTTCCTTCCCTCCCCCTCCCCTTTTTATGAAGATTACCCGCTCTGGGATCCCACAGCTAATTCTCTCCTGGTCTCCTCGCTGGCTCAAATAGGACTAGTTTAGCCAGCTAGCCTTGGTGATCATCTAATGTTTATTGGATGGATTTCCCCCATAAATTGATTTTTAATTCTGAATTTATTGTTATTCCCGTTTTATACTCTATTTTATGCTGTTTTTTGGTTGCATCAATGAAGTGTTTTAAATTTGTTGTTATCCACCCTGAGCACGGTTTTCTGAACCGGGAAGGGTGGGGTATAAATAAAAAATATTATTATTTATTTATGGCTATGCTCTGCATTGGAGGCAGCAATGCTTCTGAATATCAGTTGCTGGAAACCACAGGAGGAGAAAGAGGTCTTGTGTTCGAATCCTGATTGCAGGCTTTCCACGAGCATCTGGTTGGCCACTGTGAGAAGAGGATGACGGACCAGATGGGCCACTAGTCTGATCTAGCAGATTCTTCTTATGTTCCTATGTGATCCTCCTTTCAATTCTGCTTTACTTAATAATACTACTAATAATAATAAATTTTATTTATACCCCGCCCTACCCAGACAGAGCCGGGCTCAGGGCGGCTAACACCAATAAAATCACAGTAAAAATATAATAGGGGGGAAAGGGGGGGCAATTTAAAATACAGGTTAAAATGCAATTTAAAATGCAGCCTCATTTTAAAAGTAGCCCATAAATCAAGACCGTAAGGGGAGGGAAGACATAAGGGTCAGACTGAGTCCAAACCAAAGGCCTGGGGGAACAGCTCTGTCTTGCAGGCCCTGCGGAAAGATGTCAAGTCCCGCAGGGCCCTGGTCTCTTGTGACAGAGCGTTCCACCAAGTTGGGGCCAGTGCTGAAAAGGCCCTGGCCCTAGTTGAGACCAATCTAGCCACCTTGTGACCTTGGACCTCCAAAATGTTGTCATTTGTGGACCTTAAGGTCCTCCGCGGGGCAGACCAAGAGAGGCAGTCCCATAGATACGTGGGTCCTAGGCAGGGGCTGGGGGGGGGGTGATTGGTCAGCAGTTCTGTAGTTGCAATGAAAGGGGGTTGGACTAGATGTCCTTCAGGGTACCTTTTCCTATGAAAAGTTTCTAATTGGTTAATTTAACCCACGAATTGACCAAACATCACACTACTTAAATAGAAAAGTGAGCCAGTCTGTACACATTTGTCTGGTTGCAGAAATGCATCTCAGATCTCAGAGAGGCGCAGTTTTTGAGTGTCAGGTGTGCTTTGGTGCACGTTTTGGTTTAAGAAGGACAAATTCGGTGGTTTCTCATCCAAATGCAAACAAGATCAAATTTCTTCCCCATTCCTCGCCTACGCTGTGACCTTTTAGGTGGCCTGAGAAACCTAAAAAGAGCCTGTTTGCTGGATGAGGCCAGTGTCCCATCTAGCCCAGCATCCTGTTCTCAGAGAGGCCAAGCAGATGCTCATGATGGGGAACCTTCAAGCAGGATTCGAACACAAGACCCCTCTCCCCTCCTGCAGTTTCCAGCAACCAGAGTTCAGGACCATCGCTGCTACCAAGTGTAAAGAAGTGAGCACAGCCATTGGGGGTAATATCTATCAATAGCACTCTCCATGAATTTGTCCAGTCCTGTTTAAGGTGGCTCTTGCTGCTTCCTGTGGCAGGGAGTTCCACAGTCCAACTCCAAGCTGTATGAATAAGTCCTTTCTTTCACCTGTCCTTAATCTTCCAACATTCACCTTCGCTGGATGTTCAGGCATTATAGAGTCAGGAGAGAGAGAAACCTCCTTCTTCTCTCAGTCCATCAGCACCTCCAGTTTTTGCACCTAGTTGGGTTTAATTATTATTTCGCCTGTTAAAATGCAACAGTATCCTTTCATTAATGTTTCTCTTAAGCATATGGGAGACTCAAAGGTAGACTTCTTCTATTTATGGAGCCTCCTCGTGGCTGATAACTATTGACCTGTAATTAGGGATGAGGGAGGGATGGGACTCAGTTGACATTTAAAGGCCAAACTACCTGATCCACACTTTCTAAAGCAATACAGTGGTGCCTCGCAAGACGAAAATAATTCGTTCCGCGAGTCGCTTCGTCTTGCGATTTTTTCGTCTTGCGGAGCACGATGAAAAAGAAAAGCAAACTCGCAAGATGAAAAAGAAAGCAAACTCGCAAGATGTTTTCGTCTTGCGAAGCAAGCCCATGGGGAAATTCATCTTGCGAAGCACCTCGAAAAATGGAAAAACCTTTCGTCTAGCGAGTTTTTCGTCTTGCGAGGCATTCGTCTTGCGGGGCACCACTGTACGCAACTGTAAGGCCTCTCCTCCTCCCAGAGGGAAGGGGTTCTGAGCGGGAGCAACTTCCCGCAGCGGCAGGGAGGCGTGCTCGGCTCCCTGCGCCTGATTCCTTCTGCAGCCTCGGCCAAGCCTTCCAGCCAACCAATAGGGCCGGCTGGTGGGCGGGGCTAAATGCGTTTAAAAAGCCGGACTTCCGGGTTAGCGCCATCGACTAATGGCGGATTCCCTCTGAGCTCCGGAGGGAATCGGCTCCGCAGGATCGGGTCTTGTCCGCAGCGGTGACGCGGGGACCCTTAAAAATCACAGGCGCGGATGCCTGTGAACCTGGTGACTCGGCGGGCACCATTTGTGCCCCCCAATCTGCAAAGGAGCCTTTTTAAAGGCTCCGGAACGGGGACGGGGTGCGGCGCGGTGCTGTGAGTAGACTGCTCCTTCTGCAGAGTGAAGCCGCAAGCCATTGTCGGAGAAGCGCTGACTTTTTCCTTCGAACAATTGGACTTGTAAGAAACAACCCGTGAGTAACATGGAATTTGGAATTTAAAGAGAAATTTTTTGTTGAATTAGGAACGAGCGGGGAGGGGTTAAAAAGGAAGTCCGCCCCCCCCCCCCCCGTAAATAATCTAAAGCAAAGAACCTGCTATCTAAGGTCGAGAGAATCCTTCCTTTCTTTTTCTAAAAGTCTTTAACCTTCATGGTTTGACACCATAAGAAACTTTACCGGAGGATAAAAGATAAATTTTGGGAGCTAAAGTTTCACACACACACCGGACCCGGGGGCGCCCCACGAGAGAGCCTGCTGATGAAGTACTGAAGAGTTTGACAGCTGTCAAAGTAGCTGTCAAAAGGAAAGGAAAAGGGGAACTTTGTTTCTGTCGCTTCTGCTGGTTATATTTGTTACAATTTCTTGAAAAGAAGGGAAGGCTGATATAAACTAACTTGATTATTAGATTGGAGAAGAAATTAAGGAACCAAAACCCCCCTACTCCCTGCTCCTGATTCTTTCTGCAGCCTCAGCCAAGCCTTCCAGCCGACCAATAGGGCCGGCTGGTGGGCGGGGCTAAATGCGTTTTAAAAGCCATGGCAGCGCTCAGCTCCCAGTCTGTTCCTGCTCCGACCTGGTGGAACACTCTGTCACAAAAGACTAGGGCCCTGCGGGACTTGACATCTTTCCGCAGGGCCTGCAAGACAGAGCTGTTCTGCCTGGCCTTTGGCCAGGGCACAGCCTGACTCCCTCCCTCGGCAATCTTCACAGAACTCTAGCCCAATGGTGGCCAGTGGCTTGAATTTAATTAATTTTATAATGAATGATTTTAGAGTGTTGTTTGTGCTGTACTTTTGTACTATTTTATTGTTGTTAGCCGCCCTGAGCCCGGCTTCGGCTGGGGAGGGCGGGATATAAATAAAATTTATTATTATTATTTTTCCGGGTCTCCCGCCCTCCATCCCTCTTAGGTCAGCTTCTTTTGCGTATTGACCTTGCTATGGACTTCGGTTGGTCGCCTTGGTTGCCCAAGGGGCCTGTTAGGACTTTTTATCCATTTGCAAACTGGCACCAGCCTCTTGGTTTTTCCACCTACCTCGTACCAACTCATCACAACTTTCTGGTATTGGTGGTTAGGCATTGGAATAGGTGTGCTGTGTTGGAGGATGGGGTATGGCCAACATCTTTGTTTAGTCGTTTAGTCGTGTCCGACTCTTTGTGATCCCCTGGACCAGAGCATGCCAGGCACTCCTGTCTTCCACTGCCTCCCGCAGTTTGGTCAAACTCATGCTGCTAGCTTCACGAACACTGTCCAACCATCTTGTCCTCTGTCATCCCCTTCTCCATGTGCACTCAATCTTATCCAACATCAGGGTCTTTTCCAGGGAGTCTTCTCTTCTCATGAGGTGGCCAAAGTCTTGGAGCCTCAGCTTCACGATCTGTCCTTCCAGTGGGCACTCAGGGCTGATTTCCTTAAGATGAGGGCCATCATCTACCCCTTCTCTTTTGGGTATTCCGTTGAAGGAATCCGGCAGTCGTGGATCCTGTCCAATGCCCTGCTGGTGGCTAGGGCCATGGCATGACCCCCGGTGACGTCATGGGGGAGCTTCCAGTTGTATTTGCATCAACAAGCTCCTCCCATTGGTTGTTGACCCTGATATGACTCCCGTGGAGTCTGATATTGCTGTTTCATCCAATGCCTAAGCCAATACTACTCACATGCTGTAACCAATAAAAGCTGTGGCCTAATTTTGCCTATTAACCTAAAATAACGTGTCTGTGTGTCTTATTATAATCCTATGCAGGTGGAGGGCCCTCGACTCCCTCGACATGAGCCAACAGTGTGACGCGGCAGCTAAAAAAGCCAATGCGATTCTGGGCTGCATCAATAGGAGTATAGCATCTAGATCAAGGGAAGTAATAGTGCCACTGTATTCTGCTCTGGTCAGACCTCACCTGGAGTACTGTGTCCAGTGCTGGGCACCACAGTTCAAGAAGGACACTGACAAACTGGAACGTGTCCAGAGGAGGGCAACCAAAACGGTCAAAGGCCTGGAAACGATGCCTTATGAGGAACGGCTAAGGGAGCTGGGCATGTTTAGCCTGGAGAAGATTAGGTTAAGGGGTGATATGATAGCCATGTTCAAATATATAAAAGGATGTCACATAGAGGAGGGAGAAAGGTTGTTTTCTGCTGCTCCAGAGAAGCGGACATGGAGCAATGGTTCCAAACTATAAGAAAGAAGATTCCACCTAAGCATTAGGAAGAACTTCCTGACAGTAAGAGCTGTTTGACAGTGGAATTTGCTGCCAAGGAGTGTGGTGGAGTCTCCTTCTTTGGAGGTCTTGAAGCAGAGGCTTGACAACCATATGTCAGGAGTGCTCTGATGGTGTTTCCTGCTTGGCAGGGGGTTGGACTCGATGGCCCTTGTGGTCTCTTCCAACTCTATGATTCTATGACTCACAACACATTCACTCTCTGAAATTGTGCTTCTCCAGGTTTTTGCAGTTGTCCAGCTCAAGTGATGTGTAAAAATACTTTGGGGAAATGAGTGTGCCAATGCTTATATGGGGAAAATAACATACAAAATGCCTTATACTTGGGGATAATGCCTTCCAAAATGTGTGTATTAGGCAAAAAATGTGTACATTATTAGAATGTCACACTAAAATGGTGATGTATTTTTCACATTTTTACAAAAATTATTTTTAAATTTATGTTTTATTGAAAATTTTACAGTGAATTAAGGTAAAACGCTTACTGCGGTTTCAGTGTTTTCACTAGGCCCTAGACGGCTTGGCTGGATGGGTAGGTTGTATACAAATTTAATAAATAAAAGGAATAGAAATCATGGAGCGGTTCCTCCTACGACTGCCCTGGGCGCATCTAAATCTGCTCCACGCCCCGCTGCCACCTGTTGGTAGAGGAGACCTCCCACTGACGTCGGAACCCAGCAGACCCCTAAATAGATTGATGGATTAACGGCCAAGACAGGTGGACTGCAAACCTGTTGGCCGCGCAGCCACGCCGGCGACAGGAGGGAGAGCGCAGAAAGGTAAACGGAGAAAGCAAACTGCGCAAAAACGCACCCAGGACCGCGATGGCAGTCGGATGGATGATTGACAGGGAAGCGTGTAGCGAGAATGAGCGGCTGTGATAGACGTTGGAGCTGAAAAGAAAAGGCGCGTCAGTTACATGCACAGGCAAAGAGGCGACATGCGGCAGATGGACAGCTGAGTGGCAGGTACATTCTGGAGGCAAGAGATTGATGTAGATGCGCAGGTAGTGCGCGCAGAGACGGGAATCTGTGTCAGCCCGTAAGATCCTGGTACAAGGCTCTTGAGCTCTGAGCTTGTACACAGTACCCCAGGGCCCTTTTTAAAAGCGCATTTCCAGAACCAGCATCAGAAACAAAACTGAAGGAAGGGGGAGATTTGCTAAAACTTGCCACGCGGACGCCTTTCCTCCGACAGGAAAAATAAAAAAGCGTTGGGGAGCCGGGGAACAGTCCTTCGACAATTCGAGCGCAGTTTACCCAGGCTTCAAAACACCCTGGAGGAGGCGGAATGCCAAGGGTTGTTTTTTTTTTTCATCCATTAAAAATAATAATAGTAAAAGTAAGGATTTATCTATATTTTTTAAAGACGCGCACACACACAGAGCCCCACATTTCCAAGTCAGCTGAGGAGTGACAAAGTAATTTGCTTTTGGCAGTCTCTCACGGCTGTCTAATTTCCAGTGACACCGCTCAGCTGCTGACTGTACTAACTGTCAGAGTCAATTAGCCGGAAGCTAGGAGCGCAAACTGTTTACGGGTGCTAAAATTCACTCCACACGCTGTGCGGAAGTGAGAGAAAAAATGGGAAAGGGGGGAAAGAAAGAGGAAAGATTCAGGCGCTTCTCGTCTTAATGGCATGAGTGTCGCTGTCACGGAGCTCAGAGAGGACAGCTTGGCCCGGAGAGAAAAGAGAAATAGATGCCCAAGTGATGGGGGAGGAAAGGGTAGCTTCTCACAGAGCCGTTGGAACTCATGGTCTCTGGATAACCTCCTACATCTGCCTCAACCATCCTTCCTGGTGCCCTGCAACTCAGTCCCATCAGGGAAACTGGTTTTATTCTACCCTGTTGGGAACATAGAAGCTGTTGCAATGAGTGGAACAGCAGTTAGGATGAAAGATGAGTGCTTCACAAGTGAAATTATGGACCCATCCCCAAGACCATTAAATCCAGGGTCTAAAATTACTTAGCTGCACCAATGGTTAATTGCTGCCAGTTTTTAACCTGTTTTTATTGTCTTGCTTTATGTTTGTTTGCTGCAAACTTCTTCAGTCCTTTTCGATGCAGCAGAATATAAATATTTTTATCAGTAAATAACAGGAGCACAGGCTGCCAATACACAGAAGTCCTGCTGGAAAATGAAGTCAGCATCCCCATAAAGCTCGCCTGCGGAAGGAAGCATGAAGTGCTCCAAAATCTCCTGGTTGATGGCTGTGTTGACCCTGGACTTAAAGAGGCACAGTGGACCAACACCAGCTGATGACATGGCTCCCCAAATCTCTTTTCTGATGAGAACAGCTTTTGCACCTCCTTTGGAAACCAAGGACCCAGAGTCTGGAGGAAGAACGGGGAGGCACACAATGCCAGATGCTGGAAGTCCAGTGTGAAGTTTCCACAGTCTGTGTTGATTTGGGGTTGATTTGGGGTATGAACAGAGGCCTTGCCAGCAGCCCGGAGCTCACCCTGCCAGCTGCGGAGCAGTGCGGAGGCCTCTGCTTCCGGGGAGAGGGCCCCCATCCCACCCCCAAACCTGGGGAAGAGGTGCCGCCTGCAAGAGGCACTGCAGGGCACACTGCAGCCCCAAACCCCACCAAGGAACTAACCTGAGGAAATCCAGAGAAGACCCTGGCCTGGCGAGAAAAAAAAGTGACCCTGGCTGATGTGAACCAGCTCTTTACTGACCCTTGCCCCACCCCCAGCTTGTAGCCAGGTAAGCCCACTCACCCTCAGTGCACACCAGGAAAAAATAAATGTTAATTTTTTCATCTACAATACTGTCTTGATTATTTTATAGTACAATACACTGATTATTGCCTTCATTCTATGGATCTATGGTCTCGTTAGATAGTAAAATCTGTGTTAAATTGCTGTTTTAGGCGGTGTTTTTCATCATCTGTTGTTGTTGTTTAGTCCTTTAATCGTGTCCGACTCTTCGTGACCCCCTGGACCAGAGCACGCCAGGCCCTCCTGTCTTCCACTGCCTCCTACAGTTTGGTCAAACTCATGCTGGTAGCTTCGAGAACACTGTCCAACCATCTCGTCCTCTGTCCCCTTCTCCTTGTGCCCTCCATCTTTCCCAACATCAGGGTCTTTTACAGGGAGTCCTCTCTTCTCATGAGGTGGCCAAAGTCTTGGAGCCTCAGCTTCACGATCTGTCCTTCCAGTGAGCACTTAGGGCGGATTTCCTTCAGAATGGAGAGGTTTGATCTTCTTGCAGTCCATGGGACTCTCAAGAGTCTCCTCCAGCACCAGAATTCAAAAGCATCCATTCTTCGGCGATCAGCCTTCTTTATGGTCCAGCTCTCACTTCCATACATCGCTATCACTTCCATACATCACTAGAATACATCAATTCACTTTTCCATTACTTTCTATGGAAAAGTGCACCTCTACTTATTTATGTTTCTAGTTATGACCGGACTTCTGGAATAGATTATGGTTGTAAGTAGAGGTTCCACTGTACTGGTAATTCAATACTGAATTGTATAAAATAGTGAAAGGCTTACACAAGCTTGCGTCCAGCTACCCGCTCTACGTTTAAAAAGGGAATGGAAAACTCTGCTAAGTAAAGGAACTTGCTAGTGCAAGTTAGGAAGGATATTAACAAACAATATATCCCTGAACATTCCCACAACTATGAGCTGCCCAAGAGAGGAGACCTGCAGCAGCCATGGAGAGGCCATGGAGGGGTGGCTTATGTAATTCTGGAACTGTCCCTGGAAAACCAGGACACTTGGAGAGTGTGAGGTTCCTGGACCAGCCTAGTGACTTTTTTGATGATGATAATAATAATATAATATTTATTATTTATACCACGCCCATCTGGGCAGCTTCCAACTGAATATTAAACACAATACAGCGTCAGACATTAAAAACTTCCCTAAACAGGGCTGCCTTCAGATGTCTTCTAAAAGTAAAATAGTTGTTTATTGCCTTGACATCTGCTGGGAGGGTGTTCCACAGGGTAGGTGCCACCACCGAGAAGGCCCTCTGCCTGGTTCCCTGTAACCTCACTTCTCGCAGCGAGGGAACCGCCAGATGGCCCTTGGCACTGGACCTCAGTGTCCGGGCTAAACGATGGGGGTGGAGATGCTCCTTCAGGTATACTGGACTGAGGCCGTTTAGGGCTTTAAAGGTCAGCACCAACACTTTGAATTGTGCTCAGAAACGCACTGGGAGCCAGTGTAGGTCTTTTAAGACCAGTGTTATATGGTCTCGGAGGCCATTCCCAGTCACCAGTCCAGCTGCTGCATTCTGGATTAATTGCAGTTTCCGGGTCACCTTCAAAGGTAGCCCCACGTAGAGCGCATTGCAGTAGTCCAAGCGGGAGATAACCAGAGCATGCACCACTCTGGCAAGACAGTCTGCGGGCAGGGAGGGTCTCAGTCTACAACATTTATCAGCCCTGGCCAGCACTGGTCTGGGGAAGGTGGTCCAGGGCAGGCCACATTCTGTTTTCCCCAAAATAAAAATCAGAACCAAGAGATTTGGGCAGACCCTTCCAATCTCCCCAGAAGTTTGTGATAGTATTTTTAGCCAACCCATTTTCTCATTGACTGTGTCTTTTTTTGTTATTATTCTCTCTCCCAGGTGATGGCTTTAGCCAAGACCCCCTGCGCTGCGCTTGCAAAATTTGTGATTGCTTTGGGTGTTGGTAGCAATCTTCCCTACCTCTTGCATTCATCTTTCGAAATATCTTGCAGACTTCCTCATTTCCGACAAAGGATGCATCTGTGTGCTTATCCCATCCTGATATCAAAAGTAGCTGATGGCAGCGCTTCTTAATTTGAAGAGGGTTACACGCTCGTCTTAAAGTTAGCGGGACACAATGTTCTAAGATGCTTACAGTGATGCAATGGTGGCTGAGCCTACTTTAGAGGTCAGAGAAACATCTTTCTCTGAAATGTAACCACCCTGTGAAATGGTATACATGCTGTTTTTTCTTATAAAAAAGCCAGGTAGCGATACTTGCATATGGCCTAAAATAAGCTGTGGATCAGCCAATTTTGAGCCATGAATATTTAGGCAAACTTTAAGTTAAGTGAGTGATACTCAATAATATTTAATAGTGCCTCTCTATCCTACCATTAAATATTATTGAATATTACTCGCTTAAGTTAAAGTTAAAAGTTAAAGTTAAGTTAAAGTTAATAGTGCCACTCTATCCTACCATTATGGGACGCGGGTGGTGCTGTGGGTTAAACCACAGAGCCTAGGACTTGCCAATCAAAAGGCTGGCAGTTCAAATCCCCACGACGGGGTGAGCTCCCGTTGCTCGGTCCCTGCTCCTGCCAACCTAGCAGTTCGAAAGCACGGCAAAGTGCAAGTAGATAAATAGGTACCGCTCCGGTGGGAAGGTAAACAGTGTTTCCGTGCGCTGCTCTGGTTCGCCAGAAGCGGCTTAGTCCTGCTGGCCACATGGCCTGGAAGCTGGACGCCGGCTCCCACGGCCAATAAAGCGAGATGAGCAGCCCCAGAGTCGGCCAGGACTGGACCTAATGGTCAGGGGTCCCTTTACCCTTTACCTTTATGCCCCCTTGTGGTCTTTGGGGAGAAAAGTAGGATAAGAATGCAAGCAAGGAACCCTCTCCTTCTCCTTTCCTTTCTCAGATCAAGGAGCAAAAGCAAGTCATTCCATTTGAAGTTGATCCAGGGCCGGATTGAGGTTTGATGAGGCCCTCAGCTACTGAAGATAATTGGGCCCTTTCTATGTCCAGATGTCCTTTGTCAATAACAAATTGTCACTGTTTTTTGTTTTGTTTGGTTTTCAAAAAAATTATTGATTTTCCATATTTATAAGCAAACAAATAGACAGACAAACAAACATAAATCTTAAGTGTAATAATTCCACTTTTCTTTACATTGTTGGATGACTTTCTCAACTCCCCCAAGCTGAGTTTCAGTGTATCTCATTGTAACAGTTTTCCAAAACTATTTTCACATATAATTTACTTAGTAAATTAACATCTTTCTTTCTTTTCATTTTTACTTTAGACATATTATTCTATAGCATCACATATTTAAATCCTAGGCCAATCTGGTACTTGCAAGTATTTCTATTTAGATTATCTTAGCATATTTAGCTAAATAGTCTTTAAATTTCTTCCATTCCTCCTGGTACTCCTCCTCCTTCTGGTCACAGACTCTTCCGGTCAGGTCGGCTAACTCCCAAAAGTCCATCATCTTCATCTGCCATTCCTCCACCGTTGGTACTTCTTGTGTTTTCCAATTTTTAGCCAGCAAAATTCTAGCAGCAGTTGTGGCATACAAAAACAATCTAGCATCTTTCTTGGGCAATTCCAAACCTTATTATTCCAAGAAGAAAGGCCTCTGGTTTTTTAGTAAATGTATATTTCAACATTTTTTTCAATTCATTGTAAATCTTCTCCCAGAAGTCTTTCACCTTGGGACAAGTCCACCACGTATGATAAAAAGTACCTTCTTTTTCTTTACATTTCCAACATAAATTATCACTCATGGTAAATCTTTGCTAGTTTTACCAGGGTTAAGTACCATCTATACATCATTTTCATAAAATTTTCCTTTAACACCGCACATGCAGTGAACTTGACCCCCTTCCTCCACAACCTTTCCCAGTCTTCAAACATTATGTTATGTCCCACGTCTCTTGCCCAATCTATCATCACAGATTTAACTTATTCCTCTTTTGACAAATTGTCAGTTTTTTGTGTTGAATATATGCTATATGGTCATTTATGGACCTCATAGGTATCTAAAGCCATTTGCACATCACAAAATATGTATTTAATCAAAGCAATCGTTGAACTGAAATACAATTAAGGAGAAGTATATTAATACAGTCCATGCCTCAGGTTACAGACTCTTCAGGTAGCACATTTTTCGGGTTACGGATGTGCCGAAACCCGGAAGTACCGGAACGGGTTACTTCTGGGTTGTTTCGGTGCTTGCGCATGAGCAAAAGCACTAAACCGTGCTTTGCGCATGCTCAGAAGTACCGAATCACAACCCATGCATGCGCAGATGCGGCACTGTGGGTTGCGGACGCTGCGGGTTGTGAACGTGCCTCCCGCACAGATCACGTTCGCAACCCGAGCGTCCACCGTGGTGAAATACAATTAAGAAGAAGTATATTAATAGTGAAATAATTATTAAGATCTAACTGTATGTAGGTTTTATTTTATTTGTTTTTTATCTTATATTTTGGAAATGTACATCCAGTTTTTTTCTCCTTTAATTTTTTTGGGAGCCCCCAGGAGAGTAGGGCCCTAAGCTGTAGCTTGTTTAGCTTATACGTAAATCCGGCACTGAGTTGATCCATAAATGTTACTGGCGTCCATGATTGTTTGATGTATGGTGAATTACATTTGCAATTCTTATTTTATTAAATCCGTGTCAATTCTGTATATTCATTCATTCATTCATTCATTCATTCATTCATTCATTCAATTTATACATCGCACTATACCCGGAGGTCTCAGGGTGGTCCACAAACAAGACCACAACATATACTGTAAAATCAAACCAAAAACAATAACCCAATAACCCACCACCCCAAAGAAAAGCCACATTCTAAAAGGGTGTTGGATGTCAATGAGATCAACCAAAGGCCTGGTTAAAAAGGGACGTTTTTGCCTGGTGCCTAAAGGTGTATAATGAAGGCGCCAGGCAGACTTCCCTGGGGAGAGCATTCGACAGATGGGGAGCCACTGCAGAGAAGGCCCTGCTCTTGTTTTGCCACCCTCCAGACCTCTTGGGGAGGAGGCACACGAAGAAGGGCCTCAGAAGATGATCTCAGGGACAGGGTAGGTTCATATTTCAGAAAACCACATTTCTGCCTTAGAATTAATAAAATAATAATAATAATAATAATAATAATAATAATAATAATAATAATAATTTATTTATACCCCGCCCATCTGGGCAGCTTCCAACAGAACACTAAAATACAATAACCTATTAAACATTAAAAGCTTCCCTAAACATAACAAAAAGTCTAACAAATGTGAATGGTTTCAGGCTTTCATTGTCATGGGATACCTCAGGAATCTGCCAGTTTGAGGACACGCTTCCAATGACCTGCAATGGATGGTGGGTTTCAGCAAGACAGAGAGCTGAAACCCACCATCTGTTGCAGGTCACTGGATTTGTGTGCTTTTCCAGAGACCCCAAAGCTGCATAATGTGACTCAAATGAAAATCCCAGTGGGCTTCCTGAGGTATATCCGCTATCAGGCTAAAACCCAGAGACCCTCCAAAGTCAATAACAGCTTAGCTTTGCCTTCATTTAATTTCCTTCATTCACATTTTAATCAGAGACAAACTCTGACTCTCATTAGCTTGATTTGAAATGGACAAGTCAAATTAATTGAGCTAATTGGAACTGGCGTTCACATTCAACAAAGTTATCATTCGTGGGGGGGGGGGATGTTTCCGTGTAGGAAATAACTGGATAACCAAGTAAATAAATAAATAAATAAATTCAAACCTCTCGTCTTTCTTGTTCTGGTATTTCATTTACTTATAGGAGTATTTCTAAATTGGCAACTCATTCCCCAAAAGAAAATGTGAAGCTGAGTGCAATAAAGTCATCAAAAATGTTACTAAATTGTAAAATATGGAAGAAATAACCATCGCGTTGAATCAAATCAATTCTCTAAAAATGCCTGGCAAATTCTGCCCTCCCTTCCCCACAGGTAGGTGGGGCTTGTGGCACCGAGCGAGGGCTCACCTGGGCGGGTGCCTCCCACCTGTTTGGGCCGGCCTTTGACCCGCCCTCGGTCAGGGAAGACAATGGACAGCCGGCCAGGGTTGGGGCAAAGGCCAAAGAAAAGAAGATGACCCCTTTGTCAAAGCCTCTTGGTTATCTTCCTTCAAGGTTTTCAGCAGGTGCTGAGTATAAGAATACAAGGAGAGCCTGCTGGATCAGGCTAATAATAATAATAATAATAATAATAATAATAATAATAATAATAATAATTTATTATTTATACCCCACTCATCTGGCTGGGTTTCCCCAGCCACTCTGGGCGGCTTCCAACAGAACACTAAAATACAATAACCTATTAAACATTAAAAGCTTCCCTAAACAGGTCAGCCTTCAGATGTCTTCTAAAAGTCTGCTAGTTGTGGTTCTCTTTGACATCTGGTGGGAGGGTGTTCCACAGGGTGGGTGCCACTACTAAGAAGGCCATCTGTCTGGTTCCCTGTAACTTGGCTTCTCGCAGGGAGGGAACCGCCAGAAGGCCTTCAGAGCTGGACCTCAGTGTCCGGGCAGAACGATGGGGGTGGAGACGCTCCTTCAGGTATACTGGGCTGAGGCCATTTAGGGCTTTAAAGGTCAGCGCCAACACTTTGAATTGTGCTCGGAAACGTACTGGGAGACAATGAAGGTCTTTCAAGACTGGTGTTATGTGGTCCCGGCGGCCACTCCCAGTCACCAGTCTAGCTGCCACATTCTGGATTCGTTGCAGTTTCTGAGTCACCTTCAAAGGTAGCCCCATGTAGATCACATTGCAGTAGTCCAAGCAGGAGATAACTAGAGCATGTACCACTCTGGCGAGACAGTCTGCGGGCAGGGAGGGTCTTAGCCTGTGCACCAGGTGGAGCTGTTAAACAGCTGCCCTGGACACAGAATTGACCTGCACCTCCATGGACAGCTGTGAATCCAAAATGACTCCCAGGCTGTGCACCTGGTCCTTCAGGGGCACAGTTGCCCCATTCAGGACCAGGGAGTCCTCCACACCAGCCTACCGCCTGTCGCCCAAAAACAGTATGTGATGGTTCTAGGGGTTGCTCGTGCGTAAACCGGCACCACGCTTGGCTGAGTTACCTGGGTGAACCCTTTCTGTCCGGACAGCCACTCACCCGTGGCTGTCTCAATCGCTGGCAGAATCCGTCAGTGGGCGTTTCTTGAACTTCTTCCAGCAAAGAAGCTCTTTGACGCCTAGTCTCCGCCTACTCTCCCTGCGCGGAAGCCTTCTGCGCAGGGAGGGTGTGGGCAGCGGAGGACCCGTGCTCTCCCCGCTGGTCCCCGGCGAGGAGTCATGGGACTGCCTCGTCGATTCCCCCATCTGCCCCCCTTCTCCACTGCTGCTACGCTGATTTCCTTCCCCAGAAGATGGGCTGCTTCTCCCCATCCCAGGACGCTCTCCGGAATCCCTCTGGAGCCCTCTCTCTCCCTCTGGCTCCGATGGCAGTTCCCTGACACAGTACTTCTGTCTTGTCAGGATTCAAGCTCAATCCATTAGCTGCCATCCATCCTCCAGCCGCCTGCGATGCTTCTGAATCCCAGTTGCTGGAAACAGCAGGAGGGGAGAGATGCTCTCGTGCTCAAATCCAGGCACCCGGTCGGCTACTGTGAGACCAGGATGCTGGACTCGATGGGCTGGATCCCTCAGGCTTTTCTTAAGCTTGATTTTTTAAATGGAGTTTGGATGGCCATCAGTCAGCAGTGATTTCTGCTTTGCAGGGCACTAGACCAGGGGACTCCTTGAGTCCCTTCCAACTCTATGATTCTGTGATGGTTTTAACCTTTAAAACCAGCCTAGGACCCTCGTACCTACGGGACCGCCTCTCCTGGTATGTCCATGGAGGACCTTACGGTCTTCAAATAAAAACATCTTGGAGGTCCCGGGCCACAGGGAGGTTAGACTGGCCTCAACCAGAGCCAGGGCTTTTTCAGCTGTGGCCCCGATCTGGTGGAACGCTCAGTCCCAAGAGACTAGGGCCCTGTGGGACTTGACATCTTTCCGCAGGGCCTGCAAGACAGAGCTGTTCCCCCAGGCCTTTGGCCAAGGCACAGTCTAACCCCTCCTTTGGCAATCCTCACCAAACTCTAGCCTAATGGTTGCCATTCATTTGATTTTGAATTGATTTTAGAATGAATTGATTTTAGAATGCTGTGTTACTTTTATTGTTGTTAGCCACTCTGAGCCCAGCTTCGGCTGGGGAGGGCGGGATATAAATAAAATATTATTATTATTATTATTATTATTATTATTATTCGTTTCTTTATGAGGCCTGCCTGAGGCCCTGCACCAGGCAACTTTCCTCTGAGCAAGTAAAGAGTGCCTTGCCATTCGAATGCCTCTCGAGGTCTCCCTCAGGCAAACCCTGCCTTGCCCTCTAGCCAGACGGGTTCAGCCACAGACACATGAAGCTGTTAGTGGCAGAGAGGGGGCATTGGCGGGTGACACCGGTGGCGCATTATGCGCAATGCTCGCCCTTTGTTGGGGTTATGAGGAAGGCGAGGAGGAGGAGGGAGGGAGGGAGGGAGGGAGTAAACACAGGAGACAGGTTTGTCAGCCGGCTTCTTAAGCGAGAGCCCCGCATGCTACTGAGCGGAGCTTCTCCCAATTAAATTTAACAAGAGACATCCCTGAATCTTTCATGAGCATTCAAAATTTTTTAGTCCAGCTGTCGCTTCTCCCTCCTTCCCCCCCCACCCCCGCCACCCCTCTTCTTTTTAAACGGCACAACACTTTGTCGATCAGGCCTGGCCTTTTGTAGGGACATAAATAATTCCTGGGGTGACTTCCAGAAGCTCCCAGATCCAAGGGGATCCCAAATTTGCCAAAGGAGGGGAGCAGCATTGGGGGACAGCGGTGGCAAGAGGACCCAGGGAGTCCTTCGCTCGGCCTGCCTTTATTTTGATGGGTTCGGCTTTGTTACTATATTATCTGCACCCCCATCTTCATCACGGCTCCCCCCCTCTTCCCCCGCCCGCCCCTCCGTTTACGGCGTGATCGGCTGTCACTTTAATTATCCATCGGCCCCTCGACGTGCCGGCAGGTAACCCAGCCGTGCTCAGGCATCAAAGTGCCTCCCAGGTCTCTGTGTGTTTGTGTGCAGTTTTCCCGCACAGCATCCCTTGCTTTCAATTAAAAGCTCAGAGCCAGCCTGAAAGAGAAGTTGCGGCTTCTGCTAAAAGGAGCAGAGAAGGAAGGGAAGGCGGGCGGTGGAGGGCCGTGTCGCCGGGTTAACAGCTCAGGCGGCGACCGGGGAAAGGCTTTTGCGGGGATGCCTGTGAGAGGAGGAGAGACAGGTGACAAAGAGAGGCAGCTGGGAACCATCCTCTCGATCGCCCGCCCATCTCCAAGCCCTGTTCTGCCTTCCCTGGATGGCCATTGGCTGAAATGCGGTGACATCACAGAATGTTCACGAACGTTCGCCCAGAGTGGCTGGGGCAGACCAGCCAAGATGGGCGGGGTATGAATAATAAAATTATTATTAGCATTATTGTGGAAGTTCTAAGGGACAGGGGCGAGTGCCAGCCATGGCTCGTAGGAGATCAAGGTAGAGGAAACAACAACAACAACAACAACAACAACAACAACAATTTTATGATGTATACCCCACCCACCTGGCTGCGTTTCCCTGAACTTAAACAGGAAAGAATTTGTGGCAGAGAGGGCTATCGATGGCAATTAGCCACGATGGTTATGCTCTGCTTTTGCAGTTAAGCAAGAATGCTCCCTGCCCTAAAGCAAGGAGGTGAGCTTTTTCTCTAATCTGCGCTTTTTTCCCTTATGGGGGACACAAGAGCCCATCTAGAGTCCTTACGTAGGTTCCCTATTGGTAGGAGAAAATAACAGAGGCCAACCATAGAATATTGAGAAGCAAAGCGGCTAGTAATCCTGATCTTTATTGAACTCTTGCAACAGGGTGCTCCCCTCATACGCAGGAAAGGAGGGGGAACCCAGAACAAAGGTGTGCCCATCCTTGTATAGACATTTTAAATCGCCCGCCCTGCAGTCCAAGACCACCCCCAGAAACATCATACATACATCACAGAAGGGGTGTAGCTCAAGATCACCCCCCAGATACATCATACTTACATCACAGAAAAGGCAGAAATCTGAGTGCATTGTTTATCTCCTGTCGTTGTCTGGCAGGTTACCTGTTAACGGTCACTTGATTGGATACCCTGGGGACCCTGGCCAGTCTTTTGTAATGATAAATACTTAGTTCCTGAGCCAGGACACAGGCTCACCCTATTCAAACACAGACATACCCTTAAGACAGGATTTGTGAAGGAAAAGACAATGGGAAGGCTTTTCCATTTTCCTTTGACCTCGCAGAGAAAACATTTGGTCAGTTTGGGAGCCAAAAATGGTTTCAGGTCAGTCTTCCTGTGCTGATCTATGTATGTGCTTGCTTGGTATATTTATGAATATTTATTATATATCTAAGACCTTAAAATTCTTATCACGAGGGAGATTCCCAAAAGGGGGGGGGGGTTAAGAGGCAAGGGGTGGCAGGGACCACTGGAGGTAAATGACTACCAGACATGGAAAGACCAGTAGCACTGGGTCAAGTTCCTCAATTTTCTTGAATTAAACTAAATAGCCTGGGATAGCTCAGCCAGTACAGCACGGGACTCTCGATCTCAGGGTTGTGGGTTCGAGCACCACATTGGGTAAAAGATTCGTACATTGCAGGGGGTTGGACTAGATGACACTCAGGGTCCCTTCCATCCCTACAGGTCTATGGTTTAAGGCAGGCATAGGCAAACTCGGCCCTCCAGCTGTTTTGGGACTACAACTCCCATCATCCCTAGCTAACAGGACCAGTGGTCAGGGATGATGGGAGTTGTAGTCCCAAAACATCTGGAGAGTCGAGTTTGCCTATGCCTGGTTTAAGGTCTCTTGCCTTTAATAAATCAATTCTAGGATTTAAGTTTTAATTGAAGGTTGAATAAGCGTGCAATGACTTTGGTAGTGTTTTATCTTCCTTTGGGGTCATGCAAACTGCTGTTCTGAATAACGCTTTTTTGCTGGGTAGGGGCACTGGGGATGAGATTTTGGAACCGAGGGGGTCTGGCACAAGAAAGTTTGGGAGCCACTTCCCACTGGTCTTTCACAACATTGGTATAAACATTATTTTCATGACCCATTAAGTCAAGAAGAAGAAGCTAAACATTGACAAGATTAAAGTAAAGTACCCTGACCATTAGGTCCAGTCGTGACCGACTCTAGCGTTGTGGTGCTCATCTCGCTTTACGGGCCGAGGGAGCCGGCGTACAGCTTCCGGGTCATGTGGCCAGCAGGACTAAGCCGCTTCTGGCGAACCAGAGCAGCGCACAGAAACACCGTTTACCTTCCCGCCAGAGTGGTACCTATTTATCTACTTGCACTTTGACATGCTTTTGAACTGCTGGGTTGGCAGGAGCTGGGACAGAGCAACGGGAGCTCACCCCCTTGCGAGGATTCGAACCGCCGACCTTCTGATCGGCAAGCCCTTTGATTTCTAAAGCTTCCTTTAATAGCCTCAGACAAGGGAATTCTGTCGGAATCCCATGGAGGACCTGGGCCGATTTGCCTCTAAATTTGTCCTCATTCCCCCCCAGGGAGGATCTTAGCAGACTGAAATTCATTCTGCCATTGGGATGCAAATGAAAAGCAGTTGGAGAATTTTATTGGGCAAAAGAGAAGCAGACAGGGGTTGCCTTTTAACCCGGTGACCCTGACACAGGAGGACCAGCTGAGGTCAAAAGCTCCTTTCATGCTCTTTAAGGGCAGACAAGTGGTTTGGAGTCTAGTTTGTTTGTTTGATAACAATTCTACACCGCTTGATTGCTGTTGTTGTTTTAAAAAAAGACCCTCAAAGCAGTTTACCAAAAAAGATAAAGCTATAAAATCAAGAAAAAATTACAATACTTTAAAACATTCAAAAATGTTTAAAATAGATTAAAACTTTGCACCAGCATTTCTGAACCTCTGGGTTGTTGTTATTTAGTTGTTTAGTCGTGTCCGCCTCTTCGTGACCCCCCTGGACCAGAGCACACCAGGCACTCCTGTCTTCCACTGCCTCCTGCAGTTTGGTCAAACTCATGCTGCTAGCTTCAAGAACACTGTCCCACCATCTCGTCCTTTGTCGTTCCCTTCTCCTTGTGCCCTCCATCTTTCCCAACATCAGGGTCTTTTCCAGAGAGTCTTCTCTTCTCATGAGGTGGCCAAAGTCTTGGAGCCTCAGCTTCAGGATCTGTCCTTCCAGTGAGCACTCAGGGCTGATTTCCTTCAGAATGGAGAGGTTGGATCTTCTTGCAGTCCATGGAACTCTCCAGAGTCTCCTCCAGCACCAGAATTCAAAAGCATCCATTCTTTGGCGATCAGCCTTCTTGATGGTCCAGCTCTCACTTCCATACATCACTACTGGGAAAACCAGAGCTTGAACTATACAGACCTTTGTTGGCAAGGTGATGTCTCTGCTTTTTAAGATGCTGTCTAGGTTTGTCATTGCTTTTCTCTCAAGAAGCAGGCATCTTTTAAATTCTTCTTTCTGGTATTTTTATTCCATCTTTCCCTCCAAGGACCTCAAGGCAGCCTACATCGTTCTCCTGCTCCTCATTGAATCCCCACAACCCTGTCAGGTAGATTAAGCTGAGAGGCAGTACCTGGCCCCCAGAGTCGTCTGGTGAGCTTCATGGCTGAGTGGAGATTTGAACCCAGGTCTCCCAGATCAGCAGACCTGCTGCACTAAACTTCCAGGTATAGAAGCCATAGGAGGGGAGCAACAGCAAGGGAGGGTTAATGCCCTACTTAGGAGCCTTCGTAAGAAGATAATAAGTGCTTACTGGATCAGGTCACCTTGTCCAGCATCCTGTTCTCACAGGGGCCAAGCAGATGGCTGTGGGAAACACACAGGCAGTATTCGAACACAGGAGCGACTCTCCCCACCTGTGGTTTGCAGCAAATGGGATTCAGAAGCCTGGATGTGGAACCATCCGATTGGCCACTGTGGGAAGATGGAGGGATCTTCTGGATTCCACCTATAGAGGTGATGGGGGAGGAAATTGGTTTGATTCCCGTTTTAATGCGAAGCTCCTTATTTGCCCCGCCTGAAACAAGGCTGGTTCCATTGTGTCCTTTGAAACCTGAACTTCCTTGAATTTTGCATCACGGTTTCCCCACAACAAGAGTGCTTGGAAAAAAGCTAATATTAAGGGCTGCATCAATAGGAGTATAGCATCTAGATCAAGGGAAGTAATAGTGCCACTGTATTCTGCTCTGGTCAGACCTCACCTGGAGTACTGTGTCCAGTTCTGGGCACCACAGTTCAAGAAGGACACTGACAAACTGGAACGTGTCCAGAGGAGGGCAACCAAAATGGTCAAAGGCCTGGAAACGATGCCTTAGGAGGAACAGCTAAGGGAGCTGGGCATGTTTAGCCTGGAGAAGAGGAGGTTAAGGGGTGATATGATAGCCATGTTCAAATATATAAAAGGATGTCACATAGAGGAGGGAGAAAGGTTGTTTTCTGCTGCTCCAGAGAAGCGGACACGGAGCAATGGTTCCAAACTACAAGAAAAAAGATTCCACCTAAACATTAGGAAGAACTTCCTGACAGTGAGAGCTGTTCGACAGTGGAATTTGCTGCCAAGGAGTGTGGTGGAGTCTCCTTCTTTGGAGGTCTTTAAGCAGAGGCTTGACAACCATATGTCAGGAGTGCTCTGATGGTGTTTCCTGCTTGGCAGGGGGTTGGACTCAATGGCCCTTGTGGTCTCTTCCAACTCTATGATTCTAAGGGGATGTGGGCGTAAAAATGCATACACCAACAAAAAAACCACACACGACAATGCATCACATCATGCAAATGAGCATTGAAATTGTGTATATCAGGGGAAATGCTAACCAGAAAGATGACCAATTTTCATGAGGACTTAATTCTGCACCGCCAGTGCATGTGGTGAACTGAATTTAAAGATTGGGAAAATGTGAGGGCAGAGACAGATTCACCCCTTTGTCCTCAGACTGCTGTCAGCTCTAGCTAAGGTGAACAATGACCAGAGATGACAGGAAGCCATTAAAACCTGGAGAGGCACAAGTTTAGTGTGGCCGCAGCTACTCTTGGGAACTCCCTGCCTATTGATATTAGGCTGTTATTCTTTTTGGCACCTGCTAAAGACATTCTTGTGTAGACAAGGCCACCCAGATGCTTAGAAAGTTGATGTGAGTTTTAATTCATTTCAGTCTGTTGTTTTAACTTTTTGCATGTTTTGAGTCATTGCTTTTAAAAATAACAATGATCATTTTATTGTTTTATCTGTTTGGAAAACTGCTTTGAGATCCTTCCTACAATCAAGCAGTAAACAAACAAACAAACAATATCTCTTCCCCACCTGGCTCCGACCCAGTAGCGCTCTTTTCATGGTCTCACCCAGTGGTTCCCAAACTTTTCTGGGCCCCTGCCCCCTTAATTCCACAAACTCATTCCCAGTGCCCTCTACCCTACGAAAAGTATTATTCAGAATAGTGGTTTGCATGCTTTGACAAAAATCAAAGCAGTAACAATTAATTGCATATTTAATCAAAATCCAGTTACAACTATTGTTGTTGTTGTTGAGTTGTTTAGTCGTGTCTGCCTCTTCGTGACCCCCTGGACCAGAGCATGCCAGGCACTCCTGTCTTCCACTGCCTCCCGCAATTTGGTCAAACTCATGCTGGTAGCTTCGAAAACACTGTCAACCATCTCGTCCTCTGCCGTCCCCTTCTCCTTGTGCCCTCCATCTTTCCCAGCAGGTGATGCCTCTGCTTTTTAAGATGCTGTCTAGGTTTGTCATTGCTTCTCTCCCAAGAAGCAGGCGTCTTTTAATTTCGTGGCTGCTGTCACCATCTGCAGTGATCATGGAGCCCAAGAAAGTAAAATCTCTCACTGCCTCCATTTCTTCCCCTTCTATTTAGAATCATAGAATCATAGAATCCTAGAGTTGGAAGAGACCACAAGGGCCATCGAGTCCAACCCCCTGCCAAGCAGGAAACACCATCAGAGCACTCCTGACATATGGTTGTCAAGCCTCTGCTTAAAGACCTCCATTTGCCAGGAGGTGATGGGCCCAGTGGCCATGATCTTCGTTTTTTTTGATGTTGAGCTTCAGACCATATTTTGCGCTCTCCTCTTTCACCCTCAATAAAAGGTTCTTTAATTCCTCCTCACTTTCTGCCACCAAGGTATAAATTCAATGAAATGGATGAATTGGCTTCAGTGATACGGCTTTTCAAAAGGTGATAATCATTTACACCTTTCGGCGCCCCCCTGCTGCCCCCTCGCCTCTTCGCGCCCCCTTAGGTAATCCCATTCCTCCCAGGGGGTGCGACTGCCTACTTGGGGAACGACTTCTGTACAAGATCTTGCTTTCTTCTTTTGCAACGAAGTCCAAGATTGCCAGAAGTCTCATTTGCAGGACCTCAAGGGAACACACAGCCAGTCTCAAGTTGAGGCCAGGCAGAAGTTGACCATCCACGAGGTGGGGGGGGCGGAAAGTCGTGCCTGGTGGGGGCAGGCGAGACCTGCACGGCCCATTTGCTGGCAAATTGATGGAGCGACACCTCGGAAAGGCCTTTTCCGACCGTTTCCTCCCGAGTGAGTACCTTCGAACCACCTGCGCAGCTAACTGTCTTTCCATCCTGATTATTTCATAAGGGGGACAGGGCTTTTTCGAAACACTCCGGCATGGTGGCTAAGGGCCTGTGAAGCATTAAACGTGGCTGAGAGCTTTTGTCTTGATTAATTCTTTAGTATTTTGTTACAGGCCAGCGCTGGGCTTGTAGAGACATCACAGCAAAAGAGGAGAGAGAGAGAGAATGAGAGAGGGGGGGGGGAGGAGAGAGAATGAATAGAAGGGAGGGATGCCAAATTGACAGTTCGTTGGAGCTGGCCATCTCTCGTGTATTTGCAAGACATAAAGAGCTAATGGCTCAGGCCAGCCTTGCCAACCTGGTGCCCTCCAGATGTTCTCGGCTACAGCTCCTATCAGCCCTGGCCAGTGTGGCGAGTGGTCAAGGATGCTGGGAGTTGTAGTCCAACAAATATCCGGAGGACCACAGGCTGTCTGCTCTTCATTTAAGGCTTCAAGAGGCAATACCAGCACTTGGAATTGGACAGCCAGCCAATACCCAGTTCTTTGAAAGACGTGATCCAGACATGGGATGCCCATGAAAATGTCGACGTCTGCATCAGCTAAAGCTTCCAGATCGTTTTCAAAAGGCAATAATACATATATAGTGCATCTTGTTGGGACGTTTCCCAGGGCATGGATAACTTCGAAGTCACAGCTGGTAAGTCTGAGGAAACGGGCAAGAAAGGCTCTCTGTGCCAAGGGAGTTGCTTGGGAGAGCCAGTGTAGTGTAGCGGTTAAGAGTGGTAGTCTCGTAATCTGGGGAACCGGGTTCGCATCTCTGCTCCTCCACTTGCAGCTGCTGGGTGACCTTGGGCCAGTCAAACGTCTCTGAAGTCTCTCAGCCCCACTCACCTCACAGAGTGTTTGTTGTGGGGAAGGAAGGGGAAGGAGATTGTTAGCCGCTTTGAGACTCCTTCGGGTAGTGATAAAGCGGGATATCAAATCCAAACTCTTCTTTTTCTTCTTCTTGGATGCCCAGTGACAGAAATGGGTCTAGGACAGGGGTGCCCTGGTCTAGGAGCATCCCAAACCTACAAATTTTGTTGTTGTTGTTTAGTCGTTCAGTCGCGTCCGACTCTTCGTGACCCCATGGACCAAAGAACGCCATGCACCTCTGTCTTCCACTGCCTCCCGCAGTTTGGTCAAACTCATGCTGGTGACCTCGAAAACACTATCCAACCATCTCATCCTCTGTTGTCCCCTTCTCCTTGTGCCCTCCATCTTTCCCAACATCAGGGTCTTTTCCAGGGAGTCTTCTCTTCTCATGAGGTGGCCAAAGTCTTGGAGCCTCAGCTTCAGGATCTGTCCTTCCAGTGAGCACTCAGGGCTGATTTCCTTCAGAATGGAGAGGTTTGATCTTCTTGCAGTCCATGGGACTCTCAAGAGTCTCCTCCAGCACCAGAATTCAAAAGCATCAATTCTTCGGCAATCAGCCTTCTTTATGGTCCAGCTCTCACTTCCATACATCACTAAACCTACAAATGGGATCCTTCAATTTCCTGATTTGGAGTCCCATCACCTCCTGGCAAATAGAAGGGGAAGAAATGGAGGCAGTGAGAGATTTTACTTTCTTCCATGATCACTGAAGATGATGACAGCACCCACGAAATTAAAAGACGCCTGCTTCTTGGGAGAAAAGCAAGGACAAACCTATAGAGCATCTTAAAAAAGCAGAGACATCACCTGGCCAACAAAGGTCCATATAAATAAAACTATGGTTTTCCCAGTAGTGATGTATGGAAGTGAGAGCTGGACCATAAAGAAGGCTGATCGCCGAAGAATGGATGCTTTTGAATTCTGGTGCTGGAGGAGACTCTTGAGAGTCCCAAGGATACCTGAAGGAGCATCTTCACCCCCATCGTTCTGCCCGGATACTGAGGTCCAGCGCCGAGGGCCTTCTGGCAGTTCGCTTGCTATGAGAAGCCAAGTTACAGGGAACCAAGCAGAGGGCCTTCTCGGTGGTGACACCCACCCTGTGGAACGCCCTCCCACCAGATGTCAAAGGGAACTACTACCAGAATTTTAGAAGACATCTGAAGGCAGCCCTGTTTAGGGAAGCTTTTAGTGTTTGATGCATTACTTTATTTTAATATTTTGTTGGAAGCCACGCAGAGTGGCTGGGGAAGCCCAGCCAGATGGGCGGGGTATAAATAATAAATTATTATGATTATTAGGCTTCAAGGTCAGGTATACCGCCTCCCTTTTTATGGGGGGGGGGTTGCGTGATGGGACCTGGACCCCTAGGAGTTGGCGCTTCTGCACATGGAAGATGGAGCAAGCTTGTTTTCTCCTGCTTCGGAGGGTAGGACTCGAACCCATGGCTTCAAGTTACAAAAAAGGAGATTCCGACTATATATCAGAAAGAACTTTCTGACCATAAGAGCCATTTGACAGTGGAACAGACTCCCTCCATAGATGCTGGACCCTCTCCTTCCTTGGAGGTTTTTAAGCAGAGGTTGGCTGGCCATCTGTCATGGATGCTTTAGTTGAGATTCCTGTATTGCAGGGGGTTGGACTAGATGACCCTCAGGGTCCCTTCCACAATTCTACAATTCTGTTATTCTAGGCAGCTTCCTCCTCCTTCCTAGCAAGAGCGTCGCAAGGCGACCCTGGCCTTGTTCCTTCTGCCTTCGTGTCTCGGAATTAAAACCGCCAGCCTTCCTTCTTCGCAAATTTACCTGACTCCATCTTGCACCCAGCAAGAGTCTTCCTCCTTCTCCTCCGCCATCAAATAATTAAGATTGTTCCTGGCATGCCATTCCTTCCCAGCCGCTTCTCCTCTCTCTCTCTCTCTCCCCCCCCCCCCCCAATTTCTCTTGCTTAAAGGAAGCGCTTGTCAAAGCCCTCAACAGCTGTTAAAAGTGAGGCGTTTAGAAATGAAAGTGCCCGAGTCAGCAAGCTCTCAAAAATCCATCGGGAGGCCTGCTTATTTGTAACGGAAGCACATCTTAATCCATGGCTGTTTTTCCAAGAGAGAGAGAGAGAGAGAGAGAGAGAGAGAGAGAGAGAGAGAGAGAGAGAGAGATGCTCTCTCTAACAGGGAGGGAGAGATGGAAGGGAGGAAGGTTTGGGGAAGCAGCCTGTCTGCCTTGTTTCTTGAAGTCTTCGGGGGTCTCTCTCGTTCTCTCTTTCTCTCTCTCTTGTGCGAGATCCACACGTCGCTGACAATTGTCAAACCAAACAGGAAAACCTTCCCCAAGCAAAAGTTTCCCGTCATTTTGGGCCTGCAAACAGCCTGCCGCCCACCCAGGTTTTGCACTAATGAGCAGGCAGGAACAGGGGGGCCTCCCGTCAAATGCACAGATCCTGCTCGTTCCAATGGGGCTTGTGCAGGAGAATTTCCCACACTGGCTGACGGTGGCCACATACGTCAGACGTGACTGTCTCTTAGCCACTCTGGAGGCTCCTGGACTCAAAAGAAATGAGGTTTCTTAGGCTGCAGCAGAAGGAGGGAGAGAGGGTCAGGGAATCTGAAAAAGTGTGCATGCACACGAAAGCTAATAATAATACTAATACTAATACTAATACTAATAATAATAATAATAATAATAATAATAATAATAATAATAATTTATTATGTATACCCTGCCCATCTGGGCTGGGCTTCCCCAGCCACTCTGGGCGGCTTCCAACAAAATATTAAAATACAGTATTACATCAAACATTAAAAGCTTCCCTAAACAGGGCTGCCTTCAGATGTCTTCTAAAAGTCTGGTAGTTCTTGTTCTCTTTGACATCTGGTGGGAGGGAGTTCCACAGGGCAGGTGCTCATAGCAATAACAAACTTAGTTGGTCTCTAAGGTGCTACTGGAAGGAATTTTTAAATTTTGTTTCAACTCAGACCAGGTTACGGAAAAGACTAGCTGTCCCTGTAAGATCAGGAATGGGGAATCTTTAGCCCTACGACGCCCCCCAGCACCAGAAAGCATGGCCAAAGGCCAGGGGTGATGGGAGTTCCATAGAATCCTAAAACTGCAGATTTGGACCCTAAAGGGTCATGTAGGCTAACCCTCTGCGGTGCAGGAATCTCAACTAATGCATCCATGACTGATGACAGATGGCCACCCAGTCTTTGTTTGAAAGAATCCGCCACCTTCTTAGGGAGACCGTTCCACTGTCGAATGGCTCTCACTGTAAGGCAGTTCTTCCTAATGGTTAGTCCAGGGGTCAGCAAACTTTTTCCAGCAGGGGGCCGGTCCACTGTCCCTCAGACCTTGTGGGGGGCCGGACTTTATTTTGGAGGGGGAAAATGAACGAATTCCTATGCGCCACAAATAACCCAGAGATGCATTTTAAATAAAAGGGCACATTCTACCCAAGTAAAAACACGGTGATTCCTGGACTGTCCGTGGACTGGATTGAGAAGGCGATTGGGCTGGATCTGGCCCCCGGGCCTTAGGTTGCCTACCCATGGGTTGGTCAGAATCTCCGGAGCTTGAAGCCATTGGTTTGGGTCCTACCTTCTGGAGCAGGAGAAAACAAGCTTGCTCCACCTTCCGTGTGACAGCCCCTTTAGAAATTTGAAGATGGCTATTGCATCTCCTCTCAGTCTCCTCTTTTCCAGGATAAACCTACCCAGCTCCTTCAACCATTCCTCATAAGGCCTGATTTCCAGACCCTTGGTCATCTTGGTTAATAATAATAATAATAATAATAATAATAATAATAATAATAATAATAATTTCCCCAGCCTCTCTGAGCGGCTTCCAACAAAATATTAAAATACAGCAATGCATCAAACATTAAAAGCTTCCCTGAACAGGGCTGCCTTCAGATGTCTTCTAAAACTCTGGTAGTAGTTGTTCTCTTTGACATCTGGTGGGAGGGCGTTCCACAGGGCGGGTGCCACCACCGAGAAGGCCCTCTGCCTGGTTCTCTGTAACTTCACTTCTCACAGTGAGGGAACCGCCAGAAGGCCCTTAGAGCTGGACCTCAGTGTCTGGGCAGAACGATGGGGGTGGAGACGCTCCTTCAGTTCTACTGGACCGAGGCCGTTTAGGGCTTTCAAGGTCAGCACCAACACTTTGAATTGTGCTCAGAAACATACTGGGAGCCAGTGTAGGTCTTCAAGACCGGTGTTATATGGTCTCGGCAGCCGCTCCCAGTCACCAGTCTAGCTGCCACATTCTGGATTAGTTGCAGTTTCCGGGTTACCTTCAAAGGTAGCCCCACATAGAGTGCATTGCAGTAGTCCAAGCGAGAGATAACCAGAGCATGCACCACTCTGGCGAGACAGTCCGTGGGCAGGGAGAGTCTCATCCTGCGTACCAGATGGAGCTGGTAGACAGTTGCCCTGGACATAGAATTGACATGCGCCTCCATGGACAGCTGTGAGTCCAAAATGACTCCCAGGCTGTGCACCTGGTCCTTCAGGGGCACAATTACCTCATTCAGGACCAGAGAGTCCTCCACACCCACCCGCCCCCTGTCCCCCCAAAACAGTACTTCTGTCTTGTCAGGATTCAACCTCAATCTGTTAGCCGCCATCCATCCTCCAACTGCCTCCAGGCACTCACACAGGACCTTCACCGCCTTCACTGGTTCTGTTTTGAAAGAGAGGTAGAACTGGGTATCATCCGCATACTGATGAACACCCAGCTCAAACCCCCTGATGATCTCTCCCAGCGGCTGCATGTAGATGTTGAAAAGCGTGGGGGAGAGGTTGCCCTCTTCTGTACACCTTGCAGCTTGTCAATATCCTTCTTAAATTGTGGTGTCCAGAACTGGACACCAGGCTCCAGGTGGGTTCTGATCAATAATAATAATAATAATTTAATAATAATTTTAAACTACAAGAAAGAAGATTCCACCTAAACATTAGGAAGAACTTCCTGACAGTGAGAGCTGTTCGACAGTGGAATTTGCTGCCAAGGAGTGTGGTGGAGTCTCCTTCTTTGGAGGTCTTTAAGCAGAGGCTTGACAACCATATGTCAGGAGTGCTCTGATGGTGTTTCCTGCTTGGCAGGGGGTTGGACTCGATGGCCCTTGTGGTCTCTTCCTGATTCTATGATTCTATGGTTCTATGATTCTATGATTCTATGATTCTATGATTCTATGATTCTATGATTCTATGATTCTAATTTATTATTTATTATTTATACCAATCCGGCTGAGTTTCCCCAGCCACTTTGTGCGGCTCAAGGCAGAATAGAGTGGCACGGTGTCTACCCTTGAACTGGACACTGATCTGGAAATTATCCTAATCACGCAATTACAGTCTGGATACGAGAGGGATGCTTGCATAATTTTAGGTACCTGTAGTTTGGATGGGGTGGATATCCTCTGCTGCCTAGTCTCACAAGGTGGAGGTGGGCAGCAGGGATGCTGAGAGATGCACAATCGCGGAACTGGACCAGACCCCAAGGTCATTTCAGTGGTTTGAAGCTCCCTCTTTTGCAAAACTGGAAAGGGAGAAATGTGCAGACATGGTGAAAACATGAAAATGTAGCAACAACAAAAGCTTCAAAGAGAATACCTGAGCCCTGCTTACTCCACCATGCAAAAGAGAGAGGTGTGTGTGAGGGGGGAGAGATTACCTGCCCCCATCACCCCTCCCCAGAGACAGCATTGTCCAGAGGAACAGAAACTTCCCAAGGCATGCAAGAGCTGGAAAAGGCAAAGGAAGAAAGATTCCCCCCTCTATTCATTTCCTCCATGCTTTCGATGCTGCATTTGAAGAGGCTGGGTTAGTTCTGAGCTCACTCAGAACTGTTTGCCGCTCCAGCCTTCAGCTCCTGGAACAAGCGAGGAAGCAAAGTGGCGCTTAGAAAGTGACACACTTTAGCATGTGCAGAGTGCATTTCGCAACCACTATTGCAACTGGGCAACTGCAGCCAGGCCCCACAGGAGTGGAAGTGGCTCCCCACTGCCAGGCATGGATGCTCAGCATTCTTGATCATTTAGTACCAAAATAACAATATTATTCATACGACTGTCCTCATCGTTTAGCCAAATTTATACACCGCTTGGTTGTACGTAGAACCTCTAAGCAGTTTACAAAAAATAAATATTGTCAATAAAAGACAAAAGGTAAAAAAAAATTGTGTGTTTTTAAAAATCAAAATCAACACTTAAACCCAGGTTAAAACCCATATCAACTTCTACATGTCTGGGTAGGCTGGCCTAAACTAAATTGTTTTAAAGGTAAAGAGACCCCTGACCATTAGGTCCAGTCATGGACGACTCTGGGGTTGTGGCATTCATCTCGCTCTATAGGCCAAGGGAGCCAGCATTTGTCCACAGACAGCTTCTGGGTCATGTGGCCAGCATAACTAAGTCCCTTCTGGCGAACCAGAGCAGTGCACGGAAACGCCGTTTACCTTCCCACCGGAGCGGTACCTATTTATCTACTTGCACTTTCACGTGCTTTTGAACCGCTAGGTTGGCAGGAGCAGGGACCAAGCAACGGGAGCTCACCCTGTCGCGGGGATTCAAACCGCCGACCTTCTGATCAGCAAGCCCTAGACTCTGTAGTTTAACCCACAGCACCACCCGTTTTAGCAGGCGCCAAAAAGAGTACAGCAGAGTTGCCTGCCCGATGTCAACAGGCAGGGAGTTCCAAAGACTAAATATTTGTGTTTACATGCTGCCCTCCCTCCTGTATGGAGCCCAGGATGGTGCTCAGTACCAGAATTTTCAACAATGATTAAGGGAGCAAGATCCACCAAGGTGAGTGGAATAGGATCCAGTGGGCCTCTAAATGTCAGTTCCATGAATCCCTCTCCTCCCTCAAAATGTTGCAAAACACGGGGGGGGGGGGGCTCGTTTCTCTGAGCTCTGAAGCGGGTTCACCAGGGAATGCCATTAAAGCAATAACCTCCAGAAGACAGATTTGCCTGTCTGCTGTTTCAAACTACTCTTAGCCATCTCACTGCCCACAAAGCCAATCAGCATTAGCAAGAGCTGTGCAAGAGATCAACTGCTGGTTCCACAACAATGAGTTTAAGTGCTTGGTTTTTAGGCTTATTTTTCCTAAGCTTTTTCTACGTATGACTTTTCTTTTCTGCTCTGCTACAGAACCTTATCTTTTAAGAGTCCAGAGGGAGGAGGCAAGGCATACTGGAAATGCCAATTTGACAAACAAACAGGCAAACTTCGGAAAGTTCAGATCATTTTCAGGTTCCCAGCACTCACTGCTTTTAACCACGGTCTGCCATCTCACTGGTGACAAAGCCAGTCAACATGAGCTCTGCAAGAGATCAGCTGCTGGCCCCAGAGTACTGAGTAGTGACGGTCACATCTGGAGTTGCTTTTTAGCCTTCCTTTCCCTTCTCTTTCTACAGACAACTTAGCTTTTCTACTCATTAATAATACTATGTTATGGAGACTTAGGACTTAGCTACAAAGCTGCAAATAAAACGCTTCACATGTGTTGTAAAGTGCAGTATACAAATGCAACACTAGATGGCGACAGTGAGCTATGTAAAATTCAATGTATTTTTCAAAACATTTTTTTAAAAAAGCATGTTCACAGCACTTTTTATATGTGTGTAGATTCCACCCTGGTGTTTTTAAGAGACAGGAGGCGAAATGTACTAAAATTGCCATGTTGGCAAAAAACACAGGCACACTTTGGAAAATTCAGATCATGTTCCTGGTAGCCTGGCCCTCTGTTCTCTCAGAATCGCCACCATAGGATTTATACCCCATTCAGGGGCATGAGTTGTGCTTAGCAGCTGTCATTGCATCCTTCGAACAGGTGTGTGGGGAGGAAATAGGGACTTGCTTTTAACACGCTTTATCCTCTAACCCTCCCTGTCATTACAGATTGCTGGAGACTCTTCTCCATCTGCTCTGTGCTGTGATAATACATTTGCACTGCAATAGCCAGCCCTAAATGGCCTCAGTCCAGTATACCTGAAGGAGCGTCTCCACCCCATCATTCTACCAGGACGCTGAGGTCCAGCTCCAAGGGCCTTCTGGCGGTTCCCTCACTGCGAGAAGCCAAGTTACAGGGAACCAGGCTGAGGGCCTTCTCAGTGGTGGCACCCGCCCTGTGGAACCCCCTCCCTTCAGATGTGAAGGAAATAAAAAGAATCCCCGCAACGGGGTGAGCTCCTGTTGCTCAGTCCCTGCTCCTGCCAACCTAGCAGTTCGAAAGCACGTCAAAGTGCAATTAGATAAATAGGTATCGCTCCGGCGGGAAGGTAAACGGCGTTTCCGTGCACTGCTCCCTCGGCCAGTAAAGCGAGATGAGCGCCGCAACCACAGAGTCGGCCAAGACTGGACCTAATGGTCAGGGGTCCCTTTACCTTTACCTTTACTATCTTTAAAAGACACCTGAAGGCAGCCCTGTCTAGGGAAGTTTTTAATATTTAATGCTGCATTGTTTTTAACACTTGATTGGGAACCGCCCAGAGTTGCTGGGGAAACTCAGCCAGATGGGCGGAGTATAAATAATAAATAATAATAATAATAATAATTATTATTATTATTATTATTATTATTATTATTATTATCATCATCATCATCATTATGTTGTTGTAGATATAATAGCGGGGGGGGGGCATAATTGCCCTACGGTATGATGAGGACATAAGAAATTCTGGGCTGCATCAATACGAGTATAGCATCTAGATCAAGGGAAGTAATAGTGCCACTGTATTCTGCTCTGGTCAGACCTCACCTGGAGTACTGTGTCCAGTTCTGGGCACCACAGTTCAAGAAGGACACTGACAAACTGGAACGTGTCCAGAGGAGGGCAACCAAAATGGTCAAAGGCCTGGAAACGATGCCTTATGAGGAACGGCTAAGGGAGCTGGGCATGTTTGGCCTGGAGAAGAGGAGGTTAAGGGGTGATATGATAACCATGTTCAAATATATATAAGGATGTCACATAGAGGAGGGAGAAAGGTTGTTTTCTGCTGCTCCAGAGAAGCGCACAGAGAGCAATGGTTCCAAACTACAAGAAAAAAGATTCCACCTAAACATTAGGAAGAACTTCCTGACAGTAAGAGCTGTTCGACAGTGGAATTTGCTGCCAAGGAGTGTGGTGGAGTCTCCTTCTTTGGAGGTCTTTAAGCAGAGGCTTGACAACCATATGTCAGGAGTGCTCTGATGGTGTTTCCTGCTTGGCAGGGGGTTGGACTCCATGGCCCTTGTGGTCTCTTCCAACTCTACAATTCTACGATTCTATGATTCTATAAGAACATCAGGCCAATGGGCCATCTAATTGAGAATCCTGTTCTCACGGGGGCTGACCAAATACCTGTGGGAAACCCACAAGGCCTGAGCACAAGAGCAAATCTACTCTCCTGTGGCTTCTAACAACTGTTATTGAGAAACACTGCTGCCTCCAACTGTAGAGACAGAGCATAGACATCAGGCCTAGTAGCTATCAACAGCCCTCTTCTCCATGAATTTATCCAGTCCTCTTTTTTATTTTAAATTAATTATTTTATTTACAATGCAAAATCATAACAAAAATTACAAACGTTGAATCCAAAATAATACTACACAAACAAGAAAGGAAAACCTCTCCATTCTGAAGGAAATCAGCCCTGAGTGCTCACTGGAAGGACAGATCCTGAAGCTGAGGCTCCAAGACTTTGGCCACCTCATGAGAAGAGAAGACTCCCTGGAAAAGACCCTGATGTTGGGAAAGATGGAGGGCGCAAGGAGAAGGGAACGACAGAGGACGAGATGGTTGGATAGTGTTCTCGAAGCGACCAGCATGAGTTTGACCAAACTGTGGGAGGCAGTGGAAGACAGGAGTGCCTGGTATGCTCTGGTCCAGGGGGTCAAGAAGAGTCGGACACGACTAAACAACAACAGTTGGTACCCACAAATCCTTTGCAATACATAGGGGTATTTTGTGGAATAATAGCAGTTTTGGGGGCTGCTGGGAATTGCAGTCCAAGACATGTGGAGGGCACCAGGTTGGGGGAAGCTGCCAGGGGGCAATGGGCTCATAAGCGTTCACTAGCCCCGCACCAAACATGGAGTGGGGAGCCAGGGGTGGGGATGTGGTGCTTGAGAATTACGTTCCCTGCGGTCATGTAGACGCAGCTCCCACCCATCCACCTGCTCCAGGTGTAGCTCTAAGCTTGCCTGTCTGGAACGGGAGTTGCCTTCCTGCCTCCGGGTCTCGTCCTTCGTCAGACAAGATGCTGAGTCAGCAGGAGCCTGCACATCTGCAGCAGAGGACCCATGCGCTGCTGATATTAATCAATGTGTTTCTATCAGACTCTGGCAGGCGCCCTGGGCCTGCAGCTGTGACAGCACCTTGGGAAATGAAGTGGAGGCAGGGGCAGAGATGCCGGAGAACAACAAAAACAGAGGCAGGAGTGGAAAGGGCCCACATTTGCTTACCCATCCCATCTTCAGCGAATACGATCGGCCGGCGCTGTTGCCGTCTCAGTTTGCAAACGATACAAAACCCAGCTTTGCATTTCCTTTGCACTGAAACGAACGTGCAATAACATAATGACACTGTGACTTGCGTAGTTTTCACAATTACCGTATTTTTCGCTCTATAAGACACAGCAGACCATAAGACGCACCTAGTTTTGGGAAGAGGAAAACAAGAAACAAAATATTCTGAATCCCAGAAGCCAGGACAGCAAACGGGATCGCTGCGCAGCTATCCCACTTGCTGTCCTGGGTTATGGGATAGCCGCGCGCAGCCTCTCCTGGGTAGGGGATGAAGGCTCCCCCAAGAGCCGCGCTCCCTTTAAAGAGCTGTGTGTGCGGCTCTTGGGGGCAGCCCTTCTCCCTCCTTGGGGAAAAGCCCCCAAAAGCAGCACACATGCTCCACACAGCTCTTTAAAGGGAGCACTGAGCAGAGCCTCCTGCCTGCATTCACTCCATAAGACGCACACACATTTCCCCTTACTTTTTAGGAGGGTGCGTCTTATAGAGCAAAAAATACGGTAATTGCGTAAATTGCAGAAGTTGCATCCTTTAGCCACAGCAGAGAGAGTGCCTTGCAATGTCATTGGGGGGGGGGGAGAATTCAAAGTGTTGGTGCTGACCTTGAAAGCCCTAAACGGCCTTGGCCCAGTATACCTGGAGGAATGTCTCCACCCCCATCGGTCCAGCTCCGAGGGCCTTCTGGCGGTTCCCTCCCTGCGAGAAGTGAGGTTACAGGGAACCAGGCAGAGGGCCTTTTTGGTGGTGGCGCCTGCCCTGTGGAACGCCCTCCCATCAGATACCAAGGAGATGAGTAACTCTATAACCTTTAGAAGACATCTGAAGGTGGCCCTGTATAGGGAAGGTTTTTTTAATGTTTAACGTAGGGTTGCCATATTTCAATAAGTGAACATCTGGAGGTGGTGGGGTTGTTGCAAATCCTCAGAAGAAGAGCTATTTCTAATGGAATTTGCCAAAATCTACACTTCTGACATGGATTGCCATACATCCAGATTTTACCAGACATTTAAGCGATTTCCACACGCACACTGTTTCTGACGACCGAATCCCAGACGTATGGCAACTCTAGCTTAATGGTCCAGATGGGTGGGGTACAAATAAATTCTTCTTCTTATTTTTTTATTATTATTTTATACATGCCACCCAGAGTGAGAGGTACAAATGAAAAAGTTGTTGATGTTAGGCATTTTGTGTTCTCATTTTGTATTTTTATGTTGTGAACCACCCTGCTTTCTTTGGATGTAGGATGGTATACAAATTTAATAAAGAAAGAAATAATAAAATAAATATGAAAATCGAAAGACCTCGGCGACCAGCCGCCACCTAATTCTTGCACCCTGTGGCGGCGCATTGACTTGCTTGCTGATCTGGGAATGACAGCCGGCTTGTGAAAGGAAATCACTCAGGCAGGACAACGCATTGCGCACTCAACAGCTTGTTACAGGAACAAGAGCCGGTGGAGATTTAAAAACACAGATTTCCATGGAGGCCGGAATTCCTCATGAAAACACCCTCTGGGATTCAACCTTAATTCCCAGGACTCGCCAGCATCCCTGTTTGCAAAGGACAGAGCTATGAGGAATGTCCCTGCTGCCCAGAGACATTTGCCTCACCTCCTTGCCACCTGGGTGGGCCAGCATCAAGGGTTTGAAGCAGGGGTCAGCAACCTTTTCCAGCCATCCCATCATCCCATCTTCAGCGAATGGTCCCTCAGACCTTGTGGGGGGCCGGACTATATTTTTGGGGGAAAAAATGAACGAATTCCTATTTCCCACAAATAACCCGGAGATGCATTTAAAATAAAAGCACACATTCTACTCATGTAAAAACACCAGGCAGGCCCCACAAATAACCCAGAGGTGCATTTTAAGTAAAAGGACACATTCTACCACAGCTGTCAACCTTCCCTTTTTTTTTGCGGGAAATTCCCTTATTCCAGCGCCGTTTCCCGCTGCTATCCTGGATTGTTAGCTATCCCATAGACTGTCCCCGGGACAGGTGAGGCTGCTGGTCCATTATTTTCGAGGCTGCTGATCCCTTACTTTCAAATCTGAAAGTTGACAGCTATACATTTTACTCATGTAAAAACACGCTGATTCTTGGACTGTTCGTGAGCCAGACTGAGAAAGCATTTGGGCCTGTGATAGGAATTTTGAGGTCTTAGATATATGTTAAATGTTCATAAGTGTACCAACCAAGCACATACATAGATCAGCACAGGAAGACCGATCTGAAATCATTTTGATTCCCAAACTGAGCAAATGTTTTCTCTGCAAGGTCAAAGGAAAATGGAAAAGCCTCCCCCCCCCCATTGTCTTTTCTTTCACAAATCCTGTCTTAAGGGCACATTTAAGATATGAATAGGGTGTGAGCCTGTGACCTGGCTCAGGAACTAAGTATTTATCATTACAAAAGACTGCCCAGGCTCCCCAGGCAATCCAATCAAGTGATCATTAAACAGGTAACCTGCCAGACAGGAGATAAACAAAGCACTCAGATTTCTGCTGTAAACCGCCTTTTCTGAGATGTAGGTATGATGTATCTGGGGGGTGGTCTTAGGTTACACCCCTTCTGTGATGTATGTATGATATATGGAGGGGTGGGTCTTGAGCTTCAGGGCAGGGAATTAAAAATGTCTATATAAGGCCTTGCACGCCATTGTTCTGTGTTCTTCCTCCTTTCCTGCGTGTGAAGAGGGCACCCTGTTGCAACAGATGAATAAAGATCAGGCTTACTAGCTGCTTTGCTTCTCAATATTCTCTGTGAAACAGCTTCATAATTGTTTCCCAAAATGAGGGCCGCCAGCTTTCATTGCCAGATTAACCGACTAAGGCTGATCCATTTGAGTTTTGAGAGCCAATGTAGCAGCGGGCCTTATGAGAGACGGCAGTCGTGAGGCAACGGCTTGTGTGGGTTCAAATCTCACCTCGGCTACCATCTCAGCAAGGGTCATGGCTGAGGTGAAATATATATTGTTCGAAGAATTCTAAGGTTTCAGATATAAATTGAACGTTCATAATTGTACGAGGCAAACACATACATAAGTATACAAACCATGTGTCTGAAATAGTATGGGAGAGCAATCCTGAAGCCATTCTGACTCTCCCAAATTGACCTGAAATATTTCTTTGCAAGGAGGAAGGAATTTGGGAAAGCCTCTCTATTGTCTTTTTGCTTACAAATCCTGTCTTAAGGGTGTATTTGTGTATTTATAGGGTGAGCCTGTGACCTGGATACAGGGACTAAAGCATTAACCATCACAAAAGAATGGCCAGGCTGCCCAGTTAATGCAATTCAGTGACCATTATCAGGTATCCTGGCAGACAGGATTTCTGCTGTAGACCGCCTCCTTCTGTGATGTGTGTATAATGTTTTGGGGGGTGGTCTTGGGCTACAGGGTGGGCAATTTCAAAAGTCTATATAAGGGCTTGCGCTCCAGTGTTCTGGGTTCTCCTCTCTCCTGCGTGTGGCGAGTGGAGACCCTGTTGAAACGGTTTCTTGAATAAAGATCAGGCTTACTAGCCGCTTTGCTTCTAAATATATTCTGGTTGGCCTCTGTTATTTTCTCCTACCGATAGGGAACCCGCTTAAGGACTCTATACGGGCTCTTGGATTAATAATAATAATAATAATAATAATAATAAATTTATACCTCACCCATCTGGCTGAGTTTCCCCAGCCACTCTGGGTGGCTTCCAATCGCGTGTTAAAAACAATACAGTGGTACCTTGGGTTGCAGATGCTTAAAGTTACGTGTTTTGGGGTTGCACAACGTGCCAAACCCGGAAGTACGAGAACTGGTTACTTCCAGGTTTCAGCACTCACGCATGTGCAGGAGCGCCGAATTGCGACCCGCACGTGAGCAGATACGGCATTGCAGGTTGCGAATGCCTCTCGCACGGATCACGTTCACAACCCGAGGTTCCACTGTACAGCAGTAATATTAAAAAGCTTCCCAAAACAGGGCTGCCTTAAGATGTCTTCTAAAAGTCTGGTAGTTGTTCTTCTCTTTGACATCTGGTGGGAGGGCGTTCCACAGGGCGGGTGCCACCACCAAGAAGGCCCTCTAACTGGTTCCCTGTAGCCTCACTTCTCGCAGCAAGGGAACCGCCAGAAGGCCCTCGGCGCCGGACCTTCGTGTGCAGTCAGAACAATGGGGATGAAGACGCTCCTTCAGGTATATTGGAAGATTGTAAAGCTCCTTAACATCTGACAGGAGGCGGGTGCCACCACCAAGAAGGCCCTCTGTCTGGTTCCCTGTAACCTCACTTGTTGCAATGAGGGAACCGCCTGAAGGCCCTCGGCACTGGACCTCCGTGTCCGGGCTGAACGTTGGGGGTAGAGACGCTCCTTCAGGTATACAAGGAAAAGAAGCAGGTTTTTTTCTTATAACAATACATTTACCTGCTTCATCCCTGTCCCCCAATGACTGAGATGAAACATGAAGCGGCAAAGCTGCAGCTCACAGATGCTTGTCCTCTCGGCCGGGAAGCCTTGAGAAGAGACATCCCACGATGTATCTGGTGCCACAATGAGCTCTCTTTTGCCAGGTCACGTGCGGGTGAGAAGCACCGGCCTCTCCTTTGCCTTGTGCCCCTCGGGCCAAGAAGTCCGGCAAGGAGCTTGTTTTCACCTCAGGCTGTGCCATTCCTGCTGCGTGAGATGGGCAGGGCTGTGTGTGTGTGTGAGTTTCTGTCCCTCCATCCTTGCAGCAGGCATGCCAGCCCTGCCCTTTCCTCGACTTCCCTCTGGAGGAGCCCGCCAGGTCTGTGCCACCTTCGCCATCAATCTTTCAGGAGCTGGAGTGGCTGTTCCCCCGGGGAAGAGGCATTAGCTCAGGCTGAGGTAACACCGGACAAGCAGCGGAGGGGAAACAGAGGCGGCTGCCACGGTAAACAAGGCGACACCTGCCAGGAACCATGAAATATTCATCCCTGCCCTGCTGCCGCGTTCAGGTAAGGGAGCCTGCCTCCGCCAGACCAGGCATCAAAAATGGAGCACAGGCTGGCATGCGGTGGGGGCTTGCTTAAAGATGCATGACCCTATTTTTGTAGCATCCCCATCATCCCATCTGTCACCTCATCTCCGTCTTCCTGTCGAAGCGAGTGCTGGAGGGAGTGAAAGAGGGCGGGTTTAGGAGCAGGAAGAATGAAATATACTCGGAGTCGAGAGTGGATTTCATGCTCTTTATTCAGCTCATAGTAGTGAGGAATGGAAGTTTCCCCCAGAATGTCTGCTTTATATACATTATTTACACAATGGGCCCCACGTGATTGGCTAATTCCAGGATTCTCCTGTAGGCCAATCAGGTTGTGGATTCACTTCCACCTGAAGCTGGATTGGGTGGCTCCTGCGGACCAATCAGACTGCTGCATTCTGGATCCTATTGTTCTAGGACCAATCAGACTGCTGCATTCTGGATCCTATTGTTCTAGGACCAATCAGACTGCTGCATTCTGAATCCTGTTCAACTCAGTACATAACAAAGAACCTGCCTGATATTCCATCAGACCTTTGGGCTCACCTAGCGCAGTGTCGTTTGCAACAATGGACGTGGCTCTACTCAAGGGTTCTCCACCTGGAGATGCTGCGGCCTTCTGCCTGCGAAGCAGATGCTCTACCGGTGAACTACAGCCTGTGGGGAGGGTTTAGCTCTGGCAGAATCAAGAGGGGTTTGGAGCAGATTAGCAGTCAGGAAAAGGCTTCTGCAAGACTCTCCAAATGTCCGTTTTCCAGGGACAGTCCTGGTTTACAGAAGCCGTCCCAATTTGTGATTTGATCCCAGAATGCCCCGCTTTTCCTTAAGATGTCCCTATTTTCATCAGAGAAATCTTGGAGGGTATGGAGTTATGTGACCCCCCCCCCCCAAGCCAAGGATGTAAGTAACTCTACAACCTTTAGAAGACATCTGATGGCAGCCCTGTATAGGGAAGGTTTTTTTAATGTTTTATTGTTGGAAGCCGCCCAGAGTGGCTGGGGAAACCCAGCCAGATTGGGGGGGGGGGGTTACAAATAATAAATTATTATTATTATTATTATTATTATTATTATTATTATTATTATTTTGCTTTTATAAATGTTGGGAGCCACCCAGAGTAGCTGGGGCAACCCAGTCAGATGGGAAGGGTATAAATATTATTATTATCGCATTTCCCCAAATATAAGCCGCAACTTTAAAATTCAAGGGGGGGGGGGGAGAGAGACAATACCCGAATATAAGCCGCTTCCTTAAAATTCCGCAGGCACTCACAGCCGTTCCATTTTACCGTATGTCTGTTTCAGCAGCGATTTCATAAAAGCCAGTTTTTAAAGGACGCGCATTTAAGCCGTGCTTTAACTTTCCATGGTCGGAATTGGGGGGGGGGTAAGGGTGAGGCTTATATTCAGGCCAATACAGTATTAGGAAGAGGCCATCCCTATTTTCATGGGAGAAATGTTGGAGAGCATGCAGGCTTACAAAGCCAGGCTATTTTCCTCAAAATGCAGAACACGGATTGGCTGGTTCTGAGCCAAACTGGACCCAGTAACATCCCTAGTGATGTCATTGGGAGCAGGACACAGGCCCACTCCTCCTCCAAGAGCCTCCAAACAGATGCCCGTTGCCTGAGAAAAACTCCATTTCCCATAATCCCTGATGCCTGGTCCACAGATAGAATAGCTGCAGGCCAAGTGCCAGAGGGCAGAGAGATTTCCCCCTCCATTCTACCGTCACTGGAGCTCCAAGGGCAGTAAGTGGGTGGGTCATCAGGGGAGTAGATTTGGAGGCAGGGACGGAGAGAGAATGAGGGGTCTTGATTTCCTCTTCGGCTCAGATTAAAATCCAAGCCGGAGAAGAACTTCATTAGGCAAGATGTTGCTTCCACCCATTGCAATTTGCAGCCTTCTCTTTCGGCACGTTACTTTCTCTGGCCTTGTATTGTCTCAAACTGTTTGAGCTTTGGGGCTTGTCTCTCTTCCCCCCTCAGCCGTCCCTTTGCAACAGCCAAGGTGCCTATGGGGCAGGATCTAGGAGTCTTGGTTGACCACAAACTTGATATGAGCCAACAGTGTGACGCGGCAGCTAAAAAGCCAATGCAATTCTGGGCTGCATCAATAGGAGTATAGCATCTAGATCAAGGGAAGTAATAGTGCCACTGTATTCTGCTCTGGTCAGACCTCACCTGGAGTACTGTGTCCAGTTCTGGGCACCACAGTTCAAGAAGGACACTGACAAACTGGAACGTGTCTAGAGGAGGGCAACCAAAATGGTCAAAGGCCTGGAAACGATGCCTTATGAGGAACGGCTAAGGGAGCTGGGCATGTTTAGCCTGGAGAAGAGGAGGTTAAGGGGTGATATGATAGCCATGTTCAAATATATAAAAGGATGTCACATAGAGGAGGGAGAAAGGTTGTTTTCTGCTGCTCCAGAGAAGCGGACACGGAGCAATGGCTCCAAACTACAAGAAAGAAGATTCCACCTAAACATTAGGAAGAACTTCCTGACAGTAAGAGCTGTTCGACAGTGGGATTTGCTGCCAAGGAGTGTGGTGGAGTCTCCTTCTTTGGAGGTCTTTAAGCAGAGGCTTGACAACCATATGTCAGGAGTGCTCTGATGGTGTTTCCCGCTTGGCAGGGGGTTGGACTCAATGGCCCTTGTGGTCTCTTCCAACTCTATGATTCTAGGATTCTAGGAGACAGAAACTCCTGCGCTGGGGATTTCTTTGCAAAACCAAGAAAACCTCTCGTGCGTGAGCGCCACCACTCAGTGCTCTGTGCAAACGGGGAATAACTTGCATGTTTGGATCTCCATTTGCATATGGCCATGCATTTCAGCATATGGTTGTTGTCAGTATTATACTGTGTTGGGGGTTAGCCCGGGGACCGGACTGTTTGCAGATTGCACACACTTCGTTTCTTGCAGATGTCAAATTAGCAACTTCTCCCAGCTTGAGCCCAGAGGCTGACGACTTAACTCTCCCTTTGCAAGTGGTGCTGGGGAGCTGAGCGCTGTTGTTTGAGTCTATAGTACAGGAGAGGCAAAGCTCAGTGAGAGAGCATTTGCCCTGTACACAGAAGACCCCTTGGCATCTCCAGGTCAGGTGAGGCAATGACTCCTTGTCTGAAACCCCCAAAGAACCGCTGCCACTCAGGTGGGCAATCAGTGCCGGACTTACATATAAGCTAAACAAGCTATAGCTTAGGGCCCCACTCTCTTGCCCCCCCCCAATTGAAAAACAAACAAACTGCATGTACATTTCCAAAATAGAAGATAAAAAACAAATAAAATAAAACCTTCATACAGCAACAGTGTTTTGTGTTGTGTAAGCTCCTATGATATGTCATGGGCCCCGCCTGCTAGCCTGCTCCCTAAAATATCACCGGTTTGCTCATTTCTAAGTATAGAGTGTCTACATTCTGCATGGACTGGTTGCATGGAAACATGTGCAAATGGCTTTAGATACCTAAGTAAAGGTAAAGGGACCCCTGACCGTTAGGTCCTGTCGTAGCCGACTCTGGGGTTGAGGCGCTCATCTCGCTTTATTGGCCGAGGGAGCCGGCGTCCAGCTTCCGAGTCATGTGGCCAACATTACTAAGCCACTTTTGGCAAACCAGAGCAGCGCACGGAAACGCCGTTTACCTTCCCGCTGGAGCAGTACCTATTTATCTACTTGCACTTTTGACATGCTTTCGAACTGCTAGGTTGGCAGGAGCAGGGACCAAGCAACGGGAGCTCACCCCGTCATGGGGATTCGAACCGCCGACCTTCAGATTGGCAAGTCCTAGGCTCTGTGGTTTAACCCACAGTGCCACCCGCGTCCCTTTAGATACCTATTATTAGGTCCATAAATTACCATACAGTGGTACCTCTGGATACGAATTTTTAATTCGTTCTGGGGGTCCATTCTTACCCCGAAACATTCACATCCAGAGGCGCCGCTTTTGAGCATGTTCGCACCGCAGAAACCTTTCTGTTACTTCTGGGTTTGCCGCGTGCGTAACCCCAAAGATACATATCCAGAGGTGTTTGCAACTAGAGGCAACACTGTATAGCATATATTCAACACAAAAAACAGCAACAATTTGTTGTTGACAAAGGACAGCTGGACATATAAAGGGCCCCATTACCTTCAGGAGCTTAGGGCAGGCATAGGCAAACTTGGCCCTCCAGATGTTTTGGGATGACAACTCCCACCATCCCTAGCTAACAGGACCAGTGGTCAGGGATGATGGGAGCTGTAGTCCCAAAACATCTGGAGGACCAAGTTTGCCTATGCCTGGCTTAAGGCCTCATCAAACCTAAATACGGCCCTGTGGACAATACAAAGCTTGCTGTTGTTGTTTAGTCGTTTAGTTGTGTCCAACTCTTTGTGACCCCATGGACCAGAGCACGCCAGGCCCTCCTGTCTTCCACTGCCTCCCGCAGTTTGGTCAAACTCATCCTGGTAGCTTCGAGAACACTGTCCCACCATCTCGTCCTCTGTCGTCCCCTTCTCCTTGCGCCCTCCATCTTTCCCAGCATCAGGGTCTTTTCCAGGGAGTCTTCTCTTCTCATGAGGTGGCCAAGGTCTTGGAGCCTCAGCTTCAGGATCTGTCCTTCCAGTGAGCACTCAGGGCTGATTTCCTTCAGAATGGAGAGGTTTGATCTTCTTGCAGTCCATGGGACTCTCAAGAGTCTCCTCCAGGACCAGAATTCAAAAGCATCCATTCTTTGGCAATCAGCCTTCTTTATGGTCCAGCTAGATGGACCCAATGGTCTGACCTTGCAGTTTCCTACATTCCTATGCTGTTGGACCACAGCTCCACATCATCCCTAACCATTGACTGTGTTGGCTTTGCTTGGGCAGATGGGAGTTGAAGTCCAACATCCATCACTTCTCCAAGACCGGGAGAAAAGGGTTGAGAGCAAATCAGAAGTCGAAATGACGGATCTGCTTTCATCAGTCACTGCTATGACTTCATGGGTGTTGGGGGAGGGGACTGGAGGAGGGACCCCTCCTTTCTCCCACCTGTGGACGCCCTTGGCCAGGGTGTGACTTGGGACGATCCATCCAATTCATTTTCCATTTTTCCATTCTTGAGTTCCGTTCTCCCCATTTCTGCGTCAGCTGTGTGTGTGTTGCTTCTTTAAAGCTCCGCGTGAAAATTCCTCAACATTTTCTCCTGATTTCCATTTTTCTATGCAATCTCCTCTACAAGCCATTTCTCGGAATCTCATGCATTTATGTGTTGTTTTCACGATTATATGCACTTCCATGCACACTTTAACTGAATATGCCCATTTGAAGAAGTGCCTTTGAAGTGCAGATGCGATAATTTTATACACACACTGTATATCAGTGGTCTCGGTAGATAGTAAAATCCATGTTAATTTGCTGTTTTAGGGGCTGTTTTTAAAAGTGTGGAACAGATTAATCCATTTCGCATTACTTTCTATGGGAAAGTGTGTCTTGGTTTTGGAACGCTTTGGCTTTGGAACAGACTTCTGGAACAGATTAAGTCTGAGAACCAAGGTACCACTGTATATAGTTTTTAAAATTGTTTTTGTTATATCTTTATATCTTCTTAAAGTTAAAAAAAAAATGAGCCTTAAAAATACATCTTGTCTAGCTCAGCAGTCTTTCCCAGTTCTGCCTGAAGTTTCAGGGATTGAAGCTGTGAGGCAGCTCTACAAGAAAGCCCCAGAAAACCCCCAACCCGAAATTCTGGACTTGCATGGCGATTCAAGCATAATTAAACCCAACCAAAGAATGCCAAGCTACTTAGCTGGCATGGGGGAAGACACTAACTAGAAGGATGTTAATTACCCAGTTTATTAGGTGTCGGCATTATCAGCATAACCCTGACGTAATTAGCTCACCACAAACTATCCCACAAATATTAATTGCCTAAAACTTCCCCGGAACTTGGATGTATTAATAAAGACAGTAATTATGTATGGATTGTGTTTGCTGAGAGTTAATGACATGGGGATTTGATTTGTCCCTCCTAAAAGCGATAAAGTCAAGGAAGTGTTCTCCAAACAATCAATTGATATTTAATTAACAAACACAGCCCTTTCAGAGAAAACCTAAATTAAAAGACCACAACGTCTAATCTAAAGTGTTATGGTGACATCTCTGGGTTCTCTGAATGCACCAATTTCCCCGCCCATCTGACAGCGGGTTTGCAAAGGTTCTCGTGTGGAGGCTGCTGGGAATGAGGACAATGGCGGCTTGTTCCTTGTTGATTAGCTAATTTAACGAAACCATTTTGGCAACCCGTAACTAAGCATCCCTGCTAGAACTACAGGGGGAGTGTTGTTGTTTATTGACTTAGCAAGGTGAGATCCTACAACACGGAGTTTCCCCATTACAGTGGTACCTCTGATTGAGAACAGGATCTGTTCCGGAGACCTGTTCACAACATCAAAAGAACGCAACCCGCAGAGGCGCGTCTGCGCACGCTCAGGTTGCAATTCACCGCTTCTGCGCATGCGCATGATGTCGTTTTGCACTTCTGCCCATGCACAAGCGGCAAAACCCGGAAGTAACCCTTTCCGGTACTTCCGGGTCACCGTGGGACATAACCTGACATAACGTAACATGAAGCGGATGTAACATGAGGTATGACTGTACTCCTCTGCAAGTTGAGAGTGGATCCTTCCATGATAAGCCAGCAAAACATGAAATCAGCAAGGTGTCTATGAACAAAAGGTTCTTTGCTAGGGAATGGAAGCCAATGTGGAATCACAGAAATGGAGAGCTGAAAGGAAGCCAAAGGGATATCTAGTCCAAACCCTGCAATAAAGGAATCATAACTAAATAATCTCTGACAGATGTCCATCTGACCTCTACTTAAAAACCTCCAGTGAAGGAGAGTCCACAACCGGTTGGAGGATGGATGGCGGCTAATGGATTGAGGTTGAATCCTGACAAGACAGAAGTACTGTTCTTGGGGGACAGAGGACAGGCAGGTGTGGGGGACTCCCTAGTCCTGAAAGGGGCATCTGTGCCCCCAAAGGAACAGGTGCGCAGCCTGGGAGTCATTTTGGACTCACAACTGTCCATGGAGGCGCAGGTCCAGGGCAGCTGTTTACCATTTCCATCTGGTACACAGGCTGAGACCCTACCTGCCTGCAAATTGTCTCGCCAGAGTGGTGCATGCTCTAGTTATCTCCCACTTGGACCACTGCAATGCGCTCTACGTGGGGCTATCTTTGAAGGTGACCCGGAAACTACAACTAATCCAGAATGTGGCAGCTAGACTGGTGACTGGGAGTGGCCGCCGAGACCATATAACACCAGTCCTGAAAGACCTACATTGGTTCCCAGTACGTTTCCGAGCACAATTCAACGGGTTGGTGCTGACCTTGAAAGCCCAGTATACCTGAAGGAGCGTCTCCACCCCCACTATTCAGCCCGGACACCAGGGTCCAACTCCCAAGGGCCTTCTGGCGGTTCCCTCCCTGAGAGAAGTGAGGTTACAGGGAACCAGGCAGAGGGCATTACAGATGCCTATTTTCTTATTTTTACTTTAAATATAAATACTATTCTTTTCCTACAACAAACAGTGCTTATTCCCATGTAAAAAATAAAAATAAATGTTTAGCCTCAGGGCAAGAGAGGCAAACTCTATTTTATTCCTGTGGTTATTGGTCTTCTTAAGCATATTTGCAACATTCTGAATGCTGGGCGCAAAGAACAGTCAAGGATCATTTGGATGAAATTGAATTGAACTGTGTACTGAGCGTGAACTCGTTCATTTTCCTACAGCAAACTGTGTTTATTCCCATGAAAAAAATGTTTAGCCTCAGGGCAGCAGACACCAGCTCTATTTTATTCCTGTAGTGGTTGTGGTAGTGCTGTGATTTTAAGCAAGCTGAATGTGAAATTGTACATGCTCAGAGTAAATATAAATATAAAAGCAGAATCAGTGAAATGAGTTTTTGACAGTTGCTCTGATATATAAGAAATGTGGAATTGTGATGTGAAGGGAACAGCGAGAATGGAAGTGTTAATAGTGTGCTTTGCAATAGAAGTAATACATGGGGCTATTGGGGGACCTTATCTATTATCAGTGCTCCAGCCCCCTAAGAACCTAAAGCAGGGGTCAGCAAACTTTTCCAGCAGGGGACCAGTCCACTGTCCCTCAGAGTATATTTTGAAAAATAATAATGAACGAATTCCTATGCCCCACAAATAACCCAGAGATGCATTTTAAATAAAAACACACATTCTACTCATGTAAAAACATGCTGATTCCCGGGCCGTCTGCGGGCCGGACTTAGAAGGTGATTGGGCCGGATCCAGCCCCCGGGCCTTAATTTGCCTACCTATGAACTAAAGGGATAAAACTGGAACTGGAATCAGTTTATTTTTGGACAAGTTGAACTACAACCAGTTCCTTTTTAAAAATGAGCTTTCCAGGCTCTTGTCTAGACACCCTTCAGATTCCGTTTCCTTGAAGAGTTTGGGCACCTGACCAGCCAAGGGCGAGGGACTAGAAATTCATCGTTTCCTTGATGGGTGGCAATTGAAACACATTGTGGAATCAATCTGGTTAAAGGTGACCAAAGAATTTACAAACAAACTTTCTTGTGTCTGCTGCTACAAACACAGCATTGGAAAACAAGCTACTAACTTTACCTGAGAGGTGTGATGGGAGACTATGGAACAAAGCCTTTATACAGTGGTGCCTCGCAAGACGAAATTAATCCGTTCCGCGAGTCTCTTCGTCTTGCGGTTTTTTCGTCTTGCGAAGCACGGCTATTAGCGGCTTAGCGGCTATTAGCGGCTTAGCGGCTATTAACGGCTTAGCGGTTTAGCGGCTATTAACGGCTTAGCGGCTTTAAGGAAACAAACTCACAAGAACTCGCAAGACGTTTCATCTTGCGAAGCAAGCCCATAGGGAAATTCGTCTTGTGGAACGACTCAAAAAACGGAAAACACTTTCGTCTTGCGAGGCATTCGTCTTGCGAGGCACCACTGTATAGCATCTTGAAGCACTAATGAACACGAAGGCCACAGACAATTTGGAAATCATATGGTACACTCAGTGCACCCAAACTGGGAAGGCTGACCTCTCACCACCAGCTGCCTATGGCTTACTCTGGGACAAACTATTAAAACACAGTGTAACCTTCTGTAATCTAAGCTATTTCGCAAATCTGCTTTACATTTGACCGTTCTCATTTTCATTGTAGATGCACTGAATATTTCTTCAGTGTTCAAGAAATGATTCTTCAACATCAACTTCATTGGACTTGTCATGTTGTGCGGATGCCTGATGATCGTCTTCCAAAGCAACTGCTCTATTCCGAACTTAAAAATGGAAAGCGTAATGCTGGTGGTCAGCAAAAGAGCTTTAAAGACTGTCTCAAGGCAAATCTTTAAAAATGTAGTATAAACACTGCCACCTGGGAAGCACTTGCCTGTGAGTGCTCCAGTTGGAGGACAGCCTTTACCAAAGGTGTCATGGGCTTTGAAGACAGTCGAACTCAGGGCGCAAGGGAGAAACACGCTAAGAGGAAGGCACGCTTGGCAAATCCACACCATGATCAACTCCCACCCGGAAACCTATGTCCCCACTGTGGAAGGATGTGTGGATCCAGAATTGGCCTCCACAGTCACTTACGGGGTCATTGCTAAAACGGTGTTTATGGAAGGCAATTTTACTCGGCTACGAGGGATGCCTGCTTCTTGGGAGAAAAGCAGTGACAAACCTAGACAGCATCTTAAAAAGCAGAGACATCACCTTGCCAACAAAGGTCCATATAGTTAAAACTATGGTTTTCCCAGTAGCAATGTATGGAAGTGAGAGCTGGACCATCAAGAAGGCTGATCGCCAAAGAATTGATGCTTTTGGAGAAGACTCTTGAGAGTCCCATGGACTGCAAGAAGATCCAACCTCTCCATTCTGAAGGAAATCAGCCCTGAGTGCTCCCTGGAAGGACAGATCCTGAAGCTGAGGCTCCAAGACTTTGGCCACCTCATGAGAAGAGAAGACTCCCTAGAAAAGACCTGATGTTGGGAAAGATGGAGGGCCCAAGGAGAAGGGGACGACAGAGGACGAGATGGTGGGACAGTGTTCTTGAAGCTACCAGCATGAGTTTGACCAAACTGCGGGAGGCAGTGGAAGACAGGAGTGCCTGACGTGCTCTGGTCCAGGGGGTCACAAAGAGGCAGACATGACTAAACAACAACAACAACAACAAGGGATCGCCAGAGAAGAAAGAAGAAGAGATGCATTGAATGTTTCTTGGTTGGCATATTGGGATTGCTTGTTATATATATTATATTGTGAATTCCCCACATCCTCTTGATGCAGGGTTGTATCCTGACTACTGTCATTTGTTGATGCTCAGCGCACCTTCTTCATTTATAACCACTGGTTATCTTGGTTTGGTGCGGGGAAGGCTGAGACTGAGACAGATGCTTCGGAAGATTTACTTAGCAACTAAAACAATATTAACTAAGTGGATGCAAATCAACAGGTATGTTGAAGGGGTGCTGCTTTTTAAGAGACATCGCAGCTGAAATGACTTAGCTGAACAAAGGGAATTATTCAGAATGTGACTAACGTGCATGTAAGATATCCTCAAGAAATCAGGAAAGAAGTTTTAAAGGCTTCAAGAGAATTCAAGTGCCGTTAGATCTGTGGCCCAGCAGTTTTTACGTACATGACAGGAAAGGTTTTGGAGAACTGGACCCCCTGGGGTTGGGGGGAGAAGGCAGCCATCACCGTCAGACCCTGGGGGGGTTTGTTCTTGGGGAAACACCAAGATCAATTCACAGGTCACCTTACAGAATTTGGAACTCGCCTGCCCTGGGTTTCTCAAACAGGACAAATATTGGAGTTTATTGATGGCCTTTCCCTCAGGAGAATGCATTTTTGTTCCAACACTTGGATAAATGGGACTTTTCCATAACTGTCTGTTTTGTTTTAAATGTATTTACAGCTTCAATGCAAGGAAAGTTTCATAGGGCAAAGGGTACCTACCACTGACACCAGGTGAGCTGCCACCAACCACCGTCAGTATCCCTAAAGGAGTATCTCCACCCCCATCATTCAGCCCAGACACTGAGGTCCAGCTCTGAGGGCCTTCTGGCAGTTCCCTCCCTGCGAGAAGCCAAGTTACAGGGAACCAGGCAGAGGGCCTACTCGGTCGTGGTACCAGCCCTGTGGAATGCCCTCCCATCAGATGTCAAGGAAATAAACAGCTATCTCACTTTTGGAAGAAACCTGAAGGCAGCCCTGTTTAGGGAAGCTTTTAATGTGTGATGTTTTATTGCTTTTTATTATTAATAATATTCTGTTGGGAGCTGCCCAGAGTGGCTGGCGAAACCCAGCCAGATGGGCAGGGTATAAATAATAAATTATTATTATTATCCTTATCATAATTATCCTTATCATAATTATGTAGGATGGATTTTCTCCCCATGTACACATTTTTGCAAGAATCTTCCCTAACACAATGCATCATTTTCATATGTTGATTTTCACTGAGCTTTGCGTCTTTGCATGCCGTGTTCATTAATGTATGCATTATTATTTTCTTCACACGTTTCCAACGCAGGCATTCTTGTACATACTTTTGGTTACAGAGCTGCCTGGTGAAATTCTGAGAAGGGCACAGGTTCTGGAAGCATAGCTGTGATTCGCCTCACATCCTGTTTTGGGAAGCGCAGATTTGATAAGCTTGCATGAAAATGTGAAGAGACTTTCTTTCCCCATCCCTACACGAGAGTAACCCCCATAGATTTCTCTGGCGCCAGGAGCACTGTGCATGTGTCTTTGCACATGTATGGCCCAGTGTCTCTTCTGATGGGCCGTAAATAAGAGATTCTCCCTGTCCACCTGGCCTGTTTGTCTCTGTGAAATATTCATCAGCATCTGATTAAGTTTTCAGGAAGGGGTTCAGCCATCCAGGTGGGACTCTTCTGCTCCAACTGCCAGGGGAGAAGTAGGGGGGGGGGGGGCGTGAGCTTCTCCTCTCTCCCCTTCCCAGTCTGGCTGTGAATGAAAAGCATGCAAGTAAACAGAACAGGGAAGAGATACTATACAACAATTTCGTAACTAAGCTTTCAGCGCCGTTGTTTTACATAGAAAATCTAGAGAGCTGCAAAAAAACCTTTGTTGTGCCTACGAGACATCAGGAGATCAGTATAGCAGGGGCTTACTGCTATTATTACTACTACTTAATAGCAGATTAATAGCGGGTGGCGCTGTGGGTTAAACCACTGAGCCTAGGACTTGCCGATCAGAAGGTTGGCGGTTCGAATCCCTGCGACGGGCTGAGCTCCTGTTGCTCGGTCCCTGCTCCTGCCAACCTAGCAGTTCAAAAGCACGTCAAAGTGCAAGTAGATAAATGGGTACCACTCCAGCGGGAAGGTAAACGGCATTTCCGTGTGCTGCTCTGATTTGCCAGAAGCAGCTTAGTCCTGCTGGCCACATGACCCGGAAGCTGTACGCTGGCTCCCTCGGCCAATAAAGCGAGATGAGCGCCGCAACCCCAGAGTCGGCCACGACTGGACCTAATGGTCAGGGGTCCCTTTACCCTTTACCCTTAATAGCTCTTCAACCTGGGAAGGTAGCCTATCCAGAAAGAGGAAAACAGATCCTAGACTTCCAATGCCTTGTGGGATGTGTTCAGGAGAAGACAAGGCTTAGGAGTAAACCCTACACCAGGGGTGTCCAAACTTTTTTCAAAGAGGGCCAGATTTGATGAAGTGAACATGCGTGAGGGCCGACCAAGTTGTTGAGCTTTGAAGTTGAGCTTTTTTATGATTTTACCCCAGGCTGAGAGGGGGAACTAGACATCTGAGCAGCACAGGACCTCCAAACACTCTTGCTCAGGCTTGCACCATGGGAAGGTCACTTCAGTGATGGTAACACAGTGGTTTGACTTCACCTCCAGGGGTACACTCCATTGTCTCTTCACTTATATCATTATTGTTGTTGTAATTAATTTATTATTATTATTAGTTACTATTTCAGTTTGGTCATGTGTAGAGATATATTCTCTGAACATCATTAGTCTGTACAGCTGTACCTTGGTTTTCGAACAAAATGCATTCCGGAAGTCCGTTCAACTTCCAAAACATTCAGAAACCAAGGCGCGCTTCCAATTCGCTGCAGGAACATCCTGCACCCAATCAGAAGCCACGCCAAATGTTTGGCTTCCAAGGCAAAGTTTGCAAATCGGAACAGAGAGCCAGTGTGGTGTCGTGGTTAAGAGCGGTGGACTCGTAATCTGGTGAACCGGGTTCGCGTCCCCGCTCCTCCACATGCAGCTGCTGGGTGATCTTGGGCCAGTCACACTTCTCTGAAGTCTTTCAGCCCCACTCACCTCACAGAGTGTTTGTTGTGGGGGAGGAAGGGAAAGGAGAATGTGAGCCTCTTTGAGACTCCTTAGGGTAGTGATAAAGCGGGATATCAAATCCAAACACCTACTTCCGGGTTTGCAACCATTGGAGTTCCAAGTTGTTCGTTAACTAAGCTGTTCAAAAACCGAGGTACAACTGCATTTGGATGCTATTTGAGCACCTGGGTGGGGTCTGACATCTTTTAAGATCTCCTGTATCTCTTTAAGACCCTTTAGGTGCCTTTCACCTCTAAGATTACTTCCGCCGTGTCTGCTCCAGCTGCTGGCACCGTCAGAGGCAGCCTGAAGTTCCCCTGCACAAACCCTGTCAAAACGAATCAGAGATGGCAGGAGAGCAGAACAGCAGTAAAGAGTGAGAAGCAGGAGGGGAAACCAAGGCGAAGAGACCGGGGGGACCTTGTGCCTGGACAGATTCTCTCCCCTCTACAGGGCGAGCTGCCTCTGCCAAAATCTGGCTTCCTACACAACTCTGCAAAGTGCAGGTGCCCTCTGCTTGTTTGCACACTTGGTCAACTTCAGCTCAAAATGAGTTACATCTCAGCAGTAAATGTTCTGCATTTTTTATTTAAAAAATAGTAATATCAGTTGTGTTAAAAAAAAGGTTTAGACAAATTCATGGAGGTAGTGCTATCAGTGGCTCTTAGTCAACATGGCTATGTTCCTTCTCCTCGTTATAAAATTTTAGGGTGCAGACACAGTTCAGACACCACAGAAAATAAAATAAAATACAAAAACAAACATTTCTTTCTTTCTTTACACATCACCCATCTAGCTGGGTTTCCCCAGCCACTCTGGGCAGCTCCCAACAGAATATTAAAGGTAATGGGACCCCTGACCATTAGGTCCTGTCATGGCCGACTCTGGGGTTACGGCGCTCATCTCGCGTTATTGGCTGAGGGAGCCGGCGTACAGCTTCCGGGTCATGTGGCCAGCAGGACTAAGCCGCTTCTGGCAAACCAGAGCAGCGCAAGGAAACGCCGTTTACCTTCCCGCCGGAGCGGTAACTATTGATCTACTTGCACTTTGACGTGCTTTTGAACTGCTAGGTTGGCAGGAGCAGGGACCGAGCAATGGGAGCTCACCCCGTTGCGGGGATTCGAACCACCAACCTTCTGATCGGCAAGTCCGAGGCTCTGTAGTTTAATCCACAGCGCCACCCGCGTCCCTAACAGAATATTAAAAACACGATAAAACAGCACACATTAAATACTTCTCTAAAACAATCCTTCCACCCTTAAAATTCAGGAAATATTCCCCGAGAAAAACTGCACTTTATTTTAGCACACAGAACAATCCCCAAAAGCCATCTCAGCTCTCCTAATGACACTTAATATTTCCCCCACCAAAGGGAATATCTTGGAGACACCATTCTTTCACTTACAAATCCTGTCTTAAGGGCATATTTTGTTCATAAATTGGGTGGGCCTGTGACCTGGATTCAAGAACTATAGTAGTCCCCATCTCAAACAGACTGCCCAGGTAATGCAATCAAGTAAAATATCAGGTATCTTGGCAGACAGCAGACAAGCCACTCTCAAATTTCTGTGGTAGACCACCTCTTTGTGTGATGTGTGATTCTTTTAGGGTGGTCTTTGGCTAAGGGGTTGGGCCTTCTGAAAAGGGGTTTGTACACCTTTGTTCTGGGCCTCTCAATTCCTCGCAAGGGGGGGGGGGCAACAAAAATAAAGACCTGCCTTGCTTTTTCACTGCATCCTGCCTCCATCCCTTCTTCTCTGACTAATCATGGAATTAGGGGACTCAAGAGTCCCTTGGAGAGTTGGGCAGCAAAAGCCAACCCCAATTTTTCTACCAACTGCTGAGACTCACAGATGGTGAGAGTTGCTGCTGTTGTGCCTAGGGTACAGCTTGTGGGCTTCTCAAAAGAGGTGTCTGGCTGGCCAAAGGATGCATGATCCAGCAGCCAGCCTCTTCATATATTACCTTACGGCCACATAGATTTCTGTAGGCAAAAGGGTGACTCAAAACCCAAGTTTTCCCCAGGATCGTTACAATGCCCTTTAACAAGCCTGCCATAGTCACAGTGGCTAAATCGTGGACATATTCATTTAAGCACGATAAAAGCAGAGATCCTGAGCCAACTCAAAAATATACTTGGACCAGGAATGAGTGGGTGTGAAGCAGTTAAGTGCAGAGCCGGTGTCTGGGGCGACTGAGCTTTTATCTATTCCTAGCAGGCTCCAAGATCAAACCTCTCCATTCTGAAGGAAATCAGCCCTGAGTGCTCACTGGAAGGACAGATCCTGAAGCTGAGGCTCCAAGACTTCGGCCACCTCATGAGAAGAGAAGACTCCCTTGAGAAGACCCTGATGTTGGGAAATATGGAGGGCACAAGGAGAAGGGGAGAAGGGGACAAGAGAGGACGAGATGGTGGGACAGTGTTCTCAAAGCTACCAACATGAGTCCGACCAAACTGCGGGAGGCAGTGGAAGACAGGAGTGCCTGGCATGCTCTGGTCCAGGGGGTCACAAAAAGCCGCACACGACTAAACAACAACAACAACAACAACAACAAAGCAGGCTTCATGGATCACTGGGTACTCATTGTTTAATGACTTTTGGATGAGGGCATGAACCACCTCATAGGCATAGCCAGGATTTTTGGTTTGGGGGGCAGTCAAAGCTGTTGAGCTTTTGGGGGGAGGGATCACCCCAAGAGAAAGACATTACGGTGAGCAGGCTTTTGGGGGGGCACCCAGACTTCTGCTGCGGGGGCCCAGAACCTCATTTAATTGAGTACCTGCTGCCCCTGAACCACCTCTGAATTTTTAAAGGAAGCTGTTTCCCCTTTTTCATTTTTCTTGTTAAAGCTGAGATGTGAGGGTGAGGACAACCCTAATTTTTAAGAAACGTCACATAGTAAAGTATACCTCTCATCTTCTTTTTTATGATGCAGCCTGCAGGAACTAGCAGTGAGATGAATGTTGCAGCAGGAAGGTTGAAAAATTGAGTGGTTCTCAGCACTGTCCACTGCTAGGATATAAAAATAGACTCTTTGGACAGTAGCCATCAAAAGTGAATTCTTTTTTAAAAAAGAATGGGCCACCACAGCAGCTGTCTTAGCAAAAGGACCACATGGTGCCCAGGAAGGGGACACCCCAACTTTCTTACCTGTGAGTAAAAAAACCCCGAAGTCAGCTTCTCTCTTGGTGAACGATCCACTCCAAAATTGATGAATTATGACATGGGGTTTGCCGGGTTTCGAAAACTGGTATCGCACCACCACTCAAATCTGAGCTCTGTTTACGTCAGATATAAATTTAGAAACCTGACTCAAAACTCCTGCTATTTCCTACATTTATCCAAAAGGAAATCCAACAAATGGGATAGCCTAACATAAGGCAAAGGGACGTGGGTGGCACTGTGGGTTAAACCACTGAGCCTCTTGGGATCAGAAGGTCGGCGGTTCAAATCCCTGCGACGGGGTGAGCTCCCGTTGCTCGGTCCCTGCTCCTGCCAACCTAGCAGTTCGAAAGCACGAAGTGCAAGTAGATAAATAGGTACCGCTCCGGCGGGAAGGTAAACGGCGTTTCCGTGCACTGCTCTGGTTTGCCAGAAGCGGCTTAGACCTGCTGGCCACATGACCCGGAAGCTGCACGCTGGCTCCCTTGGCCAGTAAAGTGAGATGAGCGCTGCAACCCCAGAGTCGGCCACGACTGGACCTAATGGTCAGGGGTCTCTACCTTTAACATAAGGCAAGGCTGCTGGATCAGGCCAATGGACCCATCTTGTCCAGCATCTGTTCTCACAGGGGCCAACCAGATGCTTGTGGGAAACCAGCAAGCAGGATTCAAACACAAGAGCCCTATTTCTCCTCCTGCAGCTTCCAGCAACTGGGGTTCAGAAAGCACTGCTGCCTCCGACTATGGAGGCAGGGCATAGCCATCTTGGCTAATAAGTCAGCTCCCAACAAAATATTAAAAACACAATAAGACCTCCAACATTAAGTCCTGCTGGATAGTTCAGTTGGTTAGAGCATGGTGGTGATAACGCCAAGGTTGCAGGTTCGATCACCGTACGGGACAGCTGCATATTCCTGCATTGGCGGGCGGTGAGGGCCCTTCTATCTCCACAATTCTATGCTTAAAAACTTCCCTGCACAATAGCCCTCTCTCTGTAATGACACACACCGTTTATGATTGAACCGGTGCAGCTGTCTCGGTTCTGGACATCTTCAGTACCTCTGCAGCAGGTGGCTTGCTGTGCATTTTGGAAATAATAAATAATAATAATAAATTTTATTTATACCCCGCCCTCCCCAGCCAGGCTCAGGGCGGCTAACATCAATAAAAAACACAAGGAAATAAAACAACAATTTAAAATACAGGTTAAAATACAATTTAAAATGCAGCCTCATTTTAAAAGTCAAAACCATAAGGGGAGGGAAACATAAGGGTCAGACTGAGTCCAAACCAAAGGCCAGGCGGAACAGCTCTGTCTTGCAGGCCCTGTGGAAAGATGTCAAGTCCCGCAGGGCCCTGGTCTCTTGTGACAGAGCGTTCCACCAAGTTGGGGCCAGTACTGAAAAGGCCCTGGCCCTAGTTGAGACCGATCTAACCACCTTGCGACTTGGGACCTCCAAGGTGTTGTCATTTGTGGACCTTAATTTCCTCCGCGGGGCAGACCAGGAGAGGCGGTCCCATAGGTACGTGGGTCCTAGTCCGCATAGAGAAATAAAGTAGCAGCTCTGAGTAGACCCTGGCCCAGCCCAATGGAACAGCATGGCGTGTTGATTTTATTATCAGAAACTGCAATTGCTGTTACAGAAGACCCGTCCCTGTAACGGGCTTAACAGTGGTGATAGCTCAGGGAAGAGGCAGGAAACGTATTTTCTTCTTTTTTTAAAAAAAAAAAAAACCTTAAGAAAACGAAATTAAGAAGAGAAACCATGCTAGAGCCAGCAAATCTGGTATTTGGTTTCAAGTGACACAATCACCACCATGGCTCTAGCAAAATATACAAAAATAAAGCTCGAGAGTTTGATTTTGTGTCTTTTAAACCTCAGACATGTTCTGTTAGCAGATTGTGCTGGAAAACGCATGGCTGCAGATCAGCCTGCCATCCCAAAACTGGCACCCTCTAGGTCAGGCACAGGCAAATTCCGGCCCTCCAGATGGTTGGGATTACAATTCCCATCATCCCTGACCACTGGTCCTGTTAGCTAGGGATGATGGGAGTTGTAGTCCCAAACATCTGGAGGGCCGGAATTTGCCTATGCCTGCTTTAAGTGCTTTGTACTACAACTCCCGTCAGTCCCAGACCATACCCTCCAACATTTCTCTGATGAAAATAGGGACGTCCAAGAATGGCAAATTAAATTTTGTGAATATATAAATCTGGCAAGACTCACAGCATTCATAAGGGGACAATCGGACCAAAAATTATTAAAAGTATGGGGATGTGATAGGAGCATATGAAAAAACATTGTTCTGGAGTAAGCATATCGATATGTAACGAATGATGCTTTGCAGGGTTAAAGAAAGAATAAAAATGGTATAAAAAGTATAAAGATAGAAGTAATCTACATTAGGCACAACAACTTAGAAATAGTAAAAATTTTGAGGTCTTAGAACAAAGGAAGTCAATATGTGTATATGTATGTAATGACTACATTAGAACGATAAGGCTTTATTTGTAGATATGTATTATTTCATTTTTTGTTCTTTTCTCTTTTGTGTTCTTTTCTCTTTTCTTTTTCTTGTTTGTACTGTTTTATTTTGGATTCAATGTTTGTAATTTTTATTGTATTTTTTGCATTGAAAATAAAAATAAAAATAAAATAAAAAATAAAATAAAATAGGGGCGTCCTATTCTGATAATAATAATACCCCCCCCCCCATCTGACTGGCTTGCTCCACCCACTCTGGGCAGCCTAAAACATAATCAAACATTTAAAAACTTCCCTATATGAGGCTGCCTTCAGGTGTCTTCTAAAGGTTGTATAGTTACTTATCACCTTAGCTAGAGTGGTCGCAGACACCAGGAGCATTTTCAAAGGAGCTCTGACTATCTCCTGGGAGATGGGATCATACAGATCCTAGCTCTAAATTTTCAGAAAGGTTTCACTTATGCAATGTGTGCACCTCAACCTTCTGCCAGAGAAAAATCCCTGGCTTTGTTGCCAGTGTGTGTGTGTGCATATTGCAAAAATTTTCGATACCGTGTTTTAACCATACGTAACATTTTTGATCTTTCACAGAAAAGCCTCAACGACAGAGATAAACAGCAGGAGTTATATCAAGAGTTTGCGTTCAGAAAGAAGAGAAAGGAAAACCCAAAGAGATTAAAAGCAGACGAAGGAAGCAATCTGGTTTACGAGTCTAGCTCAGTTTTGCAATGCTGGTGGGCCGAGCAGATGTTCTGGAGCTACAACTCCCATCAGGCATGGTCAGGGATGATGGGATCTGGGGTCCCGGATTATCTGGAGGAGGACTCTCAGTCTGGGGAAGGCTGGTTTAGCAGGTCCACTGGGTTAGCTTTACAAATATCTGCTCGTAGAAAATTAAAAATAATAAAAATTCTGGACGATGTTCTGATTTTATTTAGGGGGCAGGATGAGGATCGCTATCAACTGGAACAATTCTATTTTTGCTTTAAAAATACCGTATTTTTTGCACTATAAGACACACTTTTTCCCTCCTAAAAAGTAAGGGGAAATGTGTGTGTGCGTCTTATGGAGCGAATGCAGGCTGTGCAGCTATTCCAGAAGCCAGAACAGCAAGAGGGATTGCTGCTTTCACTGTGCAGCGATCCCTCTTGCTGTTCTGGCTTCTGAGATTCAGAATTTTTTTTTTTCCTTGTTTTCCTCCTCCAAAAACTAGGTGCGTCTTGTGGTCTGGTGCGTCTTATAGAGCGAAAAATACGGTATGTATATCATTTTACAGTTTGAAAGTCAATAATTCAGAGTAAAATTATTTCAAGTGTGTGCTGTTGGGCAGAAATCAAGCTGCAAAGATGATCAAAAACTTGAAAGAAAAATTACAAGTTGACCTAAAATTTGTAAGCCAGTTCTGGTTTCGCTCTTGACTATTAAGGAGAACATTCTATGCACAATCTTTATCGATGAAGTTAAGATCTTCGGAGTTGCTTTTTCAATTACAGCGAGTTAAGCAGGTTCTTAAATTGTACCTTAAATAGTGGAGTGTGACCGTTGGGTTTTTAATATTCAGATTCATGGTGGCAAGGGATAGCCCATGAAAGACAAAAACAGGTGTTTAGGATGTACATTCCTTTATGAGCAGCACTGAATAATTGCAGCGGTTGCTCTATTTCTCTCGTGCAGAGAAAGATATAAGAACCATCAGAGCTACGGTTTTTTAAAAAAATCCCCTCTTTGTGGGGTACAGAAACCGGCGGTAAAAATCATCTCTTTAAAATATTTGGGTATGGCTGTGGAATTCTAAATGTATTAATGCCTTTGCACTATTTAAAAAAAAATATGATAGTATGCCCCATGTCAAAGATGGAGAGACGCGGGTGGCACTGTGGGTTAAACGACAGAGCCTAGGGCTTGCCGATCAGAAGGTCGGCAGTTCGAATCCCCGCTATGGGGTGAGCTCCCGTTGCTCAGTCCCTGCTCCTGCCAACCTAGCAGTTCGAAAGCACATCAAAGTGTAACTAGATAAATAGGTACCACTCTGGTGGGAAGGTAAATGGCGTTTCTGTGCGCTGCTCTGGTTTGCCAGAAGCGGCTTAGTCATGCTGGCCACATGACCCGGAAGCTGTACGCCGGCTCCCTCAGCCAATAAAGCGAGATGAGCGTTGCTACCCTAGAGTTGACCACGACTGGACCTAATGGTCAGGGGTCCCTTTACCTTTACCTAATCTCCCATGCTACACCCCTAAGACTACATCATAGGTAAAGGTAAAGGGACCCCTGACCATTAGGTCCAGTCGTGGCCAACTCTGGGGTAGCGACGCTCATCTCGCTTAACTGACCGAGGGAGCCGGCGTACAGCTTCCGGGTCATGTGGCCAGCATGACTAAGCCGCTTCTGGCAAACCAGAGCAGCGCACAGAAACACTGTTTACCTTACCACCAGAGTGGTACCTATTTATCTAGTTACACTTTGACATGCTTCTGAACTGCTAAGTGGGCAGGAGCAGGGACCGAGCAACGGGAGCTCACCCCGTCACAGGGATTCGAACTGCCGACCTTCTGATCGGCAAGTCCTGGGCGCTGCGGTTTAACCCATAGCACCACCCGCAATTAGTAGCTAATAAAAGTTGGGGTCTTCTTTTGTTCAGGGCTTCCATCTTGTTCCACCTGGTGGCAGGTGGGAGGCTGCTAGCAGCTGCTCACGGCTATCCCATAAGCCAGGACAGCCAGAGTGATCGCTGTGCTGCAATCCCGCTGGCTGTCCTGGCTTCTAGGATTCAGAATATTTTTTTCCTCGTTTTCCTCTTCCAAAAAATAGGTGTGTCTTAGGGTCTGGTGTCTTATACAGCGAAAATACGGTACATATATACCTAGGTACTACCAAAATGTATACCTAATGTTTCACGAAAGGACTTTCGATTTTGTGCGCTCATTTACCAAAGTAAATGGGGGGCGCTTGTCAGACTTAATGATGGCGCTTGTCATTAACTCTTACATCAAAATATTATTTTACGTGTTGTATTGAGCTGCTACGCGGCAGCAGGGTCAGTGCCACCCTTTGACTGATGTTTCTCCTATGTAGGAGCCTAAACAATATTTATAAGTTTAAGTGTGGTAGTGTTGTATACTTAAGTGTATTGTAAATAAATGAGCAAATAAAAAAGTTTGCTTCTTTTTCCTCCCTTCTTTCGTAAACAAGAGATTAGTCATAAGCCTGGTGTCTGACATAAGCGTAATAAAAGTTAATTTGGGGGCTAAACTAAATTTGGGGGTGCTGGACAGATCTTTGCACCCCGGCGGCACATATGCTAAAGACAGCGATGCACCTGACGCATCAAGCTGCCTCATAACCAGCCCAGCGAGCAAACAAATCAGGTCTCCTACATTGGCAGCCAAGTGATGTAAGGAAGCTCCATGCTCTCACACCAAACTATGGTTTGCACTATTGATTTCAGAGGGTTGGACTAGATGACCCTTGGGTCCCTTCCAGCTCTACAATGCTGTGGTTCAGCCAACACACAGTGAACAAGCACAGCACAACCGGGACTTAGGAAGCAGACCAGCCTTCGCTCCGTGGCGAATGCCAGGACACACAACCAGTTCTTCCTTGCTCCTACACCAGAAACCCCCCAAAGTCAGAAACACAAAGCAGCTGTCATTCCAAGAGAGCTAGACCAATCCCAGGGTCACAAAATTCAGCCACGTCGCTAAACAGGTCTGCGGCTGGCATAGGCTTGGATAGAAGACCGCCCGGGAATCACAAAGACATCACCTTGAATGCCAAGAAGGAAGACAGGTGCTATATAAAACAGTTTTCTTTCTCAAGCTCTGGGAGGAAGACCTTTCATTGCCTACAGACAGCCACCCAATCTTATACAACTCCTCACCCACAATAATACAACAACCAGACATGGACACTGGTACCAGAGCCTGCAATAAACCCAGATGCCAACTTTGCTGCCACATACACCTAGACAACACCATCACTGGACCAAACAATATCAAACATACCATCTCAGGACTATTTAATTGCTCATCTTCTAACATTGTGTATGCCATCAAATGCCAGCAGTGCCCTTCAGCTCTCTATATTGGACAAACAGGCAAAATCCTACGCCAAAGGATGTTGTTGTTGTTTAGTGGTGTCTGACTCTTTGTGACCCCATGGACCAGAGCACGCCAGGCACTCCTGTCTTCCACTGCCTCCCACAGTTTGGTCAAACTCATCCTGGTAGCTGCCAGAACACTGTCCCATCATCTCGCCCTCTGTCGTCCCCTTCTCCTTGTGCCCTCCATCTTTCCCAACATCAGGGTCTTTTCCAGGGAGTCTTCTCTTCTCATGAGGTGGCCAAAGTCTTGGAGCCTCAGCTTCAGGATCTGTCCTTCCAGGGAGCACTCAGGGCTGATTTCCTTCAGAATGGAGAGGTTTGATCTTCTGGCAGTCCATGGGACTCTCAAGAGTCTCCTCCAGCACCAGAATTCAACAGCATCAATTCTTCGGCGATCTGCCTTCTTTATGGTCCAGCTCTCACTTCCATACATCACTACTGGGAAAACCAGGGCTTTAACTATACGGACCTTACGCGAAAGGATAAATGGACATAAATCTGATATCAGGAATCACCAGACAGAGAAACCAGTAGGAGATCACTTCAGTCTCCCAGGACATTCTATACAAGATCTCAAAGTAGATGTCTTATTACAAAAGAATTTCAGAAATACGGTAGACTGGAAAGAGAAGTTGCCAAATTGCATCTTATTACCAAACTTAAAACCATGGAGACCTGGTCTGAATAGAGACATTGGATTCTTATCTCATTATACATGATAAAGTTATTTTTAGCCATCTCACCCCTTGCTTTTTCCTTAAGACCAATTGCAGTCGTTAACAGTCGTCAACAGGTTTACCACAACTATCAGCCAGAGAAATACCCCTCCCCACCCTCTCACTATATATAAGGGTCTGGTGACTTCTGTTTCAGTGTATCTGAATAAGTGTGCATGCACATGAAAGCTCATACCAATAACTAACTTAGTTGGTCTCTAAGGTGCTACTGGAATGATTTTTTTGATTTTGTTTTGTTTTGTTTTGTTTCGACACAATAAACAGTGAGGCAAGAGCCACCACTTAGAACAGTCGTTCCCCAACTTTCGGCCACTGCCCTCTTGGTTCAATAAACTCATCCCCAGTTCCCCCTACCCTACAAAAAAACATTATTCAGAATAGCAGTTAGCACGCCCCACTAAGGAAAATGATAATGCAATAAAATTCAAGGCAGTTAACACTCAATTGCACATTTATTCAAAAGCCAATTAAAATTATTCAGTCCAATTAATTCCACAAAATTGATGACCTTGCTCCAGCGATGGAGGCTTTTCAAAGTCCGAGAGCCATTTTGCACCTTTCATGCCCCCTTAGGCAACCCCAGTCCCTGGGGAAGGTATGGCTCAATTTGGGAACAACTGGCTTAGTCAAATCACCCCGAAGAATGGTCTTCTCTGCTCCCTCTAAATGCCAGGCGTTGGCCAAGGTCAAGGGGGCTGTAGCTCGTTGGTGGGGCAGCTACTTGGCTTGCAGAGGGTCCCAGGCTCCCATTCCCAGCATCTCCCGTTGGGACTGGGAAAGGCTCCCTGGGCGAAACACACAGAGAGGTGCGGCTAGTCAGCATAGACACAATACTGAGCTTGATGGACCATTGCTCCGACTCTGTACAAGCTTCCTGTGTTTCTAGGTAATGGTAAAGGGACCCCTGACCGTTAGGTCCAGTTGCAGAAGACTCTGGGGTTGCAGTGCTCATCTTGCTTTATTGGCCAAGGGAGCCGGCATACAGCTTCCGGGTCATGTGGCCAGAATGACTAAGCCGCTTCTGGCGAACCAGAGCAGCACACGGAAATGCCGTTTACCTTCCCGCTGGAGTGGTACGTATTTATCAACTTGCACTTTGACGTGCTTTTGAACTGCTAGGTTGGCAGGAGCAGGGACCGAGCAATGGGAGCTCACCCCGTCACGGGGATTCGAACCGCCGACCTTCTGATCAGCAAGTCCTAGGCTCTGTGGTTTATCCCACAGCGCCACCCGCATCCCTTCCCTATGTTTCTAAGAGCTGGCAAAACTGGGAGGAGGGCAGAGAGAGAGAAGCTGGCAGGGCTCAAGTGGTCAAGAGTGCTTATAAAAGATGGCGGGTTTTATTTCCAGGGGCAATTTCTCCAGCAAGGAAGAAGCCTCGCTTGAAAAGAAAGTCAGGCATGCACAGATCCCTGAAGACCTGCACGTATGTGTGTTATTGTATCATGTTTCAGGTTTTGCATTAAAGCAGCATGACAGATGATCAGTGTTCTTATTCATAAAAGCCTTCCATTCTCCTCTACCCCTCATTTAGCACAGATCAGACAGGCCTTTCCCCTGTAGGACACAAGGAACACCCCTCAAAGGGAGGGTAAGAGACAAAACAATTGGGGAGGGGGCAGCCGGTTAAATCACCACCAGTCACCAGACATTAGTGAAGTGGGGGGAGGGGGGGAAACCACTTTAAAAATACTAACGCATATTTAGTGTTGCCTCAGACAGAAACCACAGCTTTAGATTAGTATATAATAAATAATGAAGATTATAACTTACATAGCACTTCAGAGCAGCATCTGTCATTTCAAGAAAAGCACCGTGCGCATTAACAAATATCTAGGATGCCGCAGATCTGCTACAGGGAGACATTCTGCTGAAATTATGCAGCACCAGATTTTACAGAGAGAGGGAACGCAATCAATCGCTTTCGCCAAGTTTGCCAACTTGTACCGACAGGGCCAAGTCAATCAAAAATATTAGAAAGCAGAATTATTTCATTTTGGAACAGAGAGCTGAAGCGACGCAAGACCAGTTGATGGCCTAAAATTTATGCTTTGTGAAATTCAGTTTCTACCCATTTAGGGGAGGATGGAAATGAGGACAAAATGCCAAGATGATATAATAAAATATTATTAATTACTATTATTATTAATACAATGCCCATCTGGCCAGGTTTCCCCAGCCACTCTGGGCAGCTTCCAACAGAACAATCAAAACAGAATAAAACTGCAAACATTAAAAACTTCCCTAAACAGGGCTACCTTCAAGTGTCTTCTAAAAGTTTGTTTCCTTGACATCTGATGGGAGGGCCTTCCACAGGGCGGGTGCCACCACTGAGAAGACCCTCTGCCTGGTTCCCTGTAACTTCGCTTCTCACAGTGAGGGAACCGCCAGAAGGCCCTCGGCGCTGGACCTCAGTGTCCGGGCAGAATGATGGGGGTGGAGACGCTCCTTCAGGTCTACTGGGCCAGGTCCGTTTAGGGCTTTCAAGGTCAGCACCAACACTTTGAATTGTGCTCGGAAACGTACTGGGAGCCAATGATGTGTGTCAATTAAAATATATCAGGAATAGCATTCTGACTTAAAGCCTAGATGGCTTTCAAAGAGTATTAGAGAAATTTGTGGGGGAGAGGGACGTCATGGCTACTAGCCAAGATGGCTATGCTTCGTCTCCTCTCAGTCGGAGGCAGCAACGTTCCTGAATCCCAATTTCTGGAGTGGAGAGTTGCTCTTGCATTCAAATCCTGCTTGCGGGTTTCCCATAATGGGCACCTGGTTGGCCATGGTGAGAGCACATGGATGCATCTCTAGAGAGCTTGTGAAAGGACGCTGAAAATGATGGGGAACTGGCTGTGGGAACCTATGCAAAGGCTCGCTTAAATCAACTATGAATCAGAGAAGCCCCTGTAGCAACCAGCACAGGTCTCACACTGAAAATGCCCCCGTGCTTTCAGCAGACTCTTTCTTCCTCTAAGCCCCTCTAGTGAATAATAGCCAGAGGGAAGGATCCTCAGACAACAATTCAAATCATCCCGTGTTTTCCCTGAGTGCAGACCTCATCATCTCAACACCTGACGGTCGTCGCAATAATTGCCTCCCTAACTGAGGTTCATTCCGTCAGCCTTTTGCCTTCAACACCTCTAAGTGGCGTACAGCCTAAACTAGCCTGTGAGCCAAGTCTGAAACAGCAGTACAAAATGCACACAAAGTTCTGCAAAAGGCAAATACAACCGATTCAGAGGATTCAAATGTGTGAAACAGGGTCCAGGAGAGTCTGGGCCGAAAGGTAACTCTTCGCAAGACTTTGAAAGCATGGTGGATGATGCTACCTGTATTGCAGGTTTTGTTTGAATTAACTGTGGAATGTATTGATCACTTGTATTATGCATATTGTCTTATTTATATGATGTTAGCTGCTCTGAGCCTGGCTTTGGCCAGGGAGGGCAGGATACAAATAAAATTATCATCATCATCATCATCCCCCAATACAGGGCCACAGCAGAAAATGCCCGTTGTCTTAGAATTGGAAAAGACCACAAGGGCCCTCTGGGGACCTTCTGCTCAATTTGGGACTTGAAACCCTGACTTTAAAAGTCTCATCCTCTACCAACTGAGCTATTTTCAAGTCATCGCCCTGCTGTGCCATAAGCAGATGTCTCCTGGAAGCTCAGGCACACTGTGAAGAATCCCAGCCCTGGGATAACTGAATCTAATGTTGGCCACTGGTCCCACCACCTCCTGGCAAATAGAAGGGGAAGAAATGGAGGCAGTGAGAGATTTTACTTTCTTAGGCTCCATGATCATTGCAGATGGTGACAGCAGTCACAAAATTGAAAGACGACTGCTTCTTGGGAGAAAAGCAATGACAAACCTAGACAGCATCTCAAAAAGCAGAGACATCACCTTGCCAACAAAGGTCCGTATAGTTCAAGCTCTGGTTTTCCCAGTAGTGATGTATGGAAGTGAGAGCTGGACCATAAAGAAGGCTGATCGCCAAAGAATGGATGCTTTTGAATTCTGGTGCTGGGGGAGACACTTGAGAGTCCCATGGACTGCAAGAAGATCCAACCTCTCCATTCGGAAGGAAATCAGCCCTGAGTGCTCCCTGGAAGGACAGATCCTGAAGCTGAGGCTCCAAGACTTTGGCCACCTCATGAGAAGAGAAGACTCCCTGGAAAAGACCCTGATGTTGGGAAAGATGGAGGGGACGACAGAGGGTGAAATGGTTGGACAGTGTTCTTGAAGCTACCAGGATGAGTTTGACCAAAATGTGGGAGGGCCTGGCGTGCTCTGGTCCACGGGGTCACGAAGAGGCGGACACGACTAAACGACTGAACAACAACAACAACCACGTTTGCCGTGCGTCCCTCTTTCCACAGAAGAGTTCCAAACAGCCTTGTGGAGAAGAAATGGGCTTAAACTGAGCAGCTTCCAGCAATGCATCTGGATTGTCCTAATAGGCCAAATTAGAAGCACCAGATTTTTTTCAAAAAGCAGTAATACAGCACCTTTCACAATTGTATCTAAACTGTTTTGGTCAGCTTGCCAAGAAATGTAACTGCAACTCCAGGCATCAGAAAGCCAGTGGAGAAATTGCTGGACGAGAGGGGGGGGGGGATATTTTTGTTCTTCTGATTTCTTTCACTGAAAGAGAAAGAAAGGAAAACAAAGAAGCATCTGGGCAGATTTGATGGTCTCACCCATGTAAAACCACAGCAGCCTTTGAAAGAAACAGGCATTTTCTGAACCTCAAGGAATAGGGCTGCATTAAACTGTCCTCAACAAATCAACACACTGGAGGAGGGGGCGATTATTTTTGCAAATCAGATCACTCTGCCAGGAAGTGCAAAGTTAACCAGTGTTACGATGCTATCCGACATCACATGATCTCACAGTTTCTTTAAGGCTAAAATTGCAAGACTCCACAATAAAACAGCTAATATCACCGACTACTAATTTATTTTTTTTTTTTAAAAAAGGAACTCTATTTCTGGAGCTCAGCCTGCTACTGAAAAGTGCTTGATGGCGGGTGTCCCCTTAAAATAATAAATCTGAGGATATATAAAAAAGCAAAATCCCCGTTTGTCATTATTTTAATGTCAGCCAGTTGGGATGGGAGGACCCCTTTATATTATTTTTCAAAACATCCAGGAATGTAAAATTAGAGTCCTAGCTAATGAGGCTGTAGGACCCTTTAGATGCCTTACTGCTAAAAAACAGTATTGCTCGGGGGGGGGGTGAAACAAAAGGAATATAATGTCCATTGCAGGGATGGGGGGCAACAAGGAGAAAAGTCACATGATCTTAAGTAAAAAAAAAAAAATAGACAGGATCTAGCAAGTGTTCCTCATCACTGTTATTATTTATGAAGACCTGATTCCATGATTCATCGTACTTGGCCATCATATACGAAATACACAGGAGAAAATACTGTAAAACCTGGGCATCATCCTTTCTTAGCCACATAACAGAAAATCGTAGCAAAGTTCTGGCCTGCTAGCAGATGTCAGGTGAACAATGCCAATTTTCTTGCCTGGGTGTGCCTTATTTAATAATCCTCCTTGCCTCAAATCAAGATATTTACTAAATATGGGTTTTTGTTTCATTTATTTACGACCTTGCTGCCATGGAAATTCAAGCATTTATTTGCCTTCATTGTATTAATGGCTTTTAGAGCACCTCTAAGCAAACCACCTATTATACACACATATATATTTTAAAATGCTGAGATTTTAACATCTGGTCATTGGGCTCCTCCCTGAAATTGCAGGATGGCTTGGGGTGCGCAACACAGAAAACTCACGTCCCTAATCTATGGAATGGAAAATTACAGCGAACTATTGCATAGGGTTTTTGGGAAGAAATATGCAATACAGGTATGAATAAAAAAGTTTATACCTATATCAAGGGTTTATATATCAAAAGGTTATTTGCATTTCAAATACAGAGGTGAAGTAATCATGCTGCAAACATTCATCACCCAAAATTAATCCTTTTGCAAATTTTTGATGTTGACTATTTACCAAACATGAACTGAGGATTTAAGTTGCCTTAACATTGGGTCTCAATCTTTGACATGATCAGATATTAAGTACTGGCATGCAATAGTATACAGTATTTAATAGGATCTGATGGCTGACATGCAGCAGTAGTTTTACTGAGTGTATGTATAGCAGCATTCCTGTTCCACTCATTGTGTACACTTTCTGGAAAACTGAATATTTATATTTCTTTCCCCCCAACAAGATTTCCCAGGCGAAAAAACAGCGTTCTGGCAGAGGTGTTCCATTTTGTGTTGTTGTGATAACCAGGGGTGCCAACTATAGAAGGAAGAAGGGGCTTCACCCCCTCAATATTTTGGGGGTGAGTTATCCCCATATTGAGAGGCTACCACACACACACCCCCGCCAGGCAAGCGTTGAGCAAGTTGATAGGGATAACTCATGCTATTTCTGTGCTGGTTTGTAACAGATTTTGGTGTTACTATATAACACCAAAATGGTGTTATATAGTAACATGTTTTGAGTTGACATGTTTTGAGACAACATTTCGTCGATTGCATCCAAACAGAAACCTCCTGCATATCTAAAAGCCTGCAAGCCAACGACACACAAACGGCAGTCCAATTTGAAATCCTGCATTCAAAACGTAAATAGCAAAAGAGGCAAAACATTGACAGGTTTAAAACATCTGCAAACCTCCACCCCCCAGCTGTAATTCCTTCTTTGGAAATGCCTGGAATTACAACCCAAAGCGATTCGCATCCACCCTCTGCAGGAAAACTGAGCATTTCCCCTTAAAAACAGGTATGCTGCAGGCAGGATATAATCCAAAGATTATACGCGGAGAGCGATTCTTTTTTTAAACAGTGATCCTCTCAACAGAGCCATTCTGTAGCAAGACATATGATCCCAACGGACCTCGCACACACAGGAGAGACATGGCTCTTTCGCCTGCGACCGAAGAAACCGGACGGCATTCGAAACACCAAGTGTCTTTGCAAGGAAAAGAAAAATTTAAAACCTCTCTGACCACCTTTAGGCAAGAGGGTTTTTCTGGGGCACCCCCAGCCCAGCACCCTCCTCTGGGATTGCAGCAAAGGCCAGGAGAAGCGAGCACATTGCACTCGGCGCATGTCATGTTTCACACCCTCCTTTCGGAACACATGTTTTCAGAGACACGTACAGGAAGAAAATAGCCCAGGAAGATGCGCAGCTGCTACTGGTGGGGAGAGCAATTTGGCCTCCGTCGCTTGGACCTTTGAACTCTGCAGGAATGCCAAGGAATACGAGGGACTGAGGCTCTCTCTCGCCTGGCGGGACTGCCGGCCTCGTCCCCAAGAGCAGATTTAGTGGGTCGGGAAAAGGCAAGAGGTGAAGATAAAAGGAATCGGGCGATACTGAAAGGGATCTCCTCCTAAGTGGGCAGGAGACTTGATACCTCTTGGCGACACCCTCCGCGCAGACACCAGAATACATTCAACTGTCAATGCAGTCGGCTTCTGAAGTGGCAGAATTTTACCAAGGAGGAGATGGGGGCCAAAATGCTAATCACTTAAGGTTTTGATGGAAATGTACGAGTGCCTGGCGTGCTCTGGTCCATGGGGTCACGAAGAGCTGGACACGACTAAACGACTAATAATAATAATAATAATAATAATTTATTATTTATACCCCGCCCATCTGGCTGGGCTTCCCCAGCCACTCTGGGCGGCTTCCAACCAAATATTAAGATACAGTAATACATCAAACATTAAAAGCTTCCCTAAACAGGGCTGCCTTCAGATGTCTTCTAAAAGTTTGGTAGTTGTTCTCTTTGACATCTGGTGGGAGGGCGTTCCATAGGGCAGGTGCCACTACCGAGAAGGCCCTCTGCCTGGTTCCCTGTAATTTGGCTTCTTGCAGGGAGGGAACTGCCAGAAGGCCCTCAGTGCTGGACCTCCATGTCTGGGCAGAACGATGGGGGTGGAGACGCTCCCTCAGGTATACTGGACCAAGGCCGTTTAGGGCTTTCAAGGTCAGCACCAACACTTTGAATTGTGCTCGGAAACGTACCGGGAGCCAGTGTAGGTCTTTCAAGACCGGTGTTATATGGTCTCGGCGGCCGCTCCCAGTCACCAGTCTAGCTGCCGCATTCTGGATTAGTTGTAGTTTCTGGGTCACCTTCAAAGGTAGCCCCACGTAGAGCGCATTGCAGTAGTCCAAGCGGGAGATAACCAGAGCATGCACCACTCTGGCGAGGCAGACTAAACAACAAAACCCAATTTGCACTTTCTGAAATAATATGCACAGTGCAACACAGGAATCCCTCAACATGCACACTTATCCAATTTTGCGATGCAGCTCTCTGACCAAAAATCAAAGCAGCTTTTAGGGGGAATGGTTCAGAAAGATGCATGGATTGGGATGCTTACGCGCCATGCCTCTGAAGCACATTCTCTCCCTTAAGGACTTCCGAGCATGGTATTTTGCCCTTCCAGCAAACCTTCATGAATGACGGTGCCCAGAATTCTTTAAGGTTGAGAAATGTGTTCTTAAGGGAGAGTGAAGGCACCTTAGTGAAAATAACACAAAAAATTGCATTAGATCAGAGGAAATTGCTTGCCAAAAAAAAAAGTGCCCATTTGGAGAAATTCACAAGCTGATGGGCAACACTGGACTTAAGCCTAAATGCGAAATAAATAACTGCATTTGATTCTACTCCTCTGCAATGCTACTCCACCTGCCTTCTCCCTTACATAATGCCAACATTCAGACTGCAGGCTCCTTCGAGCAAAGATCTCTCAATACGTAAAGGGTATGGGCACTCTCTAAAGAGGCTTTGCAGATCCATTCCACTCCATTATACATAATGGGAATCCTTCACATCAATAGTCTGCAAAATTCCTTGCAAATAAGTACACAGTAGCAGTTACCAAACCACTACACAGGAGCGCTTCTTTTAAAGGTTGTAAGAAATCAAGACTCAACCCATTTTTATAAAAAGAACTTGCGTGGCGCAGGTCAAACAGCCATTACAAGCAGCTCAGGGCTCACCGAAACGGTTCAACATGAGCAATCACTTCAGCCACTTGTGGTGGAAATATTTTTAGTGCTACCAGTGTGACGTTGTGTGCAATATTATCCAAGACATGTTCAACCTCCACACACCCAGGGGCCAAGGCCTTAGGGGAGCAAGTCTTGGGTCGCACACTGTGGTCGGAAAAACATGATGGGGCAGCGTTTCCAAACATCACTCCTTATAGAGAGAACACATGGCAAGGGGGGGGGGTGGAGTCCCTTTCCAGCTGCCAATACAGAAGGGAAGGGCACAGATTTTTTTTTCCATGCATGTGCAGAGGTCCCTAGGAAGGCAGGTTGCAGCATTAAAGCACAATATTAAAAAGAACTTAAACCAACATGCACATCAAGCAAGTGTTGGAAATTAGCCAGGCATATTTTGCGATTAGAGCGGGTCCTATTCTGACCACGTGGAGATCTCTAGAGAAAGCACAAAATGTCGCTTACAGAAGTTCTGAAGTATTTTCCTTAAAGCTTCAATTTGCTTTTTTTCTGGATTGTTTTATTTGATGTTTAAATGTGTTGTCAAACGCTTTGAGGATTTGTTCAAAATATAGAGCAGTATAGAAATGAAAAGAATGATAATAAATTTCACAGCAAAATAAAAAAAGCACTTAGACGTTCTATTGTGGCTACTGTAACCTAGGTTTAAGGTGCCATTTGGCGATTAGATTTTATTTCTGAGTTTCTAAGCCTGCACCCAGGGTGGGTCATGTGGTGCCAGATTTATGTAGATTATAAGGGACTCTGGATACAAGTATTAAGTATCATTAAGTTTCACATAACTTTTTTTTTAAAAAAAAAAAATGGATTATTGCAATGTATAGGCTTTCGTTGGATTGTTAGGTTTTTAAGCTGCATTCTTACCCGTGTAGCGGTATATACACCAATATAAAACTTTACTATTTCCATTGTCCTTTCTGATAGAATAATGCACATTTTTGGGTAATGCTTTTATAGGGCCTCTTAAACTTGACCGACCTTTAGGCCCTTACAGCAGGTCATAATCCTGCCTCAATTTCACGCTCTTCCCCACGGGCTCCCATTGAAGATTGCATTAATTGCTCAGATGAATTTGTTGCTGCTGTTTACATGCTATCCTGTTGGATATTATAGTGAATGCTTGCTGGTTTGTTTTAAATTGCTACTGCAATTACGGTGAGCTGCTTTGAGCTCAATATCTGCTGCTGGAAAAGGGGAATAAAAATATTAAAACAACTCAGGTGTGGATGGCTTTGCCACAGCACTGATCCAGAAAGTATTTGCTCAGCTAATAGTGTCATGTATGCTTTGGCTGAAAAATCAAAATTAATGCCTTCCATTATTCGTCATTGTTGTGCCGCCCTCTCAGCTCAGCGGCCTGCGCAGGTGAACTGTTTGCGCTCCCCTAAATTTGCCTTGAGATGCAGGTGGCGCTGTGGCCTAACACACTGAGCCTCTTGGGCTTGCCAATCAGAAGGTCGGCAGTTCGAATCCCCGCGACGGGGTGAGCTCCCATTGCTCGGTCCCTGCTCCTGCCAAACTAGCAGTTTGAAAGCACAGCAAAAAGTGCAAGCAGATAAATAGGTATCGCTCCAGCGGGAAAGTAAACGGCGTTTCCGTGCGCTGCTCTGGTTCGCCAGAAGCGGCTTAGTCATGCTGGCCACATGACCCAGAAAAACTGTCTGCGGACAAACGCTGGCTCCCTCAGCGTATAGAGTGAGATGAGCGCCACAACCCCAGAGCTGTCTGTGACTGGACTTAACTGTCAGGAGTCCTTTACCTTTAAAAAATTTGCCTCAGGCAGACCTGCTGAAATTAAGTCCATTAATTTAGTCATAGTTGCCCATTTCAAGTGCTACCACGGAATACTGCCTTTTAAAAAACGGCACTTTTAATCCTTCCATCCATGGACAGCGCTCATCGTCCTTGCGATCATATCCACGATGGATTCGGCTGAGTGAGAACGCCTGGCAGGTTCAAGGTCACCCCTGAGGGTTTGGGGGTTTTCTTTTTTACGACTGGCAGAACATTTGAACCCGGGGTCTCCTGGGTCCTAGCCTGACACTTTAGCCCCTGCGCCAACTGCAAAGTGTGGTTTCCCGGGCCCTGCGAAAGCCAGAGGGGAACAGAAACAAACCCTTGAGCGCTGCTGCGCCAAACATCTGAGGAATGGTGTCTGCTCATAACACTGATATGTTCGGAACGAAAAGTTATCGCCTCCACCGCTTGGCACACTGTCTCCCCTTTGCTCCTCCATGTTCCCAACTAGTATATCGAGCTGCAGACAGACTTGTTGACTGGTTATGTGCACCTGCTTCCTTTTTAGAACACACACCTGTTTCTGCAGAACAGAAGCACCCAGAGCTGCTCTGTTGCCGAGAGAGGTTTAAGCCCGGGAAATCAGAGAGCAGCCCCAAGGTTCTCACTAGGTAGACACATAATAAAAATTAAGCACAATATGTTTATACCCCAATAATATACAGTGGTACCTCGGGTTGAGTACTTAATTCGTTCTGGAGGTCCTGAAACTGTTCTTAACCTGAAGCACCACTTTAGCTAATGGGGCCTCCTGCTGCTGCTGCTGCACGATTTCTGTTCTCATCCTAAAGCAAGGTTCTTAACCTGAAGCACTATTTCTGGGTTAGCGGAGTCTGTAACCTGAAGCATATATAACCCGAGGTACCACTGTATACCGTATTTTTCCGTGTATAAGATGCCCCCCTTTGGGGAGGACTCCAAATTAAGAAAAAACCCCTCAGCACTACCCGCGTATAAGACAAGCCCCAATTTTAAACCTAATTTTTTTTGTTAAAAAAAACAACCCTAGTCTTATACACGGAAAAACACGGTATATTTTCAAAATGAGCAAGATTTAATTATTGCAACTCTAAGGCTGCCACTTTGTTTAGGATTAATTCTAAGCATACATAACCTGGAAGCAAATCCATTTGAAATCAATGGATCAATTTCCTAACACGGTTAGGCGTCAGATTAGCCATACTTTCCACCCCAGAGGATGAAAAGCCACTTTTTAGAACAACTCTGCAGCGCAAACGTTAAAACTAGAAATCGTCACGTCCGTTCTGCGCCCGGCCCTCCGTGAACCTTCCACACGTGGCAAAATCCACAGAGTCGAGGGCTCAGAGAGGTGCCTTTTAGTCTCACGTGCGTAATACGCACTGAGGTTTTAAGAACTGAGGCGGCACAGCAAGAAATGTTCATGCTGCAAAGGCAACATTGAAAAATGAAAGGCTCCCCATGCTCTGAAACGTCTGCCAGAAATTAAAGATTGCAAATGGAGACGTCGCAGTGGGGTGACAGCAGGTCAGGCATGCCAGAGTCCACAGCATACACTCCAAACATTAAGCAGGAAGGGTGTCCCATTCAGGTAGGTGAACTTACACCCATGAATGTTCCGCTGCGGAATTGGACACATTTATCGCGCTTGCAACCTAACCCTCTCCCCCAAGCTGCTCTGAGAGGCATTTCAACTGCCATATAAGGGAGATTCGCCTGTTTATAAATGATCACATATTTCTATTTGGTCGAAATGCACGGCAATAAGGATCCATTGGAAAGGTGGTTTTTTCCTCCCAACTAAGGTTATTTTGGAAAGGTCTTCTTTCCACCACTCACTGTGGTGGTGAATTTGGAGATGAACCTTCAAACTTGCTTCTTAAATGATCTGCGGGGTTCTAATAATGAAGTTTTATTTTTGGCTTTTTATTTCGTTAAATATATGCTACCTACCCAGACAGGGACACGGGTAGCGCTGTGGGTTAAACCACAGAGCCTAGGACTTGCCGATCAGAAGGTCGGCGGTTCGAATCCCCGTGACAGGGTGAGCTCCCGTTGCTCGGTCCCTGCTCCTGCCAACCTAGGAGTTCAAAAGCACGTCAAAGTGCAAGTAGATAAAGAGGTACCACTCCGGCAGGAAGGTAAGCGGCATTTCCATGCACTGATCTGGTTTGCCAGAAGCGGCTTAGTCATGCTGGCCACATGACCCGGAAGCTGTACGCCGGCTCCCTCGGCCAGTAAGGCGAGATGAGCGCTGCAACCCCAGAGTCGGCCACAACTGGACCTAATGGTCAGGGGTCCCTTTACCCTTTACCTACCCAGACAAGTCTGTCCAGATGCTTAGAAAGCCAATTTTAATGTTTTAAGATTTTAACAATTTTTTGTTTTGAAGTACTGTTGTAACTTTCTTGATTTTATTGTTTTCTCTTTTCATAAACTGCTTTCAAGTCCTCTTGCCCAAACCATGCGGTGTATACATTTTATAAAACAAATAATGCAATTTTAACATGTAGGTTAATTTGACCATGGCAGCAAGAATGACCGGAAAAGCCGTGTTGGTGTCTGCTAAACTACCTCCCTCCCAGCCCATAAAATCATTTCCCAGTAGCGGCCGACCAGATACCTTTCGGAAGCCCACAAACAGCACTTAAGTACAGCAGCACTCTCCCTGACTGAGATTCCCAGCAACTGATATTTCACTGGTAGATTTCTTCTAAAGCTGGAGGTTCCAGTCTTATCCTCTAGGAGGAAAAACTAGAAGCAAAGAGAAACCACCAAAAAGGATAAGCGACTGCAGAGACGTTTAGTGTACAACGCAACAAAACTAAACCACACATGCACAAACCACATTTTAAATGACTATGGGATGTTAGGAGTTAGAGAGATAAAATTAATTACAAGTTAAGGGCAACCCATTCATAAGTTATTAAAAGAGAATTAAGCCAATCAGGAAGGTGTGTTATAGTTGCTTTAAAGTTCTTTTTTAAGTTGAGAATCATAATCACACGGCAAACATATAAGGCATTTAGATTTTCACGCCAGGCATCTAAGTGCAAAAACTATTTTATTTCATGGTGCCACACGAGTCAGTAACCCAAAGGCTGGTCAGCAAGAGAGATGCTGCTTTATGGCATGTTTGATACGATCAAAGATTGCGTGTGCTCCCTACAGGAACACCAACATGTAAAAAGAGACAGATTAAAAACGTGCTGGTCAGATAGCCAGAGGAGCCATTTCAAAATGGGCTTCCCAGCCCTCAAGTCTCTAGCCACTACACCACGCTGCCATCCCATAGGATCACCCCCAGGGACTGAACTGAAAGGACAGCCGCTCTTCCTGCGAATTATTCTGTGTGCCCATCAGACACACAGCACATTCATGCACCTCCATACAAACGCAACATTGCACCAAGCTCTTATTTTGCTAGAACTGGTCCAAGTGCCTTAACGGCTGTCATCGGACATTCTCCCCAAACTGCTCTGCCACCATCACGTTGCAACGCTAATGCAAACATCTCGCTTTGCAGGGCAACACCGCAGCTTGCCTGCTCCACAGACAAGAGAAGTGGGGGGGTGAGAAATGCAGCCAGGCGCTGGCAGGAATTCCTGCCCTTGGCTTCACGTACAGCACTCGGTGTCCACACATCACATTGTATTCTGTAGATCCAGACTCTTTGCAGTGCCAATTCCAATTGGCACACATCTGTACACACCTGTCCTGGCCACAGGACTTCAGGTCTTCAGTCTGGGAAATCCCAGAAAGCAGAGAGGGGGTTGGAATCCCTGCAAGGGTGTTTTGGGCACACCCACCCCACCCAATTTCTAGAATAAAGGAGAAAGGTGGGGAAATAATAAAACTCAGGATCTAGAAAATATAAAAGCAGAAGGGCTGAGGAATTGGAGGATATTGACCCCAGAGAGGTACGAAAGCCTGGCTTCCTACATGGGCGGAAAAGCCAGGAGATGGGGAGAGAGAGACAGCAAGAAAAATAGTTATATAACTGCCCCATTTGTGGGACTCAAAACAAGGTCTCTTGGAACATCTTCCCACGAGAAAGTGTCTGAAAATTAAGGAATCCCTTCTGACAATTCCTCATTGCTTTATCAGTACAGTCGCTTGTATTATAAGAAGCACCAGCTCATTCTGGCTGTTGTTCAATATGGACAGTGAGCTTCTTGCGGCCTCATTCGAATCAACGTCTCCCCACAATCTTCTCTCCCCCAGTCTGGGATTTTCTTATACCAGGGATACTTTGAAAAGGAGAGAATGTGAGGAAATCCAGATGGAGGGAGGGGGGAATTTAGAAGCAACTTGCAGTATGTTCCTAAAAGTTTATATAAATGTAAGTGAGCAGAGGCAAACACACACCCACACACCCCAAGCTGCCTGGGGAATACTGCAGACAAAATGAATTTAGTTTTTCATCAAAATCAAAGCCCGGACAACAGATGATTTGAGAAAACACTGTGCCACCACTGGCCGGTACCGCAGACAAACATATTTCTGATGCTCATTCTATCTTTGGCTGAACCTAAAGTGTAAATTGGAGCGCTGCCCATTTCCAGTGGGATCTTCCTCCTTTCCCCGAAGAAACAATTATGTATATTTCTCCACTCCATCTCTCTCTCTCAAAAAAAAAAAAATCTGGTTCAGTCTGCATCTTATTTTTTAAAGTATAAACCCTGGAAAGAAAGCTCAAATGACACACTCTCTTGAACAAGCCACCATACCACAAGATTTCTTCATTATGGCAGCAAAAGAGCATCATGTTCGTGGCAACAGACATGCAGAGTTTGGGCTCAGTTTGCCAAATGGTCCTAACTCCATTTTTAAGATTCTGCCTGGAATTCTCTCCAGAACTCTCTCATGTCAGCAGCGTTTCATAAATCAAACAATACTTTGCTCGGTTAACTTCATTAGGCAACAACCACAAGCCTGAGAAATTGGCACAAATATGTATTTGCCTGTTTGGGGTGCAACCTAACAAAATCTGGCCATGAACAAGTCCCACTGAATTCAAGACAGCTAAACGCACTGAGTTAAAAATTGCTCACCGCAGCAACCTTAAGCGGAGTGATTTGGAAGCAAATTCTGTTCAAGTTAGCTGGCTTACTTGTGAGTAAGGAAGTGTGGTTAGCATCAGGCTGCATTGATTTCCATTTTCACCCCCAAAAGAGAAGCACAGTGTTTGTGTTTGGAGAACAAGCATCAAGAGCTCAGTTTAAAGACAGACACAGAAAGGATGCAGCCTGAATGGGAGAGATGAGATCACTAACAAGAGAGATCTGTGGACATTCAAAATCCGAACCAGAGACATTAATCCGAGAGCCAGCAGTTTGGGGAGAACCTGCGTAAAGGGAAAAGGAGGTGAGGGGAGAAAAGCCCTTTACTGTTCAAGCCTACACTGAGATCCCTCATTGCGAGAAGTGAGGTTACAGGGAACCAGGCAGAGGGCCTTCTCGGTAGTGGCGCCTGCCCTACTATGGAACACCCTCCCTTCAGATGTGAAGGAAATAAGCAGCTATCCTATCTCTAAAAACATCTGAAGGCAGCCCTGTTTAGGGAAGTTTTTAATATTTAACACTGTACTGTTTTTAACACTTGATTGGGAGCCGCCCATAGTGGCTGGGGTATAAATAATAAATTATGGGCGGGGTATAAATAATAAATTATTATTATTATTAATTATTATTATTATACAAGTCTACTCAGAAGCAAGTCCACTGAGTTCAGCAGAGCTCCCTTGCAGGCACAACGCTCAGTGGCAGCTCATCTGCCTTGCATGTAGAAGGTCACAAGTTCAATCCCTGGCATTGAAACTCCAGAGAGCAGCTGCCAGTTGGTGTAGACAATATGGAGTTCAATGGTGCGACTTAGTAAAAGGCAGCTTCCTCTGGAACCTACATCTGCATAAGGCCTGCTCTCTTAGGAGGGGCTCCCCCAGGTCAAAAGGATGCAGCCGGCCTCTAACCACAAGGCAAAGCATCCAGGAGGCCAGTTTTCCAATCTGGGGACGGCGCTTCCAAGGAAAGGAGATGCCCAGCCACAGCTTGGAGGCAAACAGGCACCGCCTGAGAGTCAGAAGATGGCCACTTTAACGGGACAGGGGTTGCTACAAGGTGGGGGACTGGACACCCATGGCAAAGATGCGCAAAACCCAACTCAGTTGCTCAGTCTGCAGGGAGACCCTGAGCCCACCTTCCCAGCTCTTGCTAGGCTCTTACACAGTTACAGAGGGAGCCCACCTTTGCCACCCCCCAAGCTCTTTGGAAGAAACAGATTAAAGGGGGGAGGGCCATAGCCCAGTGGTGGAACGGATCCCTGCCTGCAGTCCTGCAGAGCTGCTGCCAGTCAGTGTGGGCAGTGCCAGGCAAGATGGCACAACGGTCTGACTCCATATATTAAGGCCGGCTTTCCTGTGTCCCTAAGAGTTAAACGCTATAATATTAACAGTTCTGGATCGATCCGTTAAACCACTGGCAAATGGGACATCAAAGGAAAAGGCACAAGCTCACTTTATAGATGCCAGGGTGGGCTGGGACTTAAAAAAATAAAACAAAACAAACCAGGAAGGATTGGTGCTGCTAAATTTGGAAGGGCACACAGGCCACAGGTTAAATCCTGGCATCTTCTAACAGAAAGAGCTGGGAGCAAAGACACCTGAAAGTTTCTGCTACTAAGAAACAGTGGCTGCAACCACAGTGTGCATTTAAATCACATCCATATGCCCACCCACCCCCAAATAAACCTGGGAACTGTAGTTTAAGGCTTTTAAGGCTGCTGGGAATTGTAGCTCTGGGGGGGACGGGACTATAGTTCCAATGATTCTCCGAAGAGGAAAGTGTGCTTTAAATGCACAGCGTTTGCAGCTAAGGGGGGAAAGAGCTCGGCCCGATACAAAACAGCTTCCTCTGATCCTAATTGTTAAGCTTTAAAAGAAGCTGGAAAACAGGCACAAACGGTTCAATTTAATTAAAGAAACAGCAGTAAATCTTAGAAATGGAAAGCCACAAAAAGACTATTTAAAAAACAACACACACACACTGAATGTTTACACCCCTTATCCTCTTTCTGACTTCATATAGATGACATTTGAGGGGGGCGTACAAAACAAATTGGGGTGCCCGTTAGGATTTAAGGCACTGCCAAAGCGCCGTGCTAATTCCTGTAGACACAGGAGGAGAAACAGAGTCAAGACAAGGATCACAAAGGTGATTTGTCCCTCCCCATTGGGGAAAAATTACGGACAGGGAAAAAAGCTACAGAAATGAAGGATTAAACCCTCAATAGGATTCCCAGTTGCTGATTTCAAAATTAGGAAGCAATCCTTCAATTTATACTGGAGAAAAGCTTAATTATCAGGGATTTTCACCTTGGGAAAACAGAGGGGGATAGAGGGGAATGAACTATAAGATCTTGAATAGTGAGGATAGTATAGCAGAGAATGGTTTGCTCAGCAGGTTTTTTAAGACGGAGAAAAAGGCACCAAGAAATATACAAAAAATGCCATTGGCGCCAGATATTGCAATAGCCACTAGCATATTGGGTTTTTAAATAAAAATAAAAATATTACTGAAGTAAGCTGTCAGTGGCAACAGAGCGCAACAGCAAAGATGCAAGTTTCATTTTCAAAGACAGCATCTCTCTAACTTTCAAGTGCCAGAGATGTACAAAGCCCAACTGACAACCGGCATGGAGGCAGGAATTGGATGGAATTCTAAACTAGCTGGACTAATGGGACAGAAATGCAAAGAACGGTTTTGGGAATGCAATGCCTGAAACAAGCAATGCCTTACGTTCTGTAAAGTGATTATCCTCCGTTTCAGATTGTTGCTGTTTTTAAAGGTCATATCATATCATATATATGAGTTTCAGCAGCTGTAGCCAATCCTTCACCCCAATTTCAGGTTGGAAAACCCCAAAACAGAAGCACCACCCACAACGCTCTGCATGGTGGGAAAAGCTGGGTAGAGTTAAAACTGCATTTGGACAGAGGAGACTTTTTTGCTCTTAGCTCACTGTCGCCTGACACCAATGTCTTTGGCTCTTGGAAATTATTGCCTGTGACTTGGCATTTCTCAAGTTGCTGTGGTCAGAAGCACCTTGCTCTATCCCAAAGCTCGCCTCTGTCCTTGTTTAGTCATTGCCTTGTCTGTTCTGGAGAATAACAAGCAGAGACTTTGCTACAGGAAAGGAAGGGTCGCAAGAATGGCCTGCCTAGAGGTTTCGAAACCAAGACGTGGAGAGACAGCACAAAATGAAAGAAGAGGTTCTAGGAAAGCATGAGAAATTACCAACGCACATGCACATAAAAGCCAGAATAGGTTGAGGATTCGGAAAGCGGAGAATAACATAAAGCGGGAAAGGGAGGGGGAGCGTTTTAATTCCTCCAGGCTAGATTCCCAATCCAAAAACCTCCACTGCTTTCCTCAGGCTGGCTAACGCTGCCCCACTTCAGACAGATGCTGTGCCAGTCTTGCAACCTCTGCTTCTCCTCAAGTCCACATCTGGAACTCCAAACCATCAGGTTAAATCACAAAAAGCAGGCACCATTCTTATGCCGCTTTTGGGGATCAAGGTCCCCCCCCCCCCAAGAAGTAGCTGTGACACATCAGGTCACATCAATATCCCAACTGAAAGAAACGCCAACAGATTTGGCATTGCAGGGAGTTGCGCACTGCGAAAACGTAAGCTTAGTGGGGAACGACCGGAGGGGAGCCTCAAATGTGGATTAAGACGCCAAGCTTGGTACTGTAATATTGTGGGGGGAAAGATATCTATTTGTATATATATCTATGGATCTGTCAAATCACAGTTCCATGGAAGCAGCTAACCATTTGCCATTCAGAAAGGATAGAGGGACCACACGGAACGCCACAAATCTCTCTGGGTAACCCAGATATACTTCCAGCATAACATTTCAGCATCACAGGACAACTTCTCATAACACTGTCCATCATGCCCTTCCTGCCAGAACACACAGGACGAAAGCAAAATGGCGCCGAGGCCAATCGGACATGGATTTGGAAACGCAAAGGAGCAGCAAAAGGGGGTGGGGTGAGGAGCCAAAATTTGACCAGCAAACAATAAAACTAATGCAAGGAAGAGGAAGGTCAAAGGCGAGGTGTGGCGGACACGGTTAGTACCACCTGCCAGGTGAAAACAGAGTCTAATTGCATGCCATACTCAACTAGACAAAGCTATTTTTAAAAAAAGGTGCCCAAATTCAAGTTTCCAACATTTTTCCCACTTCAAGAAAAATAATTAAAAAGCAGCCAAGAGGTTGCTGACTCTCTGCTTCTATACTCACCCTTGCTTGGTCTTCTTTGCCAACTAATGGGGGCATCAGTAAAACTGGAACACGTTCAGCCAAAGAGCGGAGGAGCTAAAATCAAACTTTTGCAGGAGTTTTGGGGAGCGGGACATTCTGCAGAGTTCAGGTCTTGGACCCCTTTTCATTGGGGCAGAGTGGGCACAACTGTCCTGGAAGAGGATGGCGGCAGTCCGGATGAATCCCGGGGCAAGCCCTCTAGGATCAGGCCCCACACTGGAAAAGATCTTTCTAGAAACCCCCAATTTCAACCAAGTCACAAGAATGCTCTGATACGGCCCCAACTGATTTCAACAAGGCTCACACAGAACTTATTCCTGTTGGATTGTGGCTAAAAAAAGGCACAGGCAATTCACCCCAAGCAGAAAAATATTTAGAGATTTAGTAAGTTTATATCATCCCCCCCCCCCCAAAATAAATCCAGCCAGCCATGAATTGTTTGAATTTTGGGGGTTTCTTTGCTTGAAATATTTCATGCGAAAGTTTTAAATACAAATAATACATGCAGGTTAATCAGTGCAATTGCTATTTTTATTTTCTAAAAGCTTTTATTTCCAGGTTAAAATACCTACTCCCTTTTCTAACTTTCCAGGTTTAAGAAATTCACGCTGTTAAAACCAGAACATCCTCCCCACACTCCATTCTTCCAACTCCCACAGTATTTTAAAGAAGTTATATGGATTGATTTAAAAGAGAACATAAACCCCTAAGTAGCTGAAGTAGGAAATAAGCCAATTTATTACCATCTAAAATAAAAGTCAAGTGGATACACTCTGCATTTGGTTATAAAAACAGGCAGTGAGGAAAGCGGTTAAAAAGAGCCCTCCAACTGGGGCAAAATTTTCTTTTAACTAATTAACTGGGAACACAAATGAAACAATATACCCAATTTCTACTCCGATGAAACTCTTTCATTTAGAATCTTAAAAGTGGGAGGGGTGGCAGATGATAATAATTGTTTTAAATCCAGCATGAAGAAGTCATTTCCCCAATAGGAGGGAGGAAATAATCTGTGGTACATTCCACAAATAATACCCATTCATATACCGTAAACCTAAAAAAAGCCAAGAATTTAATTTTTTTAAAAGCCACATTTTAAATATACCTTCTATTATTTAAAGGCTGCATTGCAAATACATTTGCCAATAAGGAACTCAGAAGACAAGGCTATTTCCTTTCTCAAAAAGCTGCTGCCCAAATTGAAAAAAAAATAAAATAAATAAAAATCAGATATTGGGGGGGGGGAATAATCTAGTTGTTTTAAATGGTAAGTGGTGTAATTGTAGCATAGCTCCAAGAAGTCAGAATATCAAAATAAATAATGCTTTCCATTGTTGCATCTGGTCTGCCACTGTGAGAAGAGAATGCTGGACTATACGAGCCATTGGCCTCATTCAGCAATCTTTTCCAGCCTTCTTATTAAAGAGAGATTAATTTAATTTGACAGTGTGCTAACAGAACAGCTCTGGGCGGGAGGTCTTTGAATTTAGGTAAATTTAATTTTTCAAATTCCTGAAGATCGCAGGCTAGACATGCACAATCCCCAGACATTCCCCCTCTCTCTTGCTCACTCGGTCTCCGAACACACTTCTGATTTTCTTGCAAAGAAAATGCGAGGAAGAAAAACGGGAGAGGCAATGGCCATTTCATTTCCTACATCCAATAAACCCAAGACACAGCTCCCAGAATGTGCAAAATACATTCAAAGAATTTTTTTTTTGGGGGGGGAGGGTTACAAGACTAGAAAAGGCAGCAAGACGAAGAAATATGTCTAAAGAGATTTATTTTTGTTTCGTAGCAAATGAAAGCTAGGAGGCTTTTTGCACTGATGCCTGAAACACAAAGAAGAAACAATTCATGACAAACAAACAAAAATATATCTATATATATAAATATTCAGTTGGTTTGAGGTTGCAACAGCCTGCATGGCTCAAGAGCAGGATGTGGGGACAAAATTAAGAACCGTATTGAAGCTCTAGAGATGAAATTGGTTGTATCTGGATGCAACAGTGTTTTAAAAACCACAGAAATTGAAATTTCATTTAAAATGCCTTGCACCTAAAAATGCACCAGGTTCCAAAATTTCACAAATTGTGCCGGGTTTTGAGAAATACCCATATGCTTTAAAGATACTTATTCCTAAGAGTCCTCTTTTTAAACAAACAACTTTTATCTTAAAAAAAATAGCCCAGCTGTGAATCAGTTAAGCCTTCACCCAAAAGCACAATTGCATTTTTTGTTTGTTTGTATTATTATTATTATCATCATTATTAGCAATAAATAAAGTGTGCATTTTATAAATCAAGGTTCAAACCGTTATTTCGTTTCCTTGGAATTTAATAAATAATTCTGGTGCATAGTATTAGTAATATTATTATATAGCAGCCAACAGATTGCAGTTCATATATTAACTCTATTGCCTTTCAAATTGTCTTTAAGAGTGTTTTCTTTCCCCCAATATTGTTTTAAACAGCATAGATAATTTTAAATCTCTATAAAACAAACAGCATTATTTAATCCAATTTATTACTGTATATAGTGCATTCGGCTTTGTCAACATCGTTAAATTAATTCTTATATTATTTGCATGCTATTACATACAAACTTTCATTAAGACTCGTGTTTGTTTTTTTAAAAGTTTTCTTTTTTTCCTTTTAAAGTCACCAAGCAAAGTAAAGGGTGGAGAAGATAAGACTGGGCAGTGGGAGAGCAGGAGGAGGAAGAGAAAGGAATTAAAGACCTACTAATATGTACAAGTGGACACCTTAAATAAGTTAAGTCTGGCTCAGTTCCCCGTTGGTTTGGTTTGTTTTTTTAAATAAAAAACGCACACAGACAAAAATAATAATTAAGAAAAAAAGGAGGGGAATTAAAAAGGCAAGTAAACTCAACCCAGATTGCGAAGGTCCTCCTCGCAAGGGGAAAAAAGGTCCAGCGTTATTTGAGCATCACTGTTCCCTCAGGAGAGGAGGGAGGCAGAAAATATCACTTTGCAAAATCTTTTTTTTTTTTTAAGACTATCAGATTCTGTTTGTTTAAGATGCACCGAAAAGGAGGGGGGAGAGGGGGGAAATTCTGGACGTAAGAGGAGAAAATACAAAGTTTGGGGAGGGGCGGGGCGGGGCGGGGAGAACAACTGGTTCATGCTTTCCCCTCATCTGTTCTCGTAAGGGACGGGGCGGGTTTGGGGGAGAGATTTTACTGAAATCCCATACATGTCCGGCATGCAGGAATGCGGAGAGAAGGGGGTCTCGAGGAGGCGGAGGAGAGCCGGGAGAGAGCCGGTCGGGCGCCGCGGCAGGATGAGGCCCCCCTCGGGCTCTCCAAGGAAGGAAGGAAAGAAAGAAAGGAGGAAGGAAGTTGGGGACCCCTCTCCAACGGCGCTGTCCTTGGTCGCCAGAATCCTATTACTGCTTCTTCACGTCGAGGGATATTTGGAGGCGGGGGGCTTGCCTGCTCCGTCGCTTTCGTTTGGTTTACGTTGAGGTGAGGGAGACAGAAAAGTTGTCCTTCTTCCTCCTTGCCCAAAAAAAATGGTACCTGTCCCCCGGAGCGCGTCCGTCCGTCCCCGCGACGAAATGTACAAGTCCGCGCGCCTCCTTTGCCAGCCGACGGGGCGAACACGCCAGGGACTAACAGCGGAGGAAAGACGAAGCATCAAGAGGTGCGGGAGGGCAGGAAGAGGGTGACAGAGGAGGAAGGAGAGCCAGTCAGTACGAAGTCGGGGGGCGCGAGGAAACATAAGAATTCAAGTCGGCTTTCGTACATAGAAAAAGGTCTGAACGCAGTCAGTGCAAGGAAGGTGGAGCGGGCGGACTTGGTGGGGAGAGGGTCTTTCTCCCCACCCCACCTCCACTTCAGGTCTGGTTTCCCCTCTGTCCCGGGGTGGGGTGGGGGGTTGGCGACCTGGGTCCCCCAAGAAAGAAACCGCGAAGCCTTGGCGAGGCGGTGCGCCCCTTCGGGTATTTACAACTTCTCTCCGGAGGCGAGCGAGGAGGCCAGTCCACAGGGGTTCACACGCCCCCCACCCCAACGCTTTCTTGCTTGTCCTCGAGGGCTGGTGGGACGGGGGCTCCCCCAGTTCCGTCCGCGCCGTCGCGCCCGCGGCTTCACATGAAGAAGTCGGCGGATGGCGGCTTGCCCGGCGCGGGTCCCCCCTGGGCGGGCGACGGGTCCCTGGCGGCGGCGGCGGCGAAGGTGCGCCCGGCCAGCTTCTCGTACTTCTCCTTGTAGAGGTCCCGCTCCTTGGCGAGGCGGGAGACCTCCTGCTTGAGCTGCTCCACCTGGCCTTGCAACTGGCACTTCTCGTTCTCCAAGATGTGCCGCTGCTGGACGCGCTTGTAGCGGCACGACTGCGCGTAGCCGCGGTTCTTGAGGGTCCGCCGCTTCTGCTTGAGGCGGATCACCTCCTCCTTGCTGAAGCCGCGCAGCTGCCGGTTCAGCTCGCGCACCGACATGGACACCAGCTGGTCGTCGGAGAAGCGGTCTTCCAGGCGCAGGTGGTGGTGATGAGGGTGGTGCCCGGCCCCCGGGTGGTGGTGGTGGTGCCCCGGGTGGTGGTGGTGAGGGTGGTGGTGGCCCGACGGGGCCAACTCCTCGCCGGGGAACGGCTGGCCCCCCCGGAAGCCCTCGTAGCCGCCCTGGTGGTGGTGGTGATGGTGGTGATGTCCGATGAGCGCCTCGACGGCGTCCTCGGGCGTCAGGTTCAGCGCCTCGGGGTTCAGGTGGTGCTGGTAGTTCGACATCCAGTAGAGATCTTCCAGCTGGGCCTTGCCCGACGCCCCTCCGGGGTTGCCTCCGCCGCCCCCGCCGCCGCCGCCTCCCGGGTGGGCGAGGCCCGTCGGCGGCTGCCCTCCGGGGCTGGGCGCGCAGAAGCTGGGCGACGAGGGCACGGAGGAGCAGGGCGTGCTGATGGGCGTCGAGGAGAGCGAGCCCGGCGGCGGCAGGCGGTGGCAGAAGCGCTCCGCCTCGGCCGGCTCCTTCTTCACCTCGAACTTCATCAGGTCGAAGTCGTTGACGTACTCGATGGCCAGCGGGCTGGTGGGCAAGTCCGCCGCGCTCATGGCCAGCTCCGACGCCATCTCACCGCATAGAGGGCCGCCCAGGCCGCCGCCTGCCCCGGCCCCCGGGCTCCGCGCGGAGAGCTCCGCGCACCGAGGCCGCCTCGACGACGCCCGCCGCCCGGTCTCCGCTCAGAACCCCCTTCCGACGGCAGCCGGAGAGGAGAAGCAGGAAAAGTTGCTGCGTCCGATCTCAGTGGAGGAGAGTTTGCGAGGAAGGAGGGAGAGAGGGAAAGATTGGAGCGGGGTAGGTGGAGACAGAGAGAAAGAGAAAATGGAAGAAGCAGCGGCTTTTGCTGGCGAGGGCGAAGGACGCGTCGTCGGGGAAAGTTGCCCTCACTCCAAAAAGTCCATGGGGCCAGGAGGGGGGCGCACCGCGGGGAGGAGGCGGTGCAGGGAGGGCGGTGGTCGTCCTGCGGGCTCCGGGCAGCCCCCCTCCAGCCTGGCCTCGGCGCTCAGCCGCAACGCCGGGCGCGCTTCCCTGCCTCGGCTCGGCTCCTTCTCCGCCGACGCTCCGGGGTCCCAGCAGCAAAGCAGCGGCAGGAGGAGGAGCAGCAGAGAGGCGGCTTTGCCAAGCGGCCAGCGCCCCCCTCCCGGCACTTTTGCTGCCCCCCCCCCCCCCGCAAGTGGGGGGCGTCCTGGAATTGCACGAGGCGAGCGTCCCCTCCTCCTGCCCGCTTTGCAGGGCGCGCGAGGGTCCCGAGCGCTGCTGCTGCTGCTCCTGCTGCTGCCGCCCCCTCGGCCGCCTCCCCCCCCGTTGGCGAGTAACTGAAGTGCTGAATGGAGCATTCTTCCTTTTATAAGGAGCGGCGCCAGGCCCCGCCCGCCGAGGCGGGGGCAGCCACCTCCCCGCCTATAACGAGCCGGGGCTGGCGGGGCAATTTGCCTATCCCTATAGCAACCCCCGGGCCCAGCTGTCAGTCTCTGGCGGGAACAGCTGGAAGCCAAGGAGGAGGAGGGGGGAGGGAAAGGGGAGGGGGGAGAGAGGGGGAAGCTCCCTCTTGTGGCCGCGCCGAGGAAAAGCAGCCCCGGGGTCCGTCTTGGGGGGACAAGCGCCCCGGGGAAGGTGGGGGGGGGGAGGGAGGCGCGCCTCGGATGGCTCAGGGAGTCCGGGGACAGTTGCCAACTTCTGGCTCTGAAAGCGCCCGGGCGCCCGGGGGAAGGAGAACGGAAGCGACTTTGCGCAGTGGAGATGGAGAAAGCGCACGTGCAACTCCGTCCGTCGGCGCTTTCTTATTGGCTTGCCCGGCTACCCCGGTAAATACGGCGCTGTGCACCCGGGCGAGCGAGTCCCTGCCCCGAGGAGCCTGCACTCGTCTGCATTCGGGACGAGAAAGGATGGGTGCATGGGAGCCGCGCCAGCAAATGCCATTACGCACAAAGTCATCCGGAGTGCTCGCGTCGCCCGGTCTCTTTGCCTCCTGCGAAGGAGCGCGGCAGGAAGGCGCTTCCCACAGACCCGGCCTCGGAGCCCCGCAGTTTCTGCTCTCCGATGTCTCGCGCGGGGAAACATCCCCGGCTAGTGCCCAGGCCTTTTTAATTTGGAGAATTAAATCCATTGGAGAGGGCATGGCCGAAGCCCATGGATTCAAACCAACCTTAGGGAGGACATCTTTCTGAATCGGAGTATTTTTATTTTTATTATTTTTATCCCACCTCCCCCCCCCCCAAAACGGGACTCAAGGTGGCTTACAAAAAGTTAAACAGGACAGATAAAATACAAAAAGCTCGAAACATCTTCACTGAAGGTGAACAGAAAGTGGGTGGCCATCTGTCAGGAATTCTTTCACTGTCATTTCTGCATTGCAAGGGGTTGGACTAGATGGCCCTGGAGGGCCCTTCCAACTCCACAATTATATTCTTTTGCCTTGGAAGGTAGTGGACTCTCTGAAGGTTTTTAAACACAGTTTGGATGCCTGTATGTCAGGAGTTCCTTAGCTGTGATTCCTCTGCACTGCAAGGGGTTGGACTAGAGGACCTTTGGGGAACCCTTCCAACTCTACAATCCTATGAGTCTGTGTTGCAGCGGTGGGTGAGGGCTATGATTGGAACTGGGACCTTCCCCCTGCAAAGCAAGCCCTCTTGGCCACAGGTTTTCCCTCTCTCTGGAAGGAGCAGAATGGCCTTGTGGGAGGAAGTGAAGGCACAGCTGTTTGGGTCAGCCAAGCCTGGTCCTCGAATGGGGCAAAGGACGAGCTCTGTGGTTTAAATACCTCTGTCTATTTAAATACCTTGCCCTTGGACTTTAAGGAGGCATATAACAAGCAGTCTTTAAAGTAAGTACAGTGGTACCTCGGGTTAAGTACTTAATTCATTCTGGAGGTCTGTACTTAACCTAAAACTGTTCTTAATCTGAAGCACCACTTTAGCTAATGGGGCCTCCCGCTTCCACCGGAGGACAATTTCTGTTCTCATCCTGAAGCAAAGTTCTTAACCCGAGGTACTATTTCTGGGTTAGCAGAGTCTGTAACCTGAAGCGTATGTAACCCAAGGTACCACTGTATGTTTGAAAGTGTTGTAAAGGTAAAGGTAAAGGGACCCCTGACCATTAGGTCCAGTCACAGATGACTTTAGGGTTGTGGCGCTCATCTCGCTTTACTGGCCGAGGGAGCCGGTGTACAGCTTCCGGGTCATGTGGCCAGCATGACTAAGCCGCTTCTGGCGAACCAGAGCAGCGCACGGAAACGCTGTTTACCTTCCCGCCAGAGTGGTACCTATTTATCTACTTGCACTTTGACGTGCTTTTGAACTGCTAGGTTGGCAGGAGCAGGGACAGAGCAACGGGAGCTCACCCCGTCGCGGGGATTCGAACCGCCAACCTTCTGATCACCAAGTCCTACGCTCTGTGGTTTAACCCACGTCCCTGAAACTGTTGTAGACATACTGAAAATCGTTTCGCATTTTTGGAATTTAATGTTGGGCTGTTTATGACATTTGGGACTCCTTTGGGAGGAAACATGACATCCCTTCGGGAGGAAAGCTGGGATAAGGATCAAATCAAGCAACAGCATCTGAAAGCCAGGTAAGAAACAAAACCCCAGGACTGTTTTATTAAACCTGGCACCACGGCTAGCAAACGATAAATGCCTGGGATGTTAACTAAACCTAGGGGTGAGTCAGACGGACCTAGCCTCACGGCTAAATGATGGACAGTGAGGGGCTGAAGTGAGCCTTCCCAGGGAGGGGATTTCAAATGGGGAGTCCACCTTGGGGAAGGTCTTCTAGTCCCCAGCACCTGCTGCCGTTGGGAGAGCATCCAGTGAGTCTCTGTGCTGAGCTCAGATGCCTCAGCAAAGCCAAGCCACACTTTGCAAGAGTTTTAGGGCTCTCAGTTGCACAAATTACCTTGATGCTCTTTCAATCCACTGCAATGTTGTGCTCGTATCATGTTCCCCCCCCCAGCCAGCTGCTCAGCCACTGCATGTTTCCCCCCCCCCGCCCCAGGGCAAAGTAAATATTCCAAATATCATAACTAGGACTGGGTACACATTGCCAGCTTAAAACACAGCTAGAGCATGCCTTTTCTCTGGTTGGGTGGAAGCACATCCAAACACAGTACCTACGGGACCGCCTATCCTGGTATGCCCCGCAGAGGACCTTAAGGTCTACAAATAATAACATTTTGGAGGTCCCAGGTTGCAAGGTGGTTAGATTGGTCTCAACTAGGGCCAGGGCCTTTTCAGCACTGGCCCCAACTTGGTGGAACGCTCTGTCCCAAGAGACCAGGGCCCTGCAGGACTTGACATATTTCCGCAGGGCCTGCAAGACAGAGCTGTTCCGCCTGGCCTTTGGTTTGGACTCAGTCTGACGCTTACGTTTTCCCTCCCCTTATGGTTTTGATCTATGGGCTACTTTTAAAATGAGGCTGCATTTTAAATTGCATTTTAACCTGTATTTTAAATTGGGTCCCCCCCCCATCATGTTTTTTACTGTGATTTTATTGGTGTCCGCTGCCCTGAGCCCGGCTCTGGTTGGGGAGGGCGGGGTATAAATAAAATTTATTATTATTAATTATTATTATTATTATTATTTCATAAGTAGCGACAGGACATAGAGTTAAACTGTGGAACTCACTGCCACAGGAGGCAGGGATGGCCACCAACATGGATAGCTTTAAAAGAAAATGAGACAGATTCATGGAGGAGGTGATGGCTATTGATGCCTACTGGCCAGGATGGGAAGAGGGCTTTCATGCTCGGATCCTGTCTGCAGGTTCCCCACGGGCATTAGCTCCTATGAGAACAGGATACTGGACTAGATGGGCCACTGGCCTGATCCAGCAGGCCCTTCTTATGTTCATTTGACCGATTCAAGGTACCGTATTTTTCGCTCTATAAGACGCACCAGACCACAAGACGCACCTAGTTTTTGGAGGAGGAAAACAAGAAAAAGAATATTCTGAATCTCAGAAGCCAGAACAGCAAGAGGGATCGTTGCGCAGCGAAACCAGTGATCCCTCTTGCTGTTCTGGCTTCTGGGATAGCTGTGCAGCCTGCATTCGCTCCATAAGACGCACACACATTTCCCCTTACTTTTTAGGAGGGAAAAAGTGAGTCTTATAGAGCAAAAAATACGGTAAATGTGGATTGTGGCTCACATCGTGTTAGCACTGTTTCCCAAGCCAACAGTGTGCGCGCCCAGCCTAGCACCTGGAAACAAGGCGACCTTTTTGGGAGACCTGAGGACCATGAAGTAACAAGGCTTAGGTCAACCTGGCCCCTGAGAAATTTATATTTTGCACATTCTTCTCTGTTGATTCCCATCTGCACCCAAACATCTCGTCTGCTCACCCGTTGCCGACACCTTCAGACTTTCTCCCGCCTCCCATCACCCTGATTAATGGAATTGCATACCTGCTACACTAAAGTCAGCCTCACAACACACAGATGCTTCCTAAATATAAAATAAAATGGACTTCTCCGCAACACTGGGCTTCTAGGTTATCACACAGTACTCTCTCTTTTTTTTCTTTATTAAATTTTATTAGTATTTTCCACACAACAACAATACAAAAAATATCAAAACATAACAATACACAAAAACCAACATAGAAAAAAAAATCCCTATCTTACAAGTTAATAATATAAACACTAAAAAGAAAAACAAACATTGACTTCCACCAATCCCACAACACCTCCTTTACCTCTCACTGTGTCTTCCTGTTTTCCTTATCCTCTCTATCCTAGCATCCAGATATAAATCCCTCTTTCTTATCCTTTCACTTCACAAGGTAATTCCAGACTCGGCCAGATTTCTGTCCTCAAACCTTGACTTTTAAGGTATTCATTTACACAGTACTCTCAATTTTCTCCCTCTCTCCAGCAAAATGGGTATAACACCACTTGGTTCAGCTGCAGGGCTGGTGTAACTTTCTCTGGACACAGCCATGCCCCCTGAAAAATGGGTATAATAATGACAGTGTTTATCTGCATTGAAACTGGCTTTTAAATCTCACATTCAGGGGGAAAGGACCTTTGCATGCCACAAATCTTGAGTGAGAAAGATCACAGATCTGCCTTGGCTGGACCCCTGCATTTCAGACGCAGCTACACTAAAATCCTGGAAATCCAAGTCATTTTCTGTAGGGCAGCCATCGCCGTCTCCCCGCAGGAGATGGCCTAAATAAAAGGTTTGGAATGAACATTTCTTCTGCAGATGATGGATGTGTCACTCTCACCTACTTTCTCTTTGTGTTGCTGTTATTGGCTAGATCTGCTTTCTTAAATGCCAGTCATGGCTGTGGCTTTATTCATTGGCTAGACACAAGGGAAGGCGGCAGCTTTCTCGCAAAATAAATGAGGGGAACAGGGCTTGCAGATTTCGCCTCACATCGCAGGTTCCACCAAGGCTAGAAACTTGTTTTTAAATTTTAAGAAGCAAGCTGGGGAAACCCAACCAGATGGGCAGGGTATAAATAATTAAAAATATATTATTATTGTAATTAAAATATATTAAAATATATTACTAATTATATTATTATTATTATTATTATTATTATTATTATCATCATCATCATCATCATCATCATCATCATCATCATCATCATCTGGGGTGGGGTTATGGCTTATCTGAGAGGAGAAACTGCCCCCCTTGAGCCCAGCATTCAAGGCCCACCCAGACTCCTCCTTGAGATTGATTCTGGCACAAGAACTTCGCTTCAGACCCCTCTCACTGAGCAGGAGGGCTGCAAACTTTGATCAGCTAATTGATTAAGCCATTTTAACACATTTTTAAACATTTGTTAATTGATCGGGAGGCGCCTTTTGAGTCAATTAGACCACACCATTTTTGTTCCTAAAGAAAAGTTAATTTGCTTTATAGAGGTTCTTGGGAGAAACTCCCAATGGGAAAAGGACCCTATAAAAAGGGGGTGTTTCCCCCTTTGTCTTTCTCACAGGGGCGGGGTGTCTAAGCAAACACCTGAAGAGGGCTCTATTCTGACCCTCTAACCACCAGACCTGAGCTATAGGAGGCTGGATGTAGCTAAACATACAGTTCTGGCTGCCTCACCTCAAAAAGGAGCTGGAAAAGGTTCAGAAAAGGGTGGCCAAAATGCTCAAAGGACAATACCCAGAGAAGTCAGGCAGGAGCTGAAAGAGGGTTGGGAGACAGTGTGGTGTAATGGTTAGAGTGTCAGACTAGGACTTGGGAGACCCAGGCTGAAGTCCTCAGCCATGAAGCTCTTACTGGGAGACCTTGGGCCAGTTGCTGTCTCTCAGCCTGGCCTACCTCACAGGGTTGTTGTTAGGAGAAAATGGAACGGGAGAACTATCCACACTTTCCTTCCTGGAGGAAAGGTGGGATATAATTGTAAGAAATTATTAATAATTTTTTTGTTGTTGTTTAGTGATGTCCGACTCTTCGTGACCCCCTGGACCAGAGCACGCCAGGCACTCCTGTCTTCCACTGCCTCCAGCAGTTTGGTCAAACTCATGGTGGCAGCTTCGAGAACACTGTCCCACCATCTCGTCCTCTGTTCGTCCCCTTCTCCTTGGGCCCTCCATCTTTCCCAACATCAGGGTCTTTTACAGGGAGTCTTCTCTTCTCCTGAGGTGGCCAAAGTATTGGAGCCTCAGCTTCACAATCTGTCCTTCCAGTGAGCACTCAGGGCTGATTTCCTTCAGAATGGAGAGGTTTGATCTTCTTGCAGTCCATGGGACTCTCCAGAGTCTCCTCCAGCACCAAAGTTCAAAAGCATCAATTCATCGGCGATCAGCCTTCTTGATGGTCCAGCTCTCACTACTGGGAAAACCATGGCTTTAACTATACGGACTTATTATTGTTGTTGTTGTTATTATTATTATTATTATTATTATTATTATTATTATTATTATTATACCTACACTGGCTCCCAGTACGTTTCTGAGCACAATTCAAAGTGTTGGTGCTGACTTTTAAAGCCCTTAACGGCCTTGGTTCATTAGACCTTAAGGAGCGTCTCCATCCCCATCGTTCTACCCGTACACTGAGGTCCAGCTCTGAGGGCCTTCTGACAGTTTCCTCACTGCAAGAAGCCAAGTTACAGGGAAGCAGGCAGAGGGCCTTCCTGGTGGTGGCACCCGCCCTGTGGAACACCCTCCCACCAGATGTTAAGGAGAAAAACAACTACCAGACTTTTAGAAGACATCTGAAGGCAGACCTGTTTAGAGAAGTTTTTAATATTAAGTGCTGTATTGTTTTTAACACTTGGTTGGGAGCTGACCAGAGTGGCTGGGGAAACTCAGCCAGATGGGCAGGGTATTATTAATAATCATCATCATCATCATCATCATCATCATCAATTAATTAGACCTACATTGGCTCCTAGTATGTTTCTGGGCAGGGACGCGGGTGGCGCTGTGGGTAAAACCTCAGCGCCTAGGACTTGCCGATTGCATGGTCGGCGGTTCGAATCCCTGCGGCAGGGTGCTTTCCCGTCGTTCGGTCCCAGCGCCTGCCAACCTAGCAGTTCGAAAGCACCCCCGGGTGCAAGTAGATAAATAGGGACCGCTTACCAGCGGGAAGGTAAACGGTGTTCCGTGTGTTGCGCTGGCTCCCCAGATGCAGCTTCGTCACGCTGGCCACGTGACCCGGAAGTGTCTGCGGACAGCGCTGGCTCCCAGCCTCTTAAGTGAGATGAGCACACAACCCTAGAGTCGGACACGACTGGCCCGTACGGGCAGGGGTTCCTTTACCTTTACCTTTACTATGTTTCTGGGCACACTTCAAAGTGTTGGTTTTGTCCATGAAAGCCCTAAATGGCCTTTGTCCTGTATACCTGAAGGAGCGTCTCCACCCCCATCGTTCAGCCTGGACACTGAGGTCCAGCACTGAGGGCCTTCTGGCGGTTCCGTCCCTGCAAAAAGTGAGGTTACAGGGAACCAGGCAGAGGGCCTTCTTGGTGGTGGCACCTGCCATGTGGAATGCTCTCCCTTCAAATGTCAAGGAAATAAACAACTTTTAGAAGACATCTGAAGGCAGTCCTGTCTGTCTTTCTTTCTTTCTTTCTTTCTTTCTTTCTTTCTTTCTTTCTTTCTTTCTTTCTTTCTTTCTTTCCCTCTTTCCCTCTTTCCCTCTTTCCCGCTAATCTGACTGGGTTTCCCCAGCCACTCTGGGCAGCTTCCAACAAAATATAAAAATACAGTAGTCCATCAAACATTAAAAGCTTCTCTAAACAGGGCTGCCTTCGGATGTTTATGGAAGTTTTTAATGTTTGTTGTTGTTGCCCCACCTATCTGGCTGGGCTGCCCCAGCCATTCTGGGCAGCCAGACAGGAATTAAATAGAATAAATGTCTCACCAGAGTGGGGCAGCCCACGAGCAATGGCTGCTTCCAGCGACTTTGAAGTTGTTGTTGTTTTATTACAGTCAGACTGTATATGGCTTTTAAATAAATGAATTGCTTAATAAATGTCTACAGCATTCTGAAGTAGGAAGTGGATGCAAGTTAAGTTTTGTGGCCGGGTTGAAGTTGGTTTAAGACAGCCACAGGAAAACGCACCAAAAAGCCATATTTGTCCTGAAACTACAGGATCGAGATGGATTGTGGCTGATGTTGTGTGAAGGCGGCATCAAAAACTAGCAGTGGGAGAGCACTTAATGTGGGGATAGCAGGAATGTGAACATAAAGCCTCTGGCTTGACAGATTCCACATTCAGAGCTAGAAGATGGCACTTATGAAACTTATATTCCACCTTCCCCAAGGAGCCCAGGGCTGTTAACACAAGGCAATTAAACAGAAATAAAGACAGTATTTTAAACACCTAAAAATATCTAAAGGATCAGACACACCCTCATGGTTAATAATGTCATGGTTGTCTGGTGGGGTATTTTTCTGCCACCTGTGGCCTGAACGTTTTCAGATAGACCTCCTGAATGTTAATAAAGGGAGACAGATTCACCTTGGCAGGCAGGGAATTCCACAACTGGAGCCTGTCACACCTGAGCTGAGAATCCTCTGATAACATCGATTGACAGAGCAGAAGAATTTGCACTAATTTGAGACAGAATAAAATTGCAGAGTTTTGAAAAATTGAAAAATAAAGTGCGAGATTGGCTCCATTATTATCAAATAATGGAGGCATACAATTTGGACAAAAAGGTTGGCTTCCAGGTGGAAAAATCAAAATTGGAAACAGAATTGTTAGATTCAAAAATCAAGAATTTGTCAAGAATGTATAACTTGCTGTTGAAATGGAATACTCAGGATGAAATGGTGAAATCTGATATGATTAAATGGGCACAAGATGTTGGACATAACATAATGATGGCTGACTGGGAACAGTTATGGACCACAGGTATGAAATTTACAGCATGTAATGCCCTAAGAGAAAACTTAATGAAAATGATTTATAGGTGGTACATGACACCAGTCAAGCTTGCAAAAATTTACCATTTGCCCGATAATAAATGTTGGAAATGTAATGAGATTGAAGGTACATTTTTTCACCTTTGGTGGACATGCCCAAGGATTAAGACATTCTGGGAGATGATTTATAATGAAATGAAAAAGGTATTCAAATATACCTTCCTGAAGAAACCAGAGGCCTTTCTCCTGGGCATGGTCGGCCAAAGAAGGATAGAACATTTTTCATGTATGCAACAACAGCAGCAAGAATACTCATCGCGAAGTATTGGAAGACACAAGATTTACCCACCTGGGAAGAATGGCAGATGAAGTTGATGGGCTATATGGAACTGGCGGAAATGACTGGCAGAATCTGAGACCAGGGAGAAGAGTTGGTGGAAGAAGACTGGAAAAAGTTTAAAGATTATTTACGGAAATATTGTAAAATTAATGAATGTTAGAAAAATGTTGGAATGAAGTTATATGGCTTTAGTAGAAATGTTATAAGGAATTAAGGATAAATAGATTAATATATTAAAGGAAAAATAAGGTTAGAATGTGTTAAGATAATTATAGGATTGAAAACAGAGGAAGATGGAAAGGAATTGCTGAAAAAATTAACAGAAGTGGAATACAAAAAGGGAGGTGTGAGGAGGTCACGGAAATAAGTGAATGAAAGATAAGATATTGAAATTATTTGATGTGTTTTGAGTTGTGTTTGTTTTGTTTTGTTGGTTTAGTGTGTTGGTGTGGTATTGTATTGTTTTTCTTTTTTGTAGTGTTTAAATTGTTGGGAAAAGTAATAAATATTATTTTTTTAAAAAAAGAATTTGCACTAATTTGCACAAGACGCCGTTAACCTGCGGGATTCAGTGCTGCAGGACATTTTCTGGGCCACCGTGTTGCATCACCCTGTTGCCTTTTGATGAAGGGGGGGCATAATAGATTTTTTTTTAAGTAAATAGATTACAGAACCTTCTCAAGTTCAACAACAAGTTCAGGATCAAAAGCCACAATACAGAGGGTGCTTCTTTTGCCATTTTTGGTGCCCATTTGAAAAGACAAGCCGATAATTCAGTTTAAATGGGGCTTGCTTCTTTAGGGTCTTTTGCTCTAGATGAGACAAATGGCACTGCGCCCACATGCTGATATCTGAGCACACATTCCTCTCTTTATCCTTCACTATTAAAAAACACAGTGGTGATTGTGATGCCTCTTAATGCGTTGGGTTGGGCTAGCTGACCCTCGGGGTCCCTTTCAACTCCACAACTCTCCGATGCCACGTTTCTGAGTGATTCACAAATATAAAAATGCGAGCATTAAAACACAAGCATCCAAGAAGAGGAAAGTCTCGCAATGGGACGGCAAGGATAGAGGCAACCTCCAAGTTCAGGAACAGTCTACCTCCGATTCCCAGGCGCCACCCGCTCTGCCTGTTTGCTTCTGGGGGGAACATCTGTCCAGGCCCAAACATTCAGGTCTCATGTTCTTACCTTTCGATTGCCTCTATCCCCAAACCCCTGGATCCGAAAGCATCTAGCGAGTTGCAGCGGAGCCACCTTGGGGGAGAAGGCGTCCCTGCTGCGGGAAGAGAGTGGCCTGCCTGCCTGCCTGCCTGCCTTTCACACTCTTCTCTCACCCCCCCACCCCACCCCCATCGAACAGGAGATCTGCAAAATCAAAGCACTCCCAGCTTGGATGAGCTCGGCACAGCACTTGCTGGCTCAGCAAAGGAAGAAACTCTAAGTTGGCTTCATTTAGCAGCTACAAATGGAAGACTGCAGCCAGCAGCGCTGGGGAGAAAAGCCCAAGAGGGTGTTGGGAGGCGGAGGAGGGTTATTGGCTTGGCTTTGCAATGATTTCACACACACACACACACACACACACACATACGCAGACTCCAAATAATAGCATTTGTGGCTGCACAGAAGCCCAAGGAAGTGCATAAGCTGTGCGTGTTTGGGTGTTAGTCCAGATCCTATACACTGAAGGCAACTAGCTCATTTTGCATAATTTATGCTTGGTTCAAGTAGATCTGGGGAAGGCACAGATCTGCAGAGAGAGCCAAGACTCACAACTCCCTGACCGCTATAAATCTTGCTGAGACAAAAACACACACACAGACGTGCGCGCATTCATTTCTGGCTTTCAAAAGTTCAGATGCGCTTCCTTGCCTTGTCTCCAAAGCCAGGTGGGGCTATGATCCAGCTTATTGTTTGACATGGAAGCTGAGGTTTAGGGGATCTGCTGGATTCAGCAACGCGGGTCGCAAACCAGCTGGTCCGGCTAACAGACTGAGTCTGAATCAGGGAATCGGCCACTCAGAGTGGTCAGGGCAACCCAGTCAGATAGGCAGCATGTTGTTGTTGTTGTTGTTGTTGAGTCCTTTAATCGTGTCCGACTCTTCGTAACCCCCTGGACCAGAGCATGCCAGGCCCTCCTGTCTTCCACTGCCTCCCGCAGTTTGGTCAAACTCATGCTGGTCGCTTCGAGAACACTGTCCAACCAGCTCGTCATCTGTCGTCCCCTTCTCCTTGTGGCCTCCATCTTTCCCAACATCAGGGTCTTCTCCAGGGAGTCTTCTCTTCTCCTGAGGTGGCCAAAGTCTTGGAGCCTCAGCTTCAGGATCTGTCCCTCCAGTGAGCACTCAGGGCTGATTTCCTTCAGAATGGAGAGGTTGGATCTTCTTGCAGTCCGTGGGACTCTCAAGAGTCTCCTCCAGCACCATAATTCAAAAGCATGTCTTTGTCCATGGGGTTTTCTTGGCAGGGATACTGGAGTGGCTTGCCAGTTCCTGCTCCATGTGGATCACTACAACCTGCCCATCTTGGGTGGCCCTACACGGCATAGCTCCTAGCTTCTCTGAGTTATTCAAGCCCCTTCGCCATGGCAAGGCAGTGATCCAGGAAGGGGCAGATGGGCAGCATATAAAGAACAAATGAAAATATTATTGCAATCGTGGAATTGTAGAGTTGGAAGGGACCTTGAGAGTCATCTAGTCCAACCCCTTGCAATGCAGCTCTTATAGGGTCAGAAAGCTCTTCCTGATGTTGAGTCGGAATCTCCTTTCTCGTAACTTGAAACCATGGGTTTGGGTCCTACCCGTCGGAGCAGGAGAAACCAAGCTTGCTCCCTCTTCCATTTTGGCAGCCCTTGAGATATTTGAAGATGGCTATCATATTGCTTCTCAGCCTTCTGGGTTGCACAGCAGTGGCCCAGCTATGGAGCATGCCTCTTCTCCAGAATCGAGGGGCCGAGAAGCTTCCTCAGTCAATGAATCTCTGTTATTAGTCATGAATCAATACTCTGGCACTTTCTTGGCCGGGAGCGCAGGAGGGCCAAAGTGTAGCGAAAATGTCAGAGCCCTCAGGTTTCCACCAAGGAGAGGTAAGGCCTGAGGTGATAGGCTTGTTTTTCCCCCAGGCCCAATCCTTCCATTCCTCGCTCCCCCTATCTTTTGGGGGCTGAGGGCCCTCTGTGGGCCCAAACACAAAATGTGTGTGTGTTTGTGTCTCTCTCTGTGTGTGTCTCCCTCCATGGGCTTCTCCTTCCTGTTGCTATTTTGATAAAAGCACGTCAGGGGCAGCCTCAGACCGTTTTGAGGAAATCTCTCTCTCCATTGTCACTGCATGAGGGAGAGAGAGATTTCCTCAAAGCGGCCTGAGGCCTTTGAAAGAAAACTGTATGAAAATGATGTGTAGATGGTACATAACACCAGTACAGATTGCAAGAATGTATAAAACTGGGTCAAATATATGTTGGAAATGCAAGGAAAAAGAAGGGAATTTTAACATATGTGGTGGGATTGCAGAGAAATTTTTTAAAAAATTGGGAAATGATATATAATGAGTTGAAGAAAATGTTCAAATTAACATTTGTAAAAAAAGCCAGAAGCATTTTTGTTGGGGATTGTAGGAAAAGACCTGCCAAGGAAAATGAAGAACATATTTACGTACGCGACAACGGCGCCAGAGTCTTAATAGCACAAGGATGGAAGAATGAAGAAACCCCAACAAAAGAACAGTGGCAAGGGAAATTGATGGACTATGTGGAATTGGCGAAATTGATATACAAACTACGTGATAAGGACAACTGTGACTTTAAAGAACAATGGGAACTTTTTACAAAGTACTTAAAGAAACAACAAAACGAACTGGACTCCTTGGCAGGTTTTGAATAAACAGGGAAATTTATGGTTGTTAATATAATAGATGGATAATTTAGGGATTATTACATTTTACATTTTTATAACATGCAGAGAATAATATGTGTTAAAAAATCAGAGAGAGGAACTGAGGGGAGTCGTAGGGGGGAGGGAGGGGGGTACGTGGGGGAGATGGGAGGGGGAAATGGGAAATACAATGAAGATGATTTGTTGGAATAATTTGTAATAAAAACCTTTTAAAAAAGAAAGAAAAAGAAACACAAAGCGGAAGTGTTTTAAAACCCACCTCATTCCTTGCAATACACCCCCAAAATTGTACCGAAGTGCCACCTGCTCCTCTCATATTTCACGGCACACGTCTGGAGTGTCATGAAGTAGTGATCCTGTGAGCAAGTACCACGGGGGGGGGGGTACCCTCAGTGGTAACAATTTGTCCCCAAAGTGGGAGCATGCAGTGGGGCTGCCAGCATCCCCCAGCCGCTATAAATCTTTGAGTTAACCTGTGGGGGAGAGAGAGAGAACATGCCGTGTTTTAGACTTGCTGTTTGATGTTCTGTAGCTGGTGCCAGAGGAGATCCTCATCAAGCCCGATAACCTGTTCGGTGCCTGCGTGGGATGGATTTGTAGCTTGGAGAGAGGACTCAGGAAAGCGACCCCCTCCTTGACATGGAGAATGTTATAAGAATTCTAAGGTCCCAAATAAATGTTCATAAATGTACAAGGCAAACGCATAAGTACAGTGGGCGATCAGGTTCTGAACGTGAACCATGCGGGATGCACGTTCGCAACCCGCAGAGTCCACAACCTGCAGCGGTGCGTCTGTGCACACGCAGGTTGTGATTTGGAGCTTCTGCGCATCCATGACCGCCGAAACCCGGAAGCAACCCGTTCCGGTACTTCTGGGTTTCGGCGGTCCGTAACCTGAAAAATCAGAACCTGAAGTGTCTGTAACCCGAGGTATGACTGTATATCTAAATATATTCTGGACGACAAATCTAATGATATCACAGTGGCCGTGGCAAAGTTTCTTTCAGTAGTCAAAGATAATCATACTAAAGACCAAACAAATATCGTCTCGGTCTCCCTCTCCCAGGGGGTTGTCTGAATGAATCTGCATTTTATTCTGAATCTATGTTACAGGTTTTTGGACCGCAATCAAGATTATTATTATTATACATAAGTATATAAACCACCTGTTGAAAATAGTACAGCAGAGCAATCCTGAAGTCATTTTGACTCTCCCAAACTGACCTCAAAAATCTCTCTGCAAGGAGGGAGGAAATGGGAAGGCCTCTCTATTGTCTTTTGCTTACCTGCCTTTAGGGCGTATTTGTGTATTAATAGGGTGAGCCTGTGACCTGGGTTCAGGAACTAAAAGTATTTCCCATCACAAAAGAGTGGCCATGCTGCCCAGGTAAAGCAATCAGTGACCATTAACAAGTTTCCTGGCAGACAGGATTTCTGCTCAAAAAATTCCTTCCAGTAGCACCTTAAAGACCAACTAAGTTAGTTCTAGGTATGAGCTTTCGTGTGCATGCACACTTCTTCAGATACACTGAAACAGAAGTCACCAGACCCTTTCAGTGTATCTGAAGAAGTGTGCATGCACACGAAAGCTCATACCAAGAACTAACTTAGTTGGTCTTTAAGGTGCTACTGGAAGGAATTTTTTGTTTTGACTATGGCAGACCAACACGGCTACCTATCTGTAACAGGATTTCTGCTGTATACTTTAGTTCCTGAATCCAGGAATTATTCATACACAAATACTCCCTTAAGACAGGATTTGTAAGTGAAAAGACAATGGGAAGACTTTCCCCATTTGCCTCCCTTACTGCAGAGGAATATTTGAGGTCATTGGGAGAGTCAAAATGGCTTCAGGATTGTTCTGTGTTATGTACTGAGTTGAATAGGATCCAAAAGGCAGCAGTCTGATTGGTCCTAGAACAGTAGGGTCCAGAATGCAGCAGTCTGCTTGGTCCTAGAACAATGCAGCAGTATGATTGGTCCGCAGGAGCCACCCAATCCAGCTCCAGGTGGAAGTGAATCTGCAACCTGATTGGCCTGCAGGAGAATCCCAGAATTAGCCAATAATGTGCGGCCCATTGTGTAAATAATGTATATAAAGCAGATATTTTGGGGGAACTTTCATTCCTCACTACTATGAGCTGAATAAAGAGCATGAAATCCACACTCGACTCCGAGTATATTTCACTTTGCCATACTATTTCAGACACATGGTTCATATATTTAGATATGTGTGCCTTTATGAATATTTATTCTGTATTTGAGACCTTAAAATTCTTATTACATGTTTTAATAACACCACCATGACTTCCCCTGCATGTGAAGACAGGCTCTGGCGGATGGAGAGCACGAGACCAAGAGTGGTCTCCCAAAGCGAGAAAACAAAGTATATAGCCAAGACGCAGGGAGGACCTCCGCGCAAAAGGGCTAATTCCCTCTCCGACACAAACGCCCCCAAAACCCGGTGAGGCAGCGCCGAACTCTCCGATAAGAGAGAGACTGTTAAAAATAAGACGTTTTACTCCCAAAAACGGCAGTAGAAAACTTTAACAACTCCCCACTAGCGAAGGTAAGCAGCAAGGGAGATATGAGATAAAAAGCTTTTTTAGACACAGAGTTTGGCTTGAAATAAAGAGGGGATCGCAACACAGCACAGACAATTCCTGTTATAATACCCCACAAAGAGTTTGTTAGGAGCAAAGACCAAGAGTGGATCCAATGGTCAAGAAGGCGGTTTCTTCATGTGCTGTCGGGGGAGGCGAGTGATGGATGGGGCTCGTCCACCTGGGCGGGTAGGTAACCCATCTAGGCGAAGGAAAACTTTGACTCTAAACCTTCTCTTTGGGAAAAGAAAAGGCTAAGGAGTAAACTCTACACAAATCCAGAATGGAGTCCCTAAGGCAGTTAACTAACACCCTAGCCTATTGCTTTCATGCACCGGAGTGATCAACTAAGCTGAGCCCATAATTCCCCCCAATTTCCAGTGTCTTTGAAGTTTCCCCGCACAGCACCCCATTTTCTGAATGGATCTACTTAGGGGGAAATGGTTTGTTGGGTCCCCTTCCCCCACCTGCTTGCATCACGCCTTCCCTGGCAAATTGTCATCATGATTTGCGCTAATTACAGGAAGCTGGAATAGCCAGTTTGCAGAGGAAGCAAGGAAGAGGAGAGGAATCTATGACACTCAGGCAGTAAGATGTACGGCCCGATGGCCTTCACGGCAATAATTATTCTGAAATCACAATACATTAATAAAAAGCTTTATGGCTCACAGTGATGGGGGTCTCCTGTAACCCAAATAGCTCATCCACACGCCACGAAGCAGAGGCGGTTTTAGGGCAGCGAGATGAGCGCAGTCACACTTGCCTCTTAGCTGCAGGGGGTGCCACAACAAGCTCATCTCGCTTTCAGGCCGAGGGAGCCAGCGTTTGTCCACAGGCAGTTTTCCAGGTCATGTGGCCAGCAGGACTAAACCGCTTCTGGCACAAAGGAATGCCGTGACGGAAACGAGAGCAGCACGTGAAAACGCCGTTTACTTTCCCACCACAGCGGTACCTATTTATCTACTTGCACTGGTGTGCTTTTGAATTGCTAGGTTGGCAGAAGCTGGGACAGAGCAACGGGAGCTCACTCTATCACAGGGATTCGAACCGCCGACCTTCTGATCGGCAAGCCCAAGAGGCTCAGTGGTTTAGACCACAGCATCACCTGCGTCAAAGGATAACTGCATTTCATTTCACTTCTTGGTTCAGGGAAGGTGAACTGAACAGTTTTCTCCCCTGTCCTTACTGGCCATTAGATCTTCTAAGCAGGGAGCATCTCATAAAATCCACAAGAAGAGACTCCTAGTGTGGGAATGTTCTGGGAGGCAGGAAAGGCTACGGTATATTGTTTAATAATATCGATTCCTAATTTGTGTTAGCAAGTTCTGTGATTTAGCAGAGTTTAAACATTCCCCTTTAAACATACAGTGGTTAACTTGTTGCAAGCTCGTTTGAGCTTCTAAATATAGGATTCCTGGTAATTCCCTTTCGTCCCTCTTAAAAAGAATAGACATGGCAATCTTATTTAAAGTCAGTAAAAAGAAGTTGACTCACAGTAACATCAGTTTACAACTGGATCCCTGAAGGGAGACTTAGATTACTAGCTGAAGAGATGTTGCTTCTTCGACGAATGGAGTCAGAGAGAGACAGTAAAAGAGGAAGTGTGCTCCCTGCCTTGCCCTTTTGTTACCTGGGCAGGTAAAGCCACACCCACCTCTGGTCACATGCAGAGGAAGTTTGTCCCAGCCCAGAAGGAAACGAAGTTTTATACTGGCTGGCACAAAGCATCCCCTTGCATGTCCACTCTAGGAATGTTTTTCATGGCCAAGATCCTCGTATGCCCCGCGGAGGACCTTAAGGTCCATAAATAGCAACACCTTAGATGTCCCGGGCCCTAAGGAAGTCAGATTAGCCTCAACCAGAGCCAGGGCCTTTTCAACACTGGCCCCGGCCTGGTGGAACACTCTGTCTCATGAGACCAGGGCCCTGCAGGATCTGATTTCTTTCTGCAGGGCCTGTAAGACAGAGTTGTTCCGCTTGGCCTTTGGCTTGGAATCAACTTGATCCCCTTCCCCTCTTTCCTTTTCCCTTTCTCCTACTGTGATGGAACTCCTATTTAGGGATTTCCCTGGCTTTCTTCTGGCCCATGCAGGACCAGTCTGGATAGTTGGCCTCGGTGAAGACTTGACGTTTTCATCCCCAAAAAGTTTTTGATTTGAGTTTCCACTGAAAGGAGGCTGCATTTGAATGTTTTAATGTTGTATTTTAATCTTGTTTTTAAAGTTGTATTTCGATCAATTGTTTTATATCAGGTGTTAGCCGCCCTGAGCCCGGTCTTGGCTGGGGAGGGCGGGGTATAAATAAAATCTATTATTATTATTATTATTATTATTATTATTATTATTATTAGGGCTTCCGGGTTGGCGCCATCGCCGAATGCTGGACTCCCTCCGAGCTCCGGAGGGAGCCAGCTCGGCAGGGGCTGGGTCCTACCGCGCCGGCGACGCGGGGACCCTCAAAAACCATGGGCGCTGAAACCCATGGGCATGGTGACTCGGCGGGCACCGTTTGCGCCCCCCGACCCGCGAAGGAGCCTTTTTAAAGGCTGCGGAGCGGGTGCCGGGGGGGTGGTGGTGCTATGAGTCCTCCGCTTCCCCTGCCGAGCGAAGCCGCATGCCATTCGGCGGAGAGCGCTGACTTCTTCCATTGAAAATTTGGATCAAAAAGAACAACCCGTGAGTAATTGGAAACTGGACTTAAAAAGGGAAAAAAAAATTTTTTAATTCGGAGTGAGCGGGGGAGGTGCAAAAAGGAAGTCAGTCTCCCCCCGGTTGTAGAGGAATTAAAGCAAAGGATTTGACAACTAAGATCGAGTGCTACCTTATCTTGATAAAGTTACTAATTTCACGATGGAAAACTATAAGATTGGGCTGGAGGAGAAAAGTAAAATGTGAGCTAAAAGGCAACCCCCCCCCCGTGAACCGGGAGCGATCCGCGAGAGCGCCGGGAGAGGAGCAACAGAGGCTTTGACAGCTGTCAAAGGAGCTGTCAAAGTTGAAGAATAAAAAGAGAACTTTGTTACGAGGACTTTGCCGGTTATATTCGTTACAAATTGGATATTAACTGTTTAAAATAAGGAATAACAAGTTATTTTGACTGTTGGGTGTGATCTGGAAGGAAACTGAGTTACTATAATCCCTCTAGAGGGGATGTGGGACACTACAAGTATTGCTGGTATGGAATTTGAATAGGACTTTTTATCTCCTGGGAAACTGCAGAAATGGAATACTATTTTGTCTACAGAGGTCTCTACACTAAAGGAGACAATGGATTTATCTATTGAAGAATGGAAGGGACTTGACGTAAAGTTTTGTTCCTGAATAACAAAGCCTCTGTAGAGGATTTAGAAGCTTTTGGAATTAGAACATTTTTGCAGGGGAGCAGGAAATGAAACTAGAGGAAAGTGAGGAGAGAGAATAACAAGAACAACATGAACAATAAGAATTGGATAAAGTTGGAAGTGGGAACATTTGGGACATCCAGATTTGAAAGGTCTAAAGAAACAAAATTGGAGTTTTTGCTCTTGAATACAGAGATTTGGATGAAAAAAATGGGCCTTTTTGAGATAGAGTTTTTCCAAGATTGGACGTTCAAAATTAAAGATGACCAAAAAGGCGGCAAAGACTTTTAAAAAGACGGCAAAGTGGACTTGTGAAGGATTTCGGCCTAGATGTGGGATCTCCAGGATGACAGCAGGGATGGACACTGGGGAACGCAACCGGGAAAGGGGGGGGGGGATATTGGAATCCAAAGGGTGTTAAACTATACTTTATTCTTTTTTCTATCTTTTTTTATTTTAACCTGTTCTGCATATTAAAGAGGGGAACTCGTGGAAGGGAGCGGGGTCGATTTTAGGGGATGGAAAAACATCTTTAACATTGGGTTAATCATAATAAGTTTAAAATTTGGGGTAAGAACTTGTTGAATCTATTTGAAGGAATTGGAATACAAAAGGGGGTGGGGCGGGGAAGTCCTGAAAGGATATCAATGAAAATAAGGTTATAAAATGGATGTTTTATTTTTCTTTTCTTTTTTTCTCTTATATTTGAAAATGTTCAATAAATATTATTTAAAAAAAATATTATTATTATTATTATTATTATTATTATTATTATTATTATTAGACGGCTATGTGTTTCACATGCCACACCTGGGACAGGTCAAGGGTCCATTGAGTCCAGCATCCTGTTCTCGCAGTGGCTGACCAGATGCCCATTATGGGGAACCAGCAAGCAGGATCCGAGCACAAGAACCTTCTATCCTTCTGTGGTTTCCAGTAACTGAGCTTCAGGAGCAGAGGCATCCTGGTTTCTAGCCACCAATTGCCTCTCCTTCACGAATTTGTTTAATCCTCTTTTAAAGCCACTCACATTGCTGGACCATCACTGTCTCCTGTGGGAGGGAGTTCCATAGTTTATTCACTATCTCCTCTTGGGTTGAACCCAGAGCAACCTCGGGTTGTTGGGGTATCTTTTGGGGGGCCAGATTGCAGTAAAGAGCACACTCAGACACAAGCCCCTGAGGCCCATCAGAAACATCTGGCCCCAAACACCCCCAAAAGATTTAGTTCCTCAAACCAATTTGTGCTGTTGTTGTTGTTATTGAGTCATTTAGTCGTTTAGTCGTGTCCGACTCTTCGTGACCCCCTGGACCAGAGCACGCCAGGCACTCCTGTCTTCCACTGCCTCCTGCAGTTTGGTCAAACTCATGCTGGTAGCTTCGAGAACACTGTCCCACCATCTTGTCGTCTGTCGTCCCCTTCTCCTTGTGCCCTCCATCTTTCCCAATATCAGGGTCTTTTCCAGGGAGTCTTCTCTTCTCATGAGGTGGCCACAGTATTGGAGCCTCAGCTTCAGGATCTGTCCTTCCAGGGAGCACTCAGGGCTGATTTCCTTCAGAACGGAGAGGTTTGATCTTCTTGCAGTCCATGGGACTCTCAAGAGTCTCCTCCAGCACCAAAGTTCAAAAGCATCAATTCATCGGCGATCAGCCTTCTTGATGGTCCAGCTCTCACTTCCATACATCACTACTGGGAAAACCATAGCTTTAACTATACGGACCTTTGTTGGCAAGGTGATGTCTCTGCTTTTTAAGATGCTGTCTAGGTTTGTCATTGTTTTTACTTGTGCTGTACAGCAGCTTTAAGTTGGATAGAATGAAAGGCACCATAAAGACATTTTCAACAAACAAAAAAAATAGAACAGAATAAGCCAATACTTCGCAAAGCAAAGCAGGGAGATTAATCACCCCAATAAAATAGGCAGAGACGTTTGGAAAGGCAAGAGTAGAAAAAACATCGCTCAGGCCGTCTCCAGCTTAAACTTTAGTGTATGCGTCACATAATATCTACTTTCGAAGATCCAAAGTTCAGATTACGAGTGACATTCTCATTTGCTGCCATGAAGCCCCAGTTCCAAACCCTGGTGGGACAGTCCCAAGTCCTCTCTCCCGCTCCGGTGAAACTCCATTCAGTGTGTCAAAAAATTATGCAGCGCAAAAGGACAGGTGGGGGGACGGACGGACGGACTCTGAGCCGCTCATCTAGGCCAGCTGTGCTGGCTGGGACTGGTGGCAGCTGCCTCCCAAAACATCTGGCGGGTGCCCTGGTTGGCCAGGGCAGAACTAGGCAGAGATTTCCCCCATACTCATGAGGTGTGAGTTTCTCCTTAAAGCAATCCTTCCAGCATGTTGCTAAAAATGCAAAGGCCAATAGTTCTTTATATATAAGGTAAAGGGACCCCTGACCATTAGGTCCGGTCGTGGCCAACTCTGGGTTTGCAGCGCTCATCTTGCTTTACTGGCCGAGGGAACCGGCGTACAGCTTCCGGGTCATGTGGCCAGCATGACTAAGCCACTTCTGGCGAACCAGAGCAGCGCACGGAAACGCTGTTTACCTTCCCGCCGGAGCGGTACCTATTTATCTACTTGCACTTTGATGTGCTTTTGAACTGCTAGGTTGGCAGGAGCAGGGACCGAGCAAAGGGAGCTCACCCCGTCATGGGGATTCGAACCGCTGACCATCTGATCGGCAAGTCCTAGGCTCTGTGGTTTAACCCACAGCACCACCCGTGTCCCTACAATATATATAGATAGATATATTTATGAATCTATATATTCATAAGACTGAATATAACTCGGCTGTCAAAGCATGAGACTCAAGGTCGTGGGTTTGTGCCCCGTGTTGCGCAAAAGAGTCCTGCATTGCAGGGGAAGAGTATTATTATTATTATTATTATTATTATTATTATTATTATTATTATCATCATCATCTGAATTTATATATCACCCTTGCAGTCTCTTCTCTCTCTCTCTCTCATTTGCAAATTGACTTATTACGCCATCTGACTTACAGTTTTCCCATCAGGTTTGGAAACATAGAAGGGGACAGTATACTTAATTGGGGAAAGGGGTGGGGGTGGGGAACCCAAAAATCCCCAACCCCCAACACACATACAGACACACACACGCACGCACACACACACACACACAGCTCCTGGGGATCCTCAGTCTGGAATGTCTTTTCTTGGTGCCACTGCCATGCCACAAGATTAGCAGCTCCCTTGCCCAGTACAGGAACACACGTCAGCCCCCTGCCCTCGCCCTCCCCCCCCCCATCCATATTAACAGCTGTCTCCCTGCATGGAAATGGGACATTAAAGGATTACGGGTGGGCAGGGTTCCAGCGATCCCTCGTCACTCCTCTAGCAGGGCCAGAGAGCAAGAGGGGCTGGACCAGGGGGCAGGGGGTGCGGTATTTTTAGACAGCGTGCCTAAGATACAGTGGAGGGCTGGGAGGGGGGTGTTTCTGGGAACCAACTGCTGCTGCTGCTGCTGGCATCTACACACACACACACACACACACACACACACACCTCCCACTTCACCCTGAAGCCAAGGGCCAGTCATCTAAGCAGGTAGAGTGACAACCATTTGGAGCTCCGAGGACGGTACAGGGCCTTTGCGTCATGCTCTCATGTTTAGAGCCAGCGCGAAAGGAGATTCGGTTCCCCCAGGGATAACATCTTGCCAAGACAAGCGGCAAAGGAAGAGGTGGCAGAAGGGACACTTTTCCCGGAGAGGTGACTGCTGGCATTAAAAATAATAATAATAATAATAAATGCATGGAAGTCAAAGTGTTTTATACCCCCAGCAAAATCAGTCTTGGCGAGACAGAGAGAAAGAGAAAGAGAAAGAGAAAGAGAGAGAGAGAGAGAGAGAGAGAGAGAGAGAGAGAGAGGAGGCTTCAACTGGTAGGTCACTGGTATGTTATGTCGCACAGATCCAGCCACACTGCAGAAGTTGCCACCAGATTGGCAATGTGCCCTACGTGTCACAGGGAACCAGACAGAGGGCCTTCTCGGTGGGGGCACCCGCCCTGTGGAACACCCTCCCACCAGATGTCAAAGAGAACAACAACTACCAGACTTTTAGAAGACACCTGAAGGCAGCCCTGTTCAGGGAAGCTTTTAATGTTTGATGCATTTCTTTATTTTAATATTGTGTTGGAAGCTGCCCAGAGTGGCTGGGGAAACCCAGCCAGATGGGCGGGGTATAAATAATAAATTATTATTATATATTATTAAGTGTCTGTCCTGTAAAAAAGAACCTAAGGAGAACCTGCTGTATCAGGGCAGTGGCCCGTTTAGTCCTGCCGCCTCGTCTCACAGTGGCTAACCAGACGTTCCAAAGAAAAACCAGCCAGCAGGATTCGAACACAAGAGAAATTATCCTCTCCTGCAGCTTCCAGCAATCTGAAGCATCGCTGCTCCAAACCATGGAAGCAGAGCGTAGCCATCTTGGCTAGTAGCCATCAATAGCCCTCTCCCCCGTGAATTGGACCAATCCTCTTTTAAAGCCATGCAGCAGGGAGTTCCGAAGTTTAACTATACCGCGCATGAAAGAAATGCTTCCTTTTACCGGTTCAGATGCTTCTGAATTCTGGTGCTGGAGGAGACTCTTGAGAGTCCCATGGACTGCAAGAAGATCGAACCTCTCCATTCTGAAGGAAATCAGCCCTGAGTGCTCACTGGAAGGACAGATCCTGAAGCTGAGGCTCCTAGACTTTGGCCACCTCATGAGAAGAGAAGACTCCCTGGAAAAGACCCTGATGTTGGGAAAGATGGAGGGCACAAGGAGAAGGGGACAACAGAGGATGAGATGGTGGGACAGTCTTCTCGAAGCTACCAGCATGAGTTTGACCAAACTGCGGGAGGCAGTGGAAGACAGGAGTGCCTGGCATGCTCTGGTCCAGGGGGTCACGAAGAGTCGGACACGACTAAACGACTAAACAACAACAACCTGATCTGAATCCTCTAACAATCAGCTTCGTTGGCTTTCCATGAGTGTTATGAGAGAGGGAGAGAAAATGTTCTTTTTTTCCATTTTTTAAAATTAATTTTCACAAAATTATAAACAAACAAAACACACACACAAACATAAATCATAACCTTATTAAAATTACACTTATTAACATTGTTAAGTGACTTCCTTGCTTCCCCTTGGTTGAATTTCCATGCATATCTTTATAACAGCTTTCCAAATCCTAATTCTTCTAAACCTAGTTCATTAACATCCTTATATCTTTTCAATTCAAAATTGTACATGTTAAACATCACTTAACATATAAATTCCTAAGCCAATCTGTTACCTGCAAGCTATTTCCAATTAGTTTAATTTAGCTAAGTAATCGTTAAATTTTGTCCATTCTTCCTGATACTCCTCCTCCTTCTGGTCGCGGACTCTGGTTAGGTTGGCTAGCTCCGAAAAATCCATCATCTTCATCTGCCATTATTCCACCGTTGGTAATTCTTGGGTTTTCCACTTTTTAGCTAGTAAAATTCGAGCAGCAGTTGTGGCATACAAAAATAATTTAACATCTTTCTTGGGCAATTCCAAACCTGTTATTCCAGAAAGAAAGGCCTCTGCTTTCTTTATAAATGTATATTTCAACATTTTTTTCCAGTTAACTTTCTCCCTGCCATGCATAATTTCACAAACTTTTATCAGGTTGCCTCTTACTTACATTTTCTCTAAACTAAAAAGTCCCAAACACTGAAACCAATCTCTCTCTCTCTCTCTCTCTCTCTCTCTCTCTCTCTCATAACACCAGAACTTGTGGACATAAAATAAAGCTCTCTCTCTCTGTGTGTGTGTTTTATATAGATTTTACAATTTCATTGTTCTGCATGGGACAATGACAATAAAGATATTGTATCGTATCGTATCGTATCGTATCGTATCGTATCGTATCGTGTGTGTCAGTGTTTCAGGAGATCACCATCATTGTTAACCAGATGCCTTTATCTTGACCCTGGTTTAGCCCTTCTCTTTATATTTCTGGAAAACACGAGTGGCTTATTGTAACAGAATTGTAATGGAAGGGATCCGGGGTCATCTAGTCCAACCCGCTGCCATGCAAATACCTGACCTTGTATTTGATGCTCAGCAAGAGAGGACCCATCATTGGAGACACACCACGCAGTTCTCAGGGCAAGGATGGTGCTGCAAAGTCCGGTCTCTTGCCCTAGCTTTAAAAATTACTCAATGTCATAAAGCAAGGAGCAGCAAAAGCAGGACAAACAATTCTGCAGATATGTGTGACCGCTCCTTAACATTACATGGCTGGTCATCTGTAAAGTATTGCACTTGGGCAAAAAAAATGAGAGGCACAAATACAAGATGGGTGACACGTGGCTTGAGAGCAGTACATGTGAAAAGGATCTAGGAGTCTTGGTTGACCACAAACTTGACATGAGCCAACAGTCAGACTAAGAGGTCCTCAAAGTGCTCCCTATCAGATGCGAACTCTTGTTATTTCAAGATCCGGAGACTGGGAATCCTTGTGGACCAGACTTGACATGAGCCAACAGTGTGACGCGGCAGCTAAAAAAGCCAATGCAATTCTGGGCTGCATCAATAGGAGTATTGCATCTAGATCAAGGGAAGTAATAGTGCCACTGTATTCTGCTCTGGTCAGACCTCACCTGGAGTACTGTGTCCAGTTCTGGGCACCACAGTTCAAGAAGGACACTGACAAACTGGAACGTGTCCAGAGGAGGGCAACCGAAATGGTCAAAGGCCTGGAAACGATGCCTTATGAGGAACGGCTAAGGGAGCTGGGCATGTTTAGCCTGGAGAAGAGGAGGTTAAGGGGTGATATGATAGCCATGTTCAAATATATAAAAGGATGTCACATAGAGGAGGGAGAAAGGTTGTTTTCTGCTGCTCCAGAGAAGCGGACACGGAGCAATGGTTCCAAACTACAAGAAAGAAGATTCCACCTAAACATTAGGAAGAACTTCCTGACAGTAAGAGCTGTTCGACAGTGGAATTTGCTGCCAAGGAGTGTGGTGGAGTCTCCTTCTTTGGAGGTCTTTAAGCAGAGGCTTGACAACCAAATGTCAGGAGTGCTCTGATGGTGTTTCCTGCTTGGCAGGGGGTTGGACTCGATGGCCCTTGTGGTCTCTTCCAACTCTATGATTCTGTGATTCTAGGGAAGTGTAATACAACTGCAGCTTCTCCAGAAAACTTTTTTGGTTTGATTTGTTGCGGAGACACTTCCCTGGCTAAGCAGCCCCTGACGGCTGCTGCTAAGTGGATGCATTTAGTCTGCTTCTGAATTTAAACTTTAAACTTCTCTGCGCTGTATCCGTATTGTTATGCTAAAGCTCCTTTGTGCGATGTTATGGATTCATAAAAATATGTTAAAATTTAAAAATCCAGTGTTGATCTCTAGTGGTGTGTGTGTGTGTGTGTGTGTGTGTGTGTGTGTGTGTGTGTGTGTGAAACACACAGACACAAATCCTTGGAACCATTTGCAATTCCAAGGCTGCAGCTTGCCTTGCGTGAACCTGAGGAGGAAACGCCAGGAGAACGGAGGCAGGTGAAAACTCCCGTTGACGGCAAGAGTGTGGTGTTGTTGTTGTTGTTTGTTACCGCCTCTCTTTTCAGCCTTTACGTGTGCAATTAGGCACCCTGGTATGCATTTCTAAAAAATAAAGGGATAGAGTTTCTAGTCTTCTAGTAGCTTTAGACTGAGTCAGACGGTCAGCAGAAGTTGGATGGCCATGAGATTGGATAGCTCAGTCAGTACAGCATGAGACTCTTAATCTCAAGGTCATGGGTTCGATTCTCATGTTGTGCAAAATATTCCTGCATTGGACTAGATGACCCCTGCGGTCCCTTTCAACTTTACAATCCTATGACACTACGAGCTTGCTGGGAGCTCCCTCACTTGACCTTCTCTTGGTCTCGCCACGCTGAGAGCCTTCTTGGTGGCGGCTCCTTTTGAACAACTTTGCAACCTCTTCCTAGAGAAATTAGACCTGCTCCCTCCTTGTTGTGCTTCTGCAGGCAGCTGAAGACTTCTTTGTTCCAGGAGGCCTGGTGCTGTGATCTTTTTATTGTACTGATCTGTATGTGAGCATATTGGTTATTGTCTTGTCCTTGTTTTTATTATGTATTTTGCGGTTTTATTCAGTGAACCGCACTGAAATCTTCAGATGAAAGACAGTATGCAAATACTATACAATCAATCAATCAATCAATCAATCAATCAATCAAAAACTAAGTAAAGGTTTTTTTAATGATTGCTTTTAAAATACCTTGTTAGCCGTTTCTATTTTGCCTGAAAGCTGCCTTGAGAAGTCAGGATATTAATAAATATAATAATAAAAAGGCAGGATATTCATAAATATAATAATGATTGACTCTGTTGGTACAGCGTGAGACTCAATCTCAGGGTTTTGGGTTCGAATCCCATGCTTGACAAATGATGATGATGATATACCTTTGTCAAAAGATCTCAGTGCGGTTCACAAAAGGTTCCTTGCAGGGGGTTGGACTAGATGCCCTTGTGCTCCCTTCCAACTCTACAATTCTATGACACACACCCCCCTTGCATCTCTCGGAAGATCTCCCCCTCCCCTGAGGGCCTTCTGGGCGTCTTTCAGCCTGGGAATCTCAAGCCGAGAGGCCATCCTGCAGAACAGGGTGGAGAGAGTCGGACAGCTGAACGCAGTGACCCGACTTGGGCTGCCCGAACTTGTTTATACCCCTCCAGCACACACCCAGGACCCCCCCCCCGGCATCTCGAGTTTCATATCAAGGATCCTGGGGCAAGATGGGCTCCATCGGCCGCTGGCATTGCCCGCGTGGTTGCTGGGAGGCCCAGGAAGCTTCCGAAATGTCATAGCGGCTTGTGTCTGACATTCAACACCCTCGCTGAAAAGGAAACTACCCTTAATCCCGGCCCAAGGACCCCCGGGAATGGGGGGGGATGCAGCACCCGGGTTGGAGGGCTGTGAAGCCTTGGGCCTGCGGGTGGGATCGTGTTTCAAGGGGGCAGCAGCTGGGGTGTCCCCTAAGGTGACTTCTCAGAGTCAGGAAGGTTGGGGTCAGAGGTTACTGGCAGAGGAATTCCTTGTTTGTGTCGCTCTCCTCAGCACACACACACACAGAGAGACACACCATGCACCCAAAAAGACACAGAGTTGAACTTTGGCCGTAGGTACCTGACAGCCTTGAGGCTTCATCCTCCATGACGGAAAGGTAAAGGTAAAGGACCCCTGGAAGGTTAAGTCCAGGCAGAGGTGACTCTGGGGTTGCGGCGCTCATCTCGCTTTTCAGGCTGAGGGAGCCGGCGTTTGCCCACCGACAGCTTTCCGGGTCATGAGACCAGCAGGACTAAACCCCTTCTGGCGCAATAGAACACCGTGACGGAAACCAGAGTGCATGGAAACGCCCAAGGGTCATCTAGTCCAATCCGTTGCAATGCAAATACCTGGCCTTGTGTTTGATGCTCAGCTAGAGAGGACTCCACCCACGTCCCTTGTCCTCCAGGGCAAGCAGATGCAGGTGAGGCATTTGGGTTGAGGGAATAATGCACATGGCACCAGGGTGCATTTCAGAAAGGAGTCTCTCTCTCTCTCTCTCTCTCTCTCTCACACACACACACACACACACACACACACACACACACACACCCCAGATAAAAGGAAAGACTTCTTCACATGGTCCTGTGGAACTCATTCCCACAGGAGGCCACCAACCAAAATGACTTCAAAGGAGGATTAGACAAGAGCTGGACCATCAAAGAAGGCTGATTGATGAAGAATTGATGCTTTTGAATTCTGGTGCTGGAGGAGACTCTTGAGAGTCCCATGGACTGCAAGAAGATCAAACCTCTCCATTCTGAAGGAAATCAGCCCAGAGTGCTCACTGGAAGGACAGATCCTGAAGCTGAGGCTCCAAGACTTTGGCCACCTCATGACAAGAGAAGACCCCCTGGAAAAGACCCTGATGTTGGGAAAGATGGAGCACACAAGGAGAAGGGGACGACGGAGGACGAGATGGTGGGACAGTGTTCTCGAAGCTACGAACATGAGTCTGACCAAACTGGGGGAGGCAGTGGAAGACAGGAGGGCCTGGCGTGCTCTGGTCCAGGGGGTCATGAAGAGTCGGACATGACTAAATGACTAAACAACAACAAATGCTTGCAGATTCACTAATTCAGAGGTTTTCAACCTTTTGGGGTCCACGGCTCCCTTGACCAACTCCATTCTTTCTGCGGCACCCATGTGGGGCTCAGAAGGCCAGTTAGGCCACCCCTTGCTTGCAGAGCCGGCAGCCTGCGACCCTGAGATTAAGAGTCTCATGCTCTACCGAATGAGGGTGGGTTTACTTATTTGATATGTGTTTGAAAACCACCACCTTGGCTAGGTTAAGCACACTTTTTCCTCTCTGCGCATACCGCCAGTGAATGAAGAAGGACATGATTGCAATTTTGGTATACTTTTTTTTATCATCATTTCCTTCTATGGGTTTTATGAAGCACAGCAAAATTAAAAACCTAATAAATGAAGCAGCTCTCTCGGAGTGAAGGACTCACCTCTGCACATGGGAGATTTGGCTGCAGAGATGAAAAGGTGCGCGAAAAAGAAAAGGCTAGCACATGAATTCCCCCATTAACAGGGAGGTCTTAAGAAACCATGAAAGGGTTGCAGGGCACCTGGGATTCCGACCCTCTCTTTCGGTGAAAACTTTTGTCTAGGGGGGGAAGGCCAGACTCAAAGGGGCGCGTATTTCGCATACCACCAAACAGAATTGATAGCTGCAATTTCCCAAACAACGTGGGATTGCTCATCTCTATTACACCACCGAGACCAAACTTTAGTCTGGCTGTAAAAGCATACAGAAATGTGAGGAATTGCCTGGCAACCGAGCTCAGCTCGCTACTTATTTAAGAGCCAGATCCCACGAGTTTTTGCGTCAGCGAGTAAGACTACAGGTGTTGGGTCTGCCAAGTCAGAACACGGAATCCATTTAGCTCAGCTCTGTTTGCACGGCGGCGGCGGGGGGGGGGGGTTCCAGCGGATCTCCAAGGTTTCAGGTCAGGTAGGGGACACAGGCCTGGAGATGCTGAAGGTTGAATGAGGGACATTATACATGCCAAGCAGGTGTTCTGCTATGGAGCTGTGCTCCTTCCCCCAAATGGCTGCAGCACAAAACTGCCACAATCCAGACAGCCTTGCCAGTGGAGGCGGGTCCCTTAGTGCCCCTGCCCCAGAAGCCATCCTCTGCCGCAGATGCAGTGCCCATGCGGAAGAGACCTTGAGCAGAGTTACACCATCGGCAGAATCGAGTGATGCAGCACTTCCTGGACCATACCACTTCAAACGGAGCGGGAAGGAGAGTGCATGTTTCAATGCTTCTTCCGAGGACTGGTTGAACGCAGAGGAATGGTGGAAGGAACCTGCTGGGGGGACCCCGAAGGGAAGAAGGCTCAGAGACAGGGAGGTGGGGAGAAGAGGGAGAAGATTGAGAAGAGGAGGCAACAGGGCTTAGTGAGCAGGAAGAGTGTGCGGCAGAGAGAAGTGCAGGATCAGAAGCTGAGGCAGAAGGGAGGGAGAGATGAGTCCGGCTGGTGTCTCTCTCTCCTTTGGAGCCAGACAGTCGATAGCCCTGGTTAACTACGCATTCCAGCGGGCCACCAGGGAATCAGCTGAAAGGCCATCAACATGGGATAAAGCATCCCCTACCACTCTCTGGAAACTATTTGGATCCATTAAGTGGTGGAGGCGGACCATCCGAATCGGTCCCACCTCCCTGCAGAGGGTGTGCTGATCCCGTAGGTTACTGAGAGGCGAGGTCCAAGTCTGGTCCATGGTCAAAGGCGCAACGAGGAGGCAGTCCGTAGTAGCTGAAGCTGGGTGCAGGGCAGGGAGTCGGGTGAAGTCAAGAACCGGCTTGCAAGCAGGGAGCCAGGGCGGGTCAGGAGCTCAGGCAGGAACTAGCAACCAACAGTGCTGCTCCCGCAACCTGGGACTGGGGCTGGCTGGCTTTTATCTGCCCCGAGGCATAGGGCGGCCCCGATCCTCAGGTGACTCGCCTCTCCTGGCCTGGAGGCGAGCACTCCTCCTGCGGGAACTTAGTTCCCTCTGTCTCTCTGCCCTCTGCAGCTCAGGAGAGGCTGGAGGGTTACCGGACCCAGAGGCAACCTCAGCTTCCTCTGATGAGACTGAGAGTGGAGCACCTGCAGGCAGTGGGTCCTCCATCACCTCAGGAGTCAGAGCAGACTCAGCTGATGCCTGCACCTGAGGATCCAGCACAGGTGAGGACCCTTCAGGCTCAAGCCCCAGCCCCGGCTCAGCTGGTTCTGGAGGCAGGGAATCCTGTGCAGGCTGGGATCCCTCAGGTTCAGCATCCGAGTCCGAATCCCAGGCCATCACAGAGGGTATGGGTCACGGAGAAGTCCAGTTGCACCAGGAAGTGATCTGACCATGGCACTTCTTTAGATTTGCTTTTACTTAGCGTCAGATCACCAATATCCATAGAGGTGAACACCAGGTCCAAGGCATGTCCGCGGCTATGGGTTGGGCCACACTTACTCAAGGACAGCCCCATGGAGGCCATGCTTTCCACGAAGTCCCGAGCGGCCCCTTGTAAGGTCGTGTCAGCGTGGATGTTAAAATCCCTCAGGACAACCAAACTAGGCGTCTCCAGGAGAACATTCGCCACAACCTGAAGCAGCTCGGGCAGGGAATCCTTGGTGCAGCGGGGAGGTCAGTACACCAAAAGGAACAAGCTCCCTTCCCCACTGGTCTCCCTGAACCAGGAGAGGCATGAAAAGTGCGGAGAAGTTGTCTTCAAGGAGCACAGTCTCTGATTTCTTAGGGAAAACCCTGGAGATGAGGAGACAGGCAGCTGTGGGGAGGCAGGGCCCTTAGCAACTGCTTCATGGGGGCAAGACGAGTTGCTATGCTCCTTAGGCCTGTGCAGATCGTGTTTTTGCTAATAAAGATTTAACTCCAACCAGAATGGTAGGATTTACTGTCGGCTGACTCCTGGCAGCTCCCTCGTACAAAAACCAAAGGCTGACACTGGAGTAGATCTTACTCCAGGGATGGGGGACTCGGGGCCTGGCAGATGTTCCCGGACTGCTAATCCCATCAGCCCCAGCCAGCTTGGGCAACAGCACTGGGAGTTTGATGTCCAGCAAACATCTAGAGGGCTGCAGGATAAACCCCCCTGCCTTAGCCAATGAGTTTTACTTGTCCAAATCATGCTGAAGAACCATGCTTGAATTTCAGATGACGCACATGGATGTTGCAGGAGGCACATCTCAGAAGCACCTTAGCAGGACAACCTCCCCCAAAATGGTGCTATCTATTTGGTTCTGGTTGCCTCAACTCAGCAAGGATATTACAGAGCTGGGAAAGGTTCAGATGATGCTTTCGCGGAATCTGGATGGCCGCTGTGAGAAGAGGATGCTGGAGGGGGCCTTGGCCTCTTCTTGCGTTCTTATGTCTGCCAGCTGTGGGTTTCGGAAGTCACTTCCCTTCTTAACGCGCGAGGGACCTCCGTGGGAAGCCACGTAATCTGACAGGGACCCAGCCACTCGGCCAGAGCGATTAAAGGCTCGCTCCTGATGGCCGCAAATACCAGTCCCCGGGGCTTTTGGCAGGTGCCGCATGGAAAGAATTTGAAATTCTCTCGGACTGCATGCGCCAGTGCATGGCTGGGTGGCTGAGGAATGAGGAGGACGCCTGGCGCAGAGTTAACAACAGCCCCACGGTTTGATTCTGTTCTGTCCTGCCAGGTAGCGCTTTGGGAACCTTACTAAAAAAAGACAGTGGGAGCCTGGAAAATCTTCCTTTGTGCTGTGTCCCAATCAGGGTTGTCCCCCCCATAAGATCGTCCATGGAGCGTGTAATTAGGGAGGTGGGAGGAGAAACAGGGATCTGGAAGCAGGGATCTGGAAGAAGTTGTCGCCTTAGGTTCCCAGGTCAAAAGGGCAATCCGCTCAGGAAAAACTGCAAGCGATTTCTGCCGTCATGCAGGTTAAACCCCACGGGCACCTGGTCACGGGCCATTTGGAATCCGTTCTCTGAACTGCTGCGGAGAAGACTTTGGGGAGGAATTCAACGTAGCGCTAAGGAGATCTCTCAGCAAAGGCATTTCTTGCCTGCCGTTATTGGTTTGTTTCTGTTCTTATTTTTATTACAAATCTTGTGTTTTTTACATTGCAATTTTATGCTGTGAACTGCGCCGAGATCTACTGGTACAGCAGGGTATACAAATTTAATAATAATAATAATAATAATAATAAATTTATTTATACCCTGCCTTTCCCCCTGAGGGAATTCAAGGCCGCTTACAGCTAAAACCAAGAACTGCCCAAAGCAAAGAAAAGCAACTACTAAAAAACAAGTATGTATTGATAGGATTAAGATCAATTAAAATCAAACAAATGCCGTATTTTTCGCTCTATAAGACGCACTTTTCCCCTCCTAAAAAGTAAGGGGAAATGTGTGTGCGTCTTATAGAGCAATGCAGGCGGGAGGCTCTGCTCAGCACTCCTTTTAAAGAGCCGTGTGGAGCGTGTGTGCGGCTCTTTAAAGGGAGCGCAGCTCTTGGGGGAGCCTTCATCCTGCTGCCCTGAAGAGGCTTTGCATGGCTATCCCAGAAGCCAGAACAGCAACAGGCTATCCTAGAAACAAGATCCCTCTTGCTGTCCTGGCTTTTGGGATTCAGAATATTTTTTTTTCTTGTTTTCCTCCTCCAAAAACTAGGTGCGTCCTATGGTCTGGTGCGTCTTATAGAGGGAAAAATACGCTACAGTGGTGCCTCGCAAGACGAAATTAATTCGTTCCGCGAGTCTCTTCGTCTTGCGTTTTTTTCGTCTTGCGAAGCACGGCTATTAGCGGCTTAGCGGATTAGCGCTATTAGCAGTTTAGCGGCTTAGCGGCTATTAGCGGCTTAGAAAAAGGGGGGGGAAAGGGGGGAAACTCGCAAGAACTCGCCCGACGTTTCGTCTTGCAAAGCAAGCCCATGGGGAAATTCGTCTTGCGAAGCACCTCAAAAGACGGAAAACTCTTTTGTCTAGCGAGTTTTTCGTCTTGCAGGGCACCACTGTAATTACAATGAAAACAGCCCAGCACCAGTCCTTGCACTCCTACCTGCCATGTGCTTCTCTGGGGATGTGATGGCCTGGGAATCCGATTCAGAGGCTGAACCGGAGGAATCCCAGCCTGCACAGGAGTCCCCGCCTCCAGGACCAGCTGAGCCGGGGCTGGGGCTTGAACCTGAAGGGCCCTCACCTGTGCCGGATCCTCAGGTGCAGGCACCAGGTGATTCCGCTCTGGCTTCGGAGGTGATTGAGGACCCATTGCCTACAGGTGTGCCTCTCCCAGCCCTGTCAGGGGAAGGTGAAGCTGCTCCCGGGTCCAGTAACCCTCCAGCCTCTCCTGAGCTGCAGAGGCTCAGGGCAGAGAGGCAAAGGGAACTGGTTTCTCCCAGGAGGAGTGCCCGCCTTAAGGCAAGGAGAGGTGGGTCTCCTGGGGGCCGGGACCGCCCCTGGCCTCAGAACAGATAAAGGCCAGTCAGCCCGGTCCCAGGTTGCGGGAGCAACGTCATTGATGAGCTGTTTCTGCCAGCACCCAGACCTGTTCTTCCACAGTTCCTGACCTTGCCCAGCTCCTCGCTTTGGACCCCGCTTCGCCCTTGGTGGACAGTCTCCAGACCCTCGACCCAGGACCAGACTCTGACCATGCCAACGGTAACCTTCCCCCGGGACCAGCACAGGGGATTTAGGAGTCTCCGCACACAGCCAGTCTGGGGCAAGAAAATGAGCAGAAGGCTTTGCATGGGTTCTAGTGGCCTAAAGTGGGAGCCCTGGGGGTTTGGTGGGATTTCCTAGGGCACAATTATTTCTTGCCGTTTCGAATTCCACCGTGCTGCCATTGTCTTCCTGAGTGGGTCATGCAAATCGGCTATTCCGAATATGGCTCCAGGAGGAGGAAGAACTGCAGAAAAGTTTGCCCCTGTTCTCCTCGCAGCAGAGCTGTCTGGCCAGCAATCCTGGGCTCTTGCGGGGAGTGCCGTCAGGCAGGGCGCTAAATCACAGAGACAGAGAAACAGAGAGGGGGTAATAAAAGCAGCCCAATCAAAGGGGGTGATGGTTAATGGCCCCCTCGCTGCTGCTTCACCCCCCCCACCTGGATTGAAGTTGGACCAGGAAGTGCCAAGCAAGGCAGATTGCAGCCCTTCTCCCTATCCATCTATTAGCTTGCTGCTTGGCAGAGATGAGCCAGGCTGCTTCACCAGCCAGGGATGGGAGGGTGTTTCGGCGCTTGCCGCAAGGGTGCCAGTTAAAGGAAGGGGTAGCCAATGCGTCCCATAGAGACAGGAGCCTCTTGGGATGGGTCCAGGCATGGCTTTTTATAGGTACAGAGCAGGTTCACAGAATCATAGAATGAAGTTGGAAGGGACCCACAAGGGCCATCAAATTATAGCTAAAGAATTCCTGACCGTCCAACCTCTGGAAGTTCTCTGGTTCTCACTTGTTTCCAAATGTGTGTTTAGCGCATTATCGCTCTCTCTCTCTCTCTCTCTCTCTCTGATATAATGAACATTACGGGACCGCCTCTCCTGGTCTGCCCCACAGAGGACCTTAAGCTCAATGAACAATCATAGTTTAGAGGTCCCGGGCCCTAAGGAAGTCAGATTATCCTCCACCAGGGCCAGGGCCTTCTCAGTGGTGGCTTGGACCTGGTGGAATGCTCTGTCCCAGGAGACCAGGGCCCTTCAGGATTTAACTTCCTTCCGCAGGGCCTGTAAGACAGAGCTATTCCGCCTGGCTCCAACTTTAGCCTGATCTTTTATTCCCCTTCCTTCCCTCCCCTTTCTATGAAGATTACCCGCTCTGGGATTCCACAGCTAATTCTCCCCTGGTCTCCTCGCTGGCCCAAGTGGGACTAATTTAGCCAGCTAGCCCTGGTGATCATCTAATGTTTATTGGATGGATTTCCCCCCTAAACTGATTTTTGATTTTATTGTTATTCACGTTTTATACCGTATTTTATGCTAGTGTTGTTTTTTTTGTAGCATCAATTAAGAGTTTTAATATTGTTGTTAGCTGCCCTGAGCCCGGTTTCCTGAACCAGGAAGGGTGGGGTATAAATAATAATAATAATAATAATAATAATAATAATAATAATAATAATCTAAGAGCAGCCCTGTTGGATCAAGCCCATGGCCCATCTAGTCCAGCCTCCTTCTCCCACAGAGTGTGGAAGAACCACAAGAAGAAAATAAGAACAGAAGCAACTCTCCCCTCTGGTGGGTTCCAGCAACTGGTATTCAGAAGCATTTCTGCCTCCATCTGTGGAGCCAGAGAACAGCCATCCTGGCTAGTGACCATCAATAGCCCTCTTCTCCACGAATTTCCTCTTTGAGGTTGATGACCATCACTGCCTCTTGTGGCAGTGAGTTCCACAGGTGAACGATGTTCTGTGTGAAGGGCAGACTTTCCGAAATTCAGCTTCCTTGCACGTCTAGGAGTTATAGTATTAGGAGAGAGGAAGAAAAACGTTTCTCTGTCCCCTTTCTCCGTGTCGTGTATAATTTTATACACTTCTATCATGTTGCTCACCTTTTCTCTAAACTAAAAAGTCACAAATGCTGCAATCTTTCTTCAGGTCAATGTTTCACGTGATCTCTCTCTCTTTGATAAAATGAACACAAGTGACTAAAAGTAGTTTAGTAGCAAGTGACTAAAAGGGTTAAGAAATGGTATCATTCCTGAGTTCTGTGGTTCCCACTTGTTTCTGAAGGTGCATTTAGAGCAGGGAGGGGGCAGGCGTGGCTGTCCAGATCCCGTTGGACTTCAGCCCCCAGCCAGCATGGCCAACCACCGGGCATTGTGGGAGATGTAGTCTAGTGACACCAGGAGACCCACAGGTTCCCATTCCTGATTTAGAGACAGAAACCAGTGGCACAGAGCGAGGGAGCAGGGGAGCAGGGGCAGTTGCCCCAGGTGCAAAATTGTTAGGGGTGCAAACTTTCAACACCCGGTGCTGCCTCAATACAGCTGTGTGTTTTCATTGCTGCGCTCTGTTGAAAGCGGCTTCTCCATGCGAACCAGGAAGTGACCTTATCTCCGTGGCTGCAATCTCCTGGGTGACACGGACACTGTTGGGCAGCTCAATGTGTGTGTGTACTCTGTTTCCCTCCCACTCCATATCCACTCGGCCCCGGGAGCTGGCAATAATAATAATAATAATAATAATAATAATAATAATAATAATAATTTATTATGTATACCCTGCCCATCTGGCTGGGCTTCCCCAGCTACTCTGGGCGGCTTGCAACAAAATATTAAAATACCGTAATGCATCAAACATTAAAAGCTTCCCTAAACAGGGCAGCCTTCAGATGTCTTCTAAAAGTCTGGTAGTTGTTCTCTTTGACATCTGATGGGAGGGTGTTCCACAGGGTGGGTGCCACCACCGAGAAGGCCTTCTGCCTGGTTCCCTGCAACCTCACTTCTCACAGCGAGGGAACTGCCAGAAGGCCCTCGGCGCTGGACCTTAGTGTCTGGGCTGGACGATGGGGGTGGAGACGCTCCTTCAGGTCTACTGGGCCGAGGCCATTTAGGGCTTTCAAGGTCAGCACCAACACTTTGAATTGTGCTTGGAAATGTACTGGGAGCCAATGTAGGTCTTTCAGGACTGGTATTATGTGGTCTCGGCGGCCGCCCCCAGTCACCAGTCTAGCTGCCGCATTCTGGATTAGTTGTAGTTTCTGGGTCACCTTCAAAGGTAGCCCCACGTAGAGCGCATTGCAGCGGGACTACATAGCAACCTGCGCTATGACACTGACACAATCCAGTAGATCTCTGCTGCGACTGCAACCAACTCCAAACCATTGATGGATACAGCAACGCCACGTCACTTTTTCTGACTAAGAGGTCCTCAAAGTGCTCCCTATCAGATGCAAACTCTTGTTATTTCAAGATCCGGAGACTGGGAATCCTTGTGGACCAGACTTGACATGAGCCAACAGTGTGACGCGGCAGCTAAAAAAGCCAATGCAATTCTGGGCTGCATCAATAGGAGTATTGCATCTAGATCAAGGGAAGTAATAGTGCCACTGTATTCTGCTCTGGTCAGACCTCACCTGGAGTACTGTGTCCAGTTCTGGGCACCACAGTTCAAGAAGGACACGGACAAACTGGAACGTGTCCAGAGGAGGGCAACCAAAATGGTCAAAGGCCTGGAAACAATGCCTTATGAGGAACGGCTAAGGGAGCTGGGCATGTTTAGCCTGGAGAAGAGGAGGTTAAGGGGTGATATGCTAGCCATGTTCAAATATATAAAAGGACGTCACATAGAGGAGGGAGAAAGGTTGTTTTCTGCTGCTCCAGAGAAGTGGACACGGAGCAATGGTTCCAAACTACAAGAAAGAAGATTCCACCTAAACATTAGGAAGAACTTCCTGACAGTAAGAGCTGTTTGACAGTGGAATTTGCTGCCAAGGAGTGTGGTGGAGTCTCCTTCTTTGGAGGTCTTTAAGCAGAGGCTTGACAACCATATGTCAGGAGTGCTCTGATGGTGTTTCCTGCTTGGCAGGGGGTTGGACTCGATGGCCCTTGTGGTCTCTTCCAACTCTATGATTCTATGACCTCTCTCTCTCTCTCTCTCTCTCTCTCTCTCTCTCTCTCACACACACACACACACACACACACACACACACACGTACACGTGTCCCAGCCAAAGATTAACCCATCATGGCCCATTTGATAGGCAGTTTGGCCTTCTGTGGGATGCATCCCAGGTTGTGGTGGCAGCAGGGGAGATTCCTTGCCAAGAAAAATCCCTTCCCAAGGGAAGCAAGACAGGCTTATTGCATTGCACACTACCTGATGGAGGAGCATACAGAGGGTATGCACCTAGAGGGTGCTCAAAATATTGGAGGCCCCCCCCCAAAAAAAAATGGGCAATGAGCCATTGGCCCGGATCTCATCAGGCACAGCACCCAGATTAGTTCCAGGGAGAAGAAGGGTCATTGTGAAACCTTCGAGCCCACTGTATGTTTCAGGCAAAGACCGGCTTGGTCTCAGTTCACTCGAATGGCTTTATGATTCATTTGAAAAGGGAGTAGGGCCCCGATCCTCCGTCCAACTAGGTCACACATACAAAGCTGGGCTGGGAGAGGAAGGGAGGAATCTCTTTATGCACTGCAAGTGCTCTCTTCCTGCACGAAATCTTTCCCCAGAACTTCCACCCAAAGAGGGAAATCGGTTGAGTATGTTGGTCTGGAGAAAGGATCCCCAAAACCCTGTGATTTCCCCCCTCCCCACGCCCAGAGAAAACACAAGACTCCTCTTTCACAACAAAGACCTGTATAGAACTTCACAACACGCCTCTACAAATATAAATGTTTTGCTTCTGGTTGTTTTGTGTTGTTGTTTTTTTGCATAATAAAAGCACCCAGGCAAGCTGGTTTTACAAATCGCTTTGAGACCCAATCTGGCCTTGACTATCAAAGAAATGACTTTGCAAAGAATCTGGGTTCTTTCCCCTCAAAGAAAACTCTGCTCAGGAAAGAAAAAGAAAACTGTCCTCTCCCTCGTGTCTCCAAAGTCCGCAGGAACTTCGCCTCTCTCGGGACAAAGTCAGGCATGAGATTTAAGCCCCTCAACCAACAATCCCCCAATTGGCTTTGAAACACCAGAGCCATCTATCAGCAACCACCTCCCTTAGCTCTGCATTTTGGCACCCTTGGGAAAACCACACTGGCCAAGTGGTCCAAGCTTGAGGTGGCAAAGTTTCATAGGGACTGGGGTGCAGATCTATATCTTAGATTTCTACCTGGTCTCTCTCCCTGCTTCCAGGTGAAGCCAGCACAGCCACGCTGCGCCTGGGACCCAGGCAAACGTTTCTGCAGTGCAGGCCAACGGAGCTGAATTAGGAGCTGGTGAAAGTCTGAAAGGGAAAAGCTCCTTTATTGGAAAAAAAATAAAACCACAAAGCTGCGCTCCTGGGCTGTGTGGGAGACTGGGGTAGCCTTCATCTCGCAAACCCCACTTCTTACATAAAACAAGCGGGCAGTCCCTCTGGACAAATCCAGCCGAGCCTTTGCCTGTCTGTCTCGGTGCTGTGTCTTCCTGAGTTAGTCGCCAGGGTGGCTTCGAATCCCTGAGGCGTGTGTGGCCGAGGCATCATCCGCTGCGCAGGGCTCTGCTTGAAGGTGTTGCCGTCCTCACAACCTGGGCTTGATCTGCAAAGGCTTCCCTGGGAGAAAAGCAAAGCAAAGAGAGAGTTGTTTGTTATCAAAAGGAAAAGAGGCCTGAACTCTTACAACCTGGCATCAATCACTGATATCATCTGCAGGAGCATCACTGGTCATTTTTTTGAGTTGGGGAGTCTCGTTTGACAACAATGAGAAACTGAGCCTTCAGTGTCATCAGCCCTGTCCCGTGGAACTCTCTGCCACTGGAGATTCAGCAGGCACCCTCTGCGCCAACTTTTAAACTGAAACCTTTTGATTCCTCCAGGCCTATGCAGGCAATTAAGAATGCATCCTTCCACAATGGGTAAGTGATATTGGTTTTTAAACGGTTTAATTGTATGTTTTAAAATTTTTAGTGCTGCAAACCCATTGGGTATATATATTTATGAAACAGTGGCATGGAAATATTTTCATAAATAAACCAAAAGCGAGAAGGACACCCCCCTCTCCCTCACCTTGAAAATGCTGCCTGACCTGAGCAATGGTTGCCCTGATGTTGCACCTCATCTGCTTGCCATCCATTCCGTACAAGGCCCAGTTTTCATTTGTCAAATCCTGACACACACACACACACACCCTTTGCCACATCTGCCAAGCCCCCTGGGCTACTAGTCCACAGCGAGGCAGGTGGACTGATGCATCTGCAAAGCTCTTGGGAAAGTGAGGTTATCCCAGGCACCATTCTGACTGCCTAACCTCGAAAATGGACATTGTACCGATGGAAATGCAGGTGGCGCTGTGGGTTAAACCACAGAGCCTAGGACTTGCTGATCAGAAGGTCGCGGTTCAAATCCCCGCGACGGGGTGAGCTCCCGTTGCTCGGTCCCAGCTCCTGCCAACCTAGCAGTTCGAAAGCACCTCAAAGTGCAAGTAGATAAATAGGTACCACTCCGGCAGGAAGGGGAACGGCGTTTCCATGCGCTGCTCTGGTTCGCCAGAAGGGGCTTAGTCCTGCTGGCCACATGAACCGGAAGCTGTACGCCGGCTCCCTTGACCAATAAAGTGAGATGAGTGCTTCAACCCCAGAGTCGGCCACGACTGGACCTAATGGTCAGGGGTCCCTTTACCTTTACCCCTGGAAAAGGTTGGGAGAAGGGCAACCAGAGGGAGGATGGGCCGACTGCCCTTGGAGGAAAGGGTGCAGCGTTTGGGAGAAAAGGAGAGGAAGGGTCTTAGGTTCAAATAAAAGGGAGTTTATTTTTTTAACTCAGGAAGGAAACCTGGTGCCCGCTGTCATTGCCATTACCCTTCCCCAGAGCTATAGTGCACGGGGAACTCCATGCGGGGAACTCCATCCAGCTCAACGTCATTTACACTGGCAGGAGAGCTCAGTGGGTAGAGCATGAGACTCTTACTCTCAGGGTCGTGGGTTCGCGTCCCATGTTGGGCAAAAGGTTCCTGCATGTAAGGGGGGTTGGACTAGATGACCCTTGGGGTCCCAACTCTGCAATTCTGCGATTCTTGTCACCGGAAATCAGAGCACCTTAAGCCCTGCAGAGAAGGAGCGATTCACTTTCAAAGACTCCAACACTCCTGGCTCCACACACATTAAACGGCAGGGTGAATTAGCAGGATGGATGCGGCGAAGGGCTCAAGTTTGCTGACAAGGTCAAGCTGCTCAGGATGACAAAATGCTGAACGCTAGAACTGGAAGAAGCAGCGTCCCGGGGAAGAGGATGGCGGGTCTTAACAAGCCAGGAGAGGCGGGGAAACTTTCAGGCTGACGGAGGGGCTGCTCAGGGAAGCGACTTTGTGGGCAGAGGGCCAGACTTGGGTTCGAATTACGGCTTAGTTGTGAAACCCATTCAGCGGCCTGCAGCCTCCTTCTCTTTCTCCCTCTGCCTGACCTACCTCACAGGGCTCCTGGGAGGATAAATTGGGGATGGAGGGAAACACATTGCCCTGACTTCCTTGGAGAAACAGCAGGATAAGAATGTAGGAATAGAAGTAAACAATACATTTAAGAACCCTGCTGAAAATACTGACTTCCGGTGAAACTTCTCACACCTAGAATTTCAAAATGTGCTTTGTGCATTTGATGAACTGAAGGGGACAGGGAAAAACCTTCAGAATTTATTCAAAACCTTTTTAAAAAACTTTAATTTCTCAGTTACCAGATATGTTGAGAAAACTCTTTGAGATTTGGTGGGAGGGTGTTCCACAGGGCAGGCGCCACCACCGAGAAGGCCCTCTACCTGGTTCCCTGTAACTTGGCTTCTCACAGGGAGGGAACTGCCAGAAGGCCCTTGGCGCTGGACCTCCGTGTCCGGGCAGAATGATGGGGGTGGAGACGCTCCTTCAGATACACTGAACTAAAAAGTCACAAACGCTGTTCTTCAGATCAATGTTTCACGCGATCTCTCTCTCTTTGATAAAACGAACACATGCCTATCCTTTCAGATGTCAGTTGCCCAGAGCAAGTGACTAAGAGGGTTAGAAACGATAATCTTGCTTCTGAAGGTGCATTTAGAGCAAGGGGCAGCCATGGCTGCCCAGATCCCGTTGGACTTCAGCCCCCCATCAGCCCCCAGCCAGCACAGCCAACCACCAGGCATTATGGGAGATGCAGTCTAGTGACACCAGGAGACCCACAGGTCCCCATTCCTGGTTTAGAGACAGAATCCAGGGGTGTGGGGAGGGAGGGGTCCAGGGGCGGTTGCCCCGGGTGCAAAATTGTTAGGGGCGCAAATTTCCACTTGTTTCTAATTTCCACTTGTTCAGCACATTCCCTCTCTTTTCCTGATATAAGAAGAGCCCTGTCGGATGAAGCCAATGGGCCATCTCGTCCAGCATTCTGCTCCCCCAGGATATGGAAGAAGCGCAAGCAGGAAATAATAATAATAATAATAATAATAATAATAATAATAATAATAATAATATATTATTTATACCCCGCCCATCTGGCTGAGTTTCCCCTGCACGAAAGCAACTCTCCTCTCTGGTGGCTTCCAGCAAATGGTATTCAGAAGCGTTTTTGCCTCCACCTGTGGAGCCAGAGCACAGCCATCCTGGCTAATGACCCTTGAAAGCCCTTTTTTCCATAAATTTGTCCATCTAGATTGGTGGCCATCCCTGCTTCTTGTGGCAGGGAGTTCCACAGCTGAACAATGAGCTGCGTGAAAAAGGACTTTATTTTGTCTGTCCTGAACTTTCCAACATTCAGCTTCCTTCCATGTCCACGAGTTCTAGTATTAGGAGAGAGGAAGAAAAAATCTTTCTCCGTCCGGTTTTGCAAACTTCTATCATGTTGTCTTTTCTCTAAACAGAAAAGCCACAAACGCTGCAACCTTCCTTCAGATCACTGTTCCACATGATCTCTCTCTCTCTCTCTCTCTCTCTCTTTGACAGGCACCAGAAGCTGGGATGTGCAGAGGGTGTGCAAATCATAAATGAGGAAGGGGCTCGATCTGAGGAGGGGGCGACTGCCCAGCTTGGCCCCCTGTAGCGGCTCAGATCAGGGACTGATGGATGTCTCGAAGGCCTGAGAAGCAGGGACGGGTTTTACGTTACGTTGCCTGCCAAGTCGCAAGGCTTCAGGTTTCCAAACTGGTCCCGCTGCCTGGAAAAGAACAAGGGACACCCATCTCCATCGCCGCCCCCCCCAGCACCGAACTTAACCCGGGTGTCACGGCCCCTGATGGAATGATGCTGCCTTTTGAGGGTCTGGGTCGGTTCCAAGAAGGATCTAGGCTTTATATTGGGAAAGGCCTTTCGTGCCGGAGATTCTTCACGTAGACCCCGCTGGGCTCCCCTGCTGAGAAACCACGGGTCCCTCCTGCAGCAGCGCCACCGAAGATGCATGAGGAACGTGGCAAAGTCTCCTCCCCGCCTTTTAAAACTTGGTTAGACAAACTTTGGGCAGGGCTGTAAGTGGAGGTGGCATTGATGCATGGCTTTTTGAGCTAATTTATGTAAAATAAAGAGGGCTCATTTAGAACCTTTCCACCCTTAATATAACAACCATACATCAGAGGGAGGCCTGGCAGTCGCCCCCGACTTGGCCATTAGTCACCTGCGACACCGGCTAATGCCGTGGAAAAGGAGTCAGCAGCAGGGGAGCAGACCTCTGGGTGCCCAGCCATGTGGGGGCGCGAGAGGCACCGAGGAGGCGGCAGATCCGTCAAGGTCAAGAGGAGAGCAGGGATCCTTCTAGATCGGGCTTCCTCAGCCCTCCAGATGTTTTTTGCCTACAACTCCTATGATCCCTAGCTAGCAGGACCACAGTGGTCAGGGATGCTGGGAATTGTAGTCTCAAAACATCTGGAAGGCCAAGGTTGAGGAGGCCTGTTCTAGATGGTCTTCAAGGGCTTTAAGCAAAGGCTGGGCATCTCAGGGTTACTGTTGCACTGGGCCCCCTCCAGCCATCCTTTCTACCGTGCATTCAGGATGATCTTTACTTCGGAGAAAAGGCAATGACAAGGTGTCATGGTATGGTGTTTCTCAATCTTGGGCATAGCTGTCAACCATCCCTTATTTGGCCGGAAAGTCCCTTATCCCAGCGCTGTGACCCGCTGCTGTCCCTTATTGATGATATCCCTTAAATTTCCCGGGTTTCAAAGGAAGCAGCTCCTCTCCCTCCCTCCCTCCCTCCCTGCCGGCCAGGGAGGAGGGAGGCTCCAACTGTGTTGTTTGTGCTCCGGTCCATGGGGTCATGAAGAGTCGGACACCACTAAATGACTAAACAACAACTATTAACAGTGTACCTCCAGAGGCTAACATTACAGATCAGACTTCCACAGCACAATAAATATGCAACACGGTCGCTCCAGCAACTACCCCTTCATCAGGGAGGACCCTTAGATAAATAATAAAAAAAAGAAGAGGGGGAGATTTACAGCTGCAAGATGAGACCGGCGATATTTCCTAAGCCGTAATATTGGCAGCTTTTCGTTTATGCTCGAAGACGGTGCGGATAAAAGAAGAATAGCTCGAGAGCGAGGGAGGGTGCTGCCATGGGATGCAAGTGAAGAGGGAGTTAGTTGCCATTCATGTCAGCCCCACTTTCCCCCCTGGGGGGCTGGTGGCAGAGGGCTTTTTAATCGCATTGTTTCTTCCTTCCCCTGAAGGACAGCGCTCCTCGTAAATCCAGGCGTGGAGTTGGGGGGGGGGAGAGCGCATGATGTTATTTATTTATTTATTTATTTACGAGGTGCTATGAAATTCTTACAGGCACACTGTAAAATCGTCTGTCACTTCCCCGCCCCAGAGTCTCCCCCCCCCCCCAACGACGAGAGGCCCTGACGGAACATTAAACAGCTAAAAACTCTCATCTGTGTTCTGGTTGGACTTAATTATGAATTGCAAACAGAGAGGGGAGAATTTTAAAAACGTACTAAAAGGAAGCAACGCGTACGCGAGACGAGGAGGGTGGACGCCCGGAATTCTAACCAGATTTAGATTAATTTGGTTCCGCTTCTGCCCTCTTGACCCACCCACTCTCCTTTGAATCACGGCTGCTTTCCCTAACCCTTGTCACACTTGCATGTTTGCGTGCACAAGTTGGTACGGGAGAGAGAGCATTGTTGTTGTTTAGTCGTTTAGTCATGTCCGACTCTTTGTGACCCCCTGGACCAGAGCACGCCGGGCACTCCTGTCTTCCACTGCCTCCCGCAGTCTGGTCAAACTCATGCTGGTAGCTTCGAGAACACTGTTCCACCATCTCGTCCTCTGTCTTCCCCTTCTCCTTGTGTCCTCCATCTTTCCCAACATCAAGGTCTCTTCCAGGGAGTCTTCTCTTCTCATGAGGTGGCCAAAGTCTTGGAGCCTCAGCTTCAGGATTTGTCCTTCCAGTGAGCACTCAGGGCTGATTTCCTTCAGAATGGAGAGGTTTGATCTTCTTGCAGTCCATGGGACTCTCAAGAGTCTCCTCCAGCACCAGAATTCAAAAGCATCCATTCTTCAGCGATCAGCCTTCTTTATGGTCCAGCTCTCACTTCCATACATCACTACTGGGAAAACCAGAGCTTTTACTATACGGACCTTTGTTGGCAAGGTGATGTCTATGCCTATGACATACCCTCCAACATTTCTCCAATGAAAACAGGCACATCCTATTCCATAACAATGGTTTTACTATTCATATCCTGCTCATCTGACTGGGTTGCCCCAGCCACTCTGAGCGGCTTCCAACATATATAAGAACATAACAAAACATTAAACCCCCTCCCTATACAGGGCTGCTTTCAGATGGGTCGTGGGTTGGACAACTCCATACTCTCCATCATTTCTCGGATGAAAAGAGGGACGTCCGAATGAAAAATGGAACAATCCGATATCAAATCAGAAACCGGGGCAGCTTCTGTAAATCCAGGACTGTCCCTGGAAAATAGAGGCATTTGGAGGGTCTGGTATAATGAAGGCGGCAGGTGAGCTTCCCTGGGGAGAGCATTCCACAGATGGGGGGCCACTGCAGAAAAGGCCCCGTTCTCGTGTTGCCACCCTCTGGATCTCTCGAGGAGGAGGCATATGAAGAAGGGCCTGGGATGATGACCACAGAGGTTCATACGGGGAGAGGCAGTCCTTAAGGCTTCCCCTGGCCTAGAGAGTCTGGCGTAGCTATTTTAGGTGTTCCCATACGCCTGGAATTTCCTGGACACAGCTGGAATTCTGTACAGTGGACGTTCGGGTTGGGGACGTGATCCGTGTGGGATGCATATTCGCAACCTGCAGCGGCATGTCTATGCACGCATGGGTTGCGATTTGGCGCTTCTGTGCATGAGCGACCGCTGAAATCCAGAAGTAACCTGTTCCGCTACTTCCAGGTTTTGGCAGTCCGTAACCCGAAAAAAAGCAACCTGAAGCGGCTGTAACCCAAGGTATGACTGTAGTTGGAAGAAGTGTCTAGGTAGAAATCGGAAGTGTTTATTTTAGTGAATTTCACGGAATCTGCATTAAAGATATGCAAAGGGCGGGGGGGGGGGCGCTAAACAACTAAAAAAATAAAAATAAACTTGTGTCCGGATTTTTCGCTTTTTGAAATATGGCGGCCCTAATTAAGACTGAGCAGAGTCCTGCAAGGATGGTCAATTAGGTTGGCGAGCACAGGGACAGCAGAGTCTTCTTGGTGGTGGTCCCACCGTTCTGGACCTCCCTTCCTGCAGAATGGTAGGAGGACCCTTCAAGCAGAGGCCTTCAAACATTCTGGTCGCCTCGCCTCAAAAATGATACTGTAGAGTTGGAAAAGGTTCAGAAAAGGGCCACCAAAAAGATCAAGGGGATGGAGGAAATGATACAGCGTTGGGGAACCTTTTAGCTTAGAGAAAAGGCGAATAAGAGGCGACATGGCAGGAGTTTATAAAACTAAAGAAGCAGATGCGGTTGGAATGACTTTGATGTAACTGCAGCGTATTGAACCTGGTGCAGCGCTCTGTCCCCACGATAACCCTGGAAGGTGGAGCAGCATCTTTTTGTTTGTTGCAGATGAGGAACGGGGGCCAAGACGGTGACTTGGTCAAGCCCCCAGTGGGGTTTTAAACGCAGCGTCTCTTTGGAGAATGGGAGGAGGGCCAGGGAAATCTCCCAATTTCAGCAAAGAGACCCACCGAGTATTAATGGTCTCAGAATCAATACAGGATATGCAAAAAGAGGAAGACTAATCTGAATGAGTAATCATTTTGAAATGCAACACCATCCATTATAAAACACGAGGACAGCAAATGAAGGAATATCCAGAAAGCAGAAGCCTGGTGCCGCTTCAATGAACAGGCTTCGAGGTTTGCTGTCATTTATCAAAGAGTTTTGCAGACAGGGAGGGGGGTTCATTCTTGGGTGGCCCGATAAATATCCTGCATTGAGCTGAATAAGAGGAAAGGACTATACCTCTGGCCTAGCTCTTGGAAGGCAGCGTCCCTGCAGAAACTACAGCAAGCCCCCTGCCGCCCGCCCGCCCGCCCCTCGGTTAAAGTTCCTGGTAGATCGTTCAAATTGTGCGATCCATCTTGGTGGCAGACGACGCAGTCACTCACTTGTTCCTGCCACCCTCCGTATCTCGGGAGCGGCACAATCTATCTTCCGGGAACCAGGTATATAATTTCTAGTTAGTGAAAGCTCCGCTAAGAAGCCCCTTTTTCATTATGATGATTGAACAGCTTCGAGCAAAGGAGACTGCAAGGCTGGGAAGGAGAGCGGGAGCCAGCCGCTGCGGCGGAAACCCGAGTCGCTTCTGCTGAGCTTGTCACGCCAGCGAGAGAATTCATGCTTCCAAGATGCTCTCGTGCTTTTCATGAAAACCAACACACATTTTTCCTGGGCCTGAGCGGCAGAAGCAGAAACCAAGCTGCAGCGCTCTGCCGAAATGGTTGGCTTCTGTTCTTCAACAAACAGCTCTCCGTAGGGCAGGCTGCCCCAATGTGGCAACCCCTCAGAAGAAGAGGAGTTTGGACTTGATATCCCACTTTATCACTACCCTAAGGAGTCTCAAAAGGGACACAGGTGGCGCTGTGGGTTAAACCACAGAGCCTAGGACTTGCTGATCAGAAGGTCGGCGGTTCAAATCCCCATGACGGGGTGAGCTCCCGTTGCTCGGTCCCTGCTCCTGCCAACCTAGCAGTTCAAAAGCACGTCAAAGTGCAAGTAGATAAATAGGTACTGCTCCGGCGAGAAGGTAAACGGCGTTTCCATGCGCTGCTCTGGTTTGCCAGAAGCGGCTTAGTCATGCTGGCCACATGACCCAGAAGCTGTACGCCAGCTCCCTCGGCCAGTAAAGCGAGATGAGTGCCGCAACCCCAGAGTCGGCCACAACTGGACCTAATGGTCAGGGGTCCCTTTACCTTTAAGGAGTCTCAAAGCGACTCACAATCTCCTTTCCCTTCCTCCCCCACAACAAACACTCTGTGAGGTGAGTGGGGCTGAGAGACGTCAGAGAAGTGTGACTGGTCCAAGGTCACCCAGCAGCTGCACATGGAGGAGCAGGGAATCAAACCCGGTTCACCAGATTACAAGTCCACTGCTCTTAACCACTACACCACACTGCCTCACAGTGTGAGTTGATGTAAAAACCTCACCTCGGCAAGGATATTGTAGAGTTGGAAAAGGTTTGGAAAAGAGCAACCAAAATGATTCAGGGGATTCTTCCCTATGAATAAAGGTAAAGGTAAAGGTAAAGGGACCCCTGACCATTAGGTCCAGTCGTGACCAGCTCTGGGGCTGCGGTGCTCATCTCGCTTTATTGGCCGAGGGAGCCGACGTATAGCTTCCAGGTCATGTGGCCAGCATGACTAAGCCGCTTCTGGCAAACCAGAGCAGCGCACGGAAACGCCGTTTACCTTCTCGCCGGAGCAGAACCTATTTATCTACTTGCACTTTGACATGCTTTTGAACTGCTAGGTTGGCAGGAGCAGGGACCGAGCAACGGGAGCTCACCCCGTTGCGGGGATTCGAACCGCCAACCTTCTGATAGGCAAGTCCTAGGCTCTGTGGTTTAACCCACAGTGCCACCCGTGTCCCAATAGGTTACTATTATTTATTAAATTTATATACCAATCTTCCTTGGAAGATCAAGGGGCGGTTGACGGTACAGTCATACCTTGGGTTGAAGAAGCTTCGGGTTGAGCATTTTCAGGTTGTGCTCCGCAGTGACCCGGAAGTAACGGAGCGCATTACTTCCGGGTCTCGCCGCTTGCACATGCGCTTAAAATGAACTCCCGTGCATGCATGGAAGTGGCAAATCGCGACCTGCGCATGCGCGGACACGGGTTGTGTTCGCTTCAGGATGTGATCGGGGCTCCAGAATGGATCCCGTTCGCATCCAGAGGGACCACTGTATAGAAACACAAAATACATGATGCCACAATAACAAAAATATCTGGGACTTTTTAGCTCCGAGACAAGGCGAGCAAGAGGAAACATGATAGAAGCTTAGAAAATTCATCATGGCATGGAGATAGTGGAAAGAGTAAAGTTTTCCCGCCTCTCCCAGAACACTAGATCTTGCGGACATCCTAGGAAGCTGAATGCTGGGAGCCAGGACAGAAAGAAGGAAGGCCTTCTTCACATAGCTCCTACAAACTTGGATGTCTTTTGTAAAAAATAATAATTAATGCATTAAAAAAAATTCATTAAGGAACAAAAAATTGCTTCAGAACACCAGTTGCTGGAAACCACAGGAGGATTTTGCTCGAATCCTGTTTGCAGGTTTCCCAAAAGAGGCATCTGTGAAGACTGGATGCTGTTTTTATTTTCCAAAATGTCTGGATGCTGCCAGGTGAGGGAAGGCTGCTTTAGAGACATCAATTGGAGCTCTTCTTTCGTGGGGAGTGCTTACCAGGACTCACCAAAGAAACACAGCAACTGCCCAGGTCGGAGGGATATTTGAAAATGGAAAGAGAAGCTCCTCGCTGAAAGAGCCCAAATCCAGCCACCGCTCCAAAGCAGACTGGAAGGTCAAATCCTGAGCTGCCCAAGTCCACAATCCAAACATCCCTCACAGTTCAGAAACCTAAACTGTGCATTGCTCTTGTTTTATTTGTATCACGCTCTATGCAGAATGAATAAGATACAGAGACCAACCTTCAAAAACAAAATGTGGCGTTCCTTTTTCTTTAAAGCACTCCGGAGATTTTTTTCCTTTAAATCTTGCTTGTTTAGCTTGCCTCCAGGTGACTGAAAAATCCCTCATTTTGTCTATTTAATTAGGCAACAGTTCACCATTTGCACACAGGCCTGGGTGAAGGAGATGACTTTAAGACGGTGAATTCAAAGCTAAAAAACGATTGCCCAAAGAGCTGATAAACGCACTTCTTAGAAATGCTACTAAAACGATTTATCCCTAGCTGGTAAATGCATGCCCAAATATTTCACGTTGCCTCTGGAAGATATTCACATTTAGGCCTTGATTAAACTCGGGGTGAAAGGGGGGAGGGAGTGCTTGCGTGTGTGAAAACAGCCACCAAGAATGTCTCCCCACGTGACGTTGTTGCTCAGAGATGATGCATCACTTAAAACACCTCAGAGGGCATTCTAGGTTATTCTTGGAGGTCATAGCAGGACACAGAGGAGGAGGAGAAGGACTGCAAGTTGCTGGAAGCCACGGGAGCAGAGAGGGCTCTTGTGCTCAGATTTTTCTTGCAGGTTTCCCACAGGTATCTGATTGGCCACTGTGAGAACAGGGGGCTGGACTAGATGGGCCCCTGGCCTGATCCAGTTGGGGAAGGATAGTTTAACCTTTCCCACTCCCATGCACAGTTTTATAATAATATAATAATTTGTACCCCGCCCATCTGGTTGGGTTTCCCCAGCCACTCTGGGCGGCTTCCAACACAATATTAAAATACAGTAATATACCAAACATTAAAAGCTTCCCTAAACAGGGCTGCCTTCAGATGTCTTCTAAAAGTCTGGTAGTTGTTCTTCTCTTTGACATCTGGTGGGAGGGCGTTCCACAGGACAGGCGCCACCACCAAGAAGGCCCTCTGCCTGGTTCCCTGTAACTTGGCTTCTCGCAGCGAAGGAACCGCCAGAAGGCCCTAGGCACTGGACTTCAGCGTCCGGGCAGAACAATGGGGGTGGAGACGCTCTTTCAGGGATAATGGACTGAGGCCGGGCCGAGGCTGAAGATGGCTATCATTTCTCCTCTCCATCTTTATCACCTCTCACTCAGGGCAAAAGCTGGTTGCTGATGGAATACAAGCCATGCTGCCTCTGTTTCGCCTCTGTGGCTCAACCTGAAGGTGGAGAGGAAGCCTCAGTTTCTCCCTGAGGCTGACGCTCCGGGTGTCTGCGTTTTGCCCCCCCTGAATCAGGGCCTATTATGTAGGAGCCAGCTCTCATGGCCGTGGTGGAGAAAGAGACCGCCAGAGGTAATCCAGCCAGCAGAATGACGGAATCCCCCAAGCATTTTGCTGGCCGCTTGGGCAGGGCGGCGGTTAGCACAAATCTCTGGTGACAGTGGGCTTGTATGCTTCACGGCCCCTCAATTCCACTTGTCAACTCATTCACAAACACAATGGTTCCGTCTCGCGACTCACTGGCCATAAAATGCAGCAGATGAGCTCCCTGTTAGCTGACAGGATGCAGCCAAACATGAAGCGGGCGGGGAGTGATCCATTACGGGCCACCAGGAGCGGAAACCGACAGCAGCCCCAGGAAAGGCCGCCACAGACTGCAGCTCCAGAGAAAAGGGTCTTGTTGGGGGTCTTCTCTGCCTCCTATCATGCTGTTCCACCATTCTCCCAAGAGGCCAGGGGGCTCCAGTTCTGGCTGTCATGTGTCAGGAACGGTAGATCTCAGTTCTGGCCCCTCACTTCCATTCGTCTTCCTGCAAGCTCACGGCGTCTTTCTGCATGCACCTGGAGGCGCAATTTGGGATCCTGGGAATCATCTTGTTTGCCTGAAATCAAAAGTCAAGGTTCTAGCTCTCACACACTTATTCTGCATGTGTGTGGTTTGAACACCTGGAACAATGAACACTACTCAGAACACTTTCTGTGAAGCCTTGCTGGGTGAGATCAGTTTGGAAATCCTGTTTGCAACTGACTCTTTCTGCCTTTGGTCTTGCCCTGCCCTTCTGACTTACAGGATTCCTGCTTAGCTACCTGACCAGAAGCCTGACAGAGCAGAGTTTGCAGAGTGAGTCCCAAGCCTGCTGAGAGTGAGAGGGATGGGGCAGAGAGAGAGAGAGAGAGAGAGAGAGAGATGCAACTACATTGCAGCTCTACAAATTCGCAGTTTGGGCACCAGAGACCTCAGCTTCCAACCTGTAAAATGGGAATGGCATCCTCCTGCATAGGACAGCTGGCTGAGCTAATGCAAAAACTCTCTTTGTAAATGAAAAGCAGCTTTTCAAATGAGAAACAGCAAGTAACAGGAGGAAGCGCCTCTCTTGACAGCAGAACAAAAGTTTCCTTCTTTCACTGTGTACAACGTTCATCCTCACAGTAAAACAAAACAAAACAAAACAAAACAGTAGTGACCAGGTGGTCAATTCAAGAGTCACCCTCGGAGTGTTTTCTGCAGCTGGGGCCAGTGCCACTTCTAATTTGCATCAATCTTGCTGGCTGGGGATGGAGAAAGGGGCTGCTTTTATGAACCCTCTCCTCCTCCACTGCCTCCTGTGGGAGGGAGTTCCACAGTTAAACCATGTGCTACATGAAGAAGTCCTTCCTCTTCTCTGTCCTAAATCTTCCAGTCTTCAGCTTTATTTTATGTCCACGAGTTCTGGTGTTATGAGAGAGAGAGAGAGAGAGAGAGAGAGAGAGAGAGAGAGAGAGAGAGAGAGATTCCTCTCTGCACTTTCTCCATGTCATTCATCAGGATATAAACTTCTACAAGTTCTTGCCATGAGAGAGGAAGAACAACTTTCCTCTACCCACTTTCTCCATATCATATCCTTCTATCAGATTTCTTCTCCAAAGTGGCCTTTGCATAAAGACAGCTCGCTCAAAGGCTTGGCATCCATTCTGCTTCTCGCCTTGAGACTTCTTTTTACCATCATCCATTCTCTGTCCTCTTTGTTGTCCTGATACAACTTCACCCCACCTGCAGCCTGCCTGTGTTTTCAGTGGTGGGGCTTAAGCCTTTGGACTTAAGTCTTCCACTCCAGCCTCAAATCTGTCAGGGATTCTTTAGCTGCGATTCCTGCATTGTGGGGGTTGGACTAGATAGCTCTTGGGGTCCCTTCCGACTCCCCATTTCTATGACTCTATGATGCATCTCAGTTCCAACGACTCCGATGCCAAGTAAATAACTAGCGTGGGAGGGTGGTGAATCTGGGGTTGTCAGATGCAGCCACTGGAACAGGAAATATTTCCAAGTCTCTCAAGTGAGATTTTAATGCCCTTTTCTCTGCGTACAGGGATGCAAAGGCTCTGCGTTGCAAGAGGAAAGAGCTTTTGAAGACCGTTCCACGATTAATCCAGAAAAAGTGAGGATCACAGGCCCGCCAAATGTGGGAGGCTTGGCAGATTTGAAAGTTGCCAACAAATCAATAAGGAGAGAGGAGATGATTGGGGGTGCGTGCGCTGCAGACACAATTAGAGGCACACAAATGAAGAGATCAGAAAGCACATTCTCAAAGAGTTCCCTGGGGGACGGGAAGGCACGGGTTGCATTCTGAACGCGAGCTGGCTAGGGAGCAAAGGGGGTGGGCAGAAAGTTAAAAAAATTGACATGAGTCATGATAGAGCCTCCATGGGTCAGGGTAGTGTACCTTTGACTACCGTGGGCCAATGGGACATGGCTCTGGCACCAGGCCCAGCCTAAAAACTTCCCACACAGCTTCTTGCATGTGTTTCTCCCCGTAAAATAATTCCGATTCTTCAGAATCGCAGCTATTTCTTCCTTTGCTGCCACATTTGTAGGCAGCAACGCTTCTGAGCACCAGTTGTGGAAACCACAGGGGGAAAGATGGCTCTTGTGCTCAGATCCTGTTTGCTGGTTTACCATAATGAGCATCTGGTGAGAACCTGGTGAGAACAGGATACTGGAATGGACGGCCCATTGGCCTGGTCCAGAAGGGCTCTTAAAGGTAAAGGTAAAAGGTAAAGGGACTGACCATTAGGTCCAGTCGTGACCGACTCTGGGGTTGCGGCGCTCCTCTTGCTTTACTGGCCGAGGGAGCCGGCGTGCAGCTTCCGGGTCATGTGGCCAGCATGACTAAGCCACTTCTGACGAACCAGAGCAGTGCACGGAAACACCGTTTACCTTCCCGCCGGAGTGGTACCTATTTATCTACTTGCACTTTGACATGCTTTCAAACTGCTAGGTTGGCAGGAGCAGGGACCGGGCAACGGGAGCTCACCCCGTCGCGGGGATTCAAACAGCTGACCTTCTGATCGGCAAGTCCTAGGCTCTGTGGTTTAACTCACAGTGCCGCCCGCGTCCCAGAAGGGCTCTTAGGTCCTTTTAAAAACTAGTTCCAAGACCTAGTAGTTCTGGAGGTAACCTGAATGTTTGCAGGCCATGTCTGCAAAAAGCAGCATTGCTCCGGGGTGTGTGTGTGTTTGTGTGCATTTTCATGGCTCCGGGTCCTTTCTTCTCAAGGAATCAAAATTCCCCCTCCTGCCATGCACTGCTCTTTGCCAAAAAGATTCTACATTTGAGAAAGATTCAAGAAGCGCACAAACTAAGGGTCAGTCTGAAATGAATGGAATCACTAAAGTAGGTCTGTTAATTTCAGTTGGTCTACTCTGAGCAACCCTGAGGGAAGTCACACAAGCCACCTCAAACAATTTGTTCTTAAGTGCAGAATCTGCGTTTTCCGACAGGGGAGTTTCTGTCCCAGGGAGGGGCCGGCAGGCAGGCAAGCGAGAACGGACAGACAAGACATCCGCCGCTCCACGAATGTGCACACGCTACCTGCAGCTTGATAGACTCTGCATTAGGAAAGCAATTATATTAGAGGTTTGTTAACTCAATTATGAAAGTAGTTTGTGATGCTTTTTAATTAACTCATTTCTGCACGCCTGATGGAGCATGGGTTTGCCAGCGTGGATTTGCCAGATGAGACAGAGCCCCGATGAGGGGACTGGGCCGTGGTGTGAAATTGGGAAACGGAGGGAGGCAGTGGTGTGCCTGGGTGTGTCGGAACACACACGGAAGGATGGAGGCAGAGAGCTCAGCCCACTGGGGCCTTTTCCTGCCTCGCTGAAATGAATCGGCACATCTGAGGCCTCTGACAGCCGACTCCAGACTCCACAGGTCTCCCTGCAATCAATGGGCATTTCTAAAAACTCTGAACATGAATTGCTGTGGACCCAGGCAGTTGTGGAAGAAGCTGTGCCACTTACTTACTTTTCCTATTTAACGTTTTGCCTTAACAAGAGTCCTGGTGAACTTAAAAACCTGGCATATTACTTACTATTTTTGTTTGTACCTAATGAGGTATTAGGGACGTGGGTGGCGCTGTGGGTTAAAACAGAGAGCCCAGGACTTGCCGATCAGAAGGTCGGCGGTTCGAATCCCCGTGATGGGGTGAGCTCCCGTTGCTCGGTCCCTGCTCCTGCCAACCTAGCAGTTCGAAAGCACGTGAAAGTGCAAGTAGATAAATAGGTACCGCTCTGGCGGGAAGGTAAACGGCGTTTCCGTGTGCTGCTTTGGTTCGCCAGAAGCGGCTTAGTCATGCTGGCCACATGACCCAGAAGCTGTACGCCGGCTCCCTCGGCCAATAAAGCGAGATGAGCGCCGCAACCCCAGAGTCGGTCATGACTGGACCTAATGGTCAGGGGTCCCTTTACCTTTAATGAGGTATTATTTTAATATTCCTCCATGAAATTAGGGAGGGGGGGATGTCTCTAAGCCTACGCTGTTGCTAGAACAGCTGCAAAATCCCCACAGATGCTAACGGAATTGCTGCAGGATAGAGACGGCTGGAACTATCAGGGGCGATTCTACCTGCCTTGCCCCCTCCTGCCCCACCTGGAACCCTTAAAAGGAGGAGCTGCAGTTTAAGTGCTTATTCTTGCTCTCTCTTGATGGTTTCATGGGGAATAATCGCTTGCCTTTCTGGTAGGAAAACGAATGCATTTTGATACTTATGAAATGGAAAGATTTATTTTGATAGTTATTGATTTCCATTCTGTCGCATGTGCATTGATAGGTTTGTATTCGCATCTGCATTGTTTCTGAGCCGCCTTGGGGTTTTTTTGGGATATTAATAAATAAGACAGGAATGAGATTCAAACCCCTGCCCTCTCCTGCCCATCTGTCCCCCCACCCATTTTATGTCCCTCCCCTGCATCTGTTTCAGCAGAGCGGAGCCCCAGAGAGACCAGCTTGCCGCTCTCCCAAATACCGAAAAGCAGATGGCGCCTGGGATGCAACAGCCCATTGCAGGGAGGAAACAAAACTCCAGAATCTTGCGCTGGGAATAAATTATGCAACCATATGATCTATGATGCTATTCCTTCCTTGGAGGTATTTAAGCAGAGGTTGGCTGGCCATCTGTCATGGATGCTTCAGTTGAGATTCCTGCCTTGCAGGGGGTTGGAGTAGATGACCCTCAGGGTCCCTTCCAAGTCTACTCTTGATTCTATGATTATAAACCCAAGGGGTGCTGTAGTTGGGTCAGGGAAACCCTGAAACCCTGGGATCAGTAAAAGGGATACTCAAGAGCAGCGCTGCTCTTGCATGCTACAGGTATCCCAATGTGAAGTCTGGGATCTACAATGAGCTATTCCGAGTAGCAAGGTATTCACTGCTAGATTCATTAAGTTTCTAGTCCTCACCATCAATCAAAAGAGCTTGGGAGGCTGAGACCACTCCAAGTGGGGCAGAGCTTTGAAGGGGGCAAGGGGTTCAGGAATTTACCTTATTGGCCACGAAACTCTCTATTCTTCACACCCTGGTTTTCTTCCTTCATTTGTCTCTTTAAGCCTTTTTGGAGGATGGATGGTGGCTAACAGATTGAGGTTGAATCCTGACAATACAGAAGTACAGTTTTGGGGGGACGGGGTGGATGGTTATGGGGGACTCCCTGGTCCTGAATGGGGTAACTGTGCCCCTGAAGGACCAGATGCACAGCCTGGGTGTCATTTTGGACTCACAACTGTCCATAGAGATGCAGGTCAATTCTGTGTCCAGGGTGGCTGTTTACCAGCTCCATCTGGTACACAGGATGAGACCCTACCCGCCTGTGGACTGCCTCGACAGAGTGGTGCATACTCTAGGTATCTCCCGCTTGGACTACTGCAATGCACTCAACGTGGGGCTACCTTTGAAGGTGACCCGGAAACTACAACTAATCCAGAATGAGGCAGCCAGACTGGTGACTGGGAGCAGCTGCCGAGACCACATAACACCAGTTCTGAGAGATCTGCATTGGCTCCCAGTATGTTTCTGAGCACCATTCAAAGTGTTGGTGCTGACCTTGAAAGCCCTAAACGGCCTCGGTCCAGTAGAACTGAAGGAGCGTCTCCACCCCCATCGTTCTGCCCGGACACTGAGGTCCAGCTGCAAGGGCCTTCTGGCGGTTCCCTCTCTGCGAGAAGCCAAGTTACAGGGAACCAGGCAGAGGGCCTTCTCGGTGGTGGCGCCTGTCCTGTGGAACGCCCTCCCACCAGATGTCAAAGAGAAGAAGAACTACCAAACTTTTAGAAGACATCTGAAGGCAGCCCTGTTTAGGGAAGCTTTTAATTTAATAGGTTATTGTATTTTAGTGTTCTGTTGGAAGCCGCCCAGAGTGGCTGGGGAAATAATAATAATAAATTGTTGTTGTTGTTGTTGTTGTTGTTGTTGTTGTTGTTGTTATGTGAACTGCCCTGAGATCCCCTGCACTGGCTCCCGGTGGAGTACAGGATCAGGTTTAAGGTGCTGGTTTTAACCCTTAAAGCCCTATACAGCCTAGGACCCTCGTACCTATGGGACCGCCTCTCCTGGTATGTCCCACGGAGGACTTTAGGGTCTTCAAATAAAAACATCTTGGAGATCCTGGGCCACAGGGAGGTTAGGCTGACTTCAACCAGAGCCAGGGCTTTTTCTGTTGTGGCCCCGATCTGGTGGAACGCTCTGTCACAAGAGACTAGAGCCCTGCGGGACTTGACATCTTTCCGCAGGGCCTGCAAGAGAGAGCTGTTCCACTAAGCCTTTGGCCAAGGCACAGCAGGACCCCCTCCTTCGGTAATCCTCATAGAACTCTAGCCCAATGTTTGCCATTAATTTGATTTTGAATTGATTTTAGAATGAATTGATTTTAGAATGCTGTGTTACTTTTATTGTTGTTAGCCGCTCTGAGCCCGACTTCGGCTGGGGAGGGCGGGATATAAATAAAAAATATTATTATTATTATTATTATTATTATTATTGGGTATATAAATTCAATAAATAAATAATATGGTCATCCAAACCCTGTTTAAAAACCTCTTTCCCCATTCCAAGGGAGTCTGTTCCACTGTCAAATGGCTTTCACTCTCAGAAAGTTGTTCCTAAAGTTTAATTGAAACCTGCTTTCATGCAATGTGAATCCATTGGTTCAGATTGTCCCATCTGGAGCAGCAGAAAACAAGCTTGCTCCATCTTCCATATGGCGGCCCTTGAGATATTTGAAGATGGCTGTCCTATCACCTCTCTGTCTTCCCTTCTCCAGGTTAAACATCTACAACTCCCTCAACCGTTTCTCATCAGGCTTGGTTTCCAGACTCTTTTATCATCTTGGCCACCCTTCTCTGAACACTTCCTAACCCGTGTTGCCCAGACCTGTGAGTCCAGGGTGAGGCCCGCTGGCGTGATACAGGTGTGTGCATTGGCAGGGAGGGAAAGGAGGCTCTTGGCAGAGTTATTCCTGCAGAAGCGGAAGCGGTAAACAAAAACTGGAGCGCTGTACCTCAATGAATTTTCCAAAGCGAAAGTGTTTTGAGCGTGCTCAGCGGAGCTGTTAAAAAAGACTGGAGCGAGCATCTTCCATTAACGTTACGACCGTGAAATATGACAATAAAATGATAGCCGTATGGCCGCAAATTTGCAGCCCGCCGAGTTGCCAGGGGTTTATCCTCACTCAAACGTGCAGAGAGCTGTAAAATGTTTACAGAAAGGGTCGTTTGCCACCATAAAATCCTCTTTTCTCTCCTAAACAAGGCTGAGCGGAGTCATTTACAAACCCCAGAATGTTCATCGGGGGAGAGGGGAACATCTGTTCTCTCCAGGAGCCGGCAGTGATCTTCTCGAACAAATTAACTAAAATGGGTGCTTTCTAATTAAATTAGCACTCGATTGGAAGGGCCGACATTGGTGCACTCGCTTACAATTAGCACGGGGAGGACCGACTGCTCTGGCGCAAACCATTTAACTGGAAGGTGAAATATGGAAAGCCGCATTACCTGCGGACGATTAGCACCGCAGCAACGGGAGGCTTCGCTTCTGCCCTCGCCACAGCGACGAGAAGGCGGAGGGGTTTGCAGAGCCCCCCAGCGGGAAGGAACAGAGAGGATAAAGAAGGCTCTTGGAACGATTGCCTGTGGCCGGCCTTGCAAAGAGCTCGGAAGCGAAGGGAATCAGGGTGGCCTGCTACTAATGGAGGTCACCCAGAAAACCAAGCGCTCTCTGCAAAGGCTTAGCCATGAAGGGTCACTGGAATCGCCATCTGCAGAGGTAACCTCTCTTTCCAAATAATAATAATAATAATAATAATAATAATAATAATAATAATAATAATAATTTATTATTTATACCCCGCCCATCTGGCTGAGTTTCCCCAGCCACTCTGGGCAGCTCCCAATCAAGTGTTAAAAACAATGCAGCATTAAATATTAAAAACTTCCCTAGACAGGGCTGCCTTCAGGTGTCTTTTAAAGATAAGACAGCTGCTTATTTCCTTCACATCTGAAGGGAGGGTGTTCCACAGGGTGGGCGCCACTACCGAGAAGGCCTTCTGTCTGGTTCCCTGTAACCTCACTTCTCGCAATGAGGGAACCGCCAGAAGACCCTCAGCACTGGATCTCAGTGTCCGGGCTGAACGATGGGGGTGGAGACGCTCCTTCAGGTCTACTGGGCCTTTGAGGCCGTTCAGGGCTTTAAAGGTCAGCACCAACACTTTCAATTATGCTCGGAAACGTACTGGGAGCCAATGCAGATTTCTCAGAACCGGTGTTATGTGGTCCCGGCGGCCACTCCCAGTCACCAGTCTAGCTGCCGCATTCTGGATTAATTGCAGTTTCCGGGTCACCTTCAAAGGTAGCACCACGTAGAGCGTGTTGAAGTAGTCCAAGCGGGAGATAACTAGAAGCAAAAAAACCCAAAACCACTGGGGGGGGGGGCACCTGCCTTCATGCTCAGCCTGTGAGCTCCCAAAAAACATTTAGTGGTCCCTGAAGAAAACAGAGCCCTACTGCATCAGGGAGGGCTGTGTGGAGAGAGTCTCTTCCTTTAAATTCCTAGGAGTTTATCACAGTGAAGACCTTACTTGGAAAATTAATACAACCCAGGTGGTTAAGAAAGCCCAACAGAGACTCCATCTCCTCAGAGTATTGTGGAAGAACGATGCCAATCAACGTTTGATGATCTCCTTCTACCGGTCCACAATAGAAAGTGTCCTTTCCTACTGCATCACGGTGTGGGACGGTGGTTTCACATCAACTGATAGGAAGTGCCTACAGAGGGTGGTGAATACAGCACAAGATATTATGGGCTGTCCCGTGAATCCGCTGGATGAAATAGCGGAAGAATGTTGCCTCAGGAGAGTGAGGAAAATTCTCAGGGATGATTCACACCCTGGCCGGCACTTTCTTGATCTCCTGCCCACAAGCAGAAGATATAGAAGCAGGATTAGTCTCCCATCCAAGTACTAACCAGGCCCGACCCTGCTTAACTTCTGAGATCGGACGGGATCGGGTGCATTCAGGGTGGTGTGGCTGTAGATATTTAAAGATAATTATGAGAAATGCTGGAAACAAGTTAAAAAAGACTTAGAAATCTGGTCAAATTTGAAGCTTTCCTTGTCTGGTCGAATAGCAGTTATAAAGATGAATGTATTGCCTAGAATGTTGTTTTTGTTTCAAACTTTGCAAATTGTGGACAAGATGGACTGTTTTAAGGGTTGGCAGCAAGATATTTCTAAATTTATCTGGCAGGGCAAAAAGCCCAGGATAAAATTTAAAATCTTAACTGATGCAAAAGAAAGAGGGGGATTTGCCCTGCCAGATTTGAAACTTTATTATGAATCAGCAGCTTATTGCTGGTTAAAGGACTGGCTGCTTCTCGAGAATACAGACACTTTGGATTTGGAAGGATTTAACAATTTCTTTGGGTGCCATGCATATTTGTGGTATGACAAGGTTAAGGCTCATAAAGGTTTTAAAAACCACATTGTCAGGAAAGCATTGTACAATGTCTGGATTAAATATAAAGATCTGCTGGAGAACAAAACTCCAAGGTGGCTGTCACCAATGGAGGCAAAAGCTTTAAAAAAACTTAATATGGAGGCTAAATGGCCAAAGTATTGCGAAATTCTAGAACAGGAGGGTGATAAGTGGAAATTGCAGAGTTTTGAGAACTTAAAAGATAAAGTGCGAGACTGGCTTCATTATTATCAAATATTGGAGGTCTACAAGTTGGACAGGAAAATTGGCTTTCAGGTGGAAAAATCAAAACTGGAAACAGAGTTGTTAGAATCCAAAACTAAGAATTTGTCAAAAATGTATAACTTGCTGTTGAAATGGAATACACAGGATGAAACTGTTAAATCAGCTATGATTAAGTGGGCACAAGATATTGGTCATAACATTATGTTCGCTGACTGGGAAAGATTGTGGACCACCGGTATGAAATTCACGGCATGTAATGCCTTGAGAGAAAATATTATGAAAATGATCTATAGGTGGTACATGACCCCAGTCAAGCTTGCAAAAATTTACCACTTATCAGACAACAAATGTTGGAAATGTAAAGAAAATGAAGGTACATTCTTTCACCTGTGGTGGACATGCCCAAGGATTAAGGCTTTCTGGGAAATGATCTATAATGAAATGAAAAAGGTATTTAAATATACCTTCTTGAAGAAACCAGAGGCCTTTCTCCTGGGTATGGTTAGCCATGTGGTGTTAAAGAAGGATAGAACTTTTTTTATGTATTCCACAACAGCAGCAAGGATACTCATCGCAAAGTATTGGAAGACACCAGATCTACCCACTCTGGAAGAATGGCAGGTGAAGATGATAAGACTATATGGGACTGGCAGAGATGACCGGCAGAATCCGAGACCAGGACAAAGAGACAGTGGAAGAAGATTGGAAGAAGTTCAAAGACTATCTTAATAAATATTATAAAATTAATGAAGGCTAAAAAGATTTGGGTTTAAAAATTAGTGGTTTGCAGGGGCGATGATTAAGGAAAATGAATAGAAGTATCAAAAACTATGGGGAAAATGGGAAGGGATTTGCTGATAAGATAAATGAGATTAGAATACAGAAGGGAGAGGTGTGAGGAGGTCGGTGAAATTAGGTTTAGAAAATAAGATTTGAATTTATACTTGTTTTTGATTTGTTCGTTGGTTTATGTATGTTTTTATTGTTGTTTGTGTCTGTGTTTATATGTGTTTATTCAAAACTTTAATAAATATCATTAAAAAAAAAAAAGAAGAAGCAGGATTAGTCACACCAACAGGGTAAAGAACAGCTTCTATCCGCGGGCTGCTAGGCTGCTGAATGAAAAGATAACAACAGGGCAATGGACTTTCGGGTTTGGTGTGTGTGTGTCAGTAAACAAGGGGAATTAAGACTAAGAGAGCTGAGTGGGGGGGTGCTCGTGTAATCTCACTGTATACAAGTTGTACAAGTGACAATAAAGTATTTCAATTTCAATTCAATTCCTACTTCAAAAACGGATTCTGGTGGCAAGGTAACCCACTTTCCCTCCATCCAATTTTGCAACACACGTCACTTGCAAGAGCCTAACAAATTTTCAGAAATACATAGAGGGCTATCAATGGCTGCTAGCCAGGACGACTATGTTGTATCGCCACGGTTAGAGGCAGCGACGCTTCTGAATACCAGAAACTGCAGGAGGGGAGAGGGCTCTCATGCTTGGATCTTGTTCAGCCACTGTGAGAGCAAGACGCTGGACTAGAGGGGACGCTGGCCTGATCCAGCAGGCCATGGGAGCCAGTTGCTAGGGGCTGAGGTCCCTTCACACACCCCAATAAAACATCTGAGGCAGCCGTTCCCTCCGCCCCAGTTGATGGGCGCTGCCACTCAACTGGTGTGTTTGCGCTGCGTCTTGTGATTATGTGGTGCTTACTCAATATCTTTTTCAAGCTGGAAGCCCTGCATTTCCCCAGAAGCAGAATCTAGACACTCCTCGAACGCATTATGAACACTGACATATTGCCAGAAGACGGTTCCGGCTGCTCAGACCATCAAAGTTGAGGACCAGAAGCTTTGCTTGTACCTGTGTCATCCCCACTCCGATCCCTCTCAGGCTTGCGGTCCTCCTCGCTGGGGGACGTGGGGGGCGACTGGAGAGAGATGAAGGAGGGCAGCTTTGTTAGCCTGCTGGTCGAAGAGGGAGTCTCGGGGCTCCAGACGTCTCCCCGCTGCTCTGCCCTCGAAGGCCCAGGCGTTTCTTCAGCTTCCTCTTCCCTAAAGGAGAAAAACAGCGATCAATGCTCATGCAATGTGTAAAGCTGCCATGTATTTTAATATGCAATTTTATTATTTATGTGTGTGTGTACACATACACACACACACACACACACACACGCACACACACACGGGACGCGGGTGACACTGTGGTCTAAACCATTGATGCTAGGACTTGCCGATCAGAAGGTCAGCGGTTCGAATCGCCACGGCAGGGTGAGCTCCTGTCACCCGGTCCCTGCTCCTGCCAACCTAGTAGTGCAAAAGCACGTCAAAATGCAAGTAGATAAATAGGTACCGCTCCGGCGGGAAGGTAAACGGCGTTTCCGTGCGCTGCTCTGGTTCGCCAGAAACGGCTCAGTCATGCTGGCCACATGACCCGGAAGCTGTCTGCAGACAAACTCTGGCTCCTTCGGCCTATAGAGCGAGATGAACGTGCAACCCCAGAGTCGTCCATGACTGGACCTAATGGTCAGGAGTCCCTTTTACCTTTACCTATATATACACACCTCTATCTATCTATCTATCTATCATCATCAACTGTTGGTTTTGTTTACATTTTGAACTTTTTTTAAGGTCAACTTCTTCTTAACTTAAGAACATGAACCGGACCTGCTGGATCCCATCTAGTCCAGCCTCCTCTTCTCACGGGGCCAACCAGATGCCTCAATAGGAAACCAGCAAGCAGGATTCGAACACAAGGGCTCTCTCCCTCCCGTGGTTTCCGGCCACTGGTGTTCAGAAGCATTGCTGCCTCCAGGACAGAGCCATAAAGGCAAGTAGCCATCCATAGCCCTCTCCTCTATGAAACTGTCCACTCCTCTTTTAAAACCATCTAGGCTATCACTGCCCTCCTGTGGCAGGGAGTTCCACAGGTTAACCATGTTCTGTATGAAGGACTTTCTTTTATCTCTCCTGAGTCTTCCAACATTCAGCTTCACTGGATGTCCCTGAGTTCTAGGGTTAGGAGAGAGACAAAAAACAAACACCTTTTCTCTTTCCCCACTCTCCATGCTATGCACAGCATCTGAAAATACCCACCTTGGTCCCTGAGATCTTTTTTTTTGGGGGGGGGGTCTCTCTTGGGGCCCCCCACTTGGCTCAGAAAAAAGTTTTTTATTTGAGTTTCTACTGAAATGAGGATGCATTTTAATGTTGTATTTTAATCTTGTTTTTAAGTTGTATTTCAATCAATTGTTTTTATAGCTGGTGTTAGCCACCCTGAGCCCGGTCTTGACTGGGGAGGCGGGGTATAAATAAATTATTATTATTATTATTATTATTATTATTATTATTATTATTATTATTATTATTAGATGCAAGGTTCCTAATTACCTGAAGCAGGGCATTCAGGCTGTGGGACCAAGTCTATGGGATTCGCTTCTGATTGAGATTAGACCAGAACCCTCCTTGCTGAACTTCAGGCTCATAACCAAAGAGTTTATTGTTTCAACCGGCATTTTAAGGAAGTTGCTGCTTTTTTGTTTGATAAACTTCTTTTGTTTTATTGGTTCTGTCCTGTATGGTGTATTTATCTGTGCGCCACTTACAGATGCTAGCGATTCAGCGGTACAGAAATGACTTAAGTAAATAAAAAACAGATCATTTTTAATCTATGTTTTATTGTAAAACATGTTATGGAAAATAAAAAATGCTACTGGGAGATACAATTTGATGCTGCAAAGGCCGCCAGAATTAAGCAGGTAAATATTAAAATCACAGTAGGCAGAAGCTGGGAGAATTGTAGGAGCGCATTGCCCTGGTAAAGACTACAGATCGCCCTAGACCTGAGTGAGCTTCAGAATGTCTCCCCACCCCAGCCCATGGAAGAACACAAGGACTTTCAATTTGCAAAGCACTTCAAAGCCCTATTGGCTTTTGTCTTCTCAACAACCCTGCAGGGTTGATTTTTGTTTTAAAAGATAAAAAAGGGAGGCCCATAAGCCAAATAGACCACACAGCATGTCCATAGTAAAGCATAGTGTGAGCCCCATATAAACTACGCCAGCCAGAATGGCTGGGGCAACCCAGTCAGATGGGCTGCATATTATTATTATTATTATTATTATTATTATTATTATTATTATTATTATTATTATTATTATTATTATTATTTATTATTAATAGAAATCAGCCCACGAAGGAACGGAGCACCCATCTTTGAAAATAAGCTGTGCCCCTTCCTCTGTAAAAAAAAAACCACCTTTGCACAACCCACTGAGGAAGATAACAACACAATAACACAATTCGAAGCGGTAAAACAATTGATTGCGCATTTATTCAAAATCCAGTTAAAACTATTTAGTTTAATTCACTCCATGAAATTGGCAGACTTGAACCAGCAATAGCCAGCTTTTCAAAGTCTGACAGATGGTGGGGTGGGGCTGCCCCCTTTGGGAACCGCTGCTCTAACCACTAAACCACGCTGCCGTGTGCTTTCACACCTCGTTTCACAGGCTCCTCACATAAGTGCTGGCACTTAACAGGTGCCTCCCCCCCCCCCTGAAATTGGCTCAAGGCCTGTCCCATCCCACAGGCTCTGGTGCCTCTGAGCAAATCCGGCTAATGTGATGTTTTATCATGTTTGCCGTCTCTGTTGGCAGGGCTAATAAAGACAGAGGGAGCTTGCTATTTAAAAGCTCCTCTTGTCTGGCGGCCGATCCCCCTCTCCTGGAAAAGGGGGGGGGGCTGGAACACAGCGGCCCCCTCCTCTCTCCCCTGATGAACACCCCACCCACCTCCCTGGCATTCTTACCTAAAAATGAGCAAGGAGGTATTTTACACCTCATTGGCACATGGGGACGCAAGCCGGCTGGCATTCCAAGTTTATTCTGTCAGCCTGGATAAGTCTGCAACCCGATGGCATCCACTGCCCCGAGTGCTACCATACAAGGCAGGGCTGGGGGCTCTCAGAGGAGAATTCTCAAGGGACCAATATAGAGAGATGGCCCCCACTTCGCGGTCCACACCCAGTCAGCTTGCTCACTGGGGAGGGAGATAGGATGGGGCGTCCAGAGGACCAGCTGAGCTGCCACAACCCTCTAAACTCGATGCATGTGCAGCCTGATCCTAGCTGGCTTTACTCAGGTGTAGGGGACGCGGGTGGCGCTGTGGGTTAAACCAGTGTTTCCCAACCTTGTGCCTCCAGCTGTTTTTGAACTACAACTCCCATCATCCCTGACTAGCAAGACCAGTGGCAAGGGATGATGGGAATTGTAGTCCAAAAACAGCTGGAGGCACAAGGTTGGGAAACACTGGGTTAAACCACAGAGCCTAGATCAGAAGGTCGGCGGTTCGAATCCCCGCAACGGGGTGAGCTCCCGTTGCTCGGTCCCTGCTCCTGCCAACCTAGCAGTTCGAAAGCACGTCAAAGTGCAAGTAGATAAATAGGTACCACTCCGGCAGGAAGGTAAACGGCGCTTCCGTTTGCTGCTCTGGTTCGCCAGAAGCGGCTTAGTCATGCTGGCCACATGACCCGGAAGCTGTATGCCGGCTCCCTCGGCCAATAAAGCGAGATGAGCGCCGCAACCCCAATAACAACAATAGCAAATGAGCACCTGCTTCGTTATCAGTGCACAACAAACAGGATGCTCATTATTCCCATTTCACAGTAACAGAGGCTTTTGAATTCTGGTGCTGGAGGAGACTCTGGAGAGTCCCATGGACTGCAAGAAGATCAAAACTCTCCATTCTGAAGGAAATCAGCCCTGAGTGCTCACTGGAAAGACAGATCCTGAAGCTGAGGCTCCAGTACTTTGGCCACCTCATGAGTTGAGAAGACTCCCTGGAAAAGACCCTGATGTTGGGAAAGATGGAGGGCACAAGGAGAAGGGGACGACAGAGGACGAGATGGTGGGACAGTGTTCTCGAAGAGACCAGCATGAGCTTGACCAAACTGCGGGAGGCAGTGGAAGACAGGAGTGCCTGGCGTGCTCTGGCCCAGCGGGTCTTGGAGCCTCAGCTTCAGGATCTGTCCTTCCAGTGAGCACTCAGGGCTGATTTCCTTCAGAATGGATCAGTTTGATCCATGCAGTCCATGGGACTCTTGAGTCTCCTCCAGCACCATAATTCAACAAGCATCCATTCTTCGGCAATCAGCCTTCTTTATGGTCCAGCTCTCACTTCCATACATCACTACTGGGAAAACCATGGCTTGAACTATACAGACCTTTGTCAGCAAGGTGATGTCTCTGCTTTTTAAGATGCTGTCTAGGTTTGTCATTGCTTTTCTCCCAAGAAGCAGGCGTCTTTCATATATGTATTGCAACATTAATAATAGATATAATTAAGTGCAAAAAAGAAAAGGAAGTGGGAATTACCTAGGGAGGAAGCAGGAGGAAGCGTTTATGGACCAGCGGCAACTGGCGATGGCACTCTTGAGTGCTTGGCACAGAGCTAGAGAGGAGAAGGAAAAGCAGCTGCTTTCTGGAGCTTTTCCCTCTAAGGAGCGATGAGCCAAGCCTTTAGCAACCGCTGCAATGAGGTTTTGGGTGTGCGTAGCAGGGGGTGGGGCTGCAGATTGGGTTCTTGCATAAGTGCAAGTCTGAGGCGCAGAGACCCCTGCAAAAGGAAAATACCCAGATACGAGGCTGGAAGCGTTTGATGCGGAAGGAATGGCAGAGAGCCTCCTGCCAAACGACTACGGACAGAATTAGCTACTTTTTCTATTCTGGGACTATATAAATATATCTGCTCTGTTCTGTGATGCAGAGGTGGGTCTCATTCGCAGCCCTGGGGTGGAGGAGGCGGGGGCACGACACAATGCGGCCATGAGGCACAGGACACCAGCTCAATTGGGCAGGCTTCAGGGACACAGGCAAGCGGCGTGCCTTGCAAGCTGCAAAGCTTTTGCTTAGTTCGTTCCCTTGTTTCTGCAAGTTCTGAGCTGCCTCAAGTGCAACTGCTGTAGAAAGATGAGGTATACACAATGAAATCAAATAAAAAACGCAGGCCTTTAACCTGTATACACAATGAAATCAAATAAAAAACGCAGGCCTTTAACCTGTTGAAGTAAATTGTATCTGCTGATGAAATAATTTTTGGATGATTAACTACCTGTTGTTTGACCAATTAAATCAATTAAATTTTAACCACATTTTCTTTTTGGAAAAACCTTGATATTGGTGCCTCCTAAGAGACACAAAAAGAAGTGTGTTTCAGTCAAATATATAATGAGAAGATGCCATTCCGGTACAGAATCAAAAGCAACCGAAAAAAATTAGTTCATGTACCCTTAGCCCCATCAATTGCCACTTATGCCCATAGATCAATCAACTACATATTTGGTTGATTAATCTGATTAACCAAATGAAAGCTTCAAGCCTTATTTCTAAACTGATTTTCTTAAGGCACCTATATATTGTAACTTTGCCGTTATTTTTATCGATTATAATTTAGTAATGATTTATTGTAATTGTTGAGAGTGTTTTTTTTTGTATAATTATTATTCGCTGATATTTTGGGAGGTAATTTTATTGTGTATTATTATATTCTAACAGATAATTGAATACTACTTTATTTTATGTAATCTGTTTATTTGAAGTCACGCCCCAGCTGCAGCAAAACATGTCTCTCCCCTATCGGTCTCTACAGCCACAGCAGGTGCTGAAACTCTCCTACAATTTGAGTTCACCCCAAAAGGCTCCCTTCTCCATTGTCTCCCGAGACAGATGGATGCCGACTAAAAAATATTTTTTTATTGTGACTTATTTGCATTGGGTTGGACTGCTATAAGATGTGTGATCTCTGTTGCATACTTTGCAGCTTCCTCAGCTTGTAAACCGCCTTGCGCAGAGTGATCTAGAACAGCAGTATGCAAATTAAAAGTGATGAGGATTCGAAATTGCTCACAATATTCTAATTCAGAATTAGAATATAAAAAAGGGAGGTGGGAGGAGGTCAAGGAAACAAGCAAATGAAAGATATATCATGTGAAGGTTTGATGTGTTTTTTGCTTTTGTTTTTTGTTTTTTCTTAATTCCCCCCCCCCTTTTTATTTTTATTGTATTCTTTTTTTATTGCGATACATTGTTTTGCTTTTTGTTTAATTTGGTGTTTTTCTGTTTCATGTGTAACCTTTAAAACCTCAATAAATATTACGGTATTTAAAAAAACAAAAACAAAATTGCTCACAATAAGTCTTTAAGTGGAAGCGCTTTCTAATGTAGAACAAACTGTTAAGTATCTAGGAGACGAAGGTGCTGAGCCTCCCTGGCTTTTGCCTTTGGATAAAGTCCCACGACCGGCCTCGTCCACTGTGACAGCTTCTAGGGCAGCGTCATTTCCTTGGCCCAAACAATAAAGCAGCTGTTTGCTGCTTTTTCCTGCGATGGACTCACTTTGCTCAGGCTGCAGGAGCCCAGGAGAACCCTCGGGCAGATTGGGAAGGATGGAGAAAGCTCCCAGACACCTACTTGTCCAGGTGGCTAACAGCATGGTGCAGTGGTTAGAGTGTTGGGCTAAGACCTGGGATACCAAGTTTTGAATGCTCTCACTCAGTCCTGAAGCTCACTGCGTGGCTTGGAGCCTACCACTATCTCTCGGCCAAACCCACTTCCCAGGGTTAATGCTAAAACGAGGAGCGGGGAGCCATGCATATACTGCCTTGAGCTCCTTGGAGGAAAAGGTGAGGTCTAACTAGCTTGTCAAGTGAAACACAAAGAAGAATGGCAGACGAAATTAATGGACTATGCAGAATTGGACAAAATGAAAGGAAGGATTTGAAACCTGCGGGACCAGAGATTTACAGAAGATTGGAAGAAGTATACAGTCATACCTCGGGTTGAAGTAGCTTCAAGTTAAGTATTTTCGGGTTGCGCGTTACTTCCGAGTTTTGCCCCGCGCGCATGCGCAGGTGCTCAAAATGACATGCGCATGCGCGGAAGCAGCGAAACGTGACCCGCGCACACGCAGACACGTGTTACGTTTACTTCAGGATGCGAACAGGGTCCGGAACGGATCCCATTCGTATCCAGAGGTACCACTTTATGAATTATTTGAAGAGCAACTGTAATCAACAAATCACGCTAGTAGGACTACAAGAAGTTTTGTAAGGAGAAATATACGAAGTGTTACAAAGTAGAAAAAGATAGAGATATTGGTTATGGGTTTGAAATGTAATAGGGAAAAGAAGAAATGTATACTAAGAGATTAGACTGGGAAATTTTCAGATAGGGCAGATGGAAGTCAAAAAAACTGAATAAGATGTAAAAGTATGTTTAATTACAGTGGTGCCCCGCAAGACGAACGCCTCACAAGACGGAAAACCCGCTAGACGAAAGAGTTTTCCGTTTTGGAGGTGCTTCGCAAAACGAATTTCCCTATGGGCTTGCTTCGCAAGACGGAAATGTCTTGCGAGTTCCTGCAGGGTTTTTTTCCTTTCCCCCCCTTTTTCTAAGCCGCTAAGCCGCTTATCAGCTGATCCGCTAAGCCGATAAGCCGCTAAAAGCCGCTAAACCGCTAATAGCGCTAATCCGCTAAGCCGTCAATGGGCTTGCTTCGCAAGACGAAAAAACCGCTAGACGAAGAGAATCGCGGAACGGATTCTTTTCGTCTTGCGAGGCACCACTGTACTGTTGAAAATGGTATGTTAAAAAACATTATCTATCATCTATCTATCTATCATCATCTATCTATCATCACTGGTGCCTGCAATTCTGAGCAGAAGCACACGCAGGGCTCCAGAATCAGCAAATGTGATCTCTGCTCTCAAAAACGGACTGGAAGGCAGGTTTGCCTTTGAATGCAACCTGAATTCCATCTCCTTTCCAGGAGCAGGTGGAGGAACCAGGATGGACGGCTAAGCCGGGGTTGCCTTGCCCACCCTGGCCAACGCAGAGTTAAAAGTGCCTCTGCTCCCAGAGTTAAGGGTGCACAGCTGGGAAGGAGGGAGCCTGCGGTGGCGTTATGACAATGAGATGATCAATAGGCCCCCAAGGGCACCTGGGACAATGACCTCTAACAAGGCTCTCTCTGCGTTTATGCTGATGCCTGCTGACGCGTTCAAGTCTCCGGCACAGCCGTAAAGGTGCTGTGTCCTTCGGCTTCTGCCACTGTGCGAGGGCCTCGCTGTGCCAGGATGACACCCTCTCGTCTCCTTGTGCTGTTCCACAGACTCTACAATGGTGTTAGCTACAGAGCAGCAGCTAGAGAAACAGGGAGCAGAGAAGGGGAGAGAAGGGGCAAAGCTAATTTCAGGGGGAGGAGAACTGTGTCCTGCGTGATAGGTTTTGCAAGGAAAGAGAGGAAGGAAGGAAAGAAGGAAGGAAGGAAGGAAGGAAGGAAGGAAGGAAGGAAGGAAGGAAGGAAGGAAGGAAGATGCATAATCTCCTTCCGAGGGTCTCAGCAGATACATCACTTGCATGCTATTGCACCATGCTGCATTGCAATCATATACCACCTTTCCCCCTCTCTAAAGTGACATGGACGGTTTTCTACCCCTCCTCATTTAATCCTCACAACAACCCAATGAGGTAGGTTAGGGTGAGAAGCAGCGATTGGCCGAAGTTCACACCTAGTGAGCTTCATGGCTGGCAGAGCGGGGATTTGAATTCCAGTCTCCCAGGTCAGAGTCCGACACTCTGCTGGCACTCCTAATAATAATATTTTTTATTTATACCCCGCTCAATTTAAATTGGGACCCAATTTAAAATACAGGTTAAAATGCAATTTAAAATGCAGCCTCATTTTAAAAGTAGCCGTTAAATCCAGACCATAAGGGGAGGGAAACATAAGGGTCAGACCGAGTCCAAACCAAAGGCCAGGTGGAAAGATGTCAAGTCCCGCAGGGCCCTGGTGTCTTGTGGCAGAGCGTTCCACCAAGTCGGGGCCAGTACTGAAAAGGCCCTGGCCCTAGTTGAGACCAATCTAACCTCCTTGAGGCTCGGGACCTCCAAAGTGTTGTCATTTGTGGACCTTCAGGTCCTTCGCGGGGCATACCAGAAAAGGCGGTCCCGTAGGTACGTGGGTCCTAGGCCGCATATGAGATGAGCTGAACAGCCAGGAAATTGGGGGGGGGGATTGGGGGGGGCTGCTTCTTCAAGAACGGAAGGCATCCTGTAATAGGTAAGAGGCTTGTAACCAGGAGAGAGGATGGCAGTTCTCAGGCCGCTGGGCCTTCTTACCTCAAAGTCTGCTTGGGCGCTGAGCATGCCCGCTGGAAGGAGGTGTCTGTGGCACTGGGCTGCCTGGCCAGGTGTTTTCTCTGTGGGTGCTGCAATTTGCACTGGGATCCCTTGGGGCAGACTCCATGCTTGGAGAAGTCCGGACACACCAGGGTGTGCTTCTTCTTGCACTGAAAAGCAAAGCAAAGAGCTGGTGTCAACTGTGCAGGCTGGCAAAGGAGCGAGAGGCTCTGGCATCTGAAGACATGCTCAGCTATCTGGCTGGCTGGGTAAACAAGCCGTCGACAGAGCACCTTTTTCATTAAATCTACTATACACTCTTGTTGGCAAGAGACATCACCTTGCCAACAAAGGTCCGTATAGTTAAAGCCATGGTTTTTCCCGTAGTGATGTGTGGAAGTGAGAGCTGGACCATCAAGAAGGCTGATCGCCAAAGAATGGATGCTTTTGAATTATGGTGCTGGAGGAGACTCTTGAGAGTCCCATGGACTGCAAGAAGATCAAACCTGTCCATTCTGAAGGAAATCAGACCTGAGTGCTCACTGGAAGGACAGATCCTGAAGCTGAGGCTCCAAGACTTTGGCCACCTCAGGAGAAGAGAAGACTCCCTGGAAAAGACCCTGATGTTGGGAAAGATGGAGGGCACAAGGAGAAGGGGACGACAGAGGACGAGATGGTTGGACAGTGTTCTCGAAGCTACCAGCATGAGTTTGACCAAACTGCAGGAGGCAGTGGAAGACAGGAGTGCCTGGCGTGCTCTGGTCCAGGGGGCCATGAAGAGTCGGACATGACTAAACGACTAAACAACAGGAAATGAAGTCGCAAACATGTGCAATGTGTGTGGCGGACACACAATTGAGGCTGCTTTAGTGTAAAATATCATGAGGCACTCAATTGCACACGTCAGAACAACCCACAAGGCAAGAACAGCTTCAGAAAACACGGTACGTCACAAAAATCTCTCTACTTACAGAAACAGGAAAATTAAAGGACGGGAGACAAAGGGAGGAGCATTTTGAAAGTTCATGGTTCCCCTTCACTAGTTATATTAAGCAAATATTTAATTTTATTTCTGTCAGTGTGTATTCACTACCAAAACAGCAAGGAAAGTTGTGATATAATGTTGATATTTCATAAATAGCTGCAAAAGGTAAAGGTAAAGGACCCCTAGATCGTGAAGTGCAGTCAAATTCGACTATGGGATGAGGCGCTCATCTTGCTTTCAGGCCGAGGGAGCCGGCGTTTGTCCACAGACAGCTTTCCGGGTCATGTGGCCAGCTTGACTAAACTGCTTCTGGTGCAACGGAACACAGTAACGGAAACGAGTGCACGAAAACGCCGTTTACCTTCCTACCATGACAGTACCTATTTATCTACTTGCACTGGTGTGCTTTCAAACTGCTAGGTTGGCAGGAGCTGGGACAGAGCAGCAGGAGGCCACTCCATCACAGGGATTCGAACCACTCACCTTCCGATCAGCAAGTCCAAGAGGCTCAGTGGTTTAGACCACAGCGCCACCACATCCCTATGCTCCACACTTTCCCTATGCTCTGCTTGTATAAACGCTTTCTTCTATCTGTCCTGAATCTTCCCACCTTTGGCGTCACTGGATGTGCAATGCTGAGTTGAAATGCCCAAGCACATATACAGACCTGAGCATGAGAGTGTGCATGAATTCAGGCGTGGAGTGGGCGCACCACCTGCCTTCGCGAAGTCACCTTAACTGGACAGCCGCCCGGCTAAGCGTTGGTCTAAACTGTATATGCAATCCATGACGGCGCTGCCGCCTTCTTTTTTCTTCTTTTTCAGGCTTGTATTTCATTCCGTGACCTGAGCTGACCGAACTGCTCCCACCCAAAATAGCTGCAGCCAGAACCTCTCTGAGCAGCTTCCCTCAACTGCTTTGCTCTGAGAAGGCTTGTCAATTGGGTGCCAACGGCCCCCTGGTCGTCATCAGGCAAAGACAAACGCCTTGACATTTCATTGCGACTGCGGGGACATCTGCCGTCTGCTCTGGTCTCTGAAGTGGAAGAAGTCTGGATTAGGGACCTAAGTCTGGTCTACTGGAGTAAGAAAGGCAAAGAGCCCAGTGGCAGAAACACTTCAACAAGTCTAACACGCCGGTTGCGGTGCAAGGATCTTTTGTGGTCAAGATGAAAGATGCACAGAGTGTGAGATTCACAGACGCTGTCGTAAGGGCCAAGCTTGTCTGCTGTGGCGCTTTTGTTCAGAGGCCAGTGGTTATTTACAGGGCCCCGCCGATTATTTATAGGGCAACCAATTGGTGCGGCGTTTTATAAAGAGAAGAAGTCAGGTCCCTGCCTCAAGGAGCTTACAGTCTAGCATTGGACCTTGCCATCAACTCTTACCCAAACCCGCTGAATTCTGGGATTCAAGTCAGCTAGGCATACTCCGTTGACTCTAGCTTAATCCTGACCTCTTTACCTTCCAATCTGAATTATAAAAGCCTGCTGGCAAGATCTTTTTAGGGCTTTTAATTGGCAAGAGGGTTCCTGAGATCGGTGGGAGCAGTTTCCTTCAACGTTTGTATGCTGAGCGCCATTCTGAATAAAGATGATAGACTTCAGTGTGACATTGTCCGTTTTGGGGCAAAGGTTTGGCTGCCTCTTGAGACACCGTTGCCAAACTTGGCATTGAGGTTCCCATGGTGGGGGTGCCAGGCTCTGGTGTTTGGATGCCAGGCCCCATTCGGAATCAAAAGATGGACAGCAAAGCATGACTTGGGCGTGACTCCACCCAGTTTTTGGCATGATAGATTGGAAGTCACAATGTACACCATCAATTGAAGGAATACAGTATTTTGGGTTCTATGCCACACTGCCTCAAATGCATCCCTTAAAATAGGTGCACTGGATATTGTAGTCCATATTAATTACTACAACAAATGCAGTTTCATTGGGTGGTTAAAAGGATTAAAATGAATTGCAAAGTCATAGTGTCTGTGGCATGGCACATAAACTTCCCCCAAAGAATACTGGCAACTTAGAGAACTACCGTATTTTCGCTCTATAAGACACACTTTTTTCCTCCTAAAAAGTAAGGGGAAATGTCTGTGCGTCTTATGGAGCGAATGTGTGGTCGATCGCTGGGTCCCTTTCCGGTCCCTTGCCCAGGCCTCCATTGTTGAATGTTCTGCAGACGGAGGCTGTTGGGTTCCCCAGCGACATGTGACTGGTTGATTAGATAATCTGGAAACTGTAGAAACGGCTCCCTTTCCTTTCCTAAAGAAGCTGCAGAACTGTGAGTTGAACCCCATAAAAACAGAATTTTTTCCCTTTGCAAAGTAAGCTCAACAACCTTGAGCTGATCCTCCAAAAAGGGGGCTTTCCCCCTTTGCAAAAGAAGCTGCACAACTGTGAGCTGATCCTCAAAAGAATGGGGTTTTCCCCCTTTCCTCCTCTAAAAACTAGGTGCGTCTTATGGAGCGAAAAATACGGTACAGTTTCCCAGCACCATCAACAAACACTGGTTTCTGTGATTCTTTGGGGGAACTAATGCGCTTTAAACGGGCAGTTTCTGTACAAGCAGCCCTCGTATGAAAAAGTGCTCTTTCCATTGATAGAAGTCCTACAGCTGTGGGCCATGCAACCTCTGCCCTTTTCAGTCACCCCCTCAGACACTGAAGTGTTAAGCCAAGCCCAAGCTCTGACCTTTACTGGATGGTTCAATTTAGCCAATATGCTTCAACAGGGACAGACAGAGAGAGAAGCTTTGGGTGCTCTCAGCCGGCTGCTATTTTGGAGTGAGATTCAGACGCACACTGGCGAATTCAGGTAACACAATTACAGCTGGTCTTGTGCAACAAACCCCCCCCCCCAAAAAAGATCAGACTTTTTGCTATAAGAAAAGAGACAGAAAAATGCATGGGAGGGATAACACTTTCTTTGATGCAATGTCGTCTAACCTCCCTGCAAATAAAATCAGAATAAATGCTGATTAAATAGAAGTTATTGGGTTCAATCGTCAGCAGGTAGGATTGGGAGACTCCTGTCCGACATCCGGAGAGAGTTGTTGCAAGTCATAGAATCATAGAGTTGGAAGAGACCACAAGGGCCATCGAGTCCAACCCCCTGCCAAGCAGGAAACACCATCAGAGCACTCCTGACATATGGTTGTCAAGCCTCTGCTTAAAGACCTCCAAAGGAGGAGACTCCACCACACTCCTTGGCAGCAAATTCCACTGTCAAACAGCTCTTACTGTCAGGAAGTTCTTCCTAATGTTTAGGTGGAATCTTCTTTCTTGTAGTTTGGAACCATTGCTCCGTGTCCGCTTCTCTGGAACAGCAGAAAACAACCTTTCTCCCTCCTCTATGTGACATCCTTTTATATATTTGAACATGGCTATCATATCACCCCTTAACCTCCTCTTCTCCAAGCTAAACATGCCCAGCTCCCTTAGCCGTTCCTCATAAGGCATCGTTTCCAGGCCTTTGACCATTTTGGTTGCCCTCCTCTGGACACGTTCCAGTTTGTAAGTGTCCTTCTTGAACTGTGGTGCCCAGAACTAGACACAGTACTCCAGGTGAGTCAGAGGAGACAGTACTGAGACGGACAGAACAATGGTCGGATTCTGCGTAAGCCCAATCTCCCTTCAAACAAATCAGGGTGAAAATTCAATAAACAGGCTGACTGAAAGCGTCCTTTGGGAACGGGGACAGAGAAGAGCTTTGAGTCTGAGCAACCTTGAGGCACCTACAGAGGCCACTCAAAATCCAGAACGCAGGGTGAAGTTGGATGCGAGAGAGAAGAGACTGAAACAGAAGATGGGGAGAGGTTCCCAAGAAACTAACATAAGAAAGGGCATCTGAAGAGGTTTTGATGAAAGAGGCCACCATCTAAGGCCAGCTGATGGGCACCATGAAGCCAAAATGATCAAGGCATCTGGAAACCAAGCCTTATGAGGAACGTTTGAAGGAGTCAGGTAACCTGGAGACTCCCTTGCTGAGGGGCTGAGGGTCCCATTCCTGCCTCTCTCTACCTGGTCCAGGGCAGGGCCTGACTGGCCTCATAAGGGTTGCAGCTGCTGAACAAGGAGGACTGGAGTATTTTGGGGGAAGTTTCGTTGGGAGTTTTTGCTAGGAGCTTTTGCTGTTGTTCAGAAGACATATGAAGGCAGCCCTGTTTAGGGAAGCTTTTAATGTTTTATAGACTATTGTATTTTAATATTCTGTTGAAAGCCGCCCAGAGTGGTTGGGGAAACCCAGCCAGATGGGCAGGGTATAAATAATAAAATTAAACATATTATTAAGTGATATATTATTATTATTATTGTTACTGATATTAACTGCTATTACTGATGCGAACTTTTTGTATCTTTATTTTTATGTGGAAATTGTTTAGTTTGGTTATTTAGTTTTCAATGTGTTTTAGTTATTTTTATGACTACTTTGCTATGTTTGTAATTATGTGAATCTTTTCCTATTGTAAGCTGCCTTGAGCATTGTTTTAACTGTGGAAAGGTGGAATACAAATAAAATGATGATGATGATAAGAGATATGGTAAAGGACCCCTGACCATTAGGTCCAGTGGTTTCCAACTCTGGGGTTGCGGCGCTCATCTTGCTTTACTGGCCAAGGGAGCCGGCGTACAGCCTCCGGGTCATGTGGCCAGCATGACTGAGCCGCTTCTGGAGAACCAGAGCAGCACACGGAAGCGCTGTTTACCTTCCCGATGGAGCGGTACCTATTTATCTACCTGCACTTTGACATGCTTTCGAACTGCTAGCTTGGCAGGAGCAGAGACCCAGCAAAGGGAGCTCACCCTGTTGCGGGGATTTGAACCACCGACCTTCTGATTGGCAAGTCCTAGGCTCTGTGGTTTAACCCACAGCGCCACCCGCGTCCCTAAGAGATATGGTAGCCATCCTCAAATATCTGAATACACGGAGGATGGAGCAAGTTTGTTTTCTGCTGCTCCGGAGAGCAGGACTCGAACCAATGTCTTCAAATGGCAAGAAAATATAAAATAGGAAGGACTTTCCAATGGCAAGAGCTATTCAGCAGGAGAATGGATGACCTTGGGAGGTGGCGGGCTCTCCTTCATTGTGTGAGATTTTGACCACCTTCGGCCCATCTGAAGCTGATCCAGGCTCGTCTTATCTTGAGCCCAAGCAGAGCGTCGTCACACAGCAGAAGGATAAGCAGTATGTGCTACATTCTTAACTTTATTTACACTTCTATGCTGAGAGAATCCAAACATGCATCTTGCCTCTGTGAGAGCAGAGAAACAACTCCTCTCGGAAACAAAGAACACCGAGAGAAACAGTGAAAAACAGGAAACCAGTGAACGGCACATCCAGTCTCCCATTCCCGTGGGAATCCAACAGTAACTCTGACTGTGGAATGCAAAACAATGCCTTGTGACTGCAGTCAACACATTGGAGGTTCTGAAACTAAAGCTGGGTGGCCACCTGTCACAGCTTCTGCAGCTGAGATTCCTGCATTGCAGGGGTTGGACTGGATGACCTGCAGGGGTCCCGCCTGACTACAATTCTATGATTCCATGAAAGTCACACACACAGCCATGGAAGCCCCATCCATTTCCCTTCCTCTTCCATAGCCATCTCTTTCTCTCTCTCTCTTTCTCTGCACAGAGCTACCTTCTGACATTGCGCCCACCCTAACTCTCCCTATCATCTGCAGCAGGTGAGGCTGTGCAACGGCTGGATGTGCCTGGGAGTTCTAGCGCAGAGCATCTGGAGGTCACTGGGTTGAGGAAAGATGCTGCAAGCAGTATTGTGGTTAAGAACATAGAAAGAACTTGTCAACGGCCCATCGAGTCCAGCATCCTGTTCTCACAGTGGCCAACCAAATGCCTGCAAGGAGAAACCCGCAAGCAGGAGGTTAAGGGGTGATATGATAGCCATGTTCAAATATATAAAAGGATGTCACATAGAGGAGGGAGAAAGGTTGTTTTCTGCTGCTCCAGAGAAGCGGACACGGAGCAATGGTTCCAAACTACAAGAAAGAAGATTCCACCTAAACATTAGGAAGAACTTCCTGACAGTAAGAGCTGTTCGACAGTGGAATTTGCTGCCCAGGAGTGTGGTGGAGTCTCCTTCTTTGGAGGTCTTTAAGCAGAGGCTTGACAACCATATGTCAGGAGTGCTCTGATGGTGTTTCCTGCTTGGCAGGGGGTTGGACTCGATGGCCCTTGTGGTCTCTTCCAACTCTATGATTCTATGATTCGAGCACAAAAAGCATTCTCCCCTCCTGTGTTCTTCCATCAGCTGCTGCTCAGAACCATTGCTGCCTCCAGCTTTTCAAGCAGAATACAGCCATCACAGCTACTTTTGTTTTCTGTTTGTTTGCAACCAGTACGTTTCCAAGCACAATTCAAAGTGTTGGTGCTGACCTTTAAAGCCCTAAATGGCCTCAGTCCAGTATATCAGAAGGAGCGTCTCCACCCCTATCATTCTGCCAGGACACTGAGGTCCAGCTCGGAGGGCCTTCTGACGGTTCCCTCACTGCGAGAAGCCAAGTTACAGGGAACCAGGCAGAGGGCCTTCTCGGTGGTGGCGCCTGCCCTGTGGAACGCCCTCCCAGCAGATGTCAAGGCAATAAACAACTATTTTACTTTTAAAAGACATCTGATGGCAGCCCTGTTTAGGGAAGCTTTTAATGTCTGACGCTGTATTGTTTTTAATATTCAGTTGGAAGCCGCCCAGAGTGGGTGGGAAACCCAGCCAGATGGGCGGGGTATTTTATTTTTTATTATTATTATTATTATTATTATTATTATTATTATTATTATTATTATTATTATTGCATTGTGCACACATATAGAGATTTCAAATGCATTTCAAGGATCTAAATAATTCTATTGCAGCGAGATGCTTTTATAAACGCAACACTCCCCACCCAAGAAGTGAGGGCTTTTCTCCCCAAGTGCTACACAGAGTACGTCCAAGTGAGTACGTCAGGCCAGAGCTAAAAATACTCCCATCCCCAAAGGACAGGGCCAAATCCTGCTGGGGCATCTCAATGGTGCTCATCCTCTTTTCCGGTCCCATTCTCTTCAAATCACAGAAAGTGCCTTTGTCCCATTTGAGATATCTTTCTGCCTCCTCTAACACCTCAGATCTTCTCTTCCAAACACACAGACCCAGTCAAATCCTAGCACTCTCTGGCCCCCACCCCCTAAAAGATACTCCCCAGCCAATAATTGCATTAGTCTCTGTTTACCAGCTTCTTTTCAAGTCTCTACATCTATAAAGAAAACAAACCGTGTGTGTGTGTGTGTGTGTGTGTGTGTGTGTGTAATTAATTCCAAGGCTGTGTCCTATTCTCAAGTTTCTAATGACTTTTCCACACTGCTCTGAGCTTGGCTGAGCCTCCGCCTATGACGACATCTTTTTTGGCCTCCCTCCCCCCCAGAGCAACAGCCTCCTATTTCTGGGGAGAGGATGTCCATTAGGATGGACCTGGGTCACGGGAAAGGCAAAGGGGATTGCAGCACAGCTCAGCATCCTCCGAGGCAAGGGGCGCTTCTTTGGCGTGGGAGCTGAGGGTCGCTGGTGCCCCGGAGAGGGGGCGCGCACAAAGATCTGCCCCTCCGCGCCCGGTTTTCTGTCCAGTTGCACGGGGGAAAGAGCTATGCGCTTATGTTCCGTCCCGGCTGGCTCCGTTAACACCCAACAAAACACGAGGATTCGGTTACTCCTGCACATGTCATCCGAGGTGAAGAGGAGGGCTTAGCGTTGTAAGGGAGCGACCTCATTCCTTGGGTCACCCGATCCGGCCCACCTGTTGGTGCTGCTAATTTTACCGCCCCCAGCAGGACCGCGGCCAGCTAGCAGGTTGCACCATAAAAAGAAAAAAAATAGGGAATCGGGGAGGGTAGAGAGGAGAAGAAGATCCATCAGGAAGTGCAGGGCAGGGGGCAGAAAGAAGGGTTGAGATGTAGAGAGTTGAGCCGTCAGGACGGTGGTGGGTGAGAAGGACGGAAGATGAGCCCAGATGCTGGGAAAGGCCAAAGGACCTCATCCTGACCAGCATTCTGTCCTCATGGTGATGATCATAGAATTGCAGAGTTGGAAGGAAACACAAAGGTGATGCTGGCAATTTTTGTGTATATCCTGCCTTCATCCCAGGCTGGGGCTCAAGGTGGCTTACGCACATCAAAACAGCATAGATAATAGGCCAGAAATATTTTTATTAAGCATTTTGCCAAAAGAAATAGGGAAATCGAAAAGAACATTGTTCATGTACGGAATAACGGCGGCCAGAATTTTAGTAGCAAGAAATTGGAAAAACACAACAGTACCCAACACAGAAGACTGGCAAATCCTAACGGTAGAATATCTGCAGCTAGCGAAAGCAAAAGGAAGAGTAAGAGGTCAACCAAAACAAAAAGTCTATAAGGATTGGGGACTCTTTAAAGAATATTTATAAAATTATGGAATAAAAGGAAACATCTTGGCAGAATTAGACTGATTGTATAAATTTAAGTTCGTAGGGAGGTAAAAAGAAACTATATAAGAAATATGTAACTGTGCGGTATAAAGTAATGGATAGATAAAGTACAGTGAGATTAATTGGAAGTCAGTTTTAAATTTCTTCTCTATAAGTTTTACAATTTTGTTCAGTATCAGGAGTATATATGATGATAATTATATTAATCTTCTTGTATCTTATAGTGTGGTGGTTTGTTTGATTTTTCTGTTATTTGTGTGTTTGATTGTATGTTTGTTTACTTGTATGTACGTCTGTTTTCTCATAAATGTATTTATTTTAAATTAATAAAGATATATTTTAAAAAACCAGCATAGATAAAACGCAAAAGACAATTGTTAAAAAGTAATTATGCTTTACTAGAATTAAAATAATATAAACAAGCAAATCTATTAGAATGCAGGCAGCGAAAACAGAACAGCACTATTTAAATCTATTAAACAAACATGTCAGTTCCCAAAGGCCTGTTGGAACAAAAAAGAACTTCACCTGCCATCGGAAGGACAACAAGGAAGGAGCCAGGCTGGCTTCTCTAGGGAGGGAGTTCCAACGTTTCCTGGGGGCAGCCACCAAGAAGGCCCTATGGGAGGCCTACAATGCCGATGGTGTCATGATCTGGGAAGTGACTGCAGATTGCACAAGATCTTAAGAGGACTGATCTCTAGAGATCCTCCGAGGGCTGTTTCCTGCCCTACATGGATGTATAGCAATTCCAGGTGCATTGCAAAGGTTGCTAACTTCAGAAATGGCCAGGAGCTTCGTTTAGTGGGGTTTGTAGCAAAAGCAGAAAATGTCACCATGTTTATATGATCCGAAGCAAAACCAGAAGCTGTCTTTGGCGGCAATGCCCTTGGGTTTCACTATCCTGGTCTTAGGCCTATCAAGAAATATCTAAAATAATTAAATCCCCTGTTTAGGCTTCCCCACAACAGTGATTCCTGAATATGTGGATGGTCAGCATGAAAGACTTTCTATGGAAGCCGCCCAGAGTGGCTGGGGAGGCCCAGCCAGATGGGCGGGGTATAAATAATAAATTATTATTATTATTATTATTATTATTATTATTATTATTATTATTATTATTATTATTTCATTGTAAAGAGCTCTGGCTTCCAGAGCACTTTTGTGTTACCTGCTGGGATTTTATTTCCTATGCTTTGGCCTGGAAATGGAACAACTGACTGGTTCAAAATTGGAAAAGGAGTATGACAAGACTGTATATTGTCTCCCTCATTATTTAGCTTATTTGCAGAATTCATCATGCAAAAGGCTGGGCTGGATGACTCCCAAGCCGGAATAAAGATTGCCATATCAACAACCTCAGATATGCAGATGACACAACCTTGATGGCAGAAAGTGAGGAGGAATTAAAGAACCTTTTAATGAGGGTGAAAGAGGAGAGCGCAAAATATGGTCTGAAGCTCAACATCAAAAAAACGAAGATCATGGCCACTGGTCCCATCACCTCCTGGCAAATAGAAGGGGAAGAAATAGAGGCAGTGAGAGATTTTACTTTCTTGGGCTCCATGATCACTGCAGATGGTGACAGCAGCCATGAAATTAAAAGACGCCTGCTTCTTGAGAGAAAAGCAATGACAAACCTAGACATCATCTTAAAAAGCAGAGAATCACCTTGCCAACAAAGGTCTGTATAGTTAAAGCTATGGTTTTCCCAGTAGTGATGTATGGAAGTGAGAGCTGGACCATAAAGAAGGCTGATCGCCGAAGAATTGGTGCTTTTGAATTCTGGTGCTGGAAGAGACTCTTGAGAGTCCCATGGACTGCAAGAAGATCAAACCTCTCCATTCTGAAGGAAATCAGCCCTGAGTGCTCACTGGAAGGACAGATCCTGAAGCTGAGGCTCCAAGACTTTGGCCACCTCATGAGAAGAGAAGACTCTCTGGAAAAGACCCTGATGTTGGGAAAGATGGAGGGCACAAGGAGAAGGGGACGGCAGAGGACGAGATGGTGGGACAGTGTTCTCGAAGCTACCAGCATGAGTTTGACGAAACTGCGGGAGGCAGTGGAAGACAAGAGTGCCTGGCATGCTCTGGTCCAGGGGGTCACGAAGAGTCAGACAAGACTAAATGACTAAACAACAACAACAACAACAAATGCTTTGGACATAGATGCTCAACGCCAGCTTGGGAAATATGGATGTCTTGATTTATATTGGTACGTCACCATTTATTTCTCTTACCATTTGTTGTTTGTTTGCTTTGTATACGTTATAGTGTTAAGACCCAGTGACTGCACTTTGGGGTTATTAGTCATGGTTAAAAAAAATGTCCCTTCCCCCCTTTTCAATCACCCTGTGGCCTTGACCCCCCCCCACTTTTCCATATCTACTGATGGATACTCATGCCATGCACCGAAATGTCCAGTTTTGCCAAAAGCCGTTTCAAACTCAAAGCTCAATCTCTGCTGCAAACAGCTCCAGGTCTGAGAGAAGTTTCTGCCAGGTGACCTCTGCAGAAGAGCCTCTGAGTCGCAGAATTAGCTCTCTGGATGGAGGTCAGGGTGTTTGAGTGCCACTCTTTTCCGGGAAGTCCCTAATGCCGGGCGCCTTTTGGGAAGCCATCGACAGGGCTGGAGGGAAGGCTTTCCCAAGGCAGTTTGGAACTGACAGCTAGTAAACAGCCTCTCTGATGGCTTTCCCCCCACTTCTTCCACAGATGGAAGAAGCTTTCGGAATTCCTGCTTCCTGCCATTAAAACCTGGAAGGCAACACAGCCTAAGCATCTTTGACTCAGAGGAAGGAGAATGGGCAAATTTATCTGGTCCACGGAGCAATGGCACGGAAGGGTCCTTCCAAACTCCATTTACAAAGCAACGGTGGTGTATGTGTCAAACTAGTTTTCCTGCTTTTCGCTTATATTCTAATATTGGAGAGCAATGCTGACGGTCAGCGGCGGAGCCTAAAATAGCAGTTACAAGCAGGGTTGACTACTCGGTTTGTCTGGAGCAAGACAAAACATGAGTTCGGATTCAGACGTGGTTTAGCCTCAGGAAGCAGCAGCAGAGAGAGGATGTTGCAGCTGCCATCTCCAGTCCAGGAAGCCACACATTTCCTAGATCCTAGTTCAGGCAAAGTCTGAACGCACAGAAAAGCTCAAGATACACGTTGATATACGCACACGTAGTTGTTATCCCTGAGAAACGTAGAAAATAACAGGATATATTTATCCGAAAGTCTTCAAACTCACACAACCCTTTAAAAATTAGCTGATGAAGGTGAATACATCAAAACAGGGCCCTGTCCTGGCTTCTGATCCACAAATGACTTCTGACTTCTGCTCTATGATTGAAACTGAGTCTCCGTCTGCAAGCTGATAAATTATAAGGATCAACATTATTGTCGAGAGAAAAAGAGAAAATCTTTATAACGAATTATTGTGTTATACATATCTTTATGTGTTTGAGTTTGTAATCTCTGTTAGAGTTTGTAATCTCTACTTGAGTTTGTAATTATTGACAGAATACACACTTTTGAATGGATTAGTTTTTGTTACTATTGACTATTGACTTGTGAGGAGGGACCACTCCCACTGCTGAAACTTAGGTTGGCCTGAGTTCTTGGTGTGCTTTTTTTCTTGGTATATTTAATAACAAGAACTCCAAATTATGTAACGTTCAAGTCATGGTTTGGCCTGGTGCTATGTGCCCAGTGGCCTAGTGACTGAAGGCGACTTCACAGAGGGTGATTTCATGCATGTTTTAAAAACGCAGTTTTACATATACATCAAATGGAGCTTTTAAATGCTGCCTCCAGCCGAGCCTTTTATGCTGTTTGCTCCTTGCAGCAGAGGCTGCATCTGGCGGCCTTGCCCTCCCGATTCTGCTGATGCCTCCACATATTTATAGGGCACGGCGTCCTCGTTCTATTCTTTAACGGAGGAAGAGACCCGAGAGCCGCCTGCCCAAGCGTCAACTTACAGCTATCGATCTGCAGCGGCTTTTCCTGCAGCGTATTTGCTTTGCAACCCTGACGGTGAAACTCCTGGGGGGAAACGATGCTTGACGGCGACCGAATCTCAGGCCCCGACAAGGCCTAAAAGAGGAGCCGCCGTGGCCTCTGAGAGAAATCCACAAAAGCGGGGCTGCCCCATATCGTAAATAATTCCACAAGGCCGGTGGCAGGATCCCCCTTGATCATGTGACCCCAGCCGCAAAATTCCGTGGTGTAATAAACAAAATCTGCCCTTATTCCCTTATGGGGGACACAAGAGCCCTTATAGAGTCCATTGTAGGTTCTCCATCGGTAGGAGAAAATAACAGAGGCCAACCAGAGAACATTGAGAAGCAAAGCAGCTAGTAAGCCTGATCTTTATGAACTGTTGCAACAGGGTGCTCCCCTCACACACAGAAAAGGAGGAGGACCCCAAACAATGGTGTGCCCACCCTTATATAGACATTTTAAATTCCCTACCCTGGAGTTCCAGATCACACCCAGAAACATCATACATACATCACAGAAGGTGTGTAACCCAAGACCACCCCTCACAAACATCATACCTACATCACAGAAAAGGCGGTCTACAACACAAATCTGAGTGCGTTGTTTATCTCCTGTCTGGCAAGTTACCTGATTGCATTATCTGGGTTTTGGCCACTCTTGTTATTATAACTACTTAATTACTGAATCATACATACATCACAGAAGGGGTGTAGCCCAAGACCACCCCCCCAGATACATCACACCTACATCACAGAAAAGGCAGTCTACAACACAAATTTGAATGTTGTTGTTTTTCCTGTCTGCCAGGTTATCTGATAATGCCTTATCTGATTGCCTTTCCTGATAGTCTGACCATTCCTTTGAAATGGTGATTACCCACTTCCTGAGACAATGGGAAGGTTCCCTCACCCCCTCCCTCCTTGAGGAGAAAACATTTGGTCAGTTTGGGAGTCAAAATGGTTTCAGGACAGTCTTCCTGTGCTGCTCCAGACATGTGGTCCACATATCTATGTACGTGCTTGGTTGGTACACTGATGAACAATATATATATATATATGACCTTTTTTTTTATTTCAGTGGAATCACAGAATCATGGAAATGTAGAGTTGGAAGGGACCCCCAAAGGCCATCTAGTCCAACCCCCTGCAATGCAGGAATAACAGCTGAAGAATCCCTGGCAGATGGATGCCCAACCTCTGTTCGAAAATCCTCAGTGAAGAAATCTGCAGTGGTCCCCCGCTTGTGGAATGCTCTCCCCAGGGAGGCTCGCCTGCCGCTTTCCTGATGTATCTTTAGGCGCTAGGCAAAAACGTTCCTCTGCAAACCAAGCAGTTGCCCGATTAAACAATCTATGGCCTTGTGATTGTGGGAGGGTAAATAAAGAAAACAATGCCCGGCCTGAAGAATTTGGAGCAAATGATTCAGCAGAGGAAACACAGCCCAGAATAACTAAGGAGATAGTACAAGAATACTTGGCTAGTTTAGATGTATTCAAGTCTCCAGGGCCAGATGAACTGCATCCAAGAGTATTAAAAGAACTGGCAGATGTGATCTCAGAACCACTGGCACTCATCTTTGAGAATTCCTGGAGAACAGGCGAAGTCCCGGCAGACTGGAGGAGGGCAAATGTTGTCCCTATTTTCAAAAAGGGGAAAAGAGAGGAGCCAAATAATTACCGCCCAGTCAGTCTGACATCAATACCAGGGAAGATTCTGGAGCAGATCATTAAGCAAACAGTCTGTGAGCACCTAGAAAGGAATGCTGTGATCACCAATAGTCAGCATGGATTTCTGAAAAATAAGTCGTGTCAGACTAACCTGATTTCGTTTTTTGACAGAATTACAAGCCTGTTAGATGAAGGGAACGCAGTGGATGTAGCCTACCTTGATTTCAGCAAGGCATTTGACAAGGTGCCCCATGATATTCTTGTAAAGAAGCTGGTAAAATGCGGACTTGACTATGCTACCACTCAGTGGATTTGTAACTGGTTGACTGACCGAACCCAAAGGGTGCTCATCAATGGTTCCTCTTCATCCTGGAGAAGAGTGACTAGTGGGGTGCCACAGGGTTCTTTCTTGGGTCCGGTCTTATTCAACATCTTTATCAACGACTTGGATGATGGACTCAAGGGCATCCTGATCAAATTTGTGGATGACACCAAACTGGGAAGGGTGGCTAACACCCCAGAGGACAGGATCACACTTCAAAACGACCTTGACAGATTAGAGAACTGGGCCAAAACAAACAAGATGAATTTTAACAGGGAGAAATGTAAAGTATTGCACTTGGGCAAAAAAAAATGAGAGGCACAAATACAAGATGGGTGACACCTGGCTTGAGAGCAGTACATGTGAAAAGGATCTAGGAGTCTTGGTTGACCACAAACTTGACATGAGCCAACAGTGTGACGCGGCAGCTAAAAAAGCCAATGCAATTCTGGGCTGCATCAATAGGAGTATTGCATCTAGATCAAGGGAAGTAATAGTGCCACTGTATTCTGCTCTGGTCAGACCTCACCTGGAGTACTGTGTCCAGTTCTGGGCACCACAGTTCAAGAAGGACACTGACAAACTGGAACGTGTCCAGAGGAGGGCAACCAAAATGGTCAAAGGCCTGGAAACGATGCCTTATGAAGAACGGCTAAGGGAGCTGGGCATGTTTAGCCTGGAGAAGAGGAGGTTAAGGGGTGATATGATAGCCATGTTCAAATATATAAAAGGATGTCACATAGAAGAGGGAGAAAGGTTGTTTTCTGCTGCTCCAGAGAAGTGGACACGGAGCAATGGTTCCAAACTACAAGAAAAAAGATTCCACCTAAACATTAGGAAGAACTTCCTGACAGTAAGAGCTGTTTGACAGTGGAATTTGCTGCCAAGGAGTGTGGTGGAGTCTCCTTCTTTGGAGGTCTTTAAGCAGAGGCTTGACAACCATATGTCAGGAGTGCTCTGATGGTGTTTCCTGCTTGGCAGGGGGTTGGACTCGATGGCCCTTGTGGTCTCTTCCAACTCTATGATTCTATGATTCTATGATTTGAGGTTTTCCATTTTGCTATAATAATAATAATAATAATAATAATAATAATAATAATAATAATATATTTATTTATTTATTTATTTCCTGCCCATCTGGCTGAGTTTCCCCAGCCACTCTGGGCGGCTTCCAATCAAGTGTTAAAAACAATACAGCATTAAACATTAAAAGCTTCCCTAAACAAGGCTGCTTTCAGATGTCTTTTAAAAAGAAGATAGCTGCTCGTTTCCTTGACATCTGAAGGGAGGGCGTTCCACAGGGCGGGCGCCACTACCGAGAAGGCCCGCTGTCTGGTTCCCTGTGATTTGGCTTCTCGCAATGAGGGAACCGCCGGTAGGCCCTCGGAGCTGGACCTCAGTGTCCGGGCTGAATGATGGGGTGGAGACGCTCCTTCAGATATACTGGACCGAGGCCATTTAGGGCTTTAAAGGTCAGCACCAACACTTTGAATTGTGCTCGGAAACACACTGGGAGCCAATGCAGATCTCTCAGGACCGGTGTTATGTGTTCCCGGTGGCCACTCCCAGTCACCAGTCTAGCTGCTGCATTCTGGATTAATTGCAGTTTCCGGGTCACCTTCAAAGGTAGCCCCACGTAGAGCGCATTTCAGTAGTCCAAGTGGGAGATAACCAGAGCATGCACCACTCTGGCCAGACAGTCCGTGGCAGATAGGGTCTCATCCTGCGTACCAGATGGAGCTGGTACACAGCTGTCCTGGACACAGATTTGACATGTGCCTCCATGGACAGCTGTGAGTCCAGAATGACTCCCAGGATGCGCACCTGGTCCTTCAGGGGCACAGTGACCCCGTTCAGGACCAGAGAGTCCTCCACACCTGCCCGCCCCCTGTCCCCCCAAAACAGTACTTCTGTCTTGTCAGGATTCAACCTCAATCTGTTAGCTGCCATCCATCCTCCAACCGCCTTATACATAATACATATATTATGTTCCTGTATTTTGTGTTTTCATTTTGTATTTTTTTGTGATCTTCAGATGAAGGGTGACATATAAATTTAATTAATCATCATCATCATTTTTTGAGATAAGGATAGAGAAATGAAAAGTGGGGGGAGACGTCTGCTTGATACAACGTCATCTAACCTCCCCATGAACAGATCGGAATAAATAAATAGGTCACCTGGAAGCACCTGGAAGCACACAGGACAAAGCATCATTAGAGGCAATTTCCTCCCATTTGCAGGCTGTGCAAACCCCTCCATAAGGCTAAAAACGGGGAGAATGACAACTCCATTCAACACACCACACAATCTATAGGTCTCCAGCGACATTCAGAGGCCCTGCTCCCGGCACACACCCGCCCAGGAGCCGTAGGGAAAGTGGAACGACGCGAGCAGCTTGTGAGGCGGAGAGGATCCTGCTCCATCCCCGGGTGTGTTGCGGCACAATGATTATCAGGAGTCAAAACATGTTGCCCCAGAAACCAGCAACAGGTACCTCAAGCCTGGCTGCTGAAGCCAGCAATCGCTGCTTGCCCTTCGGCAAGGAAGACATGCGTGCTCTGTAACTTGTGTCGTCCGCCCGACTCCTTAACACCCACGCTGGGGGCTTTCAGCCCCCGTTAATGAATTGGCAGGGTGCATCGCCTAGTCCTGGGCAAAACCTTTGCCCTCGCTATCTGCTACCAGCGCCACTCCTCCCTGGCTTGTGAGCACATTCTCGGCAGGAGTTAATAACACAGGAGGGAGACCAGCAGTCAGAGGACGGCGGTGTCTGCGAAGCTGTTGCCACTGAGAAGATAATCACAGACTATTATCAAAGGGGAGGATGTTATTCCCCCCTTCTCTCTCTCTCTTTTTTTATCAAAACTTGCCCAAGCTATTAAACAGTTCCCATTTGTACTGATAAGCAACATTTACAGCATAAGTGTCTGAAAGTCACAGAAGACGCAGCGGTTATATTAAGGAAGCAGTGGGGGCCCTCATTATGCCATTATGGTGGTAGGTAAATAAGAGGTATCTCTGCAGAAATCTTTGGAGGTTAAAGCCAGAGCCGCGGGGATTGTTTGGGACTCTCGGAGAGTTTGCTAAGCCCTTTAAATCAAAAGCTTCTGTTCCGATCACTGGCCTCCGTCTCGCTCGCCTCCGCTGCTGCTGCTGCTCCTGGGCTGCTGTAGCTGTGGATTAATCCAGGAAAAGGCTGGCCAAATGATCAAAGCACAGAGCAGAGCAGCAGAGAGAGGTGTGTTCTCCTTCTCCTGGATGGGGGAAGCATAAGCTGCAAACAGATGGGATCCAGAAAGACCTGGAATCTGCCTTTGGCTGGGAGAGCTGTGCGGGCAAGAGAGCAAGCTTTGCAATTACACAAAGCCCTGGTCTCCAAAGCAGGCATCTTCAGAGAATACTTCTGGGGGTTTCCTGCCTGAAGAAATGCTCTGTGTGGCGCAAAAGCAATCACCTCTTCCTGCGCAGGAGGGACGGCACGCAGCAGAAACAGTCTGGGAGTTTTCTCCCCTGCCAACTCAAATGGGTCTGCAGGGAGACAGCCACCAAGCGGCCTCAAAAAACGGAACCAACAGAAATAAAGCAAAACACAAGACCACTGTTTATGTACTCAATTACGGCTGCAAGGATACTTGTAGCCAGAAGTTGGAAATGTGAAACAACACTAACAATAATAATAATAATAGATTGGCAATCACTCATGTTAGAGTATTTTCAATTAGCAAAGCTGACCGGAAAAGTTAGGAGCCCCAAATCAAAAAGTATATAGTGAATGGAAATTAGTCAAGGAATATATAAGATTATATTGTAAAAATGATATTATCCTAGCAGAATTGAAGGATACTTGTGTATAATAAACAAATGGAGTAAATATCTTAGAGAAACATACAGAAAAAGCTACAAAACAAACTGTGCGCTAAAATTAAGACAACAGGAAAAGTATAACGAGAATGATTGGAAGTTTCTTCCAGAAGACTTTATTGGATAAGATTTGATGCTATAACTGATATTCTTTTCCTATTGTTGATTATCTTTTGTTCCTTCTTATTTTTCTGTCATTTTTGTGTTTAACTCTGTTGTAACCATTTGTAATGTATTTGTAAGATGATGTAAATCAATAAAGATGATTTCAAACAGAGAAAAAGAGAAAATGGAACAAGTGCTTCAAGGAACTCAGGACACTCCACAGCGCACAGTGGCTGCTGAAGACCAGCTACCGTATTTTTCACTCTATAGGACGCACTTCTTCCCCTCCAAAAATTAAGGGGAAATGTGTGTGCGTCCTATAGAGCAAATGCAGGCTGCGTGGCTAATAGGTGCTGCGTCTCGCTGTTCTAGCTTGGGGTTAGCTGCGCAAAGCCTCCGCAGTGCTCCCCCCCCCACCAGCCCCAAAGAGCAGGTCAAAAGGAACCTGAAGCCTCCGGAGCCCAGCGGGAACTCCCGCCGCGCTCCAGAGGCTTTGGGTTGCCTTCACTGAAGCCTGGAGAGCGAGAAGGGTCAGTGCGCATCGACCCCTCTCGCTCTCCAGGCTTCCAAGCTAGCCACCTGAAGCCTCCAGGGCACAGTGGTAACTCCCGCTGCGTTCTGGAGGCTTTGGGTGAATGCACCTTGAACACACCTTGTTTTAGAGGGGGAGAACAAGAAAATTTTTTTTTCCTGTTCTCCCCCTCCTATGGTCCGGTGCGTCCTATAGAGCGAAAAATACGGTACCTTGAATTGCTTTCTGTGGGCATGAGCCTAGCCTGTTCCCGAGGTTCAGAACAAGACTGGATCCATGTTATTCCAATCCGGGTCCAGATGTATAATGCCCAGGGCACTAGGGTGTCCTTACGTTCATCTCTATCCCAGGCCAGTGAAAGTCCCTTGTAGTGTCCCAATGGGGTCCTTTGGGATATTTTGCATTAAAAGAAGTGGGGCAAACTGGATGAGGGAATAAGGAGGGCAACACATTTGGTCCATCTATCTCACTCGTGTTTCCACTGGAAGCAGCTCTCTATTCGAAGATGCTCTCAAAGGAACCTGGGATCCTCACATGCAAAGCTGGTGATCTGCTGATGAACTAAGGCTGCAAAGAGATCCCAGGAAAAGCCACTAACCATCGAGCCGGTTTTAAAAGCCGTTTAAGCATTTGTTCTTAAAAATATTCAAATACAAGAGCCACATGCGACAACTGTACATAAAACAGCCCAACAGAAACCACATGTACAATTGTCGCAAACGGTTCTTGTATTTGAATAATTGAATATTTAAGAAGTTAAAATCAGAAGTTAAATTGCGGAAAGACGTCTTCTTAATTGCCCATGCGGGCATGATGGAATAGAAAAGTTTTCAGCAGGCATTTACGAGCCGAAACAGAAGGCGTCTGCTGGATTTATCTGGACGGTTCCCTCTACTCCGTGGGGCAAACGCAGAAGAGATAGCCTGAGTCTGGAAGAACAAAGGAGAGGAATTCATCTTCTTCACACAAGGCAGGTGATTTCTAGTCAAAGGAATCAGCGGCGGAAAAACAGGCGTCGCTTTCCGCAAGAACCCCGCACAGCACAAAATTACACCACGCGGCATCAGCAAAGGTTTATTTAACAATCCAGAGAGGCTCCGTGCAGACACTCTCAAAAGGTCCTTAACGGAAGAGGGAGAGAGCAGGCCAGGAATTCTAAACAATAACGGATCTTTTTTTTAAGTGGCTGCCTTGCATAAAGACAAAAAAGGCACACAGAAAAGAAAGGAAGGAAAAAGTGAGGGATGCAGCTTCTGAGGTGAAGCGGAGCTCATCCTGGCAGCATCAGGGGCCAGCAGGAGAAGGGAGGAGAGGCTTCCACAGCCAGGCAGCTGCCTTGGTTGCAACAGGGCAAGATCAGCTGAAGGGCCCCCGACCAGGAATTAAATGGGAAGCAAAGTTTATATACAAAAGGGAACGCATGCCCCTAAATATTTTTTGAATCTAAGTTTGGCCGCAGTGAGGGACAGTATTTCAATATGAGCAGGAAAATTAGAGTACCCCTAAACATTTTTTAAAAAGAAAAAAAGCACTGTGTATGTGTGTGTTTCACCTTTAATTTATTTATTTATTTATTTATTTATACATACATACATACATACATACATACATACATACCCCACCTGTAGGTGGTGATAGGGACGCAGGTGGTGCTGTGGGTTAAACCACAGAGCCTAGGACTTGCCGATCAGAAGGTCGGCGGTTCGAATCCCTGCTCCTGCCCACCTAGTTCAAAACCACATCAAAGTGCAAGTAGATAAATAGGTGGGAAGGTAAACGGCGTTTCCGTGCGCTGCTCTGGTTCGCCAGAAGCGGCTTAGTCATGCTGGCCACATGACCCGGAAGCTGTATGCCGGATCCCTCGGCCAATAAAGCGAGATGAGCGCCGCAACCCCGGAGTCGGTTACAACTGGACCTAATGGTCAGGGGTCCCTTTACCTTTAAACAGGGCTGCCGTCAGATGTCTTCTAAACGTCAGATAGTTGTTTATTTCTTTGACATCTGATGGGACGGCATTCCACAGGGCAGACGCCACTACAGAGAAGGCCCTCTGCCTGGTTCCTTGTAGCCTCGCTTCTCGCAGGGCCAGATGCCCTCGGAGCTGGACCTCAGTGTCCGGGCTGAACGATGGGGGTGGAAGCACATAAAGCCGGTCCTGAAAGACCTACACTGGCTCCCAGTATGTTTCTGAGAACAATTCAAAGTGTTGGTGCTGACCTTGAAAGCCCTAAACAGCCTCGGCCCAGTATCCCCGAAGGAGCCTCTCCACCCCATCGTTCAGCCCAGACACTGAGATCCAGTGCTGAGGGCCTTCTGGTGGTTCCTTCGCTGCGAGAAGTGAGGTTACAGGGAACCAGGCAGAGGGCCTTCTCGGTGGTGGTGCCCTCCCGGTGGAACACCCTCCCGTCAGATGTCAAGGACAAAAACAACTACAGTCATACTTCGGGATGAATACGCTTCAGGTTGAGTATTTTCGCGTTGCGCTCCGCGGCGACCCGGAAGTAACGGAACACATCACTTCCAGGTTTTGCCGCTCACGCATGCACAGACACTCAAAATGACACCACACGCATGCACGGAAGTGGCAAAACACGACCCGCCCAGTCGCGTCTTACGTTTGCTTCAGGATGCGAACGGGGCTCCGGAACGGATCCCGTTCGCATCCAGAGGTACCACTGTATCTTACTTCTAAAAGGCAGTCCCATTTAGGGAAGCTTTTAATATTTGATGAATTATTGTATTTTAATATTTTGCTGGGAGCCACCTAGTCAGATGGGCAGGGTATAAATAATAAATAATAAATTATTATTATTATTATTATTATTATTATTATTATTATTATTATTATTATTTAAATAGCAGCTGCTGGAAACCCCAGGAGGGGAGAGTTGGCCACTGTGAAAAGAGGACATTGGCCGAGATGGGCCACTGGGCTGGTCCAGCAGGCTGTTCTTAATGTTCTTAATCTCAGCATGACAGAAGCAAATTGCATCTTCCACGAAGGGTGGGGAGCCCCTGGGGGATCTCTCAAGGGAACCTCTGTCCCTGGCACAGAGTCCCAGTGCCCAGAAGGTGGGATTTGCACCCTGGGTTTCTAGCACACACGGGCAGCGCCAGGTCCGACCTCGGCTGCCTCCCTGCCTTTCTCCTGCCCTTTTAAAAGCTAAAACTGCAGACAGCTGTGCCCTGCCGCATATCGGACACAAGAGTAGGAAAAGGGGAGAGAAAGAGTGGGGGGAAAGGCAGAACGAGAAGAGATTTACTCCCTTTCTAAATTATTCACAAGAAAAGGGACTGCGCATCTTTAACAAGCCATCGTTTTATGAAGCAAGGTTAACATTTTTACTTGATTCAGTAGAATATTATAAACTCTCCGGGGTCCATTTGAGGACTTTCTACTTTGTGCAAAAGGAACAGACTCAGCACTTTTTATATTATTTAGAGAATAAAATTAACCCTCGATGGCCCAGGCTGGGTATTTCCTCTCCCCAGTTAAATATGGCACGCTCAGCAATTCCACCCCCCACCCCCACCCCGATATAATTACGGGCTGCTATCCATCATCTGTAGGAGAATGTTTTTCTGACACTCCAGAAGTGATGCGGTAAGCACGTTCACTAATAGAATAAATATTCTAAGTATCTCTTTTATATTTTCATTTAAATTGGAATATTTTAAAATAATTGTACATGTGCTGCCTGGGTGACTCGTACCGGTGGCTGTGGAGAGAGGCTGCCCCATCGACTCTGCCTTCGGCTCGGAGGGAAGGTCTCCCGCCACAAAAACCAGGAGTCCGGCTGCAAAACGCTGTTAGCAAAAGGTAATCTGCTAGCAATCTTTTGCTGCCAGAGTCCCTCTGTGAGCGTCCTCGCCAGGTGTTGCTCTTCCCCACCTTTGACTGATGGCCGCCTCTCAATTGGAATGTAGGTGTCCCAACTTCAAAATTTATTTATTGCATCTATGGTGTTGTTGTTGTTTAGTCGTGTCCGACTCTTCATGACCCCCTGGACCAGAGCACACCAGGCACTCTTCTCTTCCACTGCCTCCCGCAATTTGGTCAAACTCATGCTGGTAGCTTTGAGAACACTGACCAACCATCTCGTCTTCTGTCATCCCCTTCTCCTTGTGCCCTCCATCTTTCCCAACATCTTCTGGGAGCCTTCTCTTCTCATAAGGTGGCCAAAGTCTTAGAGCCTCAGCTTCAGGATCTGTCCTTCCAGTGAGCACTCAGGGCTGATTTCCTTCAGAATGGATACGTTTGATCTTCTTGCAGTCCATGGGACTCTCAAGAGTCTCCTCCAACACCATAATTCAAAAGCATCCATTCTTCGGCGATCAGCCTTCTTGATGGTCCAGCTCTCACTTCCATACATCACTACTGGGAAAACCATAGCTTTGACTATACGGACCTTTGTTGGCAAGGTGATGTCTCTGCTTTTTAAGATGCTGTCTAGGTTTGTCATTGCTTTTCTCCGAAGAAGCAGGCGTCTTTTAATTTTGTGACTGCTGTCACCATCTGCAGTGATCATGGAGCATCTATATCCCACTTTTATTTCCCTCTAAGGAGCTCAAGATGGTGTACATCAGCGGTTCTCAACCTGTGGGTCACCAGATGTTGTTGGACTACAACTCCCATCATCCCTGAGCTCTGGCCTTGCTAGCTAGGAGTGATGGGAGTTGTAGTTCAACAACACCTGGGGACCCACAGGTTGAGGAAGGCTGGTGTACATGGATTCGAACCCTGGCCTCTCCCAGTTCAGAGCCTGACCCTCTAACCAAGACACCACAAGGTCTCTCTGGAACTCCTCCTCCTAGTTGCACAAGAGTAACCCCACTGGGTTATACACAGCGGCCAACCAGATGCCCTAGCAGAAGAATTCAGAACCAGGACTGGAATTCAACCACCCATTGCTGTCCTACCACCACCGATGAAACCTGGAGGTTCCCTCCAGCCATCATGACTAGCAGCAGTTGGCAGACTTCTTCTCCCCCTCTGTCTTTTCTAGGCATTTGTCCAACCCCCTTCTAAAGCTAGCAACCATCACATCTGGTGGCAGCGAGTTCCACAAGCCAGCAGCGTGAGGAAGATCTTCCTTTTGCCCGACGTACCCATCAGCTTTGCTGGATGAGCCCACTTTCTGGCGCTGTCAGAGAGGGAGGGGAAACCTCCCCTGCCTTTGCTTTCTCCACACCTTTCTCCACAGGTAGGGCAAGCACGTCCCCTGGCCTCAAGTCCACTCCGGTCACCTGAGACCCGAAACCACATTCAGGGCTGGCCCAGTACATTCTGGCAACTGAGGCGGACCACAAATTGACACACAAATGCACCCCGGCCAAGGAAGAAGGGATGAGCGATTGGGAACAAAGCAGGGGATCAAGATTGACCACTGGGATCTGCTGCCCCTAGGGATCCTGCCACCCGAGGCAGTAGGCTCACCTTGCCTCATGGGTGTGCCAGCCCTGGCTGCGTTCCTTCCCAATACTGCAGCTGTGCAGGTGTCACGGTGCTGTCAGGCGAGGAATGTGAGGAATTAACTACAGTGCTACCTTGGTTCTCAAACTTAATCCGTTCCAGAAGTCTGTTCCAAAACCAAAGTGTTCCCAAACCAAGGCCCACTTTCCCATAGAAAGTAATGCAAAATGGATTAATCGGTTCCAGAAATTTAAAAACAACCCCTAAAACAGCAATTTAATATGAATTTTAGTATCTAACAAGACCATTGATTCATAAAATGAAAGCAATAAACAGTGTACAGTGGTACCTCTGGATGCGAAGGGGATCCGTTCCGGAGTCCCGTTCACATCCTGAAGAGAACGCAACCCACGTCTGCACGTCGTCGTTTCTGCGCTTGCGCAGGGCGTCATTTTGAGCCTCTGTACATGCGCGAGCGATGAAACCCAGAAGTAACGTGTTCCATTACTTCCGGGTCGCCGCGGAATGCAACCCGAAAACACTCAACCTGAAGGAACTTTAACCCGAGTTATGACTGTATTGCAGTCACACAATCAATCAATCAATCAATCAATCAATCAATCAATCAGTAGCTGAACTGGGTTCCACACAGTCACAAAAAAAAGCTGCAAAAACAAAACCGCAAAATAAATAGCAAAAACAGACAGACCTCAGCGTTAACACTAAAAAATGGAAGCATAACCTTCAAAACGGAGCATGTTCGGTTTCCGAAAAGAGTTTGCAAACCGGAACACTTACTTTTGGGTTTGCAGTGTTTGGGTTCCAAGTTGTTTGAGTACCAAGGCATTTGAGAACCAAGGTACCACAGTATTGTCGAAAGTACACTCACAGGTTACTCCTAGGTGTCCACCTGTTGAGGCAGTTGTCACGACAGAGAGACCCCTGCCCGCCACAACCTCAGCTTAGGTATCTCCACCACCCGAGCTGCACGCAAGCAGAAGCAGACTTCACCTGCCTGTAACCTGCTCCTGCTCCTCCCTCTTCACCCCTCTCCTGGTCCTGGGAGACAGTGGAGCAGGAGACACGGGAGCAGCAGGAGGAGATGTGGAAGGCTTTGAGTCCCCATCAGCCTGACCTCTCTCTTCCTCCTCCTGCCCTGTTCTTAACTCTCCAATCCTGCAGCTTCTCCTGCCTCTGGCTCTCGTCTCTTGGCTGTCACACATTCCCCCAGATCGACGTTCCCTTCTTCCAAGTCAGTCTCCAACCCCTCCTTCTCCTGGTGCCCCCTCCTCACTGTCCAGCCGGTCCCTGAAACGGGCGCCCCACAAACCACAGCTGGCCCTGCCGCCACAAAATTCTGCAGCAAAATTCTGCCTTCTTACTGCCAGGCCCATTTCTCGTTGGAAGGTTCAGGACAGATAGAAGAGAGGATTTATTTACATGCAGTTATTTAAATGTAACACGGGTGGTGCTGTGGTCTAAACCACAGAGCCTAGGACTTGCCAATCAGAAGGTCAGCAGTTCGAATCCCTGCGACGGGGTGAGCTCCCGTTGCTCGGTCCCTGCTCCTGCCAACCTAGCAGTTCGAAAGTACGTCAAAGTGCAAGTAGATCAATAGGTACCGCTCCGGCGGGAAGGTAAACGGCGTTTCCGTGCGCTGCTCTGGTTCGCCAGAAGCGGCTTAGTCATGATGGCCACATGACCCGGAAGCTGTACGCAGGCTCCCTCAGCCAATAAAGCGAGATGAGCGCCACAACCCCAGAGTCGGCCACGACTGGACTAATGATCAGTGGTCCCTTTACCTTTTTATTTTTTTAAGTTAAGCTATGGCACTCCCTCCCACAGGAAGCAATGGGGGCAAGCAACCATGATGGCATTAAAAGAGGATGGGGCAAACTCCTAGAGCCAAGGGCTGCTGATAGCGACCATGCTAGATGGAGCAGCCTCTCTCTCTCCAAAAATAGGAGGTATGGAGAGAGGGATTCTTTAAAGGCACTATCCTACTGTTTGCCCCCTAAAGCCCATTGCCCAAAAGGAGGACATAAAAGATGGGATCATCAGGTGTGTGACTGTACATCTGAGAAACGAATATTGCAGGGCTAGAAAAGTTGAATGAAAGGGCAACCCAAGAGGGCATCATGGGCATGAAGGAATCTCCCAGTGAAGAAAGGTGACAACAGTTGGGGCTTCTGAGTTTCCGGGGAAAGGTGAGCTAAGTGGGTGGGAGGACATGGCAGAGAAGTCGAGAATTATGTTTGGTGTGGAGGAAGTGGATAGGAAGAAGTGGTTTTCTCTCTCTTTTAAGGCAAGAGGTTAAGACCATCCAATGAATGCTGAAAGATTCAGGACAAAAGGAAAGCAGTTTTCACACAGCACAAACTACGGAATATTGCTTAACCACAAAAACACGACGATGATTTTATTAAATGTATTAGTCGCAATTTTGCCATGGCAACTCAAAGTGACTTACAATATTATAAGCAAAAAACCAAACACATATCTATATTAAAGCCAGTACTTTTTTAAAAAAAAAATCTAAAAGCTGTTCCATTTTTTTAAAAAACTAGATTACTGCTGCTGCAAAGAGAGAAAGTTTCTCACCAGGAGCCCCCTTGGTTTCATTGAAAAAGCAGATTCCTTACCTCTGAGGTAGCCCTGATTTTCAGAGAATTTAACATTAAGTTATCCCCGGTTGCTTCTTGCCAAACCGAGAATCACACCACACACCACACACAGAGCCAAACTCAGCCGGCTATTTTTACTTTTTTTAATTCCCAAAATTTAAATCCCAACTTTTCCAAAGTGGCCTATGCACATACACACAAGGTGCAAATCACACTGTGTGATCTCAGCTACATTTGAAGATGGAAACGTTTTTGTCCAGTATCTCTCCAGCAAAGGGTAGTTGCTATTTGAGAAGTCCTGCCTACTCACCTGTGATACTGAACCCCAAAAAGGAGGAAAGAGAAGGTCGGAGAACATTAAAAAACTGAAAAGGAGACATCCTTCTCAGCTGCAGACACTGGATTTTCTGTGAGTATGGACCATGCCATGAGACAAAACAACAATCGCAAGATATATGGATTCTCAGCTGCATGAGGGTTACATCTCAATGGGATACTTGTCCAAGCCCTTGCCCCGTCTTACCTTCTCTCCCAAGGGACAGTAGCCTTTGAGGAAGTCTGAGCACACCTCCGCTTTCCGGGAAACGTAGACATGGCTGTAGGGACAGTCACTGTTGTTGCAGATCCCTTTCAGGAAATAAGAGCACACAGGCATCTGAAAGGACAAAGTCGGGAGGGAAGATTAATCTCCAATGATTTAGTGCCAGTTCCAACCCTCAAGTCTGACAGAAAACCATCCCTGCTATAAAATGAAGGCCACAGTCCCCCACGCCCACCAGATTTGATTCTGGTGTGGTTTACACATGCATCTCTTACACTCACAACAACCCTGCGAAGCTGGCCACAAATATTCCCATTTGGCAGAATGCAACTTGCAGAGAAAGCAACTTTCTCAGGGCCCCCCAGGAAGTCTTGTGAGCAAGCAGCAAATTGAGTCTTGTGTTTGTTTGCGGCTTCCACACTTTGTGCAGGACTCTTGCAAGAGCCAGGCGCACCAAACAACTTAGTCGCCTTCATCGCTGCTTCCCTGTGGTGCACATATTATGCATCTGATAACTTATAGAGTGGTACCTCTGGTTGCAAACAGGATCCGTTCCGGAGGCCCGTTCGCAACATGAGCAGAACGCAACCCGCATCTGCGCATGCGTGGGTCACGATTCACTCCTCCTGCGCATGGTGTCATTTTGCACGTCTGCGCATGCATGAGTGGCAAAACCCGGAAGTAACCCTTTCCGGTACTTCCAGATCGCCACGGAACACAACCTGAAGCAAACACAACACGAGGTATGACTGTACAGTGCTTAATTACAGCGATCTCTAAGTAACTCCATACAAAAAAAAAAAACTCCAACAACCATTAAAACTATAACATCAGAAACAAAGAAAGTCAGTAGGCACCAGAAGTTGAACATAAGTCAAGGGAAGTCATAGACTACTCTATTCTGCCTTGGTCAGACCCCACCTGGAATCCTGTGTCCAGTTCTGGGTGCCACAATTTAAGAAGGATGTTGACAAGCTGGAACATGTGCAGAGGAGGGCAACCAAGATGATCAAGGAAACCAAGCCTGATGAAGAACAGTTGAAGGAGCTGGTTATGTTCAGCCTGGGAAAGAGGGGACTGGGAGGAGATAGGATAGGCATCTTCTAATACCTGAAGGGCTGCCACACAGAAGATGGAGTAAGCTTGTTTTCTCCTGCTCCAGAGCCGAGAACCCAAACCAATGGATTCAAATGACAAGAGAGGTGATTTCGACTAAATATCAGGAAGGACCTTCTGATGGCAAGAGCACAGCGCCTGTCTAATATTCAAGGGGGAGGGAGTTCCAAAGGCTAGGTGTCGTGATATGACACCCAAACCTCACCAGACGAGAGTAGCGATGGGCCAAAGGGTACTTTGATTCCCATTTTTGGCATCTTTGAGTGAAACGCCTTTTGCGGCAGCTTGAAGCCAGATTCTGGCCATTGTTTCCTCCAGTTGGTGGGCAGGACTCCACAGGACTCATTGCTCCCGCTACCTTTGTTCACAGGTGCTGGTGATGTGAAAAAGCACATCAAAACCAATCTGTGCGCAGAGACAGATGTGGGGCCGCCTTGAGCACTCCTGCCACAAAGCACAAAACTATACCTTCTGCCAGCTGCTGGGTAATTAAAAAGGAATTACTGGCCTGCTGTGACAATCCTCCTCCTCCACCTTTAGTGGCTACTGGAGGCGGAGAGGGGCTGCAGCTCAGGGTGGCAAAGCGCTGCCTTTGCAGGGATGGAAACACTGCTGGTCAGCCAAGGAAGCACCTGTGGCATCTTCCAGCTGTTTTGGACTACAACTCCCATCAGCCCCAGCCAGTATGGACATGCTAGCTGGGGCAGATGGGAGTTGCCGTCCAAAACAGCTGGAGGGCACCAGAGGGCTGCTCTAGGGTGACTCTGCAGAGAGTAACATTAAATAAGAATATTCCTATTTCTTAAAAGCATCTTGCTCCTGAGTGTACCTTCCAAGGCACAGACTCACCACATGGCTTGTGGGTGCTTGGCTCGCCTTACCCCCAGAGTTTCAATTCCACGCTCTCCCTCTTCCTTTCCTGGCTGTCCACATGGACACAAAAACCGGCTGATTGCCCAGTGAACAGAGCCACCGCTTCTGCCAAGCGCCATGGCCTTAAGTCCTGCAGGTTCAGGGATCCTCCGGCCAGTATTTACAGATGTGCAACAAGCGCGGGCGACACGATGCATGGGGGAGGGAACTTTCCCCCGAAGGACGTATTAGGGCTTTAACTGAATTAGTTCACTAGAGTGAGAAGGAGGAGGAGGGAGGGGGGAGAAAGAGGACAGGAAAATGGAAGGCTAAAAGCCACGCAAGAAGGAAAAACAAAGAGGGCTTTAAAAGCAAAGAGTTTATTTTTAATTGTCTTTTAACTGCAGACATTAAAATAAAGGACAGGGCTCTGGGGCTGCCTTCTCCTGTCGGCGGTGGCGTGACCGTAAACGATTCCCTTAATGTAGGTTTTGATATAGAGATCAAATTAGCTCTAATAAAAAGGGATAATAAAGGCAGCTCTTATGCAAAACTCAGCTCCTCCCAGCTGTCAAGGCTGAGCCATTACCAAGAGAAAGCGCCGTTCTCGTTTCAATTAACCTTGTTTGCACCCCGCGATGTCCGCGCAAATAACAATAACATTAATGCAAGGCGCTGCGGCCATATTAGGAAGCCCCGAAGACGCGCGCACGCCTTCCTGGAGCCGGCGGCTAATGAACCCGAAACTCGACGTGAATTTCCAAATTGCTCACAACAGAGTTTTGAAGCTCTATTAGGGAGAAAAATGCTGATTCTTGTCAAGTCCCTCAAGGGGAAAAGCTGTTGCAACAGCAGCCTGCTCCAGCCCAAGTCTTAGCCTCGTGCTAACCTCTCGCATCCGCAAACTCAGCTGCGCTGGCACACGGGGAATGGCAGGGGGCTGGCGGCCCCAGGGATGGTGGGCAGCAAACTGGGGGCCACAAGGAAGTCTGCCTGAGAGGGCCGGGCCATTTATCCACTACGCCCCACCCTCCAAATAAAGAAAGCTGTTTGATGCTTCTACTCTTCTCGTGCCATATTCTCAGAAAACCTATCAAAACTCTTCTCTTTTGCTGGGCTTCTAAGGCAGACAGAGATAATAGTCCCTTCTCTTCTCGTTTTGCCCTTTTCGGGGGGAAACAAACCAATTAATTTTGAACTTAACGTTTGCAGATTTTCTTTTTGATTTAGTTCAGGACTCTGGCAGCCTTCAAGACATTGTTGGACTACAACATGGGTGCCAGCTAGAGGCTGATGGGAGTTGTGGTCCAACAGCCTTTGGAGGGCACCAGCTTGCGCAAGGCTTGCTCCAAAGTGGCGCCACAACTACAAATGGCGCTTGACCCCCGAGGAGAGCTGGCTGAGGCGAGCTGAAGTCCAACAGCATCTGGAGGGCATCAGTTTGACGTAGGAGGACCAAAGGGCCTGCTACACAACTGTATTCCACACACACACACCCTGCGAATACAACGCTCTAACCATGTTTGTTCATACAATCTGCAGAGCAATCGGAGGCCCAAGAGGTGTTTTTGAAAGTCAACCACCTCTGGAAAGGCCTGGTCCTACCCCTGTCTCCGTTCCAAACCAGGCAACTTGGTGGGACAACAACGTCAATGGAGTAGCTGCAGGGCCAGTCCAAGGCATTTTGCTGCCCGAGGCAGCGGACAAGATGCCATTCCCTGGCTCCACTCCATGTACAAAACCCTCCCGAACTGGTTTTCAAAACCGAATCTGACACTAGCAATGGAGCCAGTGTCCTCGGCTGCCTCTGAGGGCAGCAGGCTAGCTTAGGGGGCACACAGCAGGGCACACAGCACATAGCTCTGTCCTAGGGTTGCCATTATTTAACCGCTTTTTAGAAACTCCGCCCGGACACTATTTCCAATGGACGAATCCCAGGAAATCTGAATGCACAGTAGCTTCTCAAACTCTATTCCCCATCGGAGGCAAGCACGTTTGTTCTTGGCAGCAGCCAGGAGGTGGGGCAATCATGTATCCAGACCCCCCAAAAATCAGTTCCTGTACTAAACAAGACACAGGACGAGAAAGCCGCCTTTAAAAGAAAGGGCTCGTTTGGAGACAGTGGACTCCAGCCAGGCCATTTGCAGCGAAGCCTGAGCACAGCAGAAAACCACCTTCTTTTGCGGTAAGGATTAACTCACCAGCCCCTCTCCTTGGGTTGTGCTTTGATAAATGAGGCGGACATCACCTTTCCTGGTAATCGCCAGGTTAACAGGAAGCTACAGGAGCGGGTGCCGAAGTCCCCACTTGCCTCCGGGCAGCCGGCTACCCCTGGGCTATAAATCACGGCGGAAAGGGCTCTAAGCTCAGCAAAGGAAGGGGAGGCTGCAGCCCAGAAACTCCCCAACTCAAAACAGAAAGTAAGAAGTCCACTCTTCTCCCCCAACGCAGTTCACTAGCACGGACTTGCTTGGGGGAAACCACACGTTGAACCACAAGTTCGGGGGGGAGGGTACTGGGTGCCTTTAGTTTCCCATTCAGCACAGCAATGGGTTACTCTGTGCTCACAAAAAAGGAGAACGAAATTCTGCCCCAGGCAACCTGCATTCTGTGCAATTTCAGAACCTAGGTAAATTAGCAAATACGCATGACGCCTCGACTTTGCCACATTTATTCTGCAAATATTTTTCAGCGGTCGACATTATTTATTCTGGGTCGACATTATTTATTCTGGGTTTGCTAGTCACAGGGAGGGGCGTGGGGACATGGGAGCTTTGCAGCAGCCCCCCCCCCTTGGCAAAAAAGCATATTTAGCTACCTCTCTGGATTCTGAGATTTAAGCATCTCTTCAAAGTAATAAGGGCCAGAAACCTGCTTATCTCCTGCTAGTGAAAATGGAAGTTCTCAGGGAGCTGAAATGCTGCACCTGATACCATCTAGGAGCCGCCAGGGAGGGCGGGAGGCAGAGAGCATGAAGTCATAGTTAATGGCCTGACTGGGGGCAGCTGAAAACTTTTTTTTGTTTCGGCCAGTCTACCCAGACATATAATTTAACTACCTCTATCTCTTTTAAAAGCTGTATTGATTTTATCTTTGTTTGTAATGATGATGGTTCTCTGTGTATGTGTGTGTGTGTTTAACAACAATGGCTTCGTATATATTTGTTCTTAATTGGACTGTGAATTTGAGCTGTGTTTTATCCAAAAATGTATTTGTCCCTTGGTTGGAGAGCTTTTCGATCAAGCTGGTTATAAATCTACTAAATCAGTTGTTCCCAAACTTTGGGGGGCTACTGCCCCCGTTGGTTCCATCAACCTATCCTCAGTGCTCCCTACTCCATAAAGAGCATTATTCAGAACAGAGGTTTGCATGACCCTCTAAGGAAGGTGATAACACAATAAAATTTGAAACAGTAACAATGAATGGCACATTTATTCAAAATCAAATCAAAACAATTTAGCTTAATTATGTCAACAACGTTAGTGAGCATGATCCAGCAATACCCATTTTTCAAAGACTGATGGTCATTTACCAAAGTAATAGTAATTAACACCTCCAGCATCCCTCTGCCGCCCCCTTGCCTCTTTGCAACCCCTGCCCTCCCAAGGGGAGCTACCTCTGGTCTAAATAAATAAATCTACACATATGAAAAAGCAGCCCCCCCTCTCCCAATATGGGTCACACTCTAGAGTGAGGATGGAACTGTCCTATCCTGAATTCTGGGTGGGACAATGAGACCTGCACCAGGAGTTGGTACTTCCAGGGAGCCGGGGAAGAGACTGGCCATCTCCTCCCTCCCAAACTTTTCCCTTTTGCTGCTGCCAGCCTCCTTTGCAGTAAAGATACAGCAGCCATCTGCATGTCATCTAGCCTGGTGAGAAGACCCCTCCCCTCTGAACTGTATGCAAGCCAGGCTCCTTGGAGAGCTGGAATACCAGAAACTTTATTTTTGTTTTTACTCGCTTTGCTTTTTATTTATGCACTTAAACCTTGACTGTTTTGTTTGTGTTTTTGTAATATTGAATTTATTCTGTTTGTTAAACAGCTGGTTTTTCTCGTTTTTTAAATTTACTGGCATGCTCTTCAATATTTGCATTTTGATGTTTTGAATGTTGTCTGTAAGCTGCTCTGGGCACGCTTACAGTGGAACAGTGGCATCTAAGGAAACTCAATCAATCCATCCCTCATCAAATGCAGTTGCCATGATCTTCAGAAGTGGGACCCTCTGCTTCTGCCCTGCTTGCCATGAGCCAAAACCTGCTGCCAGGTGCCATCCAGCCTGTTGCCATGGCAATTGGCACAGTACAGTATGTTGTGATGCGCTTCACCTGTGCCTGTGGGCACCTCGGATGTGGAAGAAGACAGCCCAAGTTGCCCTGACCTGCTTAATGTGCTAAAATACTGATAAATTACAGAATTGTAGAGTTGGAAGGGACCCTGAGCACCAGCCCCCTGCAATGCAGGAATATGCAGCTGCCTCAACCAGAGATGGAACCTGCAGCCTTGCCATCATCAGCACCCCACACAAGCCAACTGAGCGATCAAAGCACCCTAAGAGACCCGCTTTCCTCTCACGATGGGAAGCAGCCCCATGGCGACCCTGAACAGCTTTTCCAAGCCAACTCCGAATGAATACTGTCAGGGTACTGCCATTGGGGGGGATGCGGTTGGCGCACAGAGCCTAGGGTTTGCCAAGCAGAAAGTCAGAGGTTCGAATCCCCGCGACAGTGAGCTCGCGTTGCTCGGTCCCTGCTCCTGCCCACCTAGCAGTTCGAAAGCACGTCAAAGTGCAAGTAGATAAATAGGTACCATTCCGGTGGGAAGGTAAACGGCATTTACGCTTGCTGCTCTGGCTCGCCAGAAGCGACTTACTCATGCTAGTCACATGACCCAGAAGCAGTACGCCGGCTCCCTCGGCCAATAAAACAAGATGAGCACCGCAACCCCAGAGTCTGCCACGACTGGACCTAATGGTCAGGGGTCCCTTTACCTTTACTGCCATTGAAAGGGGGGAGGGGGGCAGAAGTGTACAGGGACGTTGCTCAGCAGTAACACTTCGTCAGGGACTGGTGAGAGTGACACTTCTGGTGAAACAGAGGGGGAAAGGAGGGGCAAAGTGAGGCAAAGGCTCACAGAGGTTACAGTGAGCCCTAGTACCGCTCCCAGCCGGGCTGATAGGGAAACAGACATGCAGCTTCCATCGCCTAACTTTCGCAAGGGGATCAAACATAAAGATAGGAGGCGGAGACTTGGGGTGTCTAAGTTCTCATGCTGGGGGGGGGGGGACCGGAAAAGCCCACTCCCAGAATCTGCAAGTGACTGAGACAGACATGAACTTTGGGTTCCTGCACTGTACATAGTTGTGCCCTTAATAAAACCTGTAAAAGGCAGGTCAGAGTCCTGGCTGTTTACTCGTGAGCAACCACCTGCATCCCTGACAAATACGTTGTTTGAAACACCTCCCCACTGCAGCCACCTCCCTCGGCCGACTAAGAGCCAAACCAACCTTGTCTTTTGAAACCTTGTGCGAAAAGGGGCAGGTCCCATCGGTCTTCTTGCATGTACCACGGAGAAACCTGTTGAGAAGATGGAGAAGAGGGAAGTCTGAGGAGATTTGGAGGGAAGCAGAAGACAGCTGGGAAATTTTGGCAAGGGGGGAATGGTGGAATTCGACCGTTACAAATATACTTCCGCTTGCCGTGCGGAACAATCCTCACTCTCCAAACCCTGGGAGCTGTTTTGGCCGTTCTCCTGACCCCCTCCCCAGCCGATTTCACAGCAGAAGGAGCAGGGTGCCCCACTGCGCGAGTGGAAGCCCTTGCGCATGGCTTCCGCTGATGTTGCGTAACGCAATTTCAGCTTCCACCAGCATGAGGCAAAGGCCAAGCGCAGATATTTCTTTGGAAAGGCCTTTCCAAAGATGGGACAGGCCCTGTCGATTTCCGCAAAGCTCCCACGGCCAACCTAGGCCAGTTTTAATTTGCTGACATCTTCGCTTAGGGCGGCGCTTGCAATCGCAGGCAGCTGTGCCCAATGTGTGGATTATACATGTGTATCTGATGCACGCTGGATGCAAATGGAGCCGTGCCCCTTTTTGCCTCATTAACTGGGTTAACCCACCACCTTCCTGCACAACAGCACTGTCCCTTCCTGGGGCTTCTGGAAAGGAGGATCATTTACCGTGTGCAGACGGCCACCTTTTCCGGGTCGTGGATGTAGGGGCACCTCTCACCGCGGTTGCATTTGCCAAAGCGGTTGTAGTACATGCAGTATTCCTTCTTCTTCTCCTTCTTCTGCTTGGCCTGGCGGATGATGGCCAAGCTGCGCTGGACGGCTCGGCTGCAGGGAAGGAGAGAGATAAGCAGCTCACTTCAGCCCCGGCCAGCATGGCTGAGCGGCAGGGACTATCATTCCTAAAACCACATTTATTAATTTTTTGTAAAAGACGAACAGTACAAATCGTAACTGACAAATGCATGAGGGGATGCCTCAGAATTACAGCAAAATTAAGTAACTAAGTAACTAATAACTAAGATTTAAACAAACAACAACAACAACAACAGGTGTGTAGTTACAGATAGGTAGCCGTGTTGGTCTGCATAGTCAAAACAAAATAAAAAAATTCCTTCCAGTAGCACCTTAAAGACCAACTAAGTTAGTTCTAGGTATGAGCTTTCGTGTGCATGCACACTTCTTCAGATAACGGGTGTTTAGTATGATTGTTCATACTATTCTTCAGATAACGGGTGTTTAGTATGATCGAGCAGGGCTGGGGCGGGAGAGTGCTAGAGCTCTGTCTGGTCAAGTTGCATGGAATCGATTTCAATCCATTACCCCCGAGGATGTGGACAGGCTGCTTGGACGCGTGAAACCAACCACCTGTCTCCTGGATCCTTGCCCATCCTGGCTAATAAAAGCAAGCCGGGAAGGGCTGGGCGATGGGCTCTGCGGGGTGGTGAATGCTTCCCTCTGTGAGGGAGCATTCCCAGATCCGCTGAAAGAGGCGGTCATCAAACCGCTTCTTAAAAAACCATCTTTAGACCCGGCCAGTATGGCCAACTATCGCCCAGTCTCAAATCTTCCATTCTTGGGCAAGGTGATTGAGCGCGTGGTTGCTGAACAACTCCAGGCACGCCTGGAGGATGCGGACCATTTGGATCCCTTCCAATCGGGATTCAGGCCTCATCATGGGACTGAAACTGCCTTGGTCGCGCTGGTTGATGATCTCCGGCGAGCTAGGGACAAAGGTGAGAGCTGTTTCCTAGTTCTGCTGGATCTCTCAGCGGCCTTTGATACAATCGACCATAACATCCTTCTGGACCGTCTAGAGGGGCTGGGAGCTGGGGGCACTGTTATACAGTGGTTTCGCTCCTTCCTCCTGGGCCGTGTTCAGAAAGTGGTGGTGGGGGATGAGTGTTCAGACCCCTGGGCCCTCACTTGTGGGGTGCCTCAGGGTTCCGTCCTCTCCCCCATGCTTTTTAACATCTATATGAAGCCGCTGGGAGAGATCATCAGGGGGTTTGGACTGGGTGTCCATCAATATGCAGATGATACCCAGCTCTACCTCTCTTTCAAATCAGAACCAGTGAAGGCGGTGAAGGTCCTGTGTGAGTGCCTGGAGGCGGTTGGAGGATGGATGGCGGCTAATGGATTGAGGTTGAATCCTGACAAGACAGAAGTACTGTTTTTGGGGGACAGGGGGCGGGCTGGTGTGGAGGACTCCCTGGTCCTGAATGGGGTAACTGTGCCCCTGAAGGACCAGGTGCGCAGCCTGGGAGTCATTTTGGACTCACAGCTGTCCATGGAGGCGCAGGTCAATTCTGTATCCAGGGCAGCTGTCTACCAACTCCACCTGGTACGCAGGCTGAGACCCTACCTGCCCGCGGACTGTCTCGCCAGAGTGGTGCATGCTCTGGTTATCTCCTGCTTGGACTACTGCAATGCGCTCTACGTGGGGCTACCTTTGAAGGTGACTCGGAAACTACAACTAATCCAGAATGCGGCAGCTAGACTGGTGACTGGGGGCAGCCGCCGAGACCACATAACACCGGTCTTGAAAGACCTACATTGGCTCCCAGTACGTTTCCGAGCACAATTCAAAGTGCTGGTGTTGACCTTTAAAGCCCTAAACGGCCTCGGCCCAGTATACCTGAAGGAGCGTCTCCACCCCCATCGTTCTGCCCGGACGCTGAGGTCCAGCGCCGAGGGCCTTCTGGCGGTTCCCTCATTACGAGAAGCAAAGCTACAGGGAACCAGGCAGAGGGCCTTCTCGGTAGTGGCACCCGCCTTGTGGAACGCCCTCCCATCAGATGTCAAAGCGATAAATAACTACCTGACATTCAGAAGACATCTTAAGGCAGCCCTGTTCAGGGAAGTTTTTAATCTGTGATATTTTAGTGTATTTCTGGTTTTTATGGAAGCCGCCCAGAGTGGCTGGGGAAACCCAGCCAGATGGGCGGGGTACAAATAATAAATTATTATTATTATTATTGTTCTGTCCTCTTTTCTTCCACAACGTGCAGAGCAGAGTTCCCAAAATACTGGCCCCGATCTCTGCTGTCAAATCTTTTCACTGTTAAAAGTTCCATAAACTAGCATACACTTTGCTGGTACGCTTGGGATCCTCTCTTACCCCGTTTATAATTTATACGTTAAATGCTAAAACCCTCAAAGCGGGTTGTTAATTAATTAATTAAATTTACATATTGCCCTTCATCCGAAAATCGGAGGGTAGTTCATAAGATAAAAATACAGGAGATATTTCCTGAAGTCAAACCAGACCAGGTAAGAAGTGTCTTTTCTAGCTATCCCTCTGTGTAAACGGACTTTGAGCATTAGCTTTTCCAGAATGGTTTTCAGGAATGATGGAAGTGGCAGTCCAGTAGCATTTGCCAGGCACCACAATCTACGTTCAGAATTAAAAACTGACAGTGGTCTACCCTCATTTGGGGGGGGTTCAGCTCAATTGTTGAGCTTTTTCTAGGAAGGAGAAAAGCCTCCCCTTTTTAATACAGTGTGATACCTCAGGTTAAATGTGCTTCGGCTTGAGCGTTTACAAATAGTTACGCTCCACGGTTACCCACACGCAGTCATGCCTTACATTCTACTCAGGATGCGAATGGGGCTCTGGAACGGATACCGTATGCATCCAGAGGTACCACTGTAAAAAGGGTTTTGGGGGGAGTTCCGTTTGGGGGGGGTTAAAGGCAAGGGACGAAGGGGTAAAGTCACTCACAAAAAGATCACTATGGATCAAAACAGCAGCACAGAGAAAGCTCCGTCATCCCTTCCAGAGAACATACAACAATGGAGGGCAGGGCAAGGGGGCGGGGTAGCAAGTCCGTTTTACCGACACTAAGGAAAAGGAGCCAGAGATCAACCACGATCTACCAAAAGCTCACGGGGATCTACCAGTAGATCGTGATTGACCTGTTGGGCATCCCTGCCTTAAAGTAAAGGTCAAGGGACCCCTGACCATCAGGTCCAGTGGTGACCAACTCTGGGGTTGCGGCGCTCATCTCGCTTTATTGGCCGAGGGAGCCGGTGTACAGCTTCCGGATCATGTGGCCAGCAGGACTAAGCCACTTCTGGCAAACCAGAGCAGCGCACGGAAACGCCGTTTACCTTCCCGCCAGAGCGGTACCTATTTATCTACTTGCACTTTGATGTGCTTTTGAACTGGTAGGTTGGCAGGAGCAGGGACCGAGCAACGGGAGCTCACCCCATCGCGGGGATTCAAACCGCCGACCTTCTGATTGGCAAGGCCTAGGCTCTGTGGTTTAACCCCCAGCGCCACCCATCACTAACTGCCACCTCATCTGCCATCTCCCCAGGAAAGGAAGCAAGAGAGGAAACTGCTGCTTTTCAACACACAATACATGCCTAAAAGTAAGCCAGGCCTGCAGCTTTCTCTCTTTCCCCACCTGATCCATTTCAACTGCTTTTTGCACCCCCACCCCACCTAAATAATTGGCAAAACGCCCTCCGCCAATCAAGCCCTTGGGAGTGGGGTGAAGAAGAGAAAGAAGGGACATCGTAACAGCCCATCACGTCTCTCAGTCTCATTGTCACTCAGTCAGACTACAACCTTTCGAGATGGCATAGAAGAGTTTCAGGGGCTTAGCAAAATGGCCTGAGGTTCCAGAGCTTCCAGGATTAACAGGACACTTGCTCTGTTCACATTTTGGGGACTAGCATCTCTCCTCTAGAGGGAAGGAATACAGACCTTGCGATGTAGCGGCTGGTGGTCGACCTGTTCAGATAACTGGATGGGGAATAGCCAGGGGAGCCATGGGCAGAATCCGGCCTCACCGTTCCTGGAGAGAAGGAGAAAGAAATGAGATGCTAATTAGCGCTCGTGTGGATACTACAGAAGTTGCAAAAAGGAGCTTGATCTTCTACTGATTTGCAGGTGGGGGGAGCCATGCAAAGTTCCCGGCAGGGTAAATAAGCGCAACCTGGGTGGGCCGAGGTGTTGCCGCCACCTCGCCAGCAGCAGGAAACTGCCAGGTGCCTGGCTGGGGATCAGAATAAATAAGGCCAGGGACTCAGGAAGCATTGCAGAAAGGCACAGGCTTGCCAGCGATGTGCCATTCCCATGTCACAACATTTGGCAAAGACCCACTTGTATGGCAACAGTGGAGGAACTAAGAGGGCTTGTTTTGTCTTCTATTTATGTTTCCTTATTCAAGGCCTTTGTCTCCTGCCTCCAAGGGACACGGGTGACGCTGTGGGTTAAACCACAGAGCCTAGGACTTGCAGATCAGAAGGTCGGCGGTTCGAATCCCCGCGACGTGGTGAGCTCCCGTTGCTCTGTCCCAGCTCCTGCCCACCTAGCAGTTTGAAAGCACGTCAAAGTGCAAGTAGATAAATAGGTACTGCTCCAGCAGGAAGGTGAACGGCGTTTCCGTGCGCTGCTCTGGTTCGCCAGAAGCGGCTTAGTCATGCTGGCCACATGACCCGGAAGCTGTACGCCGGCTCCCTCGGCCAGTAAAGCGAGATGAGTGCCGCAACCCCAGAGTCGGCCATGACTGGACCTAATGGTCAGGGGTCCCTTGACCTATACCTCCTGCCTTCAGCAAACTGCCTTGAGACAAAGGGACAAAGGATACTGCGAAGCTGGAAAAGGTTCAGAAAAGGGCAACCCCAATGATCTAGGGGGTGAAGAAACTCTGTTATGAAGAAAGGTCACAGCGTTTGGGGCTTTTCCCTTTAGAGAAAAGGCAAGCGAGAGGCAACGTTGATAGAAGTTTATGAAATTATTCATGGCATGGAGAGAGCAGGTGGAGAAAGCTTTTCCTCCCTCTCTCGTAACGCAGGAACCCTTGGACATCCGACGAAGCTGGGCGTGGGAAGATGCAGGACAGAGAAAAGGAAGGACTTTTTCATGCTGCACATAGTTAAGCAATGGAACAGGAGGCAGCGAGGGGTCACCAACCTGGGTGACTTTAAAAGAGAACTGGACAAAGGCATGGAGGGGAGGGTTACGGTTGCTCTGCTCTGCCCCAGAGTCTCATGGGGACTAACCAGAGGCCTGTGGGAAATAATAATATTTTTATTTATTTATTTATTTATACCCCGCCCTTCCCAGTTCAAAAACCGGGCTCAGGACGGCTAACAACAAATTTAAAACACTTAATTGTAAAAGCAGCATAAAATACAGTATAAAAACATGAATAACAATAAAATTCAAAATTCAGAAATCAATTTAGGTGAAATAAGCATTAGATAATCCCCAGGGCTAGCTGGCTGAATTGGTCCCACTTGGGCCAGCGAGGAGGCCAGGGGAGAATTAGCTGTGGGGTCTCAGAGCGGGTAATCTTCATAAAAAGGGGAGAGGGAGGGCGGAAAGGGGAATAAAAAATCAGGCTGAGTTCAAATTGAAAGCCAGGCGGAATAGCTCTGTCTTATAGGCCTGACAGAAGGAGGTTAAATCCTGCAGGGCCCTAGTCTCATGGGACAGATCATCCCACCAAGTCGGAGCCATCACTGAGAAGGCCCTGGCCCTGGTGGAGGATAGTCTGACTTCCTTAGGGCCCGGGACCTCTCAACTATGGTTGTTCATTAAGCTTAAGATCCTCTGTGGGGCAGACCAGGAGAGACGGTCCTGTCTTGTAGGATTTGAGCACAAGAGCCCTCTCCCCTCCTGTGGCTGCCACCAACTGGCATTCAGAAGCATAGCTGCCTCCCCCTGTGTTGGCCGAGTGTGGCCATCATGGCTAGTGGCCCAGAACAACTCTCTCCTGAATGACTTAGAATCATAGAATCATAAAATCATAGAGTTGCAAGAGACCACAAGGGCCCGCCCTGTGGAACGCCCTCCCTTCAGATGTCAAGGAAACGAGCAGCTATCTTCTTTTTAAAAGACATCTGAAAGCAGCCTTGTTTAGGGAAGCTTTTAATGTTTAATGCTGTATTGTTTTTAACACTTGATTGGAAGCCGCCCAGAGTGGCTGGGGAAACTCAGCCAGATGGGCGGGAAATAAATAAATAAATAAATATATTATTATTATTATTATTATTATTATTATTATTATTATTATTATTATTATAGCAAAATGGAAAACCTCAAATCATAGAATCATAGAGTTGGAAGAGACCACAAGGGCCATCGAGTCCAACCCCCTGCCAAGCAGGAAACACCATCAGAGCACTCCTGACATATGGTTGTCAAGCCTCTGCTTAAAGACCTCCAAAGAAGGAGACTCCACCACACTCCTTGGCAGCAAATTCCACTGTCCAACAGCTCTTACTGTCAGGAAGTTCTTCCTAATGTTTAGGTGGAATCTTCCTTCTTGTAGTTTGGATCCATTGCTCCGTGTCCGCTTCTCTGGAGCAGCAGAAAACAACCTTTCTCCCTCCTCTATGTGACATCCTTTTATATATTTGAACATGGCTATCATATCACCCCTTAACCTCCTCTTCTCCAAGCTAAACATGCCCAGCTCCCTTAGCCGTTCCTCATAAGGCATCGTTTCCAGGCCTTTGACCATTTTGGTTGCCCTTCTCTGGACACGTTCCAGTTTGTCAGTGTCCTTCTTGAACTGTGGTGCCCAGAACTGGACACAGTACTCCAGGTGAGGTCTGACCAGAGCAGAATACAGTGGCACTATTACTTCCCTTGATCTAATCCAAGGTTTTAGGGAGGTGGTGCAAGGGATCTTCAACATGCAGAAAATTTGGGTCTATGAGAAGGCATGCTCTGAGAAAGCTGGGAGCTGAACTGAAAGGCCTGGTTTCCAGAAAAGAGTTTCACGCCACTGTTACTTATTTACATTGTGGCTCTCTCTCCCCCCCCCCCCAAGCATGATGGGGAGTTCCTCCTGCATCCTTCAGCCCTGCACCATCAGCCGAGACGTGTGCCTGAGCGTGGCAGGTGGGGAAGAGCGTCATTCCGTCGTTCACCTGCCAACCCGAGTGTGTTCCCGAGTGAGTGAGTGGAATTTGATAGCGTGTCAATGAGCACTCTCTTCACCCGGGCTGTCACGCAGCCGGCTGGTGACGGCACAGGCCCATCTGTTCCATGTGCAAACAAAATTGCTGGCGCAGCCGCATTCCCGGAGCATCGCTGCCGATCAGAGGCATCAACCAAGCCCAACCATGGGGCGAACTCCTCTCCACCCCCCCCAAAGACAGGCAGTCACTGCAAAACATCTGGCCGGCCCCTCACAAGATGGGACCCTTTGCTATGGACTGGACTGAGCTCTGCTGCATCTTCTTATTCTGGGATGTGGCAAAGCATTTACTCCCCATCACCATCAGCAGCACCATCACAAGATTTTCTCGCCATGGGGATTTCGGCAAGACCAGCCAGGGATCTTTTACAAGTTTCGGTTGTTAAAAAGTGCTCATAAACTAGCCTGCTCGGGAAGAAGCACTAAAGCAAAAGATAAGATGGGAAGCTGGGAAAAGATGCTAAAAAGTTCCAAGCAGACTGTCAGATGCTGTTGCGGTTGCTCAAGAGTAACCAGGCAGGACTCCGACCTGTCTTTTACAGGCTTTATTTTGGTGCAAACTATTTACAGTGAGTGAGAGTGAGAGCTGGACCGTAAAGAAGGCTGATCGCCAAAGAATGGATGCTTTTGAATTCTGGTGCTGGAGGAGACTCTTGAGAGTCCCATGGACTGCAAGAAGATCAAACCTCTCCATTCTGAAGGAAATCAGCCCTGAGTGCTCACTGGAAGGACAGATCCTGAAGCTGAGGCTCCAAGACTTTGGCCACCTCATGAGAAGAGAAGACTCCCTGGAAAAGACCCTGATGTTGGGAAAGATGGAGGGCACAAGGAGAAGGGGATGACAGAGGACGAGATGGTGGGACAGTGTTCGTGAAGCTACCAGCATGAATTTGACCAAACTGCAGGAGGCAGTGGAAGACAGGAGGGCCTGGCGTGATCTGGTCCAGGGGGTCACGAAGAGTCGGACACGACTAAACGACTAAACAACAACAAGGCTTCCTCAACCTCGGCCCTCCAGATGTTTTTCAGACTACAATTCCCATCATCCCTGACCACTGGCCCTGCTAGCTAGGGATCATGGGAGTTGTAGGCCAAAAACATCTGGAGGGCCGAGGCTGAGGAAGCCTGGTCTGGAGCCATGAAGCGCCACGATTCACAGCGGCCCTCCAGACCCCTGTCCCCTCATCCCAAGCAAAGGAAAGAAAACCCGTCCTGAGCTGGAGGGCGGGAAACTGTTCCAGCAGATAAGCGCAGTTGCCTTTCCAGCTACTGCATCTTGAGAAAGAGAGAGAAAACTAAAGTCATTCCCTCCCTCCTGTCTGGCTTAGAGAAATGAATAGCTAGAATTTTTAACTAATGAAATAGAAACCGATAGATCAATAGCTGGAAGCCAAACAACTTCATAGCTGGGCTTTCATTTTATAAAAACGGCCTAATTTATTTATCTCTGCTGGAAGTGTTCGCAAAGCTGTGTTCAAACTGTTTAAGGAGCCCTCTTGCCTGCTGTGGACCTGCCTTGGGGCCGCAGGAACTTAATAAATACAGTGGTACCTCGGGTTACATACGCTTCAGGTTACAGACTCCACTAACTCAAAAATAGTGCTTCAGGTTAAGAACTTTGTTTCAAGATGAGAACAGAATTCGTGCTCCGGTGGCGCGGCAGCAGCAGGAGGCCCCATTAGCTAAAGTGGTGCTTCAGGTTAAAAACAGTTTCAGGTTAAGAATGACCTCCGGAATGAATTAAGTACTTAACCCGAGGTACCAATGTAAATAAAATTATGATAACTACTCCCAGGGAGCAAGCCCTACCAGAACGGAAGGGATGTGGCCCAAGGTCCTAGGAAGCATGTTCCTTTCAATGGGGGCTGAATCAAGGCCTTTTATCCGTGTGTGATTACAATATTAAGCAGGGGCTCGGGTGCAAGAGGTAGAATCACAGAATTGTAGCGTTGGAAGGGACCCTGTGGGTCATCTAGTCCAACCCCCTGCAATGCAGGAGTCTCAACTAAAGCATCCATGGCAGGTTCCGCAAAAAAATACATGTACCCAAGCCCCTGGAACCAGTCTGTAGTTAGCGGGTAATAGGGGCAGAGACAGAATCTCCAGTACTTCCAGTAGCACGCTGAATGTGAAAAGAGCTTTCAACAGTGGAAAACATTGGGTGAAACCAATTGTTTAAAAAAACAATTAAGCAGTGTGTGTGTGTGTGTGTGTGTGTGAAGATTTAGATAGATATAGGTACAGATATAGAGATAGGATTGTCATCTGTCATGTATGATCTACTTGATTGTTTTTAACACTCGATTGGGAGCCGCCCAGAGTGGCTGGGGAAACTCAGTCAGATGGGCGGGGTATAAATAATAAATTATTTTATTATTATTATTATTTATATTCTTGCATTGCAGGGGATTGGACTAGATGACTCTTGGGGTCTCTTCCAACTCTATGATTCTATGACACTAAAAAATCTATTAAAATCGTACAAATAATTACAATAAAAAGAGCATGGCAGCCAGTTCCCCAAAGCCTGTAGGAACAATTGCTGCTAATAACACATATAATAATAAATAATAAAATTATTATTATTATTATTATTATTATTATTATTATTATTATTATTATACAGCGTGGCTTACATGCTTAGCAACCCTTTCAATACACCCCAACCCCAGACACCACCATTCCGACCTCAGCAAGACGGTCTGCTGTTGAACTTTGCCTTGTGCATTTCTGCGCAGGCTCTTCGCTCGCGGGGAAAATGGACTGCAACACTGGCATGGTGACATAACGGCAAACAAGGCAGCATCGTGCGTGGAGAGGTCAAGGCACAGCAAACATGGCAGAACCACCTCCAAGGTAAAGGCAGCAAGAGCAAAGCCCAGGTCTGGCAAGGCACAGTCTTCAGGACCTTGGACAGAGCACAGAGTTCTGGGGTGGATGGAAAACTGCAGCCAGAAGCACAGGCTACCTTGGGAGCCAGTCTTCCAAATTGGAGTCCTCTGGTAAACCAACATCCTTTGGCCCAGAAGGACTTGGAGGGCCTTGTGGCGTTCATATGGAGCCCCCGGTCGTCTCACGGACTATTGACCTTTACACCACTAATCCGTTGCCACCAACCAAGTCCTCTCCAGTAAATCACTTAGTCTCAGTCAGGTTCTTAAGTTAACAATGAAGATTGCAACTTACTGCAAACACAAATAAACTTTAAATGCATGGAGAAATCTGAGGGCTCCCTTGGACAAAAAAACAAGGACACCAGTCAGGAATACCAGAGCAAAACAGCAGCCAGTAGGCTTGGTCTTTATTGAAGACTGTCGTGACAGGACTCCCACCTGCCACCAGGTGGAACAAGATGGAAGCCCAGAACAAAAGAAGACCCCAACTTTTATTAGTTACTAATCCCCGAAACTACACCCCTAAAACTACATCACAACTACATCATTGATACATCACAAAAAGGAGGGGTTGAGGGAGGAGTTGTGTTGGTAATCTGAGTGTCCTGTCACCTGGCTGGTTCCCCCTTTCCCCCTCCCCATGAGTACTTTCCAGGTGACAAAGGGGAGTTTGCAGTTTCCTGCCCCCAGAGGGAAGAGCTGATCATTGTCCTTTGTTCTAGTCTGTGCTGAATCCACTCCTATATGCAAGTTCTTTGTGACTTTGATGGTCTTCTGTCTAGGACCATCAGGGGTAGCACAGCAACTGGGCAGGGCTCCTGTGTATGTGCTGGTATGCTCAAGGGATTATGGCTGCCCTGTATCAAACCTTCCCCATTTTGTAGTCCTTCCTTCATGGAGTAAAATAAAAGTGGAACGGTGCAGATCCGATGTACAGTTGATGTCATGTGTACAGATATGTCATGTGTGAGTGTGTCGAGTTTGTACAAACTGAGTGATTGGGGGGAGGGGGTTCCTGGAACAATTTGAAACGCTGTTACCCCTTAGTCTTATTTTATTCTGTCTCTAACTATTCTCCCTCGCCTCACACAAGAACCAACTGCACTATTTCCATCTGTCTGCCAACTACCTTTTCCCAACCAACTAACCAAACCTCGGGCTAAGCCCTTTTATAAACAGGTAGGCTCCGCCTCTAGCTTTTCTATTGGTCTACCTATTAACACTTTCTCTCCCCCTGTACAGACATTTTCAAATGGATGGGCAAACACCACATGCCTCTTCCCCACCTGTGCCCTTTCGGATAGGTCAAGCTAAGCAGCATCGCAAATGCCAAGTGCGACATTAATCCAGGGGTATGCAACGTGGGTCCCCCCAGGTGTTGTGTCCTGAAACCTCCATGAGCCACAACTAGCATGGCTAATAGTCTGGGGGTGATGGGAGTTGTAGTCCAAAACATCCAAATGGCACCACGCTGGCAACCGCTGCATCATTCCATCTTCATGGCACCACGCTGGCAACCGCTGCATCATTCCATCTTCCACCCCCAAAGAAACGGAATTCTGCAACCTTCAAAATCCTGCAAACTTGCACGCCTCTTCCTTCACCTATTTTAGTCTTCTGCGACCAATTGTAGGGGGAAGTATTATGTAACACTGATCACAAGAAATCCACACACATTGGAACCTACTTTTGCCTTCCAAAGGACTAGAAAGTCACTTTAAAAATAAAAAAATATAAATATAAAAGCTGCCATGCCCTAGGACATTGGGGAAAATTCAACGCCTTGCTTATACAACCGTATAGGCGAACTGAATTATCTCCCCTCTCCTTCTCCAATACACTGTTTTGGGGTTCTCTTCACCCTCCAGAGCTGATTAGGAGGCAGTGCCAGGGGAGGGGAGAAGCTGCCACCAGTGTACCAGTTTGCTGAATCCGACCTGCTGAAGTAGCTGTGATTCCTGCATTGCAAGGGGTTGGGCTAGATGACCCTCGGGATCCCTTCCTAGTCCACAATTTTACAGTTCTATGAATTCAAGAAAATGTCCTGCTCAGATCAGAACAGCCCACAGAGAAGGGTCCCTGTTCACAAAGGAATCAGAAACTAAAGTAGGGAAGGGAAGCAGAACTGAAAATCTGCCAGAGTTGAAAACAAGTATATCTAATTAATAATCCCTGTTCTTCCAGATATTCTTACTTATAAACAAAATGTGCATTGTTTTATCCTTATCACATGCCTGCCCACCCGTGGAGCTCCATCCAGAATTATTTTTCCATAACTGTAAAGCAACATTTAGCCAACATTTCTAATCTCTTGTTTTTGAATTGCCGTATTGCTGGCTTTTATTGTTCTTGGGTTTTTGCATTCTGCTGCTCTTATTGTATTTTTATTATTCTTGCAAGGCACGGCGCAGTTTGTTTGTTTTCAAAGGGCAAAAGAAAAAGGCCTCTCAATCACCCACAACACAGACAGACTCTCTTTCGCCACGGCTGCAAGTTGCGCCCCCGGCTCTCCCCACCTGCAAGAAAATTATCTGCATCTTGTACGGGATGCTAAGCGAAGGCACTGCCACTCACATGCCCCAGATATCAGTTGCCTGATGAGCTTTATTTGTGTTGCAATGAAGCATGGTGACCCAGCGGGGGCAAGGGTCAAAAGGGGCATGTTGGAGCTGGAAAACTACGATGCCTCTGACACCCAGTGGATGTGAAGGCAATTTATGTCCAACAAATGTCTTAAAAAACAAGCCCGTTATGCAAAAAAACCAACCACATTCTTGTCCTAAGAGAACTGAAACACACCACGCTTAGGGGCTGTGGCAGGGTGGGGGGGGGGTTAGGCTCGGCTAAGCGGACTTGGCTGGAAGGGAACGAAATGCCTCAATGACTGCACACACACACACACACACACACACACACACACACACAGCGCTCTGTGAATTCATTCCAAGGACTGAAGAGGGAAAGTAGTTAGGCTTGAAGAAGATCTGCTATTAATCATCGCCATAATCATGCATTTAATGAACACGACAGTTCCCTCTCCCTCTGGAGGGACGTGGAGGTTCTCGCAGCAACAACCGCTTTGCGACGCACTCGCCAGAGGATGCTGGGAGCCTGCCAGAGCGGGACACCAGTGGCGATGCATCAAGGCGCAGCACGACACCCTTTCCGTGGGCTGCAGTGAGAGTCTTTCGATGCAGACTGGGCGTCCTTAAAACAGGGGGATTTCCTCGACGCGCCGTTCACATCCAGAGCCCTTGTTGGCTATGCAGGGCATGGGTGGGATGTTCAGGACTGGGGCCTGGGAAAAGGATGTGGAGGTAGATGTGGAGGAGGCCAAGGCAGCGGACCTGAAACGTGTCCTTTCAGCCTGGGATCCTCAGCAACCCCGGAAACCCAATGGGTGCAAGGCAGGTTGCAAAAATGCTTGTTATAGGCCAGGCCAACCACTAGTGCTGATTTTTCAGGGATCCAGCAAGTGCTGTGTCTCTACCCAACATGACCAAGCAGGAATAACCACATGCCTTCCTCCTGCGGCTTAAGATGCCTCACTCAGCCTCCAAATCTACCTCTGATCTGCCCTTCCTAGGCGTGCTTGGAGTTCCAGCAACAACAAGATGGCCCTCAGAAGCAGATACGGCCCTTAGGAGATGCTTCCCTATCCTATCCTATCCTATCCTGGAATGCATTAACATATTAACACACACCAGCATTTAGGCATACACTTTAACTGAAATCTATTTCCTGGCTTTTTTATATATAAAGGTGGGACTCTTGACATAAGCAGAACCCTAAGTATAGAATGGAACAAACTGTCTAGGGTACTCTAAAGCAAATGCTTTTGAGGTTCTCATTAAAGCATAAGAAGAGCTTGGCTGCTGGATCAGACCAAGAACCCATCTAGTCCAGCATCTGACCAGATGCCTCAAAGCAGGACCTGAAATTGCAGGGCTGGGAGGCAACCAGAGGGCCAGAGAGAGTTCTGTGGGATTTCAGGGCAAGACGGGCAGAATCCAGAATTCAATTATTCTCTGTCCAGCTTGAACCCTCCTTCTCCATGTGGCAACATTCAGACATTCAGAGTTTCTCCAGTCCCCACAAAGGACGCTTTTTGTCTCTAGATGACAGCTTCGAAGAAATCTCCATAGGCGAAGGCAAGGCCTGTGAACACATTTACACCCCGGCTGCAAGATCCTTTAACATAACCATCGAGAAGGAATGGGAACGTGTCAACTTGAGTCATTACCACTGTTTACTAAATGAACTTGTCCATGCGCCATGCGCCTCTAGTGACTATAGCACCCGTTGCTGGAGCTGAAAGTTGACGAGGGCTCCGACAGGTCCTTCTGAATATTCAGTTCTTTCTGCAAAAGGATTGATCTGAATTTGCCCTCCAAAAAGACATTTCTGAAAACTTCGGCTTTGCATTAACCCTTGAACCGAGTCGCCCTCTCAACCAAAGACAAGTTGACAAAAGGTGCAAAGCAACATCTTTGTTTGTGTAGGTCCACTGGGAACGGGCAAATTGTGGGGACTCTGTTAGGGGTGGAAAACTTCCTGCAATTCAGCCATATTTTTTTTCTGAGTAAAACGTGGAATACTTTCAGAATGTGCCAGAGCTTCTCAATCGGGTTAGAATGTCATTCAGAGAAACAACAGGCAGCCTCTCTTGAGGGTGTTTGATTGGGCTGCATCTCGGCATCAGGGACTAGATGATCTGATCATGCCGTACACAGATCTATGTCAGAAACCCCAATCCCAGGTCACAACAGCTTGTGTTTGAAAGGAGGTCAAGCCAGTACATCATGCAGAGATGCAGTAGGAAGCCTCCTCCATGGGACCAGTTCAGGTTCACTGGAGCTTTTTATTAACAAACTGGTTCCTTGTGGCAGAGGGAAGCAGTTCTCTTGTGAGCCTTGTTGTCCCCTGAAGGCGGCTTTGGGATCATAGCTGCACGATTTGCAACTGCAAAGAAACATCCCCATGTGTCTGGATTACACATTCTAAATTTAGAGATTATTTCTAAAATGCACCTAATTTTTATTTCATGTCATAGGATTGCTAGAGTGCCCAGGGCAGAGTATCATTTTACAGTTCTTAAAACCCATGAAGGCAAATGGAGACAAGCTACTCCTCTTACCACACACAGGCTTTTGCAACTGAAAACTACATGGTATTTTTAAAAAAATGATCTTTGCATTTTTAAAGTTTTGTTTGTCTGATATTTGTTTTGTTTCCCTTTGCTATTGGGGCTTCTTCATATTCCAAAATGGCCTAGGTTGAGATTAGACTCCACGTAGAACGAAGTGTGTCCATTGGGAAGATGTGATGCACAGAGCCAGATTTTCTGCAACCGCCTACATGACGATGCCATGGATGGGGGCAACACACAAGCAGCTTTGCAACCTGGAAATGCTCCTGGATGCAGCTTTGCTGCTGGATTCACAGACAGGGGCACTAACCTCGGAGGTCTTTTTATCCACACTTATTTGTCACAGAAGCAGTGCCCCTTCTTGGAGAGCAGGGAACTGGCCACAGTCATAGAAGCTTTCATTTCCGCAATGCACTGCGATGTGTGCAAATATCCTTCAGGGCTGCCTGGAAATTACAGCTAAAGCAAAACAAGAACCTTGCATGGAGTCAGGCCATCTAGCTCACCATTGTCTTATACCAGGCTTCCCCAACCGGGTGCCCTACGAATGTTTTGGACTACAACTCCCATCAAGCCCTGGCTGGGGCTAATGGGAAGGCACAGTTTAAAGTGTCTGGAAGGCACCAGATTGGGGAAGGCTATTCTGTTTCATGTGGACAGGCTCTGCCCCTCTGCTCAGCAGGCTCCCTTTGCCAGGTTGGACCAGAGGCCCTTTCCATTAATTCACCTGCTCAATAAAAAGCAGAGGCCCTTTCCTGCACCTGCCAGAGACGCCGCCTCCCCTCTGCTTCACGCGGCCGCCTTGGCGCAAATTGTTCCGCTAAACCTGTTTAACGCGTGACCTCGGCACCTAGGAAAGGTATTCTTTTAACCATGAAAATTCCTTTAATAGGCCGCATTAGCATCTTGCATCTGCAAAGGCAGCCTTATGGCGAGCGCTGCCTTCTCCCCCCCCCCCCAAGCAGCCCCACTTTCCATTTCAGAGGCCCGTGGCTTTAGTGCTGAACAAAACATTTGTGAGGCTGGCACCGAGGAAATTTATTTCTTTAATTATTACCCATTTAAGCAGGTCCAGCCATTTCCAGGCGGATCAGCACTAGCTGCTGCTGGGGGCTCATTTATTTTAACTCATCCAGAGCCTCAAGTACTCCTTCCTTGCCGGAAGGGAAAGGCTAAATAGAAGCTCCCATTCCAACAACAACAACAACAACAACAACAACAACAACAACACACCCATTTTCTGTTGCTTTCTTAGTTTCCAAAGGCCGCTTTTAAAGGCTCAGGTGAAAGAACATAGGACTGGGCGCTACATAAACACACACACACACACACACACACACACACACACACACACACTGGAAATCTGCAGTCAAAAATTTGGGTGGGTAATTCTGGATGCAGGTGTGTAATTCAGGCCCCCTCTCCCCCCATTCACCCACCGCCTTTATAAGCCACCGGCCCACAACCCAGAGGGGTTCCTTCAGAAGCAGCTTCAGGGATTGAACCGCATCCAGCAGGGCAGGGAGTTTCAACTTTATTTTCGCGGCACTGCGGCCTCCCCCTATGACTGCCCCACAAATTGCCTGAGACTTGGCACCGGGGGCAACAATTTGAAATCAGAAAGTCGGCCGCCCAGCTGGGCAGGCGGAATTTAATCGCTCCGCTTCCCAGATTGTGGCCATAACCTTGTTGACTACAAAGGAGCGAGGTTACAGTGGCGAGCTTGGGTTCTGCAACAAAGCTACCCAAAGTCTCCTGGTTAATGCATTATATTACTCTGAGGGTTTGGCACGTCAGAGGAGCCTGCCTGAAGTAAGCGGCTGCTTCATATATCAGAATTTCCTGCACAGAGATTAATCTCCATGTAAATGGAAGGGTTAGATTGTGGGAACATGACACATGTGGAACCTTTCTGCCACAGAAACACAGGCAAATCAGCACTCCCAAGCCACATAACTGCTCCGGGGTGTGTCGAATGAAGACACAGTTCATAGCTCACGTTTGGTCACTCAAGGATTCATCTCCATATAAGAAACTGAAACCTGCAAAGCAGCCCCTCAGAATGGGATTGCTGCTACAGGATATGCTTGGTGCTTTTATAGGAAATAATAATATTTTAATAATTTATTATTTATACCCCGCCCATCTGGCTGAGTTTCCCCAGCCACTCTGGGCAGCTCCCAATCAAGTGTTAAAAGCAATGCAGCATTAAACATTAAAAACTTCCCTAAACAGGGCTGCCTTCAGATGTCTTTTAAAGATAAGATAGCAGCTGCTTATTTCCTTGACATCTGCTGGGAGGGTGTTCCACAGAGCGGGTGCCACTACTGAGAAGGCCCTCTGCCTGGTTCCCTGTAACTTGCCTTCTTGCAGTGAGGGAACCGCCAGAAGGCCCTCAGAGTTGGACCTCAGTGTCCAGGCTGAACGATGGAGGTCGAGATGCTCCTTCAGATATACTGGACCAAGGCCGTTTAGGGCTTTAAAGGTCAGCACCAACACTTTCAATTATGCTCAGAAACGTACTGGGAGCCAATGCAGATCTCTCAGGATGAGTGTTGTGTGGTCCCGGAGGCCGCTCCCAGTCACCAGTCTAGCTGCCGCATTCTGGATTAATTGCAGTTTCTGAGTCACCTTCAAAGCTAGCCCCACGTAGAGAGCATTGCAGTAGTCCAAGCGGGAGATAACCAGAGCATGTACCACTTTGGTGAGACAGTCTGCGGACAGGTAGGGTCTCAGCCTTCGTACCAGGTGGAGCTGTTAAGACAGCCGCCCTGGACACAGAATTGACCTGCGCCTCCATGGACAGCTGTGAGTCCAAAATGACTCCCAGGCTGCACACCTGGTCTTTCAGGGGCAGTTACCCCATTCAGGACCAGGGAAAGCCAAAGTCCTGCAACCTCTCTGCCCAGAAGGGCATTTCAGACCAGTTTGCTCTCTCTCCATAAATCAGCTGCCTTTCCAAGATTTGCTCTCGCACCAAATGAAGGAGTCAACCCTCTATCATCGAGCTCTGCAGGTGGACAGGAAGATAAGCCCCTAATCAGAATCCATTTCTGTGCCCTGCACATTCTTTAATGTGATTGAGCTGTGCATTGTGGACGGTCCCGGGAGCAGGAGACTTGCAGAAGACCACCGGCCAGCCCCGCCTTAGGAGTCCGGTGACCACATAGGGAGCCCTCGCCACTCTAGCCACCGGCCATCAGCTGGTGCCCTGCCAGCCATTGCTCAGCAGTCTGACAGGTCAGCGTGGAGCCTGCTCAGCACAATTCACATTAATTGGACCAAAACTCTTCTGGGGCCGACACTCCGCAAACACAGAGGCCAACCTCAGCAGAAAACATCTGCAGGGGGATGCACAGCCGTTCGACAGCTCTCACATATATAAACCGTTTGTTTTAAACATGGCTTTTTGCTCTCCCCTGAAAGGTATTTCACAAGCAAGTTCAAATGTGATCTCAGAGCTACAAGGGCGTGCACTGCAACACTTGCATTCCAGCTGCAAAGGGATGGGAAAGGAAGTTGTCATAGGTGCAAAAAATTCAGTAATCTGGGCGAGGACACACTTTGAAAAAGTACAACCTTTGCCAACCTGGTGCCCTCCAGATGTTTTGCACTGTGACTCCCATTAGCCCCAGACAGAACAGCCACATGATGCTAGAGCCAATGGGAGCATGTTCATGCTGGTAGCGGTTGATGGTTGAGTTGTGGTCCAAAACATTTGGAGATAACCAACGTAGCAAAGGTGCAGGGTGGCCAAGCAGCACAGTCACCTCACTTGTTTCTTATAATGCCAGCACTTACACATCTTTTTTTAAGGGGGGCGGGTTCAAATCTCGCTGTAGACTTTTTGTTACATTCCACACAACAAGCTTGTAGGGTAAAGGTAAAGGGACCCCTGACCGTTAGGTCCAGTCGCAGCCGACTCTGGGGTTGCGACGCTCATCTCGCTTTATTGGCCAAGGGAGCCGGCGTACAGCTTCCAGGTCATGTGGCCAGCATGACTAAGCCACTTCTGGCGAACCAGAGCAGCACACGGAAACGCCGTTTACCTTCCTACCGGAGCGGTACCTATTTATCTACTTGCACTTTGACATGCTTTCGAACTGGTAGGTTGGCAGGAGCAGGGACTGAGCAACGGGAGCTCACCCCATCGCGGGGATTCGAACTGCCGACCTTCTGGTCAGCAAGCCCTAGGCTCTGTGGTTTAACCCACAGCGCCACCCGTGTCAATATTATTATTATTATTATTATTATTATTATTATTATTATTACAGATGGTGCAGGGGGTAGAGCTGTGGAAGAGAATGACTTATCTAAGACTAGCTGGTGAGTTCATGACCACAGTAAGGGGTGTCTCTGTCCTGGCTCTCTGGCCCTACTACCCATTGCTAGCTGTTTCCAGCTCTTCTATGATTCTATTTGGAATTCTATTGGAATTCTATTCTGTTGGAAAGGAAATCAGTTACCCACCAGGGGAGAGTGGTTATGTAAGCTTTCAGAATATTCAGAATTAACCAAATTGACAGATATAATAAGACAAAGACCAAAAATGAAGTGAAAAAGGAATGGGAGTGCCTAAATGAATACCTTAAAAGCCAAGGTTCGAGGACTGAGGCTGAGTCTGGAATAACTTTGTGAAGTGAAAGAATAAGAAAGAGCGATCTATATCTGGATGCTAGGATAGAGATGATAGAGATGATAAGGAAAACAGGAAAACATGAAGACGCAATGAGAGGTAAAGGAGGTGCTGTGGGATTGGTGGAAGTCAATGCTTATTTCTCTTTTTAGTGTTTATATTATTAACTTGTAAGATATGGATTTGGGTTTTTTTGTTTTTTGTTTTTTTTAAAGGTGGTTTTTGTGTTTGTGTATTGTTATTTTTTGATATTTTTTTATGTTGTATGGAAAATACTAATAAAATTTATAAAAGGGGGAAAAAGAACTTACAGACACCCAATAAATCTGAATGCTAAAAGATTCAGGACAGATAAAAGAAAGCCTTTCTTCACGCAGCCCGTGGTTAAACTATGGAACTCCCTGCCACAAGAGACAGTGATGGTCATTAACCTAAATGAACAAATTCATGGAGAAGATGACTACCAGTGGTCACTAGCCAGGATGGCTCTGCTCTGTCTTCACAGTTGGAGACAGCAATGTTTCTGAATCCCAGTTGCTGGAAAACACAGCAAGAGGGGAGAGGGGTTTCGTGCTGGAAACCTGCTTGCAGTTTTCAGACAGGCACCTGGTTGGCCACTGTAAAGACAGGATGCAAGACGAGATGGGTCATTAGACTGATCCAGGAGGCCCTTCTTCTGCTCATCCATTCAGTGGTTCCCTCAGCCTCAGTTCCTGGTAGGATGCAACACCGCCTCCTTGGATGAAGCTTCATCAGAGACACAAAACCCCAAGAAGGGGCCTGAGGACATTAAGCAGAGAACAGGTTGCTCATGTGATTCCCCTGCAGTGACAAAAGGAGGTGGGTGGGCTGGGGGTGCCCTGAGCGCTTTTGGCTGCTCCGCAAAACGTAGAAACGGCATTCCCGTGACATTCAGCCCTTCTAAAATTAGTTGGTAAGCAACCAGCCGAGTGCGCATTTTCTTCCAAGCGCTTTTCGTCCTTCCTGGCAGCGATGACGGCCCTTGACAGCTTGGCGCCTGGTCAGCCGCCCCCGCACTCGGCTCTCCTGACTGTGCAAGGGGGTTTCCCCAGCCACCTTGGGAATCCTGCTGATCAGCACACACGTCCCTGGGGAACTCTCTGGCATTGAACGCTGAAGGATCCCGGTGCGCTTAAAAGCACATGATGTTCATAAGAACATAAGAAGAGGCTGCTGGACCAAGCCAAAGGCCCATCTGCTCCAGCACCCTGTTCTCACAGTGGCCAAGCAAGGTGCTTGCTTGTAGGAAACCCCCAGGCAGCTTTCCTGTACAAAATGCCTCTCCACTCCTCTGGTTTGCAGAAACTGGAATTTAGAAGCATTGCCGAATTAACAGGGAGGATAAGGGGAGATATGGTACAAAAAGTGACTAAGGAGTGGGCTATCTTTAAGGAATACATCAAAAATAATGTGGAAAAAGTCGAATTTCTGACAGATACTGAGTGAATCCAGAAAATGGTTACAGTGAAAGGAGAGTAAAGTTAAGATAAAAGAAGAGATTAAAGAAATAATGAAATGTGTTTAAGCTAGTTGGAAAAATGAAGTAGCGTAACAAGAACGGCTGGAAGTCAAGTCACTTGGTGGGTGTCTGTATGGGGTAGGTGTGTAGGTATGTTGATATGTAGGTATGTTGACCCCTGACTGTTAGGTCCAGTCGTGGCCGACTCTGGGGTTGCGACGCTCATCTCGCTTTATTGGCCAAGGGAGCCGGCGTACAGCTTCCGGGTCATGTGGCCAGCATGACTAAGCTGCTTCTGGCGAACCAGAGCAGCGCACGGAAACACCGTTTACCTTCCTGCCGGAGCGGTACCTATTTATCTACTTGCACTTTGAGGTGCTTTCGAACTGCTAGGTTGGCAAGAGCAGGGACAGAGCAACGGGAGATCACCCCGTCGCGGGGATTTGAACCGCCGACCTTCTGATCGGCAAGCCCTAGGCTCTGTGGTTTAACCCACAGCACCACCCGTGTCCCTATCAGTTGGATTACTTGCACTTAAATGTCTAAATATCTGCATGCAATGAGGATTGGACTGTCCTAAGAATTGCAAGGAGGGAGAGAATTGACCACTGTTCGCTCACTCGCCCATCTCAACACCTGTGTTTTGCACACTCACCCAACGAAGCCACTATCCTACCAGCATACATGAATACTCATATGAGGGGAAAAGCCGAATCAGGCACAGGATACAATCCAGAACCAACTGCTCACATACAAACAGGTCCATGTCTTTACATCAGCCATCCCCAATATGGGCTGATATTCAACAAAGTTTTACTCAGAGTAGAGCCACTGCAGTCTCCCCTCATTCTCACTGCAACCTTGCGAGGTAGGCTTGGCTAAGAAAAAGTGCAAATCCAGCACGTTTTGTGGACTGAGCAGGGATTTGACCCTGAATTCTCTCATGGCCAACACTCCTACCAGCTTCAAGCTCCATTCAGTTCCTTGGTTTTATCCTTTCTGCTATTCACGTCATTTTGCATTTTTATTTCCCCCCTTCTCACGACCAAGTGAAAGCAAAATAGCCCCAGAAATATAAAAGCCCCCAGGAAGGGGAAGATCGTAATATCTACAGACTCTGCTCTGGAGGGAAGCTGGAGGGTGCCTGCAAATGCCACTTGAGGGCCTCTTCAATTCCATCACAGCGCCAAGAGTGTGTTAAGCACAACCAGAGACGGCTCTTTAATAGATTGAGGTCAGGCTCGCTTTCCGGACAATGTCAGCCCTTAATTTTGTTCCTGCTGCTTTCAATCTTGCACTCGGGGCTGCCTTTCCCCATCACTCTGCCCTCCATGAAACTCGTCTGTGGAATTTGCTTTTTTGAAAGAGCGAGGGGTTTTTGCCACCACCAAAGACCTTGCCTATTTCCTCGACTGCCTGTAACTCGTGTATATGGCATGGAACCAGGCAAAACTCCTTATTATAGCAGCCGGTTAAATATCTCGCACCTTTGCTGAGTGGAAGAATGCAAGAAGAGCCTTTCTGTTCCAGACCTATTTAGTCCAGCATTGCATGTCCCACAGTGGACGCCCAGGCACCTCTAGGAAGCCCACAAACAGGACCCCAGTGTAACAGCCCTCTCCTCACCTGCAGTTCCAAGCAGCTGGTGTACGGAGGTATACTGCCTCCGACAGAGGATGGCAGTGGGGAAGGGTCATTGCTCACTGGCAGAGGGAACTGCCTTGCATGCAGACGACCCCAGGTTCAATCCCAGCCATCTCCAGTAGAGCTGGAACGTCTCCAGGCTGAAACCCACAGGCTTCTATCAGCCATTATCTTCCAGCCTAATCTACCTTGCAGGGGTGTCGCAAGAGTAAAAAAAAACAATAACCCCATGTAAGATCCTCTGAGCTGCTCGGATGAATGGTCAAATATGTACCTATGCATTTAAAAATGTTTTTAACCTACAGTTCCAAAGACCAAAGCAGGCGATAATACCATAATGCACTTAAACTACAGTGGGCGCTCGGGTTGCAAACGTGATCCATGTGGGAGGCATGTTCGCAATCCGCGGTGCTGCGTCTGCACACACGCAGGTCCTGATTCGGTGCTTCTGCGCATGCGCAAAGTGTGATTTAGTGCTTCTGCGAATGCGCCGAAACCCGGAAGTTTCCCATTCCAGTACTTCCAGGTTCGGTGTGGTACGCATCCCGAAAACCTAAAGCGTCTGTAACCCGAGGTATGACTGTATATCGACTGATATTCCTTGTCCCTTTAGGTGTGCCATTTCAGGGGGTGGAACTTATTCCCCCCAAATTTCTTCAGTGAAGGGTCTTAGACATATGTTTGTGATGAACTTAAAACTGCTTTTTTGTGATTGGACAACATTTAGCTTGGGAAGACTATGTTTGATGAAGAAGCACATAAACCGCCTTTATCCTTCTGAAAATGTCAGGTAATGACAGACAAACAAACAAACAAAATTGGCAATAATTTCTAAAGATTTCTATGCAATTTTTTATACATTTCACACCAAGCAAAACTAATTTTATTAATTTAAGTGAAACAGCTTTTGAAATCCCAAGTCATGATACAACTTTTGAGCACCCCTTGTTTTTTGGAATTTGAATGTTGAAGCACATTATGTTCCACCTGCCCTTGGCTATGTGTGCAATTTATAAATAGGTCATATAAGGAAGGTTTACATCTTAAAGAAATGGGACCCAGAGGTCAGCTTGCCTGGTACAGAATTGGTTATTCATGCAAAAACTCAACCCTTATACATACAAAGTAATTTTAAAGAAGAAAGTCCCTTTGACTGCATTATATTAGTAGTAATAGCATCTTGCCCTTCTTTCCAAAGGAAGCCAGGCCAGAAAAAAAACATCCACGTTTATAAAAGCATCCCAGAACAGTCAAAGCATTATAAAAACAGCTGCAATTGAAAACATGATTTCTTCCAGCAATCTCTGGGTTGCCAGGAGCAGCTTTTTTTCTTCTTGCCTGGGTAGACAGGTAAAGGTAAAGGGACCCCTGACCATTAGGTCGAGTCGTGGCTGACTCTGGGGTTGTGGCGCTCATCTCGCTTTACTGGCCAAGGGAGCCGGCGTACAGCTTCTGGGTCATGTGGCCAGCAGGACTAAGCTGCTTCTGGCGAACCAGAGCAGCGCACGGAAACACTGTTTACCTTCCCGCCGGAGCGGTACCTATTTATCTACTTGCACTTTGACATGCTTTCGAACTGCTAGGTTGGCAGGAGCAGGGACCGAGCAACGGGAGCTCACCCCGTCGCGGGGATTTGAACCGCCGACCTTCTGATCGGCAAGTCCTAGGTTCTGTGGTTTAACCCACAGCGCCACCCGCATCCCAAGTGGGTAGACAGGGATGCTTTCAAATTACTCCTGATAGGAGACAGACACGCCTCACTAGGGAGGGCATTCCACAAGCACGTGCAGAGTTCTTTCCTCTTCCCGCTGAGCCACACAGCTGGGAGAAGGGGCTTTGAGGTGCCCTTCTCATTCCCAGGTGAAACGTCTTATTTCAGACCTTGCTCTCGCAAGTAGGAGATGAGCAGGTCAAACTGGACTGCTTCAGGTCGCATGGGGAGAGGGGGCTCATAGGATAGGACGTTCCTCCATGGAACAAAAGCTCCCACCAGGAGCTGGCCCCTTTCTCCCTGACTTCCCCGTTTCCTACATGCGAGGATTCTTTACTGTATGGCACAGCATCCCGTCATGGGAGCCCTCGGCGGCACCAGGTTGACCGCGTCACCTCCTGTTTGCGAGAACAAGGCCTTAGAGATTAAGCACTGATCTGATCCGTCTCATCTAATTCTGGGCATTTCCCCAAGCCTCTTTTGCGCATAACAATCTAATCAAATTTTGGAAGTGGAGCAAGGTGGCGAGGCGAGGCGCGGAGGCCAATCTGCCTGGCGGCGAGACGCATCTGAGCTCCGGGCACGTAGTGAATAAAACCCACTCCGCTCAGGTCCACCGGCCAAAAGGCAAATACCCAGGGCTCTCCAAGCTTGTGATAACGAGCTTGTGGCTTGTGGACAAGCTAGAGGAAAACTACTGGTTTCCCTCTCGCTTACAGAGATGGATGACTTGCTTGATCACTTCTGGCAGCCTCGTGATTGGCCACTGATATTGCAAAGGGCTTGGCGTTAGAGGCAGCCCTGGGACCAAAAAAATCCTTAACTTGTGCCAGTGGCGACAAAGCAGGTGTTGGGTCTGGGTGATGAAAGTGAATCAGGTCGGCCTCAGCTGCCCGTAAGGGAACCACACACACACACACCCAGCAGGAGGAGGACAAAGCAAAGCCAGTTAAATAATTAATAGCCACATTTGTCATTTCCAGGGAGGATTCAAAGGCGGGTGAAGTTGATGGAATTGAAGGAATACAGCCTTGTGTGCACACAGAGGGGCCAGGCACCTGCTTGGTTCAGCTCATTTAACATTCAAAAGCACTTGACGTTCAATATCCGGCTTCTGTCTCAACTGGGGAAAGATCTGAACCGCTGTGTTCCAGATGCAGAGATTTAGCACCCGCATCTGGTGTTGTTTTGAGTTATGCCCCTTCTGCAGCCTACATTGGACCTCCTAAGGTGGAAACAAGATTTACCAACTATTGAAGAATGGCAGATGAAGATGATGGACTATACGGAACTTGCCGAACTGACCGGGAGACTCCGAGACCAGAGGGAAGGGACGGTGGAAGAAGACTGGAAGAAGTTTAGGGAATATTTGAAAAAAATATGTTAATGTTTAAATCTCAGAATAGCTTTGGAAGAGGATATAGGCTGTAGGGTTAGAAGTAGAAGATAGGGTATTTTAAAATAGTATTATTTGTAAGTGATAAAATGTGAAGTCATTTTAAGTGTGATTAAAAAAAAAGATGGTTAGAAATTATGATATATGTAAACTGCTAAAGATGAAGTAAAATGAAAATCAGATAGGTGGGACTTGGGGAAGCCCACTTAACAATATTTAGAAAAATAAGGATATGAGAAGAATTTGTTTGTATTGTTTGTATTGTTTGTCTTTTCTGTTTGTGTTTTTTATTTGTGTTATAAAATGAATATTTTTTTTTGAAAAAAATAAATACATTGGACCTCCTAAGGTGGATGAGGTGGGGTGGCCTCTGGCTGGTGGCATGAAGCCATGGGCTCCATCCATCTCCTCACCTTGGCATCATTACTCTGCTGGCGCTCCCCTTCCCTTAGGGCTGCTAGGGATGGGGCACGACTGGGAGAAGCAAAGGCATGAGATGGTGCGTCCCAGGTTCACCGGGGTGCTGCTCAATGCGCCCAGAGTCGGAGCCCCTGGGTCAGGGGCTGTGGTGCTTAAAAGCACATCAAAGCAGCCCGCCCACCTGGTGAAAGAGAGGAGCGCTTGAGTGTTTCACCCTGGCTCTAAATTGGAGTCGTGACAGAGGGAGACAAAATATTGACCCAATAAATCCAGAAGGAGAGCGCCACTGCCAGGCGGAATTATAACCAGCCACAGTTAAATGCCAAGCAATTAAGCTGTCAAGTGTTCCTCCCATCTCTTTGCTAGCCCCAAACACTCAGGAGACAAAAGGAACTTCTAAAGGGAATGTGGTCCTGCAGATCAAGCAAGCACGTTGCAATGCAATGAACTAAGCACATAAATACTGCCGGGGCGCTCAGCACCACAAATGTGCACACTCAAACACAAACAGATGTGGTTCTAGTTTGGAAGCCTTATAATTCCAGGCCATCAGATGCGGAAAGGCTCCAGGAAGCTAGCTGGAGCTCATCACTTAAGAACACTGTAGAAATGTCCCAGGTTAGACCCCTAACACCTCCAGCTAAATTGATAGAATCATAGAGTTGGAAGGGACCCCGTGGGTCATCTAGTCCAACCCCCTGAAATGCAAGAAAATCAGCTAAAGCATCCATGATAGTTGGCCACTCTGCTTAAAAACCTCCAAAGAAGGAGAGTCCACAACCTCTCATGGGAGACCGTTCCACTGCTGAACAGCTCTTACTGCCAGAAAGTTTTTCCAAAAGTTTAGTTGGAATCTCCTTTAATGTAACTTGAAGTCACTGGTTCGAGTCCTACCTTCCAGAGCAGGAAAAAACAAGCATGCTTCCTCATCCATGTGACAGGCCTTGAGATATTTGAAGATGGCTGTCATATCTTAAAAAGCAGAGACATCACCCTGCCGACAAAGGTCCGTATAGTTCAAGCTATGGTTTTCCCAGTAGTGATGTATGGAAGTGAGAGCTGGACCATCAAGAAGGCTGATCGCCGAAGAATTGATGTTTTTGAATTATGGTGCTGGAGGAGACTCTTGAGAGTCCCATGGACTGCAAGAACATCAAACCTCTCCATTCTGAAGGAAATCAGCCCTGAGTGCTCCCTGGAAGGACAGATCCTGAAGCTGAGGCTCCAATACTGTGGCCACCTCATGAGAAGAGAAGACTCCCTGGAAAAGACCCTGATGTTGGGAAAGATGGAGGGCCCAAGGAGAAGGGGACGACAGAGAACGAGATGGTTGGACAGTGTTCTCGAAGCTACCAGCATGAGTTTGACCAAACTGCGGGAGGCAGTGGAAGACAGGAGGGCCTGGCGTGATCTGGTCCAGGAAGTCACGAAGAGTCGGGGATGACTAAATCAGTGTTTCCCAACCTTGGGCCTCCAGCTGTTTTTGGACTATGACTCCCATCATCCCTAGCTAGCAAGACCAGTGGTCAGGGATGATGGGAATTGTAGTTCAAAAACAGCTGGAGACCCAAGGTTGGGAAACACTGGTCTAAATGACTAAACAACAATAAACAACATCATATCTCCTCCCGGTCTCCTTTTCCCCCAGGCTAAATATACCCAGCTCCTTCAACCAAGCACCTAGGAAAACAGAAAGCTGCCTTATACCAAATCAGATCATTGGTCCATTTAGCCCATCTAGCCTAGTACTGCGTAACACGGAGGTTTCCCCCCAGACCAACCTGGAGATGTCGGGAATTGAACTTGGGAACTGTTGCACGCAGAGCAAATACTCTACCACCGAGCTACACTCTTTCTCCCAAAGCAACAAGGCTGGGAAACGGCCCATTCCACCCCTGTCTGACAGCTGCTTCCACTCACAGCAGGCAGCACTAGGCTAAATGGAGCCAGGGGTTCGACTCAGCATAACACCTCAGCTTCACGAACAGAAGAAATTTCTGACAGCAAGAGTTGTTTGACTCCTTCTACAGACTCCTTCAGAGGAGAATGGACTCTCCTTCCTTGGAGGTTTCTAAGCAGAGGTTAAAGGTAAAGGGGTGATATGATAGCCATGTTCAAATATATAAAAGGATGTCACATAGAGGAGGGAGAAAGGTTGTTTTCTGCTGCTCCAGAGAAGCGGACACGGAGCAATGGTTCCAAACTACAAGAAAAAAGATTCCACCTAAACATTAGGAAGAACTTCCTGACAGTAAGAGCTGTTTGACAGTGGAATTTGCTGCCAAGGAGTGTGGTGGAGTCTCCTTCTTTGGAGGTCTTTAAGCAGAGGCTTGACAACCATATGTCAGGAGTGCTCTGATGGTGTTTCCTGCTTGGCAGGGGGTTGGACTCGATGGCCCTTGTGGTCTCTTCCAACTCTATGATTCTATGATTCTTTAAAGGGACCCCTGACCATTTGGTCCAGTCGTGACCGACTCTGGGGTTGTGGCGCTCATCTCGCTTTACTGGCCGAGGGAGCCGGTGTACAGTTTCTGGGTCATGTGGCCAGCATGACTAAGCCGCTTCTGGCGAACCAGAGCAGCGCACGAAAACACTGTTTACCTTCCCGCCGGAGCGGTACCTATTTATCTACTTGCACTTTGACATGCTTTCGAACTGCTAGGTTGGCAGGAGCAGGGACCGAGCAATGGGAGCTCACCCCGTTGCGGGGATTCAAACCGCCGACCTTCTGATCGGCAAGTCCTAGGCTCTGTGGTTTAACCCACAGCACCACCTGCATCCCTCAAGCAGAGGGTTAGATGCCCATAAATCTGTCAGGGATGCTTCAGATGTGATTTCTGTATTGAAATGGGTTGGATCAGATGACCGTTTGGGTCCTTTTCAACTCCATGATTCCATGACGCCTCGGTTGTCAATGCCGGGCCTGGAAAAATTGCACAGATGTATGCTGAAAATAAGGGATGCAGGTGGCACTGTGGGTTAAAACACAGAGCCTAGGACCTGCTGATCAGAAGGTCGGCAGTTTGAATCCTCGCGACGGGGTGATCTCCCGTTTCTCGGTCCCTGTTCCTGCCAACCTAGCAGTTCAAAAGCACGTCAAAGTGCAAGTAGATAAATAGGTACCACTCCGGCGGGAAGGTAAATGGCATTTCCGTGCGCTGCTCTGGTTCGCCAGAAGCGGCTTAGTCATGCTGGCCACATGACCCGGAAACTGTACGCCGGCTTCCTCGGCCAATAAAGCGAGATGAGCGCCGCAACCCCAGAGTCGGTACAACTGGACCTAATGGTCAGGGGTCCCTTTACCTTTATGCTGAAAATAGGCAATACCTGTAAAATGGTGACAGGGGGTACTAGCAGATGAGGGAAATGGGCTCCTTAGAGATGCATTTTTTTCCAGGCTGCTGAGTCACCAGGCCGTAATTTGAGACGGTCCTCCCTTCCTCCCTCGAGCCCCCACCCGCCTGCTTGCTAAGAGGAAAGGAGCCAGGTACGATAAACAAGAGATGGAAGCTGGCGCACACCTGGGGCCTGCTGATTATGGTGTAATCAGATTTGAAATGCTTCTGCAGAGCTCCTGGAAAAGGCACCCCGATTTCACAGCCACGCAGGCCAAGGTGAAGGGAAATCTTTGGGATCGATTGGCGTCCAAATTAAGTATGGGGCGGGGGGAGGAATCGATCTCCATCTAATTCCGCCACTGCCCCCCACCCCACCCTGAAAAGCAACCCAGATGGAAATAAACTTTTTTATTTTAAAAAAACACTGAAGCAAATGAAACGTTTAATAGGGACAGAAGCGGCCAAAGCGGAAGATGATCGTAAAGAAGAGTATTAGCAAAGATGCAACAATCCAGTCTGCAGAAGGACTGGGCAGGGCAGGGAGAAGGGGGGCAGAAAGGGGGGGAGAGAAAGCATCCCCCTGACAAAGAGGGAGCTGTTCCTGAGCTCCTCTTCAGCGGCCCTGTGCTCCTCTCCACCGCTGCCCCCCCTCACTGCATCCCCCTACCACCACCTTGGTGGATAAAAAGCGTGAGAGAGGAAATTGAGAGTGGGAAATCAGGGCTGAGCGGGGGGGGGGGGGGGCGGAAAGAACTGCTTAGGGCACCTCATCTCAGCAGGTGAGGGGGGTGGAGATTTAGCTTAAACCGTGGATTAACTCACTGGGTGCTGCGGATGGGGGGGGGACACTTTTAAAGTGTGCCAATAATAGCAGAGTGGGAGATTCAGGAGCTGCACGGGGGGGGGGGGGCGGGGGCGTGAGCAGGGAGAGAGTTTCCAGAGTTGATGAAACACGCTTTCCGGGGAATCGGTCTCCCCGAAGCCTTAAGAAGAAAGCTGGAGGAGGAACCTTGACTTGGGAACCCTGTGTAGAGTATTTTTAACCTGTATTTTAAATTGTATCTTCCCCCCCCCCCATTATGTTTTTATTGTAATTTTACTGGTGTTAGCTGCCCTGAGCCTGGCTCTTGCCAGTGAGGGCGGGGTATAAGTAAAATTTATTATTATTATCAATGTAAGATAATTAGGAAATTCTAGGAAGTAATAAACTAGGCCTAAGGATTAAAATAAAGATCTGTTATAGTGAACATTATGGATTGGAACATGAAGCAAAGATAAGAAGTTTGTAATTGAAAGAAGGTATTTGTGTTATAAATATGAAGTTGGAAACTGTTAAATATGTGATACAATGAAATTCAGATTGAGGGGTGTTGAGGAAGTCAATTTAGCAATGTAATATAACCAGGATACAAGAAGAAACAATTTTTGTTGTTGTTGTTGTTGTTATGTTTTTGTTGTTGTGTTAAGTGTAATGTTTTTCTATTGTGTTAATGTCTATGTTCTATAAGAGAAATGTAATAAATTTTGGGGAAAATATATTATTATTATTATTATTATTATTATTATTATTATTATTATTATTAAAAACAAAAAAAAATCCTTCCAGTAGCACCTTAAAGACCAACTAAGTCAGTTCTTGGTATGAGCTTTCGTGTGCATGCACACGAAAGCTCATACCAAGAACTGACTTAGTTGGTCTTTAAGGTGCTACTGGAAGGAATTTTTTTTGTTTTGACTATGGCAGACCAACACGGCTACCTATCTGTAACTATTATTATTATTATTATTATTATTATTATTATTATTATTATTATTATTATTGACACGAACAAGACTTCTGTCCAGGTTGTGAAGAAAGCTGCACTTCCCATAATACTCATTGGCCTCTTTCATGTTGCTGCTTCTGTGCAGGAGTGTAGGACTGTTCTGAAGAAGCCTTTTCCATTAAAGAGACCCCCTTAAGTCTGCCAGCAGGACACTGTAACTTATTAGCACGAAGCTCCAAACAGGCAGGCCCTGAGCAATGGACCTCAGTTCTTCTAACGCAAGAAGAGCCTGGTGGATCAGGCCCAGGGTCCCTCAAGCCCAACATCCTTTCCTCGCACCTGCCAACCAGATGCCCCGGGGGAAACCAGAGAGGGCTACCAAAGGAGCTGCCACCCGCTTGCCCTTTTGCCTGCCCCATGCCCATATAACGGGACCCGAAGGGGTGTGTTAGCTTGTAAGATCAGCGTCTTCGTTTGCTTAGCCATGAGTAGAACCTGCTGTGCCTTCCAACCTTACTTTGCCTATGCATTGCACTGATCTGAACATTAAAGGTTTTGGAAGAAAATGTACTCAGGTGTTTGACATCTTTGTCCAGTAAGGGCCAAAGGGCATGGATGGGCCTTCACAAAATAACGTTTGGGGCGGAGGGTTAAAACTGCATCCATTTCTTAAATATATATTTGGTTCAATATATGGAGGAGTTAACGTTGTTCACACTTGACCTGAGTTTTGGCCGACAAATTTCTGTCCAGATAAAAAAAAAGATCTAAATACTGCTTTTAAAACATGAATAGACCAGAGCTCTGGAGAACTTCCAGGGGAAGAGGCAGCCATAAAGGAGAGGCTATTATCAAGGCCATCTCTCTGTGATGTCTGAACTTAGGAACTGGCAGCACAGTTTTAGACGTCTGGGAAATGCTAGAGAGGTATTAACAGATAACTACCAACCTGGTTATTGAACTGGATTTATAGCACTCCTCACTCCCGAGTACAATATACCTGGGTTTTTATGGATGGATTTTTAAGAGTGTGGTACCTTCCACACAGTGCTAGGGAAAGGATGGGACACAGATAGAGAAATGTTTGAATAAATGCTATGGTCCATTTCCTTGTTCTTGAACTTAAAGGAAATAGCTGAACTAGATCTCTGTTTTCCTGTTAGCTATTTTTCATGTCGGAAGTGAGAGCTGGACCATAAAGAAGGCTGATCACTGAAGAATTGATGCTTTTGAATTCTGGTGCTGGAGGAGACTCTTGAGAGTCCCATGGACTGCAAGAAGATCAAACCTCTCCATTCTGAAGGAAATCAGCCCTGAGTGCTCACTGGAAGGACAGATCCTGAAGCTGAGGCTCCAATACTTTGGCCACCTCATGAGAAGAGAAGACTCCGTGGAAAAGACCCTGATGTTGGGAAAGATGGAGGGCCCAAGGAGAAGGGGACGACGGAGGACGAGATGGTGGGACAGTGTTCTCGAAGCTACCAACATGAGTTTGACCAAACTGCGGGAGGCAGTGAAAGACAGGAGTGCCTGGCGTGCTCTGGTCCAGGGGGTCACGAAGAGGCGGACACGACTAAACAACAACAAACAACAACAAAAATCACGTCCTACCTGCCACTGTTTAAAAGGGAGATTTTAAAATACTGTATTTTTTGCACCATAACAGTCACTTTTTTCCTCCTAAAAAGTAAGGGGAAATGTCTGTGTGTGTTATGGAGGGAATGCCTACGGGTGGCATGCCTACGGATTTTCCTCCTCTAAAAACTACGTGCGTGTTATGGTCGGGTGCGTGTTATAGAGCAAAAAATACGGTAATTGGAGTTCCTGAATTGCATTTATTCCAATAAGATTCCCAAACAGATGCTCAAAGTAAAGTAGATCTGAGTCTTAATGTTGTAACTCCATTTGTAAACTTTCCAGTTTGGAGATTTTCTTCTGAGTTCTGGAAAATAAGCCCAAGGTTCCTTGCAAGAACTTAGACCTGAGATATTGAGCTACTCAGGATTAGTGAAGTTTCTATTTGTGAGCTTGCAAAGAAGCCAATATTTTATAAGGGGCTGTGACTTAATCCAGGATGGGGAAACCAGTGTGGTCATTTCCAGATACTGTTGGACTCCAACTCTTATCAGTCCCAGCCAGCATGGCCAGTGGCCAGGGATGTGGATGGGAGTTGTAGTCCGACAACATCCAGAGAGCAACATCTCAGCTACTCCTGATTGAGGAGATCAAATCCCACAAGGCTAACTTTTACTAGCAGCAGATGAGCTAAGCTATCTTGCCAAGTACTTTGCACTGACCTAGCAAACCTCAGCTCTGAGACGGTTGAACTTGATAATAAAAAGGACCATTATGGAAACCCAAGCCACACTTAGCACAACAAAGATAGTCGGGATCTGGGACGATGTTACAGTGTCAGCTGCCTCCCAGTCCAAGTGGGAGCAGCTCTGCCCTCACATGTGCCAGTATCCAAGACCAGGAAGCGGTCCCATAGCCTACCTGCTCTGGCGTGGCTCCTGCTAGCAACTTCACCGCTCCTGGCCGGAGAGCTGGACGTTTTGGCAAGCTTGTTAGCAGACACCCTGTACATGACTCCTCCGATGCAGCGCAGATCTTTGTTCCTCCAGTGGTGCTGCAAAGCCTGGAACTTGCTCCCTGTGGGAGAGTGGCGGGTGCTATTCAGTACCAGAGACCTGCAAAGACAAAATAATACACTCAAGGTAAGCAACTGGGACCTTTGCTCACAGCCTGCCGTGTTCTTTTAGGACTATCCAAGAGGGTTGTCCAACAGAAACAAGAGTTTAAATGCTAGCAGGGTTGTTATTCCAATGTGCTGTTCTGAAAAGTGGTCTGTCTGACCTGTCCCTGGCATTTCCTTCCACTTGTCTCAAACAACTGAAGCAGAAAAATATCCAAGGTTTACTCCAGACTCACCCAAGCCTCTGCAATGAGCATGCATTCTGGGACTGAAGCAAACTCAACAGCACTTTGCTTGCTCTGCTTGATTCGTTCTGCTTCCAGGAGCCAGGCTTCCAAGATAGGTAGAACTTTTCTAGACCAGCAATGTCCACTTGGACCACCAGCAGCTCCCAAAGGCCTCTGCAGCCCCCCCCCAACGTGTGCTTAAGTCCCTTCAAAGCACTTCTCTCTCTCTCTCTCTCTCTCTCTCTCTCTCTCTCTCTCTGCAAACATTTCAATGACTGCGCAAGTTAAGTCAGTGTTACCACCAGACTGCACGTAGGGGAAGGTGATGAGATGTGGAGCAAAGCATCTCTATGTATATTTTTCCACTGGAACTTTTGTATTACCTAAGTTGATTAGGAGCAAGGAATTGCTAACTGCAAATAATTATCTGGCAATCAAGTTTCTAGGATCACTCAATACAAGTAAAATAAGCACGCTAAACTAGATCATTCTCTAGGACATTGAAAAATTCTCCAATGCAAACAATTTTCTGGTGCAAAATTACCCCAATTTGTATCAGGAAAACTCTTCAGAAATCTTCAATTCAACCTTTTCTGGAAAACCCACATCCCAGGGACGGGAGCAGTTACAGGTGAGAGACGAGGGCTTGTTAAGGCATTCCAGAAAGTTCATGGCAGAAGCAAGACAAATCGTTGGATGATAAAACTATCAGTGGCTACAAGTCATGATGGCTATGTTCTCCATCCTATCAGAGGCAGAATCACAAGTGGAAAGAGCACTGTCGCACTCAGGTCCTGCTTGCAAGCTTCCACTGTGGACTAGAAACTTGTTTTCTTCATTTAACATGAAATTTCCTTGCCAAATTCTGGGTCCTCCGGGCAGCTCTGCCAAGACGCAGCTTGCTGCATGGGCTGATTCTGCATCTGTAACTATTCCCACTATTCCCAAAATCTGTAACTATTTTGAGTTCTGCATTAGGCCAGCAGCCATTCCAACCAAATCAAATCTGCTCCAGTATCAGCTGCCTTAACTATTTAGCGCTAATCCAAACAGTAATTTGTTTATGCAAATGAGAGATCTAATTTTGAATTAGCACAAAACTATGGCTCATAATGCTATTAGCGGAAACTATATAAACCGCGGCATTGACTGAAGAATGGGTGTAAATTAGGGAGCTGCTCTCCTATCAGCAGAAAGCAAAAGCCAGAGGAGCATTACCTTCAAATGAAGGCAAGCGCGGCACACAAAAAGGGGGAATTGCAAAATGTAATCATTAAATTTATTAGTGCTTAGCATGACAAGTTTATTCTAATATGGTTGTTGCCATTGGCTACCGGCCTTGATGTATGTGCCTGAGAGTTCCCACAGATGGGGCAAGCAGAAAGTTGGTCCGTTAACCGGTTTGCGCAAAGCAATCAAGGGAGGAGGAGGAAGAAGACTTGGGTGCACAAATGCAGCTTTAAGCATCTCTGCTGTATAGCCTGATCAAAAGGCTATTCCGTGAAACATCGCCGGGGGTGGGGCGGGGGGACCCATGTATTTATATCAAAGCGCTTATCTGACCTAGGGAAAAAGGACTCTGCGTGGATTCAGGTGTAGCAAAAATCTGATTGCAGGGACACAGTGAAACTATTCCTATTTTCTCCCAGGCATTTAAAATTGGGCTGTCGCAAGGGATGCCACTGTTTCTCCTGTATGCTTCACTGTGAACTGAGGTCCTACACACCCTTGTGGTAGAAAAGAGATTGTAGCATGTATTAGTCCGTAAAAAGCAAGCCACCAGCAAGGTCTCCCCCAACGTATTTCTAGGAGTCAATCTTTAGTGCATGGCTAAATGGCTCTGAGGTGTTTGGAACAAGGGCCTTCCTTTGGCATTTAAAGCCCTAAATGGCGTGATTGGCAGCCAGTGCAGCTGGACCAGGATCGGTGTAATATGCTCAAACCGACTTGAGCAACCTGGCCACTGAGTTCTGCACCAGCTGAAGTTTCCGAACTGTCCTCAGAGGCAGCCCCACATATAATACATTGCAGTAACCTAACTTAGAGGTTACCAGAGCACAGACGACAGAAGTTAGGCTTTCTCTGTCCAGATAGGGATGCAGCTGGGCCACCAGCAAAAGCTGATGGAAGGTACTCCGGGCCACTGAGGCTACCTGAGCCTCAAGAGAAAGCAAAGGATCCAGGAGGACCCCCAAGCTGTGAACCTCCTCCTTCAGAGGAAGTGTAACCCCATCAAGAGCAGGCAGCCTCCCCAACAAAAAAGGAACGGCAAGACAAACTGTTAGAGTATACTGAACTGGCTAGATTAACAGAGGCAATTAGAGATCACACTAGACAAGAGTTTCAAAAAGCATGGGGGAAATGCAGAGAATACTTCGCAAAACAGTGCCCTAAAATACATACCTGGACTTGTTTCGATTAATGTCTGCAGGAGACTTTGTGGATATTTAAGTTATAATTAGAAAAATCTTAATAATTATTCATAAAGGAAACAGCTTATAAGAAAAAAATAAGGAGGCCAGATACAGGATAAAGGAAGTCTTTTATTTGGTTGTTTGTACTGTTGTATGTTTTGCTCATTGTATGTTATGTTCACGTTTAATGAGGGTGGATTTCTGTATTGGGGGGATGGGGGGTTATGCTATGTTGTAAATAAAATTTCCAATAAAAGTTTATTAAATACAGGAAGAGCAGGCCACCTCCCATCCATCTGGTCTAAGGAACTGCCCCCTAACAATGCCTCAGTGTTATCTGGACTGAGCCTCTGGTTCTGGTTCTCATCCAGTCCATTATCGGGGCAAGACGTCGGTCCAGCTCTTCCACAGCCTCACCTGCAGATGTAAAGGACAAGCAGAGCTGTGTGTCATCAGCAATATTGCTGACAACGTACTCCAAAGCTCCGGATAACCCCACTCAGCGGTTTCATGTGGATGTTAAACAGCATGGGGGAGAAAACTGAACCCTGAGGAACCCCACACTGAAGGCTCCACGAGGTTGAAGAGTGTCACCCTCAGGAAATGAGCATCTGAGTAGGACCAGAAGCACCGCAAATATTTTATAAATTTATTAAATTCATTTATAAGTAAATAACTTTCCGGCATTCGTTTGGAGGAGGGAAAGCATGATTAGACAAAATGGATTGGCAGCTACAGTTGCAACTAGTAAATTGCTGTTCAGCAAACTGCTATGAGTTGTGTTGAGTGCCTTAAGACCTGTGCTATTTTTGGAACTCTATGCGTTATTTTAATCTTAATTGACTTTGTTGAAAACCATCCTTGTGGCTCCAGGAAAGGACAGTATATTTTTGTGTTTAGTCATTTAGACGTATCCGACTCTTCGTGACCCCCTGGACCACTTCCATACAGTATATAGGACAGTACAGTGGTACCTTGGGTTACATATGCTTCAGGTTATAGACGCTTCAGGTTACACACTCCGCTAACCTAGAAATAGTACCTCAGGTTAAGAACTTTGCTTCAGGATGAGAACAGAAACCGTGCTCTGGCGGCAGCGGGAGGCCCCATTAGCTAAAGCGGTGCTTCAGATTAAGAACAGTTTCATGTTAAGAATGGACCTCCAGAACGAATTAAGTTCTTAACCCGAGGTACCACTGTATATAGATCACCCAAATAAGCGAAACAAAGGCAAGGCACCCACCCTCTCCCGTCCAAGGCGCGTCCATCCCCTTTCTGCCTCTCGTGCCCCATTCCTTTGCAGATTAGATGTCTTGTGCTCCAACTGCACTCTGCTTCTGTTTGCGTTAGAGACTGCTGAGCTTTACTACTTCGGCCTCTAATCCAGACACCTGCGCTCAGCGGTTTTCCTAAACATTTCCGAATGAAGACTCATTAACGCCAGCCACCCCGAGGTGGTTGCTGCAGCCGCTTCTCCTTGCTTAGCGCACGCTGAAAGGTAAAAAGGCTGCCTGTTCTGCTGAAAGCTCCATCTGGTAGGGCTCCAACACACCACAGCTGTGATTAAAACTGAACAAGGCAGGGAAGCCGCTCTTTTTTTATATCGGGAGCTGCCGCTGCAGGCATGAAAACCAAACCACAGGTTAGAGAGAGATCAAACAGCAAGCGAGAAACGTCGAGGAAACAGATCGCCTCCTGGCCAAAGAACAAAAGCGGCTATATTCCACTCTGACCATGGTCTAACTGGTGTGGAAATAAATGTGACTGCCTTATTGTAGAGGTGCCCAAGCACTCTCAGTGATGATGGGGTTTTTCTGGGTCAGACAAAGGGTCCACTTAGCCCTGTTTTCCATTACAGCCAACCAGGTGCTGCCGAGACCACATAACACCGGTCCTGAAAAACCTACATTGGCTCCCAGTATGTTTCTGAGCACAATTCAAAGTGTTGGTGTTGACCTTTAAAGCCCTAAATGGCCTTGGCTCAGTATCCTTGAAGAAGCGTCTCCACCCCCATCGTTCTGCCCGGACACTGAGGTCCAGCTCCGAAGGCCTTCTGGTAGATCCCTTACTGCGAGAAGAGAGGCTACAAGGAACCAGGCAGAGGGCCTTCTTGGTGGTGGCGCCTGCCCTGTGGAACGCCCTCCCATCAGATGTCAAAGAAATAAACAACTATCTGACATTTAGAAGACATCTGAAGGCAGCCCTCTTTAAGGAAGTTTTAAATGACTGATGTTTTAATGTATTTTTAATCTTTTGTTGGAAGCTCCCCAGAGTGGCTGGAGAAACCCAGCCAGATGGGTGGGGTATAAATAATAAACTATTATTATTATTAAAAGGTAAAGGTACCCCTGACCTTTTAATAATAATAATAGTAACTCTGGGGTTGCGCGCTCATCTTGCTCTATAGGCCGAGGGAGGCAGCGTTTGTCCGCAGACAGTTTCTGGGTCATGTGGCCAACGCCGTTTACCTTCCTGCCGGAGTGGTACCTATTTATCTACTAGTACTTGACGTGCTTTTGAACTGCTAGGTTGGCAGGAGCTGGGACTGAATAACGGGAGCTCACCCCGTCGCAGGGATTAAAACTGCTGACCTTCCGACTGGCAAGCCCTAGGCTCTGTGGTTTAGACCACAGTGCCACCCGCGTCCCAATTATTATTATTATTATTGTTGTTGTTGTTGTTGTTGTTATTATTGTTATTGTTATTATTAAGCCTCCAAGTACTGCATAAATGCAACAACCATTCCCTTTAGGATGGTTCCTCCTAAAGGGAGGAAATGCCTTAGCTCAATAGTAAATCATCTGCATTGCAAGCCAAAGGTATCAGGTTCAATCCCTGATCTCCAGGTATGAATAGAATCATAGAATCATAGAATGTGTAGAGCTGGAAGAGACCATGAGGGTCATCTAGTCCAACCCCCTGCAAGGCAGAAATCTTTTGCCCAACGTGGGGCTCAAACACATGACCCTGAGATTGAGAGTCTCATGCTCTACTGACTGAGCCACAGAGAGAGACTCCTTTCTGAAATCCTGGAGAGCAGCTCATATGTTTGCTCTCTGTCGTCCCCTGCCATTTGCCCCCACGGAGCCAGAATTCAGAGGCCATAGCAGCTGGCAGAGACTGTTTCTCTCTCTCTAAATGATGGACTATTATTAACTTGTTGGTCGCTTTTTTGAAAAATGAATTATGCAAAGTGACAATCGAAAATCACAACAGACTCTATGGGGTGCTGAGACGAGTACTGTGACATTTAAAAGGTTATGTTGGTATTTTATGTTTCTAAAATGAGTAAACGGGAGTCCACTGCCAGCGCAAAAATAAATAAATCTAAATGCTTATCAAAAAGACCTGCTGTGCCTTCTGATCCCATACTTGGCTGTTACTGCTTTAAGCCAGAAGAGGGTAGACTCACTTGATCAGTACACAGAAGGCTGTACTTATTTCAGAGAGGAGCAAAATGTTGTTTAACTGCTACTGGTCTTGCGATTCCTAGATTACCTGCTTTTTGTGGCAAATGCTAACAATTTGGAGAACAATCCTACCCAACCCCCATTTTTGCTATGGGTGTTGTTGGTGGGTTTTTTGGCTTCTGCTGGGGAGGGCAGGATATAGATAAATTATTATTATTATTATTATTATTATTATTATTAGGGAGGGGGTGTCTGTCCTGGAGACCACTGTCTACCCCAGTGTTGTCCAAACTGTTTTCAAAAAGGGCCAGATTTGATGAAGTGAAGGGCTGTGGGGGCCAACATGTTGTTGACCTTTTTTTAGGATTTTACCCCAAAGATGTTGAGCTTTTCTTAGGGTTGGAGTTGTTGAGCTTCTTTTAGGATTGAAGTTGGGGAGGTTTTTTAGGAATTTACCCCAATAAACTGCCACAGGGACTGGATTAAACTGACCGGTGGGCCTGATTAGGCCCCCGAAACGGACTTTGGATATGCCTGGTCTACCCCCTGCTACCCCCAAGCACAGATCTAGCACTAGCAGATTTCCAAAATGGGGTATGACAAAAGCGGGGCAAGGACGGGAAATGAGTTCACCTGAGACACTCCACAATCTGGCCTCTGAACTATGCCACTCTGGAGTTAGCATAGCTAATCCCTCGCTAAGCAGAAATTCATGGGTGGGGAAATTTTTTAAAAAATTAAGAACCATTGGGGTGGGAAGACTTCCTACCACCTCCTGCCCTGACTAACCAGTAGGGCTTGGGAAGCTGAATCATAGAACCCCTGCAATAAAGGAACCTTTTTGCCCAACATCGGGCTCAAACCCACATCCCTGAGATCTCATGCTCCACAGACTGAGCTATCCCAGTAGCGGGTGGCCTGGCCCTGTTAGGCTTGCTAAGCCAGTTGTGGCCCTCTGCCGGGAGAAGTCTTGGGATGCCAGCGAACCCTGCCAGGGAGTCGCCCACAGCCAAATTGAACTGCCAAGAGCTAAACTGAAAGGCGTTTTCCCAGCTGTTAGAAATTGGGATTGTTTGCATGACACCCACCGTGAAACACGCCTTTTAACATCTATTTATTGGAAACATCTGTCCTCACGTATCTCTGAGCCAGACTTTCTCAACCCTGGGTCCCCAGATGTTGCTGGACTACAACTCCCATCATCCCTAGCTAGCAGGGCCAATGGTCAGGGATGAAGGGAGTTGTAGTCCAACAACATCTGGGGACCCAAGGTTGAGTCTTGGCTGAGAATATTGGTGATAGCACAACAGCAGCAAGAATACTCATCGCAAAGTACTGGAATACACAAGATCTACCCACCTTGGAAGAATGGCAGATGAAAGTAATGGACTATATGGAATTGGCGGAAATGACTGGCAGAATCCGAGACCAGGGAGAAGAGTTGGTGGAAGAAGATTGGAAGAAATTTAAAGATTATTTACAGAAATACTGTAAAATTATTGAATGTTAAAATGATGTTGGAATGAAACGAAGCGGTTTTAGTAATAAGGTTAAATAGGAATATGTAAAAATGGATTGATATTAGATGAAAATATAAAGTTATAATATGTGAAGATAAAGAACTAAGATAAAACAAAGAGGGTAAGGATTTGCTGAATTAACTATCTGAACTGGAATACAAAAAAGGGAGGTGTGAGGAAGTCATGAAAATAAGTAAATGAATTGTAAGATATAGAAAGAGGGATTTATTTTTAACTGTTTTTATTTTTTCTGGAATTTGTATTTTTTGTTTTTTGTTTTTATCATTTTTGTAACCTTTCTCTTACTGAATTTTTAATAAATATTATTTAAAAAAAAATTTAAAAAAGAGAAAATTGGTGATAGCTGTGGATGAGGTCTCTACTATTCGGTTTTAAATTGGATAACGTATATTTTTTTCCTGTACTTACAACTTATGGTAAGCTGCAGTTCCAAGCCCCAAAGGGAGCCACCCAAGTACAGTGGTACCTCGGGTTAAGAACTTAATTCGTTCTGGAAGTCCGTTCTTAACCTAAAACTGTTCTTTACCTGAGATACCACTTTAGCTAATGGAGCCTCCTGCTGCCGCCGAACCACCGCTGCACGATTTCTGTTCTCATCCTAAGAAAAGTTCTTAACCCGAGGTACTATTTCTGGGTTAGCGGAGTCTGTAACCTGAAGCATATGTAACCTGAAGCGTCTGTAACCCAAGGTACCACTGTAACTTACAAAATGATTTTAAATAATACGAATAATGAACAACATAAGACCACATTAAACAGGAAGTCAGCAGCATTAGCAACAAAAGAAAACATTGACACCAAACAGCTGCACAGCCCAAATTCTGCAAAAAAGCCAACAACCCCATCTTCTTGCATAGCCAGGCTTCCACCACTCACTGAATGCCAGCCAGTCCCCCTGCTTTTAAAGAGGGGTGTGAGTGGAAAAGGGTCTCGGAGGTTAATCCTGAGTGCCCAAGTAGGCATGTGAGGAGCAAGGATGCTCCTGCACCCAGATCACTTCGGGTTTTAAAAGGTAAACATGACAGCACTTGGAACTCTGCCTAGAAACAAATAGGTAGCCAGCGCAAACGGAAGAATGTCAGAGCAGCCTGCTCCAGGGAGAAGCTTTGCGGCTGCATTTTGGTACCCTCTGAAAGTTCCCAAGTACTTCCCAGAGACAGCCCTGGTAACGACTGTGTTACAGCATTTTATCCAGTTCGTTACCGCAGCAGGAATGACTGTGGCCAATTTTATTTATTTATTATGTTAAGAACAGCAACTGGTATTCAGAAATACTGCTGTCTCCAGCTGTGGAAGCTAATAGGCCTTGATAGCCTTACCCTCAATGAATTTGCCTAATCGTTTTGTATAGTCATGTAAGTTGGTGGCCATCACTGCCTCCTGTGGTGGAGAGTTCCATAGGTTAACTATGCTCTGTGTAAAGTAGTGCTTTCTGTTGTTGTTTTTTGAAATGAATAATACTTTATTTAGAATTCAACAATAACAAAGGAAAAACCCACAGTTGTTGCTACATCAATTCATTACAATTAACCCATTTTAACAATATATAAATAGTAATAGAAAAATTACTCAACATCACTTTTAACTTACTGAAGTTTTCATATTACACTTTTATCTCTTTATCTCTTTCTTAATATATCAAAAAGAGAAAGATCAAGAAAGGAGACACAGAAAGAAAAGAGAAGAAGAAGAAGAAAAGGGGGGAGTGAAAGGAAGGAGGTAAGGAAAAAGGAAAAACAAAACAAAACAAACACATTTGTCTTCTGATTAGACTCATTGTATTATTATTTCTACAATTTTTTCACACCCACAACAAATATAATGTTTTTTGATATCTGACGAAAACAAAGAAAGAAATACAATAACTTGGAACTGTGTGTAAGAAGTGCTTTCTGAATTGCTGAACATTCAGCTTCAGGGGGCCCCGCAAGTTCCAGTAAAAGGAGCTTGCTCAGTCACCCCTCCTATCCCAAAGGAGCGAACACCTGTTTGCATCATGAGTTCTTGATTAACCAATTTCCTTTAGCACTGGCCTTGAGAGCCTGATGAGGAACATCTGCTCTCAGATTCATTATTCCGAATATCTAGTGGCTTCTAACATAAACTAACAAATTAGGCTTAGGGGAGACTGTTTCTACACAGGACCTGCCCCTGTTTTTTGTGGGGTTTTCTTAAACCTGCGATACAGCTGCCCAGAACTGTGGTCAAGGCATTTTTGCTTTCTCTTTCGGAGGAAGAACATGTGCAGTCCTGCCAGCGCAGTCCACGCAGAGCCCGAGCTGTGTGAAGTCTCCGCCATATTATTATCGGACATCTATCACATTGGAAAAACCACGCTAAGAGAAGCCTCTTGCAAACTGTGCTTATTTTTCTCCTGCGTTAGCAGCAAATGGAGTGCCTTGCCTGGAGCTGAAGTGGAAACGGTCGCCACAGGTAATTCTCAACTGGATTCTCACTCACAGAGACATGCGCGCACCGCAGCCGCTTCCTTCAAGCTGGAACTGAGCGTTTAAAACACGTTCATCTAAGTGGCGAACACCCGTGGTCCCCAGCCAGGTTTTCCTGGCTAGTAACCGGGTTAACGCAGCAGATTGACAATCGCTGAAAGAGCTCTTTATATGTGCAACTGACAACAACCACATCTAGGCGGACAAGCGGAAGGAGGGTTGTATGATGAAGGGAAAACAGTTCTAGTTGCCGGAAATGACAGCTCGGAAATCCTTGGGGTTTTCCCCCTAGTCCACTGTTTACACAGAGTTCTCAGTCAAACCGTGGCTTGGCACAAATGCGTCAGCTGCCAGGGACTCGCTCCTCTGCAGTGGTTTTTGCTGCTGTGTCCCACTGAGCTAAGCTATGGCTTGGTTTAGTGTGACGTGTGAACCAGGCCACTGTGGTAGAGAACAGAAAATGTCTAGGGAAGATGTATCCCGGCTCTCCTGAGACAGGCCAGCTCCATCAGGTCTCCCCTCCCCTCAATGCGGATCTGAGGGCACCCATCCCAGGAGTGGGAGACAACTGAGAAGCAGTAATTCCTCCATGGGCACTTTCTGCCCCTGAACTGCACCAGCTGGTCAGCAAAGGAACAATTGTCTAGAAACTGGAGTGCCATTTTTTAGGTTGTAAGTCTGCAGGTTGGGGCTGCTCTTGTCTTGACTGCGTGTAAGCTGCTCTGGGAGATCTGGGGGTGAAAAGCAGTGTACAAATGCTCTAAATAAAATCATAGAATTGTAGATTTGGAAGGGACTTCAAGGGTCATCTAGTCCAACCCCCTGCAATGCAGGAATCTCAGCTAAAGTATCCATGACAGATGGCCAGAATTCTGGAGTCCAGTGCTTCACCAAGTCAGTTCCTTAAGGCTTCTAGCGGTGGTTTTCCTCTACCATGCAAAAATTAAAATAAAATCCAAGCTTTGCATTCAGAGTAACGCACAGTAGATTTGTGCAAATTATTCTGAGCACTGAAACTGAGGGCAGTTTAGCATATAGTCTGGACTTTCTCCCAGCACTCCTTTGAACAGAAGCACCTGGGCTGATATCTCGACAGATGAGGCACTGGTTGGCTTTATAAGCACAAAGTGAGTCATTTAGGGAAATGTACCATAGTGGACGTGTCTGCCATAAAACAGAAGCCCATCCGTTTCTGACCCTAAGGGAGCTCATTATTTCCCTCTGGCTGAATACAAAACGTGCAGTCCGGGGTCTTGGTTTTCCCCTCGGCTACCCCACAGAGCAATTTCTTCCTGTAATGCAAGAAGTCCTGACAAGTTCCAGTGGCCTTATTAAAAAAAAAAAGGAGAGAGAGAGAGAGAGAGAGAAAAGAGGGAGGGAGGAACAAATCCACACTAAACGCAAACCCAAGAGGTGTAAGTGATCTGCCGAAACTGATCCCTTTCGACGCCACTGTCTCTTCCTGTACTAAGGAGGAGGAAATAAGTGCTGATGAATGCTAACTATTGCATGAAAATCATGGGAGTTAGAAGGATAAATATTTAATGCCTGCAAAGCAGGTACCCACAAGGAGGGAAAAGTCGCAACTAGGAGCAGCTGCCAGGGAAGGTGGGCCGGAACGCCAGGCACAAGCGCCAGGGTCACAGGGCAAAATCACTGGCTCAGCCTCAACTTCCCATCTGCAACATAAAACCAAGAGTTTGCCAGGATGGATAAGTAAATGAAATGCTCCTGCCCTGAGTCACCTTGCAAAGGTAAATTAAGCTAAGCAATTCACATTATTGTTCTGTTTTTCGTTTCCCAGAAGGGCTGCTTAGTTTTTATAAGCTTGACTGCCCAGGTCTGCCTTTGCATGAAAAACAGCTTCGGGAACTCCTGCAAGTTGGGCAGGCATCCTGCCGCCTCCTTGTTTCATGCAAAAAAAAAAATGACCATATTATGCAAACTAATTAAGAGTAATCATTACACATCAAGGGTCTGGGAATTAAAAAACAATGCACCTGAAGACGAATGCCGTTATGGTCAAAAGTATACACGCAACATGTTTTACACAACGTATTATGTAAAAGTGCCGCTCAGCATGTTTTGCATCACACACTCCATTCATATTTGTGATTCTGGATCGAGGAGTTGGGCCTTTGGAACTTGCTTTTTTAAACGAAGTTTGGGGTGAGTTGTTTTTTATTTGTTTGTTTGCTTGCTTGCTTGCAAAGAAGGCTAAATCAGCAAGACGTATAGGTGATGGAAAGGGGAAAACATTAGACACAAGCCCCTGAAATTCATTTCTACAAAGCAGAAGTTTTCCTCCAAGGACTGCACTCCCTTGGAGGTAATCTACTGAAGTTGCATGCTGGCAGTGGGCACAACCACAACCACTCCACCCTCACTTGCTCTCTTAAGATCATAGTCAACAGCAGCACTACCGGTCCTTCCTCTGCTGGGTCTGTGGCCCTGATCCCTGGGCCCATAACCATTGTTAGGAGCATCCTACTCACGTGTAAGACCCGACTGGCATGCTCTCTCCCTCCTGGTCAGTCGTTCGGGAGCTTCAAAAGCTTTCTCCAGCCCAAACATCACAGCTACTATCATCAGCACACTTAGGGATCCGCAAAGTATTCGCAGTTTGCGTAACAGAACCAATAGCACAGCATTTTGGCTAATCAACTTTATTTACATATAACACACTCAGAGCATTCTGCTTTCGCTCCTTCCTCTTTCTCATCAGACAGCAAAGAGAAAGAACAAAGGACAATAGTCCCTCTTCATGGAACACAGTAACATAAACATCCGGTCTCCATCACTTCCCACTCTGTGGAGTCAAAACATATACCGTCATGTGATAGACAACAATCCCATGACTGCAGACACGGGGAATGAATCTCCAACACTCCCTCCTCTCTCTCCCCCCCTCTCTCTTTGTGTGTGTGTGTCACACACCCTGCACAAGGTAGCTGAGAAGCCATGGTTGGTTCGCCTGGGCTGCCAGACTCTTCCTCAACTCAAGATGGAACGAATGGATGTTTCAGATTTTCCTGGAGCTTTTTGCTACCTGCACAAAGAACGCCAATGGGACAATCAGGAAGCAACTGATTGTGAGATCCTAGGGGCTACCCATTTAAGGCTTTCCTCTCTTCAGGGGCCAGACGGAGGCGCCATGGGGATGTATGGCTGGTTTTCAAATGTAGCCAGAGCAGTTGCTCTCTGGGCGTGCTCTGGTTCAGGGGGTCACGAAGAGTCGGACATGACTAAACAACAACAATGGTTGTCAATTAGTTGCCTGGAATACCATCTGGTGGAAAGGTTGGGCGGGCAGAAGCAGGGTACAAATGCCTCACGACATCTCACTCCTAAAATGCCGACTTATTTATTTATCTATGGCATTTGCGTGCCACCCCATAGCATAAAGTCTGGCCAACAAACAACCATCTTAGAATGCTGAAATGCAGCAAAGACGAGAAAAGCCACCAGACTCTGCCTCCAAAGTAAGTAGGAAGCTGTGAGTCAGGGAGCAGAGGTAGATGGAGCATCTCTTCACCGCACAGATTCTGTCATAAGTTCCAAGGCCCATAAGAACGTATGAAGAGCCTGCTGGATCAGGCCCACGGCCCATCTAGTCCAGCATCCTGTTCTCACAGGGGCCAACCAGGTGTCCCCACAGGAAACCCGCAAGCAGGATTTGACCGCAAGAGCAACTCCAAGCAACTGGTTTTCAGCAGCATGGCTGCCTCGAATTCTGGATGTAGGCATCCATTCCTGGCTAGCAGCCATCAATAGCTCTCTCCTCCTCCATGATTTTGTTTCATCCTCCATCCAAGTTGGTGGCCATCGCCGCCTCCAGTGGCAGGGAGTTCCATAGTTTATGCTTTGCATGAAGGACTTTCCATTACCTGAATCTTCCAAAGTTCAGCTAAACTGGACACCCATCAGTTCCACCTCTTTACTCCAGCTGTTGATAGTTAAAAGAATTGTGGGGGGGGGGACACCCATCGCTTCTGTTTCTAACTTGTCTGGAGTTGTTTCTCTTGTTTTTTTAACAAATGCATATAACCTGGGACCTTGGCATGAGGGATGGGTAATAAATCTGATAAATGACTATAGGTGGCAGGAAAGTGCTGGTATTAGGCACAAAATTTGAGTGGGACACTGAGAAAGTGGACATTTGGTTTCCAAGAAAGGCTGAAAGGAAGTGAGACCCCAGAGCTGTCAATCTAAGGTGCTTCCTTGCCCTTCAGCTGCTTTTTAAGGATGGCCAGGCTGACACTGCATAATAATGAAGGCATTATTTAAAGACTATATGCTATTATTAGGAAAAATATGCCTAGACACTACCTTCGTTTTGTCTTGGTTGCAGTTTCACCACAAAGTGTGCAAACCTCAAGATAAAGGTAAGCCAAATCTCCCTACAGAAATTGAGGAGTAACTTATTTTTCACATTTAGCTATTTCAAAGAGCTAAGTGCACAAATACACATCCGTGCATGCACACAGAAAGCATACACCCCCTCCAAAACTCGCTTAACATCACATTTTATCAGTAATTTGAACGTATATATTTTACGTAAACTGCTTAGAGATTTTGTTGATTAAGTGATATATAAATCCTGCTACATGAACCAATAAAATAAAATCTTTGATCTTGGCAGCCATTTGAACCCCTGCAAGAAAAACAGGACATGGAAAGCAGAAATCTGCCCATCTTCAGGAACACAGATGGGTCCGGGAGGGAGGGAACTTTTCCAGGCGGAAGGAGCTGAGGTTCTAGCTATCTGTGAATCTGGAGCCCCGAAACCAGGCCCTGTGGCCTGAGAAACGCTCCTTTCTGGAACAGTCAAAGTCAGCTAAGGGGGCAAACTCCCGAACAGACCTGTAATCTGCTCCAATAACCTTTAGAGCTGTTTCCCCTGATGGAGACGGCAAGGCGGGAGGCGAAAGGCGCCAGGAAGTTTCAGTACTGCTTCAGCAGTTTTCGTTTTCCCTCCCTCTCTTTCCAGCCTCCTTGCAAAGAAGAAGGGGGGGCACACAGCCCAGGCTGGTGCAGCAGAGATCAGGGGATCATCAAGCAGGAAGGCTGCAGGCGCCCTCAGCCGGGATCACCACCACGCCAGGGAGACCCAACGAACGGCGGCCCCATCCAAAGGCAGGAAAGAAAAGAAATCTCCAAACGTCCAACGTATGTGACAGCGCGAGCCGGCCAATGGCGGGCTCAGAAATGGTACTGTGCCACTCACAGAGTGAATTAAAATCCACGCCAATCATTACTCTATCAGGCACTCCACTCTTTTTATCATCTAAGCACCCTGTGCGGCAGACAAGCGTGAAAGAGAATGAATCCATGCTATCAACGCAGTCGCAAAACGCTTCATCATGGCCTTTTATCTTGCTTTGCCTTCCGAGTGCCGCTGTTTGGGCGCCAGGAAGAAAGACGTCTCACCAGCTGGTTTCAGATCATTGCCAAGGAGCATTCATCCTTAGGGCGGACTGGCAAGCAAGACACAGGGTACATGGTCCGCTGTGGCACAGAAGGGTTTACAGTGTGGGAAATTAATCATGCATCACGATAGACGCGTGATGGCATAATGGTTAGAGTGTTGGACCTAGGAGACCAGGGTTCAAATCCTCCCTTGGCCGTGAAGCTCACTGCCTCTCCGCTTAACATAGCTCACAGGGTTGTGGGGAATAAATGATGAGGGGGAGGACCATGCGTGCCACCTTGATCTCCTTGGAAGAAAAAGTTCCAAAATGGACTTATGCATTGTTCACGCAAGCAGCAAACCACATGGCTGGGCCCCTTCTAAACACAGCCACCTAGAAAATGTTTTCCATGTGGTTTGGCCAATTTCAACCACATAATTGGCCAAACCCGGTGAAGGTAAAGGTAAAGGGACCCTGACAATTAGGTCCAGTCATGGCCGACTCTGGGCTTGCGGCGCTCATCTCGCTTTATTGGCCGAGGGAGCCGCCGTACAGCTTCCGGGTCATGGGGCCAGCAGGACTAAGCCGCTTCTGGTGAACCAGAGCAGCGCACAGAAACAGCATTTACCTTCCTGCCGGAGCAGTACCTATTTATCTACTTGCACTTTCACGTGCTTTCGAACTGCTAGGTTGGCAGGAGCAGGGACCAAGCAACGGGAGCTCACCCTGTCGCGGGGATTCGAACCACCGACCTGATCGGCAAGTCCTAGGCTCTGTGATTTAACCCACAGTGCTACCTGCATCCCGGTGAAACCTCACAGTAAACTTGCTGCAATACTCTCAGGACTGCTTTAGAAGAAACTACCCAGGTGAGCCACTGCTTGCTTGTGTGAACTGGGCCTCCGTTAACCACCGTTCTTGCTGGCTCTCGGAAAGAGGTTACGGGGTAGCCATCCCCAGTACGAAACGTAAAACTAGAGGGGACGGTGCAATTGCAAAACGGAGCTAAAACAAAAGCCAAGCCGTCGCAAGGAGAGGTGTTGCGCTGGATTGATTCTTCAGGAGAAAGCAAAGGTAATTCCAGCACACCTTTCTGCCGATGGAAGGAGCAGCTTCAGAATAATTGGCTGCGGAAGATCATTCATGCTCCGCACTCAATAAGACGGTGGCAATGGGAGGGGGGCAGAGGAGGAAGGACTCCCATGCCTGGCTGAGCACAAAGCGTTTCCCCACAAAAGGGAGGGGGGAAGGGGAGGGGGCGGCTGGGGCTTCATTGTCCCCACCACATCCTCATAAAGGCCTTGTTATCCTCTTAGGGTGACTCTAAAGATCAGAGCCCAATTCACGGGGCTCCTGAACAGTTATCTAGCAGCAGCAGTGGCACTCATCTAGCCTTACCTGTGACTGCTGAGCCCGACATTCAACTCTGAGCAAAGGTAGGGGGCAGAAGGGGAGGGGGAAAGGACACCCTCTAAAATAGGAGGGCAGGGGGTGCCTCGAAAAAACAGCTTGTAGCTTTTCATTCTCCGCGGTGTCACAGCACTCCACCAAATTGTTACCCTAATGGAAAGGACGGCCTTCGGAAATGAACTGTATTGAGAAGAGAGGATAAAATTAATGAGATAATAGCCAGGCCAAGGACCTGAAGAATACGTCTGCCCTCAACACGAGGGGCTTGTAATTCCTTTTCTACAACACAAACCCTCCGATCTAAAGACTTCTCCCATCCGTCCAGCAAGCCTGCTCCGACAGGAAATTTCATTAATGCTGGAAAATAGGAAAGGTATTAAGCGTGGATAATGAAGGCCAGCAAGTGAACAGTGCCTTAAGATAGTCTTCTTTCTAGCCTTTGTAATGGGAGGCATGAACTTTCCCTTCAAATCCATTTCTAATCCATTTGAAATACTACAGCAAATTATCTTCCCTTCAGCCCGAAAGCGGCCAGCCAATTTACTCCGAATAGAAGTGACAATGCAACAGAATTTATCGCCATAACCTTGACTACACAAGGTTGAGAGTTGGCTTTCCCTCACCCCCAAAGTGGGGACAGAAAGCAAATTTCAAATGATTTTTTTTAAAAAGGGGTGGGGGTGGGAGAAAAAAGGCTAGGGAAATCGAGGCACACCGTAGAAAGGTGCCTTTAAAAAATAATAATAACAAGCCAAGTGCCACCGTCAAGAGTCAGCGGCAAGAAGATGGGGCTGGAGCGTCCACACATGTCACTGGCCGAATTCAAGGCTTTCATTCTCCCAGAAACATTTCTGGTGACTTGAAAGACAGATGATGATAACAACTCCAGCTGGACCCTTTCCTCTTAAATCCACAGAGGGATTCAAGCCACAGCACTTGAACAGCATCGCCAAGCCACCCTATCTGGCTCCCAAGTGAAAGGGCCAATTCGCCTTTCTCTGTTCCCAGCACGGGAGCGCAACTTGCATAGCGCTCTCTCTCTCTCTCTCTCTCTCTCTCTCTCTCTCTCTCCCCCCCCCCCCTCTCTCCTTTTTGCCACAGTGGAAGGGAACAGAAAATTCAAAACTGAACAAAGGAAACACTTTTTGCACAAGATATGGCAGCACGCTGTGAACCTCTCTGGAAGGCGAAAAAGAAGAAGAGAAGAGATTGGCAGGGGGTTGGACTCGATGGCCCTTGTGGTCTCTTCCAACTCTATGATTCTATGAGAAATGAAGGAGGTTTTCACTTTTGCTGCAACAGCTGAGATTCAGGGTTAAACATTTAGGAAGTAGCGGACACATTCAGAGTTTTTACTAAATCTCTGCTTCAGTCTTTGCTTTTAAATCTCTCTCTCTCTCTCTCTCTCTCTCTCTCTCTCTCTCTCCACGTTTGTTGCTATAGTCAAACCTCGGTTGTCAAACGTAATCCATTCCAGAAGACCGTTCAACTTCCGAAACGTTTGACAACCGAAAACGGAAAGCAGAAGCCTCAATACAATAGAGAAACTCAAAACGGAAGCCGCGTAGCACATTCGGCTTCTGAAAATCGTTCGAAAACCAGAGCAGTTACTTCTGGGTCTTTGGCGTTCGAGAGCCAAAACGTTCAAAAATGGAGCCGTTTGAGAACCGAGGTTTGACTGTATGATGTTCTGGTGGAGAACCTGAACACACATTAACTTTAAAACTCCCAAAACAGACAAATAAAGGTTCTCCCACAGGGGCTTCAAGTGCTTAGAAAGCGAGGAGGTTAGATTGGTCTCAACTAGGGCCAGGGCCTTTTCAGTACTGGCCCCAACTTGGTGGAACGCTCTGTCCCAAGAGACCAGGGCCCTGCGGGACTTGACATCTTTCCATAGGGCCTGCAAGACAGAGCTGCTCCACCTGGCCTTTGGTTTGGACTCCGTCTGACCCTTATGTTTCCCTCCCCTTTTGGTTTTGGTCTATGGGCTACTATTAAAATGAGGCTGCATTTTAAATTGTATTTTAACCCGTATTTTAAATTGGTCCCCCCCCCCTATTATGTTTTTATTGTAATTGTACTGGTGTTAGCTGCCCTGAGCCCAGCTCTGGCCAGGGAGGGTGGGGTATTATTATTATTATTATTATTATTATTATTATTATTATTATTATTATTATTCCAGACACACTCAGTTCCTTACTACCCAGAGGCAAAGACAATCCTGTTTGCAGAGTTTAAGACTTTGGTCCACAGAATGTGGGTTTGGTGAGTGCAGATCTGAACCTGTTTACCTAAAGTTCTGGGAAAGCCTGACTGGAGACAGCTCCCGCCTCATTTAAGGTCAGGCCGGCCAGTGGGTACCAAACCTTCCACCCTTTCAAGGGACTAAGCCAGCCAGCTCTGTGGATGGCTGAGCTCCAGCCATCGCTAGGCACAAGCAGGAGAAGCCAGACTTTCTCAGCTGCCAGAGCAGCCCCTCGTGCCGGCATTTGGCTCGCTTTTGAGAACAGATGCTCAATAAGGAGTTTGGAGGAGCTTCCCTCAGAAGACTCAGAATTAACTGCATATCCCCTTCCAGGGGAATGTGAAATGGAGCTGCGTTAAGAGACCGGAGAGCAGCTCCTCAGCAACATCTTCGTTTCTACAATTCCCCCGGACCACCGCATAACAGGTTGAGTCTATTCAGCACTCACCTCTCCAACAACCCAGCACTTCAGCACAAAGTTGTCCCCTGGCAGCCATTTGACTAATGACTCCCCCCGCCCTTGAAGGGGAACATACGCTTCTCATTCCCAGGCTATTCGGCAGAGATCCACTGCCGATTCCAAGCAGCATTTTCGCCTCTCCCCGGTGGGGAGCAATTGTGGGACGCCCCCCGCCAGCTTTAAACATTTCTCACAGCCACCTGCAATTCTCAGTGGACACAGGTTTCACTCTCAGGTTCTAGTTATTGACGGCCCAGTGTCTGACTAGTGGGAGGTGATGGGGAAATGAGACGTCTGCCTCTCTCAAACAACCAGCTTGCCTCAAGCCAGGAACTGGATAGAAGGATGCTTTCTGCTAATTGGTTACAAGCAACGCAGGCGACAAAGCAAAGCCTCCGTTAGTGACTCAGTGGCTGCAACAGCTTCTAGTCATGATGGCTGCATATTATTTCATTGTTTTGTTTTATTTACAGTATTTATCAACCACTTAGGGAACAATCCAAACCCAAGATCCACAGGGATGAAGTGTGGCAGGACTAAATCTGGGAGGGGGCAGATGTTGTTGTTTAGTCGTTTAGTCGTGCCCGACTCTTCGTGATCCCCTGGACCAGAGCACGCCAGGCACTCCTGTCTTCCACTGCCTCCCGCAGTTTGGTCAAACTCATGCTGGTAGCTTCGAGAACACTGTCCCACCATCTCGTCCTCTGATGTCCCCTTCTCCTTGTGCCCTCCATCTTTCCCAACATCAGGGTCTTTTCCAGGGAGTCTTCTCTTCTCATGAGGTGGCCAAAGGCTTGGAGCCTCAGCTTCAGGATCTGTCCTTCCAGTGAGCACTCAGGGCTGATTCAGAATGGAGAGGTTTGATCTTCTTGCAGTCCATGGGACTCTCAAGAGTCTCCTCCAGCACCATAATTCAAAAGCATCCATTCTTTGGCGATCAGCCTTCTTTATGGTCCAGCTCTCACTTCCATACACCACTACTCGGAAAACCATAGCTTTAACAATACGGACCATTGTTGGGAAGGTGATGTCTCTGCTTTATAAGATGCTTTTTAAGAGGGGACAGATAGTCACACTGTATCCTAACTCTGTTCAGCTCAGCCATGTGAGCTTCTTGCACCACTGGAAGAAGTGGTATAAGTTTTAAAACGCTGCTTTAAAGGGTTGTTTCCCCTCTGACGGGCTTTGGTCAGCTCAGCCAGCAGCACCCTTGCTCCTGATTAAGATGTGGATCTGACGTATGTCCTGCTGGGCCTGGGGGTAACCCATGAAACGTGGTCCGGCTTCGGCTGGGGAGGGCGGGATATAAATAAAAATTATTATTGTTGTTGTTGTTGTTGTTGTTGTTGCTCTCTTTATATTTATACTGCACTAAGTAAGAAATTGATGCTTTTGAATTATGGTGCTGGAGGAGACTCTTGAGAGTCGCTGGGGGATCAGGACCGGCCGTTACCCCAACAAGGATAAAAGGCTGTCGGACCCCGCCCCAGGTTGTGTGAGCAACATTGCTGTTTGCCAGAACCTGCCTGTGATCCTATGCCTGACCTTGCCTGGTTTCCTGCCTCGTGTCCTGCCTTGTCCCTGTCGGACTGACTCCCAGTGGAACCTCCGGATTCTGGACCGGTCTTGGACAAGGTTTCATGGGTTACCCCCAGGCCCAGCACAGGTTGGATGGCCATCTGTTTTAGAAGCTTCAGCTGAGATTCCTGCCTTGCAGGGGGTGGGACTAGATGACCCTCGGGACCCCTTCCAACTCTATGATTCTCGGTTCAAGGCCAGCTTACCCCTCCCCTTTGGCCAGCCACTAAGTAAGATGAGCCAGGGAAAAGAGCTTCACCTGAGGCGGTGAGGCTGCTTACACTATCACTTATTGGTCAATAATAGCCAAAGTGCAAGAGGGAGTTTAATGGCTTGGGCAGCAAAAACAAAACGAGAAGGAGCAAATAACCTTTAATGTCCCATGACATGTTCCAGCCTCTAACTACTCCATTACTTTTTAGCCTCTTCATTTCCAGAGGCCTGCGCAAAAGGGGCCAGGTGTCAACAGACTTTTCTACAACCCTTGCAATCTCCTGTTTATTACTGCCCAAGGCAGCATCGCATGCAGATTGAACGGCGGCATTTGGGGAATTTACAATTCGATTCCCGGTTACCTGTGCATGCCGGGCAGGCGCCACGTTCGACACAGAGACTTTATTAAAAAGGGGGGCAAGATGAAATATCGGGGGCAGCAACACATGGCCCATCAACCCAGGACTCTGCGGGAGCAGGGGTGGGGAAGTGCGAGTTGTTTCGACCTCTCATGATTTGTGGAAAAAATTGAGGAACGCAGCGGCGATGGTTCCTTAAGAGTTTAAGGGTGCAAAAGCAGCCCAGCTGGATTCAGCAGCCTTCAGCCTCCAACACTAGCCTGCCGGCGGCCTCTGCTGATATTTCCTTTCATGTTATACAGGGCAGGGGGAGTTAGTACCACTCTCTGCTGAGAGAACTCAACTGAGTTCAAAAACATTGCACAAATCCTCAAATAATAGTCAGTAACTCACCCGCTCACAGGTGAATTTGTCCTCCATGAATTTTCCCAGTCCTTTTTAAAGCCCCCTCCAAACACATGAATTCCACGCTTTAGGAAATACAGGCAGCAAACTCAACTGAGTTCAAAAACATTGCATAAATCCTCAAACAATAGAGTCCAGCTCCTCCCTAAAGGTAAAGGGACCCCCTGACCATTAGGTCCGCCGCTAGTGGCGAAACCAGAGCAGCGCATGGAAATGCCGTTTACCTTCCCGCCGGAGCGGTACCTATTGATCTACTTGCACTTTGACGTGCTTTCAAACTGCTAGGGGGGCAGGAGCAGGGACCGAGCAAAGGGAGCTCACCCTGTCATGGGGATTCGAACCGCCGACCTTCTGATCGGCAAGCCCTAGGCTTTGTGCTTTAACCCACAGCGCCACTCGCGTCCCTTCAGCTCCTCCCTACACCCCACAAAAAGAGTTTTTCAGTCTCTCCCCTGGGTGACCCCTGCTCCACCTCCACTAGACTCTGGGACTCCATGCTACTGACCTCAAGGTCCAACCTGTGTCCTAAGATGAGCGAGCCTGGGCCAAGAACTGCCACCCGAGCAGGTTATTTTCCAGAGCAATAATATATTGAGTGAGAGCTTAATTATTTGGGGGACAAACCAAAAGAGTTTCTCTGCTAATTTGAAAGCGTTGTTAATGTCAAGCTGCTTAATTGCAATCGCCTTTTCTTAATATAGCCTGGATTGGTTAACTAAACTGCAGTGACAAGGGAAACAATTTACTGATTGAGCCGAATGCCACACAAGGAAGGAAATAAAACGATAGACGTCCCTAGGATGGTCCAAGAACACCCACTCCAGACAGCTCACCACTATTCCAGAATTTCCTCCCCACTCTCTACTCTGTGGCAAAGGCCATATTTTAATAGCACCTTCCAGAAACAAGGCAATAGCTTTTTAGGGTTGCCAAATGTCGTCTGTTTCCAGGACGCGTCCTCTTTCCTGTGGGTATGTAAAATGAGTCGTCATAGCGATCCATAGTTAAAAGTGGAAGTTGGCAAATGTGTCCTCTTTTTTGCACTTCAAAATATGGCAGCTATATGGGAGCAAGGAAAGTATTTTAATACTTTGTTGGAAGCCGCCCAGAGTGGCTGGGGAAACCCAGTCAGATGAGCGGGGTATAAATAATAAATTATTGTTAAATTATTATTATTATTATTATTATTATTATTAACCTGGTCCTTTGGATTTAAAGTTATTTCCACTGCAAACTGACTTTCCTCTCATTGGGACAATCTGTGGTACGTGCTCCCCACAGATCCTCTCCTTGGCATACCACAGATGAACAAGGATGAACATTTCAAGTATCCCTTCCAACCAAAGAAACCCATATCATCAGGAGTGGTGCACACAAACCGGAACCAGGGTATGTATTGCAGAGGTTGGGATAGATGACCCCTGGGTTCCTCCCAACTCTAAAATCCTATGATTTCAGTATAACAGCAGAAGGGCTGTAGCTCAGTGCCTTTGCCCCCAGGCTCAGTCGCCAACATCTCCAAGTAGCTCTGAAGGCAGAAGCCTGGTGCCTGAAACCCTGGGGAGCTGCTGCCAGTCCGTGTAGACAGTACTGAGCCAGATGGACCAATGGCCCGATTCAATGTACAGCAGCGTCCTTCGTTCCTGTTAACACTTTGACAATGTCGACAACGGCGGCAAGAGTCTTAGTAGCACAAGGATGGAAGAATGAGGAAATCCCGACTAAAGAACTATGGCAAGAGAAATTGATGGACTACGCAGAATTGGCAAAATTGACACAAAAACTACGTGACAAGGATAACTGTGATTTTAAAGATGAATGGGAACCCTTTGCAAATTACTTAGAGAAGCAACAAAATGAACTGGACTCCTTGGCAGATTTTGAATAAACATTTACAAACTTTTTATTGATAACATTTAGATAGATATGTTAAGGATCTGTACAGGTTTGTAACATGCAGAAAATAACATATGTTGATAAACCAGAGAGAGGAGCTGAGGGAAGTCTGGGGGAGGGGGGTCAGGTATTTTGGGGAGGGGGAGGGGAAAAATAAGGGGGGATTTAAGGATGATATGTTTTCTGATAAAACGTTATGTTGAAATTACTAATAAAAAATATTTTTAAAAAACACTTTGACAACCAAGCTGGCCAGGAAACATGGCAACAGAACAACGCAAGGACCAAATGACCCCAAGCTGAGGGAAACGGCTGGGGAAAACATTGCCTTCTTCTCCTGTTTTCGCCACATACATTCTTAACGGTAACTTCAACAACCATTTTAGGACTGCCAGATCAAAATGGCAGCAAAGGGGAGAGCAATTCTGTAGGTCCTGTGTCATGTTCTGGAGTTCCAGCTTTTGGAAAAGTTGAGAGAGAAGCTCTTGAGGCTGCAATGTTCCAGACGAAGGAGCCTGCTGGATCAAGGTAGTGGCCCCTCGAGTCCAGCATCCTTTCTTCAAGGTGGCCAACCAGATGCCCGCGGGAAAATAGAAAGCAGGATTTGAGCACAAGAGCAGCACTCACCCCTCCTGTGGTTCCCAGAAACGGGCATTCAGAAACATTGCCGCCTCCAACTGTGGGGGCATGTGATTAATCCTCTTTTAAAAGCAATCCACTGGCTTTTAATGTGGGTTGGTGGCCATCACTCTCCAGTGGGAGAGAGTTCCATAGATTAACTATGCATTAGAATAAGGACCTTCCCTTAATGGAGACCATTTGTAAAGAGTCTGTGGATGCAAGCATAAAGAGGTAAAAAGAGCTCCGTCTAGGTTTGCAACCATTAAAGGTAAAGGGACCCCTGACCATTAGATCCAGTTGCAGACGACTCTGGGGTTGCGGCGCTCATCTCGCTTTATTGGCCAAGGGAGCTGGTGTACAGCTTCCGGGTCATGTGGCCAGCATGACTAAGCCGCTTCTGGCGAACCAGAGCAGCGCACGGAAACACCGTTTACCTTCCCACCAGAGCGGTACCTATTTATCTACTTGCACTTTGACGTGCTTTTGAACCGCTAGGTTGGCAGGAGCAGGGACCGAGCAACGGGAGCTCACCCCATCGCGGGGATTTGAGCCGCCGACCTTCTGATCAGCAAGTCCTAGGCTCTGTGGTTTAACCCCCAGTGCCACCCGAGTCCCTTGCAACCATTAGGAGAGGCCAGATTTTGGAAATTCCATTCAAACCACACACAGCTGCGCCAACAGGGATTACAAATCATTTAAAGGTTAAGTTGCTGAATTCATGAAGGGAATTTTCACTGCTTTTCTGGAGAAGCGTTTCAGGACACAACCCTGAGACCCACTCCTCTGATCAAACTTTGGAGAGCCCCACAGAGCGTGGGGCGCAAGGTTATTTGCCTATTCACTGGAATCGAAAAGCGTCAACACGGTGCTTGACAGAGCTGCCTGTGGATGCAGAGGATCCAGCTTCAAATGCTTACGTGGCTGGGAAGCTGACAAATATAATTTTCCATTGGCCTGGCCTGTCTAAAAAACAGCACTTGGATGGATAAATGAGATTGCGAAAAGTAAAGTCCTTTGTACACCAAGAAGACTCAAAGGCACAAGGGCTTAGAAGCCTTTCCCCATAACCCCACATTGATCTTGGTGAGGAAGAAAATACATTTTGCACATGCTCAGATATCAGGGCCAAGTCACAAAAATGGATGGTGCAATTTAAGAGAGCCTAGAGAAATCTCCTTCTGCTCATTCAGCATAAAAAAGCACTTCTCCAAAAAAAGATCATTTCAAGACTGCAAGAGCCCCTAATCAGAATTGCATATTTGGGGTTTCTATGGCATCCTATGGTGGAACAGTCGTCCCTCGCCGCTGCCGCTCCTCCTCCCAGATGAATCTGCACACATGCTGTCTTCTTTTTTGGCTTTAATTCCAAATCCTCGGGTGAGCAAAGTATCCTTTTGCAGAGCTAGCGGTGCCCAGAGTGCCACAGCATTAATGCTGCTGCTCTCGGCAGGGGGCCATTCGCAGCTGTAATTAACAGCTCCCGGGGGGGGGGGGGTCTGAAAGCAGGAAGCCCCTGTGCTCAACGGGAGGCAACTCCGCCATCACTCAAGGGAGAGCAGCCTCTCTTTCCTCTCCTCTGCTTCTGCAAGAGCTTCCTCTGGACCTTGTGCAGGACGTTGGGACAAGGGTGCTGCTTGTATCGCCATCTCAGCTCCACGCCCCTGGACCACTGAGTTGTGCTTGCCTTTGTAATGCACCTGTCCAGGCATGGCTCCATGCTATCTCCCCACCCTTAAGACCTCGCACCAGCTCACTGTAGCCAACCATATCAAATTCAAGCTTCTGGTCCTCTCTTTTAGACTCCATCTCCTCAGAGTATTGCGGAAGAACGATGTCAATCAACATTTGATGATCTCCTTCTGTTGTTGTTGTTGAGTCGTTCAGTCGTGTCCGACTCTTCATGACCCCTTGGACCAGAGCATGCCAGGCATTCCTGTCTTCCACTGCCTCCCGCAGTTTGGTCAAACTCATGCTGGTAGCTTCAAGAACACTGTCCCACCATCTCGTCCTCTGTCGTCCCCTTCTCCTTGTGCCCTCCATCTTTCCCCACATCAGGGTCTTTTCCAGGGAGTCTTCTCTTCTCATGAGGTGGCCAAAGTCTTGGAGCCTCAGTTTCAGGATCTGTCCTTCCAATGAACACTAAGGGCTGATTTCCTTCAGAATGGAGAGGTCTGATCTTCTTGCAGTCCACGGGAGTCTCAAGAGTCTCCTCCAGCACCATAGCAGATCTCCTTCTACCGGTCAACAATAGAAAGTGTCCTTTCATACTGCATCATGGTGTGGGATGCTGGTTTGACATCAACTGATAGGAAGTGCCTACAGAGGGTGGTGAATACAGCACAATATATTATGGGCTGTCCCGTGAATCCGCTGGATGAAATAGCGGAAGAACGTTGCCTCAGGAGAGAGATTCTCAGGGATGATTCACACCCTGGCCGGCACTTTCTTGATCTCCTGCCCTCGGGCAGAAGATATAGAAGCATGATTGGTCGCACCAACAGGGTAAAGAACAGCTTCTATCCGTGGGCTGTTAGGCTGCTGAGTGAAAAGATAACAACAGGGCAACTGACTTTCGGGTTGGTTGGGTGTGTGTCAGGGGAATTAAGACTAAGAGAGCTGAGTGGGGGGTACAACTGTAGACAAGTTGTACAAGTGACAATAAAGTATTTCAACTTAGATCTTTCTGACCCTGACCAACACCCCTGCTCACCCCGTAAGATTTCCTTTATCTTTTACACAAATTTTTATTGGTTTTCACAGGTTTTCACAAATTTACTAAAATTTCAATATGTATTTCTCTTTAAGTTTTGACTCCCCGCATGTTTTTATTCCCACCTTATACCTTTTGCTTCTAAAAGGCACCGCTCATTTTTCTGGGCTGAGCTCAGAGTGGGGCTGACCAACGACAGTTCCCAATTCCTACCACCCAAGAAGCAACAGGACTTGCCTGCCCCTATAAGGGTTACTAACCCCCATTTCCTTCTCAAAGGGCCCCCCTCTCAGAAAACTAGATGCTGATGGAGGAAGCAATTTTAACGTTGATTTGGGCCACTGTGATTCACTGAGTCGAAGAGAGGGAGGGAGGAGGGAGAAGGTACAGGAGGGGGTGTGGAAGGAAGATTTAAGGGGGACATGTTCCTCAGATTTCATTATCTGAGCCTGGTCCTGGCTGGCTACTTAAAGCCACGTTAAGGCCGCTCCATCCCAGCGTCTCCCGTCATGTATAAAAATGATTCAGAGGCACCCACCCAGGGCCAGGGGATTGGCTCGGCCACACGGACGGCGTTGCCGGCATTACAAAAGGATATCACGCCGTTATTAAAGGGTCGGGGCTATTTTATGTGCTCACATCTATTCAATTGGTATTTCGATCAATGAACGCGTTACAAGCTTTGCCTTTAAGAGCCCTAATAAACAACAAGATGGAAAGTAAAATTCTCCATAAAATGACACTTTTAAAAATCCATTTCAGCCAGAGCTTTGCAAAGCAGGCTGAAAACCAACAAAAAGAGGGGTGGGGGTGGGGAAGGATGGGGAGAAAAGAGATTGCTCTCCCCCTAAAGTTTAAAAGTTCAGACGATAACTCTGCATGGCTTCCGTAGGTTCCATCAGAGAGAGGCCCCTTAAGAGCGGCAGTTCGCAAACTCTTCCTCTCCAGTTTTGAGGCGCAGGGCTGAGATAAAGGGGGCACCAAGGGAAGGCTCTTGTCCCTTTCAGAATCCCCCTGCCCTGCCCCACAGGGCCAAGGGAACAAGCCTCCCTTCTTGGAGACCATCCCAGGAGCAGCAGGGTGTGGATCCATTTCTCTTCCGCAGTGGGAGTGGAGCTCAGTTTGTCCATTGCTGTCCACCCTCCCAATCCCAACAAAAAGACTCAGCTTCTCGTCATGGGAGGAGAAGGAGTGGCATCTGGTTGGTCCCTCTTCTGATGTTCTTACAATCTGATTCCCAGCAGCTTCTCAAGAGTCCCCTCTGTCTGTTGTTTCTGAGAAGCAAATCTCTGGCACACCCTTGAAACCAGAGGAAGGCCAAGCAGGATTTCAGAGGGGTGTGTATGTGCACATTCAGAGGTGCAAAGGGATTCTACCTTATCTGGAGTCAGACTATTGGTCCGTCTCACTCAATACCGTCAACCACAGCCTTCCTCAATGGCCAGGCTGTCTGGGATCGATGGGAGTTGTAGTACAAAACATCTAGAAGGTACCTGGTTGAGGTAGGCTGCTCTACAATGACTGGAAAGGCTGGTGTCTTATGTGATTCTGCCATTCTCTGTGTCCAGCAGAGGTAGAATCAATTACGTAAACACAAGCAAATGCATGCACACTTGTTCACACAGCAGAATTTCAGCTTTTCTCGACAGCCTAGAAGCATTCCTTCTTAAGGGTCGTTAGGCCGATTTAAGGGCTTCGTGAGAAGAACACAATGAATTCAGATGACAATCAATCAATTAAGTAAAGTCTTTTCCCACAGCTGAGGTACCAATAATGGAAATTCTACTGCATTACCTGGTCAGTCAGCTGTTGAAGACTCACTCCACTAAGTGAGCACAATATACACAGAATATTAAAAGTTCAGGTAGAGGGAGAGGAATCTGATCCAGGCAAGTCCTCCCAAAGGACACTGAGTGCGCATTCAGAGCCAAAGTGAATTAGCTGCCAATGTTTCCCTCTCCTGCTCTTGCACATTTTCAGCAGGGCCTCTGCAAATGTGCCCACTGAGTCCCTGGGAATTTTGAATTAACAGCACCATAAAATTGGGCAGAAGCCGCGTCTGCGACAGCGTTAGTCACTGAGCTGGCAATCAGCAATGAGCGGGGCCATTGAAACTGGGACTGTGAGGGAGGCACCCAAGGGAGCGTGGCCCAGAAAGCACTCCTCCGCCTGGAAGGATGAACCGTCAGCTGAAAGGGACTGTGAATCCATCACGGAGGCCTCCAGAGAGCAGGCCCCTGGGGAGGCCTTGCAGATCTGCATCATTTGTGGTTCCGGGCTGCATGGCATCACACACACCACACTGAATCCAATGAGCATAAGGTCTTTGCCAGCAACACACACACACACACACACACACACACACACACACGCAATCATCTTTGTGCAGTCTGCTGTCAACAAAGGCAGACAATGCTGCTAATGTCTGTCTAGACAGACAGGCAGTACGAAAGGAAAAACTGAACTGCTGGCACTTGCTAAGAGAAGCCCTCTCTACAGAGCGACGCAGGACCATGCAAACGTCTAGCCCCATGTGAATGCACTCCCAAAAGTGTCACTGTAAGAAGAAGAGTTTGGATTTGATATCCCGCTTTATCACTACCCAAAGGAGTCTCAAAGCGGCTAACATTCTCCTTTCCCTTCCTCCCCCACAACAAACACTCTGTGAGGTGAGTGGGGCTGAGAGACATCAGAGAAGTGTGACTGGCCCAGGGTCACCCAGCAGCTGCATGTGGAGGAGCGGAGACGCGAACCCGGTTCCCCAGATTACGAATCTACCACTCTAAACCACTACACCACACTGGAAGGACCCATTCCCAGTGACCGAGGTGGTCACTGAACCAGACAGCCTGGGACTAGGCAGTCTTGTTCAGCTTGAGGCCTGCGCTGAAGGCTGGCCGCTCCTCCAGCTGGAGCTCAGTGTGGCCGACAAACACACAGCCATGCGCACAGATGCACGTTTGCTTATAAAGCTACTTCTGTGCTGCTATGGGGAGAAACAACAGCATAGGGTGGGGAAACGGGAAGAGGGGAGTCTTTTCACATTGGAAAAGTGGCCCACTTCAATCCTAGTAGGCTTACTTGTAAATATGTTGTCTCGCTAATGGTTTAGAAGTGGTGCTGCATTCATTTAGTGCTTGCTGGCATAGGAACACAGAAAGATGCCTTATTCTGTGTCGGACCACTTGGTCCATCTTGCTGATGGTCTACTGCTGAGCCCTTCCCCCTAGACACCGCCAGGTCTGAATGGTGAATCCTTCGATGGTACAGCTGAGCCAATGATAGGTTGGTTTAGATGACTGTCAGGTAAGTTGTGCTGCCTGAGCACTTCTGATCCTGCAGCCCAGGTGAGCTGGGTGCTTCAGAGTATGCTGGTGGTCACAGGTGATGAGGAATAGTGTAGTCTGGCTTCCAGCAGTCTTTGAGTTGTTTCCCATTCTCTGAACAAGAGGTGGCAAACTCGCAGGCCAGGTCTGCCCCCACAATGCCACTTCCAGTGGCCTACACCAGCCCTTTGCTAAAATCAGAGGAGATGGAGACCTCTTCTTACCTTGGGAAAAGACCTCTTCTCCCTCTGGTGTGGTGTCATTAGGAAAAGGTCTGAGAAAGAAGGAAATCTAAGACCTCCTCCGAATGGCAAGAAAATGTTTGTTGCTTAAACCTTGAGCAGGAGTCAATATAAGAGACATTTGGAGACATCTGTGAGCAGCTTGGAGGGTCCCTGTGTGTGCATGTGTTTTGTGTTTATCTGTCTGTCTGTCTGTCTGTCTATCTATCTATCTATCTATCTATCTATCTATCTATCATCTATCTCCAAGCATGAGAAGGAAGGACACAAATGGCATGTGGAGTTCATCTATCTATTAACATTATAAACACTAAAAGAAGTCTTCGTTTTCTGTACTTCAGAGCAGCCAAATTAAGATTTAGCCCTGGGGAAGAGGATGGGTTAAACAACTGAAGACATTTTCTCTCTCAAAAGGATGACCTCGCCCACCAGGTGGTGCCTGGCATCCATCACAGACATGAAGCCTGAGATGCAAATTCATTTCATGGGACAAAAAAAACATTCCAGTGAGCTGCCTTTCAGCTTATGATTCATGGCTAATATAACCCTCCACGCAGAAGGCAAGAGGTCTCCCCAGTCCACTCCTAGGCAGAGCATGGACTGCTTAATCCCCATTGATGAGGGGGAAACAGATACCAGTGTGAGGGGGGGCTTCTAGGCTCCCTGTGGACACCTGCAAACCCTCTGCAACTAGCATGGGAAGTGCATATCCGAGTCAAGAAACCCAACGGCAATGTTGCCAATGCTGCATGTTTTGCAAAGTTTTTCTGCTTCCCATAGGGTAGCCATACATCCAGATTTCCCCAGACATATCTGGAATACTGCAGTTGGCAGCAATGCCTAGACGGAAATTGGGAAAATTTCCGGGAAAACCCAGACATATGGCAGCCCATGTTGGCAGTGCCGTTTTTGCAGTTTTCCCACAAAAATAGCTCAAAAACAGCAACTCTGGGCAAAACAACAACAACAACAAAAACTTTTCTGTCCTGATTTTCACTGTTTGAAATATGGCGCAACTCTAGCTTCCCATAGCCCAGTGATGGCCAAACTTGACCCTCCAGCTGTTTTGGGACTACAATTCCCATCATCCCTGATCACTGATCCTGTTAGCTAGCGATGATGGGAGTTGTAGTCCCAAAACAGCTGGAGGGCCACGTTTGGCCACCACCGCCATAGCCAAAGGTGGAGGAAGAAAGGGAACCCAGGAGAGCAAAGCTGCACCCTCCTGATCAATGGAAACCCTGTTCAGTCTCTCTCTCCTCCCAACTGAATCTCACCAAAGTCCCAGCATCTGGTTCCTTAGAACAAGAAAGGTTCTAAAACAAAGCGGGGGAAGATAAGTAATGCCAGTCACTAATGCCAATTAAATGTTTATTGAAGATCTTAATGGAATGATTTATTGTTGTGTTACTGCACTTTTTTATTGTGAACCCCTTTTGATGGATGATGATGGGTGATTTAAATTTCTTCACCGTCCTGCATCCGAGGATCGCAGGGAGGTTTACAATATAAAAATATAAAAATACAAAAATATGTGGCACGGTAACCAACAACAAAAACCTCCCCACAGTTGAAAAGGTCAGATTGTTTAATTGGCCAAAGGCCAATTAAGAGAAGAGAAGTGTTTTTGCTGGCGCCTAAAGATGTGTACGGGTCACGCTGGCCACGTGACCCGGAAGTGTCTGCGGACAGCACTGGCTCCCGGCCTCTAGAGTGAGGTGAGCGCACAACCCTAGAGTCTGTCAAGACTGGCCCATACGGGCAGGGGTACCTTTACCTTTACCTTTAAAGATGTGTAACGAAGGTGCCAGGGAGGCCTCCCTGGGGAGAGCATTCCGCAAATGGGGAGCCACTGCAGAGAAGGCCCCATTCTCGTTTTGCCACCCTCTGGACCTCTCATAGACGAGGCACACCAAGAAGGGCTCCTAGTGATGAATGTGGGGTCTAGGTCAATTCAAATGGGGAGAGACGGTCCTTGAGGTATTGCGGTCCTGGACTGTTGAAAGCTTTATAGGTCAAGACCAGGACTTTTTTTTGGTTAAAACAAGAATTGGCCCTAGTAACTAACTGGTAGCCAGTGAGGCTGGGTCAGGATTGGCGTTATACAGGCAGACCGTCTTCAAAGTCCAGTGAGCAACCTGATTGCCAAATTCTGAACCAGCTGAAGTTTCCAAACTGTCTTAAGAGGCAGCCCTGCGTATGAAGTGTTGCAGCAATCTAACCGATTCACAGATGGGAAAGTGGTATTAAAATTACTGGTAGTAATAATACTTTTTTAGATTATATACTTTTTTGCTCATTCTGAAAACTGAATTTTGGACTTTTTAAAGAAGTCTGGAGAGGACAAGGGCCACCAAGGGAAATAATGGATGCACAGAACCCTATACAACAGGACTAAAACCGATTGCAAATGTTGAAAATGTATTATGGGCTATTAGTTTTCGGCGACCAGAACATTTTACTTCTTATTTACATCCCAACTCTTGTTTCAAAGGGTTAGCCTCATACCTATTTAAACAGCCCTTATTATTCCTCACAGAAAAATTCACTGACGTGGGTTCACATTATCCTTATTTTACTGAAGAGGAGCGAGAAGGTGAATAAATTACTTGTTCCAGGCCTTAGCTGGAATTTGAACAATTATTCATGCTTTGGTGGATTCCGGATCATCTTTGCACAAGCTGCCACTTATTCCCACATCAACTGCAGCAACAAGTACTTCTGTGCTGTTCATACAATGCCGTCACTTGTGGGTTAAATCGAGACGAAGAATTTCTATCTCACTGCATGCACCCATTAGTTTACCAGGGCTAGAATTTATCTGTGCTACCTAGGACTGGTTTTTTTGTGTGAATGGTTCCCATATAAGTTCCAACTGCCACGGACTGTGATTCTTGCATTGCATTACCATTCAACCCCCCACCTTACGACCTTCTCCTTTACACACCTTCTAACTGAGATTTCACGTCATGCACGAAGCTGCCTCGAGTCCGCAAAAGTTTACTCCGTAATAAATTTGGGAATCTTTGTAGATACAGCAAGAAACCACTCCTGGTTGTTTTTGCGTTTCAGTGGGGAGTGAAGCAAGTACAGCTCTTTGCTTTGCAAAGCAAGGGGAACCCCGCGACTGTCCTGATCTGAAACAGCCTCCCTTCCTTTGCAAAGGCTGCTCTAGCTAATTCTGCCCCAGAAGCAGCCACACGGTCTCTTTCCAGCATTTGAGAGGGGGAAGGAGGAAGAAGAAGCTTCCAGCCACCTGCCTGGTCGCCTGCAATAAGGAGAGAGTAGCCCCTAGGGGACCAGAAAGGGAACTGCTTGTAATCTGGACAGGGACTGGCTCCTCTTCTTCCCTCTCCCCTTCCTTCAAAGCAGCTGAAATGACTAAATGAGAGTTCTGTGTGGGCCGGTAATTGAGAACACAAACAGCAGAGTGCTGGACCTTGCTAAAGTTTCCACACTGTCTAGCATCCAGAGAGTGCTTTGTGTCTGCGAGAAATGACTATGGGCTAGTAACCTGGGTGACGCTGTTTGCAAAGATGTGTTTATCCCACCTTCCAAAATACTCTGTTCACCAGGGCTAACAACTGCAGGTGGTTACAGATAGGTAGCCGTGTTGGTCTGCCATAGTCAAAACAAAATAAAAAAATTCCTTCCAGTAGCACCTTAAAGACCAACTAAGTTAGTTCTAGGTATGAGCTTTCGTGTGCATGCACACTTCTTCAGATACTGACAACCACATGGGAATACCACCACATCTGGCAGTAATTTTAATGCTCTTGCACTACTCTGTGAGCCAACGCAGCTCTTAACTGAGTGTGCACCAGCCGAAAAAAGAAGAAAAACAAAGTGAAAAGACTTGTGACAAGCGCCTTCCATTCTGAATGCTGCTGAAATCAATACCACATTATTAGGAACGGCACAGCCTGAGCCCTCGCTGCTCCTACTCCTCTGTCGACCGAGCGGGTGATCCAGAGAATGGATCTTCCTCCTCGGCTCACCTAAGTCCTTCAGGATCAAACCAACTTGTTTCAGCCACCCCTGAACGCAGTCGGGTGGGCAAGGAGGAGGGAGCGTGGAGACAGAGAGATGGCGATAATTTATACTCTCCTGCCTATACTTTATGGCTTTCTTAATTCGGCTCCTGCTACTATTAATGTAGTTAATGTTGAGATTATATCTATTTTCTGGCGTCAGACGGTGATTTATTCAAGCCATTTTTCCGGTGCCGGCTCCCACGCTGTTAAATCAAGTGACTTGCCAATTAACTGCTGACTGGGGGAAGTGGATGCAATCTTAACAGATATCTAACCGCAAATTAAACTGAGCTTGGGGGAGGAGGTTCTCGCACTTTGTGCGGAACGGTGGGGCTAAGGAGACAAACCTTGCTGACTTCAGAGATTGCGGGGCGGAGGGTGTAGAACACCCACCCAAACCCGCAAGACGAAAAGGAAATAACTTGGAAAGGGTGGGTGGGGGGTTGAAGGAAGCTGGGTGCCCACAGAAGCCTAAGAAGCCATGACGGGAGTCCTCTTCCGTCACCATGGCAAGGCCTCTTTCCCGCAGGCTCCCACAAAGGCTGCTGCACCCCCACAGCTGTCGCTAGAGGGTCAAGGTGGGCCGACTCCTTTGCACGTCCCAGCTGGCTGCGGTGGTGACGCCATCTCTCGGCCAAGAGATGCTGCTGCTCTGGGTCTGACAGCTCGTTTCCATTCCAAGCGCCTGTCAGCAAATCAGTCCATCTCGCCTCTTTGGCAGCAGGTGACACAGCACGGCCTGCTTCAGAAACTTTGCTCACGCTGTTGCCGCTGCCCCAGGGCCTTCTGGGCAAGTCATCTGGGAGAGATCATCAGGGGCTTTGGGCTGGGTGTTTATCAGTATGCGGATGACACCCAGCTCTACCTCTCTTTCAAATCGGAACCAGTGAAGGCAGTGAAGGTCCTGTGTGTCTGGAGACAGTTGGAGGATAGATGGCGGCTAACAGATTGAGGTTGAATCCTGACAAAACAGAAGTACTGTTTCTGGGGGACAGGGGGCGGGTGGGTGTGGAGGACTCCCTGGTCCTGAATGGGGGAACTGTGCCCCTGAAGGACCAGATGTGCAGCCTGGGAGCAATTCTGGACTCACAGCTGTCCATGGAGGCGCAGGTCAATTCTGTGTCCAGGGCAGCTGTTTACCAGCTCCACCTGATACGCAGGATGAGATCCTACCTGCCCGCAGACTGTCTCGCCAGAGTGGTGCACACTCTAGTTATCTCCCGCTTTGACTACTGCAATGTGCTCTATGTGGGGCTACCTTTGAAGGTGACCCGGAAACTACAACTAATCCAGAATGCAGCAACTAGACTGGTGACTGGGAGCAGCCGCCGAGACCACATAACACCGGTCTTGAAAGACCTACACTGGCTCCCAGTACATTTCTGAGCACAATTCAAAGTGTTGGTGCTGACCTTTAAAGCCCTAAACAGCCTCGGTCCAGTATACCTGAAATAGTGTCTCCAGCCCCATCGTTCTGCCCGGACACTGAGGTCCAGCTCTGAAGGCCTTCTGGCGGTTCCCTTGCTATGAGAAGCCAAGTTACAGGGAACCAGGCAGAGGGCCTTCTCGGTGGTGGTCCCCGCCCTGTGGAACACCCTCCCAGCAGACGTCAAAGAGAAAAATAACTACTAAACTCTTAGAAGACGTCTGAAGGCGGCCCTGTTTAGGGAAGCTTTTAATGTTTAATAGATTATTGTATTTTAGTGTTCTGTTGGAAGCCGCCCAGAGTGGCTGGGGAAGCCCAGCCAGATGGGCAGGGTATAAATAATAATAATAATAATAATAATAATTATTATTATTATTATTATTACTACTACTACTATATCCCTGGTGGATGACAGACTGACGGGTTGCGTGCCAAAGCCCTTTGGCGCGTGTTTGGGGCAAAGAGAAGTGCACGGTTCAGCCTTCGCCATCCTAGTGCCCTCTCCCATCAGCCCCTGCCAGCTTGGCCATGTGAGGCCAGAGCTTATGGAAGGGGTCATGCAAAGCCTCTTGAGGGCACCAGGTTGGCATAGGGATGAAGGATGAGTCTCTATCTCTCCCCAGGGTATTGCTGCCTCCTGCAACTCTCTGAGTGGACTCTTTGAGGGCACCTCCAAAGCTCACATAAGAAAAAGCCATTATGAAATTCCCCAAGCTGAGAATGCAGGCTGCCTTCCCCCCCATGGGCTTATTTTTAAACCAAAAAAATGCAAAATATCTCCTGCATGTCCCAGTGCCTGACGCTGCTCTTAATAGGAAACGAGGGCAGCCTGCGGCTCTGCTAGATAGATTAGCACCTTAACGGCATGAGGCTGAGACCGCCTACCTGGTGCCGACGGAAGAGGCGTGGGGTCTCAGGCACGGCCCTTATGGGGAGATGCTCAGGCCCGAGCAAGGGGGACAGGGAGGTGGGGCGGAATCCACAAGGCGCTTTCCAAGAACATGGAAAGATGCCCTCAGCCTGACCACAGATGGCTCCTCAGTTAGAGATGGAGGAATGTTCTAAAATTGGGCTTGAAAGGAGCGGGGGCACAACGCATGCCAAGCTAATCTGTGTCTGCGTCCTTATACTGCATTTGCCCTGGGTGATCTTTGGCGAAAGGCATTATTTTTAACTCCATTCCAGCACAGCCTTCCAATGCCGACAGAAGCAAAGAGAACACTGTTCTTCACAGGGGAGCGGGGTGATTGTTGGGCTAGAACAGTGGTTCACAACCTGTGGGTCCCCAGATGTTGTTGGACTACAACTCCCATCATCCTTCAGCCCTGGCCTTGCTCACCAACACTGGCCCACCCTGGTAAGCTCTTCAACAGCTCTTTCGTACAGGATTAAATGATCTATACAGTCATACCTCGGGTTACAGATGCTTCGGTTCGCACGATTTCGGGTTGTGCACCGCACTGAACCTAGAATCATAGAATCATAGAATCCTAGAGTTGGAAGAGACCACAAGGGCCATGGAGTCCAACCCCCTGCCAAGCAGGAAACACCATCAGAGCACTCCTGACATATGGTTGTCAAGCCTCTGCTTCAAGACCTCCAAAGAAGGAGACTCCACCACACTCCTTGGCAGCAAATTCCACTGTCGAACAGCTCTTACTGTCAGGAAGTTCTTCCTAATGTTTAGGTGGAATCTTCTTTCTTGTAGTTTGGAACCATTGCTCCGTGTCCGCTTCTCTGGAGCAGCAGAAAACAACCTTTCTCCCTCCTCTATGTGACATCCTTTTATATATTTGAACATGGCTATCATATCACCCCTTAACCTCCTCTTCTCCAGGCTAAACATGCCCAGATCCCTCAGCCGTTCCTCATAAGGCATCGTTTCCAGGCCTGGAAGTACTGAAATGGTTACTTCCGGGTTTTGGCATTTGAGCATGTGCATAAGCGCTAAATTGGGCTTTGCGCATGCACAGAAGCACTGAATCACGACCCGCGCGTTGCAAACGCTGCGGGTTGCAAACATGCCTCCCACACAGATCATGTTCGCAACCCAAGCGTCCACTGTATATGAACAAGGAATGGTCAACACTAGTGAATGTGGAAAGTGGGGCCTTCAGATGCTAAGCTGGGGAATGACTGTTGTTTACAAGTTCGTTAAACTTCCCAGATCAGTGTTTTTGCTGATGCTCGCAGTAGCAGCAGCAGCAGCAGCAGCAGCTAACCCTGTGGGAGGCTCTGATTTGTAGGTGACCTCCATGTAGTGGTCAACCCTGAATTCCAATGAGCTGATAAGCATGACCAATAAAAGAGTGAGCCGCAGTTTGGGTGAGATTAGGGGGCAGCCCGTTGAAATATACCACTAGTCTAATATTCTATTGATCACCTTAAAGGAAGTTTACTACTGTCCTTAAAACAAGAGCTAAAGCACTATTTAAAACAGTGTTTAACTACATAAGCCAACTAAGAAAAATTAGCAACTGAAGTCCGCTTTGGGGGAAATTCTCTGCAAATCAGCATGGGTCAACGGGTGGGGCATTGGGCCCAGGAGGCCAGAAGTCAATCCTCCATGTTCTCAAGGACCCTTGGCTCAGCCTCAGTTTCCCATGTGAAAAATGGCAAGAACCCACTTCACATTTTGAGGGCTTCAAGGATGAACAAAATTAAAATGCTGCGCACTTCACAGCACTTTGAGGTCACAAATGTGCAGAATCTGGACGGGCCTGAGCCTCGCAGTCTCCACTGGTCCATGGAAAGGTATCATGCAGACTCTGCCAGAGGGGGGTTGTCTCTTTTCAGACACAGAATTCCATCTAGAAGAAAGCACCATCAACCCGTCAACTAGCTGTCCTAGATCAGTTCCGCGTCCAACAGAGGCATTTCAAGTAGCAACCCAGACAATGACAAGAGAAGAGGGGGAAAGTGATGCTGTCACATACCTGGTCTTACATAGTGACCCAACACCTATCTGGTAGGTGTGGGGCAGGTGCAAGGGTTAGCTGGGTCCTGAGGAATCTGGGGATCTGAAGCTCCATTTGGCACCATGCAGATGACCAAATCCAAGGCAGAAGGAGCTCTGTGTCAAACAGGGAAGCCGCAGGATTGAGGAGCCTAGGCCACTGACCAGAGTGACTTCTAGGGCCTCCATGGAGATGTCCCATCAACAAGACCTCTAATGTTCACCCACTTTCCTAAAATGATCGTCCAACCAAGGTGAAAATGCAAAAGAGTGCTAGATTGGAAGCGATAGCAGGAGACGCCTTAACACAGGCATAGGCAAACTCAGCCCTCCAGATGTTTTGGGACTACAATTCCCTAGAATCAAATCCCTGCCTGGCCTGGCCTAGCCTGGCTTCTTCATCAGCTCCAACCAGGAGTTTTGGCTTCATGTTTTTGCCTCTGTCTGGTTTTGCCCTGGAGACAGAAAGTTTGTGCCAGCTACAGAGGATCCTAAAGTATATTTCACCTCAAGAGACATCCAACGCTCCCATCTACTTTCTAACCCTCTTTCCTTCAAAATAACCCAAGAGCAGGGTAAATTATTATTATTATTATTATTATTATTATTATTAATAATCAAACATGAGATATAAAATAACTACATTGTTCAGACACACCTCATTCCTCTCCCAAACCATTTCAACACATCAAAACAGTTAGCAAGAGCCACCATCTCCAATTAATAATAATAATAAAAATTAAACAAATATTAAATTTTGTTTATATCCCGCTGTCCCCAGCCAAAACCGGGCTCAGAGCGGCTAACATCAAATATATAATATTACCATAAAATCAAGCAATAAATTAAAAGACATCCTAAAATCAAATCAGAATCAAAGTGAAACCCAATCAGATGGCAACCCGCAAATTAGGGATGGGGACCTTAAACGCTCACCAGGCCTAACTGTTTATACTGATCTTATATGAGCAAGTCACCAAATTAAAAAATGACAAACTTTCTCTGCGACATGTTCAGGTACGATAACAAAGACCCATTTCAAATTTATCTGCCAATATTCCAGAGGCGGTATGAACGGGCTTTTTCAAATGCACGGGGGGCCACCTGAGGAAGTCGTGAGCAACTTCTAGACTCAGCAATCGAAACAAGTTAGTGAATAAGTATTTCCTAGCATTTGTGGCTCTGGGGATTGCTGTCCCACCTAATCTGCATAGCTCTGGGCATTAAAATCCTGTACAGCGTACAACTGTATCTTTTTCTCAAGAGATTTTTTTAAATAAAAAAATTAAGGTTTGGAAGGAACAACCACCCAAAGCCACTGGGGAGAAGCCAGCTTTTGGAACAGCTTCTGCTCATCCAAAGACAGGCAATGCAGAGCAGTCAAGAGATGCTTGACTTAGCAATGAAACCAAAAAGTGGGAGACTCCCATCGCAGGGAGGCCAGTTGACTTGTAGAGCAGCCCCACTGCAGTCAGGATTTATGAGTAAGAGGCAGTTAATTCTCTATTCACAATCCGGCCGTTGGAATGCAAGCGAGCCCTGCCTGTTATGTCCAGTAAGCTTGAAATATCTCAGGAAAAGACTATTCAGAACTTTTTTATCATTGTTGTCTCTACAGCCAACCTAGATCGTTTTAAAAAGGATTAGACAGCTACCAGTGGCTACTAGCCTTGATGACTATTACCCAATATGACTGTTCTCTATCTCCATAGGCTCCCAGTACGTTTCCGAGCACAAGTCAAAGAGTTGTTGTTAACCTTTAAAGCCCTAAACGGCCTCGGCCCAGTATACCTGAAGGAGCGTCTCCACCCCCATCGTTCTGCCTGGACACCAGGGTCCCTCTCCCAAGGGCCTTCTGGCAGTTCCCTCCCTGCGAGAAATGAGGTTACAGGGAACCAGGCAGAGGGCCTTCTTGGTGGTGGCACCCACCTCCTGTCAGATGTCAAGGAGCTTCACAATCTTCCAATATACCTGAAGGAGCGTCTCCACCCCCATTGTTCTACCCGGATACGGAGGTCCAGCCCCGAGGGCCTTCTGGCAGTTCCCTCACTGCGAGAAGCAAAGCTACAGGGAACCAGGCAGAGGGCCTTCTCGGTAGTGGCACCAGCCCTGTGGAACACCCTCCCATCAGATGTCAAAGAGATAAACAACTACCTGACATTTAGAAGACATCTGAAGGCAGCCCTGTTCAGGGAAGTTTTTAATGTATGACATTTTGATGTATTTTTAATCCTTGTTGGAAGAGTGGCTGGGAAAACCCAGCCAGATGGGCGGGGTACAAATAATAAATTATTATTATTATTATAGCTGGAGGCAGCAATGTCTCTGAATACCAACTGCTGGAAACCAAGGAAGGGAAGAGCACTCTTGTACTCAAGTTCTTCTCCCTGGTTTCTCACAGGCATCTGCTTCGTCACTTTGAGAATAGGATAGGCCCCTGGCCTGATCCAGCAGGCTATTCTTAGGTTCTCGTGTTTTGAACGATTTAGGGTACACACTGGTTGGGGGGACAGAAACGCATTCAATCTTGCCGCAGCTCTTGACTTATCTGGGTTTGAGAGTTGGAGAATGCAGAAGAAACAGAGATATTGGCAATGCAGCAAGTAGAAGACCTCATGCAACAAGTCACTGCTTGGATGCAAATTGGCAACTCTGCTGGCAGGGCCTAAAAGACAGAGCGGCACACACATACGTCAAGAAGAAGGTGGCAAGGTGTTTCCAAATTTATGACCCATCCGCAATGCTCCACACCCCCTCGCAATTTCACGGAACCAACAGCAACTGATCCCGTTGAAGCTGCTCCACAATCTAGAGGCACTCCAAGGAGATGATTGAATTGGTTTCACACCGAGATTTGTCACACGCAAAAACCTAATCACCGGCATGTGGCCTGCTGCTGGTAGGAACATTGTCGCTAAAGGTGTCATCATGCCAGTGCTAATTACGCCAGTCAGGCGTCTCTTCCCCCAACACTCAGAATTGTTTTTTGAAGCTGCTCGCTCACATGCCCACCCCCTCCATCCCCGCCCACCTGCAAAAGGGACCCTTGAGATCAGGGTCCGACAGGAGGAAGAGGAGGAAACGCCTGGTTTCTGTGGCGTTTAACTCTGCCTTGGCAAGCTGTCTCGTTTATCTATCATGCCTCCTCCTCTGCCATAGAAAGAGTCTGAGAAAGAAGCCTACAGATTTCCAAATAAATAAATAAAGCCTTTGAAAGTGGTGCCAAATTAAGAGCCGCTGCCGAGCTGTCAAGCTCCCGCTAGCTGCGTCTCTGCAGCACCTTGCGTGCAAAAACCGTGGCTGGGCCCATTTATTAGAATGATGAAAGCCGAGGGATCTAAAAATTGCACTCCTTCCTTAATGAGCAGCCGAAGGGATCGGTAAGCATAATTTCAGAGGCTAGTAATATTTTATATAATCGCCGAGTGGTTTAAATTGAAAACCCCCAACTGAATCAATATTTACTGCATTGAAACGAAATGAATAGTAATAAGTCACTAAGCTCCCTGTCCTGTTTCATAAAATAAAAAATTATAAAAATGAGCACAGGCGCAAGGAGACCATCACATTAACTTTTACAGCACTTGGGGAGTCGTAACCGACTATTCTCATAAAATAAAATTTCAAAAAACCTGCCCAAGCAAGCTGAGGTTCAGCAATACAAGAGTGTGTGAGTGAGAGACAGAGAGCCGGAACACACAGGAACACACCCATGCACACGCAGGAGAAACAGAAAAGCAGGTAAGAACATTTTTAAAAGATAAAAAAAAAAAACCCCACAAGATCTGGTAGTTACCCTGTGGCACCAGAAACCACCAGAGTCAAGTCGCTGGCGGCAAGGACTCATGTGCCCCAAATACTATTGCTTGCTTTGAATCTGGGCACCACAGTTCAAGAAGGACACTGACAAACTGGAACCAAAATGGAGGGCAACCAAAATGGTCAAAGGCCTGGAAACGATGCCTTATGAGGAACGGCTAAGGGAGCTGGGCATGTTTAGCCTGGAGAAGAGGAGGTTAAGGGGTGATGTGATAGCCATGTTCAAATATATAAAAGGATGTCACATAGAGGAGGGAGAAAGGTTGTTTTCTGCTGCTCCAGAGAAGCGGACACGGAGCAATGGTTCCAAACTACAAGAAAGAAGATTCCACCTAAACATTAGGAAGAACTTCCTGACAGTAAGAGCTGTTTGACAGTGGAATTTGCTGCCCAGGAGTGTGGTGGAGTCTCCTTCTTTGGAGGTCTTTAAGCAGAGGCTTGACAACCATATGTCAGGAGTGCTCTGGTGGTGTTTCCTGCTTGGCAGGGGGTTGGACTCGATGGCCCTTGTGGTCTCTTCCAACTCTAGGATTCTATGATTCTATGATCTTCCTCTAGCCACAACCGCTATGTGCCACCTCCATGGTCCAGAGTGGAGAGTTGCTCTTGTACTTGGGCTCTGCTTGCAAACATCCCATAGGCACCAGGTTGGCCGTTGTGAGAACAAGATGCTGAACTAGATAAGCCACTGGCCTGACACAGCTGCAGGGCTCTTCTGATGCTGGTATCTCCAGGCCACTTGGAACACCACCCCAGCTCTCACCTCAATGTTCACCGCACCATAGACCACATGGGCCTTTGACTCCTAACTCTACGGTCTAGTGCACTGACTCACTCAAGCCCTGCTTAGCCTCCAAGCCCAACCGCTTGGCACAAACTCCAAATGGTCAGTGCTAGACTGCTATCTGCCTGTATTTGTGGCTACATGAAAACTAGCTGTAGACTGACTGCCCCCCAAAATCAATACCCTTAGCACTGTGGGTGCCTCGACTCTCAGCAGGTCCTCAACACCCATTTTCATAGGAAGTTGCAGGCGCTAAGCATCTCAAGCAGGGTCTCACAGAGCAGACAGTGAATCACACACGTAGAGAAGCCTGTCAGCGGGTGAGGAAAGGCTCTAGATCAGCGCTAGAACTTTTATACCTTGCACACATTAGGTCTTAAAGGATCTGAGGCAGCCCTCTGAGTTCCTGGTGAATCACTGCCAGCTGGAGCGTGCTGTCTTTTGCCAACCTGGTGACCCCCTTGTGTTTTGAACCAAAACTCCCATTGGCCTATATGACCATTTTATAGATGGCTATTACCCACGATATGGGACGCGGGTGGCGCTGTGGGTTAAACCACAGAGCCTAGGACTTGCTGATCAGAAGGTTGGTGGTTCGAATCCCCGCAACAGGGTGAGCTCCCGTTGCTCGGTCCCTGCTCCTGCCAACCTAGCGGTTCAAAAGCACGTCAAAGTGCAAGTAGATAAATAGGTACCGCTCCGGTGGGAAGATAAACAGCGTTTCCGTGTGTTGCTCTGGTTCGCCAGAAGCGGCTTAGTCATGCTGGCCACGTGACCCGGAAGCTGTACGCCGGCTCCCTTGGCCAATAAAGCGAGATGAGCGCCGCAACCCCAGAGTCAGCCATGACTGGACCTAATGATCAGGGGTCCCTTTACCTTTATTACCCACGATGGATGTGCTCTGGCTCCACTGTCAGAAGCAGCAATGCTCCTGAATACCAGGTGCGGGAAATAGAGAGAGGGGAGTGTGCTCTTGGGTTCGAATCCTGCTTGCGGGTTTCCCATGTGAGAAGCTGATGCTGGACTGGGTGGGCCATTGGCCTGATCCAGCCCGCTCTTCTTATGTTCTCATGCCCTTATGATGACCAGGGTTGATTGGAGTTGCACTGCAAAACACCTGGAGGGCACCAGGTTGGTGAAGAAGAGTTTGGATTTGATATCCCGCCTTTCACTCCCTTTAAGGAGTCTCAAAGCGGCTAACAATCTCCTTTCCCTTCCTCCCTACAACAAACACTCTGTGAGGTGAGTGGGGCTGAGAGACTTCAAAGAAGTGTGACTGGCCTAAGGTCACCCAGCAGCTGCATGTGGAGGAGCAGAGAAGCGAACCCGGTTCCCCAGATTACGAGTCTATCACTCTTAACCACTACAGCACACTGGTGAGGCTGGAATAGACAGTACGGGGCGAAGTGGAACAGTCTGTCTCAGGATAAACCAGTGAGCTGTGTTGTTCCTTTGAGAGCCAGTGTGGTGTAGTGGTTAAGAGCGGTAGTCTCGCAATCTGGGGAACCGGGTTCGAGTCTCCGCTCCTCCACATGCAGCTGCTGGGTGACCTTGGGCCAGTCACACTTCTTTGAAGTCTCTCAGCCCCACTCACCTCACAGAGTGTTTGTTGTGGGGAAGGAAGGGAAAGGAGAATGTTAGCCGCTTTGAGACTCCTTAAAGGGAGTGAAAGGCGGGATATCAAATCCAAACTCCTCCTCTTCTTCTTCTTCTTCTTCTTCTTCTTCTTCTTCTTCTTTGCATCCCCTTGTACAGACTGCACAACCATCCCTATCTTGACCCCCTGCATTAACGCTGACACAGAAGGATTTCCATCAACCAGCGCTAGTCTTGACGCAAAGAGCCCAAGCAACAGACTTGGTGGCAAAATACGAGATCAAGATCGAGGAGCTTAAGCCTTTGCGCCTTCCCCTTTGGATCTGTGGGAAGCAGAGGCACCCGCTAAAATATCAAAGCCTTCTGTGCGCTTTTAAGAGGGCAAGATGAATATAAATGCGCAACTCAAATACAACACTCCGGCGCACAAAAGCCCGTCTAACTATTATTGCCACCCAACACAATTCCATCCTTTGTGCATATGGGGCTTTGAAATGGTCGTACACAAATTGTTCAGCTGGTAAATTTAACTACACATCTCCTCACGCACCTTTTAGGGAATACAGCCAGCTTTTTGAAGATGCTAAAATAGTAAATGAGCCACAGTGTAACTTGAAAAACATTTTCCTCTCCAGTGCTTTAGACTTCTCACAATGCTATTCCCATTAGCACTACCGTGCCAGCTGGTGAATATTCATAGTCCTATATGCAACACTTTTCTACACAAGGTGTGTGTTTGTTTTTACAACTTTTCTTTCATTTGTTTTCACAACAACCTTGCACGGCAGGCTTGTTAATGCAATATGAGGAGGGGGAGAGAAGGAGCCATTACAATAGGCCACTTTCTTGCTTAGACCTCCTAAGTAAGAAGATTCAAAAGCTGCTGCAGCCACAGGAATGCAAGGAGCTGCTTGCAAACATCAGAGCAGAACTGCCAGGGCACTGAAGGGTTTTATGGAGGGAATAATGAATTACTCAGCCCAGGCCCATGCTCAGGGGTCAAGTCCATATCAACCATCTCAAACCCTACAATCGGCAGCTGAAGACTCGGAGAACGCCCAGTTGGCATTGACAGGGCTATTTCATGGTAATCCCCTATTTGTGAAATGCCCTCCCTTGGGAGCTGCAGCCGTTTGTGTCATTAACTTTGGGGGTGAATTGGAAAACCTTCCTTTTTACCCAGGCAATGGGTGGCTGGAGGACAATGTTCCTGCGAACCCTGTGATCACTGAATGGAATAATGTTTCTGGTATGCTTAAAAAGACAATGTTGTGGATGTATTTGCCATCCCAGTGGAGTACAGGGTCAGGTTTAAGGTGCTGGTTTTGACCTTTAAAGCCCTATGCGGCCTAGGACCCACGTACCTAAGGGACCACCTCTCCTGGTATGCCCCACGGAGGAGGTCTCAAGTCGCAAGGTGGTTAGATTGGTCTCAACTAGGGCCAGGGCCTTTTCAGCACTGGCCCCGATCTGGTGGAACGCTCTGTCACAAGAGACCAGGGCCCTGCGGGACTTGACATCTTTCCACAGGGCCTGCAAGACAGAGCTGTTCCACCTGGCCTTTGGTTTGGACTCAGTCTGACCCTTATGTTTCCCTCCTCTTATGGATTTGATCTATGGGCTGTTATTAAAATGAGGCTGCATTTTAAATTGTATTTTTAACCTGTATTTTAAAATGTTTTTTTTCCTCCTTTCTATTATGTTTTTATTGTAATTTTACTGGTGTTAGCCGCCCTAAGCCCAGCTCTGGCTGGGGAGGGCGGGGTATAAATAAAAATGTATTATTATTATCATCATCATCATCATCATCATCATCATCATCATCCTGGGCTCCTTTGAGAAGAAGGGCGGGATATAATTGGCTCTCCAAGGATGGAAACATGTCATTGTACTTCGGAAGAGGCTTTGGGGAAGGAACATACTTAGCTTGAGGAGTTTGTAGCAGTTTGTCCAAGTCACCAGCTCCAAACCAGTGTTCAAAACTCCCATTGTTCTAGACGCACTTTGCAACAAGGAATTTCATTAGCGCGAGCAGTTTCTGAGCTCTGGGCGCAGTACTGCTCCAAAAATTCAGGTTAAAGCTGCTGAGTGGAAGAAAAGGAGGAACTTTTTCTGCCTCCCCACATCCAGCTCCTCTCTGAAGACTGGAGAAGAGACCCTCTTTAGGAATACTGTATTAGGGGGCAGGCAGGGGAAGGACTAAACAATGTGAGAAGTGAACATAATATTTTGCCTGCAGTTCATTCATTTTCAGCTTTGTATTCTTGCTAGTTGTTGTTTTTTTAAGTACCTAGACATTCCGTTGTTGCACCCATTACCTAGGTTTAAGGTGCCATTTAGCTCCTAGCTTTCATATCTCAGTTTCTAACACTGCTTCAAAGAGAAAATGCATGACAAAACAGCCAACGTCCCTTCTAACTCTACAAGTCTGTGATTCTATACACCAGCGAATCAGCTCTAGCCAAGGAGGTTGAGCTCCCATTTGGGCAGACCTTCAGCTTCCAAGGCATTAAGGGACATGCAGAGAGGTCAATGCTTCCCCCTGCCGGCCCTGCTTACAAAAGACTAAGGAGCTTTGCTAGCACAGCCCTGAAAACCCGTTTGGCCAGGAACAACACCCTAAATTTATACTTTTGCACGTTTTGCACAAGCTGTTATACCAAGAACCTGGAAAACTTTTGACTGTTTTTCCGGACAAGCCAAAAGAGCTTGTGCCAGATTCCACAATTTGCTTGCCCTCTGCCGCTCTCCGAGTTTAGCAGCTGTGACCTTTGCGACCCCCCTGCCTCCACCTCCGACTCCCCCTTTTGGAAAAGCCTGCAGGACGGCACAAAAAGCAGATGCTGCTGTGGTCAGCTAAGCAACCCAGGACTTTCCAGCCAGCCATCAAGAGCAGCAAAGGCAATGGAGGAGGCACAAGCCACAGATGTTCTCGAAATGGATGGTGATCCCCTGATAGCCGACTGCAAGGGGGCCGGGTACCAGCTGACTAAAGTTAGGCTACTAGCCAAATGGAAATGGAAACAGCTTGCCAGGTTTGGGCTCGGCTGTCAATGGAGCTTAAAAACTGCTGAATCGGTGAACAGACCACCATTCCATTCTCGCCGTCTCAGCAGACTTGTTCATGGGATCGCTATTTACTTCAAGGAGTTCTGGCCATCTAACAACAGGGGCAGTTAATTTCTGCAGTATTTTACACCTAAAGGATAAGGCGACAACACAGTTGGCAATCAAACCCAGTGGGGTGCTGGGCATTTATGTGCCCTGGTCCAATTTCCTTGGGGTGATTTGGAAAAAGGACTTTTTGCTCACGATCTCGCAGCTCCAATTTAAATTATGCAGAATCACACGGGGCCACATATTTCATTATTCATTTACTCATGCCTCAATTTACTCCTGTTGTTGTTGACCACGCACTCAAAATTATCACGATTGTGATATTTATTTATATCCTGCCTTTTCCCCAGACTCAAGGTGGAATATGCAAATTGAAACAAGGCAGTTAAAATGAAAAAAGCTAAAAAAACAACAACATACAGAGGACGATCATTAAAAAGCAATTAAATGCTAATAAAATTTAAACAGTATTTAAAAACTAATCTATTAAAATATAGATAATAAACATGATAAAAACTGCACATCACTATTGAAAGCTGCTTCCTTACAAAGTAGTCAGTTCCCAAAGGCCTGTTGGAATAAGGGTCTTCAACAAGGAGGTTGCCAGTCTAGCTTCTCTAGGGAGGGAGTTCCAAAGTCTGGGAGGAGCCAGCACTGAGAAGGCCCTGTCCCATGTCCCCACTAAGCGTGCTCAAGGGGGGGGGGACTAAGAGAAGGGCCTCCCCACAAGACCTCAGAGCTTAGGTAGGTTTTCACGGAAGAATGGGGTCCTTCAGGTAGCCTGGGCTTAAGCCGTACGTAAAAAGTAAGCTGCTTGAGGGCAGAGATCTGTTGTTATTGCCTCGGTTATTCCATATGACAGTAAGCACATGGGTGTAATAAGTAGAAGTTGGGCCCTGTGAACGGCCCAGGAGCAAGTGCTGAAGCTAAGCAGGTGCAAACCTGATCTTTTTCTTGGATGGGAGACCCATGTAGCAGCAGAATATAATGAGCAGAGAGCAGCAGATTGAAGGGCACACATGTACCTGCAGATCAGTTTCTGTAACTCGTTAAAAAAAAAAAAATGATTTCCTAACCCCATCCCACACCCCTGGTTAAAATTGTCATTCAAATAACAACAACAAAAAAGGCTGTCCAAAACAGGTAGGTAGCCCTGCCAAAAAGCAGAGTTCCTGCACCCACAGGCAAGCTCAAACTTCATTTTCCGTGCCCTGCCTGCCTATGCAAGCATTTCTCACGCAAGGAAGAAACAGGTGGACCCATCCTTCAGACCGGGAAAGAACGACGTGTTTGTCTTAGCCTGGAAAGGGAAGAATTAATCAATTTAAAATTAAGCCCGAACATTTGCCAAGCCGAGTGACCTTCCTGCCCCGGGAAGCGGGTTCGATTCTCTCGCCGAGCCTTGAGACTCGGCCTGTCAGTCATCCGTAACGCGCTGGCAGTCGAGCCAGACGCAGCCCAGATGCCAGCAACAGTTGGAGGGGCCTCAGCACAGCAGAGCCTGGACGGGGGCTGGAGAGGGGCTTCCTGGTCAAGCTGGAAGCAGTGGCTAATCAGGAGCAGCCACAGGGTCACTTATGGAGGGCACAGGGCTGCCACTCACCAGGCAAAGCTTGCTCTCGCCACCTTCCATGCCAGCGGTTCGCTCAAGCCACCCCTTGGACCGACGGGGCGAAGGGCAGAAAAGACTGGCAGCAAAAACAACTCACAAAGCCTCCGTTTCTTCTTGTGAACTTCTTAAGCGGAGGGAGGCGTCGAAAACATAAAGATGGCAGGGCTGGCAGCAGGGAGGGAAATTCATTCATTTTGCTCTTTCCCCCCCCCCCCTTCGTAAAGAACTGAAACACTGAAGGGGAGGAGGTTATTGGAAAGAGAAGAATCCAGATGCACGGCTGGATATATCTGGCATGAATCCAAAGATCGCATTCTGTGAACAGGAAGGCAGTTTCACTCATGTAGCACAGAGATGGGGAACAAGGAGGTCAATGCAGCCTCTGGACATCTCTGTCTGTCCCTTGGGACTGTCCTCACAGCCCCTCTGCAGCCAGGAGTCTTACCAGCCCTGCTTGCACCTTTCTTGGGTCTTTTTGCCCAGTTTGGACACATCCTTGGACTCTGACCATGTTGGTGTCATGTGAATCGTGGGTCCAATTCCACTGGGCTTGGGCTCGTGTCTTGAGGAGCACATCTGCCAAGGCTGGATGTTCTGTGATAAGGGTGTTGGCGAGGTCAGGTATATGACCTGCTGAGCCACTCGCCCTCCCAAAGGTTCAGGAAACATGCCTACGTGCAGAGACAGGTATAATCGTCTCTAGGGCACTGTTTTCATCATGCCTATGTCGTTGCACCTGTCGTTGCCTTATCCATGCTCTGTCCTGTTTGCTGTCAGGATCTGAATCTGTGAGAGTCAGGGGAACAGACTGTGGAGCCTTAGCTAGCATGGAGATCGTGTTAGCAGATCTCTCTGAACATATGAATCTTTACTGCAGAGACCCAAAGAACTGTATATACAGTGGTACCTTGGGTTACAAACACCTTGGGTTACAAACACTTCAGGTTGCAAACTCCGCTAACCCGGAAGTTAACCTTGGGTTAAGAACTTTGCCCCAGGTTGAGAACAGAAATCGTGTGCTGGCGGCACGGCGGCACCAGGAGGCCCCATTAGCTAAAGTGGTACCTCAGGTTAAGAACGGTTTCAGGTTAAGAACGCACCTCCGGAATGAATTAAGTTCGTAACCAGAGGTACCACTGTATAGCAGTGGTGGTTGTTGATGTTGTTGTTGTTATTTTTATTATACATTGCCCTTCATCATAAGATCTCACAGCCGTTCACTTTAGCTTTGTCTTGTGTCTGGAGACAATAAACACTTCATTATTCTGAGCTGTGTAGGAGAAGAGTTTTCCTCTTAACCAGAGACTGGAAGAAGCTGTTCTGCTGGGAGCAGGAAACCTTCGAAGACTCTGCCAGGGTTCTGCATCCTCCGTTTGTATATCACACTGGCTGAAGTGTGGAGAACTACAGACTGACTTCCACAAGTCACTAACAGGCTACTCCTTCTACTTATCTGGATGCAAGACACTGAAAGCTGTGTATGTGCAGAAGGCAACCAGCTGTAGAAAAGAGAACATTTGCACTTGTTTCTCTGCTCACTTTTGTCTCTGCTTCCCTCCCTGTCACAAAGGGACTTGGATTCACTTCCCTTTCTGTGGCTACTCGGGTCCTCAAAAATCCAGCTACAGAGGGCTGGTAGATCTTCCAAGGTGGCTTTCTGGTGGGAGGTAGTTGGTAGGTAAAGGTAAGGTAAAGGAACCCTGGATGGTTAAGTCCAGTCAAAGGCGACTATGGGGTTGCAGCACTCATCTTGCTTTCAGGCTGAGGGAGCCAGCGTTTGTCCACAGACAGCTTTCCAGGTCACGTGGCCAGCAGGACTAAACCGCTTCTGGCGCATGGAACACCATGACGGAACCCAGAGTGCACGGAAACGCAGTTTACCTTCCCGCCTCAGTGGTACCTATTTATCTACTTGCACTGGCATGCTTTCGAACTGCTAGGTTGGGAGCTGGGACAAAGCAACGGGAGCTCAACTCCATTGCGAGGATTCAAACTGCCAACCTTTCGATCAGCAAGCCCAAGAGGCTCAGGTAGTTGGTATGGAATGACTAGCAAACATAATCACACAATACACCAAGAGGAAATGGAATCTTTCATACAAAATGGGTCTATTTTACCAATTGAAAGCAAACCAAACATCTTTACCAAAGATGCTTCTGAGCCCAGGTTCCACCTACAAATTCCAACTGGGTTATTTTTTCCAAAGGGAAATAAAAGTGAGCATTACAAGGTAACCCACGCCACTGAAATAACTTTACGAGGGCCCCCCTAAAGGTGTTTCAAAACAGGCCCTGTCTCTTAAGAGTCTCAGTAGCACCTCACAAGAGATTGCACTGCCGTACGAATAAACGCTGTCACAGATTCCGGCGGTTTCAAGGAAGTGTTTTATGGAGAGCCCAAAAGAGAAGCAGACAGAAGGATGGAGTCCTGTGAAGTGACCATTTATAAATGTAAAGAGCTGAAGACAGAGTTGAGCCAACGCTCCACAGACAGCTGCAAAAGATCTGTGAGGAAAGACGAACATTTATTCAAATTAAGTTAGATTTCCCTATATATCTGGGACACAGAATATGAGTCAACATGGTAAAAATGAGACAACAGTGTATGGATGGGCCTGACAGGCAACCAGCCAGAAGAGGCTGATGGGGAGCATAAAAATAGAGGGATACCAGCCTGACAAAATTGCCTTATTTTTTCTGGGAGCAGCACGCCGGTGTCACAGACAAATGAGAGGAGGCTTTTATGTACTGTCCCACCAGGACAGCCAAGCACAGATCTTTTTTCTGGGAGCCACAAAGGCTCCTGGGAAATTCCCAGAGCACAGAGGGAAACTTTGCTGTTTCCTCTGGTTTCCTGGGGTGAGTGCAGAGAGCACAGGAACATATATATTTAAAAAAAACTGCCTTATGACATGTCAGGCCATTGGTCCATCTATTTATTTATTTTCTATTTACAGTCATGCCTCGGGTTGAATATGCTTCATGTTGAGCACGTTCGAGTTGCGCTCCGCGGCAACCCGGAAGTAACGGAGCGCATTACTTATGGGTTTCGCCGCTCGCGCATGCGCAGACACTCAAAATGATGTCACGCGCATGCACAGAAGCAGCGAAAAGCAACGCGTCCGTGCGCAGATGTGCCATCACTAGTTACGTTTGCTTCTGGATGCAAACAGGGCTCCGGAACAGATCCCCTTTGTATCCAGAGGTACCACTGTATTGCATTTATATCCCACCTCTTTTTCTCCAAAGTGATGTGCCTGGTTCTCCCCTTCCTCACTTAATCGCTACAGCACCCCTGCAAGGTAGGAGGCTACGCCAAGATGCAGTCACTCAGGTGTTGAGCTCTGTGATGGGAAGGGTTGTGGCTCGGGTGGAGCACGGGCTTGGAATGCAGAAGGTCCCATATTCAAACCCCAAAGGTTTAAAAGAGGACTGGAGGAGAGGGCTATCGAGGGCTACTAGCCATAATGACTACGCTCTGACTCCAGAGTTGGAGGCAGCAATGCTTCTGAATATGAATGCATGCTCTAGTTATCTCCCGCTTGGACTACTGCAATGTGCTCTATGTGGGGCTACCTTTGAACATGACCCGGAAACTACAACTAATCCAGAATGCGGCAGCTAGACTGGTGACTGGGAGCGGCCGCCGAGACTATATAACACCGGTCCTGAAAGACCTACATTGGCTCCCAGTATGTTTCCAAGCACAATTCAAAGTGTTGGTGCTGACCTTTAAAGCTCTAAACGGCCTCGGCCCAGTATATCTGAAGGAGAGTCTCCACCCCCATCATTCTGCCCAGACACTGAGGTCCAGCTCTGAAGGCCTTCTGGCTGTTCCCTTGCTGCGAGAAGTTAAGTTACAGGGAACCAGACAGAGGGCCTTTTCGGTGGTGGCGCCCGCCCTGTGGAACGCCCTCCCACCAGATGTCAGAGAGAAAAACAACTACCAGACTTTTAGAAGACATCTGAAGGCAGCCCTGTTCAGGGAAGCTTTTAATGTTTAACAGACCACTGTATTTTAATACTTTGTTGGAAGCTGCCCAGAGTGGCTGGGGAAACCCAGCCAGATGGGTGGGGTATAAATTGATGATGATGATGATGATGATGATGACGACGATGAATAGCAGCTGCTGGAAGCCACAGGAGGGGAGAGGGCTCTTGTTGTCAAATCCTGCTTGCTGGTTTCCGACAAGCACCTGGCTGGGCACTGTGAGAACAGGATGCTGGACTAGATGGGCCATGGGCCTGATCCTGCAGGCTCCGCTTACGTTCTTATCTCCAGGTGGGTTGGGAAAAGACTCCATGCTTCCAACCTTGGGAGAGGGGCTGACTTGGCCATCCCTGGTTTTTTGGCCCCACAAAGGGCATTGCCAAGATTCAGGCCTTGCCTCACTGACCCAAGGGGAAGCGATACCCCAAAGGATCAGAAATGTCTGACGGAAGAGGAGAGCAAATCAATTTCGTTCAACACTTCTTGCAAAAAAAAAAAAAAAAAGTAGTTTTAGTTACGCACAGAGAGGTTGAAATTTGCTTCAGGTGAAGAATTCACTGAACCCAAGAAGCTCAGTTTTGCATCTCTTCTGCCATCGCCATCTGAAACGAGCAGCCCCAGAAGTAGAGATTTTTAAATGAAAAAAGCAGAGTACCAACTGGAAACCTCTCTCTAGTTATTTCCTTTCCTTTCATCTCGGGACTCTCTGCAGCCTCGCTTGTGAAATAAGGTCGGAGCGTGCCAAAGGGACTAAGCGAGGGCTGCAGAGGGAGTTTGCACAGAGACGAAAGCCCCCTCCGAGGGGGCTGGAGAGGCGGAACTCAAGGGAAGTGAGAACTTTCACTTACACAAGAGGTGGTGCGCTGGGTCGAATAAAGCACTTGCAGAAACACAGTTCCACCCAAAGCTCCAGAAACCCAGGCGACACTCAGCGCTGCTCTTCAAGGTTTGAGGAGCTGCATGCTTGCTTTATATAATCATCTCATAATCCCCTAAGCAAGAAGGCAGGCAGCCCCGCGGGCTCTCTCTGCCTTGTTCACAACACGAGTTTGAGCTTGGGTGCTCGGCGTTAGGAGCCTAAATCCATATTTAAAGCAGCTGAACCAGGGAGGAGGGGGCGGTCAGAAATATGGGAGTGGGAGAGTGAAGGAGGGGGCTAGTTTTCAGGGAGGCTGGAAGCCTCCAGATGGCATAGCTCAATAGGAGGAGAAAACTCAGCTCATCCAGCGATTTATTTCTGAGCATTCGCATTTAAACGTTAGATTCAGGCCCCAAAAGGAGAAAGCGTTCTCGTGCAAGGGGTGCTTCCAAAGGCCAGGAAGGAAGGGCGACCTCAAGGAACGGCTGAGCTTCTCCAAGGAGCCTCCCAGGGTCCCTCTGTCCCTTTTGTTAACTTTCCCACCCCGACCTGGCCACAGTGATCCATGTGACGGTCACCTCCAGGCTTGACTACCGTAATTCGCTCTACACGGGGCTGCCCTTGAAGCTGTCTCAGAAACTCCAGCGGGTGCAGAACGCTGCAGCGAGGCTCCTCACGGGGTCCTTGCCGCAGAATCACATTCACCCAGTCCTTTTCCAGCTGCACTGGCTCCCGGTGGAGTACAGGGTCAGGTTTAAGGTGCTGCTTTTGACCTTTAAAGCCCTTCACAGCCTAGGACCCTCGTACCTACGGGACCGCCTCTTCTGGTATGCCCCACAGAGGACCTTAAGGTCCATAAATAGCAACACCCTAGAGGTCCCGGGCCCTAAGGAAGTCAGATTAGCCTCAACCAGAGCCAGGGCGTTTTCAACACTGGCTTCGACCTGGTGGAACGCTCTGTCTCATGAGACCAGGGCCCTGCGGGATCTGAATTCTTTCTGCAGGGTCTGTAAGACAGAGTTGTTCCGCCTGGCCTTTGGCTTGGAGTCAATTTGATTCCCTCCCCCTCTTTCTTTTTCCTTTCTCCTCCTGTGATGAGGCTGCATTTTAATGTTTTAATGTTTCAATATTTTAATCTTGTTTTTTAAGTTGCATTTCAATCAACTTGTTTTTTTATTGGTTGTTAGCTGCTCTGAGCCTGGCCTTGGCTGGGGAGGGCGGGGTATAAATAAAATTTATTATTATTATTATTATTATTATTATTCCCTTTATCTGACCATCGCCACTGTTCAGGAATCTTTCTGTGCTGCTTGCTCCACTCCCACCCCCCACCCCACCCCACCCCCACCCCACCCCACCCCGTCAGTTTCAGCTCCTGCATTTCTTCACAATACGGAGGCCATGTGCCGGCCAAGGCAAGAGGTGTGACGGGCTCGCTCACGTGGGCGGCAACGAACAAGAGGAACATCTTCAAATCCAACCTAGTGAATGGTTTCCTCTGTGTGTAGCGAGGGGGTGGGATTCAAATCGGCCTCCGTTCCTCTTCTGAGAAATGAGACTGCTGACCTAGTCCAAGCCCCGGCAATGTATGAATCACAGCACTCTCCACCATGAATTTGTCAAATCCTCTTTCAAATAGAGGGGTTTTCTTTTTTTTTCCCTGGCGAGGGTGGGGAGAAGAGAGAAGACTCACACCCCTCGCTGACCCGAAGGCACTCGCGAAGGCCTTCTGCGCACGCTCCCTTCCGCCTGTTATCTGCACCGGGGGAAGGAAGCATGCGCAAAGAGCAGCCCAAGATTAACACAAAATACCCTGTCAACTAAATAACCCATAATTGCTTCCCCAGGTTTGAAAGTGACAGTTTTATTTTTAATAGGATCAATTCAAAAATCTACTACTCCATTAACCAAAATTAAAAAAAGAAAATCCCATTATTCTTAAGTATTTTCATATGCATTTAAAGCTGGTCGTTAACCTCTGAGTCCCAGTTTTATTTTGTTTTCATTAGTTCCTCCAAAGTAGAGCTCAATTACTGTAGCTGCTCCCTGAAGGGCACAGAAACCTGGGCAGCATCTCTCTCTTTCTCTCTCTCTCTCTCTCTCTCTCTCTCTCTCTCCTCTACCCTCTTGCATGTCCAGTGCCTGCTGGGTCCCATCCACTTTGGAATAATATGCACAATTGTTTCCGTAGTTTAACTATGCACTGCTATGGAACTCCCTCTCACACAAGGCAGTGATGCCACCAACCAAAAAAGGGGATTGGACAATGGCTTCTGAATCCAGCTCCATCTGGTACGCAGGATGAGACCCTCCCTGCCCGCAGACTGTCTCGCCAGAGTGGTGCATGCTCTAGTTATCTCCTGCTTGGACTACTGAAATGCGCTCTACGTGGGGCTACCTTTGAAGGTGACTCGGAAACTGCAATTAATCCAGAATGCGGCAGCTAGACTGGTGACTGGGAGCAGCCGCCAAGACCACATAACACCGGTCCTGAGAGATCTGCATTGGCTCCCAGTACGTTTCCGGGCACAATTCAAAGTGTTGGTGCTGACCTTGAAAGCCCTAAACGGCCTTGGTCCTGTATACCTGAAGGAGTGTCTCCACCCCCATTATCTAACCTGGACACTGAGGTCCAGTGCTGAGGGCCTTCTGGTGGTTCCCTCACTGCGAAAAGCAAGGTTACAGCAAACCAGTCAGAGGGCCTTCTCGGTGGTGGCACCTGCCCTGTGGAATGCCCTCCCAGCAGATGTCAAGGCAATAAACAACTTTTTTTACTTTTAAACGACGCTTTGTTTAGGGAAGTTTTTAATGTCTGACGCTGTATTGTTTTTGATATTTGGTTGGAAACCGCCCAGAGTGGCTGGGGAGAACCAGTCAGATGGGCAGGGTATAAATAATAAATTAAATTAAATTAAATTAATTAAATCCCAGTTGCTGGAAAGCAGAGGAGGGGAGAGATGCTCTTGTGCTCAACTCCTGTTTGCAGGTTTCCCACAGGCATCTGGTTGGCTGCTGTGAGAGCAGGATGCCGGTCCAGGTGGGCCGTTGGCCTGATTCAGTGGGCTCTTGCGTCCTTAAGGAGGCAGCAGTGGGATTCTTGACAAAAGATAAGAGCAGCTCCGCTCTGCACTGGGCTTGGTGCTTGAGAGGGTGCAATCAGCCACTGTGGCTCAGAGGAGCTGGAAGCTTCTACTCTTCCTGGTTCTCAGCCAGGTCCTGATCCAGGCAGACACTCACGTGCACACACATCCCCTCTTGAGCAAGCAGCCAGATACTTCAGCACAGCCTGGTTTGCTGCCTCCTTCTGCTCCTTGGAGAACTGGCCAGGAATTCAGGCAGCCGGCCCCCAGTCCTGGAGAGGGATATAAAGGCTAACTTTTTCAGCAGAGGGCCAGTCCACTGTCCCTCAGACCTAGACTATATATTTTTTTGGGGGGGGGGATGAACAAATTCCTATACCCCACAAATAACCCAGAGATGCATTTTACAGTCATATCTCTAGTTACAGCCGCTTCAGGTTGCGTTTTTTTGGGTTATGGACCGCCGAAACCCGGAAGTACCGGAATGGGTTACTTCCGGGTTTCAGCGGTCGCACATGCGCAGAAGTGCTAAATCGTGCTTTGCACATGTGCAAAAGTGCCGAATCACAACCCACGTGTGTGCAGACGCGCAGACGCTGGTTGTGAACACTGTGGGTTGCGAATGTGCATCCCGCACGGATCATATTCGCAGTGGCGTAGCGTGGGTTGTCAGCACCCGGGGCAAGGCAAGTAATTTGCACCCCCTAACCCTAACCCCCAGATGTTGCGCCCGGTGCGGCCAGCCCCCCCTGCACCCCCCACGCTACGCCACTGCACATTCGCAACCTGAGCGTCCACTGTATATAAAAGGACACATTCTACTCATGTAAAAACACACTGATTCCTGGACCGTCCGTGGGCCTGATTTAGAAGGTGATTGGACCAGATCCGGCCCCTGGGCCTTAGTTTGCCTACCCATGTATTGGCAGTATGGAGGTGTGCTTGGGGTAAGGGTCCTACTCCTTGTCTGAGGATCTGTGCAGGATTGGGCCCTGACTCAAAGCGATACGACAGGAGCAGAAGGAGGAAAAGGCCAGGAAGGAGGACATGCAAGGGCAGAATGAGCATGGGCAGAATGGTCCAAAACCCCACCTCCTGCCAGGTGCCCAATTCTGGGGCTTGCGCTGTCCCACAATCCTGATTCCGCATTGCACCCAAGCTCAGGTCTTTGCAGAGCATGAGGATAAGTCACGACCAACCCCCAGATGCCAGCTCCAGTTGGGAAAAGCAGATTGAACATTATAAACTGTCTTTCGTTGCTGCAGGAGGGAGGAGAGCGCACTGAGTATTCAAAAGATTAATCCACAGCTTTGGCAAAAGAGCTGCTACATTATTTTATTTTTATTATTAAGAAGCCTCCAACTACTAGCTAACAGAAAATGGATTATGTTAGGCCAGATGTCAGGACTTCTTAGAAACAATATGGGGTTGTGTGTCTCTCACCATCCTCATTAAAAAGATTAAGAAGTACTTCCTCTAAGAAGGGGGAGAAAACACACATTTTAAAGAACTACAGCCACTGTTTTCCCCTTGTCTGTAATATTTCCAATCCCAGCAGATGAATTTCACTTTAATGAGATGTCATTTTTAGAGAATGGTTTTAACATCCCTTCAAAAAAGTCTTATTCCTAAACCTTTATAAAGCACGTCAAAATTATTAAAACAAAATTTACCAGAGACAAATATATATATATATATATATATATATTTTAAAAAATTTTTTAAAAAAGTTCTGAAGACCAGCCATTTTGCAGAATCCATGACACGGCTGTTTTTTCAAATGTGATGGAAAAGGCTTTCCGAGTTATCTGCTTAAACACAAGGTTTCTGTTTACTTCTCACTTTCTTATCAAATGAATTTGGAAAGAAAAGGAAAATGACAGGAACTTTAAGGACGTTAGTCACATTTCAGCGCCTCTTCAGATTAGCGTGCCAGAAGCTGAAAAGAGTGAGAAAACACACACACACACACACACAGAGAGAGAGAGAGAGAGAGAGAGAGAGAGAGAAATGGTGCACATTTAGAGCTCTGGCAAAACACACAATTTTGGATTCCAAGAGCAGGCGGGGAGCAGCTTCACAAGGCCTTTCTGTGAATTGAGAAAGAGGCAGACATTCAGAGGTTCCCAGCAAAGTTCTTCCAGCGCCACTGCGGGGTCCCACACCTAAAGCTGTTTCTCTGCCTCCAGGATGCCCAGCGAGACCACAAGAAAGGAAAGCACTTTGCCGCTGGCTCTCTCCAAACGCCAGCGCTCACTGCTGCCTCACCCCCACCCCCCGGTGAAATATAGATCGCCACGTCTCCGTGATGCATTGCACGCTGGAATCACGCAGTCTCAGCACTTGCCTGCTAGCTGGGACCCCAAAACCCGGCTCTCCTGCTCATAAATCCCAGCGTGATTTAACAGGCCTAACCCCTCGCCAGGCTCTGCGTCAGGGTTCCAGTTTCCCCTTGCAATAGCAAAGTGTCGGCAGGATGGAGAAGGGCTCTTTCTTCCAGGACGAGGGAAAGGCCTATTGGACACTACACCATCCTTTCCTGCTGTGCTATGGCACCCTGTCATCTACAGCTTCATTCTCTACAACTTTATTAACATCTATCTACAACTCCACTAGCATCTCTCGGTATTGTGAATAACACCCAACTTACCTTTTGTTGGTATCTGCATGAACTTATTTAAAAGACTGAGTTAAGCATTTGAAAAATCTATTGAAACTAGACATTATACGTTCGTTTTAGGCTAGGTAGGTCTCAAGTCTCTGTGGCTTTGTTTCATGTTTGGTATTTTTCTCCGAAGGTTGCTAAAGTATGTATAATTATTGTTCTGTGTATATTAATCGCCGGGACACGGGTGGTGCTGTGGGTTAAACCACAGAGCCTACGGCTTGCTGATCAGAAGAAGAAGAAGACGAGGAGGAGGAGGAGGAGGAGGAGGAGGAGGAGGAGGAGGAGGAGGAGGAGGAGTTTGGATTTGATATCCCGCCTTTCACTTCCCTTCAGGAGTCTCAAAGCGGCTAACATTCTCCTTTCCCTTCCTCCCCCACAACAAACACTCTGTGAGGTGAGTGGGGCTGAGAGACTTCAAAGAAGTGTGACTGGCCTAAGGACAATCAGCAGCTGCATGTGGAGGAGCGGAGATGCGAACCCGGTTCCCCAGATTACGAGACTACCGCTCTTAACCACTACACCACACTGGCGGTGTGGTGTAGGCGGTGTGGTGTAGAAGGTCGGCGGTTTGAATCCCCACAACGGGGTGAGCTCCCGTTGCTCGGTCCCTGCTCCTGCCAACCTAGCAGTTTGAAGGCACGTCAAAGTGCATGTAAGATAAATAGGTACCACTCCAGCGGGAAGGTAAACGGCGTTTCCGTGCGCTGCTCTGATTCACCAGAAGCAGCTTAGTCATGCTGGCCACATGACCCGGAAGCTGTACGCCAGCTCCTTCGCCCAGGAAAGCTAGATGAGTGCTGCAACCCCAGGTCGTCCACAACTGGACCTAATGGTCAGGGGTCCCTTTATCTTTTATATTAATCGCCAGCGTGTTAAATGACGCACTACTTCTATCAACAGCACAGGCTGCATTTTTCTGGTGAATTTCTGGCTATCACAGGGTGCCCGACAAATGAAAAATAAAAGGTGTGGGGAAACTCTGGTCCTAGTGCATTCCTGCCCCTTGCCCAAGTGAAATATATACATGGTACAATAAGAGCAATTAGCCTATATGGAAAGGAGCCACTTCCTCTGTGTAAATAGTTTTTTTGGCCACGCTTATAGGAGCCATCGTCTCCAGTCATTTGATTTATTAGTAAATGTAGATAGTAGCATGCAGGCACAACTTTAAATTCAATGTATACTCAATGTATATCATGGTTAGTTATTAATGATAGGAGTAAAGATGCTTTAAAATGATTTGAAAACTATTCAACTATTAAAATGGGGTTTTTTTAAATTCCCAAGACACACTTCCAGAACTGTCTTAACAAAACAATTTGGCTTGGAAATTGGGGCATTCAGCTGGTGAATTTAGAACTTGTTGCCAAGAAGCAGTGGCCAGCTGGGGAAAAACAACACTGGCAGCTTTTGTCGTTTCAGAAAATACCTGTAAATTCCAAAAGTGGGGCGGGCCAGAGCTTATAGGATGAAAGTAAGAGGACTGCTCTTTTCCAAACAAGTTTTTGAACTCCTCTTACTTAAGAGAAACTGTCACCTCCGTTCAGCATCCTCAAAAAGGCGTCTTCATCGAGATGTCACAAGGCATAATAGCAATTGGTTTTATCAACCAGTTAAAAAGGCAGATATTTAATCAGCTGGAAGATATTTAATCAAGATGAACACACGAGGAATGCTGGGTCTCACCAACTGTCAACTCACAAAAGTACTTTTAGACGTGCAGACCAGGACGGAACAAGCAGGATTGGCAAAAGCTGTTGGCTTGCAGGGAGGAAAACACTCGCAAGCAGCCTCCTCGAGCCTTGAAGCATGCAACTGGTGCAACATTCGGGGTAGATGTCCTTCCCTCGACTAGGCTAAGCAGCAGGACTGTGAGCCTCACTCACAAGCAGAACACCTGCTGACACTTTAACACACATCTAGCCTGAAATGCAGTGTTAGAAACTGAGACATGAAATATAGGAGCTAAATGGCACCCTAAATCTAGGTTAGGGGCGCCACAACGGAATGTCTAGGTGCGCTGCCCCTTCAGCTAAGCGGGGGGAGAAATGGAAGGGGCTCCGTTTCTCCTGCCGCTTCGCTGAAGGGGCACTGCACAGAGAGGGAGAGATTTATTTTTTCTTGTTCTCCCCCTCTAAAACTAGGTGCGTCCTATAGTCAGGTGTGTCCTATAGAGCAAAAAATACGGTATACCCCGCCCATCTGGCTGGGTTTCCCCAGCCACTCTGGGTGGCTTCCTACAGAACACTAAAGTACAATGCAATACAATAAAGATTTGGGACAGAAAAAGGAAGCACTTCTTTCTACAGCACACAGTTGAACCATGGAATTCGCGGAGGAAAAGGCTTCTGGCCAAGATATCTGTGCAGTATTCCTAATGCCAGAGTTAGGATGTGGAATAGGAGTGTAGAGGGAGTTGTTGAGATCAGGACCAGCTTGCAGGCTTCCCAGGAGCATCTTGTTAGCCACTGTGGTGGAGCAGAAAAGCCTTTGGTCTGATTCAGCTACACGGCTCAATTTATGTTGCTAAAACAGCAGGGTGGCGTGGCACCTCAAAACTTCCTTAAAACCAGTAATTCAAGCGCTGGCCCTCCTCACACAATCCTGAGCAGGTGCTGAAGTGCTGAACTGCAGCCCAGGACACCTGTCACCTTCTCTTCCTTTACCAAATGCTTAAACAGGGGGGAAACAAATCTAAGTTATTAGAACAATAATGAACACTTTATTTTAATACCTTCAGCAATTTCCTAATGGGTTTTGCAGGAACAAAATATTTAACTTTAATGAAGTAAATATGAGTCTCAACCTAAATATTGCTTCAGCTGCCTGGATAAAAGCACAAATTAAAACCAGAGTGGGAGGAGGAGAATCTCGGAGTCTCATTTTGGTACCTTTAATTGCCACTGGCTGGCCTTTCGGGGGAGATGGGGAAGAAAAGGAGGCCTGTCTCTCCACGACAGCTTAAGAGAAACTGACCTTTTAGAACAATATGGTCTCCATACTTCCGAAAAACACAATCTGCACACACAGACACACACCTCTCATTCCCTGACTTCCCTGGAGGAACTTAAAATGGGGATTGGAGGAGTGTCAGCAGAAAGGAGGAAAAGCAGAAAGGGAAAGCTCCCAGGGAAAACTCCGTTTTTCTGCCAAGATCCAGATGAGCACAGGGCCAATGATGGGAAAAATCTGCCTTCGCAACACTCATCCCCCCTCCCTCCAGGAAAGGAACGGAGAGGGAGCGATCCGTGCATCCGCCCGGGCCATTACCAGCGAAGCATGAAGGCAGCGTGTTCCCAACTTGTCTTTTTCCGTCACAGCAAACAACAGTCAACAATGAAGAGAACTGCCAAAATCAAAAGAGTACTTAACTTTTGGGGCAGCATAGCGCTTGTTCTCTATGTGAGAGTGCCTGTAACCAGCTCCCGAAACCGGAACACGTCTGCAAAACTACAGGGACTCCTCTAGGTAACAAAAGCCACGGCGTTTAGCCCACCAGGCAAGTCAAATGGTGTGGGTGAGAGTGATACGATACAATAATCTTTATTGTCATTGTCCCATACAGAACAACAAAATTTAAAATCTACAACAGAGATTCAAAAACCAACAAGCCTGCTGTCCCAGCTATCCCAGCCTGGTTAGCCCCCTAAAAACTCTGATACCCCATAATTAAATACAATATACTCCCACAGAAACTACCTTACACTGCGTTTAAAACCAAAATTGCATTTGGATAGAAACTGTTTCTCAGGCGGCTAGTCCTAGTCTTTATAACCCTGGACCTTCTTCCGGAAGGCAGACGCTGAAAGAGATCATTTCCGGGGTGCGCACTATCCTGCGCTATCTCTGCAGCTTTCTTATGGCATCTGGAAGCATAGATTTGATCCAAGGTGGGAAGAGGGCACCCAGTTATTCTTTCCACAGTCTTTACAACCCTGGACAGCATTGGTTTTTCCCTGATGCCTCAACATGTGACAGGAAGGGCTGACCCAGATGGGGTTCAGCAGTCCCCCTTGGAAACTTGGACACCAGCTCAAAGGCCAGTGGACAAGGAGTGCTTGTACTGAGTTGCATACACACAAAAGCTGGGGGGGGGGAGAGGAGGTTTCATTCTGGTGCCTGAGAACTGGGGACATTTTTGCAAAGGGGGATTTCTTAGAAGGGGTAAATAGGACTCAAGGGGTGCAGCCTTAAGATGGGACCCAGGTTCAAATGCTGACTTGGCCTAATAATAATAATAATAATAATAATAATAATAATAATAATAATAATTTATTTACACCCCGCCCATGTAGATGGCCTTCCCCAACCACTCTGGGCCGCTTCCAACAAAATATTAAAATACAATAATGCTTCAAACATTAAAAGCTTTCCTAAACAGGGCTGCCTTCAGATGTCTTCTAAACGTCTGGTAGCTGTTTTTCTCTTTAACATCTGGAGGGCATTCCACAGGGCAGGTGCCACTATCGAGAAGGCCCTCTGCCTGGTTCCCTGTAACTTGGCTTCTTGCAGCGAGGGAACCGCCAGAAGGCCCTTGGAGCTGGATCTCAGTGTCCAGGCAGAATGATAGGGGTGGAGATGCTCCTTCAGCTATACTGGACCGAGGCCATTTATGGCTTTAAAGGTCAGCACCAACACTTTGAATTGTGCTCAGAAACATACTAGGAGCCAATGCAGATCTCTCAGGACCGGTGTTATGTGGTCCCGGTGGCCGCTCCCAGTCACCAGTCTAGCTGCCGCTTTCTGGATTAGTTGTAGTTTCCGGGTCACCTTTAAAGGTAGCCCCACGTAGAGCGCATTGCAGTAGTCCAAGCGAGAGATAACCAGAGCATGCACCACTCTGGCGAGACAGTCTGTGGGCAGGGAGGGTCTCATCCTGCATACCGGATGGAGCTGGTAAACAGCTGCCCTGGACACAGAATTGACCTCCATGGACAGCTGCGAGTCCAAAATGACTCCCAGGCTGTGCACTGCCCCAAGGAAGTGTGCAGGTCACAAACTTCCTGTCAGAGTGAACCGCTTGAAAGACCCAGCTCCCAAGCTGCTCTGTGAAACCGATATGCATAGCTAAGCCGGCATTGCCACTTTTTTTTTTTTAAAAGGAGGGCTCTAAAATTGGTACTTCCATGCCCCATTGTGCTTCACATACAATCAATGCACGGCTTATTGTACTTATCCTAGTTACAGGTAGGTAGCCGTGTTGGTCTGCTGTAGTCGAAACAAAATAAAAAAATTCCTTCCAGTTGCACCTTAAAGGTAAAGGTACCCCTGCCCGTACGGGCCAGTCGTGTCCGACTGTAGGGTTGTGCGCCCATCTCACTTAAGAGGCCAGGGGCCAGCGCTGTCCACAGACACTTCCGGGCCACGTGGCCAGCGTGACGAAGCTGTTCTGGCGAGCCGGCACCAGCGCAGCACACGGAAACGCTGTTTACCTTCCCGCTATAAAGCGGTACCTATTTATCTACTTGCACTTAGGGGTGCTTTCGAACTGCTAGGTGGGCAGGAGCTGGGACCGAAAGATGGGAGCTCACCCTGCCGCGGGGATTCAAACTGCCGACCATGCGATCGGCAAGCCCTAGGCGCTGAGGTTTTACCCACAGTGCCACCCGCGTCCCACCTTAGAGACCAACTAGACCAACTAAGTTTGTTATTGGTATAGCTTTCATGTGCATGCACACTTCTTCAGATACCTTGTTAAGTACAAGATACCTTGTACTTATCCTAGTTAACTTGTGGAGGATCGTGGCAGATAAAGCCATCAGCGATTCCACTACTGCCAGTTTCATTAGGCAGCTGCTCCCCTCTCATAAGCTTCTCTGGAATGCCTTAATTGCACCATTCAGTTGCGTGCATTGTTCAGGAAACCTTGGAAGATCACAATGACTTTCCGGAGCACTCTGGCTGCGCTCGGGTTTCATCCTCAAATGCAAGAACGGTCAGGAGACCACAGGCCGTGATCATTCATCTACCCACCGGCACAGGCAGTTCACTGAAGCAGCACCAATCGAAAATCACCCCCCAGGATTTGGTCCCAAGTGATTTCTCCAGGGCTCCAGAGAGACCCGCGGATTTCTTGTGCCGCGGCTGGTGGAGGCCAGGAAGCCCCACTCTTTTGCAGCCCCACAACGGAACGTAAAAGGTGGGGAGGGGGAGGAACTCCCCGAAGAGATAAAGGGGGAGGAGTGAGAAAGAAGCACAATCAATAAATCTCAACCTCATTGGAGCTCTTATTAAGTAAATTAATTTAAGTTAATTTAACTCGATCATGACTCCCGATCACAGTGATTTAGTGAGGGGGGAAATTGCATTAGGAAAGGCGCACACACCAGATAGAAGAACGGGAGAAAATTAGATCCACTTAGCAATGTGAATTAATATGGAAATAGCAGGTGTAAATTTAACCTTATCAAGAGAGTGAAAATTATCTTCATAAATTTGTAGAAATAGCCCCCGAGCTGCTTATAAATCTATTTAAAACAAAAATATTACAAAAGTGCAGTAAAATTAATTTAAAATATACTCCCATCTATCGCCTGCAGAAAAGTCAGTGGCAGGGCGAAGTTTAATGCAATCTAGCAATAACGGGAGAAAGCAAGAATTCACCAAGGGGTTTAGCACTGGGGGTTGAGGGGGGGCAGGAGAGAGAAGGCTAAGGATTCCCCTCTCTTCTCCCCCCATCCCTCTGCCCCGGCACCTTACTGGAGGAACATTTGTCTTTTGCCTCTAAACAATTACTTTATGGGAGAAGGAACCTCTCCCGACATAGGCATAACACCCCAGCCAATGTGAAACAGAACAAAGCAAAATTAGACCGTGTGAAGAGCCTCACTGCGAGGGGAGCAAAACCACGTCAGCTTCACTCACATAAATTGCAAGGGCAGGACACAGAGCCTCAGTCATCATCACTCAGACAACCCTGAAGTGGGTTTGGGGGACGCCATATTCCTGCTGCCTACATGTGAAAAGGCCGTGCAAGAGGTAAAACACAAAGAGACTTTGCAAGCTGCAGCCATAGAGACCATAGCTGTCAACTTTTCCCTTTTCTTGCAAGGAATCCTATTCGGAATAAGTGTATTTCCCTTTAAAAAAGGGAAACATTGACAGCTATAGATAGAGACATCCTGAGCACCAACAGGACTAAGGTGGGATCGCAGAACCTGGTACTTTTGCTGCAGGTAATATTCCACAGCAAGCACAAGCAACATGCATTTTTACAATCAGGAAATACAGGCCGAGGGAGGAACTTTGATGAACTGATGGTAGCCGTGAAACTTAAAACCAGATATCCCAGATCACAGAGTCCACTGAGTTCAAAAGTGACAGCAGAAAAGGGCAAGGATCTGGAGCAAACATTAGTCTTTTTCAAGCATTCAAAGCCATGCAGTAGCTTCTGTGAGAACAAGGGGAGTGTGTTGCACACTTTGGCTCCTCTCCAAGTATGTCCACATGTTGAGGGTACACCTGCAGTAGGGTAGCTGACTAAGAGTGCAAAGGTCAAGGACAGCATACGTTGTGCTCCCCAGATGTTTTAGACCACAACTCCTGCCACTGTCCAGGTGAGCTGGAAGCGGAAGCGCTAAGGCAAAAATTAACCTTTAAAAATTGACCTTTAAAGCCCTAAACGGCCTCGGTCCAGTATACCTGAAGGAGCGTCTCCACCTCCATCGTTCGGCCCGGACACTGAGGTCCAGCTCCGAGGGCCTTCTGGCGCTTCCCTCCCTGCGAGAAGCAAAGCTACAGGGAACCAGGCAGAGGGCCTTCTCGGTGGTTGCGCCCGCCCTGTGGAACGCCCTCCCACCAGATGTCAAAGAGAAAAATAACTACCGAACTTTTAGAAGACATCTGCAGGCAGCCCTCTTTAGGGAAGCTTTTAATGTTTAATACGTTATTGTATTTTAGTGTTCTGTTGGAAGCCACCCAGAGTGGCTGGGGAAACCCAGCCAGATGGGCGGGGTATAAATAATAAATTATTATTATTATTATTAACCTGCAAGGAGTATCCTTTTTTCTTCCCTCCCAACAACTTGTTGCGTTGGCAAGTCCTAGAACTACTTGGGTGGGAGAAGAAACCTATCACAGAACTCCTGCCCTTCCGTTTACAGTCTCTGCCCATCCAAGAAGCACTTTTGTCCGGATCTCTCACTGAGCATCTGTGGCCTTCCTGTCCGGATCTCTCACTGAGCATCTGTGGCCTTCCTACACAAGGCGCAAAAAAGGGGGAGGCGAGGGAGAGAGAAAACACGCAAACCAATCTCCTCCGATAAATGGGCAGCATTTGCAGCGGATGAGGTAACTGAGGAAGAATGGTCATTTCAGCAAGACACCCGTGGCACGTGAAGAGAGAGAAAACTGTTTCGATCAAGATAGGCTTCTTTCAACAGACTTAAATAAAGCATGGAGAGTCAATCAATAGTGCTGACAGAGGGAGGGAGAGAGAGAGAGAGAGAGAGAGAGAGAGAGAGAGAGAGAGAGAGAGAATGGACACACCAAACCTTAGGGTGGATGCAAAGGAACATAGGAATCTGACTTGCACTGAGTCAGCCCATCTATCTCAGTACTGCATACACTGACTGGCAGCAGCTCTCCAGGACTCTCTCAGCCCTTTCTGGAGATGTCAGGGTTTGAGTCTGGGCTCATGCTACACAATGCCCATGTGAAGAACGGCTTCCACCCCCAGGAGACTCTCCGAAAAAGGCTGGCTGCATCCCCGGTGATGGACTCCTCAGTGACGCCCGCAGGAAATTTACCCAGGGAGCAAGGACATAACAAGGATATAGACAAGAGGTGCAGCTGGTAAACAGAATCTGGGACAGGTACCCATGTGACGTAAGAAGCAGCTCATCTATAGATATAACAGTCGGTCCCCATGATGCTGCAAATCTGCAGGGCCCTTTGGGAAGAGGTGGGGTAAAAATAAAAAGACGGACGACAAAGGAATGACACAGCTCTTAAGAGCCAGATCAGCTGGAATGTGCCTATGTGCTTTGCAAAAGGAATATCTGTTCACGCATTCTTGGGAATATCCATTAAGCCAGAGGTGTCAATCACATGGTCAGGGATCTCACCAGGCCCTGCCAAGGACATGCCAATCCAATGCCAGGTTTACGGGCAGATGATCAGTCCGCCTAAATGCAGCGTTGCTGCAACCAACAGCACCGTCAGGCTTAAAATAAGAATAAAGTAGGGCTTTGTGACTTGGCTTTAGCAGTCCGTACGTTTCCTCCTCCAGAAGAATTCAGAGTTGCAGAGTTTACCCTCCAACGGAAAACCAGTTCTTGTTTTACAATAAGCACGAATGATCTTCACGTATACGATGTCTCAGTCTTTCCCCCTTCATAAACAGAATCTGTACTTTACATAAAGCTATTCTTAAGCGGGCTGGGTGGGATAATCAATTGTTTTAGGAAGGTAAATGCTGTACTCCAATTTTAAATTCTTGAAATAGCAATTGTTTTGATACTGTCAAGTGTTACTAAATTGCTGGTGACAGAAGTTCCCAGATAAAGCATCTGGTTCTTAATTTTTAAACTGTTTTCAAACTGTAACAAATACTGTATAATCAGCTTTTAAAAAACGGGAATATCAGCATTTTCTTTTATTTCACCAAGTAATTGAGGAAGTTTATTCTATTTGATTTTAAAATTCATTCTCTCCCCCCACCCCCTTTTCAAGCCAGCTGCCACACTCATTTGCAAAACTTTATAATATAGTTGAGCACCTTAAACTAATTGCTTGCAAATTGCAACTGGTCATCCGCTGAAGGGATCTTAACAGAGGGGGGTTTGACAGGGATGACAACCTCTACAGAGCATGGGGAGAAAGAGGCAACTTATTCAGGCTGGAAATGGAAAAGCTGGAAGGGGCAAACAGAAAAATGAATAAAAGCAAATGCTAGCAGAGGAATAATGAAATCCTATAAATTCCTCCATGCAGCCTACTCCCAAGAAACCGAGGGAGACCTACCTACCTATGAGAACAAGCACATTGGATTGGACTGAAAGTACGTTTTCTAACACTGGGAAGCCTCAAATATGTATAATACTTATATGCCACATAATCTGAAGAATTCCCTAAAGCACAATAAGGTGGTTACAAAAATAAAAATCTATACATGCAACGTGATGACCAAATATTGATCAGATACTGATGTGAAGGCTGAGATGACCACCAAACCCAAAGAATTCATTGATAAGGCAGGATCATATATCAAAAGCAACAAATTTTGTTTCCATGGTTTAGGTTTTGTTACCTGTTTAGGGAAGTTCTTAATGTTTGATGCTTTATCGTGTTTTTTACTATTCTGCTGGGAGTCGTCCAGAGTGTCTGGGGAAACCCAGCCAGATGGGCAGGGTGTAAATAATAAAATTATTATTACTATTATCATCATCGTGGCATCCCTCCTCTAGCCCAAGCTGTCCAGAAAGAGACGAACAGAATCAGAAGTTGTTTGACAGGTGCTGAAGAACCACACTAACGGCCCCATGGCTTTAGGTATCTCCTAGGTCAGGAGTCAGCAAACTTTTTCAGCAGGGGTCCGGTCCACTGTCCCTCAGACCTTGTGGGGGGCCAGAGTATATTTTAGAGAGAGAAAATGAACAAATTCCTATGCCCCACAAATTAATAATAATAATAATAATAATAATAATAATAATAATAATAATAATTCATTCAGACCCCACCCATCTGGCTGGGTTTCCCCATTCACTCTGGGCGGCTTCCAATAAAATATGAAAATACAATAGACCGTCAAACATTAAAAGCTTCCCTAAACAGGGCTGCCTTCAGATGTCTTCTAAAAGTCTGGTAGTTGTTCTCTTTGACATCTGGTGGAAGGGCTGAAAAAGTTTGCTGACCCCTGCAACAGTCCATCAAACATTTCCATCACTCATAAGAACAATGTGATGTGGTCTTTTTTAGCTGATCAGCCGTTGTGAACAGATGCCCACTATAACATGGTACCAACGCTGGAACAATGATCGAAGCTGTGTCAAAAATTCTACCTGGATGTCGAGAGCCTTCTGGACTTCCAGCTGTGAGCAGGGCTGCCAAAAGACGCTGCAGAGGCCGAAGGAGCAGAAGTTGCCGCCTTCTTCACAATCCTGTAGCGAGTGTTCACCACTTTATTGGCTGTGGGGCTTGCAAGAAGGAAGCTGGAGCCTGGGATTTAAAGAGAGAGGAGGAAGAAATTAACGCAGGCCTGAAGAAATATGTAGAACAAGACTGGGGTCGTGGAAAAAAGGATCAACTCTTTGCTGAATTGCATAGATACGAATCCTTATCCACACATACATACAAAATGGAGCACCGTTTAATAAAATAGAGCTCATGGTTATAATATCCCTCAATAGGTTACAAATTTGACTACTTTCCCCAAGTGCAAATTGGTGAGAACTGTGAACATCAGAAGAACTGTGTATCTGAAGAAGTGTGCATGCACACGAAAGCTCATACCAAGAACTGACTTAGTTGGTCTTTAAGGTGCTACTGGAAGGAATTTGTTTTGTTTTGACTATGGCAGACCAACACGGCTACCTATCTGTAATCAAAAGAGCGTTACAGGATCAGGCAGTTCTCACGGCAGCTGAAAGCAAAAATGTTCCCATTTTCCTTCAAGTACAGTGGTGCCTCGCAAGACGAAAAGAATTCGTTCCGCGAGTCGCTTCGTCTAGCGGTTTTTTCGTCTTGCGAAGCAAGCCCATTGACGGCTTAGCGGATTAGCGCTATTAGCGGCTTTTAGCGGCTTATCGGCTTAGCAGATAAGCAGATAAGCGGCTTAGCGGCTTAGAAAAAGGGGGGGAAGGGGGGAAAACCCGCAGGAACTTGCAAGACATTTTTGTCTTGCGAAGCAAGCCCATAGGAAATTCGTTTTGCGAAGCACCTCCAAAACAGAAAACTCTTTCGTCTAGCGAGTTTTCCATCTTGCGAGGCATTCGTCTTGCGGGGCACCACTGTACTACAAGATAGAGCAGGAATTTAAAAACCACATTAGAAACATTAGAATATATTCTCCGGTTAATCTATCTCAGATTTTAAATCTGGTAACAAACATTGTGAAAGGGTTTTGAAGAATGGACAGCAAAAGAACAAGGAGGGAACCAACTTTTTTCCTCCATCAGTGGTTTTGATCACAAAGATGCAATCATACATGCCCGGGTTGTCTTACACTGAGTAAGACCACAGGCCTATCTAACTCAGTTTACTCTAGACTCTAGACCAGCCTTCACGGACCTGGTGTCCTCCAGATATTCTGGACAACTCCCATCAGCCCAGCCAGCAAGGATGGGCCTTGTAAACCAAACATATCTGGAGGGCAGCGGGTTGGCAAAGGTTGGTCGAGACGCCAAGGTCTCAGGCAGAAGCCTTTTCCTAGACCTGCCATTTAAGCTATGCCAGACTTCCCGAAGCTGGTACACGCCAGCTGTTTTGCACTACAACTCCCACTAGGCTGGGGAAGACGGATATATAGGCTGAGCATTTGGAGGAGCATCTTAACAGCTCAAACAATGCAGCAGGGAAGCAAGCTTCCAGAGGAGGCTGCTTCCTTTCTCTCCATGGGAGCGTTCAAAGAAAAGGTTGAACAGGTTTCTATTAGAGGGAGGCTTCAAGTGGGCACTGGACTAGAAAACCCGTGAAGTTCCCTCTGTGTGCTCACTAGGAGCAGATTGTGAAACCTACAGAACGCTGCCCCGTGTCTCTCCATCCTAACCCGCCCTCTAGCAACCCGCCTTCAGCAACCTCCAAGGGCTGCTTCTCATCTAAGTCCTTTGTTGCCTGAACTTGAAAAGATTAGCAGAAAGATGCGCTGCTTCTCTGGAGCTCCAGGCACAGACCTTAGTGGCGTTTTGCCAGCAACTGCTGCCTTCCCCCAAACCAAGCACAACACAGTCAACTTCTGCCAAAGGGAAGCACCCAAACCCAGCTTCATCACACCTACAATGACAACACACCCGCTCAGCAGCACCTCTCACATCTAAGCCCCGTGTCTTTTGATCCTCAAGTGCCACAATATTACGCTGAGCTACACTTCTCACTACGAATTCCCACATAGCCCCTTGCCCTACCTCTCTGCCCCCCGATCAGATGAACAGCTTTTGTTCTTCCCTTGTAGCATGTGGCTTGGCTCACTTGTTTGAGTCATCTAGAGCAACCGGCTCTGTCCTGCAGGCATTTGACTCTGTGGCCAGCCTCCTCCCCTGGTCTCTGGAGTGCAGCACATCCAATTGTGTGGGCTCGCCTGTGATTGTGTGGGCCTTCTCCTGTATTGGGGAGCAGGGAATGATGACCTTCTGGCCTCCTCCAAGGATTCCACACTTATAAAACATTGGGGAGTAGTGGGTGCCTAGGCTGCCTGCCTTGAATATTACAAAGGATTCCTATTTGTGCCGTTGAGTGTCTTTGGACACATTTTGCAGTCATTTAGAAAGAACACCTTTATCCGCGACATCTACACTCCCAAACAGATTTATGTATTTAATCATTTCTACTTTCACAATATTTTGCAATGTGATATACACACCATTTTTTCTGCTGAATGCCCCATGCAATTAACAGCTATATGTTTGATTCTGTTTCTTCCCCTTCTTGATAGCCAGCAGTTTTTTTCCACAGCTTTAAGGAATGCATCTAATTGCCTGACTTTTATAACATACAGCTATAACTGCCCAGATAATTAAAGCTGACACTACATGCTGAGACGAAGTCTGCTGGTTTTATAACTGATTTGAAGAGATGACTCTTCCCCCACCCCCCTCCTTTGGGAATCCTCTAATTAAAATTATTGCAAGGTGGAAAGTGGAAAAAAGGAGGCCCATATATATCTTTATCTTTTTTTTCTGAATGTCTTCTGCCTGCCTTGGGAAATGCAACCTTAATATTCCCTACTAGCTAAGTTAGGCAACTTCTAAAAGGCAATCTATCAGGAGCAGTACCAAATGAAAGTCCACAGGCAATTGCTATAGGGTGGTCCCCTTCTCTAGAGAAGGGGCCAAAATTTTGCCCAGAGGCAGGTAGCAGACACCATGAGCCTGGTAACACACATTTTCAGGCCTAGTTAAGTAGAACTGTTGTTTAGTCGTTTAGTCGTGTCCGACTCTTCGTGACCCCATGGACCAGAGCACGCCAGGCCCTCCTGTCTTCCACTGCCTCCCGCAGTTTGGTCAGACTCATGTTTGTAGATTCGAAGACACTATCCAACCATCTCGTCCTCTGTCGTCCCCTTCTCCTTGGGCCCTCCATCTTTCCCAGCATCAGGGTCTTTTCCAGGGAGTCTTCTCTTCTCATGAGGCGGCCAAAGTCTTGGAGCCTCAGCTTCAGGATCTGTCCTTCCAGTGAGCACTCAGGGCTGATTTCCTTCAGAATGGATAGGTTTGATCTTCTTGCAGTCCATGGGACTCTCAAGAGTAGAATTAGCTAAGAAGAATTAGCTCCTCTCAAACCAGGAGGAATCATCCCTTCTGCATTACCACCAAACTAGGTTCTCTAACAACTCAGCAGGATGACTTGTCTGCTTCACAAACCTTCACTGCTAGGAAGCATCCTTATACCACTGGTCCATCTTGCTCAGTGTTGTCAACACTGACTGGCAACAATGGCTCTCTGGGTCTTCAGACAAGGAGTCTTTTTTCAAAGCCCTACCTGAGAGACGCAGGGATTGAACCCAGGACCTTCCTGCACGCGAAGCGGATGCTCTCCCCCCCCCCCTCCCCCAAGCAATGGTGGTGGCCCTTTGCCAATGAGTTGTGTGAATCAAGTCACACAAGGCAAGTCGCACCCAGAGCGGCAAAGCCATCTCCTGGACAAAAAAGAAGCAAAGAGAGGCACAGTAGAACCTCCGTGTTCAGATGCAGTGCACCTCTTTCTGACAGATGCCGTGGACAAGCAAAAGAAGCCTACTGAAGTATCTGACTGGTCTCTGCTGGAGACAAACTGCTGGATTAGAGGGGTCTTTGGTCTGAATCTACAAGGCAACTCTTATGTTGTGATCAAGAAGGGACTGACAGAGGAAGAGTGAAGGGAGACAGCAAATCTAGACGACCGTGCTATTTTTGCTTCTAGAGTAGGTCTAAAACAGCCTGGAGGATTAAGGTGGGTCTTGGGCATGGAAAGTTGGAAGGCGGCTGATGTAGACAGAGATGGTCTGCTGGAGCTTTGCTCAAAGCTACCATCCAGGAGTTTCACAGTGCTCTCCAAAAAGTTCATCCCATTCACACCCAGTGAGAAGACCCAAGTCCTACTTAGCTCTGCCACTTCCTTCCCAGTGCTGGCAAGTTGTTGCTGTTTCTCTCCTCCAGCCTTGTGACAAAGTCACACTCAAATGAGACCCAGTAAAATCAATGGGCATGACGAACTTAAGTCCATTGGCTTCATCGGGACTACATGGAGCATGACTTGGTTGAGATACCACCCACTGCTTTCTGGGGCAAAATTCTACCACGATACTTCAGTGTAGTGACAAAAGTCTACTAATAGCTGCATTTGCGGCATGTTTGCATATCGCCTTGAGAAATATGTAGAAGGCAATAATAAATTAATAAGTAACAGCTACTTGGCTCCCGAGAAAAGAGAATACATTATCAAATGGAGGCTTGCAACCTTGAGCACTAGCAAAAATGTGAACGAAAGCTGGCTCTGAAAGGATTGTATTTTTGCGGCGGGGGTGCGTGTTTTTGTTTGTTATTGTGGTCTGTATTTTTGTGTTTTTATATTGTAAAGTGCCCTGTGATCTTCGGATGAAGGGCAGTATAGAAGTGTAATAAGTAATAATGATAAATGGACAAGAACATTGCAATAGTACACCCACCCACCAGTCTGCATGGACTGGATAATTCCACATTGCAAACCACTTAAGAGATTTTCGTACAATCAAGTGATGTGTGTGTTGCAATTGTGTGTGCACACACCTCTCTAAATAAATAAATAAAATAGAATTTTTGGACTCCCATCGACAAAGCTCCAAGCTATGCCAGCATATCCGCTTTCCAGGGTTCCTCACAAGAAGACCTATAGCTATAATTTTACTAAGCCATTGCCAGTAAGGACTAATAAAAGAAGAGTTGCTATAAAGTATATTAAAAGACAAAAAAGGGTACATTAAGGTAATGTTAAGTCTCATAATTCCCACAAAAGGCAGGAAGTTAAAGCTGTAAGTCTGGGCTTAAAAGACCTTCTGTTGCCTTGTAATAAAACACACACTAGCTGAGGGAAAAGGTATATTAATCAACCTTCTGCAATATCTGTCCCCTGTTAATTAAGGATTGTTTGCAAGTGCTTCTGCTCTAACCTACTGCAAGAATGAAAACCAGCTCCCAGAGTAACCTTGGCTGGCAAGAGAGAGTAAACCTGCCCACTCCTGAAGAAAGCAGTGAATTTTTATTTTATTTTGCCACTCCATCCCTCGGGCTCATGGTAGCTTACAATCCAAAAGCATCATATAACGTGATGATGTGAAGCAAACATGAAGCTGAATCTTGACAGGAGGGTGGGCAAGTGCCGCTGATTGACAGGCCATGCTATTAACTGGGAGGATGTTTTTGGACTCCCATGTGGTCCAGCCCCTTCCCTTGCTCTTCAGGTCCACAGCCAGAGTGCGGAGAGGGATGCATCTCTTGTGAAGATCCAGACACAAAAAATGACGTTTTGTAGCGATTTTTAAGGGAAATTGCCAAAAACGACACTCCAACGATTTCTGCCTGGACACTGTTTCTGACATCCGAATCCTGGCTATGTCTGGGAAATTCCGGATGTATTGCAACCCTAGCGTTGTGCTCCATGAAGGCAGCCCCTTAAAACCACTGAGAAGCGAAATAGCTTCTCTACAGCTGTTACGGCTTCTCCTATCAGAAGCAGGTTGCAATACCCCACTCTAGAACTGCCCTGCCTTCTTTTCTCCTGTGCACCATTCAAAGTATGGGACATGATCTTAAAAGGTTCTGGACTTGAGACACAGCCTCCTCCAAGGTGTCCAGTTGCAATTTCAGTGGTAAGCAAAGGAACCCTTCTAGTTTTATCATCACACTACGAAGGAGAGCTATCCTCCAGATCTGAAATTCCCTCCCTTTGGAGATTCGCCAAAGTCTCAGCCTGAACATCCTTAGGACATGTTGTTGAGGATCTTTTTAGCTTTGCACTACTTTCAGAATCAGTCTGGCTTTTTGATGGCTGCAATTGAAAGTGGCAGTGTGGGCTGCAGAAGAGCAAACCCATTGCTAGATTAAAGGAAAAAGTAAAGGACCCCTGGGTGGTTAAGTCCAGTGAAAGGTGACTATGGGGTGCGGCGCACATCTCGCTTTTCAGGCCCAAGGAGCCGATGTTTGTCCGCAGGCAGGTTTTCCGGGTCATGTGGCCAGCATGACTAAACCACTTCTGGCACAACAGGACACTGTGATGAGTGCCAGAGTGCAATGAAGCACCATTTACCTTCCCGCTGCAGTGGTACCTATTTATCTACTTGCACTGGTATGCTTTTGGACTGCTAGGTTGGCAGAAGCTGGGATAGAGCAACAGGAGCTCACCACCATTGAGCAGATTCAAACCACCAACCTTTCGATTGGCAAGCCCAAGAGCTCAGTGGTTTAGACTACAGCGACACCCACGTCCCGAAAAACTCATTACTAGAGTGACATCAGCTGCAGACTTACAGGATTCCCAGAGCTCAATCAGTAAAGCAAATTATTTCAGCAAAATAATAACAAAAATATGTTATTAGTTATCTTGAACCTCCAGTTAGATGTCTAAGAAAATAAAAGCACAAAGGGAAAGCCGAAAAACTGAGCCAAGAACTTACACCAGGTCTTGCCAACTTGGTGCCCTCCAGCTGTTTGGGACAGCCAAACGGCTAGAGGGCACCACGTTGTCAAAGGCTGGCTTACAGCAATGCCAGGAATGCTACCAGCGCTGTGCGCCTCTTTGAACAGTGACCAATTCTTGTTCCTACTTCCCCATCCTTATTTGCTTTGAGAAATTCCCTGGCACTAGCTCACTTCACAAAACACACCAGTCACATTCCTCCTGTCAGTCTCCAGGGCATCCCTTCTACAGATCAGCTTCCAATTTAGCTGTCACTCACCAAGCAGCCCATTTTGCTAAAGAACTTCATTCCAGCACTCACAAAAGCATCAGGGCAGCCTTTCTCCAGCCCCCTTCTATGCCGTCTAGTATTTCGGCAAATCCTGTGCAAAGGGCTTAATTTAGCAACATTTCAGCTGCAGCTCAACGAGCCCATCATTTTATTCTTCCTGGGGAAAACCTTCAAAGGAAACCCTTCTCTCAGTGCTCCTTGCAACATGTCTGCAAGACAAGTTAGATTTATTTAATTTATAATGTGCACCACACTTTTGTGGAAAGCAAACTGAAGTGACCTACTATCTCTCTCTCTCTATATATATATATACACATATATAATATTTTAAACTCATTGTAACACATCACACCAATAAAACAAACAGTAAAGGTAACACAAAATGGCAGCAACCGAGATACCACAAAATATATCGACGCTGAAGACAGAGAGTAGACAGCAAGAGAAATGTGATAAAATGATAGAATGTCCGCACATAAAATCCACCAAGCATGTCCAATCCGTGATTAGATACACATAAAGTAGTTATTTGCAATGAAGCAAATGGGCCAACAGTCATCTGCACAAGACTGGGAGAGCACAGGTGAGTCCTCAATTTCAGCCCCACATTCCAGGCTCTCCTAAAGTTCTCTTGATCAATCTTCTTTGGAAAGCCTACAGAGCAGACAAGCCCATTGCCCTGCTGGGCAGCTAACTGTGGGGGGACAACGGAGTCTCCTTCCTTGGAGATTAGAAGCCAGGAAGACACTCACCTGCTCACCGTGTAGAGGACGAGGAGCAGCTCCCCCACAAGCACCAGTTACCCTGAAGAGCCATAGGATCTGGGCATCCCTGCCCCAGGACTGAAGGTCGAACACACAGGATGCCAGAGTTTGGGGCATGATCTTAGGCCATTCCTAAGGTACAACCTTTCAAGGTATAACCTTGAAACCCACTGCCAAAGTGTCCAGCTAGCTGCGCACAAGGCTACTTGGGAAGAGAAGGGGTGGCATGAAAGTGCCCTGGCTTAGAGGCAGGCAAGTTCAAAGTCTGAGCTGCTTCACGGTTGAAGCGACATGTCTTCCCCAAGTTCCAGTCTCCTTGACCTGGGGAAGCAGGTAGCCAGGGCAGTTTTTTCAGAAGAAGCGTGCGGATGGATCAGGCCAATCACCATCTAGTTCAGCACCCTGATTCCTATAGTGGCCTACCAGATACAGAGGAGAAGCCCATGGCAAGTCACAAAGGCAAGATGCTGGTCATTCATAGATCTCTCCTCTGCCACTTCCAGGAATTTGTCTAATCTCCCTTTTAATGCCGCCTGTGCTACTCGCTGTAGCAACGTCTTATGTTAGTGAGTTTCATGTGTTAATGATTATACATTATGTGAAAAAGTGCTTGCTTTTATCCACCCTGAGCCTAACGTCCATCAATTTCAGAAGGTAACCCCAATATCAAGGGTTGTGATATCATTTCTCTCTCTCTCATATTTTCCCCTCTTGAGTCATCTTTCCCCCTCTAAGCTAGACAGCAGGCCCTTAGCAGCTGATGGGAATCCCAACCTAAGTACACTTCAGAAGACTCACATGGTCAACTTCAGAAGGTACCTGCAGGCTGAGAATTGAGTGAAGTCAGACAGACAGACAGACAGACAGACAATGATGATAGATGATAGATGATAGATAGATAGATAGATAGATAGATGATAGATAGATAGATAGATAGATAGATAGATAGATAGATAGATAGATATAGATATAGATATAGATAGATGATAGATAGATAGATAGATAGATAGATAGATAGATAGATAGATAGATAGAGATAGATAGATAGATAGATAGATAGATAGATAGATAGATAGATAGAGATAGATAGATGATAGATAGATGATAGAGGTTACCAGATGTCCCCGTTTCCCAGGGACAGTCCCCAGATTTACAAATCAGTTCCCTGACAAAATCCATCTATTTAGTAGGAAGCTGAAAAGTGTTCCTGGATTCATTGAAAAAAATCTGGTAACCTTAAGATAGATAGATATCCCTATTTTTAACATGGTGTCATCAGCCAATTTATTCACCCTGAGCCTCTGGGACATGGTGGGGTAAGAGGACCATGAGCAACATCAGAAGGAATCACGTTCTTCAGGGATGCTTTATGGCTGATTTGCCCAATGGGTAATGGTGAAAAACAGCAGGGGACCCTCTTCTAGCAATGCCTCTCTCTTCTTCCCTGCCCAACACTCCAAGCAGCTCCCCTTTTGCACCTCTCCAAGTGGCCATGAGCTCTCGCTCTCTCTCTCACTCTCTCCGGACCTCGGAAAAATTACTGGTTTGAGGCACCACTGAGCATCTTTTCTGGCTCCCTCCAGCCATTTCCCCAGCCCTTCAGCTTCTGGCCTTTGAACAAGCGCTGCTAGTTGCTGCTAATCCATCAGAAACCCAATCAAACACTTCCTCACTCTGTACACCCCTGGGCAGATGTGGAAGCTCCAACCCAGACAGAAGCAGAGATCCCACATGATTGAGGTCTTTCAGCCTCCCCTCCTGAAAACAGGCAGGTGAGTGCCTGGTGAAAACTCTATTTGCCAGCGGTAATTGGATGTTGCATTCATCCTGCAGCTCCTCCTCTGACAGAGTCCGGGCATGAGCCCTCAGCATTAACTGCCTTCTGAAAGGGGCTCTCCGAAGCATCTCGGTTTTCTATTATTACTTGCTAGCTGAGGGGTTTTGTGTAGATAATCATGTTATTTAGATAGGATGTTGGTTTAATTCCCTTCATTACAGGCTCCCAGGGTTGTAATTTTTTTTCTCCGCATGATGTATTCCCCGTGGCACATTTCACTCAAATCAAACACTTTACGCTTTTATTACAAACAATGCCCCGGCGTCCCGCGTTATCAGCCCGGCACACACATGCACGCTCCTTGCAGAGATCCGGAGGTCAGTTCTAATGACTAATCGATCTCATTAGCTTTCCTAATTAAAAACTTTACTACCGCAATGGAAGACAAACTACAAAGAAACTGCTTGCATCATATTTGAATGGGATATGAGCACCATTTATCAGCCCACGGCTCGCAGCCTGCACACACCCAGAGTCCCCGGCGTATTGCTGAGAGGGTGCTTTCACGCCCAGACATGCTTCCTCCCTTGAACAATTTCCTGCCAACCTTGCCGAAGGAGGAGAGGGGAGGCGGGGAGGCCAGTGGGGAAGGATCAGAGACCTTCCCGTATACTTTCCACAAGGGCCCCACAGGGGTTTCGGCAGGCGAGCTCATCGTATCAGCATGCAAACGCAGGTGATGGGAACGCGGAAGCAAAGAGCACAGGACTCTACTGTAGTGGGTCTCAGAATTAATGAGCAACCTTTTCCACCCATCCCCAGGCAGGGGAACCAGAAGCTCGGACACTGCCGGTAACGGATTGGTATCCGTTCTGGCCCTGCTCCATTGTGGGCATCAGCTTCTTCCGTGGCACTCCTGCTCTCGTTTCCCATGGTGTGTCTTCAACAAGCACCTTTGTGCGGAGCAAAACGGAATGGCTAGCCCACGCTTCAAAGCAGCCGGCACAGGGTGCACCAAAACAAGACAATAATAACAGGAACAGAACCCACTCCATGCTTCATTTCAAAAAAGTATATTTGAAGGAGCGTCTCCACCCCCATCGTTCTGCCCAGATGCTGAGGTCCAGCACCGAGGGCCTTCTGGCGGTTCCCTAACTGTGAGAAGCCACGTTACAGGGAACCAGGCAGAGGGTCTTCTCGGTGGTGGCACCCGCCCTGTGGAACGCCCTCCCACCAGATGTCAAAGAGAACAACAACTACCAGACTTTTAGACGACATCTGAAGGCAGCCCTCTTTAGAGAAGCTTTTAATGTTTGATGCATTACTGTATTTTAATACAGTGGTACCTCGGGTTACATACGCTTCAGGTTACAGACTCCGCTAACCCAGAAATAGTACCTCAGGTTAAGAACTTTGCTTTAGGATGAGAACAGAAATCGTGCTCCAGCGGTGCGGCAGCGGCAGGAGGCCCCATTAGCTAAAGTGGTGCTTCAGGTTAAGAACAGTTTCAGGTTAAGAACGGACCTCGGGAACGAATTAAGTACTTAACCCAAGGTACCACTGTATTGTGTTGGAAGCCACCCAGAGTGGCTGGAGAAACCCAGCCAGATGGACGGGGCATATATAAATTAGTAGTAGTAGTATATAAAAAGAGACACAGAGAGAGAGAGTTTGAGACCAGTACCAGGACTGAAGTTCACCTGGAAGTCACTAATCTCAAAAAAGGTGGGGACTGGTAGCAAGGGAGAACTCTGAACATCAAGTGAGTCCCTTGGTCCATCAGGTTTAGGAATGTCTTCTCTGACTAGAAAAAACACACTCTCCAAGGCCCTGAGGCAAAAACTGCTTCCCCATCACAGATATCCTTCTAGCTGGAGATGTCCAGGACTGCTGGCTCCTTCCCACTTTGCAACCCCCAGACCTAAGCCCCTAACACTGGAAAGAAGTCAACACAGTTGGGGGGGGGGGGAGATCCCAATTCAAAGTAAGCCCAATTGCTGTGTTCTAAAAGGGTGTCCCTTTTCAGAACAGTTATTGCTGTTCCCAAGAACAATAGCTGAGTCAAGCAAGCTCCAGAATCACCTACATTCCTCATTCGGAGTTGGCTCCCCTGGGATGTTCAACATCACAGCCAGATATTCCAATGATAATTAAACCAGATTTAATGCTGAACCAGCAAACAGACTGCAACAAAAGCTATTCCAGCATGGGAGTCCTGAAGGGCAATGATCAAGAAGAGGAAGTATTCATTTTTAAATGATTCACCCAATATGTATTATATCCAGACGCCCTCCCTTGTGTAGAAGATTTCCGTGATTCACCCAGAGTGCTTCCGTCCTGGGTACTCATTGTTGCCACCCTATCAGGTGAGCCAAGAAGGGATTCAAGGCTATCCACACAGCTTCCTTTTCAAGTTTCCCATCTTCTTTAATCCGCCATTGGGGTAAATGTTCCGGCACTCCCTTGTGAGATGGCTGCTTCGGGAAGGCATTGCACAGTCCACCAGACCGCATCATTAGGCTGTTTTCCAGCTTCCGTTCTCTTCGGCTTCATTCTCCCCCATGCTGCCATACCTCATTATCTCCACAGCCGCAGAGGAGCTATCCTGACACACAGCAGGTATGGCAGAATGGGGAGCTCCACGCGCTGAGCTCATCTCCTCTCCGTGGGCTCCCATCTCAATGACAAGCTCATTTCTTCAGAGGTCCAACAGTGGTGGCAGCACATAACCAGCATCTCAAGGTTCAAGCCATACCACTGACCACAGCTGGAATGAATTAGCTAGCCGTCCTGAGCTCCTATTGTGAATTCAACTTCTCCAGGGGCGGAGGAAGTTTTGGGGAAGGAAGGCAAAAAGTTGACAGCAGAACCAAGCCACAGAGGGAAATGAAACAGCACCCTTTGACTCTTTTTCTCAGGATAAGCTTATGCTATCAATACATAAGGGACGTGGGTGGTGCTGTGGGTTAAACCACAGAACCTAGGACTTGCCGATCAGAAGGTTGGCGGTTCAAATCCCCGTGACGGGGTGAGCTCCCATTGCTCAGTCCATGCTCCTGCCAACCTAGCAGTTCGAAAGCACGTCAAAGTACAAGTAGATAAATAGGGACCGCTCCGGCAGGAAGGTAAACGGCGTTTCCGTGCGCTGCTCTGGTTGGCCAGAAGCGGCTTAGTCATGCTGGCCACATGACCCAGAAGCTGTATGCTGGCTCCCTCGGCCAATAAAGCGAGATGAGCACCGCAACCCCAGAGCCATCCGCAACTGGACCTAATGGTCAGGGGCCCCTTTGTTGTTGTTTAGTCGTTAAGTCATGTCCGACTCTTCGTGGCCCCATGGGCCAGAGCACGCCAGGCACTCCTGTCTTCCACTGCCTCCTGTAGTTTGATCAAACTCATGCTGGTCGCTTCTAGAACACTGTCCCACCATCTCTGTCGTCCCCTTCTCCTTGTGCCCTCAATCTTTCCCAACATCAGGGTCTTTTCCAGGGAGTCTTCTCTTCTCATGAGGGGGCCAAAGCTCCCGTTGCTCGGTCCCTGCTCCTGCCAACCTAGCCGTTCAAAAGCACGTCAAAGTGCAAGTAGATAAATAGGGACCGCTCCGGCAGGAAGGTAAACGGCGTTTCCGTGCGCTGCTCTGGTTGGCCAGAAGCGGCTTAGTCATGCTGGCCACATGACCCAGAAGCTGTATGCCGGCTCCCTCGGCCAATAAAGCGAGATGAGCACCGCAACCCCAGAGCCATCCGCAACTGGACCTAATGGTCAGGGGCCGCTTTGTTGTTGTTTAGTCGTTAAGTCGTGTCCGACTCTTCGTGGCCCCATGGGCCAGAGCACGCCAGGCACTCCTGTCTTCCACTGCCTCCTGTAGTTTGATCAAACTCATGCTGGTCGCTTCTAGAACACTGTCCCACCATCTCTGTCGTCCCCTTCTCCTTGCGCCCTCAATCTTTCCCAACATCAGGGTCTTTTCCAGGGAGTCTTCTCTTCTCATGAGGGGGCCAAAGTCCCTTTACCTTTTATTAATACAGTACATAAGATTGTTCCCCCCACCGATATCTTGAGTCTTAGAGAATGTGAGTTTACAAGTGCATGATGGGAACAAAGCTCAGTGCCAGAGCAGATGCTCTCCACGCTGAAGACCAAAGATTCAGTCCTGGCTTAGACTCTCCAGTTAGGATGGTGGGCTAGAAATTATGTCCCCAACCCAGGACCTTGAAGAATTGCTACCAGTCAGAATCAAGAGGAGCCCTGGATCAGACCAAAGGCCACCTAGCATAGCATCCTTTCCTCACAGTGGCCCATCAGAAACCAGCAGGCAGGATCTGACCTCAACAGACATCCCCCCACTTGTGCTCTCCGGGAACTGGCATTCGGAAGCTTGCCACCTCCAACATTGGAGGCATGCTTAATAGGACTGTTAAGGAATATTAATGCTGCTGCTTCTTCACAAATCTCAAAGGATCAAAACGCTTACCAGAAATGTAATGTTTGCTCCTACGAATTTAGCCACTAGGGATGTGAAGCACAATATTTTCCCCATCCTTAGTTTAGGGGGGCGCCTCACATATTAATCTTTCCTCTCTTCTTCTGGGCCTTACTGTGAAAGGTTATTGAAATAAAGCTGCACAGCAATTCCATTCAATTTACAATGCTAGTTCAACATGTGCTATGACTATCCCACCACATAACAGGGTTTTTATTTTATTTTTAAGGACAGGAGAGCCTCCCTTTTTACATGGACCTATTTTCCTCTTCCCCCGGCTCCCATGCTAAGGGTAGGACTGAATTGCAACCGGGAGAGGGAAATTTAATCACTGTATGCTGCAAGCCGGAGACCTGCTAAATATTAAAAAGCCTGCTGGCAGACCACAGTTTGAACAGTCCCCTCCCTCCCTCCTCTCAACAGGCACTTCGCCCCACAGGCTTGGAGGCCTTCGGAATTTGCAGTCTTGTTTAAAAAAAAAAATCATCTCTCATAAGGGTTCTCAACCCATTTCCCCAGATACGCAACAAATTGAATAAGAGACTACATTGCACGGTGGATAACACAGTGGAAAATTGTTATTTATACCAATTTTTGCATAAAATGAGGCACCCTGGAGAGAGGGATGGAGGGCGTTGCCAATTCTTCGGCTTGCAAACGCAAGGTTACGCCAGGCACGGCTGCTGAACTGTAATCCTGGGAGAAATGTAGGAGGAAGCAGAGGTGTGCTGGGCATACAGAAGGTGGCAGAGAGTTACATCTCACTCAGTGAGTAAGACGGAGAAGCGGCCAAGTTTGCTGAGTGGTTAAAACCAAAAAAAGGGATTGTGAAGAGCTCCAAAAGGAGCTCTCCAAACTGAGCAAATGGACCATAAAACGGCAAATGGAGTTCAATGCAAACAAGTGCAAAGTGATGTCTCCCATAGGCATCTGGTTGGCCACTGAGAGAACAGGATGCTGAAGGAGATGGGCAACTGGCTTGATCCTGCAGGCTCTCCTTAGGTTCTTAAGTGTAATTAAGAGTTCTGTATCAGTTCCAGTTGCCAGTTTATATTCTGTAACCAGCAGAAGGCAGTCTAATGATGCACAAAGGCTCAAGTGAAAATGAAACACAATAAAATTCCATGTTATCAAAGAAGTTTGGCGCAACACCCATTGGAGTTTCCAAACTGCAGTCCAACCAGGTACCATCCTAGATTTTATTCTATCTTTAACACACACCCTGACGTTTTATTTTTACTTCAAGCTATTACAGAGTTATATAATGATTTTATAATGATTTTATTGCATTAGCCATGCGGCCATAGCATAATATACATAGAAATAACAACATAAAATGGGGGTGAGGAGATAAAAGTGTATGTCGTCCTGGGCGAATACTTTGAGAGAATGGGTTACAGAGTTAAGGTCCGTATAGTTAAAGCTATGGTTTTCCCAGTAGTGATGTATGGAAGTGAGAGCTGGACCATCAAGAAGGCTGATCGCCAAAGAATGGATGCTTTTGAATTATGGTGCTGGAAGAGACTCTTGAGAGTCCCATGGACTGCAAGAAGATCAAACCTCTCCATTCTGAAGGAAATCAGCCCTGAGTGCTCACTGGAAGGACAGATCCTGAAGCTGAGGCTCCAAGACTTTGGCACCTCATGAGAAGAGAAGACTCCCTGGAAAAGACCCTGATGTTGGGAAAGATGGAGGGCAAAAGGAGAAGGGGACGACAGAGGACGAGATGGTTGGACAGTGTTTGACCAAACTGCGGGAGGCAGTAGAAGACAGGAGTGCCTGGCATGCTCTGGTCCATGGGGTCACGAAGAGGCGGACACGACTAAACAACTAAACAACAACAACATTACAGAGTTGGTGAATGTTGGTGGGATGCAACCCATTTCTGAAATCAGTTCCAAGTATCAGTCTGCTGTGGCATGGTCAGCAAAGCAGTATCAGATGAAGAAGCAGAGGGGAATCAAGACTGATTGCTGAATAAGCCAGGGAATCTCTCTCTCCTGCTGTGACCAGCTCCCCTCCGCCCTGGCCGCCCAGAACAAAAGGACATAGCAGAGACAGACAAGAGGAAGGAGCCTTAGGCTGCTAGGGAAGGAATCAGGGGAGGAGTCTTAGAGAGCAGAGGAACTTCCGTGCTCAAAACTGCCTCATTGGGGCAAGACCTACTGGGAAGAGTTGCTGTGACCAGTAGGCCTGTGCTGCTTTGGTTCCTTTGAGTTAACTTTTATTGCTGAGCTACCCCTACTCCGGTTTCTGACAGCATGTGTAAGGGGGTGTCCAATGTAGGAGAGGCCGTACCAGTGCAGTAAGAACTGAGTCAGAAGAGCAAAAGGGACGCGGGTGGCGCTGTGGGTTAAATCACAGAGCCTAGGACTTGCCGATCAGAAGGTCGGCGGTTCGAATCCCCACGACGGAGTGAGCTCCCATTGCTCAGTCCCTGCTCCTGCCAACCTAGCAGTTCGAAAGCACCTCAAAGTGCAAGTAGATAAATAGGTACCGCTCTGGCGGGAAGGTAAAGGGCGTTTCCGTGTGCTGCTCTGGTTCGCCAGAAGCGGCTTAGCCATGCTGGCTGCATGACCCGGAAGCTGTACGCCAGCTCCCTCGGCCAGTAAAGCGAGATGAGCACCGCAACCCCAGAGTCGTCCGCGACTGGACCTAATGGTCAGGGGTCCCTTTACCTTTACCGCATAGATATGACCCAGAGTCACCCATGGAACTGAGTTTGTGGATTTTCTTCATGAACTAGTTTGAGTCGGGGGATGGTCTGCCCCTACAAATTTGTACACAGAATCTGGCGACCATCCGGGTCGTCTTATGATCTTTGCCTAACAGGAAAAGATCGAATTTTTGCTTTTCCGGGAGGTCAGCAGGCTGAAGAAGAGTCCTGCACAACCCCAAAGCTTCCTCCCAGCATTTTCTATCCTGCTTGGTTTGAATGAAGAGATTGTCTCGTTTCCCCCTACGTCTTACCCTTGGGCAGACCATAAATCTGCTGGAAGCTTGTCAGTGCTCCCAGGCACCTCCAGACAATCCTCCATACTTGACACTGCAGGTTAAGTCAGTTAACACCTGAAAAGTATCTCTGCCCTATTGCTCAGCCCCAACAGCTCTTGTTCTGATTTCCCCAGTTGGCTCAGGTCCCCAGCGCTAAAAAGAAAAGAGGCAGGATTACTCTAATACTGTTACCAATTTCAGTGTGAAAGCAGACTCGGGTATTATGGGGTGATTAGTACAGAGGCTGCTCAATATGTTCCCACAGAATGGCACAGCGAGAGGTTAATTATATTGCTACCGGAATCGGCTTCTGAGAAGGCCTTTCCTTTGGTTTAAGAGGGGAATTTAATTTTCACTCTTATTCAGTCCGGGGCTCTTTGGAAAGAGAAAAAGAGATCTACTTATGCCAGAATTTAAGCAGCACTTTATGATCACAAGCCACAGTTTAATAGGCAATAAATCCATGCAATCAAACACACTTCACCTGCGACCCCCACCCCCCAAAAGCCAGTTGGCTGCTCCAATGGAGGACATCAGAACAATGAGTGTTGAAACTTTTAAACGTCTTTATTGGGCTCCAAGTGCATTCCAACGTTTGCCTCTCAAGGCAATCCACTTCAGCTGGGGGCATTGAAGGGGAATTAGTGCCAAATCAGCTCTGCTAAGTCTGTGTGCTCAAAGAACTTCCAAATAGTAGATAGCAATGCTTATCAAGGATCCTAATGCAGCAGAGACACAGGTTCTGGCCCTGGCAAGATCCAGGAGAATTTGCCTTGTTCTTAAACCCTTGGAATCCATTCAAGCAAGATAAGGAGCACACAGAACCACTTGGGCACAAAGGATCTCATTTGTGTTTAAAAAACCCCACCAAATTAGACATATTTAAGAAGTATTTTAATCCAATACCTTAACCAAGGACTTTTAGCTCAGGAGGGATTTGCAATGCCAGTTCTTTAGCAGCAGTAATCTTGGTTTAGGTTTACATTTGTTAAAATTTGTACATCACTACTTTGGCTGGATGTAGAACATAAGGTCCAAGCAAATGCGCATGTCCTGGTTTGCACATAATACTAAGCCATGGCTTATTCAAACTATGGTGTGAGCCCAGCCCAGTGACATAATTAGGGTTTTCTTACTTCCAACAAACCACAATCCAAAGCCATGGTTTGCTGTTGGCTTACGAACCTTGGTTCATTTTAAGTATGGTCTGGTGTTACATAACAACCCAGCACTAACCATGGTTTCATAGAATCCTAGAGTTGGAAGAGACCACAAGGGCCATCGAGTCCAACCCCCTGCCAAGCAGGAAACACCATCAGAGCACTCCTGACATATGGTTGTCAAGCCTCTGCTTAAAGACCTCCAAAGAAGGAGACTCCACCACACTCCTTGGCAGCAAATTCCACTGTCGAACAGCTCTTACTGTCAGGAAGTTCTTCCTAATGTTTAGCTGGAATCTTCTTTCTAGTAGTTTGGAACAATTGCTCCATGTCCGCTTCTCTGGAGCAGCAGAAAACAACCTTTCTCCCTCCTCTATGTGACATCCTTTTATATATTTGAACATGGCTATCATATCACCCCTTAACCTCCTCTTCTCCAGGGTAAACATGCCCAGCTCCTTTAGTCGTTCCTCATAAGGCATCGTTTCCAGGCCTTTGACCATTTTGGTTGCCCTCCTCTGGACACGTTCCAGTTTGTCAGTGTCCTTCTTGAACTGTGGTGCCCAGAACTGGACACAGTACTCCAGGTGAGGTCTGACCAGAGGTTTGTTTGGCCACCCCACCCTAGATGCTCACCAAGCTACAATGGCAACAGGCAAGCACAGCTGGAAAACAAAACAAACTTTGGATAAACAAGCCATGGTTTGTTTGTCTGTGGGACAACTTGTGGTTTGTAAAGCTAAGTCACAGAGTGTGAACCACGCCTATATTTGGGTTCTGCCATGCTACTAGACAATCTTGAGCATAGCCTTTTTCCTCCCTTTTTAGTGTCTCCCCTCCATCATGATGTTATATTAATATCTACCAATTAAACGACACCTTTGTGCATCTGATAAAGAGGGCTTTAGCCCATGAAAGCTTACAAAATATATTTGTTGGCCTTTAAGATGCCACAAGATCCTCGGTTGTTTACACTAGGTTGCAACATATTCCATTTATGTGCCACATTTGCTTTTACAGAATGATCCTTTGATTGTTTGTACTAAGCTCACTAAGATATTTAAGAATTATCTCCTTTTCTGTAATGTCAATGAGAGAGCTTATTTTTAAAAAAATACACTATAATTCATGCCTTATTCTATATCACTAATAAAGTCCATCTTCCTGAAATAAAAGCACCATGTTTTCAAAGTATTTATTGCCAAGTTTAAGCAAAATAATCACATTTTCTTAGCTGCAGGGCACATGCTAAGCAATAGCCCATCTCAGAAACCACTTCAATTAGGGGCTTTCTTGTACAGAACAAATTGGATGAAGGCATGGGACTAAAGTGGAACAAGGAAATGAATGGAGCAGCCAGCTGCAGAGAATGTCAGTAGAGACGATGCTCTGTTCCCAAACACCGTGGCAATTTGAATTTTACCTTCTCACTCATTCAAGAGCCATTCTAAACTAGAGCAAAGAACTTTGCTACAGATAGACCCCTCATGAATCCTGCTATGTGTTCGCCACCCCACATCTGAAATTTTGAACAGATATCTAATTAATTGTTCCTCACCTTTGTTCTTACAACCCCTCGCCAAGTTTTATTCCCATTTTAGACACTAAGCAATTCGCTCCAAATCTTATAGTTGAGTCCTTGGCTGCAAATTGTGAAGCCCACTCTTTGCATGCTGAAGGTCCTAGAATCAATTCTCAGATTTTAGGTGGAGAAGACCCTTCTCTACCCCAAGACCCTGAAAAGCTATTGCCAATCAGAGCAAAGAATACTGGACAAGATGGGCCAATTGTATGAAGTGTTGGTGGCATCTGGCTTTGTTCCATACCCTTTTGAACTACACCAGCCTTCCCCAAATGGAGGCCTCCAGATTTTGGGACAACTCCCATCAGTCCCAGTTGAATCATACCATCTGCGCCTAGATTTGCACAGCAAAGGCACTGGAGGAAAAAAAATCTCAAGTAGCAGTCCTGTGATTGTGGGGCCCTCTTATCTTCGAGACTGACCACAACAGGAATGCTGGCATCCTCTGACATTTGGAAAAAGCTTTACAAAGTTGTGTTCTATGCCATCAGGGCAGTGAGGGGAGGAAGGGAGAACCCTGTGTTCCTGTTTTAAATTATAGTTCCTGAACGATATATCCCTATTTGAGAGAGATAAAACTTTATTCGCATTAGCCAATAGCCATAGCAACAGTAAAACATTACAGTATACGCAGAAAAGGAAATTTGATATTAAAGCACAATTTAAAATCCTGAATCAGCAGTCAGTTAGTGGCCCTTATTCTGATTGCCCCTGCTATGAACCTAGCAACCTTTGCTGTTATCTGCTCATTTTGATCTGATAGAAGAAAGGACATTGTGGCAGTGGCTGAGCGCCCTGGGATGGTGAGTACGAGTTGGGTGATGATCTCGTTCCTCAGGTCTTTGTAGAGGGTACAGGACAGGAGGACGTGTGCCACTGTTTCAGTGCTACCGTCTCCACAGGGGCAAAGATGTTTCTCAGGTGGGATCTTTTGGAATCGACCCTCAAGTACCGCAGATGGCAAAACATCCAGTCTTGAAAGTGTAAAAGCACGTCTGTATTTTGGGATAATAAGTTTGTGCAGATACGGGGCCAGAGAATCAAAATGGAGAGGTGGCAACTGAACATACCAAGGGCAGAATTTCCTTAATATCCCTATTTACCTGTTGCCTGACCCAGGACTTTGAGGACAAGACTAGAAATGGACATCAACACATTTCTGCTCTCCAATGCAGTTCTCAGGCAGGCTATTAGCTGTGGTCAGAAGTAGCAGAAGCCCCAACGCCCCTTCCCCCAACCTCTGGGTATTTCCGACTGAAACCACTTCTCACACTTCTCACACACCACACAAATCAAACTGAGTGAACCCATGCCATTAATAGGAAGAGGTCAATTTTATTTATTTCGTACCACCATTCAATCATGGTCCCAGGGATAGGGAACAATACAGGTTCTGGGGAAAGGCAGGATGTGGTAGCAATAATTCACCATCTCTCATCCCCCACAGGCAACAGAGTGACTTAACGCCATATAATGGACCGGGGTAGGCTGACACATCCAAAATCCCAGGATGCCACGACTTGAGGAGAAATGCATGCTCTAAATCAGCTTGTTATTAAATAACTTGCACTCTTTATTATTGGGCAGGGCCAAAGGGACATTTGCCAACAAAGGGAAATGACCCATGATCTTTGCTAGTTCACGTCTGTAGTTCAAGCCTGCACAATCGGTGACCCACTGGGCCTCGATTTGGCCAATGTATTGCGCGGCCTGTGTACACATTCACAGAACCAAGGGCCTGTTGGACGGCTGGGCTTAGTGCAGCCTTCACCAACCCAGGACCCTCCAGATGCTTTGGACCCCAGCGCCTATCAGTCGGGGGGTTGGAGTCCATAATATTTGGAGGGCACCCTGGGTTAGAGCCACCCCAGCTTCAAAACCGACAAGCCACCCCGGATTCAAGAAGCAAGGGCAATTTAATTTAACCCTGTGAAATGTTTCCACCTACTGCATGCTTTCCTTAATAAATTATCTCCATTAAATTACAGAACATAACAGAGATATTTATTGTGGCCATCGAGCAGGTTTTGTTCCGCTCACCCAATCAATTTGATACTCGCGCCGCGGTTAGCATAAGGCTAGCTGGCTGGAACAGACCTTGAGGGTAGTGCGCAGAATTTTATGAAAGTAGTAATTTACCGATTACACCCAAGAACACTCATAGCAGTGGCAATGATTAAAGTTTCTTAATGCAGAAACTACGAAAACCCATGACAGCTGGGAAATGGGGGATGGGGGGGGGAAAATACCGTTCCTTTCTCAGCTCAAAATCCCTTTCCTCTCGCTAAGGGTCTCTCAGTCGCTTTTCTTTTTTCATTTCCCAGAAACTGACTCTCTGCCCTACCTCATCCAGGCCTCTTCTTCTGAGGGATACATGTAGAAATGGCACTGCATACACCTTTCTCTGCAAACTCAAGCAAAACCTCCTCTCTCCCATCTCCTTAGCCCTCAAGTTCTCCATTATGTTAGAAACGCTTTAGGTATACAGTCATACCTTATGTTACGTCCACTTCATGTTATGTTCTTTCAGGTTACGTCCCGCAGCGACCCGGAAGTACCGGAAAGGGTTACTTCCTGGTTTTGCCGCTCGAGCATGCGCAGAAGCACCAAATGACGTCATGCGGATGCGCAGAAGCGGCAAATCGCAATCCGCACGTGCACAGAGGCGCCGCTGCGGGTTGCGTTCTTTTCATGTTGCAAACAGGCCTCTGGAATGGATCCCGTTCGCAACCAGAGGTACCACTGTATTTTTAAAGGGCCACTATCAACTTTTTAAACATCCAGCATACAATATAGTAATACATTTTACAGGTAACCTATAAGGCTACTGCAGGAGGTCTATCTGTCTTTCAGTGGTCTATTGATAACCCATTGCAGATTGCTGAAGATGAGAGGTTTCAGAGTCTTCGTTTTAAATGGGAAGCAATCTAGCAGAAGATGGTGTAAAGGACATCTGGGGGGAATTTTTTTCTGGGGCACGAAAGGAATGTCAACAAAGGCAGCTCATGCCCAAAGAGTTGTGCATGAAGTCCTCCCACTGGCAGGTGAAGACTTTCATTTTCCAGCAGGATTTGGGGGACCGATTGCTTTTAATTAACGGACTGGTGCCGTGCTGTTTTTAATGTAATTATTTGTATAGTCTTAATAATGTGTGTGTGTGTGTGTGTGTGTGTGTGTGTGTGTTCTTCTTTGGTGATCCCTTGTAGCTGAGTAAGATTGTCATCCATGAACACAGGCTTAACTGTGTCCCCGTAAGTGACTGTGGAGGCCAACTCTCTCTCACACACATAGTATGTTGTCTGTGTCTCATGTGTTTTATTGGAAGTATTTTCATATGCTGTTTTCAATCCCTTTGCTAGTCCATTGGAATCCGTTTGCTTCTTTGTTTGTTTGTTTGTTTTTTTTGTTGCTTCACCTTTTGGCTATAGCCTGAACTTAAAAAAAAAAAGGTAAGGGACCCCTGACAGTTAAGTCCAGTCGTGAACGACTCTAGGGTTGCAGCGCTCATCTCGCTTTACTGGCCGAGGGAGCAGACATTTGTCCGCAGACAGTTTTTCCGGGTCATGTGGCCAGCATGACTAAGCCGCTTGTGGCAAAACCAGAGCAGCACACGGAAATGCCATTTACCTTCCCGCTGCAGTGGTACCTATTTATCTACTTGCACTGGTATGCTTTTGGACTGCTAGGTTGGCAGAAGCTGGGATAGAGCAACAGGAGCTCACCACCGTTGAGGAGATTCGAACCACCAACCTTCTGATCGGCAAGCCCTAGGCTCAGTGGTTTAGACCACAGCGCCAGCCGCGTTGACCAATAAACTTCAGACTGGACTGGAGACAGATAAAGATATAGAGATACAGATAAATATGTGAGTTTTAATTCTATCAATGTTTAATTTTTTATGCCTGTTTCTTTTCCATGTTTTTAGCTGCCCTTATTTTTATCTGTAAGCCAAGCTGAATCCCTGTCAGGGAAAAGGGTGGGATATAAAAATATACTACTACCACTACTACAGGCCATTGCTCCCTGTGCCCAAGAGAGATGGGTCTCATCCACAGACCTTGCCTTGGGTGGTCCTAGAAAGCAGACCCAGACACAGCAGTCAGCTTCATTAACTATAGGCTTGATATTATCAGTTGGGAGGGGGAAGAAGCTTGCTAGGTGGGGGGAGAGAGACCGTGCATATCAGGTTGAGGTTGTATACATCATTTGCAGCTTAGGCTAAGAATCAGTCATCAGCCAGCCAGCCAGCCAGCCAGCCTCGGAGATCCATAATGCAAAAACGAAGCAATACAACAGAAGCCAACACATTTCAAGCCATCAATATAAGGAATCGCAGCTGTAATCCAGGCTAATGGAATAACACTCAGGAGCGGAATGCAAAAGAACATTATTATGGTGCTTTAGCATTTGGACTATTAAAGGGAGAGCAAGATCGTTAGACACTGACAGAGCTCTGGGCAGCGTGGCATGGCAGCCCCCCACCCACCCCAGCAAAAACCCACAGCCCCTCTCAGTGCCAGAGTGCAGGGCAATATTGCCAAGAGGAAAAGAGGTGGAGGGCAGTTTCTGAGTCAAAGAGGGCAGGGGGAAAGGACAAGAAGATCAGGAGGAAGAGACTGCAACTCTTGGGAAACAGTCTGAAAGAAGAAGACATCAAGATAGTGGAAATAAAAGAGGGAGACAGTGAGACAGGGAAAGGTGGAGACTTAAGGCGCCCAGCTTTACGGGGCAGCCATGTTCTTCTCCACAAGGAATAATCCCCCTTTCAAAAATAGCAATGGAAACTCTGATTCTATGAGATGTCAAATTCCGTCCCATGCAGAAGATCCCACCGGTTCTCAGAATGCAGGCTCGCACCCCTGGCCGCAAAAAAACTTCTTTGTTATTGTTGTCGTTCTAAAGCCGCAAGGCAAGAGGGGAGCCAAGATCCATCCGTCAGTCTCTTAGACCCACCTATCCGTCTTTCTGATCAATCTGCCCATCTGCTTAATCTATTCAACCTCCCTCTGCACTTTCCTTCCCCCATCTGTCTGGGCCCTGTCTATGTGTAGAGCACAATCTCGGCATCTGTCTGTGGAATCTGTCATTTCAAATTTGTCTGCCACCGGAACTCTTAACACAACACGCAGCTCTGGCATTATGGCAAGTTAATGATGTGCAACAGGACACATGTTCGCGCGGACGGTAGGAAGATCGAGGGCTCTGGCGCTTACAGAGGCTCCCTTTGAATTATTTGTTCTTCATTTTTAATATCCAGTGGACCAAAAATTAAATAAAAGATGAAAGGTTTTAGGGTGTTTCTTTTTGGAAAGAAAATATAAAAAGCAGCCCTCAAAACCAAGCACTGCCTACCCAGACAATGCAAACATCTACTAATCCTAACTTTAACCTTAACTCTGGCCTTGTAGCAAAGAGGCCTGTTGAAACAGAACAAGCAGGCCCCATTCTTAAAACACAAAGAGGAAAAAAGATGGACAAATGTGAAGGCAGCAAGACACAAACACACCCCTGATAGTGCACTCAGTCACCTGCAAGGAGTTGCCCCGGATGGCAGCAGGTGAGGGGCACCATGGTCTGCCAGCTGCTGCAATAGGCTTCCCCAGGAAAGGCACCTGAACTCATTCATGAAGTGGCCTCTGCCGGGCAACCTTCTAGGACCAAGATGGCACCATGGCATCTTTCCAGAAAGCTACAAGGGCCCACCTCAACTGCCTCTCCCCAGAAAGGGGCATGGGCAGAATGGGAAGCAAGCAGAGCAATGGTGGCAACTGAACCAATTGATTGCAGATTGGCCACAGTGGACCAGGAAAATGAAGAAGGCGAACAATAAAACATTGTCGTCCAATCTCCTTTTTGCCCAGGACTATTCGTGCTGCATGCCCCCGCACCCCCCATGCCAGCAAATCAGATTCCGTCTTCCAAGAAAGGTGTGTGAATCAACAAAACCTTTGTAGAAGCTGGCACACCCAGGTCTGCTTGCTTCTTTATGAAAGGGATGCTTCAGATTTTGCAGAAATTCTCAACGAGATGGGCTGTGGTGAAGGAGGCAAAGAATGGGTGGGAAGGAAAGAAAGAAAGAAAGAAAGAAAGAAAGAAAGAAAGAAAGAAGGAAAGAAGGAAAGAAAGAAAGAAAGAGGGCCCAGGAGATGATTACTTGCTTTCTGAGGGTCGGAGGAAAGGTGAGAAACGAAGCCAGGGAGGTTCTTGTGAATCCAGATGTTCGGTGCTTAACTCCGCACATGCAAAATTGAAAAGCCCATTAATTCCCAGAACATCCACTGCCAGCATTTTAATATGGTTTGACTGCTTCCTCCCGATGCCGGATCTCTTGAAATGTGTGCCAAGGCAAGAGGTGGGCCCCTAAACGGCTCCCCTAAACACATCTATAAATAACCCTCTGGCCACACAAGCACTCTTTCCCCGTTGGGGATTTCCCCCCCTTCTTCACGGTATTAAATTAGGCATGTAAATCTCACCTCTGCTACTGAAGATTCACGGTGTATGGCTTCGAGGCCTCAGAAGGCTAATGCTGATTTAATACCCAGAGATCTTTACTGATGATTGGTGGCCCATTACGCTCCCATCGTCAGCACATTACACAGCACAGAGAGTGCACTCCTGCTTCCACCTTGGCTTTTAAGCACTTCCACCCTGCACATCTTGCAACCCACAATGTATATCCAATGCAGGCAAGCCGGCCTCTCTGAGTTCGACCCAGAACTTTGCTGGTGCAAGAAGCCGTGGTGCCCACCGCCAGGGGGCTGTGCTACGCTGAACATTCAGAACCTCCCAATCAAGTGCATAAACTCTCGTCCTACATTGCCTAATACAGACATGCCGGACTGGATCCAACCACCACACTTAGAGCCACAGGAGCAAAACCATGGGGCTGGCATGCTCACTCGGCCTCTTCTGTGCATGAATCCCACCTCAACTGACTGTGGTGCAAGGGACACTTCTGGAGTAACGGCTGCCTTCAAAGTGGAACTTGCAACCTGGTTAGCGAAGACTTTGTCACCATTTCCCGATTTTTCCCTACGATTTACAACCCCTGGCTGCAGATTTCCCCAAGACAACTCACACGTAAATGACCAAATAATAAGGAAATATTTGAAATGAGGGGACCTGCACAAAGGTGTATAAAATAAGGTGCGGAGAACCCAGGAGTTTTGAACCTGTCTCTCACATGCCCAGGCCCAGCACCCTCTCTGCAAAAGAGCACCCTTCTGCTCTGAAAGGTGCCTGGCAAAAACACAAGGGGGTGGGCTGCGTTTTTTCCTGGGGATACAGAGCATTTCACACCTGCAAACTCTCTGAATTTAACTGAGGGTGTGTGTGTGCGTGCACAAGCACAATAACCCTGTAAGGCAGGCACCTTTATTATTTTCACATACCAGGGTAAAGGTAAAGGGACCCCTGACCATTAGGTCCAGTCATGACCGACTCTGGGGTTGTGGTGCTCATCTTGCTTTATTGGCCGAGGGAGCCGATGTACAGCTTCCGGGTCATGTGGACAGCATGACTAAGCCGCTTCTGGCAAACCAGAGCAGCGCACGGAAACGCTGTTTACCTTCCTGTCGGAGCGGTACCTATTTATCTACTTGCACTTTGACGTGCTTTTGAACTGCTAGGTTGGCAGGAGCAGGAATTGAGCAACGGGAGCTCACCCCATCGCGGGGATCCGAACCACCGACCTTCTGATCGGCAAGTCCTAGGATCTGTGGTTTAACCCACAGCGCCACCCGCGTCCCTACATACCAGAGAGAGGGAGCCATAAGCCCAGGTCCCAAGTACAGCCCTCTCTATCTTATTCTCAGGGCACCTACACTTTTGGCAGGGCTACCTCTTATTGCCCTGCTTTGACCCCTCAGCTGGAATGTGTCCTTGAACTCTGATAACGCCTCTTTCCTCTTATAACGCCCCACCCATTTTTGCCTCTGGCCCCACCCACCACTGTCATATCCCCCCCCCCCGGCCCCTGAAGGTTGCGCCATAGGGGAATGCAACCCTCTGGCTGAAAATATCCCCCACCCCTGCCATAAAGAGATAGACAATACAGGGTCAATCGCACTTTTAACTTGCAATCGTCAGGATTGGAACCCAGAACTCCCTGGCCCCATTTCACACCTGCATGCTAACTGAACCAGAAAAAGCTCCCTCCTGTCCTCCTAGGTTTACATGGCCTCTTGCCTGAAGTGGGGAATTTGGTTCTGCCGGGAGATCGCAGGCGGGCGAGGAGCAGCCATGCGCCTCTTCCGTTCTCCGCGGAGGTGGCTGCAGTCTGCGTGCGCGTTTCCTTGCTCAAGCCCCAGTTAAAGAGAGCAAATGGGTCCCCAGCGTATTGGGTCTTGTTCAAACACAACCCCTTATGATAACGAAGGGGTTTTCTGCCAAACGCCGCTCCCCCCTCCCTCCAAACGCCCCGCACCTTCAGCAGATGATTATTAATGCATTTCCAGGAGCCCAGTCCATTTCTCTAAATGAGAACCGCCGTGGCAGTCCAAGCAAGAATGAAACGTGATAAATGCGCCCCCTCCCCACCCCGCTCGCTCGGCAGGAGCCGCCAGGGGTTCTCATTCTAACAAGCTTCAGATGTAAGATGACTGGAATAACAAAGTATGAATTTTTATGAGTCTAATAAATCACTCCACTTTTCCTGCTCTTCATCGTTTTCAGCACTTCAAGCATTTGGGGGGGGGGGAATCCGGGGCTGTAATCAAATGGCCCTGTGGATCACACGCAGGAGGAGGAAGGCTGGCCAGCTGGCGGGAGGGTGGAGAGGAGAGGAGCCAGAAGCCCCTCTTTCCTCTGGGCTCAGGAAAGGTCTGCACTTGGCTCGGGACAAAGCAATTCTCTCCAGCTAATGATAGGGTGCAGGTGGCGCTGTGGGTTAAACCACAGAGCCTAGGACTTGCCGATCAGAAGGTCGGCGGTTCGAATCCCCGCGACGGGGTGAGCTCCTGTTGCTCAGTCCCTGCTCCTGCCAACCTAGCAGTTCGAAAGCACGTCAAAGTGCAAGTAGATAAATAGGGACCGCTCCGGCGGGAAGGTAAATGGTGTTTCCGTGTGCTGCTCTGGTTCGCCAGAAGCGGCTTAGTCATGCTGGCACATGACCCGGAAGCTGTACGCCGGCTCCCTCGGCCACTAAAGCGAGATGAGCGCCGCAACCCCAGAGTCGGCCACGACTGGACCTAATGGTCAGGGGTCCCTTTACCTTTAACTTTAATGACAGGAAATGCAAAAGCCATGGGGCTATTTTCTCCCCATCCGCTCATTCGCATCACAAGGCAGCTGGCTGGGGCAAATCATAGGCACATGCTTCCAAATGCGAAGTGAAAGTTGTTGGAAACCACAGAAGGGGAAAGTGTTGCTCTGGCGCCCTGATCCTGCTTGTGGGTTTCTTGCAGGCATTTGGTTGGCCACTGTGAGAACAGGATGCTGTCCCATGGTGCATGACTATTTGGAAGTTTTTAATGTTTAATGTTTTATTGTCTTTTTTACATTGTGCTGAAAGCTGCCCAGAGTGGCTGGGGGGGGGGGCAACCCAGTTAGATAGGCAGGGTATAAATAAAAATTATCATCATCATCATCATCATCATCATCAAAACATAAGAAGAGTCCTACAGCTGGATCAGGGGCACTAGAATCTGAATGTTGGAAGGTTTGGGACAGATTTTAATAAAACCTTATTTGAGCCGCACATAGTTAAACTATGGAACTTAATTCCTTATTTAACAATCTGGTGGACTAGATGGGCCAGTGGCCTGGCCCGCAGGGCACTTGTTATGTTCTTATGAAAAGTTTCCCAACAGGGTAAGCCAACAGCACATATGTCACATGCGGCTTTTCTGTGTGTCTGTTTTTATGCAGTGACGCAGTGGCAAATTCTGACTTGCAGGCACTCTGCACAAGAACACCCAGAGCCTCGCCTCCTCTAAGAAAACATGGCAAACACCAAAATCTTTTGGACAATGCAGACATTTTGGCTGGAATACCAAGCCAGCTTTCCTCTCCCACTTCCCCTTGCTCACTATTGAGTGACATTTTGATTGGTCATAGGAAGGTTTCCAGGAGTCAGCAAACTTTTTCAGCCGTGGGCCGGTCCACTGTCTCTCAGACCTTGTGGTGGGCCGGACTATATATATATATATTTTGGGGGGGAGGGGATGAACGAATTACTATGCTCCACAAATAACCCAGAGAGGCATTTTAAATAAAAGCACACATTCTACTCATGTAAAAACACGCTGATTCCCGGACTGTCCGTGGGCCGGATTTAGAAGGCAATTGGGCCGCATCCGGCCCCCGGGCCTTAGGTTGCCTACCCATGGTTTAACCCACCTCTGCTTAGCTGGGTTTTGTTCCAAGATCTGCTTATTTGGCAACACAGAGCATTTGCAAATAGCATCCCCAAGAACAGTCCCTGCTGTGAAATATGAGTTGGTACTCTGGTCCCAACCATCCCTGCTCCACTACACCATCTGATGCTGCCAGTCAGTGGAGGCAATGCTGAGATGGATGGGACCAGTGGTCTCGCTTGCTATAAGGCAGCTTCCTCTCCTCCTCTTGCTCTCCTTCATCGGAAGTCTCTTGGGGATGTTCCAGCCCCGAATTCCCACACAGACTCCACTTTCAGCTCTATGGTTCAGTGAAGTCATGGGATGGACAAATTCTTATCTGCCCCCATCCCAAGCTTCCAAGCAGCACCAAGCATAGAGCGAGGCACAGATTTCTCTCCTGGGACAGCCCATGGGCCCTCCGACAGTCTTTGCAAGATTCCCAACTCCTGAAGAGAGGCTTGACAGTCACGACCCTCCCCACAATCGCTCAGGGGTGAAGCGCATCCTTGGCATGCAAAATCCCTATCTTTCTAATTGATCGAAGAGATGGGGAAACACTTCTTCCTGTCCCCAGTGCCTTAAAGAGCCGCTGCTGCCAACTTCATAGGCACAGGTCCAGCGCCGAGGGCCTTCTGGCGGTTCCCTCCCTGCGAGAAGCCAAGTTGACAGGGAACCAGGCAGAGGGCCTTCTCGGTGTTGGCGCCCGCCCTGAGGAACGCCCTCCCACCATATGTCAAAGAGATAAACAACTACCTGACATTTAGAAGACACCTGAAGGCAGCCCTGTTTAGGGAAGCTTTTAATGTTTAATAGGTTATTGTATTTTAGTGTTCTGTTGGAAGCCGCCCAGAGTGGCTGGGGAAACCCAGCCAGGTGGGCGGGGTATAAATAAATTAATTATTATTATTATTACAGTGGTACCTCGGGTTACAGACGCTTCAGGTTACAGACTCCGCTAACCCAGAAATAGTACCTCAGGTTAAGAACTTTACCTCAGGATGAGAACAGAAATCGCGCGGCGGCAGCAGGAGACCCAATTAGCTAAAGTGGTGCTTCAGGTTAAGAACAGTTTCAGGTTAAGAACGGACCTCCGGAACGAATTAAGTTCTTAACCCGAGGTAGCACTGTAGTATTATTATTAATATTATTATTATTATTATTACTAGTCTGAGGAAGGAAGCTAGGTTTATACCCCCGTGACAAGCCCAGGCGGATCAGCCTGGGAGTTAGAGGGGTAAAGGAGAGTTACAAAAAGAACAGAACTTAAGTGCACCCCAAATATGCTAGCAGCAAGTTAGCACATGAATAAAGCTGGAAAACCCTGATGTGCTGATGCAGCAATGAGCATCCTACAAACTGAAGCATTCTAGACATTAAGATTACCTAATGTATTACTTCCTCCACTCAAAATGTCACCAGCTCATTCAGCTGTGTGCAAGTCACACTTTGTGGTCAATGGTTAACCTGGGAAGTTGCTTGCCCAGGGGGAATTGTTACTTGCCCTAAGAGGCTAAGTGCAAGGCTGCTTTTAAGATATTTACTGAGACACACCATAACATTTAAAATCAGAAAGAAACTGTGTATGATGGCACATCTGATCAATGGACCATGTCACTGTTGCCCACTTCAGATAATGCGAAGAAAATCCCATATAACAGATGAGAAATAAATAATCTGCCCCTTGGAAGCTTTGCTAGTAACCTCTAATGAGAGATCAAATTAATCCTGAAAGTGCTTTCCATGTTCAGGGCCTGCTCACATTCTGTGCCAAGAAAGTCAAAGTCCTGTGCCAAGAAATCTTGAATAAATCACACAAATCAATAATATTCATGCTTGTTCCCCTGTTTTGCATAAACTTTTTTCTCCATCTGCGTGCCTCATTCTGAACTTGGTATCTGAGTTTTCGAAGGATCAGAGTACTATAGGACAAAGAACAGTGCGAGGACAGGAAAGGACTGATGGAGATGCAAGGGCTGCTACAAATAAAAGACCGACAAGAGAGGAAACGGAAGCCACAGAACATTTAACACCTGAACTGAGGAAGCTTTCCCCATGCGCCTCAGCCAGGTTTTCATGTGATACTTTTGCAAAACCATCAAACACACTTTGCAGAGCTTTAAGGAGAGTAACAGGAGTGGAAAAGACAGGCTCCTGCCCGCAAAGACTTGACACATTTTGATCATGCAGGGAGACGAAAAGGAAAAAAGCAAGAGGCAAAAGTAAAAAGGGATGAATTAGAGTCAAGATGCTCAAGTACCCATTGCTCCCGAGGTCGCTGGAAATCCAGAATTACAGAAGGCAAGACTGCCTGAGGTCTCATGCTTTGCCGAAAACATCATTCCAGCTCTGGCTATTTCCGTATCAGGAGTGCAGTTTTGAGTTGATCAACCTGGCCGGGTTTTGGACACCCCTGAATTGGTTCCTTAAATCCATCCAATGCGTTTTTCATGCGCAACCACTTTTCATTTGCTTCTCCAGCACAGCACTGAATCAGGGAGGGAATTCATCTTTGACAAACATTTACCGATTATCAAATCACAACTGCAGCCACAGACAGGGGCAATAAGTCACTTTAAGCAGCCGCCCGAACCGCAGTCTGAAGAGTTTGGGCAGCTCTGCGATGACAAATAACTCCTGTCAACACCGCATGTTCCCTTGCGCGCGGGATCCTTGTTCTCCCTTGTTCCACGCTACCTGGTGTTTAATGACAGCGCTGTCAGACGAAGACAGAGCCCTCTGCGTCTGTGGACTGTCAACGCCCTATTAGAGAGAAGATTGAGACCCTACTCTTCTTAAACTCACTCAAGCAACACAACCTGCTAGTTTTTATAATTATTGTTCGAGAGCCATCGATCGCGGGCTGACACCTAACCTATCTGTATGAAATGGGAGTAGTTTGCTGGGTGACAGTTGCTATAGATTATGGAAGGTGGGGGTCGTCCCCCCCCCCCACTCCTTCCCACTACGCTGCAAAGACTAAACTGAAAAGGAAGCCCAAAATGGTATGAGTGAGAGTACTTATATTCATTCTCTCTCTCTCTTTTTTCCCTCTCTCTCTTTCTCTCTCTCTCTCACACACACACCCTAAGACACACAGTGCCCCAAGATTCCTGCACACAAGCCAGAAATCATAAAAGCAAAGTCATCTGCAGGCAGTTTCCCATGTTACGATTTCCCAAGAGGACAAACTCCCGTAAGCCAGTCCCATAACATGGAAGAGCTGATTTACACCTAACTAAATTTAGCCTTTGTTGAAGAAGTAACATACCAGACTCTGTGCGCTGTGGCAGCGAAAGGTGCCAGCAACTGTTAGGAAATGCATTTTCGAGTACAATAATTCAGCTTAGACAATGCGATTGTATAAAGTTTTATTACTTACAGTTGCCCATAACTGCTTGCAACTATAATCAGCCCACCGCAAATATATATAAAAAGAGATCTCAGCAGACAAGAGAGGAAAAGCATGAAACTGACGACAAATGGAAATTGCACTGACTCTGCCCCGGACATCTTGCAGTGCTCAAAACCCACCCAGAAGCCTTGAGGAGGAATAGCCTGAAGGCCTCTCCAGAGGGAAGGGAAGGTTGCCAGCTGCTGAGCCCAGGTGGCTCAGATCCTTTGGGACAGGAGACTGGGAGCCCTCCAACATCAGCCCTCCAACCACCCCAAGGCTGTCTGCTCCCCAAGAGCTTGCCAGGCGAGAAGGCAACTGGCCACACAATGGAGCCACAGGACACTGCTGCTGCTGCTGCAAGCCAGAGCAATGATCTTTCAAATCCTTTGCACCCTCTGCAACAGGGAAGGGATATGAGCTGCTGCCAGGTCTGATCAGGTATGATATGAATTTGTTTCAGAGCTTTGTCGAAGCCACCTTGTCCCCGTCCCCTTCCTCCTGCAGGCTGCCCACAACACTGCCCCTTGCTCTGCCAACCGCCTGGTCCTGCCCTGCAAACATTTATTCTTTCTTGTCTCCTGGCAATCAACATCCCGGCAAAAACCCTGGTGCAGGACAAATGAAAGACTTAAAACTATCAGGGCTTTGTTGGTATGCAAAGATGGGCGTGTCAGAGCTGGGCGAGATCTTGAGAGTAATGCAGGAAGAGAGAGTTGGGAAGAAGTCAACACAAAAACTCGGGACCACTCAGAGATATCAGTGGAAAAGCACTCACAAAAGGAAGCAGAGTTGTCTGAGATACACCTTCCTGCCCCACATAAACCTGCTCCTGTGCCACATTCAACACCTGAGGCCAGAATCCATGTGCTGCAACCTTCAGAGGTGTACTTGGTGCTGACGCAAGAGTGAGTCACAAAAGGCACCTGGCGCCTAGCTAATTCTGAACACTGCTCAGGTCCTATGGGCTCCCGACTGGTTACTGTGAAAACAGGATGCTGGACTAAGATGGTCTTTGACCCGATCCTCCAGCAGCAGCAGCAGGGCTCTTCTTACATTCTGTTACCCAGTGTCCCAATTTTGCAGGGACGGTCCTGGAATATCTAAAGCCATCACAGCTTCTGCCTTGATTCCAGGCTGACCCAATTTCTCCCAGTCAGCGGACGGGGTCTGCAGAAGCAGCTCCTGGGGCGCCACTGGCATGGGAAATGAGGCATGAGAGCACCTTCATGCTCCTTCCCCACTTACAGGGCGCTTTTCCCAGACCTTCTGGACTACAACTCCCATCATCCCCCAAAAGAGGGGCAAGAACACGCGTGATCACAAAGGAGTCTCAGCCAGCTCTGGCCTGGTGCGGCTTCCATAACACACACGCATGAAAGAGGCCCGTGGCTGGCACTGAGATGCCCGCCCAGAGTTTCCCCACATGGCTGCCGTAGTACAAACACACTCTAGGAAGCTTTGGGTTGTCATGACAGCGGTGGTTTTTCCCAGCTCCATTAGGAGTTTGAGAGTTGGTGCTCCTGGGGCCCTGGGCGCTACCAGCCCTGAGAGAGAGAGAGAGAGAGAGAGAGAGAGACACGGAAGATGAGTTTTATCTGGAGAGCATCGCTAAGTTCATCATGTACCAGAACTGAGTTGTGAGTGGGGTTCTTGTGGGGCAAAGGGGGGCCTGGGGGGCACAGGAGCTTTAGAGGGAGGGGGCCAGTGGGGGGATTTGAGGAGTCGGGGCAGCAGTCAGCACAAGGCAGCAGAGCAGGAGAACGTGGAAGGGATGTGAATTGGATGCAGAGGGGTGATCTAAATTCATTCTCATTTATTATTGTTATTTCTGCTATACAGTGGTAAAGGTAAAGGGACCCCTGACCATTAGGTCCAGTTGTGGCCGACTCTGGGGTTGCGGCGCTCAGGGAGCCGGCGTACAGCTTCCGGGTTATGTGTCCAGCGTGACTCAGCCACTTCTGGCGAACCAGAGCAGCGCACGGAAACGCCGTTTACCTTCCCACCGGAGCAGTACCTATTTATCTACTTGCATTTTGACGTGCTTTCGAACTGCTAGGTTGGCAGGAGCAGGGACCGAGCAACGGGAGCTCACCCGTTGCGGAGATTCGAACCGCAACCTTCTGATTGGCAAGCCCTAGGCTCTGTGGTTTAACCCACAGCGCCACCCTTGTCCCTTGGGTTAAGTACTTAATTTGTTCCGGAGGTCCGTTCTTAACCTGAAACTGTTCTTAACCTGAAGCACCACTTTAGCTAATGGGGCTGCCACGCCGCCGGAGCACGATTTCTGTTCTCATCCTGAAGCAAAGTTCTTAACCCGAGGTACTATTTCTGGGTTAGCGGAGTCTGTAACCTGAAGCGTCTGTAACTTGAAGTGTATGTAACCCAAGGTACCACTGTATATTTATTTCCACCCCGCCTTTTTTCGCCCTGACTGCTTACAGCTAAGAACAGCTTGAAAACATAAGAGGGCAGACAGACCCTCCAACATTCCTCAGATGAAAGTGCCCCTAGATTTTCAGCCGAGATATGTTTGAAGGGCATCCGTTCTTAACCATCAAAGGTCAAAGGTGGAGATGCAAACGTACGGGAGGGGAAAGTCAAATGACGTGGGAAGATGTCACCAAACCTGTGTCCCCAGCCTCCGACACCCTCCAAACAGGCGGGAGAGAGGGAAAAGTTGCTGTCTCACAGGTAGCATTGTTCTATCCGACAAGTCAATAATCCAACCTCTCCGCCACCATCGGAAGCGCTTTGCTTTTTGTTCTTAAATCTTCAAAGTCCAATCCGCTCGCTCTCACATCGCTCCCCCCCCCAAACTCACTCACACTCTCTCTCTCTCTCCCAACACTCCCGTCCAACCAAAAAGAGTGTTGCTTTTTCCAGCGCTGAAACTTACAGCGGCTTTGTGCTTCCTGTTACCTGGAAAACATCTAATTTTCTAAACTGCGATTGACAGGCGAGCAGATCGGCTTCCCTTGTACCTTCTCCCTGGGATTACCAAAATGATGTCTGGAGGAGGGGGGCGGGCGGGGAGGCAGGAGAGAAACTCCCTTATCCAGACGTCCAGTTTGACAAGCAATTCTCGACAAGCGCTTGGCAAATATTTGATAAATTCTCATTTTCCCTTCTAGGCTGTCAGGTAATCTTTTTATTGACAGCACTACAGGAGTATTTCTGTAGTCCCTGGGAAAGGGTTCACACTCCGGCTTGTTATTAAACGAAACATAGGAGTGTTTCTTTCTTTTTTTTTCTTTTCTTTTTTAAAGAGAATTTCCTAATAGAGAGGAGAGCGACAAAGCTGGCCACCAGAAAGGGTTTCCGCTTCTGTAATTCGACAAAATCGCACCCAAACATCTGGTTTGGGTCTCTTACTTGAGGAGGACCACTGCTTTTTTCACCGCTGGTTCTTAGACAATTCTTACTCCTCCTCTTCTTCACATCCTACTGTCACCTTCCAAGGTTCAGACAAACGGGTGCCTTCTAACCCTAATTTCACTTTACGCTGATTTATCATAAATCTGACTTGGGGGGGCACCCTTAGCTCCTCAAATTTTTCTAAGCTTCTCTCCCACCATGTGCTACTCGCTTTTAAGAGAGAGAGAAAGAGAAACAAGATGGGTGTTCATATGCAAACCATATTCTATACGATATACGGTATCTTTATTGTCATTGTCCCTTGCGGAACAATGAAATTGAAAACTACATAAAACTACATAAAACTACCACAAAACTACATAAAACTACCACAAAACTACATAAAACATTCAAAAAACCCTAAAAACTCTAAAACCTCATTTTAAAATACACTATACTACACTAAAATACACTATACTATGCTGCGTTTAGAACCAGAATTGCATTAGCGTAGAAACTGTTTTTCAGGCGGCTAGTCCTGGCCTTTATAACCCTATACCTTCTTCCAGAAGGCAGAAGCTGAAAGAGATCATTTCCGGGGTGCGTACTATCATGTGCTATCTCTGCCGCTTTCTTATGGCACCTGGCAGCATAGATTTGATCCAAGGTGGGAAGAGGGCACCCAATTATTCTCTCTGCAGTCTTTACAACCCTGGATAGCATTGTTTTTTCCCTGGCCGTGCAGCTCCCAAACCACACGCACAGACCATAAGTTAGTACGCTCTCCACAGTACAATGGTAGAATGCCATCAACAGGTCCTTTGAGAGATTGTTTCTCTTACCACATTCTGTTTTATCCTAAATAAGATGCATTATACATACAGCCAATAAAGGCATTCAGCGTCTACCACTGGCTGCTGGCTCTCCTGCAATAGTAAGACTCCTCTTCGTGTGGGGCAAAAATAATTATTATTATTATTATTTAGAACCTTTCCCATCTGCTATGTTGTTATGAAATTGTTTGGAAATGCATCCCTGTTTGTTGGAAGACACTTTGAGCATGACTTGTGGGAAAGCAGCATACAGTGGTACCTCGGGTTACATACGCTTCAGGTTACATACGCTTCAGGTTACAGACTCTGCTAACCCAGAAAGAGTGCTTCAGGTTAAGAACTTTGCTTCAGGATGAGAACAGAAATCGTGCTCCGGCGGCGCAGCAGCAGCAGGAGGCCCCATTAGCTAAAATGGTGCTTCAGGTTAACAACAGTTTCAGGTTAAGAACGGACCTTCAGAACGAATTAAGTACTTAACCCAAGGTAAAAAGGAACCCTGACCATTAGGTCCAGTTTTGGCCGACTCTGGGGTTGCGGCACTGCTAGGTTGGCAGGAGCAGGGACCGAGCAACGGGAGCTCACCCTGTCATGAGGATTCGAACCGCCGACCTTCTGATCGGCAAGTCCTAGGCTCTGTGGTTTAACCCACAGCGCCACCCTCATCCCTTAACCCGAGGTACCACTGTACAAATAAAATGAATGAACGAATGAATCTCACAAGCTCATTATTAACAAGACTAGGGTGCCAGCTGCAAATACAGTATTAGGCAAGCTTAACAGTTTCACAGTTGGCCATTTTGTCTGCTAAACACCAGTAAAATGAACATGCTAAATTGGCTCACTCTGCAGGGCATCAGAAAATTCTCCTGCGTAAGCTGATTTTTCTTTTCTGGGTGGCAGTCAGCTATGTTTTACTCAAAGCATACCTACTGGAATTAATGGGCCTATCTCAAGACCCTGCTATATAGTTGCAAAGAAAACATTGTACATGTGTTGTAAAGTGCATTATACAAATCTGACACTAGATGGCGATGGTGAGCTATGGCAAATTCAACATATATATTTTTTTTCAAAACTTTTTTTAAAAAAGCATTTTCACAAAATAAAAAAATTCCTTCCAGTAGCACCTTAAAGACCAACTAAGTTAGTTCTTGGTATGAGCTTTCATGTGCATGCACACTATCTGAAGAAGTGTGCATGCACACGAAAGCTCATACCAAGAACTAACTTAGTTGGTCTTTAAGGTGCTACTGGAAGGAATTTTTTGTTTTTGTTTTTGTTTTGACTATGGCAGACCAACACGGCTACCTATCTGTAACATTTTCACAAAGTTTTTTATGTATGGCTAAATTCCACCTTGGTCATGAGAGGCAGGGAGTGGCTCAAGGTCACACCCAGTGAGCTTCATGGCTGAGTGGGGATTTGAACCCTGGTTTCCCAAAGCGCCTAATCCAGCACTTTGACCTCTGAACCACACTGGCTCTTTCTAGCCCATTCTCACAGAAGTGTCACCACCATTCCCCAAACTCGGATTAGGAAGTTTCTGGCCCCTGAAGCCAGTATGGTTCCCTAATACTAGAGTATTTAAGATTTCCCTATTCATATTTCATTGCATCTGAATTTGAAGGGATCAGAGCTGGTTCTTCATCTTGTGTATATGTCATCCACCTGTGGCCCACCAAAACCCCCCTATTTTGTTTATGTGTAGTAACCGCTTTTTCCTTTGGCTCTTTGCATGATGATAATAATAATAATAATAATAATAATAATAATAATAATAATAATTTTTACTTATACCCCGCCCTCCCCAGCCATATAACAAGCAATAATAAAAACAAGTTGAATGAATACAACTTAAAAACAAGATTAAAATACAACATTAAAATATTGAAACATTGAAAGCATACATGTGTGCACAGCAGAAGGAAATGCAGCAAATTTGGCCAGGACCTCAGCAACCATTGCAAGCAGCATGGAAGAACGAAGGGCCAAGGCAGAAACTCAACAGACCAGCCAGAGACTCAGGAGCACAAATATCGCAGCACAGAGTGAGCAGGATCTTTCAAAAATGCACAAACTTAGCTGTTTGGTGATAAGGCCAGCCACCGTCACATTTAACGGAGGCCAAGATGAGAGTTGTTGTGCGGCGGAACAGGACTCAGCAACAAAGGATGCAAGAGCCTCTTTGGCCCTTATCGCTTGCACACATACAATCCATCTTGCAATACAGTTGTTTGGGACACAGTGGCTGCGCACGAGGCAAAGTGGAACAGATTTCCAAACATTTCATGCTCAGGGAGCTCCTCCAGCATGTGCTCGGCATGTAAGCCTCCAAAACTGCTTCCAAAAACAGCTGCTGCACTCCTTAATTGGTCTCCATGGGCGACGGGTGTTCGTGATTTCAGCTCCAATGCCTGCCTGCTTGGGTTGAGGTTCCCTTCTCCCAGCTTTGGTCCCTCTCTCCCTCCTGCCCTTCCCTCCATCTCCACACTTAATGGAAGCCTGGCTGGGGGAGCACAACCTTTTGTCAATGTCAGTGGCTCCGGAAGTTCAGTTAAAAAGCAGTTAGCCAGCTGTACTTATTAGCTACTTGTGGAAATTAGCAAAGTACCAGAAGGGGAGGGAATCGCCTGCCAGCCTTCGCCCGCTCTTTGACAATGGACACACTGGGCAGATTGCAGGAGTCTTGAACTTTGCGCTACAAAGCCTCTCAATATTCTGTAGCTAGAAAACCAAATTCTGCAATCAAAGGAAATCTGCAGGCAGATTCTTAATTTGCATTGTCAGGGAGAAGCCGCAGGGTTTCGATTTTGCCTTCCAGTTTGGGGGGGGGTGTATAAATGATAAAAGGGAAGATGGTAGAAGCTTTCTGTCGGCCGCATATGCGTGAATTGCAATCTTAAACTGGCAGACATAAACATACATCTTCTTCTTCTTCTTTGGAGAACACTCGTAGCCGAGTAAGATTGTCTTCCATAAACATGGTTTTAACAATGAGTCTGTAAGTGACTGTGGAGGCCAATTCTGGACCCACACGTCCTTCCACAGTGGGGACATTGGTTCCCGGGTGGGAGTTGATCCTGGTGAGGGTTTGCCAAGCGTGCCTTCCTCTTGGCACATTTCTCCCTTGCGTCCTGAGTACGAGTGTCTTCAAAGTCCATGACATCTTTGATAAAGGCTGTTTTCCAATTGGAGCACTCGTAGGCCAGTGTTTCTCAATTGTTGGTGTTTATACTACATTTTTTTAGATTTGCCTTGAGACAGTCTTTAAACCTCTTTTGTTGACCACCAGCATTACGCTTTCCATTTTTAAGTTCGGAATAGAGTAGTTGCTTTGGAAGACGATCATCAGGCATCCACACATGCATACATAGAGGGGTGTTCAAAGGCACTTGTTCTGTTGATGCAAGGATTTACACTTGTGCAATGGAATTTCCCCCTTTCCTCCCCCCCCCCCAACAATATATATTTCCCTCTCTAAATCTGCTCTGGAGGGTCAGGGAAAACCACAGATTTAGAGAGCATGAGGTTCTACAAGCATGAATCTTTGCACTGAAGGAGCAAGTTATTTAACCCTACACTGGATAAAAACCCTAGTGGCTTCTGAGGGGGCATAGAGAAGAGTGAGGTCAGTGGGAAAGAACATGCAACAAGAGAACCTCATGAAGATGTTTTACCGTTGGTATATAATACCTGCAAAATTAGCAAAAATATATAAAACTTGCAATAAATGCTGGAAATGCAGGGAAAAAGAGGGATCCTTCTTCCACATGTGGTGGGACTGCAGAAAGGTCAAAGGTTTTTGGGAAAGTGTATATAATGAAATGAAGAGTATATTAAGATACAACTTTGGGAAAAAGCCGGAGGCTTTTCTGTTAGGCCTAGCAGGAAGTGATATAAAGAACAATGACAGTAATTTTTTTCAATACGCAACAACGGCCGCAAGGGTCCTATTGGCTCAAAATTGGAAACAACAGAACATACCGACGCTTGAGGAATGGAGAGCAAAACTACTAGAATACGCGGAGATGGACAGATTGACGGGGGAAATTAGATATTTAAAAGACCAAAGGTTCATTGAGGATTGGGGAAAATTTGTGGAATATCTGGAAAATATAAGTGAAGGTCAGATAACGCTAGTTGGGTTTAAAAAAGCTCTGTGAAAAGGTTGGAATATTGTCTAAAGAGAAAAAGAAGGAAAGAGAAAATAATGTCAATATAAGCCAGGATTTGTGTGAATTTGTTAAATAAGGGTATGGATGATTTGAGGGGAAGCTGAAGGAAGTCTTATAGAAAGAAATCTGTGACAACAAGATGTAAATTGTAAATTGTAAATTGTTTTATTTTTTGTTTGTTATGATTTAAAAAACAATAAAAATTATGCAGGGAAAATGCAACAAGAACAGGGATGACTGGGCACCACAGTTCAAGAAGGACACTGACAAACTGGAACGTGTCCAGAGGAGGGCAACCAAAATGGTCAAAGGCCTGGAAACGATGCCTTATGAGGAACGGCTAAGGGAGCTGGGCATGTTTAGCCTGGAGAAGAGGAGGTTAAGGGGTGATATGATAGCCATGTTCAAATATATAAAAGGATGTCACATAGAGGAGGGAGAAAGGTTGTTTTCTGCTGCTCCAGAGAAGCGGACACGGAGCAATGGCTCCAAACTACAAGAAAGAAGATTCCACCTAAACATTAGGAAGAACTTCCTGACAGTAAGAGCTGTTTGACAGTGGAATTTGCTGCCAAGGAGTGTGGTGGAGTCTCCTTCTTTGGAGGTCTTTAAGCAGAGGCTTGACAACCATATGTCAGGAGTGCTCTGATGGTGTTTCCTGCTTGGCAGGGGGTTGGACTCGATGGCCCTTGTGGGCTCTTCCAACTCTAGGATTCTATGATTCTATGACTGCTGTACATAAACACAAAATAGTTACAGAGGCAAGCTAACATGGCAGCCTCTCTGGAAATTGGAGGGATGGTCAGAGGGAGGAGTGGTGAATCCCAGGCACCATGCCAGACTCCAAAAATCATATTCTGACAGTCCACCTTCAGAGAAAACACCAGCTGTGGGCAAAGAGTACAGGGATGGCAAGGAAGAGAAAGGCGAAGGGAGGTTTATAATACATTGGCCAGGTCGTATGCTGTTATTGCTGCTTCAGGACATAAAACAAGCCATGCTGAGAAATCCCCAGCACCTTCAAATTCAATGGAAAAATCTGACAGAGCTTTCTTACAACTCCTTTCTCATGACTCTAGTCTGGAGTTTTAGTAACTTTTCAAAAGCACGCTTGAGGTTGGAAAGTCTCCTATGATGCATGCGAGAATTGGTTCCAGCACAACGATAATGGAAGATTTATGAATCCAGCTGCCTTCTCGAGTATATGATCGGTGAAGCAACATGCATGATTGCAAGAAACGTTTGGAGCAAATATGTGTGTTTTGGATGGTGGTTTTCAAAATGAGCTCTACCCGTGCCTATTGACAGATGCACTGTTACGACGCTCTGTTCCTTACAACTGCACCATTGCATACTTATGGATTGTTTTAATTAGGGTCGAACAGCCTGTGTTTTTGGTTAATTAGTAGTTCAGTTGTACCTATATAGCTGCTTAATTCATTATTTGGAAATCCTCATTGCCAAAATGCATGTGATGTTAGTCATAGAGCTCCACCCCTAAGTGCAGGGGGCGGAGTTTATGAGAGGGGAGGGGGCTGCTGATCTGGATTAGGAACTTAGCCTGGGGGGTGGGGTATAGGGATCATCCTCTCTCTGCAGGGCTGATTCATATTGGACACCCCACACCTGCCAAAATAAATGAATGAAACCCGGGGTTTTTTTAGCAATATAAAGCATAGGTTCCGGGGGGGGTGTACAAATAGGGATTGAGCCTGCAGCAGGGGGCAAAGTGTTAAAGCCCCCCTACACCCCCACTCACGAGGCTCCCAGTTTGGATTTGAGGAGGGGCATTGCGGACTTTCTGTTAAAAAGAACAACCATTCTGCTCTTCAGCACAGAACTAAAGCTATGTACAGTTTGGCCTTTGTTTTTGGACCATTGGAGCCTCATGTTTTAGGTTTCAAGTCTGCAGCAGCAGCAGCTGGGCCACCTTTTGCCACAGATGAAAACAGAGGAACGAAGCAGAGTTCCTTCTTACAGATTCAGTGGGGTGGGAGGAGGGGGAGATTGATGTTTCATCTGGAGAATGGGAAAGGGGTCCGCTTCTCCTTCATGGGCCTGTTCCTAACTCCCAGAAGTGTTGGCAAGCATCTCCTAATGCATCTCATGCGCACATCGCCGCCCCCGCCCCCCCGCAAGACAAGGGTGGAATATGGCAGGGAGTGAGAAGTGACAGAAGCATTGCTTGAGGAGAGGAGAGAGAAAGAAGATTGGGGTGTTTTGCGACTCATCAACAGACACCTTCCTTTTCTAGCCGTCCTGCCCCAACGCACTCCTCCCCCAACCCGCTTTCATGCAGCAGGATACCGCCAAAGAGAAGTGCCCCACGGCGCTCGCAAGACCCGTGGGAACAGACATCAGCGGAGCACAAGGTGGAGAGCTGAGCCTCCTGGGAGCAGCAATCCCCCCAAAGGCTGCAGGAAGAAGGGAAGGGGGACGCGAACAAGTGCGAAGCGCTCTCTGGCGCCATCAAAGTCAGCCTCCGTTGGGAACAGAGTCACTGTCCTGCTTAGAACTTAGCGTAGTTCCTCCCAAATTTTCAGTTATTTTTCCCCCCTGAGACAAGAAGACACGATTTGTCACATTTAGACAGGCTGAAAAAAAGGGGGGGGGGAGGTAGCAATTGAAAGCCCAATGTTTTTTAATTCTATATGATGTTTCGCTGTTGCAACCCTTATCGTTTTCCAATGAATTTTCGCCGCAGATTGATTGCGGGAGGAGGCGAGGGAACGGCAAGATTAACGAAGACAAAACCAAGTCTTCTAATAGCTTTCGAATGGACTGTGCAAGAGGCGGCCTCTGCAGCCACACCCAGATTTCACACGCACAGCTGTAAAAAAACCAACTACAACCCCACAGCGACACAAGGATTCTTCCCATCTCACAACCCATGCCAGGTTCAGCTTCCTAACATCTGCCAACAGCCACACATTTTCCGCCAGACTCTAAGTGACGGCTCATTTTCTGCTAACAATTCACAGCCCCCATATAGGAAGGACAAGTCACTTGGCTGGAAAGTTATCGGCCTGCATAACTCACTCACAAGTGTTATTTGGGGGGAGGGAAGAGAACCGGGAGGGGGATTCACAGTGATTTTGAAGGGAGGCAGCATTACCAAGGCCATGCAAACTCGCAAGGACCCCTCTCTGCGCCTGTAGCTCAGTGGCAGAGAATTTGCCTTGCACCCAGAGGATCCCAGGTTCAGTTCTCAATGGCTGGGAGAGACTCCCTGCCGGGAACCCTGGAGAGACTCTGCCAGTCTGTGTAGACAGTACTAAGCCCAATGGACCAACAGTCTGACTCAGCATAAGGCATCTGCCTCTGCTCCGCCATCACTAAGATAAACCACTGTCCCTGCCGCAGGTTCTCAGCTGCGCTGCACTAGGCTACCTTCACAGGATCCTGAGAATGGCTGGGCGAGAGTATAAATCCAGCCCTTCCTCGCTGATTAGTGCAGCTGATTTTGGACATAAAACAACAATACAATTGAACTGGGGTCTATTTAAAATAATAAAGCGCCTTTGATTTTTCATATTCATAAAAAGTGGAACAATATGGCAGCCCAGGAGAGTGCATATCAATAAAATCCAAGCAGAATATCAATATTTAGCTACATGGAAATTTATAACAATCCAGGGAGCCATTTCTAATGTACTGGCGGGTAATTTGCACTGCGTACAGTATTAAACAATAGAAATGTGCGCCATTGACAATAGCTTTAGCAACATTCCAATACGTTTCGTGGAATTAATAAAAAGTAATAATTGTTGGGCGAGCACAACTTCCCTTGTCCTTAAAGGCACCTCAGATATAACCGGCTCGCAAAGAGGCGTTCTTTGGATTCTACAGAGGGGATCTCAAGAGCCGAACCCATGTCTTCCTCTCTGCTTTGCCTAAGGCTATCAGGTGAGTTTATGGAAGAGGTAACATTCGAACCAGGTGTGATGGCCTGGGACTCAGGCTTGGACTCGGAACCAGAGGGCTCTCAGTCTGTACCGGATCCTTTGCCTCAGGCATCATCTGAACCAAGTCTGAGGCCTGATCCTGAAGAGTCCCAGTCTGCACAGGTTCCCCTGCAACAAACACCAGCTGGGCTGAGTCAGGGCCCTGGCTCCAGATGTGGGGATTACCTCGTTGCCTCCAGCTGGGCCATCACTTACAGCTGCTCCACTACTGGTTGGGTCAGGGGAGACTGAGGCGGCCTCTGGGTCTAGTAACCCAACGACGTCTCCCGAGCTGCAGAGACTAAGGTCTGAGACAAGGAGAGACCTGAGAACTCACAGGAGGAGTGCTCGCCTTTGGGCGAAACAGGGAGGTGAGTCGCCGGGGGATCAGGACCGGCCGCTACAACAACAGAGATAAAAGGCTGTTGGACCCTGCCGCAGGTTGCGGGAGCAACATTGCTGTATGCCGGATCCTGCGCCTGTCCTTGCCTGGTTTCCTGCCTCGTGTCCTGCCTTGGCCCTGTCGGACTGATTCCTAGTGGAACCTTCGGATTCTGGACCGGACCTGGACTTCGTTTCACGGGTTACCCCTGGGCCCAGCACACCAGGAACTTATTTTCTTACATTCACAACCCGCCTTCATTCCATCCTGGAACCCAAAGCGGTAGGTGTCTAGATCTCAGGAGGTCTTCTCCTGACCAAACCCAGATCTGCTTAACTTCTGCAACATGGCAGCCCCAGGAACCTTCAGGCCACACCCTTGGGCTTCCCCAGCTCTCAACTCTCACTTTTAGCCACTAGTCCACTCCTGATGTGAAGAACTAAAAAAGTACAGCAATCCTGAACCAGCTGAAGGGATCCTCCACTGGTATAACACAGGTCTCTGACATAACTTTTCTTCCTCCAAGAGCAATGGGTCAGACCCACTCTTTGCAACCTGGCACCCTCCTGGTGTTTTGGCTGGGTGGGGCTGATGGGATTTGTAGCCTAAAATGCCAGCAGGGCACCCACCAGGTTGGCAAAGGTTGCCCCCAACTGGTTGCAGAATAAAAAGAATGGCGTTTTCACGCTGCGGCATGGCTCCCAGGATATGAGCCCAGCTACGCTGCCAGCAACTTCCCAAAACTATCCTGTCCATCTGCGGAGCCACAAGTGGGAGAGCAGCTGGCATGTTTTTCATGCAGTCCCATAAACTCCCGAAGCATAGAACTAATCGTAATCTTAGGCATCCGTTCTTGCCAGAAGGAGTTACATGCTGGAACATTAGCGTGTCATGTCCTGAGCACTTCCAAAATTGTGGAAGTCCTGGATGCAGGAAGCTGGGGCTTAGCAGAGATGCAGCCCATTATTGATGGCTGACCCCTGGCTGACACATTTTATTCCTTTTCTCCTGCCACAAAGCCCTTGTCCTCCTGGGCACCCCCTACAGACCCCTGGCCAGCACACAATTAACAACAGAGGCATCGCCGTTTAAATTCTGGACAAAACAAGGATGTTTTCTAGGAAGCTCTTTTGCAAACTATAAAAATCACGCAGCCCTTAAATTCTAGGCACTCATTGCGGCATTTATTTCCATTTAGAACATGCACTCTTGACCGCAAGGCCTTGTAGGGCAAGGAACAACCGTTTATAAACGCACAAAATACTGCAAGATAAAAAGACGAAAAAGGAGGGAGAGGAAAACAGCCATTAAATGTATGTTCAAGTACAGAGCTGAAAAGCACCCCACCTTGAAAGGCCAACGGTATAGATAGAGACAATTGCTCAACGCAACTGTTGTTTGTGCCAAAATAGCATGGAGTTTCCTGGCATCAAAGCGGAAAGAAGTCACTAAGTTTCAAAGACTTTTTCACAGGATTCAGCTCACAGCATCAACTTCCCCTTTGCAGAGTAGCTGGGCGCACACACACACACACACACACACACACAACACAGGTGGCTAAGATCTGATTTTAAATCCAATGCCTACCCTTATCATGTAGCAAATAATCTAGACGACAACTTTAGCAGGTATTATACTAGTTACAGGTAGGTAGCCGTGTTGGATTGCCATAGTCGAAACAAAATAATAAAAAATCCTTTCAGTAGCACCTTAGAGACCAACTAAGTTAGTTATTGGTATAAGCTTTCGTGTGCATGCACACTTCTTCAGATACAGGGATTATACTGTTGCTCTTCCCTTTTCCTTCTCTACTCCCTCACATCAAGATTGGGGTGAAAAAGCAAATGTACCAGCTATGCCATACACTCCCCATGTGGAAAAGGAATAACGGACTGCACAGAAAGGGAAACCTGTTCTTTAACCCAGAAACTCTGCTGTGCCCCTTTCTGACAACTTCGAACCACGGTTTTGAGCACCATGAAAAAGCCACAGGCCTCCCTCTTCATCCCCATGCAGCTTTCTGCCCCTTTACCTGCCTGGCGCTACCCATAAATAGCTCCAACTTCAGAACCAGCAGATGAAGGTTAGCAGCTGTGTCCCATTCAGCTGCACTCTCCAGCCCCAGTTCCAGGTACAGCAGGTTTGCCGAGTTTCCCAAGGGGTCCAAAAGATGGAGAAAGGCCCTTCCTCCATTCACAGACCTTTCTTCACCCTCTGTCCTCTTAGATGCCGACAGATGCTAAGACACTTGCACGCATCACGGCCAAGGTGGGCCTTTGGCCTGATCCAGGAGGCTTCTCTGACACACGTGAAAAACAGAGGAACGCTTCTATATCATCAACGCAAACTGTAAGAAGAACCCAGTCGCATCTCAAAACACCTACCAGATTGGGCAAGGCTGGTTTACACGATTTCAACGTGCCCTTTCAACCCAGATGTCCTCAAGTCCCACTGATGTCAGAAATCCCTGAAGGCCCTCTTTCTCTCAACACAGGATCACATGTTATTGAAGTTATAATTTCTCTTTTTCTAAAGTGCTTTTGAACATCATCACAGCCCACCAGCATCTTGTGTGATAAAGGCAAAAGGACGGTTCATGCCTGGCACCTACGACATTCTCTAGATGTGGGGGGAGGAGTGAGGAATGCACGTGGCACTTCTTCCAAAGCCACCCCAACAATTTCGAGCTTCTGGTGAGGTTCCCTCCACCTATTAGAGAGCTCAAGGGGATGACAGATTACTGACTCCTCAGATTAATTGCTCTCCAAAGTGAGACGGTCATGTTTGGCGCCCAACGTCAGCACATCCCATCAATCTCGCCAGCAGAGAACTACTGTCAGAGAGGATAATCCCCTCCCAGCTCGCCTCCCGAGGCAGGCAGTTCATTTCCACTTCATTACTTCACAATGTAGTGAACCAGTGAGTGTCTTCCTTACCAGCTCTGCTACACACCAGCGCTGCATTCTTTGCTATACCAACAGCTGTGCTGTGCTCAAGCACTGCGTTGCCACAGGGGTACCCACCCTCTCCTCCACCCAGAGTCCTACTGGCACCACAGCAAAGGCAGAGGGGAAGGCCTCGGATAACCGGGGGGGGGGGGCTGTTACAACTTTGGATTTCTTGGCCAAGGAACTTCAGCCCAGCGGCATACAAAAAGGAGAAATATCCCTTTCCCTCTCTCGCTCCCCCAAGCCACTTTCCCTTGGAAGAGTCGAGGGTTACCATCCCTCTCTAGGAATTCTTCAGCACTACTAATGTTTTCATTCTCAGTGAGTTGAACCCATGTGGCAAGCCAGTTCATTCTTTTTCAGAGGACATCTCTTGCGTCCAGATTGGTTTGCTTCTGATCTTGTTTTATTATGTATTCTGTGTTCTCATTTTGTATTTTTGTGAACTGCACTGTGGTCTTCGGATGAAGGGCAGAATAGTAGTTGTAGTAGTAGTAGTAGTAGTACAGTGGTACCTCTGGATGCGAACGGGATCCTGAAGCGAACGCAACCTGCGTCCACGCGTCTGTGTGTGCCGCGATTCACCGCTGCACGTGACATCATTTTGAGCGTCTGCGCATGCGGCGAAACCTGGAAGTAACACGCCCTGTTACTTCCAGGTCGCCACGGAGCGCAACCCAAAAATATTCATCCCAAAGCTACGTCAACCTACATTCATACAGTATGACTGTAATTCACAATGCAACTTGAATTCTGCAGGTGGCCCCTTGAATTCTGCAGGTAAAAACAAGGGTCTGCAACATGTGTGGCATAAAAATACTCCCATACTGAGCAGGAACAAGGTGTTAAGAAGAGCAGGAACAGCCTGACACTTGCTAGAGTGAGCACGGAGGGAACCTAACATGCATCTGTGTTAGGCAGGGGGCATACTTTCTTTCTGTTTCTCAGGGAGAGGAGAGCTGATCTGTCGTGGGAAGGCAAGAAGTGGCTTAGAAGGGATGGCACTCACCCGAGAATCCAAGAGTCTGCACAGGCCTACAAATGTTGGGGACCCCCCTAAGTGACTAGAGTGTCCTTTTGCATACCAGTTTTTAGGAATTGCAAGTGGAAAGAGTGTGCAGGCTTCACAGAGACATCTAGTTGGGCGCTATGAGGACAGGATGTTGGACCGGATAGGCCTTGTGGACTGATCCAGGATGGTCTTTCTTACATTAATTCCCTTCTCAGGGTCTCCAACAGTGACAAACGCAAACCCTCACCAGAAAGTGGTATTCAGAGGCATAATGCTTCTGACAGTGGGGTTAGAACACAGCCACAGGTTAGCAGGCTCTCAGGCTCAGATACCTCCATCCTGATATGGGGCTAAAAAACTTCATGTGGAAAATGTTCCATTTCAATTCCCAATTGCAATGCACACACAATCTTAGGCAACGCTGGCAGTCTCAAAGTTTTTTTTTAAAAAAAAAACAAACAAACTAAAAACTAATTTTAAAATTAGATTATTCTGTAGGACATCACAAAAAATTCCGTGCAACCTGAACATTTTCCAATGCAAATTACCGCATGGAAATTCAAAATTTTCCAGAACACCCAAATTAATGTCTGCAATATGGAGGATAACAGCCAACATACCGTGAAGCTCTGGTATAAGGAAAAGGTTAGATAACGTATGTGAAGCACCGTGAACACCTAAAAGCACTACAGAAATGTGAACTATTGCTATTTTTATTAACATCAGCCTCAAAGTTTAGTTTTCATGTAAGTATTAACAGTCATTTTTAGATACGTTTATTTTTGCTTTTTTCACACCAAATAAAAGAGAATTGAATGAATTCTCATTTGCAAGACTTTAAAAAACCAAAAGGACTAAGTATCAAACCCAGTAGCAAGACAGTGCACTTACCTAAATGGAAAATGTACCTGTGAACCCAAGGCCAACTGAAAGCAAAGCTCCTGCCCTCCGAGTGCCATACCCAAAGGGTTACGTTCCAAGGATTGTGCCTATTGCCAAAATCACAGAATCATACAATTGTAGAGTTGGGAGTGCCACCAAGGGCCATCTAGTCCAACCCCCTGCAGCTAAAATCACGTATAGCCAAAACACATTGGGTTCAATGGCAGGTGTGATTGTCAAAGTCCTTTCCCCCCAGATGCCTGCCTGCTTTCTGATTTTTTAGAAATTGTTGCCAAGTGTGTAAATTTGAATTGTAGCGGGGGGCTGCCTTTGGCTCTTCATTCTTTCCAGCAACTATGGAGAACTTCTTCAGTGACTCTCCTCAAAATGCCTGTGCCACCCAATATTAACTGGGTGTTGAGCAGAAAGGGCAGAGTCTTCTCAGTGGTGGTGCCCCATTTATGGAATTGCTCCACACAGAGAGCCTTCCAACACCAACAGTGTTGCCCATTTGATGCCTTGCAAATGTGTTTTTAATTCACCCGGGTTTCTTTATGTGTTGTTTTAGCATGCTTTGGTTTATTAGATTTCATTTCTGATGTCTGCCTGTTTCATCTTGTTGTTTTAACTGCCCTGGAAGCTGGCATAGAAATCTTGCAGAAGAAATACAAAACAAAAGCAAACAGGTGAGCCGAATGCCATTTGGAATCCCTAATCCAGAATGCCACAAAGGGAGCCACCAAGTCTCACTTTTGGGGGGGCCTGGGCTATAGCTGTCAAAGTTTCCCCTTTTTTTAAGGGAAATTCCCTTATTCCAAATAGGATTCCTCGCAAGAAAAGGGAAAAGTTGACATCTATGGCCTGGGCTCTTCGGAGTCTACAGCTGCAAGCTGTTTCCAGTGAAACTTCTATAAAGATTACCAGCTCTGAGGAAGCCAATGTTCTTGGCCGGCTGCATTTTGCTTTTTGGATATTAATGTTCAGCCTTCAGTGCAGCTAATTCCTACCACTTTCTGATGAACCACCTTTTCCTCAGTTGCGAGCAGGCAAGCAAACCCTCCTTTTGCAAGGCTCAGAGGAAAGTCTTCGAGCAGAAAGACAGGCCCAGGACGCCCCCTACAGGACACGCTCACAGATGCAACTTTGAGCCCTTTGGAGTCCACCTTAGAATATACCTGAGAGTGCCAACACACAGAGAGAGGTAAGGTCCAGGAGTTGTTAATCCCACCAGCAAGAGAGAGGGGCAAAAACAATCCGTGTCATTTCCCCTTGAACGGCCTGTTACCCCTGCTGCACATCTCAAAAAGGATGTCTTCCTACAAAAGTCAACTATTTTAGCAGCAAAGGCTGTGCTGACCGATTCTCTCCTCCGCCCCCCCCCCAAACCCACTTTTCCAAGTCTGAAAATATTATAATCTGAGAGATTGCACAGACATCATGATAAGAAGGCTGTTTGGTCCTGTGCTGTGTGGTTAACAGCAGGCAGACGTGTTTCTAAAAGCAATTTTTAAAAGCACAGTTCTGAGCCAAAGCCCTTTGAGACAATAACGGGCTTTGTATTATTGGCTGCTGAAGAAGTGGTCCTTAATGGAATAGTGGTCTTTGACCAGCTATCCTGAGAGAGAGGAGAGGAGGGAGGATGCGGCAGGCCCTAGTTTAAAATAAAATTAATCAGCATCAGCATCATAATTCCAAGATTTATACCATCAGACCTACAGGGGGCAGATCATAGAATCATAGAATCCTAGAGTTGGAAGTGACCACAAGGGCCATGGAGTCCAACCCCCTGCCAAGCAGGAAACACCATCAGAGCACTCCTGACATATGGTTGTCAAGCCTCTGCTTAAAGACCTCCAAAGAAGGAGACTCCACCACACTCCTTGGCAGCAAATTCCACTGTCGAACAGCTCTTACTGTCAGGAAGTTCTTCCTAATGTTTAGGTGGAATCTTCTTTCTTGTAGTTTGGAACCATTGCTCCATGTCCGCTTCTCTGGAGCAGCAGAAAACAACCTTTCTCCCTCCTCTATGTGACATCCTTTTATATATTTGAACATGGCTATCATATCACCCCTTAATCCTATAACAGGGCTTTATTGCTACTCCTCTTCCCGCACGCACTCCATACACCCCAAAATTGGATAGGGGGTTGAAGGAAACCCCCCCCAGCACAGCTTGCCTAGGAGGAGCAACACAGAGTGACACTGAATCCCACCCAAAGTTATGGAAAGGTGGGATTAACTGCCAGCCGCACTTAATCGCAGGCATCCTGGTGCATTAGTTTCTTAACCAACTGTAGCTAATCGGGCTCCTGTTGCTTCCGGAGCCCCTTTTGTCTTTGGTGTCCCCCTAGGGAGGAAGGGAAAATATTGGTCCGCTTCCCCACAAGCTGCAGCCCCTCAGAATCATCCATGCTGAGCTAGGAGAGATCTCGCAGATGGGCTCAGCCTGATAACAGCAGCGGCCTGGCATTTCACAAGGTCCAGGGCGAAGCAGCTGGGGCTGCAAAAAGAGTCTTGTTTTATTTGCCTGCGAAGCCCAGAGTGAGGGGTGCAGTGGGAGACTCTGCCACGAGCTTGGCCTCCAAGACAATAACCCCTTGACATACCGACTCCAGAGCCCTGTTTGTTCCCTTTGGCTCAAAGCGAAACTACTTCTGCTCTCACCTAGCATAAACTTCAAAGCTTAAACTTTCATAAATAGTTGTTTTAGGTGCACTTGCCAACAAAAGCTCAATCGGAACCCAGAGCTGAAGGCTTGAAGGCGAAGTTAAAGCAATATCTCCCTGCTTGGCCACGTGGCACAATGTTACTATGCAGGACTTTAGAAAGTAAAAAAGAAAAAGACAGATTCTCAATTATTCTTCGCCTTCAAGAACAGCTCTGCGAGGCTCTGAAGCCGTGCTTCCCAAACTTTAGAGCAGTGTTTCCGAAACTTGGGTCTCCAGCTGTTTTTGAACTACAATTCCCATCATCCCTGACCGCTGGTCCTGCTAGCTAGGGATGGTGGGAGTTGTGGTCCAAAAACAGCTGGAGACCCAAGTTTCGGAAACACTGCTCTAAAGCTTGAACGCTCTGCAATAAATGTGCTTTTAAATCTTTTCTACAGGCAACACGAAGTTCTCCCATCTTTGGGTATTACAAATTCTGTTGGGAGATGAGTTGTTGATTTGGCACAGACTGTGTATGAACTCCTAAACAATCTACTGTAGAAGGAAATGTGGAAATTACCAATCATGTGCAGGAGAAAAATGTCAATGGGCTAAATTAGTCTTGTGCAGATATTTTGGCAGTCTTTTTGAGGTAGGGTGACTCAGAAGCCCCATTCACACTAATGGCATGCATACAGGAATACTCGCCATTGCAGAGGGCTGGGTGAGGACTACATCGATTTGTAAAGTCACACCTACATGCACCCTAAGCTTCGGAGCAGCTATCGGGGCAGGGGGATATTTCCATGCAAATAGACAGGTGTTCAGCGGCACATGTTTGAGCTTGCACTCCATCTCAAATACAAGCCCACTTAATACCTATATACACTGTTGTGCTGAAGACTGTCAAAATGGAAGCACGCAGCCCAGCAAACCTGCTACCAAGAGGTTATGCACAGAAACCGCTTCAAAACTGCATGGAATTCGATTTCATGACCACACTAGACAGCATCTCTCAGGATCTGCACAAGAATTACAGGTGTGCGTTTTTCTACAAAAATGTATTTGCCTCCCCCAACACACACAAACAATTTAGTTATTGTCAGGGACGCAGCGGGAGCGCAGGGAGGGGAGGAGATGGAGAGCGAGGGGGATCAATCCGAGGGCAGCGTAGGAGAAGATGACAGCAGCCCGAGAGATTCCATGAGCCTCTCCAGCGAATCGGAAGATTCACAGAAGGGGGCGCCGATGGCCAGGGCAAGGGGGGTCCCAAGGGGGACACCCCAGAAGCAAGGGGCCAGCGGGGACTCCCAGAGCAGCAGTTGGAAATCAGGACCAGCTTCCCCACCAGAGCGTAGTGGGGGGGAGGAGTCCCAGGTATCAGGGCCAACGCATTCACCACCAGCGAGAGAAGATGAGTCAGGGTTGGCCACGCCTCCATCAGAGAGCGAGGGAACGGTCAAGAGGAAGGTTGCCGGCTGGGCGCGCGCGCCAAGTTCAAATGTACAGGCGAGCGGCACAGCAGGTAGCCCGGATAGGGAACCAGGTCCTAAAGCCCGCCGGAAGGAGGGGCAAGAATCAGGGGGGTCAGCGTCAGAAGAGTCCAGAAAGGATGAAACCCCAGCGGGCAGGAGGGCCCAGAGGAGGAAGGAGCTAAGGAAGAGGTGGAGCAAGGCTAGAGTCTTAAACTGGTGTGGAAGGGGCGGAGACTCAGACGGGACTTCGCCGGTCTAGGCTCTAAGACGTAGAGTTGCACGCTGTGGCTTTGAAATGGCAATGGAACGTCAATAAAGACTTTTGTACTTAACTACAGCCGGGCGTTGGTCCTTTGTGAGCTGGGACCTAGGGGCGGCTCTGACAGTTATGATACTGTATTTATGAAGCACCTTATTGCTCGAGCATTAAAGGTATTTTGTTGAAATTTAAATCCCTGTTTTCCTAGCCACGTGCACCTACAAAGCGCATCTGGAGGAAGAAGTTGTTTTTGGTTGCAGAAACTCAAGCCCAGCACAGTAGCCCAGCCAACTAAGGCAGGCGGGTCAGCTATGTTGCTCCAGACACCAGTCCATTTCCAGAACAACCTTCCAGGTTGAGCGAGCTGCCCCGGGCCCCACAATCAGCCCGCATGCCGCAGCCGGTGCTTTTCTAATTTATGGTGACTACATGTGGCCAGAGATCTAATTTGTGAATTCCAACCATTTGAAGCAAACCTTAAAATTGGAATGGCATCCGTGTGCCGAACAAGAAACTCCCCAAGGCTGCCCTGAGCTGGCTGAACAGAGGGAGACGTGCCTGTCGTGGCTCAGATGCCAAGGCGGATGCTTCTGCGGGTGATCCGAGAGCGCAAGTGCTCTTCACCACCAAAGGGAGACGCAAAGATAGCTCTTGAGCACCAGAATAAACCTGCAGCTAAGGTTTCCTCCCCAGCCTTCCCTCTCCCATCCCAATCGCCCTCTCCGCAAGCCTCCAAACACACACACACACCTGCCTTGCATTTTTGTCTTGTTACACTGAAATGGAAAGTTTGGAGGGCAAATTGGAGAGGGATAGGGTTACCCTGGGAGACCAGGAAGGCAAGCAATAGCCTGCTCACAGCTGCGCCTCTCTTCACTTTCACACAGGCGGCTAATTGGTAATTTTCATCACTCTCTTCGAGGGGATTTGCTGTTTTATATATATCAACACCGAGTTGCTGGTGGAAGAGACACACAAGCAGCCCCGGGAGATGAGAGGTGGGCCACGGTCAGCCAAGCATATGAAGAGCAGGCGCTGTGCACCCCAGAAGGATTAGGACCAGCGTCAGGAAGGAGCGGTATGCCCCAGAGGGCAGGCAGCAAGCAAAAGGGGGCTGATCTTGCCCCGAGGGCACCATTAACACAGGGCTGACAGGCTGCATTTGGCTAGGCAGGCTGCAAGTTATGCAAAGTTAAGACAGCCATTGCCAAAATACACCACTGTGGATGCCTCCACCTTCTCAATCCACGCTTCCAAATAAACACAACAAGCCTAACTGAAATAAGAAACGCTCTGCAATTTCTGTTTGTGTCATGATGAGGAATTGTGGGGAGGGCTTGAATACTTTATACATCCCATCTGAAAAGTTAGGGCAGCATAGCTGTCAACTTTTCCCTTTTCTTGTGAGGAATCCTATTCAGAATAAGGGAATTTCCCTTAAAAACAGGGAACAGTTGACAGCTATGTATGGGGGGGGGAGGCAGAGAGCAGGAGACAGAAACTTCCGCTTGCTGTTCCAAGGGGCACACGCCCCACTCAGTATCTGAACACATCAAGTTCCTTCCATGTCAACAGAAAATGTCCCATTCGTCCTAACAGCAGTCATTCAACAGAGAGAGACTACTGAACACTTGCCTGGTCAAATTCAGCAAGGCAACCCAAACACCTACAAAACTATAATGCACACTTCCCACCCTTGGGGTTTTTCGTTTCTATTTATATGCACTCAATTCCTGGAGTTAGTGGGCTCTGCAGACCAGATGCCTGGATGAAGGGGGTGGAGGGGAGGAAGCAGTGCTGAATGATTTAAGGGCACCCTCTGCCCCTGGCGGACCCGTCCCACGGCTGCCAAGAGCGTCACCTGTTGGTATTCTGGAGCATGAGAAAACACCCAGGAATGAGCAGAATCCCGGGAGCCGCGGCCCCCTCACTACCAACTGCAGTAAGAAAGAACCTGCTAATGACTCCTCACTTGGTACAGGGATTAGATCATCGCTCAAATTGTATTCCCAAGGAATGGAGCGGCCACATTCCCAGGAAACGTAACACTCTTTCCAGGGAGCGAAGGGCCAGGGAGGCCCAGGCAGCAGGCACAGCAGGCAGCAGAGGCAAGGGGGAAGGAGGCACACGCCCAGCAGTGGCCCGGAAGCCCTTGCAGCTGCTGGGCTGCTTTGGCTCGCGGCACCCGGCACGGCAGGAGCAGAGAAGGGGCAGGCGCACCATCGAAACAGGGCTTCTCAACAGAGCCAGCTGGAGAGGGAGGCTGGCAGGCTGGCTGTTATTCATTCACTATTTATTCAATTTATATACATTTGTACCTCGGAAGTCGAACGGAATTCGTTCCGGAAGTCCGTTTGACTTCCAAAACGTTTGAAAACCAAAGTGCGGCTTCTGATTGGCTGCAGGAAGCTCCTGCAGCCAATCAGAAGCTGCAGAAGCCCCGTCAGACGTTCGGGTTCCAAAGAACGTTCGCAAACCAGAAGACTCACCTCTGGGTTTGCGGCGTTTGGGAGCCAAAACGTCCGAGTACCAAAGCGTTCGGGATCCAAGGTACGACTGTGCCACCCTTTATCAAAAGGTCCCAGGGTGATGTACAGCATTAAAAACACATTACAGAGCACCAATAATGAAAACATAATGAAAAGCATGCTAATAAAATGATAACAACAGCCCCCTCCCCAGGCTTTAACAGGCCATAGATTATTTCATGGCCAAAGGCCTGGGTAAAGAGGAATGTTTTTGCCTGGCTCCTAAAGGCGTGCAATGATGGCGCCAGGCGAGGATCTCTGAGGCATGTTCGCACCATTTTCCAGCATGCCTCTTTTTCCTTTCCTTTTAGGTGGGGCAGTTGGGCTGCGTTTTGCCACATCCACGCAGCAGCCATTTTGTGACTGGCACCCACCGTGCTTTCCCGGGATTCAATATGCGCCCACTGGCCCAAAAATGTTTGCAACCCAATACGTGCATGGTGCAACCTGCCATTTAGACATCCATAAAAGATGGGCTAACTCCGTACTGCCTCAAAGGTCTCTTTTCAACTTGACTTGGATTGGTTTTGAAAAGAATGTTAAGCGCTTGTGGTATCCCCTCATTTTCTCTACGTTGCCTTTTTCCCGAAAGTCACACACAGTCGCGACCAAGACCAAAGTTTGTCAACTTTATATAGTGGGCTTCACTGAGAAATAAGCAGTGGGGCAGCAGTTCTGGCAGCAGCAGAGAAGAAAGTCCAATTATTCCTCGTCTTCCCTGCTGACGCTACCCTTCCCTTTGGGTGCTGATAAAAACCCGTGAACATTCAGCAAAGGATTCTTGGCTGCTTAGAGTGTGTCCCCCATCAGCCTCTGTGCCCCGACCATGTTTTGTAGGGCAAGAGCCTCTAGGACAGACACAGAGATGTTCCCATCCAGTAAATATTTCAGACCAAAACCAATTACCCTTCCGAGTAGCATCTGAGCAACAACAACTCCAATCTGCCAGGTAAGCAAGTTTCCCTAAACTCAGAGAGAGGAACGGAAGCAAAAGAGCTTTTAAAAGGGCGGCTGAGAAAACCACTTTGGAATCATCCGACCCAGAAGAAAATCAGAAGAATTCAGCCCGCAGAGAGATGGCCTGGCCGGGATGGGGGGGGTGGCAGTGGCAAGTGGGGAGGTGCACTCTGGTCCGCAACACTGAAAGCTTGTGTGGTGTTCTAGGGCACTGGTTTTCAACTGGTGGGTCTGGAACCGCTCACTAGTGGCCGCGGCTGGTGCAAGGTGGGTTGCAGCAGGAGCCCCACCACCATGCAAATATATGGTAAAAGATTAAGAAAAGTTTGACAATACCCATCCCTTTGTTTCTTCCTAGTTCCCTGAAGTCTGGACACACAAAGCTACTCAGACCACACAGACTCTCTCTCATCCCTGCACCCCAAGACTGTTTTAACTGGCAAAGCTGCAGATTCTGCGTGCAAGCCGTTCTGCGAGTCAGCTGCAGCCCTAGAACTGAACCTTTGCAGTCTATGAAGCGGTGCAATTCTACACCCAGACTCAGAAGGGAGCCCCGCTGAGTTCAACCCGGGTGAGAGGGTTTTCAGTTTCAGGCTGAATCTTGCTAACGGAGCCCGTCCAATGCAAAATGGCCCTGTTTATCCCATTTCTAATCACAACGTTTGTGAGGCTTCAGTTAAAACCGCCTCCCAGCTATAATGACCTATGAACCTGTGTGCACAGAGAACTCCAGGCCGTGGCACTGCAAAGGAAGGAGGGAAGGAGGGTATTTTGCAAGCTCCAGAAAAGATGTTGCCTACTCTGTGTAAGTGCTGCTATTACTCGCCTGATGACCATCTTCTCCTGCAAGGGATCAATGCCCATTCTGGCCTGAATGGATGACTAATGTGGCACTTTTGCTTTTTCTTTGAAATATTCATAGCAGGAGAGTGGCTGAGTTACTTAATGGAGCAGAGGAGTCTTCCAAGTACAAAAGAGGGCTTGTCAATATTTTTTTTTTTTTAAAGAAAAAAGAAAAGAAAACCTAAATAACACTTTCCACTGCTATGGGAGATTTCATATTTGTCATTGAGAGCCCCCAACCAAAAGCAAGGCAGCCTGGAAACAGCTTGGGCCTTCATTAGTGCAATTATAAACCGGACAGCTTTCTAATAAGTGGCTGCACCAGGTGCTAGCTCACCTGCGATTAAGAGGGTCTACCAGTCCAGTTGGCAGACCCCACCATGCCTGAACTCTGCTCCAGCTAACCAGCCAGCAACAGTTGTGGATGAAGCCATCGGGTGGGAGGGAAGTCAGTCTCCAATTGAGAACTTCTCTCACACCAATAACAACATTAATAATAATAATAATAATTTTAAAAAATCATTTATACCCCACCCATCTGGCTGGGTTTCCCCCGCTACTCTGGGCAGCTCCCAGCAGAATAGTAAAAACACGATAAAACATCACACATTAAAAGCTTCCCTGTACAGGGCTGCCTTCAGATGTCTTCTAAAAGTCAGATACTTGTTTATCTCCTTGATATCTGATGGGAGGGCGTTCCACAGGGAGGGTGCCACCACCGAGAAGGCCCTCTGCCTGGTTTTCTGTAACCTCATTTCTCGCAGTGAGGGAACCAAAAGAAGGCCCTTGAAGCTGGACCTCAGTGTCTGGGCTGAACGATGCAGGTGGAGACGCTCCTTCAGGTATACTGGGCCGAGGCTGTTTAGGGCTTTAAAGGTCAGCACCAACACTTTGAATTGTGCCCGGAAATGTACTGAGATGCATTTTAAATAAAAGCACACGTTCTACACATGTAAAAACACCCTGATTCCCGGACCGTCCGCAGACCAGATTTAGAAGGCCCTGGATCCAGCCCCCGGGCCTTAGTTTGCCTTCCCATGTCCTAGGTGGTCAACACTTTGGCAAGGTGCTTGATCAACAAAGGAGTTTCCATGGCTCATAAGAACAGGTATAGTTCAGGTTATAGGTTCCACTTTCCCAATAATGACACCCATGCCCTAAACCCTGGTACGAAAATGCTCAACACTTAACTTCACACGTTCACCATGCACACAGTTCACCCAAAGCATCAGGCTCTGCATTTGAGGGACTCGGGAAATAGGACCTCTAAGCTGCATGAACCGAATTTATTAGCAATGAACAGTATTGGGACACTAGAACATGGGAAGTTGCTTTATACTGAGCCAGGCATTTGGTCCATCTTACACTGACTGGCAGCAGCTCTCCAGGATTTCAGTCAGGAGGCTCTCCTGGAGCACGCAGGGACTTGAACTTGGGACCTTCTGCATGCGAAACAGATGCTCTACCTCTGAGCTACAGCCCTTGGAGATGGTATGCTGGTAAATACCATGCTAGGAATCACAGGCAGGGAGAGCACTGCTGTTGGGTTGGCACTGGGACACAATGGCTAGCCTCTGGCACAATTGCTGGACTGGATGGGCCTTTGGCATGATCCCGCAGGACTGCTGTGATGCTCTTTTGACAATCTGATGAAGACGACAAGCCAGTTGTTCTCTGAAGTGCCACATGACCCTGTTTTCGTTGCAACAGGAGATTTAACATAGGTAAGCATAGCCATGAATTAACTGCCCATCAACAGACTGAACACATTTCCACTGGGCAGTCGAAGAGTTTTGTGAAGAGGAGTTGTGCTGCCATTCCCCCGCCCATCCACCCTGATCACCTTGCTCATCACGGGCTTCGAAGCAAGAACCCAAAAGGCCGCTTCCAGAGGACTTGCACCTGAGAAAACAAGCAACACGTTGTGCGATGCGGCGAAGGGCGGCAAGAAAAGCCTTGCGCTAAACAGCCGAGCTCCTTGTCTTGTTTACTCCTCGCAGCTTTGCTAAGCCATCGTCTCTGGCTGCATTTGGGTCACAGGACGGAGAGAGGCTCAGAAGCGCGACTCGCTTGCGACTCAAGTAGCTGGAGATGCAAAGAGACACGCGGAGAAAGAGGCTAATAGGAGATGGCAGCTGAGTTTCCAAAAGTGCTGGTTGCAGGGGTTTTGATTGGGTTTCCCCTCCCCCCATGCAGATTGGGAAAGGCTGGGTGCTTTTTAAAATATATATATAAATAAATAGAGGCAAAGTTATCGAGTAAAACAGAACAAGGTCAAGCAGGGATTCATATGACAAGTGGCATGAGTCGCAGGCCAGCCAGGGTAGAAATCTGATGTGGTTCAGCCCTGCCACAAGCTTCCATGGTATGCATGCAAATCCTTCACACACCATAGTGTTGCACCAGTAGTACTGGTGGCATTCATTTGCCACTTTTCACAAAAAAAGATGCCCAAAAGCGACCTACAGATTCATGAAACACCAACAGCCTGGCAAACATGAGAAACCAAATATAGGACAACCACAGAACAAACTACCCCAAATGCTCAGCTATAAAGGAAAGGACTTTTATATGCCTTTTGTTTATGTTCATGGAGTTTTCCTGGCAGGGATACTGGAGTGGATTGACAGCAGCCACGAAATTAAAAGATGCCTGCTTCTTGGGAGAAAAGCAATGATAAAATTAGGCAGCATTTTAAAAAGCAGAGACATCACCTTGCCAACAAAGGTCCGTATAGTTCAAGCTATGGTTTTCCCAGTAGTGATGTATGGAAGTGAGAGCTGGACCATAAAGAAGGCTGATGGCCGAAGAATGGATGATTTTGAATTCTGGTGCTGGAGGAGACTCTTGAGAGTCCCATGGACTGCAAGAAGATCAAACCTATCCATTCTGAAGGAAATCAGCCCTGAGTGCTCACTGGAAGGACAGATCGTGAAGCTGAGGCTCCAATACTTTGGCCACCTCATGAGAAGAGAAGACTACCTGGAAAAGACCCTGATGTTGGGAAAGATGGAGGGCACAGGGAGAAGGGGACGACAGAGGACAAGATGGTTGGACAGTGTTCTCGAAGCTACCACCATGAGTTTGACCAAACTGCGGGAGGCAGTGGAAGACAGGAGTGCCTGGCGTGCTCTGGTCCAGGGGGTCACGAAGAGGCGGACACGACTAAACAACTAAACAACAACAAAGCATGATTCACTGGGCTGTGGGGAATCAGCCGGAGCCATATTAGGCTGCACACACAGACACACAAAAGCAGCTATGGCGTCTCCCACAAAGTTCTACACTTTTAGACCACAACCCCCATCAGCCACAGGAGGTACAGCTGCTTGTGGAGCCCCAGGTGAAGAAGCACACTGCTTTTCAGTCTCAATGTGAACATGTTCAAGGAGGCTGTCCCTTCAAGTAAGTAGCGGTATGAAATGGAGAGAGGAAAAAGGAGAGGAAACTCAACAGGTACCTTTGTTTTCATCCTGGTCCCGGGACCACAGCTTAAGAAGCGCTGGACTGGCAGGGTAAACAGATTCACAAGGACAAAGCCCCACAATATGTGGTCTGTCCCTCTCCAGTTTCTGTGCTTCTGGCTGTTAACCCAGCCAGACCTGGGAGTGATCACAGTGGGAAGGAAACAGAAAAGACCAAAGGCAGTTGCATACAGTGGTACCTCGGGTTAAGAACTTAATTCGTCCTGGAGGTCTGTTCTTAACCTGAAGCACCACTTTAGCTAATGGGGCCTCCTGCTGCTGCTGCACCGACAGAGCACAATTTCTGTTCTCATCCTGAATCAAAGTTCTTAACCCAAGTACTATTTCTGGGTTAGTGGAGTCTGTAACCTGAAGCATCTGTAACCCGAGGTACCTCTCTCTCTCTCTCTCTCTCTCTCTCTCTCTCTCCACGAAACAGAGCATAAAACAAGCTGCCCATACACACACACACACACACACACACACACACACACACTCTTCCAAAAGAAAGAGGACTGAACGCAGTGAGCTGGGAATTTACTGCCTGTCACAAGTGGGAGTTTAACATCTTGATTTCACGCTGATATTCTTCATTACTTTTTACAGCCAGATCTCTCTTGTTTATGTGGCCATTGCGGCATTCAGGCACCGGCTAACGCACCTTCGCTCAAAAACGTCTCCAGACAGTGGAGTGAAGAGGAGGAACTGCTCTGCCCCCTAGCCAAGGGTGGCCACTGCAGACACAGCCCCAAAGGTAGAGGCACGCCAGCCTTCCCACGCACCCACAAACAGCCCCCTAACGCTTCCTCAGCGAAGCAGGTACCTATTCCACCTGTCCCCTTATCTTCCATGGTGCTTCCTCATTGCTCTCCAGCTCCTGATGACTGACAGGAGCCCCAATACAAATGCACCCACATGCGCGCACACAAAATAGCACTTTTCTTTTAAAAACAACGAGAGAGAGGTAGAAGAAATTAAAGGACACTGGAGGACCAAATCGGTGCAAAGCAGGTCTGGTGCAAAAACGGTGATGGTGGGGGAGGAGATGCAGCCAGGCTTGAACCAGATGGGATGGTTCTTGGTGTGTTTTTTAAATGCACACATAGAGAGAAAAGATTGCACGCCTGCTCCGGGTAGCGAGAGAAACATCCGCGTCTTTCTTGCATCCGACTGGCTCTCCACAATGAGCAAAGTTAATAGAAATATCTATCTTTGGTGGTGCAGGGAGGCATTAGCATGACAATGGGCCATGCTGCTCTATTGTTGGGTGGGTTTTCTACAGCCGTAGGCCACAGGTGCAATTTGCTCTTTGTTGCACTTGGAGGCATGGGATTGGATTGGGCTGGCTGGGCGTTCAACAGCAGCACACGCTCAGGAACCTCTGCGCACCACGACTACACTGGCACTTGGGTGGCGAGAGAGCATGGTCGTACCACACCAGAGATGGGCAAACAGGCCCAGGGTCCAAGTGCAGACCTCCAGGACTCTCTCCAGACACACACACCTCAGCGCCTCTGCTTCACAGCCTTCACAAATGTTTCTGCCTGGCTGGAATATATCCTTGGACTCTGAGAATGACTTCCGCTTGCCTGGGCAGAGAAGAGAGAGCAGCTTGTCCGACTGTGCGTAGAAGCTGACCAACTATACGCTGGTAGAACTGGGATTCGTTGCTCTGCCCACAATTGCATGTGGCCCTTAGAAGGTTGCCCAGAAGGGAATGTGGCCCTCGACCCCTGCCCTACTCAGGAGGACACAGGGAGGGAGGGGAGAAGGAGTGTAGGACACAGCTGGGGAAGGACACTGTTTTGCCAGGACACAAGAGCTGCTCCACATTAGGTGCTTGCCCAGTGTTTGAAATTCGCCAGGGGCATTTTGCAGGTGGCTATCGGCCACGTGTGAACCAAGTGAAGATTCCCTGGCACCAGAATGGGGGCTGACATCTTGACTGTCTGGAGGTGCATGCCTGGGGATCCTTGAATCTTGACTGTTTTCACACACTAGCAACGCATCCTGTAGAAATCTATCCGTGATATTTTATCTGCAAAATCAGAACGAATTTCAGGATCCAAAAAGTCATATTGAAAATCACGAATTTTGATGTGTCTGGCCTAAAAGTGGCAACCAGGCATTCCATTTTGGCGACCATAACCCTAGTTTAAGGAATCATTTGGAGACTGGCTCATATATCTGAGTTTCTAACACTGCCCCTGTTCAATTCAGAAGAAGAAGAAGAAGAAGAAAAAGAAGAGTTTGGATTTGATATCCCGCTTTATCACTACCCGAAGGAGTCTCAAAGCAGCTAACAATCTCCTTTCCCTTCCTCCCCCACAACAAACACTCTGTGAGGTGAGTGGGGCTGAGAGACTTCAGAGAAGTGTGACTGGCCCAAGGTCACCCAGCAGCTGCATGTGGAGGAGCGGGGAAGCGAACCCGGTTCACCAGATTACGAGGCTACCGCTCTTAACCACTACACCACAATGGCTCTCCAGGAAAAGGTGCATGGCTTCCTTTAGCCAAGTATCAAAGTCAAGGGAGAATCCTCAGGTGCATCTTGTGGGCATTACACAGACACACGTGTGTGTGTGTGTGTGTGTGTGTGTGTGTGTGCAGCATACTCAATAGTAAGGACCAGAATGTATTGCAATAGGCTTACAACATGTATGACTAAAGCTGGGTATCACCCAGTAGTGCAGAGGAGAGGAGAGGCACACCAGGATATAATGATCTATGAAGGTTCTCTGGATCCGGTGAAAGGCTCGTCTAGTCCAGCCTCCCGTTCTCACACTGGCCAATCAGATGCCCCAATGAGAAACCAGCAAGCAGGACGCAAAGCACAGGAGCCCTCTCCCCTCTTGCTGTGGTTTCCAGCAACTGGGATTCAGAAGCATTGCTGCCTCCAACCGTGGTGGCAGAGTACAGGCCTCAATGGCTAGTAGCCATCCATAGCCCTCTCTCTCTCCATGACTTGGTCCAATTCTCTTTCAAAGCCATCTAAGTTGGTGGCCATCACTGCCTCCTCTGAAGTTGTGGCTGCAAAATGTGGGGTGGGAGGGAGGTTGTCTCTGTTGTCTCCCTTCTTTCAGCAGACATGCACTCAGAGCACAGCTGTCAACTCTTCCCCTTTCTTGCGAGGAATCCTATTCGGAATAAGGGAATTTCCTTTTTAAAAAGGGGGAAAGTTGATAGCTATGACTCAGAGAGGCAAATACACAGTTTGTGTTAACGATCGGGAGTACACGTTGCAAAGACCAGGGGGTGCAGCTATTGCAAATTTATTAAGTGAAATGGTTGTCTATGAAACGGAAGCTGCAGAAAGAATGTGAAGCTCATTCAGTTCAACCTCAAATGGGAGGCAGCTGGATGTACGCTGCAACCCTGGGTTCCCGCCTTTCAAAGGTGAACTGCCCTAGACTAAGCCGAGCCTCCAGGAACGCTTGCATCTCTACCCAACGTTGCATATTCCCTCCATCCAATCCGCAGCACTGGATAAATTTAGAATAACTTTTGCCTAATTTGTGGACTGTTCTGCTATCTCTGCTCACCACTTTTACAGTCTTGACACATGAACCCCCCAGTCATGCAGGGCAAGATTAAAACATAGTCAAGTCAAAAAAAACACACACAACCAAATCTATGTGTGTACTTCTGCCATTTTGGAAATAAATATACTATGGCCCATTACCACGTTTTTAAAAAGTCAAAAACCATTGATTATTCGGGAATAATTAATTAGCGCAGCTCTAACAATACATAAAATGGCTAGCCTCTGACTCTTCTGATAATTTATGCAAGATTAAAGTATCGCTGTCGTTGCCTTTCCCCCCCCCCCCACTGCCTAATTCAGCGTTTTCTTTTTTCCTTAGGAAAGCAGGACTCTGGGATTTAACTGCTCTAATGCCCTTTTACGGTGTTTGGGGTAGTAAAATGCAAGAGACAGTACAACACCAGGGAGGGAATGATGGATCACAGCCGCCGCCACCCTTACACACCAGGAGGAAGAGGGGGGAGGGATAAATGGTAAAACACCCCCGTTAATGTTTGGAGGGAAGTGTAAATCCTCCGCTCTCAGTGATGCCCCCAATAGCTCACCAGCCCAACCATGTCTCACATGCTTGATTTCTCTTGCTGATAACACAGCTTGTTTCACATAAAACATGGGGGTATTGCTTCCACCCTAATATCTTCCTAAACAGCTGCATTACATGGGAGCCATTTTAGAGCCTGTCACTAAATTAAGATCACCAATCAATGGCGAAATCCAGCCAAGGGAAAATTATGTTCGCAGCCAGACCAGGGACGAGCCCCATGCTAGGTTAGCTGCTTTGATCAGGAAAACTCAGGTTTTGTAAGGTTGCGGATAGGCACTGGTTCATGTGATAGGGATGGGAGAACGGTATTGTCATCCCTATGTGAAGGGTATTCCGTTAAAGGAATCCAGGGACTCAACTTGGTTTGGTTAACCCCTGAGAGGGGGTTGTGCCTGTGCCTGCATCCAGGGGAGCATCTGGGGAGGGAACAGAGTCTGTTCCCGGGCTTTTCACCTACCTCAGGTGTTCACCCTTGGCTGACCTATGCTGTGCCCTAGGTCAGTGCTACCTGCAAGGGTGCAGGGAGCTAGTCAAACCAGAGCCTATGCAACCACTCGCTTTTCTGTAATCAATAAAGTTGTGGCCTAAATTCTGCTAAAACTAAAATTTGAGTCAAATGTGTGTTTATTTAGGGGGGAGGACTCTGGGTCTGCACACGCAAATAACTATTGCCAAACTGCAATTTGGACGCCAAGAGATGAACTTGCACAAAACTTTTCTCTTGCTAAATTCTGCTCCCTGATCCAGGTCACATCCCTGTGGAAGGGGTCTTGAATCCTCCACGCCAAAAAAACAGGCCCAAAACATGCAATTATCTTAAGTTCTGCAACTGGAATAAACTCCGGACATATGTGTTTTGATCCCACACAACTTCTGAGGATCCTGCAGAATATGTTCCCCCAGAATCCAGTTGGCATAAAGAGGGACAGGAGGGAAAGGGTTAGAATCAGAATCATAGAGTTGGAAGAGACCACAAGGGCCATCGAGTCCAACCCCCTGCCAAGCAGGAAACACCATCAGAGCACTCCTGACATATGGTTGTCAAGCCTCTGCTTAAAGACCTCCAAAGAAGGAGACTCCACCACACTCCTTGGCAGCAAATTCCACTGTCAAACAGCTCTTACTGTCAGGAAGTTCTTCCTAATGTTTACGTGGAATCTTCTTTCTTGTAGTTTGGAACCATTGCTCCATGTCCGCTTCTCTGGAGCAGCAGAAAACAACCTTTCTCCCTCCTCTATGTGACATCCTTTTACAGTGGTGCCCCGCAAGACGAACGCCTCGCAAGACGGAAAACCCGCTAGACGAAAGGGTTTTCCGTTTTGGAGGCGCTTCGCAAGACGAATTTCCCTATGGGCTTGCTTCGCAAGACGACAGCCCATAGGGAAATCTCCGGGACAGTGGGGAAGCGCAGCGCGTCTTCCCCGCTGTCCTCGGACCTCCTCCGAAGCCTGGCGGCGGGGCGGGGACACCTCCTCCCGCCGCCGGGCTTCGGAAGGATGCCCCGATGCCGGGCAGCGAGGCGGGAAAGTCTCCCCCCGCCGCCCGGCATCGGAACGATGCCCCGATGCCCGGCGGCGAGGCGGGAACGCCTCCCCCCGCCGCCCGGCATCGGAACGATGCCCCGATGCCCGGCGGCGAGGCGGGAACGCCTCCCCCCGCCGCCCGGCATCGGAACGATGCCCCGATGCCCGGCGGCGAGGCGGGAACGCCTCCCCCCGCCGCCCGGCATCGGAACGATGCCCCGATGCCCGGCGGCGAGGCGGGAACGCCTCCCCCCGCCGCCCGGCATCGGAACGATGCCCCGATGCCCGGCGGCGAGGCGGGAACGCCTCCCCCCGCCGCCCGGCATCGGAACGATGCCCCGATGCCCGGCGGCGGGGCGGGAAAGTCTCCCCCAGCCGCCCGGCATCGGAACGATGCCCCGATGCCGGGCGGCGGGGCGGGAACGCTTCCCCCCGCCGCCCGGCATCGGAACGATGCCCCGATGCCCGGCGGCGAGGCGGGAAAGCCTCCCCCCGCCGCCCGGCATCGGAACGATGCCCCGATGCCCGGCGGCGAGGCGGGAAAGTCTCCCCCCGCCGCCGGGCTTCGGAAGGATGCCCCGATGCCGGGCGGCGAGGCGGGAACGCCTCCCCCCGCCGCCCGGCTTGGGGCGGGAAAGCCTCCCCCCGCCGCCCGGCATCGGAACGATGTCCCGAAGCCGGGCGGCGGGCCGCGAAGCCTGGGCGCGCTGGCAACTCTCCGCAAGGAGCGCTCCCGCTGCTTGCGGAGAGGTCCGCGAAGCCTGTCCTGGACCTCTTCTGAAGGCAGGCGGGGGGCAAAAGTCTTTGTCCCCCCTGCTTGCCTTCCCAGGGGCTTTTAAATCGCCCCGGACAGCGGAGAAGTCCTCCGCTGTCCCGGGCGATTTTAAAATGCCCGCCAGAAGAGGTCGGGGGAAGGCGGTTTCCATAGGAACGCATTAATTGATTTTCAATGCATTCCTATGGAAAACCGTGCATCGCAAGACGAAAAAACCGCTAGACGAAGAAAATCACGGAACGGATTAATTTCGTCTTGCGAGGCACCACTGTATATATATGAACATGGCTATCCTATCAACCCTTAACCTCCTCTTCTCCAGGCTAAACATGCCCAGCTCCCTTAGCCGTTCCCCATAAGGCATCATTTCCAAGCCTTTGACCATTTTGGTTGCCCTCCTCTGGACACGTTCCAGTTTGTCAGTGTCCTTCTTGAACTGTGGTGCCCAGAACTGGACACAGTACTCCAGGTGAGGTCTGACCAGAGCAGAATACAGTGGCACTATTACTTCCCTTGATCTAGATGCTATACTCCTATTGATGCAGCCCAGAATTGCATTGGCTTTTTTAGCTGCCGGTTAATGTAGAGGGGGTGGCAGAAAATTGTATTGAGTTGCCAAGAGAAACAGTAGACAACAGAGTGAGAACCCAGCATGAAATATTCATATACCGCTTTGGACTTTTGCATCGCAACAATTAATAACTTTTTTTTGTTTACTATTATCAAAAGTAATAATTATTACTGTTGCAGGAAGCAACAGTCACAGCCCTTGCTGCTTCTATGCTTTTGGATAGGAGCTTGCAACTTATCTTTTGAGCTTCTCTGTAAAAACACCTGGACCCAGAATGCTGGCTCTCACTCCAGAGACCACTTCTACTTTAAGTGGGTGGGAATGTGGAGCAGCCCAGTCACTGGTTATGAAACTCCTTCCCAAGGGAGGTCAGACAGGCCCCATCTCGGATGAATTTTAGGCAGGTCTCAACAATATTTTTAATCCTTTAGGCTTTTAATTGTTGTAATTTTAGCCCTTTTGGTTATTGGCTTTAATTCTACAGCCATAGAAGCACAGAATTGCAGAGTTGGACAGCATTCAATTTTATTTTATTGCAAACCACCTTAGGGGTCTTTGTTAAAGCTGAAAGGCAGCAAAAATGTACAGTGATGCAAATCGTATGGGAACTTTGCACGTAAGCAAAGTTGGGGTTCAAAAGGAGCTCTCTGCTCAATTTAGTCACAATGCCATGGAAAGCTGTTGACATGATGGAAGCTACGAAATAATGAAACGGGAAGAGGAGATTGGCTCTCCACAGTGAGAGAGTGGGGATTGGCATCTGCACCCACCCATTCCAAACTGAAGCCGCTCCACGTTCTTCAAAAGACACTCGACTGTTCAGAGATGCTGGAAAAGGCGTTTGTTGAAGGTAGTCCCGAGGGAGAGAATAGAAAGGACAATTGCATTGCCGTGAAAACACAAATATGCAGACTGGAGTGACAAGGGTCGCCTGGTGCAGAAAGCCAGCCAAGGTGTAGGAAACATAATCACAGAACTGTAGAGTTGGAAGGGGCCCCCAAAGTCATCTAGTCCAACCCACTTCAATGCAGGAATCGTGGCCCACGAATTTGAGACCATCCGCTTAGCTTTGCAAGCATGCTAGCAGTTTTGTTGCTGCACCGCTAGGAGGACAAACGCCATCCAAGAGATTTATGGAAGAGCAACAGAAACAAAGAAGAGGAAAACGTGAGTTAAAATCAAGTTAATTTAGATGTTTAAAATAGAAGGCAAAACACACCCGGTATTTGGGAATTGCCCAGAACCCAGGGAAAGGAGGAGGCGAAAGGATCCCTTAGCAGAGTTTTCCGAAAACATCCTTCCGAAAGAGCCTCTCAAGCACACTGGAACGGTCCCCCGTAAAGTCCCAAGGAAACCCAACACTGTCACCCCAGCAGGCTGACGTAAGAGGCAGCGGCTGGGGATCGTGGCCAAGTATGTGAACTTTCGCAGCTTTGAAAAGCGAGGGGGTCCAAGCAGCTCCCTTACAGCATCGCTCCTCCGGGAAGAGTGTAATGATCTCTAAGCAAAGGCAACCTGCTTCTGAGAGCCACGGCTAGTAGCCATTTCAGGAGTTCCACTTTTCCAAGGGCAGCATGGCGGTGGGTTAGCAAACTCCACGGGGCAGCCAGAAGGTATCCAGACAGGCAGGAGTAAAAACAGGCCGCTAAGAATAGAGACATGTGTGATACCAAGCCAAGTGTTGCACCCGATACAACAGACTTTCCCATAACGGACGGAAAGGTGGGGAATAAGCATAGAGGCTGCCTTACACTGAGTAGGACCACTGGCCCAGTACTGTCTACACCGGCTGGCAGCAGCTCCCCTGAGTTTCAGGCCTGGGATCACTCACTTAATCTCTGGGTTGCGGGTTTGAGCCCCACGTTGGGCAAAAGATTCCTGCATTCCAGTGGGTTGGACTGGAAGGTTCCTTCCAACTCAACAGTTCTACGATTCTACCTGGAGAACAAGGTCAACAAGCACGAAGAAAAATAAAGGTTTTAAAAACAAACCAAAATAAGTAAGTCTAACCACACAGCCATATTTAAATGCCCCAGCCTCTGTCACACACCAGGATGTTTTTGTATGTATTTTAATTTGCTTTTCTTCTTGCTGCTAACCTCCTTGGGAACTCGATTCTAGGCTGCCATACAAATGCCTAATATATATTCTTTAAATGAATATTTGTGTCTTGTTGCTGTTTTTTATATGAAAAAATAAATTCCAGGTATGTTTCCACAACACTAGAATGTTTTATGTATGACAGCTGCAATTTTTGGCAGCTGCCAAAGGGGGGGGGCTGATCTAGCTTTAGCCATGCACAAAAAAATCATATTTACCTATGACTAATTGAACCAGAATGTGAGAGGAGCATCCCACTGAAAATAATGCCCTGCTAACTCAAACAACATCCACATTTGGTTATTTTAAATTGTTTTCAATGCTGTAGCCTCCCCTGGGACCTTAGGGTGAAGGGCAGGTAATAAATAAATTATTATTACCATTATTTATAATAATTGTTATTATGTGCACTGAACTGACACCCTGAGATTTTTGATCCAGCAAAATTTTTCGCAGGCGGATTCTCTCTGTCTGCATCAATGCAATGGGAATCCTACCAGAAAAAAATGAGCAACACTTCCTTGCTCCACGAAGACTAGCCATGAAACTTTGCAGGTGAAAAACCTTTGCAGAATCAGGTCAAGACAACCGGAGGTCAGAAGAGAAATTCTGAAAATGAGGCCAAATAAACCCCCACCGTGAACATCTTTTAATATACTCAGTATGGAATTGAGACTTGCTTTCCCATTTCTGTTTGAGACCGATTAGCCAGCCACGCACAGGAAAATAACATCTTCGTTTTGCACAGACGCACTCCCAACAGCAAGCTCGGGATTCTCGTTGTTTCAAGATATTATCTCGGCAATCTCAGCGTTTTCACTCCCTCATCTTCCGTCATTAGAAACTTGAGCATGAAACTGTAATTAACCTAAGCAATCCTCATTTACTGCAGATCTTGAAAGGGGTGGGAGGGGGGAGGGATACTTGTGAAATTAACAATAGCGTGACACAGGCGGAGCACAATCCGTAGTCTCCTCTGCCAGCCCCATGGAATCAAAGGCACGGCGTGCAACTTGCAGCTGTGCTCCGGCAAACTTCCACTCTCTGTATCTTGCATGTTCCTGCTGGGTTGCACCTTCATATTTCCCCTTTCCAAAGGACATGTCCCTGCAGCAAAGGAATCGTGGGCCTCTCTGATTCCCCAAACACAAGCATTCTGTGCTTATCCGTTTTTTGGAACTCTTAAGCATCTAATAATCCGCTCCAATAAAGGCTTACACGAATCCCAAATTATGGGCTTCCCATGCCCATCCACCCAAATGCCATTTGGCACTTTCAGTTCTGCTGCTCCTTTCACACAGGCTCCCTGAACCTGCAGTTCTCAACTGGGACGTCATGAAGCTTTAGTGCAAGGCAGAAAAAAAATGCATACATGCTGCATCACTGTATTTTTAAGTGCATATGTACACTTAGCAGAAGGGGAGACACACAACCAACTAGTCTGTCTGTGCAGTCTAAGGGGAGGAACAGAAAAACATTTAAATTACTGCTGGTTCAGCTGAAATCGGGAGCATTGTTTGTTTAGGATTCTAGTGCACCAGGTCGTAGGCATCTGAGTTTGACTAGGAGAGGGAAAGCTCACAGAACCAGCTCTTTCCACCGGTTACCAAAACTGTGACCGCCCTGTCATACGAGTTCCCAATCAGACGGCCCAGTGGCAAGTTGGAAAATAACCTGGGCTCCTCAAAGCTCTGACACAATATCCGGATATTGGATTTAGCAATGCGACTGAGAGCTACTGAAGATGCGCAGGAGGGTAGGAGCATGGAGAGCGGGGAGGGAAAGCCAACTCCATGCTCCACACGGATCCTTCCATGAGCAAAAGTTATCCATCAAGGCAGAAGCTGGGTACTTTGCCGCTCCCTGGCACCAAGGGCTGTGGAAGCCGAGGAGACTTCTATTGCCTTTTAAATATTACACTATCAACAGCCTGCATCCTTCCACGCATGAACGAAGACACGTCAGTTGTGCCTTGCGGGGGACATTACAAAGGAGGGACACACAGAAAAACACGCGGCTCTTCTGGCACCTTTGTAATATTCTGCAATTCCCCACGGGCAAAGAGAGGCAGGCCACACTGCTGAACAATGCAGTTTTGAATTCAATTAAAGTGATTATCTGTTGTGCCAAATAAATTGTGTACAGCATATATCCTGTAGCACTTTACACCTTCGGGCTCATTATTTCCTAACTGTTTCCTCCTGTTTATGCGCTTTCAAATTAAATCGCTGATAATATGCGCCAAAATAAAAAATGAGCACACCTTGTCCGAAGAAAATTGATTCTCCTTTTCTCCTGAAGCGGGCGATTGCCAGGTTTTATATACTCGGTTCCTGGCGATCATTAGTAATTCAATTTTCTTTTTATTAGCCCCCTTATCTGCTGAGCAATATAGTGGCAGAGCTGACCTCTTTCGCACGGGTAAATGTTTAAAATCTTTTCCCTGATTAATTTTGCCAGTTAAGGAAAAGAGGAGAAATGGCCCGGCTCTTAGCCATCACAATGAATATAGCTTAATGTTGATTGTGATGGAATTTCTAATGCCAAGGAAATTGATTGAACGCAGCAATTATGCCGCAATACTAACTCAAGGGAAATGGGATAGTTTTCTCCTGGCCATAGTCTTTTGGTTATTTAAAACAATCCAATTTGCAAGGATAATTATATATTAGTGTTTTATCTGCCACTTGAAATGAACATGGGAGTTTTGATACTGGCCCAGCATTAGCAGGTTATTGCTGCAAATTACTTGATATCTGCTTTCTTTCACATAAAGAGGAAATTAGGCAATCAATTACCAGAAAAAGGTGGACGAGGGAGAAAGAAAGGGGCAAGACTGCCCTCTACAGGTCAGAGGGGAGGAGGCGTCACGTGAGCCCTTGCCGGAATGAGGACGGTCCCATCCTGACTCTGTGGCTGTCAGTCAAAGAGTCTGGACGGGCACCAATCACACGGGGGGGGGTCACACCCCCACGGGCACCCTCTGGAAAACACCGCAAGCAGCTGCCTGCACGCACAAGCAAGGGAGCCTTTGCTAGCAGGCGATGTTAGAGAGATGGAAAGTTGGGAGACAGAGGCGGCGGCAGCCCCGTGCCAAAGTGTTTGCTTTATAAACCCTCAAAAGAATCATGCCCGGGTCTTGTACCGAACACCCAAAGCTCCAGCAGATGTCAGCAGAGTCGACACAAGCGATCAGAGAAGCAGGGGGAATGTCACAGCATTGATTTTACTGGGGTGAGGAAAGGTTCACAACGCCCGGCCGCTCGAACATGACCCCCCTCCATGCTGCTGCCCACTTGTTTCATTAAGGAACAAGACTCCCCCAGGGGCCCAGACCCTCGGCTGCCAGCAGCAGCGCCCCCTCCCCTCCAGCACCAAGCACCAGGCAGGATGAGGCCCTACATCAGCCAGGCAAGCTGCCCCAATAAATGGTCTGCCTCGAGGTTTGTGTGCCACTCCAGATGTGACTCTCGTGCATACAAACAAGAGTAAAGTATAATAATAATAATAATAATAATAATAATAATGAATTTTATTTATACCCCGCCCTCCCCAGCCAAGACCAGGCTCAGGGCGACTAACACCAAATATAAAAACAATTGATTGAAATACAGCTTAAAAAACAAGATTAAAATACAACATTAAAACATTAAAATGCAGCCTCATTTCAGTGGAAACTCAATCGAAAACTTGGGGGGGGGGGGCATGAAAATGTCAAGTCTTCACCAAGGCCAACTATCCAGACTGGTCCTACATGGGCCAGAAAAAAGCCAGGGAAGTCCCCAAATAGGAGTTCCAACACAGAAGGAGAAAGGAAAAAAGAAAGAGGGGGAGGGAATCAAATTGACTCCAAGCCAAAGGCCAGGCGGAACAACTCTGTCTTACAGGCCCTGTGGAAAGAAATCAGATCCCGCAGAACCCTGGTCTCATGAGACAGAGCGTTCCACCAGGCCGGAGCCAGTGTTGAAAAGGCCCTGGCTCTGGCTAATCTGACTTCCTTAGGGCCCGGGACCTAAGGGTGTTGCTATTTAGGGACCTTAAGGTCCTCTGTGGGTCATACCAGGAGAGGCATAAAAGTGTCTTATAAGGATGCTGGATCTTGAGTATAATAATAATAATAATAATAATTTATTATTTGTACCCCGCCCATCTGGCTGGGTTTCCCCAGCCACTCTGGGCGGCTTCCATAAAAACCAGAAATACATTAAAATATCACAGATTAAAAACTTCCCTGAACAGGGCTGCCTTAAGATGTCTTCTGAATGTCAGGTAGTTATTTATCGCTTTGACATCTGATGGGAGGGCGTTCCACAAGGCGGGTGCCACTACCGAGAAGGCCCTCTGCCTGGTTCCCTGTAGCTTTGCTTCTCGTAATGAGGGAACCGCCAGAAGGCCCTCGGCGCTGGACCTCAGCGTCCGGGCAGAACGATGGGGGTGGAGACGCTCCTTCAGGTATACTGGGCCGAGGCCGTTTACGGCTTTAAAGGTCAACACCAGCACTTTGAATTGTGCTCGGAAACGTACTGGGAGCCAATGTAGGTCTTTCAAGACCGGTGTTATGTGGTCTCGGCGGCTGCCCCCAGTCACCAGTCTAGCTGCCGCATTCTGGATTAGTTGTAGTTTCCGAGTCACCTTCAAAGGTAGCCCCACGTAGAGCGCATTGCAGTAGTCCAAGCGGGAGATAACTAGAGCATGCACCACTCTGGCGAGACAGTCCGCGGGCAGGTAGGGTCTCAGCCTGCGTACCAGGTGGAGTTGGTAGACAGCTGCCCTGGATACAGAATTGACCTGCGCCTCCATGGACAGCTGTGAGTCCAAAATGACTCCCAGGCTGCGCACCTGGTCCTTCAGGGGCACAGTTACCCCATTCAGGACCAGGGAGTCCTCCACACCAGCCCGCTCCCTGTCCCCCAAAAACAGTACTTCTGTCTTGTCAGGATTCAACCTCAATCCATTAGCTGCCATCCATCCTCCAACCGCCTCCAGGCACTCACACAGGACCTTCACCGCCTTCACTGGTTCTGATTTGAAAGAGAGGTAGAGCTGGGTATCATCTGCATATTGATGGACACCCAGTCCAAACCCCCTGATGATCTCTCCCAGCGGCTTCATATAGATGTTAAAAAGCATGGGGGAGAGGACGGAACCCTGAGGCACCCCACAAGTGAGGGCCCAGGGGTCTGAACACTCATCCCCCACCACCACTTTCTGAACACGGCCCAGGAGGAAGGAGCGAAACCACTGTATAACAGTGCCCCCAGCTCCCAGCCCCTCTAGACGGTCCAGAAGGATGTTATGGTCGATTGTATCAAAGGCCGCTGAGAGATCCAGCAGAACTAGGAAACAGCTCTCACCTTTGTCCCTAGCTCGCCGGAGATCATCAACCAGCGCGACCAAGGCAGTTTCAGTCCCATGATGAGGCCTGAATCCCGATTGGAAGGGATCCAAATGGTCCGCATCCTCCAGGCGTGCCTGGAGTTGTTCAGCAACCACGCGCTCAATCACCTTGCCCAAGAATGGAAGATTTGAGACTGGGCGATAGTTGGCCATACTGGCCGGGTCTAAAGATGGTTTTTTAAGAAGCGGTTTGATGACCGCCTCTTTCAGCGGATCTGGGAATGCTCCCTCACAGAGGGAAGCATTCACCACCCCGCAGAGCCCATCGCCCAGCCCTTCCCGGCTTGCTTTTATTAGCCAGGATGGGCAAGGATCCAGGAGACAGGTGGTTGGTTTCACGCGTCCAAGCAGCCTGTCCACAGGTTTAGGTTTCCAGGCAATTTCAGACCTCCTTAGAGCACATGCCCCATTTGCAATTTGCAAGCATGAAGAGCAAGATCTCAGATTCGTCGGAGACCTGGACAGTTATCATCAGCCTGACCACAGAACTGAAGGATAGTAATCTGTTAAGAATCCACCTCGACAAACCGTTCTGCAACTCCAAGCAGGGGTGGGGAGGTGGCCTTCTGCCCACTCTAAAATGGGAAAATATATTGTTGTCGATAGTCTATCCTGCTATTGGACACCCGCCACTTCGCCAACCGCCCGAAAAGACAGAAGTCGATTCACAGAAGCCAGATTATGCCAGCCTCCCACTGCCCCAAAAGTCACACCCAAGTATCTAGACAAGCCCAGATGAAGGCTCAGTGAATTGGTTCACGCCATGTTACACCAGAGGTTTGGGGTGGCCTGGACCAGAAGCTGGCTTGCATCCGCACCCATGAAGACAGTGCGAAACGTGAAATGGATCTCCACTGATCACCCATTTTGCCCAAAGCAACCCACACAGTTTTGCACACTCTTGAAGCCACCATAAATCCAAATGCTCCCCTTCAACACACTGAATTTATCAACACAAAGGTCTGGCAAACAACTTGCACATTCACAGAGGCCATACAACATTTGGTTTGTTCCCATTTCGTCCAAAGCAAAAAAGCTGTGGGGACCAGTTAGGAAAGAATTTGTGATATTAAACTACAGCTTAAAGTTGGTTTGATATCCTGATTTGTTCCAGTGCTGGCAACCAAGGCTTCCTGTTTGGGACCATGAAAAAGAAAACTATGGCGTGATAATAATCTGAGATTAAGTGACTTGCTAGACAAAAACGTCCCCAAGCAACTTGCAAAATATTTATAAGCATAAGCAAAAATACATTCTAATATACCGTATTTTTCCGTCTATAAGACACCCCCGTGTATAAGACGCCCCCTATTTTGGGGGACTCAGATTTAAGAAAAGGAGGGAAGACACTACCCGTGTATAAGATGCCCCCTAATTTTGGACATTATTTTTGAGGGGGGGGGACCTAGTCTTATACACAGAAAAATGTGGTAAATACTTTTACAGAAAACGCATGCAAGTCATTAAAAATCCACAAACCAACACCACTAACCATACAAGCATCAAAAATCTTCACAGGCCCAACTAACATAAAACAACATAGTAATGAGGGGAAAGGTAAGTTTTTACCAGATGCTGAAAATATGTCAATGAAGGACCCAGAAGGACTTCACTGGGTAGAGCTTTGTGCAAAAGGGTGCCACGACTGAAAAGACTTATGCTCTGAGCCTTCCAAAAGGAGGATCCTGGAGAATCATGGAATTGTAGAGTTGGGAGGGATCCAAGGTTCATCTAGTCCAACCCCCTGCAATGCGGGAATCTCAGCTAAAGCTTCCATGACAGATGGCCATCCAACCTCTGCTTAGAAACCTCCAAGGAAAGAGAGTCCACAACCTCCTTTCTTGGAGTTTGAAGCCATGGGTTCGAGTCCTACCCTCCGGAGAGCAGGAGAAAACAAGCTTGCTCCATCTTCCATGGAACAGCCCTTGAGATAGTTGAAGATATCTATCATATCTCCTCTCTTCCGAGCTAAACATACCCAGTTCCTTCAACCATTCCTCATAAGGCTTGTTTGCTCTCCTCTGCACATGTTCCAGCTTGTCAACATCCTTCTTAGTCTGTGATGCCCAGAACTGGACACAGTCTTCCAGGTGTGGTCTGACCAAGGGAGAATAGAGTGGGACTGTTACTTCCCTTAATCTGGACACTAGACTTCTGTTGGTGCAGCCTAGAACAGCATTCACATTTTTTGCTGCTGCATCACACTGCTGGCTCATGTTAAGCTTGTGTCCCAAGAAGAGTCCCAAGAGCATATCTACTCTTTTTGCAAACAGAGTAGTGACAGGGTTGCATGCACAGGCAAAAGTCCCAATCATATACTGGTTTAATAACCCAATATACAAACATCGGAATGAGTGCTTCCCATCCTGTGGGTCTTGAAGCCTGTGCAGGTGGGTCAAGGGTTATAAGCAAAACCCAAAATAATTATTTCTTGCAATCCCTAATGGTTGAGATTAATACCTCTTGCAGATTTTTGTTTCGTTGGCATATTTTAATGCTGTGCTGACACTCACAGCTGAACATAGGAAAGGCTTGAGACTTACGTTTCAACCCTTGGGAACTGCTTGTTGGCAGCAGAGAAGAACTAAGGCAGGAGTAGGCAAACTAAGGCCTGGGGGCTGGATCCAGCCCAATCGCCTTCTCAATCCGGCCCACAGACAGTCCGGGAATCAGCGTGTTTTTACATGAGTAGAATGTGTACTTTTATTTTAAATGCATCTCTGGGTTATTTGTGGGGCATAGGAATTCGTTCCTTTTTTTTTTTTTTTCAAAATATAGTCCGGGCCCCCACAAGGTCTGAGGGACAAGTTGAAAAAGTTTGCTGACCCCTGAACTAAGGTCTGAAATTCATGTAGATTTGGACTTGCGGATTGCCATACCCAAAAAGTTGGGAGCCACTGGTCTGAATGAAGCCAGCAGCTCATCGAGTTAGGAAGCAGTCAGGACCGATTCCAACATTCTTTGTAACATCCGGATCCTATGTGAGCCTTCTCAGAAGTAAGTCCCGCTGAGTTCAATTTGACTGACTCACAGGTGTTTAGAGCTGCTGCCTAAAAAGTCAGAAGTCACACATGTCCACATGTCAAAGACTCAAAAGTATGGAGGAAAGGAGTGTGGGAAGTTTATTCTTGAAAAGAAGTCACACATAATAGTTACCGGTGCAGCAGACTCTTTTCAGAACTGTGAAACTGCCAGAAGATTACAAGTGTTCTGCACTTGGCCAACCCTCAAGAAACAGCTACAAAAACCACCCAGTTGCCAAGAAATTCCAGGATGACACTTCCCAAAATACTCCCTGGTTAAGGGTTTGCCTCTTTAGTGTACTTAGTTGCTGATAAATCAACATGTATACTGGTGGAGTAACAGCGGTGAGAAAGTGAACAACAAAGTGTGATGCGCTACAAAAAGCAGTCACTTCTTCCTAAAAGCAAAACTACTCTAGGTTTTTAAAATTTTCTTAACTTTGCCAAACACATTAAAGAGTGCATAACTACCTTGAATTGCTCGGGGATGTTAGGCTTGGCTTTACAACATTTACTTGGATTAATTCCATACGAGGAACTGAGCATCCTGGAGACACCAGAACAATTTATAGAACCCTTTAACAAACAAACAAGGCACTCTGGCATTTGTGTGCGATGCTTCAGCGTTTTTAAATCTACAAAATAATAATGCCCCGCCTTCACTTTTTATAAATAAGCGTACATGATTACTTCACACCGACTTGGCACTCAAGATGCTGACTGGGCCCAGAGGGACTCCTAAGCCAAAGCACTACCAGGTAGCAGGCTGCTGTTTTTTCATTGAATTATCCTGCCCATACCATCTAGGAAGTTCACAAATCAGTAAAATGCAATCTAGCTCCATTCCCTCCCACAGCACCCCAACCCCCAGCTGGTATTAGAAACTGAGATATGTTAAGCTAGGAGCCAAATAGCTCTTTAAACCAGGACCACAGTCACTAAAACGAAATGTTTAGCTGCCATTTTGGGGGCAGTCGGCTCAAAAGTCGTGCCAAAGGCACAGAATAATCAAAGAAATGGAGCGAGTTACAGTTCACTTGGGCTGGAAAAGCAAGTGGGTGGCTTACACTGCCGGCTTTCCAGGAAAAAACTCACACAGAGGCCATGGCCAAGGGCAAAGCCACATGAAGAAGACGAAGAAGAAGAAGAGTTTGGATTTGATATCCCGCTTTATCACTACTTGAAGGAGTCTCAAAGTGGCTAACATTCTCCTTTCCCTTCCTCCCCCACAACAAACACTCTGTGAGGTGAGTGGGGCTGAGAGACTTCAGAGAAGTGTGACTAGCCCAAGACATAGCTGTCAACTTTTCCCTTTTCTTGCGAGGAATCCTATTCAGAATAAGGGAATTTCCCTTAAAAAATGGGAAACGTTGACAGCTATGGCCCAAGGTCACCCAGCATGTGGAGGAGCGGAGACGCGAACCCGGTTCACTAGATTACGAGTCTACCGCTCTTAACCACTACACCACACGTAATATACGTAAGCACACGTGACCAATATGTGCAACCACAATCCAGTTTTTAAATCTTTGTTAGGGAAAGGAGTCTTGCAGCCAGGTCTCCAACTCTTCCAGCAGAGTTGGCCAAAGCAAGAGAGAGAATCTCAACCAACACCATGCTTCTCCGAACCAGACCAAAAGGAGTTCCCAGGACAAGGCGCTGGTGTATTAAAAAGCACAACAGTAAACCAAGAAACAGATTTCCAAGCTTATTCTTACCTTCTTTGGCCAAAAGGTGGGTCCGGGATGCCGGCAGCCGGCACAGCCTGTGCTTGCCAATCTGCACCAGGCCTTTGGATCCGGCTTTCCTGGCGGTGGGCGATCCCCTTCCCCGAGGGGAGTTCCTTTTCCTGAGACAATAGCGGCTTCTCAGAAGCACGGTAGGGAAGGACGGGCTCCTCTTATCAGTCGGGGAGCTGGAAGGACAACAGAAGCAGTCACTGTGGTGTAGTCCTCGAGCACATCACACTCGGACCATGAGCAGATTCATAGGGCAGTCTCACATGGGGGGGGGAGCTCTCAGCCAAAACCCCTTTTATGTGATCAGGGCAACAGGCAGCTGCAGGAATGATTCAACACAGCAGCCTCATAGAGAAAGGTGACTCAAATACACTCAGAGATGAATGGAGCTTCATCCACTGATAGCCCCACCTTCCAGGTCCATCTTACAAAAAGCAAATCCAATGAAAGTTATATGTTCTGCATATTTATACTGCTCAGTAGTATAGTGTATGGTATAGTAGTATAGAATTGATGCTTTTGAATTCTGGTGCTGGAGGAGACTCTTGAGAGTCCCATGGACTGCAAGAAGATCAAACCTGTCCATTCTGAAGGAAATCAGCCCTGAGTGCTCACTGGAAGGACAGATCCTGAAGCTGAGGCTCCAAGACTTTGGCCCCCTCATGAGAAGAGAAGACTCCCTGGAAAAGACCCTGATGTTGGGAAAGATGGAGGGCACAAGGAGAAGGGGATGACAGAGGACGAGATGGTTGGATAGTGTTCTCGAAGCCACCAGCTTGAGTTTGACCAAACTGCGGGAGGCAGTGGAAGACAGGAGTGCCTGGCGTGCTCTGGTCCATGGGGTCATGGACGACTAAACAACCACGACTAAACAACCACAACAACAGCACAGTGTTTATTACGAAGTGGTAATGGTAAAATAATCACAGGTACCAGCCTGTCTTTCCAACACTGCACTAAAAAGTGGTGCAGGGGGACCAATAATCCAAAACCTCATGTTCTGTGGTTGCAAAAAGTTGCACCAGCAGACTGAATGTTACTTGGTTTTCGTGGAAGAAATTGTGCAAAATCTGATCTACATGTTTAGCCCTGCAAGCTAGAATCAAAGAACATCGGGGAGTGGGGTGGAATACATGGAAGCAGAGGGTTAGGGACTAGGGACCACAAGAAAGAACTACGAAATACACGTAAGGGTAGAGATTTGAAGGCAACCACCATAAAACCTCACACAGGCGGTGAAACACTTGTCTGAATGTTCCAGGCACACGGACAGTTAGCACACCAGGGAATAGCCTAGGCTACAGTCCTTCACCCTGGCATGCTAGCTTTCTATAGGAAGGATGTTTCTGACGTGGGGAATAATGCACTCATGCACTTCTGAAATGGTACGTGCCCTTACGTGTTCTTTCTGTAGAAAGCTGCACCTAAGACTCTGGACGTCAGGCCAGGGGGAAAAATATCCAGTTATAATATGAACTGCTAGAAATTAGAATCTAGCAGGTGAAAAAAATTGGGAAGCATTTTCCCAGCTAGAGTGGATCCCACAGTTGTCATGAATTTGCTCGCTGTTTTACCTACCCAGACACATCTGGTGCCCCAAACATACAATCCACCTGAATTCTCATCCCCAGGCCCTGACAGAGCTCATTCCACACTTTGCAATGCAAAAACAAGTGTTTTCATGTGCCCCAGCAGCTGCATTGGAATGGTGAGCATTACTATACGGCAGGCACGTTCAACTCCCAAGAGACTGCGATCTACTCACATTATAAAAATACTACCCATTGTTACTGACAGGCAAAGTTGTTGAGCTTTTGGGGTGGGGGGGCAGAGATCACTAAGCATCATCTACCATAGACACCCTGCGATCTACCGGTAGATCACGATCCACCTGTTGGACATGCCTGCTCCAGGAGAAAGTCTTGGGAATTTCTCCCAACGCAACCAGTAACTTACCAGGCGTTTCCCTTCCTCTTGATGATTTTGGTCCGGCTCTTCAGTTTGTAACTAAAAGACCCACTATTCCCAGAGGGTGATCTGGGGCTGCCGTGACCAAGAGGCCCACGTCTCACAGTCTGAACGGAAGTGCCAGCTCCCACAGAAGGAGAAACTCCAAGCCCAACACATTCCTTACGCCGCCATGTGAACGCAGAGGTGGATGGAGACGGAGACAGCGGGAGACTGGAGGCCTTCCACTTGTACAGGCTGGAAGAAATCCCCAGCTTAGACTGCGGGTTGGATTTCTTTTGCTTTGCTCCCAATTCCCCCCTTGGGAGTAACTTGGGACTTCTCTCTGCACCCACAGCAAACTTGCGTGCATTTTCAGAGGCTCTGGGGGCAGCCCATTTTTTCACAGTACGGGGGGATTTGCTCGGATTCGCCACCCACGTGTAGTTGTTCCTCCTGAACTTTGGAGATTTGATGGAGGCCGGCGAGGTAGGAGCTCCATGGAGAGCAGGTGCTGAATGTTTGTCCTTGGAGAGGCTCGTCCCAGCAGCTGAAGGAACTTCCAAAGTTGAAGCAGCAGCAGACTTCTCAGCAAGCCTCATCTCCGTCACTGCAGGCGTTTGCTGCGAACTACGCAGGGCTGGAACCTCTGGTGCTGGTTCCTTCCTCACCAACAGACCACTCGCTTTATGATCAGGCAATGTCAGGGGCTGCTGCTGAGGCTCAGATTTCAACGTAACGGCGCTCTCACTGATAGTCCTGCACAAGTCAGGGGCCAATTCCGATGCACCCTGAACAGAAGGCCCCTTCCAACACTCGGCAGGCATGTCAACCTTCTCCTTAGCAAAGGCCTTGCAATGCAGCGAGTGAGATGAGGTGGAGGCGCTCAGTGCTTTAGTCTTTTTCGAGCCAGCATCCGAAGGCCAAGCAGTCCTGCTCACGCATCCTCTAGACACAGCTGGGCCTTCTGTTGCTTCCGCAGAGCTCAGACGGGATCCTGGGGCAGCAGTGCTGGCCGCTGCAGAGCCAGACTGCACCCCAACGACAATATTTCCATCTGCACTGAGGCTGATGCTTCTTCCTGAGAGCACGGCCTGTGGCTCAGTTGCCTCAGGGCTTGCGTGGCTCAGGCTGGTCCGAGAAGCACTAGCAGAAACGCTGGTTGCAGAACAAAGTGCCGGCCGAGGCGGGACGTTGACTAGAGAATATTTCTTTCTCCAGGCATTAGGACCACTCTGGCGAGGCTGAAAATCTCTCTGGGTTTGCTGGGAATATCTAGCAGAGAAAGCAGTACTGCTAAAGGCAGGCGGCCTGGGATTCTGCCACTGAGGTGCTGGGGCAGGCGGGGCAATTGGTGTATTCCCATGGATGTTTTTATGGTTGTTGATGAGACCTAGAAGGAGAGAAGGAAAAGATTCCATTAGTTATGCCTTCAAGCATCCCTCCCGCAGTACCTTGAAGGATTTGCAACACAATTTTATTTCCAAACCAAGACATATCCCACATAGATCGGCAGCATGCATGTTTCTGCGGGATGCAGCCCTGCCTGTAAGAAGTCATGATCCGTCTCACCCGAACGAACAGAACATATGAAACCCCATTACAATACAAAAAAATCATCTTCAACCAAACTCAAATACATTTAAACCTACCTGTCCCAACCTTGTGCTGGTTAACCATAACCATAACCTCCAAAAGCTAGCCCAAAAAGAGAGAGGGAAGAAAAGCCCTGGTGCCTCTGCAGCAGCACAACCAGATGCCTTCATCTGCCTCAGCTGCAACAAAACATGTCTCTCCCCTATCAGTCTCTACAGCTACAGCTGGCGCTATAACTCTCCAACTGTCTGACTTCACCCTCAAGGGCTCTCTCCTCCACCGTCTCCCAAGAAAGATGGATACCAACCTATATATGCAGGTTTTGGTGTCCTCGGGTGTCTTCCCGTGTAAAAGTTGGGGTGTCTAGGCGACGTTTCGACGAGGTCTCACTCGTCATCTTCAGGCAAGTGAGTGAGACCTCACTTTCGACGAGTGAGACCTCGTCGAAACGTCGCCTAGACACCCCAACTTTTACACGGGAAGACACCCGAGGACACCAAAACCTGCATTCCTGTACCCGTGAAAATCTACGAAAGCAACCTATATATATATATAGTTTAGATTCCATCATTGTCTATCTGTTTTTCACTTACTGGTTCCCCGCCTACCCACCGCCCCTTTATGTTTTCAGCGGTTCTTGTTTTTATTTGTAAGCCACCTTGAGCCAGGGAGGAAGACAGGGCATAAATAATTATCACAATATTGTGATTAAAACTGCCATTAGGGTTGCTATCATATCGAAGCATGATATAATGCTAATGTTGTAGTAATGATAATAATATCAATGTGTCGTATTAAAGAAGAAAATAATAATAATAATAATAATAACATAGTAAGCCCCTTGGGGCAGGGACCCGAGTTGAACCGCCCTGAGACCTCTGGGTATAGGACAGTACAGTGGTACCTTGGGTTACATACACTTCAGGTTACATACGCTTCAGGCTACAGACTCCACTAACCCAGAAATAGTACCTCGGGTTAAGAAATTTGCTTCAGGATGAGAACAGAAGTCACGTGGCAGCAGCAGGAGGCCCCATTAGCTAAAGTGCTACTTCAGGTTAAGAACAGTTTCAGGTTAAGAGCAGACCTCCAGAACGAATTAAGTACTTAACCTGAGGTACCACTGTATATATATTCAATCAATAATAATAATAATAATAATGGGATGCGGGTGGCACTGTGGGTTAAACCACAGAGCCTAGGACTTGCAGATCGGAAGGTCGGCGGTTCGAATCCCCGCGACGGGGTGAGCTCCCGTTGCTGAGTCCCTGCTCCTGCCCACCTAGCAGTTCGAAAGCACGTCAAAGTGCAAGTAGATAAATAGGTACCATTCTTGTGGGAAGGTAAATGGCGTTTCCGTGCGCTGCTCTGGTTCACCAGAAGCGGCTTAGTCCTGCTGGCCACATGACCCGGAAGCTGTACGCCGGCTCCCTCGGCCAGTAAAGCGAGATGAGTGCTTCAACCCCAGAGTCAGTCATGACTGGACCTAAGTTCAGGGGTCCCTTTACCTTTACCTAAGCCTCTTGGGGCAGGGACCGGAGTTGAACCGCCCTGAGACCTCTGGGTATAGGGCAGTATGCAGTGGTACCTTGGGTTAAGTACTTAATTCGTTCCGGAGGTCCGTTCTTAACCTGAAACTGTTCTTAACCTGAAGCACCACTTTAGCTAATGGGGCCTCCCGCTGCTGCTGCTGCTGCGCCGGAGCACAATTTCTGTTCTCATCCTGAAGCAAAGTTCTTAACCCAAGGTACTATTTCTGGGTTAGCGGAGTCTGTAGCCTGAAGTGTATGTAACCTGAAGCGTATGTAACCCGAGGTACCACTGTGATACTATTGTTGAAGCAATGATAATAATATCAATGTGCCGTAGTATTGAAGAAGAAGAATGCAATAATAATAATAATAATAATAATAATAATAGAGTAAGCCCCTTGGGCCAGGGACAGGAGTTGAACCGCCTTGAGACCTCTGGGTATAGGGCGGTATATATATTCAATTAATAATAATAATAATAATAATAATAATAATAATAAATAATAGAGTAAGCCCCTTGGGCCAGGGACAGGAGTTGAACCGCCTTGAGACCTCTGGGTATAGGGCGGTATATATATTCAATTAATAATAATAATAATAATAATAATAATAAATAATAGAGTAAGCCCCTTGGGCCAGGGACAGGAGTTGAACCGCCTTGAGACCTCTGGGTATAGGGCAGTATATATATTCAATTAATAATAATAATAATAATAATAATAATAATAATAATAATAATAATAATAATAGAGTAAGCCCCTCGCCCCCCTCCCCTCAGGCCCAAGGGGCCTGGTGAGGGGGGCCCCCCCGGACGCCTGGGTCCCTCACCTTGAAGCAGGCGAATCTGGCGCCTCAGCTGCTCCTTCTCCTCCATCCCCGGCTCTTCCGGCTCTTCCCGCTGCTGCCTCAGCCGGCAATTCCTCGCCTACCTGCCCCGGACGTCACTGCTGCGCGCCGCCTCCAGGCCCACAGCTCCGTCCGCTTCCGTGTACGTCATCGCCCCGCGCGCCCGGCGGTTTTCATTCTTTTCCTTCCAGGAGATATGCGTGCGGCCACACACTTCCGGTTTCCACTCGAGCGCGGCTACGAAATGCGGGGACGCGCAGAAAGCGCGGCGCCGAACGAGACCGCCGATGCTTCTACCTACGCAGGGCACTCGGGATTGGTCGCGGCCGCCACTCACTCACCCATCATCCCCGCCTCAGGCCCTGCCGATTGAGAACCGGAAGTGTCCTTAGGCGATTCATTAAGCTCTGCGGCGCTCGGGTTTTGGATTTGACTGACCTCTGTGTGATTTGCGTGGCTGCGCTTTCCACGCTTTGCCTAAGGCTCGCAGGCAGCTCCTCTTTCCTGGCAGAGTCCTGCTGTCGGTGGGGGTCAGCCAGGTGCCTCCAGGGGAACCCACAAGGATTTCCAGAACCACAGAATTGTAGAGTTGGAAGGCACCTCCCAGGGTCATCTAGTCCAACCCCCTGCAGTGCAGTAAGGCAGAGACTAGCACTTGTGTGAGTGTCTGGAGGCGGTGGGAGGATGGATGGTGGCTAAGAGATTGAGGTTGAATCCTGACAAGACAGAAGTACTGTTCTTGGGGGACAGGGGTGAGTGGGTGTGGAGGACTCCCTGGTCCTGAATGGGGTAACTGTGTCCCTGAAGGACCAGGTGCGCAGCCTGGGAGTCATTCTGGACTCACAACGGTCCATGGAGGCACAGGTCAGTTCTGTGTCCAGGGCAGCTGTCTACCAGCTCCATCTGGTACGCAGGATGAGACCCTATCTGCCTGTGGACTGTCACACCATTGTGGTGCATGCTCTGGTTATCTGCCGCTTGGACTACTGCAATGCGCTCTATGTGGGGCTACCTTTGAAGGTGACCCGAAAACTACAACTAATCCAGAATGTGGTAGCTAAACTGGTGACTGAGAGTGGCCGCCAGGACCACATAACACCTATCAGTCCTAAAAGACCTACATTGGCTCCCAGTACGTTTCCGAGCACAATTCAAAGTGTTGGTGCTGACCTTGAAAACCCTAAACGGCCTCGGCCCAGTATACCTGAAGGAGCGTCTCCACCCCCATCGTTCAGCCCAGACACTGAGGTCCAGCGCTGAGGGCCTTCTGGCGGTTCCCTCGCTGTGAGAAGCCAAGTTACAGAGAACCAAGCAGAGGGCCTTCTCAGTAGTGGCACCCGCCCCGTGGAACGCCAGGAGTCCCAGACATTCAACGAAGCTGAGAAGCTGCTGGATTCTGGGCAGATAAGTCCTTCTTCACCCAGCACACTGTTAACCTGTGGAACTCACTGCCACAGGAGGCAGCGATGAACACCGAATTTGGATGGCTTTAAAAGAGTGCTGGGCAAATCCATGGAGGGCTATTGGTGGCTACTAGCCGCATCGGCTATGCCATTCGTGATCTGTTTGTTTTTATCTGTAGGCTCTATTTTACATAAGATGAATATTATTGTTGCGGGTTTCGAGAGAGGTCAACCTGGATCAGGCATCCCCAAACTCCAGGTGTTTTTGGGACTACAGTTCCCATCATCCCTGACAGTGGGTCCTGTTAGCTAGGGATGATGGGAGTTGTGGTCCCAAAACATCTGGAGGGCCGAGTTTGGGGGTGCCTGATCTGGGTGGTGCCCTGAGTACCTTCCAGTTCTTGAGCTCCTATAGCCAGTAGGGTGAGACTCTTAATAGAGGAGGTTGCTGAACTAGTTTGATGAGCTGTTTGTAAGACTTGGCCACTTGTGTCCTCAGCAGCATCACAAAAGAATGAGTTGGGCTGCAACAGCTGCGACTGAGTGATGGTGACCTCCAGGCTAAGAGGTGGGCCTTTCCTGCTCCCCCTTTCCTAGCTGCTAGGTAGGAAAACAATAGCCAGGAAACTATTTGGCTTTAGTAGAAATAATATAAGGAGTTATGTACAAATAAGTATTAAGTCTTAAGCTTTAAGGTATTTTATGGTAAGATAAGGTTAAAATAAATTAAGGCAAATTGAATGACAGAATCTAGTAGAGAACGATGGAAGGACTTGCTGAGTTAATTAACAGGTTAGATTTTTAAGATAAATTGTTTAATTATTAATTGAGTGTTATTAGGTGAAAATGCAGAGTTATAATATATTAAGATGAATTATCAAGATAAAAGAAAAAATGGAAAGGATTTGCTGAAAAATGGAAAGGATTTGCTGAAATTACTAATTGAACTAGAATACAAAAAAGGGAGGTGTGAGGAGGTCAGGGAAACAAGTAAATGAAAGTTAAGATATGGAAAGGATGGCGTGTTTTTTGTTTTTTTTAAAATTGTTTTTATATTATTTTTACTTCTTTTTGTGTGTATTTTGTATTTTTTCTCTCTCTCTCTTTTATATTTTTGTAAGCTTTTCGAAACTTCAATAAATATATAATTTTTTTTAAAGGAAAACAATAGCCAGTATGGGATCACAGAATCGTAGAGTTGGAAGGGACCCTTAGGGTCATCTAGTCCAACCCCCAGTAATGCCGGAATCTCATCTAAAGCATCCATGACAGATGGCCATCCAGCCTCTGCTTCAGAACCTCCAAGGAAGGAGACTCCACCACCTTCTATCCCATGGTCAAACAGCTCTTACTGTCAGAAAGGTTTTCCGTATGTCAGTCAGAATCTCTGTTCTCGTAACTTGAAGTCATCGGTCCGAGTCCTACCCTCCAGAGCTGGAGAAAACAAGCTTGCACCCTCTTCCATGTGCCAGCCCTTGAGATATTTGCAGATGTCTATTCTATCTCCTGTTGTCTTTGTCCATGGAGTTTTCTTGGCAGGGACACTGGAGTGGCTTGCCGGTTCCTGCTCCAGGTTGGACAGTGTTCTCAAGTGCTCCCTGGAAGGACAGATCCTGAAGCTGAGGCTCCAAGACTTTGGCCACCTCATGAGAAGAGAAGACTCCCTGGAAAAGACCCTGATGCTGGGAAAGAAGGAGGGCACAAGGAGAAGGGACGACAGAGGACGAGATGGTGGGACAGTGTTCTCGAAGCTACTAACATGAGTTTGACCAAACTGCAGGAGGCAGTGGAAGACAGGAGGGCCTGGCGTGCTCTGGTCCAGGGGGTCATGAAGAGTCAGACACGACTAAACAACTGAACAACAACAATCCCCTCTCCTCTCAGTCTCCTCTTTTCCAAGCTAAACATACCCAGATCTTTCAACCGTTCCTCATCAGGCTTGGTTTGATCAGAGCTGGAAACAGACTGGAACCTGGAGGCACAGAGACTTGCTTGCTCTGTGCTGGAACCAAAGCTGTTCCTAATGGAGAAGTGAGATCTGCTGGGGTGCGAAGGCCGTGAAACCCCTCCCACACACACCTTATGCTTGGGTTGTATATGCGTGTAAACAAAATTATATACCCAAAGACGCCACAATCCTCTCCGCTGACCTTCGATCCAAACTGGATAAGTGCTTAGAAGCCCTGGATTCTTTTACTGCTCTGATATTGGGGTGACGTATAACCCTTTTTTTAAAAAAACACATTCTCCTTCCATCATTTCATCCTTAACTAGCACCCCCTGAGAAACATTCATCTCCAACTTTGGGTTTCTGTTAAAACTCCATTACCTTCCAAAGATTTCACTGACACCTGCTGCCACTCACGACGCCCCTTGTTTTGTGAGTCTACCTTGGGGGGGGGGGAGGGCTTTTCAAAAAAGCAACCAGCGTCTTTTGACACTGCGTTAGCAGGAGGGCCTGCGTGCGAGAACATACCCTAGGGAAGGTGGCATGCTTAAGGAAAATTAAATTGCCTAATTCAGCTTGCAAATAAGCAGGGCGCTAATCCTCCTAATGAGTCCAGCCTCGCCCAGAACAATGAATCTTGCAACAAGCATGCGCTAGGACCCAATTAGCTGGCTCACACATCTGAAATCGGAGCCTCATCAGTCGAGGTTCAGGCTGTGGGAGTCTCTCGGTGGCTTATGAGAAATTTGCTGAGAAAAGCAAAAGAAATAAAGAAATGAAAAAAAAATGTTCAAGTTGGTGAAAAGCTGAGCCAGCAGGTTGTGGAGACCTGAGAGGGGAGGGAGTGGCGGCGGTTAGAGAAAATGGTTGGCACCAGGCAGGCAGCTGCAAACAGAATCCAGGTCTGTTTGTTTGTTTTGAAGGCAATTTGGGAGGGGTTTTGTGGGGGAAAATACCTCGAATCCCAGATATACCCAGACAGGTGTTCTGCTCATGTGAGTGTCTGGAGGCGGTTGGAGGATGGATGGTGGCTAAGAGATTGAGGTTGAATCCTGACAAGACAGAAGTACTGTTTTTGGAGGACAGGATTTGACTGACCTCTGTGTGATTTGCGTGGCCCCTGCGGCTGAGCTGTCCACGCTTCGCCTAAGGCTCGCAGGCAATTCCTCTTTCCTGGCAGAGTCCTGCTGACAACAGGGGTCAGCCAGATACCTCCAGGGGAACCCACAAGGAGGACCCAAGCGCAGTGTTTGGGATTCCCAGAACCATAGAATTGTCGAGTTGGAAGGGACCTCCCAGGGTCATCTAGTCCAACCCCCTGCAATGCAGTAAGGCAGAGACTAGCACTTGTGTGAGTGTCTGGAGGCGGTTGGAGGATGGATGGAGGCTAACAGATTGAGGTTGAATCCTGACAAGACAGAAGTACTGTTTTGGGGGGACAGGGGGCGGGCAGGTGTGGAGGACTCTCTGGTCCTGAATGGGGTAACTGTGCCCCTGAAGGACCAGGTGCGCAGCCTGGGAGCCATTCTGGACTTACAGCTGTCCATGGAGGTGCAGGTTAATTCTGTGTCCAGGGCAGCTGTTTACCAGCTCCATCTGGTACGCAGGATGAGACCCTACCGGCCTGTGGACTGTCTCGCCAGAGTGGTGCATTCTGTGGTTATCTCCCGCTTGGACTACTGCAATGCGCTCTACATGGGACTACCTTTGAAGGTGACCCAGAAACTGCAACTAATCCAGACTGCGGCAGCTAGACTGGTGACTGGGGGCGGCCGCCGAGACCACATAACACCGGTCCTGAAAGACCTACATTGGCTCCCAATAGGTTTCCGAGCACAATTCAAAGTGTTGTTGCTGACCTTTAAAGCCCTAAACGGCCTCAGCCCGGTATATCTGAAGGAGCGTCTCCACCCCCATCAGCCATCCCGGACACTGAGGTGCAGCACCGAGGGCCTTCTGGCGGTTCCCTCGCTGCGAGAAGCCAAGTTACAGGGAACCAGCCAGAGGACCTTCTCAGTTGTGGCACCCGCCCTATGGTGGCACCCGCCCTAGCAGTTCGAAAGCACGTCAAAGTGCAAGTAGATAAATAGGTACCACTCCGGCGGGAAGGTAATTCGCATTTCCGTGCACTGCTCTGGTTCGCCAGAAGCAGCTAAGTCATGCTGGCCACATGATCAGGCCGGCTCCCTCGGCCAATAAAGTACTAGGTTGGCAGGAGCAGGGACTGAGCAACAGGAGCTCACCCCGTTGCAGGGATTCGAACCGCCGACTTTCTGATCGGCAAGTCCTAGGCTCTGTGGTTTAACCCACAGCGCCACCCGCGTCCCTAGGGACTTCCTTACACTGCGTTTAAAACCAAAATTGCATTTGAATAGAAACTGTTTCTCAGGCGGCTAGTCATTGCCTGGTAGGCCTGATGATTTTTTGCAGGGCCATCCTGGTGGAATAATAATAATAATAATAATAATAATAATAATAATAATATGCCACCCATCTGACTGGGTTGCCCCAGCCACTCTGGGTGGCTTTCAATAAACTGAAACCTCAAACACAGCAAAACATCACACATTTAAAACTTCCCTCTGCAAGGCTACTAAAAGTCAGGTAGTTGTTGCAATCGTTCCAGATAACACTCCCTACTAGTAGAACTTTTCCAGAAAAGTTAACAGCTTGGGGGCGGGTGAAAAAATTCTCTGTTTTTAGAAAAGGGAGAGAGAGAGAGGGAGATATGGTTCCCAAGGGCAAATGAAGTTTGAAATTGAATTTTTTGCTGACACCAGCATTCGCTGAGGAGCCTGTGCCCAAGGGAAGCAGCATCACTTGGCTTACAAGGTGGGGGCTCTTTTTCCAGCAGAAGCTGCCGCCTGCAGTCCCAAAGGAAAGGCTCCTTTCATTTGTCAAATGTGCATCACATTTTCCTGGCGGGAATAATATTTGGGGAAGGAGCGCAGGAACAGCAGGTTCCTGCGCAAGGAGAGTTAGCGCTTGCCCCCAGACTAGAATCTCTGGCGCACTGTGGCAAATGCGCTGGAGACCTCCACATCTTCACGACTGCTCGGCTGAAAAGAGAGCATGCTGTAAATTTTATTCTTTCTTGTAATGCCTTGAAAGAGAATATGATGAAAATGATGTATAGATGGTATATTGCACCTGTGAAATTAGCCAAAATATATAAAACAAAGAATAAATGTTGGAAATGTAAAGAAAAAGAAGGAACATTTTATCATATGTGGTGGGAATGTAAGAAAGTAAAAAAAAAATTCTGGGAAATGATATATAATGAAATGAAAAAGATGTTGAAATATACATTTCTAAAAAAACCAGAAGCATTTTTACTGAAGCGTTATAGGTGAGGCTATTAATAGACAGGATGTAAAATTATTTTTATATGCAACAATAGCGGCAAGAGTATTGTTGGCTCAGAAATGGAAGCAAGAAGAAATACTGACGAAAGAAGAATGGCAGACAAAATTAACGGACTACACGGAATTGGATAAAATGACAGGAAGGATTCAAAACCTGTGGGACCAGAGATTTACAGAAGATTGGAAGAAATATACAAATTATTTGAAGAGCAACTGTAATCAACAAATTACGCTAGTAGGACTACAAGAAGTTTTGTAAGGAGAAATATATGAAATATTGCACAGAAGAGAAAGAAGAGAGATATTAGTTATGAGATTTAAATGCAATAGTGAAAATAAGAAATGTAAATTAAGTGAATAAATTGGACAATTTTCAGATGTGATTGATGGAAGTAAAAAAAAACTGTATAAGATGTAAAAGTACGTTTAACTATTGTTGAAAATGATATGTTGAAAAACTAATACAAAATTTATATATAAAAAAAGAAAAGAGACCACGCTGCTCTCTCCCCTCCATCCTTCGTAGCCTGGAAAGTCGAAGCTGCCAGGGCCACCTCTCCTCCATACCAACGCAAAATCCTTCTTTTGACCCACAAAGCCTTATAGGAACATAGGAGGCATCCTTCTACTGACTCAGACCATGGACACATCCAGCCTGAGAGCAGTATATAAATATTGGTTTCGGGTTTTTTAAATTAAAGGTACGGTGGTGCCTCGCAAGACGAAATTAATCCGTTCCGCGAGTCTCTTCGTCTTGCGGTTTTTTCGTCTTGCGAAGCACGGCTATTAGCGGCTTAGCGGCTATTAGCGGCTTAGCGGCTTTAAGAAAAAGGAAACAAACTCGCAAGAACTCGCAAGACGTTTCGTCTAGCGAGTTTTTCGTCTTGTGAGGCATTCGTCTTGCGGGGCACCACTGTACTTTAAGTTGCTGCTGCCGTTATTTATTTTAGTTGCCTTTTTTCTGCTCCAAGTAAAGGCCTTTTTTTTTTTTTTCTCCCAGGCTTTTATAAACCTGCATTCTTAAAATGGCTTGGAAATGGTCATGCTGCAATTGTTTTATAAAATTTCTAAAATTGTGCCTTATCGTTTTATCTTTGCGGGTCACCCAGAAGACTGTTACAGGGCAGCTAATCTTAAAAACCAAAATAATATCAATTTTTTTAAAAATAAAATGGCAGAGGAGCACAGAAGGTGCTTCTTCTGCACCTTTATTGATTACATAAAATTTATACACTGTTTCATTGTAAAACAAAACAACAACAATGAACAAACCTGAAAATGGTTTACCAAAAAGATAAAGCAATTAAATTATCAATAAGAAAAATAAACAACAATAATTTAAGACTTTAGAAAATTTAAAATAACAGACTAAAATCAGATTAAATATTGAATCAACTTTCTAGACATCTGGGTAGGCTCGTCTAAACAAAAATGTTTTTAGGAGACATTGAAAAGAGCGAAGGGGCCTGCTGCCACACTAAAAGATCAAGATGTGGAATGGGTATTGTGTGCCACCTGCAAGTGCCAGTTCCACCAATTGAAGCCAAATTATAGGTACATGCCAGCATACATAGTGGGAGTGTCTATAAACAGAACAATTTTGGAAGGAACGTTTTAATTTTAACCATTACAGCAAACTCCTGCATCTTGCACCCCACCAATCCACTCTACATTATATTATTTGTAAAAGGTAACGGGACCCCTGACCATTAGGTCCAGTCGTGGCCGACTCTGGGGCTGCGGCACTCATCTCGCTTTATTGGCCGAGGGAGCCGGCGTACAGCTTCCGGGCCATGTGGCCAGCAGGACTAAGCCGCTTCTGGCGAACCAGAGCAGCACACAGAAACGCCATTTACCTTCCCGCCAGAGCGGTACCTATTTATCTACTTGCACTTTGATGTGCTTTCGAACTGCTAGGTGGGCAGGAGCTGGGACCGAGCAACGGGAGCTCACCCCGTCATGGGGATTTGAACCGCCAACCTTCTGATCTGCAAGTCCTAGGCTCTGTGGTTTAACTCACAGCGCCACTGGTCAACAATATCCTTGCCACAGTGACTATACCTGAAACTTTAACCGGGCCATTCATATAAATTAACAACAGGACTGGGTCATACCAGATCGTATATCCAAAACTCTTTTCCAAGCTGGAGTGGCGAGGCAGAACCCAATGTGGGCTGCCTTTTCGAATTGGAGGCTGCAGTAATGGGAGAAACTGTACCCTTTCGGAGTTTAATGCTGCGAACTTCTCCATTGCAGGTTCAGGTTGTACGGTCATACCTCAGGTTACAGATGCTTCAGATGCCAAAACCTGGAAGTACTGGAATGGGTTACTTCTGGGTTTCGATGGTCACACATGTGCAGAAGTGCTAAATTGTGCTTTGCGCATGCGCAGAAGCGCAACCCACGCATGCGCAGATGTGCCGCTGCGGGTTGCGAACGTGATCCGTGCGGGATGCACGGTCACAACCCGAGCGTCCACTGTATATGCGTGTGAATAAAACTACAAAAACAACAAAAATATCCATACTGTTATGGATTTGTGGCTGCCAAGACACCCATAATTCCTATGGTTTAGTAAGTGTCAGAGTTAAATCAAAGCTTGGAGAGATAAACTGGAAGTCCGACTCTTAAAAACTGGATGGATGGGCCATTTGCAGGGAACAAAGACAAGGAGATAGGCTGTCAGCAAAGCCAAACCAGAAAATGGGGGGAGTTCTTTCCTGAGCCCTGAGATCATCAATCAGAAGGCAATGTCAGTGTTTTTGTTAGGAAGACTTTTTAGGATTTCAGTTTTTGCCCAGTGTTTAAAGATATACCATGATGGAGTCCAGTAAGCCTCTTTGGGGAGAACATTCCACAGATGGGGAGCCACTGCAGAAAAGGCCCCGTTCTCGTATTGCCGCCCTCCGGACCTCTCACGGAGGAAGCACATGAAGGGTCTCAGATGCTGATTGCAGGGGGCAGGGCACTTCCTCTGAGAAGAGGCGGCCCTTGAGGTACAGTGGTACCTTGGGTTAAGAACTTAATTCGTTCTGGAGGTCCATTCTTAACCTGAAACTGTTCTTAACCTGAGGCACCACTTTAGCTAATGGGGCCTCCCGCTGCTGTTGCGCGATTTCTGTTCTCATCCTGAAGCAAAGTTCTTAACCCGAGGTACTGTTTCTGGGTTAGCGGAGTCTGTAACCTGAAGCGTCTGTAACCCGAGGTACCAATGTATTGGGGTTCTGAGCATCTGCTTTGCAAGCGTCGGGGGGGGGGGTGTCTTGCAAGCAGGAGGTCTTACATCTGCCTTGCAATCCCCCCAGGCATCTCCATGTAGGAATGGGAGGGACTCCAGCCTGAAATCTTGGAGAGACGCTGCCAGTCAGTGTGGACAATATTGAACTATGTAATTAAAAAAAGAAGAAGAAGAAGGGATGCGGGTGGCGCAATGGGTTAAACCACAGAGCCTAGGACTTGCCGATCAGAAGGTTGGCAGTTCGAATCCCCGTGACGGGGTGAGCTCCCGTTGCTCAGTCCCTGCTCCTGCCAACCTAGCAGTTCAAAAGCACGTCAAGTGCAAGTAGATAAATAGGTACCACTCCGGTGGGAAGGTAAACAGCGTTTCCGTGCGCTGCTCTGGTTCACCAGAAGTGGCTTAGTCATGCTGGCCACATGACCCGGAAGCTGTACGCCGGCTCCCTTGGCCAATAAAGCGAGATGAGCGCCGCAACCCCAGAGTCGGCCACGACTGGACCTAATGGTCAGGGGTCCCTTTACCATAAGTGACTGTGGAGGCTTATATTGGGGTTCAATATCCAATATCCTGATGGGACGCAGGTGGCACTGTGGGTTAAACCACTGAGCCTAGGACTTGCCGATCAGAAGGTCGGCGGTTCGAATCCCCACGACGGGGTGAGCTCCCGTTGCTCGGTCCCAGCTCCTGCCAACCTAGCAATTCAAAAGCACCTCCAAGTGCTTGCCATAGTCACTGTGGCAAGGATATTGTTTACCAATAAACACCAATTATGTACGGTTCAGGCGCCTCTCTCTCTGGGGAGGCCTTTTGACAACCGAGGGTCCTCCAGCTGTTTGGACTAAAAGTCCCATCAGCTGGCGCAGGGGCCGATGGGATTTGTAGTGCAAAACATCTGGAAGGCAACCGCGCTGGGCTGCGCATCTGGTCCCACCTTGGTCTGTTACCGCAACCCCTCCCCTGCCATGCCCTCTTTCCGCCTCTAGGTGCCGCCCTCCTCCACCTTTCCAGCCTCCCCCCCCCCCGCACTTTCCTATTTTGCTTTCTGTAAGATCCAGGATTTATTTATTTTTTTTCCCCCTCCTAAATTCCTTTCTGGTCTCTTTCCGGCCATGTGCGATTGCAGTTTCCTCTGGGCGTCCATTTCAGCAGCAGGCTGCAATTAATCAGCGGAGAAATAAGGCGAGGAGGAGCAGAAGAGCGAGGAAAGGGAGCAGGAGAAGAGGACCAGAAAGGGGACAAGAAGGGGTCCGCCCCATAGACCACCACCCTGCCAAGGCTCCCCGAGCGCGTTTCCCTTCCTGGGTGGGGGCAGAGGAGCGTTTGCAGAGGAGCCTCCTGGCTTTTGGCATCTGGGGATTCAGCTTCTTGGAGAAAAGATCTCTGCACCCCACAGAAGACCCTTGGCAGATGTGAGTGGATGGGGTGGCGGGGGGCTGCCACCCGGGTCCCTGGGGCAGGAGGGGCGCTGCCTGCTTGGGTGCGCCACCCGCTTCCTCCATCCCTGCAAAGCCCACCTCGGGTGGGGCTAACCCGGGGCTTCTGCCCAGAGAGGGCACCAAAGTCTCATCCCCTCTCCAGCCCCAAAGCTATGGCGAGATTTCCCCCACCTCCATTCCTCTCTGGGCCAGAATTCCAGCTGGGCTGGATCGCTCTGAGCCGGGCTTGAACCTCGCAGCCGGAGAAGCCTCTTCCATCAGCTTTCGGGGAGGGGGGGACACCTCCCTTTTCAGCCCCCCAATCTGGTTTTACCTATATTTTCATCCCTTGAAGCTTCCAGAAGAAGACACCGGATCGAAGGAGATCCTGTCGCAGCTTAGAGACAGAGAAATAGAAAGAGGTTTCTAATATATATGCAATTGCCAGCAAGGAATATTATATATCACAGCAGGATTTTAGCAGCGTCTTGAGCTCCCCTCCGCTAAAAAAGGGGGAGAGGGTTTTCTGTGGCTTTGAGGGCTTTGCATGCCACCAAAGGCCATGCAGTGAGAAGGATGTCTCTGTCCAGGCTGAACAGTTTCCTCAATGGCTTCTTGGAGGACCCCTCTGAGACGGAGGCGGCCGGAGCAGGGGACATGTCCGGGGTCCTCAAACGCTTGGAGACGGGCACCGTCCTCACCCTCTTCTACCAGAAGAAATCCCAGAGGCCCGAGCGGAGAAACTTCCAAGTCCGCTTGAAAAGTAGGCAGCTTGTCTGGAGCCGTACCCCAGAGAAGGTGGAAGGGGATGGTGAGTTGGCCGGGGGCTTGCTGTGGTTTGGGGCGGTGGGGGGGAAAGGGAGGTGGGGTGGACCGAGAACGTGGGGTCTGGTGCAACATGCTGGAGAAGGCTCCACGGGTCTTCGCCGAGAGGGAACTAGTGTGGAGTTTGCTCAAATGTGCTCTGCTCTGGGCCGCACTCTGACCCACTGGCCCAGGTTAGCGAGTGGAGGACGCCGTGTTAGAAACTCAGATGGATTGGCTAGGTCTCCTTAAACCAGGGTTACGGTCGTTAAAACAGAATGCCTAGTTGCTAATTTGGGGCCAGGCAGCTTTTTCAATACGACTTTTTGGTTCCTGATTGTGCAGATAAAATATTTAACGGGTATAATTCTGCAGGATGTGGTATTTGTGTGTGAAAACAGTCCACGGACCCCCAGGCATGCACCTCCAGATGGTGGAGACGTCAGGAGCCATCCTGGTGCCTGGGCATCGTCACTTGGTTCCATTTGGCCCATAGCCAGGTGCAAAATGCTCCTGGCGAATTTCTTAGTCTTAGCAGCCACGTATCCTTCCGATGTTGCACATGTGTCCTTGGGGAAACCTGGCCACCAGAACTGGCACACCAGAGAGTTGTGAGGGCGCTGACAGTGGGCAAGGAAGCGTTGTTGAGTTGGCCGAACTTTGTGGCATCTGATGACATTGGTGAGGCTGTTCTGGAAGCTGTTATTATGAAGGCCACGGCAGGTTGAGTGGAGATCATAGAATCCTAGAGTTGGAAGAGACCACAAGGGCCATCGAGTCCAACCCCCTGCCAAGCAGGAAACACCATCAGAGCACTCCTGACATATGGTTGTCAAGCCTCTGCTTAAAGACCTCCAAAGAAGGAGACTCCACCACACTCCTTGGCAGCAAATTCCACTGCTGAACAGCTCTTACTGTCAGGAAGTTCTTCCTAATGTTTAGGTGGAATCTTCTTTCTTGTAGTTTGGAACCATTGCTCTGTGTCCGCTTCTCTGGAGCAGCAGAAAACAACCTTTCTCCCTCCTCTATGTGACATCCTTTTATATATTTGAACATGGCTATCATATCACCCCTTAACCTCCTCTTCTCCAGGCTAAACATGCCCAACTCCCTTAGCCGTTCCTCATAAGGCATCGTTTCCAGGCCTTCTTCTGGCTTCTGTGGTTGCCTTAGTTCAGCCTTTCTCAACCTGTGGGTCCCCAGATGTTGTTGAACCACAACTCCCATCACCCCTAGCTAGCAAGGCCAGAGCTCAGGGATGATGGGAGTTGTAGTCCAACAACATCTGGGGACCCACAGGTTGAGAACCACTGCCTTAGTTTATTGGGAGATGGAACCGTGATTGTTTACCCCATTCAGCCCAAATCTCCTGACAGTGCTGTTCGTTTTGTAGACTTTCTCCAGAAGGAGCAGAGTGCGAGTGTGTGTTTGTGTAACACAATTTTATACATAAAAACTCAGGCACCTAGTCAACTCCAGGTATGCCTTGTTGTTGCTGATGCTTGAGACCAGAGTGCCTTCTGCCAGCATCGGCTGGTGGCTCAGTTACGACCCTATCGGATGACCCGGCTGCAGTAGTCTACGCTGTGGTAGCCCCAAGATTGGACTACTGCAGTGGGCTTTATGTGGGGCTGCCTTTGAAGACTGTTTGGAAACTTCAGCTAGTTGCAGAACGTGGCCAACCAACTGCTGGGGAGCTGATTATATAAAGACCAGCCCTGGCACAGTTGCCCTGGCTGCTGGTACATATCTGAGCCCAGTTCAAGGTGTTGGTTTTGACCAATATATCCCTGTATGGTTCAGGACCCCAATATTGTTGGAGCACCGCTTTTGGCTGGCATCTACTTGGGCCCTACAGTTGAGTCCCTTTCGCAGGCATTCCCTTTGATGCTCTCACCTCAGTGAGGCCTGCTAGGTGCCATCACTAACATGCTTTTGGGAACCAGGTGTAAAAATACCTGTTCTCCCAGGTATTTGATGGATTGTGATGATTTTGCTGTCTCTGCTGCTGTTTTATTTGGTCCGTTTTGTAGGTTGTTGTGATTCATTCGTGTTTATTCCTATCATGAGCTTCACAGTGTTGTCAAGATCGGGCAGACTGTGGCGCAGGAGAAGGAAGGTTAGGGAATGGGGAAACCTGGGAGCGGCTGTCTCCCCTTTGTATCCTGACTTCAGTCACTTTTGAAAGGGGAATAGGGATGCCAGCTCTCCCGCCCGACTTGGTGACAGCAATGCTCACACTTGGCATCCCCACAAGAGTAGAGATTCTCGTCCCACCTCATCTGTAAAAGCCGGTATGAGAGACAGGGAAACTCATTGGGACATCTTCATTGCTTCCGTCCGATTCTGAACTTCTTGCCCGCTCCAAAACTCCTGAATCGCGACTCCTAAGCAGTGTGCTTATTGCCCAGACTGTACCATTACTAGCCTGAGTAAAGACCTCTCTCTTACTCACAAGTAAAAGCCTTTCTTTACATATTTGGGTGGGAGTCAGGACAGCGTTCTTCACATCTTGTTTTTGTTTTTTTTCAAAAAAAATTATTCATTTTATAACACAAACAGAACACAAGAACACAAACAGAAAAACAAACAACACAAACAGATTTTTGTCTTATCCTTATTTTTCTAAACATTGTTAAGTGGGCTTCCCTAAATCCCATCTTTCTGATTTTCATTTTACCTCATCTTTGGCAGTTTACATATATCATAATTTCTAACCACCTTTTTTTAAATCACACTTACTTTAACCATAAAAAACTTCACATTTTATCACTTACAAATAATACTATTTTAAAATACACTATCTTCTGCTTCTAACCCTATAGCCTATATCCACTTCCAAAGCTATTCTAAGATTTAAATATTAACATATTTTTTCAAATATTCCTTAAATGTGCTCTTCACATTTTGTAAGCCAGTTTGAGTGTCCATATGTAGCAAGTGATTATTCTAGTGAATAATAATGGTGAAAAGTGCAGCAGTTAAAAAAATGGCAGCACAAACCACCCTTTGCCAACCTGGCACTATTCAGCAGTTTGGGACCTGGGGAGACCTGTGGCCAAGCAGCTCCGCTTCTTGGAACATGACTCCCCTTTATTTCATACAGTTTCTGAATCCGCCATTATCTTTCTGGTAAGATTCCCTTACCTGATCCATGAGGATAAAGGTAAGGGACCTCTGGACAGTTAAGTCCAGTCAAAGGCAACTATGGAGTTCCAGCACTCATCTCGCTTTTCAGGCCAAGGGAGCCAGTGTTTGTATTCAGGCAGCCTTTCCAGGTCCTGTGGCCAGCTGGACTAAACCACTTCTGGCGCATGGAACACGTGACAGAAACCAGAGTGCACAGAAACGCCGTTTACCTTCCCGCTGCAGCGGTACCTATTTATCTACATGCACTGGTGTGCTTTGGAACTGCTAGGTTGGCAGGAGCAGGGACCGAGCAACGGGAGCTCACCCCGTCACGGGGGTTCAAACCGCCAACCTTCTGATCGGCAAGCCCAAGAGGCTCAGTGGTTTAGACCACAGCGCCACCCATGAAATCATCTGATCTCTGTACACCTTCCTCTTTATTTGCAAGTTACCCAGTTTTGGTCTCCCAGACATTGCAGCTCATCACCTGAGTCTCCTGTTAATTTCCACCCAGGTCCCACTTAAAGTCTTCCCCCGGGCATCTGGTTGGCCAGCTGTGGGAACAGGAGGCCGGACTAGATGGGCCATTGGCCTGGTCCAATATTAGCCGTATCTTTGCAAACCCAAGCCAAGTAGGTAGGAGTGGACCCCCTCCCCAATTGGGGGACAGTTGGGATGTCTCGCAGATGTGCTATTCCGGCACAGGATGTTGTGCTTTGCTCACAACGTCTGGCCCTAATGCCTCCTTTTGTACTTGCAGATGTGCTCTCGCTTTCCTGCCTCAAAAATTCCTCAGCTTCCTTATCTCCCACAAATCAAAGAACAGACTCTCCAGTTCCTTAGAATGAGCTTTAAGGAAAAACCCTGCCCATCTCTTGACTTCCAGGACATTTGTTGAGATCAAGAACGTCCTAACGGCTCAAGGGGAAGGTTGGGCCACAGAAGGGCAGCGCGGCCTCTGCGAGTGGAGAGAAATTGGAGACACGGGGCTAAGAACAACGGAAGAGGGGGGTTGAATCATAGAATGAATAATAGAGTTGGAAGGGACCCCCAAGGGTCATCTAGTCCAACCCCTTGCAATGCAGGGATCTCAGCTAAAGTGTCCATGACAGATGGCCATCCAACCTGCTTAGAAACCTCCAAGGAAGGAGCGTCCACAGCTCCCCGAGGGAGTCTGTTCCACTGTCAAAGAGCTCTTGCTCTCAGAAAGTTATTCCTGATTTATTTATTTTTTTATATATATATGTGTATATATATATATATATATAGTATTTTTAACCAACCACCAAAACACAAACAGTGAAACCCCCCAGGCAGCTGATACATTGGGTGTACAATATTCAATAATATACATATTCAATAATATTCAATAATAACATATTCAAATTAACCCTATGTACACTTCTATATACCTTAGCACTCCTCCTTCCACAAGGTTTATTTAACTTTTAACATCTTAATTGCCCCAAATTGTTCAAACCTACTCAAGGTTAGTGAGGTCAGTGAGAAAGAGGAGGATTGGTTTGAGCAGATATTGAATTATTTGAGTTATTCCTGATGCTGAGTCGGAATCGCCTTTCTTGGAGCTTGAAGCCATGGGTTCGAGTCCTACCGTCCGGAGCAGGAGAATACAAGCTTGCTCCATCTTCCATGTGACAGCTCTTGAAATATCTGAAGATACTATCCTGTCTTCTCTCAGCCTCCTCTTTTCCAGGCTAAATATACTCGGCTCCTTCAACCGTTCCTCATCAGGCTTGGCTTCCAGACCCTTGGTCCATAGCTGTCAACTGTCCCTTATTTGGCGGGACAGTCCCTTATCCCAGCACCGTGTCCCGCTGCTGTCCCTTATTGATGATGTCCCTTAAATTTCCCGGGTTTCAAAGGAAGCAGCTCCTCTCCCTCCCTCCCTGCCGGCCAGGGAGGAGGGAGGCTCCAACTGTGTTGCTTGGCTGCGTTGCTCACCCAATAAGGAGTCTAAGAATGACTGGGGGATGGAGCTTGCATGCCTTGTGCCGATCCAATCGGCCGCCTTGCCTGGGGACTCGCCTTTGCTCAGCGCTTCCCAGCGGAGAGGTGACGGTGGTTTCCCTTGCTGCATCCCCTTTGCCGGGTTGCTGCGCTGTGGGAACCACTGCTTGAGGCTTCATTTGGCTGCTGGCTGGGCTTTCTGCCCTTGGGTCGGAGGGGCTCAGAAGTTGAACATACCTGTGCCTGGAAAATCCCTTATTTTGGCTGCTGATCCCTTATTTTCGAGGCTGCTGGTCCCTTATTTTCAAATCTGTAAGTTGACAGATATGCCTTGGTCATCTTGGTTGCCCTCCTCTGTACGCATTCCAGATTGTCAACATCCTTGGCCTAGAACAGGACACAGGACTGCAGACTCAATGGCAAGTGAAGGGATAGAAGCAAGGGCAAGGACCGCAGCTCAGTGTTAGAGCAGCTGCTTTGCATACAGAAGTCCCAGCTGCAGTCCGCAGCATCTCCAGGGAGGGCCAGGAATGTCCCTATGTGGAAACCCTGGAGAACAGCTGCCGGTCAGTGCACAGAGAGGGTAGCCAATGCGCTGCCCTCCAGATGTTTCAGACCACAGTCCCCATTGGAACCCAGCCAAAATGACCGATGGTCAGAGATGATGGGAGTTGTAGTCCTATTGGCTACTCTGGCATGGGCAAAGCTGAGCTAGACAGACCAATGGTCAGACTCTGTTTATAATAATAAGAATTATTTTATATTATTTATATTATTTATAATAATAAGAATTTATTATTTGTACCCCACCCATCTGGCTGGGTTTCCCTGGCTACTCTGGGCGGCTCCCAGCAAAATATCAAAATACAATAATTCATCAAATATTAAAAGCTTCCCTAAACAGGGCTGCCTTTAAATGTCTTCTAAAAGTCAGATAGTTGTTTATTTCTTTGACATCTGTTGGGAGGTCATTCCACAGGGTGGGTGCCACCACCGAGAAGGCCCTCTGCCTGGTTCCTTGTAACCTGACTTCTTGCAGTGAAGGAACAGTCAGAAGGCCCTTGGAACTGGACCTCAGTGTCTGGGCTGGACAATGGGGGTGGAGATGCTCCTTCAGGTCTACTGGGCCGAGGCCATTTAGGGTTTTCAAGGTCAGCACCAACACTTTGAATTGTGCCTGGAAACTGGGAGCCAATGTAGGTCTTTCAGGACCGGTGTTACGTGGTCCCGGCGGCCACTCCCAGTCACCAGTCTAGCTGCCGCATTCTGGATTAATTGCAGTTTCCGGGTCACCTTCAAAGGTAGCCCCACGTAGAGCGCATTGCAGTAGTCCAAGCGGGAGATAACTAAAGCATCCTTCTGCCTTTCCCCCTCACAGCATGCTTCTCTGCCTAAGAGGCACATCAAGAGAGGGACGGCAGGGCTGACCTTTGCTTTGGTGCGGTTGAGAGGATTAAAAGCTGCCCCGTACAAGTGGGGAACAGGGAGGGGACCAGCCCTACAACAGGGAGGTCAGATCAGTCTGACAACCAGCAAATCGGACTTACTAGAGAACTGATATAATCCCCGGCGGAGAGGGCGCGAGGGAAGGGAAGCGGGTAGGGTTCAGGGCAAACTCTTCAAGGCCAAATCCTGTCCCTTTGCAACAGAGGCTCCATTTGGGGGAGTCCATATGGGGGAGACCCCATTTGACTCACCAGTAGTCAAGCTCCTTCAAGGCAAAGCGGGGTGCAGGGTGGAGGCCCTGTGCTATAAAGGAAGAGAGGGGTCGTTTCGGTGAAAGATTTGTTTTCTTCCAAGTGGGCTCCCTCTCCCTTCTTGGGAACGTGATCTACTTGATCTACGTGGCATAAACATGCAGATCAGAAAGGCCTGGTTTGGAAAGGGGGGCTTGCAGCTGAGGAGTGGGTAGGAAGACAGAACGGAGCGGGTCCCCAAATGCCTTTTGGAAATCCTGTTCCCCTTTACCAAAGTGTGCAGCTGACCTATTGTTCTGGGTGGCTAGGAAAGATTGCAATCTGGACAGCCACACTGTGCCTTTAAGTGGGAGGAAAGGGGGAGGGCACAGGTTTGCATAACATTTACATATGCTAAATTTCAACAAAGAGGTGCAAATTTAGAAATAAAGACCTCAACTTAAAATAAGGGCACAATTCAGCTCACACTAGTAGGAGGAAGACTGCGACCAGGTGACCCGTTGTAGAGTTTGTAGATAATTTTTAAAAAACTTTACAGATGTGGTACTCAGGATTTGAAAGGAATCCGAAAAGGAGAGGGAAAGCAGAAAATGCATTCCTCTCCTCGCAGTGTGTAAGTGAGGTCGCTACTGTAAATTCTGGGATGGCAAGCAAAACGCCACTCAAAACTTTCCGCAAGCCAAGCTTGCCTTGACCTGTTCCTAATGATGCCATTTCAAGAGCTCTGTAGTCAGTCAGGGCTCTCCTTCCCCTAGCCTGCCACTAAAAGGATAAGGTTGCGGCGTTCATCTCGCTTTCAGGCTGAGGGAGCTGGTGTTTGTCCACAGACAGCAGGACTAAACCGCTTCTGGCACAACAGAACACCGTGATGGAAGCCAGAGGGCATGGAAACACCATTTACCTTCCCGCTGCAGCGGTACCTCTTAATCTACTTGTACTGGTGTGCTTTCAAACTGCTAGGTTGGCAGAAGCTGGGGCAGCAGAGCAACAGGAGCTCACCCCGACGCAGGGATTCGAACCACCAACTTTGCTATTGGCAAACCCAAGAGGCTTGGTGGTTTAGACCACAGCACTACCCGCATCCCTACTTAAAGGATAGACAGGGGTCAGCAACTGAAGTGGGCTACCTGGTTCCCAAACTGCAGGTCTTGGTGGTAAAACAAAAAGAGAAGCAATTAGTTCAGGGAAGTTTTTAATGTGTGACATTTTAATGTATTTTTAATCTTTGTTGGTGCTGACCTTGAAAGCCCTAAACGGCCTCGGTTCTGTCTGCCTGAAGGAGCATCTCCACCCAGCGGCGTAGCGTGGGTTGTCAGCACCCGGGGCAAGGGAAGTAATTTGCGCCCCCTAACCCGGGGCAAGGGAAGTAATTTGCGCCCCCTAACCCGGGGCAAGGGAAGTAATTTGCGCCCCCTAACCCAGGGCAAGGCAAGTAATTTGCGCCCCACGCCGTGCCCCCCCCCACCAAGCCTCTATATTCTGCGCTTGTCAGGCTTGGCTGCTGGCCCTCCGTGGCTGGCAACGGACTCAAGAGACCGGCCGTGGAGGCGCTGGAGGGCTGGTCTGGGGCCCGAGAGAAGCCTCGGAGAGTTCTCGCTGGGTTGACCTCGCAGCCTGGGCTACCCTGCGGGGCTGTTGTGAAAGGCGAAGGCGAGTGGCAGTGTGGCTTGCAGCGGAGCAAAGGGCACGACCACGGCGCCGGGACGTGCCCTTTGCTTGTGCCCCTTTGCTGGGGAGGCTGAGAAGGGCGCCCCTTTGCTGCGCTCCCCCGGGAGGTCCCCCGGGAGCAGAGCCCGCTGCCTGTGCTGGCAAGGAGGATGAGCCCAGCTGGCAGGCCGGCCAGAGAGGAGCCTCGCAGGCAGCGAGTGGCTGGCTCCTTGCGGGCGGCGGCGGCGGCAGCGCAACTCCCTCCTGCCGCGAGAGGCGGGCAGCAGCCGGGCCTCGGACCTGCAGCCAGGAGCGCTGCCTCTTCCCGCGCCCCGAGGGCTCCCCGCGCCCAGCAACCCGGGGAAAGCGCCGCACTTCCACCACTGGCCCTGCTTCCACCACTGGCCCCTGAACCCCAAGGCTGAGGCTCATGGCGCGCACCCCGGCTTGCAGCTCCTCCACTGCCCTTCCAATGGGGCAGCGGCCCGCAGGGAAGAGCAGGCGCGCTCTCTGTCCCCAGCTGAAGCCGAGGGGGGCTTCTGGTAGCCCCGGGGTGGGAGGCGGAGGGGGGTCGCTGGCTGCAGCCGCCTCGCCTCGCCTCCGTTCTCCTCTCAAATCAGACACAGACGGCTGCTGACAGCGAGGAGAAGGGGCAGAGGCGGAGAAGCGCAGCGTGGGCAGCGGGAGGCGGCTGGAGGGGGGGGCTCGCAAGAGAAGCGCGCCCCGCGGGACTGAACCAGGTTCCTCTCCCCGGCTCCCGCAAAGCGACGTGCCCGTCTTGTCTCTCCGCAAAAGGCGCCAGATCAAAGCGGCAAACGGTACAGATCCACACCACGCCCCCCGCGGAACAGTCGTGCCCTCCACATCACAGGCAGCTCAGAGTTAAACTCTGCGCCCGAGGCTCTTCGGCAACTCCGGAGGCGCGAGTGCGCCCCCCCAGATGTTGCGCCCGGTGGGGCCGGCCCCCCTTGCACCCCCCACGCTACGCCACTGTCTCCACCCCCATCGTTTTCCCCGGACACTGAGGTCCAGCTCTGAGGGCCTTCTGGCAGTTCCCTCCCTGTGAGAAGTGAGGTTACAGGGAACCAGACAGAGGGCCTTCTTGGTGGTGGCGCCCGCCCTGTGGAACGCCCTCCCACCAGATGTGAAGGAAATAAGCAGCTATCTTTTCTTTAAAAGACATCCGAAGGCAGCCCTGTTTAGGAAAGTTTTAAATATTTAATGCAGTATTGTTTTAACACTCGATTGGGAACTGCCCAGAGTGGCTGGGGAAACTCAGCCAGATGGATGGGGTATTAATAATAATAATAATGATGATGATGATGATGATGATGATGATAATTTGTTGTTGTTGTTAGGATCTCTAGGTTGCCAAGTCCTTTCTGGCTTGACTCTCACGTGCTTTAAACTGGCGAGGATGCCCTGCGGGGGGGGGGGGCGGGGAGCAGGGAACTACCTTCTGGCCTGCTTTTTCACGCTGGTGTTTTCCGAATGAGAAACCTCATTCAGTTAGTCCTCAGCAGTCCCTGCAGACCCCATCACTCTCAGGCATCTGCCTTCAGGGTAAGCAAGCCTGAGAGGTTTTTTAACAGCCACCTGTCATGGGTGCTTCAGTTGAGTTTCCTGGGGGTTGGGCTAAATGACCTTTGGGTTCCCTTCCAGCTCTGTGATTCCAGGATTCTATGGTTCTTCCCTCTTCCCCCTGCCCCTCCCGAGACCTGACGATGGCGTGGCTTCCGCGTGGGATGAAACACTGTGGTTGCGGTGGGATGCTGCTGCCGCAGGCATCCGAACGCCCGGGGTCAGAGTTCCAGGAAAAGCAATCTCTGCCGACCCCTTGCAGCTTGCGCTGCGGTCCCTCCTAATGCAGAACGGAAGCTCCCTCTTGCTGCTTCCAACGCTGCTAAAAGCTTTGGGGTCGTGCCCTTCTGCAGCGCCTGGTCGGATGCCACATCCGTGAGGGAAGTGGCTGTGTGTGCTCTCTGAAGCACCCTTGTTGCAGCTGGGGGGGTGTGGGGGGTGACTCACTCCCCGTTAAGCTCTTTGCACCAGGAGTCCCTTTGCCAAATCCTCTCCGAGCTGAGAGTGGCCCCACGTCCCACTCCCTCCTGCCCCAGCTCCTTGCGAGTGAGCAAGGGGCGGAGGGAGAGAGCGTGATCCTGCCAGAAATATATTAAATAACCCAGGGCAAGCGTGCTTTGGAGGGGGTTTGTGGTCTCGTCCGGCTCTGCAGCCATTCGCGGCTGGGTGAGATTCCTCCCTTAGCGCAGGCTCTCTGCAAATATGTCGGGGGGAACTGGAGAACAGAGAGCTCCTTTGGTTAAAGGCCAGCCTGGGGACAAATTCACTATTAGTAGGTATCAGCTGGAGATTAACAGACTTGTGTTTGTGCTCAAGGAAGGCTTCCATATCTATCTGAATTATTCCTGCACACCTCCATTGCCAACAGCACCTTGAATTGTCTTAACACAGCTTTGATTCCTGCATGTTTCTTCTTTTTTACGTTTCCCTTTTCCACTCAGTCTTCTGATTCCCAAGCATCAAACCACAGCTGTCAACCTTCCCTTTTTTTGCAGGAAATTCCTGTATTCCAGTGTCGTTTCCCGCTGCTATCCCGGATTGTTAGATATCCCGTAGACCAGTGTTTCCCAACCTTGGGCCTCCAGCTGTTTTTGGAGTACAACTCCCATCATCCCTGACTAGCAGGACCAGTGGCAAGGGATGATGGGAATTGTAGTCCAAAAACAGCTGGAGGCCCAAGGTTGGGAAACACTGCCGTAGACTGTCCCCGGGACAGGTGAGGCTGCTGATCCCTTATTTTCAAATCTGAAAGTTGACAGCTATGCATCAAACACAGCAACCTGTGTTTTTCAGTGATAATAACCCTTTGAATCTCCCAGAATATCATGTGCAGATCTGAAGAAGTGCACAACAAAAACACCCATCTATTGCTTCTTCTTCTTCTTCATCTTCTTCTTCTTCTTCTTCCTCTTCTCCTTGGTTAATCTGCCCCGCAAGGCCAATGAGCCTGAGTTGCATTCACGTTTTCTGTTCGGCCTCCTTCCCTGCCTATTGGCTCAGCCCTGCCTAGAGGCCGCCGGCTCCCTGCGTGTTGGACAAAGGAGAACTTTATTTGTGGCTAGATAAATAAACCGTTGGTTTTTGGCAGCTGCCAGCCCCTCGGGTGCTGGGAGGGCACAGGGCTATTCAAAGATTAGCTGTGTGGCTGGCAAATCCCTTCTGGGCTCCGGCGGGATTTCCTCTTTAAAAGGACATCAAATGGACCCCAACGTGGAAGGGAGATCCTTTGCCCCAGGGCAAGCAGGAGGCCCAGGGCCTCCTGGGTCATGGCCCCCTGATGTCTTTAACCTCCTTTGCTGAAACTGGAGCTGTGGGTGGATGATAGCTTTTCCAGACAGCTGGGTTTTCATTATGCATGCCTGTAGGGAGTGTGTTCTTGTTGTTGTTTAGTCGTGTCTGACTCTTCATGACCCCATGGACCAGATCACGCCAGGCCCTCCTGTCTTCCACTGCCTCCCGCAGTTTGGTCAAACTCATGCTGGTAGCTTCGAGAACACTGTCCAACCATCTCGTCCTCTGCCGTCCCCTTCTCCTTGTGCCCTCCATCTTTCCCAACATCAGGGTCTTTTCCAGGGAGTCTTCTCTTCTCAGGAGGTGGCCAAAGTCTTGGAGCCTCAGCTTCAGGATCTGTCCTTCCAGTGAGCACTCAGGGATGATTTCCTTAAGAATGGAGAGGTTGGATCTTCTTGCAGTCCAGTGGACTCTCAAGAGTCTCCTCCAGCACCATAATTCAAAAGCATCCATTCTTCGGCGATCAGCCTTCTTGATGGTCCAGCTCTCAATTCCATACTTCACAACTGGGTGTAGGTCTGTGAAAGCAGTCAAGATCGAAGCATGCCGCCTTGAGCTCTTGGGAGAAAAGGTGGGGTTTAAATGTAAAAATTAACAATCTCGTGCAGCAGCAAAACCCCACTGTTTGAGCATGGTGGTTGTTCCCTGTGGGCTGTGACGTCTTCACCGCCACCCAGCAAAAAACAGCAACAGCAATGCAATTTTCTTGAGTCTTCCTTTGTAAGAAAGAAGCCTTCCAAAACAGCTGTGCCCCAAGATATTTTGGGCGCAAGCTCTGCAGTGCTATCTCTCGAAAGGAATGCACAAGAGCCCTCCTGTTTGAGCGGGAGAAGTTCCCAGCGGGTTGCGCTGCCGGTGTGTTTGGCTACACACATCCAGCAGTGAGAAGGGCAAACATGGAAAACGGGACAAAAATGGTAGGTAGCCCCTGTGAGACTTTCAGGTGACGAGATCTCATCCGAGGCTACTTTGGAGAGAATGTTAAGGAACCAGGTTCGTTCCGGCATATGCGTAGGGCTTGTGAAAAAGTTGTGGACCTTTGCCTTTGCAGAAATTGCTAAAGTGGAGCAATGGAGATTGCCATTTCAAACCTCCTGCTGGGCATCTTCTTGTAGCTGGTTGCTCAACACTGGGAGGAGGACCCAAAGGGAGCCATGTTATCTAACTGGCACAAGACAGCTTGACGAGTCACTTTGGTGGAAAAATTCACAACCGTCGACTTACAGCTAAAGGAAGAAAGCGTGGATATTCTTTAGTGGGAGACTAGCACCGTTTTATTCTTTAAGCAAGCAAAGGTGATATACAGGGACATCTCCCAGCAGAACGCAACCCTTTCTGGCTGCTATGAAATCCATAGATTTGAATTTTAATGCTTCCTAATGGATTGAACTGACAGATTCGTGGGTTTCTTGGGACGGCAGTCTCTAGTCTTCTTAAGCGCTGTTTGGTGGTGGAGCAGACTCCCTCTGAAATTGGTGGCCTCTCCTTCCTCAGCAGAGCTTGGATGGCCGTCTGTCAGCTGTGCTTTAGCATTGCGGGGGGGGTGGACTGGATGACCTTTGGGGAACCCTATGATTCCATGACTCCTCTGTGGGAGGAGGAGGAGGGGGCTGTTTTGTATTACTAAAACCCAGTCGTTAAAGAATTATACAGTGTTACCTTGGTTCTCAAATGCCTTGGTACTCAAACAATTTGGAACCCAAACACTACAAACCTGGAAATATGTGTTCCGGTTTTTGAACCTTTTTCAGAAGCCAAACGTGCTCCATTTTGAGTGTAATGCTCCCGATTTGAGTACCACACTTCTGTTTTGAGTGTTACGCTGAGGTCCGTTTTTGCTATTTATTTTGCGTTTTTGTTTTTCCGGCTCTTTTTTTTAGTTTTTGTGGCTGTGTGGAACCCGGTTCAGTTACTGATGGATTGATTGTGTGACTGCGGTACATCGCTTATTGCTTTCGTTTTATGGATCAACGCTCTCATTTGATAGTGAAACTCATGTTCAATTGCTGTTTTAGGGGTTGTTTTCAAAAGTCCGGTACGGATTAATCTGTTTTGCATTACTTTCCGTGGGAAAGCACGCCTTGGTTTTGGAACGCTTTGGTTTTGGAACGGACATCTGGAACGGATTAAGTTTGAGAACCAAGGGTGGAAGAAGATTGGAAGAAATTTAAAATCTATTTACAGAAACACTGTAAAATTATTGAATGTTAATGACGTTGAAATGAAATGAAGTGGTTCTATTAATAAGGTAAAATAAGAATATGCAAGAATGGATTGATATTAGATGAAAATTTGAAGTTATAATATGTGAGGATAAATAATTAAGGGTAAATTAAGAGGGTATGAATTTGCTGAATAAATTTTTAAATGGAATACAAAAAAGGGAGGTGTGAGGAAGTCAGGAAAATAAGTAAATGAGTGGTAAGATATCAGAAAGAGGGATTTTTTATTTTTTTATTTTTCTTTCTTTTTATGTTAAATTCTGGTTTTTTGTATTCTTGTGTTTTTTGTTTATTGTTTTGTAACTCTTTTCTTGTTAAAAATTTAATAAATATCATTTTAAAAAAAAGTTTGAGAACCAAGGTGCCACTGTAAAAGGAAATTAATCTGTTTTGCATTACTTTTCGTGGGAAAGCACGTCTTGGTTTTGGAACGCATTGGTTTTGGAACGGACATCCGGAACAGATTAAGTTTGAGAACCAAGGTGCCGCTGTAAAAGGAAAGAGAAAAGGGATGAGACGAAAGCGTACCCGATCCAAGGGCAGGAAAGGCTGCCTTGCGCTGAGTCAGGCCCCTCATCCGCCTTGCAGACGATAGCGTCCGCTCTGACAAGCAGCGGCTCTGAGAGTTTCAGACAAGAGTCTTTCCTGGCTGTACCAGAAAGTACAAGTGTGCCGGGGTCTTTCTGCGTCGCTGTCAGTGCGCAGGGTCTGCACAGCCACAGCACCAGGAATGTTGCTATGGATGTTGCTATGGACGGTAATTTTTTTTAAAAAAAAATGATGAAAAATTGATGAAGATGTGGCCATTTGTTTAAAATTTTGTTGACTAGGCCAGGAATATTACTTACACCCGAGGAGTACATATAGCTCAATGAAGATAAAATTTGGTGGGAACCATGTTTTTTAAAGAGATAGTGGCTTTCTCACAAGCATACATCTTTTTTAAGAGTAGAATAAGAAGACGGAGAAGTTTTAATTATAATGATAATTTAATTATAAATAATAGTCAAAGTTAATTACTTAAAAATAGATTTTTAAATACATTATTGAACTATTAAAAATTGTGTAATACATTTTAAAATGAATAATGTATTTATTGTAAAATGTATTTAAAATTATAATACATTATTTAAAAATTACGTTATATACTTACTTATTTATAAGACTTCAGTTATCCCCAGGGATGCGGGTAGCGCTGTGGGTTAAACCACAGAGCCTAGGACTTGCCGATCAGAAGGTCGCGGTTCGAATCCCCGCGACGGGGTGAGCTCCTATTGCTCGATCCCTGCTCCTGCCCACCTAGCAGTTCGAAACCACGTCAGAGTGCAAGTAGATAAATAGGTACCCCTCCGGCGGGAAGGTAAACGGCGTTTCCGTGCGCTGCTCTGGTTCACCAGAAGTGGCTTAGTCATGCTGGCCACATGACCCGGAAGCTGTACGCCGGCTCCCACGGCCAATAAAGTGAGATGAGCGCTGCAACCCTAGAGTTGGCCACGACTGGACCTAATGGTCAGGGGTCCCTTTATCTTTATCCCCAGGGTAAAAAAGGGGGGGGCACATTATCTACCTGGCCAGGGCTTCTGCCTGGCTCTGCAAGGTCCTGTGTGGACCCACACGGACGGTGGCATGTAGCCGTGACCCCCGTATTTGGTTTCTCCCCACCCTCCTTTCCCAGCTGGTCCACCAGCCTCTTAATTCTCTTTCCTGCCCTCTACCTGCTGCGATCTGTCGGAGCCCAGCTGCAGAAGGAATTTGTTGCTGGAAATCCTGGGAACTGGCTGGTTTCCTGCCTCTTTGTACAGGACAATAACTTGGAGTCTGCTAACATCGCTCTGGTTGCCCTCCCCACCCCAACGCCCCTGTGTGGCGGCGTCTCGGTTACTTTGGTCGGGAGAACTTAATTTGTAGTGAGATGACAGTTGCGAGAAAGGAGATTCTGACCTAAGGGTCACCCAATTCAAACGCGCTGCGATGCAGGAATGACTATCCATCAATCTACTAGTTCTCAGCTGTGCAGGATAGACTTGCGCGCAGGAGAACTTTCCACGGGGTTGTAACTTTTGATGCTTGTTTCACCCACCCATGAAAGTTCACTGAGAGATAAAGAGCCTTTCCACTGTGTTGAGGAATGTAGCTTTCTGCTGAAAATGAAGGCAAGGTTTCACCTTTGCCAGGAATTGAATTCCCCTCCCCCTTTTTATACTGCTAATATGTCAAAGACAGCATCTTAAAAAGCAGAGACATCACCTTGCCAACAACGGCCCATATAGTTAAAGCTATGGTTTTCCCAGTAGTGATGTATGGAAGCGAGAGCTGGACCATCAAGAAGGCTGATCACCGAAGAATGGATGCCTTTCAATTCTGGTGCTGGAGGAGACTCTGGAGAGTCCCATGGACTGCAAGAAGATCAAACCTCTCCATTCTGAAGGAAATCAGCCCTGAGTGCTCACTGGAAGGACAGATCGTGAAGCTGAGGCTCTAGTACTTTGGCCACCTCATGAGAAGAGAAGACTCCCTGGAAAAGACCCTGATGTTGGGAAAGATGGAGGGCAAAAGGAGAAGGGAACGACAGAGGACGAGATGGTGGGACAGTGTTCTCAAAGCTACCAGCATGAGTTTGACCAAACTGCAGGAGGCAGTGGAAGACAGGAGGGCCTGGCGTGCTCTGGTCCAGGGGGGCACGAAGAGTCGGACATGACTAAACGACTAAACAACAACAAATATGTCAAAGTGTAAGATTCCACATTCTGCAATTTGAAATTCCGCTTTGAACAGTTTGGTGAGGCGAGATGGTTATACACTTTGCAGAATATTTTGGTTAAAATATTCGTAGGCATTGCAGCTCATTCTGGATACAAACCTATATTCTTACATTTGGAATAAAGTTGTATTATTTTGGGGGTTAGCGCTGAAAAGTATTTTTAAAAGGCATCAGAATCCCTTGCATGTCCCCCCGCCCCCAGTATATTGGAAGGGTGCTTTGAAGAAAGTTGTTTTGGAGTTAGTGATGGATCTTCTGACTGCAGCCAAAATTATGATTTTTGTCCATTGGAAGAAATTATTCTCGGCCCTTGATGGAATGTGATGGCTACCTTAGTGAAATTAATACTTTAAGGTCATCAGCTGGCTGAAAACGACCTTGGTGAACATATCCACTATACATTTAATGTGGTATCATTCCACTTTAAATAGCCATAGCTCCCCCCAAAGAATTCTGGGAGCTGTAGTTTGTTAAGGGTGTTGAGAGCTGTTAGGAGACCCCTATTCCCTGTCACAGAACTACAATTCACAGAGTGGTTTAACGGTCAATCATCTTCCCAGGTAAGCCTGGGAATTGTAGCTCTGTGAGGGGAATAGGGACCTCAGCACCCTTAACAAACTACAGTTCCCAGAATTCCTTGGGGGAAGCCATGACTGTTTTAAAGTGGTATGATTCTGCTTTAAATGTATAGGGACCCTAGTCCTTAGCTGCAAAGTTTTGGAGTCAGTATTTGCAGGGCAACATTAGACCTTCTGTAATTTATAATAGATCCTGCAGGGGTGGGTGGGTGGGTGTTGTTTTTAAAATCGCACAAGTCAGAATTCTTTCACAGGGCGAGATTCCAGAGAATGGAATTACAAGAAGCCTGCATTTAGCTTAACAGAGAAGACTGTCTGACTCGTATGCATTGATACATGATGAAATAAACATGTCTGCAATGAGATCATCAATTTACATAATTAGAAAACTTATCCTCCGCCCACCCAGTGCTTTTGCATTGCTCAGTGAAGCTTATAATTTTTTTTAAGAGCACACACAATCCCATCAGCGACATAAAACATAAATTTGGAAACAGACTTGGCATACATCTGCGTCTGAATTTATGCAATCTTTGACGACGTCCCAATTAGCAAGATCAGGGAAGAAGTGGAAGAGACAATACAACTAAGTTTCAATTATTTTCCTCACTGGTTTTTCAGGGCTGTAGCCACATTCAGAGTAGACCCATTGAACTCAATGGGCCTAAGCTAGTCATACCCATCAGTTTCAATGAGTTTACTCTGAGTGTGATGACTGTTGGATACAGCGCATGGCGTCCCTTTCTGCACTCACAGACAACAAGGAGTCTTGTGATACTTCAGAGACTAACCAAATTATTGTTACGGGTCTTTTGTGAATGGATGCATGAAATGCCATCTTTGGTTGACAATTCATTTCTATAGCCACAAAACCCGAGAGGTACAATCCTGCGCAAAGCTTAAGCATAGGTACAAGAAAAGTGGCACATTTATGATTTGGCGGAGTTGTTATTGATAACAGGAAATGACTATAAATTCGCACACATGGTGGAAAATAGGAAACTGCCTCTTTTTGAGCCAGACTATTGTTCCACCTAGCTCAATATTGTCTACACTGACTGGCAGCTCTCCAGGGTTTCAGTCAGGGAACATTCTCTACAGCTGAGCTACTTAAAAACCTCCGAGGAAGGAGAGTCTACCATCTCTCAGGGGAGTCTGTTCCGCTGTCAAAGGACTCTTTCCGTCAGAAAATTCTTCCCGATGTTTAGCTGAAATCTCCTTTTGTGTGTGTGCCTTTTTAGTGGGGCTGGGGGGGGAGGGTGGTCAACTGCTGGGCACCTGGGAGAGTCCAAAGTTGCCCCCAGAAGGTGGTGCCCACAGACCTCTGGCTCCTGCAGAAAGCTCAACCCTCCAAGCCGTCTCCTAGTCCAAGACCGCAGAGCCGGAAACCACCCCATAATAACCCCACTGGCTGCAGCTGCTTCAAAGAGCATAATGAGAGTCGTGCTGGAAAGGTGGGCAGGCTATGCGTTTAAATGGCCCCTTGTTGGTAGACAGCTGTAATTTAAACGGATGAGATCAAACTACCCTAAGGCGCAGGAGAAGGAAAACCAAACAGGCTGGAGGTTAAGGCGAGAGTTTTGGGGCTTTGTCAGTTCGGCCGCAGGCTGACCTCTGTCTCCTTTGCAGATGCACACAGGGCACCTCACTTTTAAACAGGTTTGAGGTTGGTTTAAGTGTCCTAGCTGCTACCCCCTCCAAAAATGTATATACTGTATAAACCCCATGGAATTGGTTTGTTTTTGTTTTTGAAATGGTTGAGAATTATTTTCTGCAGAGCCCCTAAGCCAGCTGCTGTAGGAGCAAACGTACAAAGATCCACACGGATACAGAGTTTGAAACAGCCGTGTGCCAAGAGTCTCCCTCGTGGTGCAGCGCTGGAAACAATCGCTGCTTAACGTGACCCAGGTCTCTGGGTGTGATGGTTTCTGGAAACTTGTGTCAGACTCCGGAAATCCCCAAAAGTGCACTGGGTCCTATTTATAACACAGGAGGAAACGAAATAGCCTTGTTCCTGGGGGCGTAAGAGGCCTTGCAGTGATGTTCCCAAATGTGATGGAGGGAATAAGACAGGAGTTGTTGACCCCATGGCTTATTTTTAGGGGGACGCGGGTGGCACTGTGGTCTAAACAACAGAGCCTAGGGCTTGCCAATCAGAAGGTAAGCGGTTCGAATCCCTGCGGCGGGGTGAGCTCCCGTTTCTCAGTCCCTGCTCCTACTCACCTAGCAGTTCGAAACCACGTCAAAGTGTGAGTAGATAAATAGGTACCGCTCCAGCGGGAAGGTAAACGGCGTTTCCGTGTGTTGCTCTGGTTCGCCAGAAGCGGCTTACTCATGCTGGCCACATGACCCGGAAGCTGTATGTTGGCTCCCTCGGCCAATAAAGTGAGTTGAACGCTGCAACCCCAGAGTCGTCCGCGACAGGACCCAATGGTCAGTGGTACCTTTACTATACCACTTTAAAGGGACACGGGTGGTGCCATGGGTTAAACCACAGAGCCTAGGACTTGCCGATCAGAAGGTCGGTGGTTCGAATCCCTGCGACGGGGTGAGCTCCCATTGCTCGGTCCCAGCTCCTGCCAACCTTGCAGTTCAAAAGCACATCAAAGTGCAAGTAGATAAATAGATACCGCTCCGGTGGGAAGGTAAACAGCATTTCCGTGCACTGCTCTGGTTTGCCAGAAGCGGCTTAGTCATGCTGGCCATATGACCTGGAAGCTGTACGCCGGCTCCCTCGGCCAGTAAAGCGAGATGAGTGCCGCAACCCCAGAGTCGTCCGCGACTGGACTTAACGGTCAGGGGTCCCTTTACCTTTTTTACCCCCCAACGTCTTAAACTGCAGTCCACCTTGATGTGGTCCTGTTGGTTTTTGGGAAGGTGTTTGTTTTGTTTTTGTTTTTTGGGAAGGTTTTTGCCTGTGCGCAAATCCCAACTTTTCCTTCCCTTTTTTCTTACATTCTTATATTCTGTTTGTGAGCGAGAGAGTGCCCGTACCGATTGTGTTGTTCCCAGAGAACAGGAGATAGGGGAGTTTGGCAAGGGCGACACACTTTTGCCAGAGTCATTTGGCCCCATAAAATATATCCCCTGTGGGGTTATTTGTGGGGAGAAACAGGCGGAAGCAGGCATGGATGCGCGCAGGAGATAGGAAAAGGGACGCCGACAGGGAACAGATAAGGCAGAAAAGGGGAAACAGATGGAAATAGAGACAGAGGCCCATTTCAAAAGGTGATCTGGAACAACTTTCGCATGCTTTGTTGATCATTACTGGTGCATAAAGTAGGAAAATGTTGAGAGAATGACCAGAAATCAGAGGCTCCGTCTTGTTAGTATGACCATAAGATACTGGGAAGCCATCTCTGGGAATCTTTGCTGGTTCTCTGTGCCAAATTTGCGCCAAAATTACAGAGATTGCCAGGGGTATTTTCTGTCTTTTTTGTCAACAGGCAAATCATTTAAAGATGTGAAGAGGCAGAAGTTGCGTTCAGATTATTGGAGATGTCTGAATGGTGATGTCTCTGAGGTGCATCCATGAACAGTTATTAGGTTTTGCATTAAAAATATTAATCGAATGGCAGAGATTTGTTTTGTTTACAACTTCTCAAGAAAACCCAAAGACTGGTCACAAAGGTTTGTGCTTAGTAAGAAAGTGGTTTGCATATGTATACTGTCATGAATAGTGGTGTATGTACAGGAATACAGGTTTTTCTAAAAATAAAATAAAATTGGGGGGGGCGGGTCTGGGAAAATTTAAAAGGACAGCACCAACAATAGCAGCAGTGATGAATTTGGGGAGGGACATTCCAGATGAGCAGGTCTGTTGGAAACTACCAGGCGCTGAGGGGAAAACTGAACCACCTCACAACTGGGATTGGCAGGAGACGTCACGTTAGCAGGAGAGGTTTTTTCAGGAGGAACATCGAGGAAGGAGAAAGCCAAGGATGGGGCAAGCTGTAAGGAGGAAGGAAATGCTACTTTGCGGTGGCCGGAGAGTTACGATGAAAATAGCCAAGGTCTATTTTCATAATAGCAAAAATAAATCCTCTCCAGCCTTGGTGTAGTTTGCTGGCATTGGTTTCAGGACTTGACTTTCTGAGAAATACTCAGAACAATGGGGTCTACAATAGGTGGAAACTGTGATGGGGCAAGTTGGGAAGGAGTTTGCGGCATGCGGAACAGTATGCCTGGCTTTTAGACTGGCGAGTCTGTGGCAGCGTTTGAATTTGTTGGTTTATTTGTTCCATGAAATGTATGTTGTAAAGCAGGGGTCAGCAACCTAAGGCCCATGTGCCACAAGCAGCCCACGGTGGTCATTTAACCAGCCCATGAGTCGCCCCCCAAACCGAGCTGCCCGCTCGGCGAGTCCCTGTGCACTGCGCTAAACTGGTGCAGCACAGCGTGGGGACTCGCTTCTGCGGCCCCGGAAATCACGTCTGCACAGACGCAGATGGCAGAAATCGTGGGCTCATGCGCGATCCGGCCCGCAGACAGATCTCCGCCGGAGTGAACCGGCCCAGGCAAGGTAAACCTTGCCCACCCCTGTCGTGAAGCAACAACAACAGCCCCCTCAACACGGTTTACAAAGAGGATAAAACAATAAAATTATCAATAAGCAAAAATAACAACCGTAATGTAAGGCTTTCGAAAAGTTAAAGCAGCAGTAGACTAATAACGTATTAAAAGCGCAGCAACTTTCTGTAAACTGAAGTCCTTGTGTCCAGACACAGAGACCCCAGAAGGAGGAGTGGTCAGTAGGTGACAGTGACGTCACCTGTCTGGTGTGAATAGGCAGGGAGTTCCAAAGTGAAATATTGAGTTCTTACAGATGTGGAACAGACCACTTCTCCCCATCAAAGCCATCTGGTGGGCATATTTAGAGCAAGGTGATCTCACAGGTGAACCGGTCCCAAGTTGCTAAGTTGTTTTATCTGCTAATAGTAACACCTTGAACTTGGCATCAAAGCAAATGGGCAACCATTGCAGATCTCTGAGCCACAGGTGTTAATATTCTATAGGTTTTAACCTGCACGGTTGTTTTTTTCATGTTCTTTAAAAGTTGTTATTAAAAATGGCCGGTGGTGATGGATGGGAATCAAGGGGCCTGGGACAGCCAGAGGAATTGTGGGCCATCGGGCATCCCTTCCGCAAGGCAGGGCCAGACCAAGGCAACTTTGCTACCCAAGGCAGAACGTCAAAAGATGGGCTGTTCCCAAGTCACAGTGCACTGTGCCCGTGTCAGAAACTCAGATATATAAACTTGGCACCAATTGGCTCCTTAAACCAAGGTTACGGTGGCCCAAATAGAACGTCTAGTGCCCATTTGGATATTTTCTGATTTTTATGGTTTACCATACATTGTAATTGGAGTGCTATTTTGTATCATGCAGCTTTTCGGACTGATGAAGCACGTAGCGAAACCTGTAATATATCCTGAGAACAGGTCTCCTTTAGCCCAATTGCTTTGTGTTTCCAACTCAAGATCTATTGAAGAACATCTCATCCAGTTCAATCTTTGAAAAACGTCTTTGAAAAACTTTTTCACATTCTCCAGTGTGGCGAATCCTTGCCATTGTGGTGGCATGGGGTTGCTGTTCTGTGATTGGACTTACGCTACTTGTTGAACGGTTCATTTCTCCAGTCTGTATAACGTTTATTGCACATGTCACTTGTTAAGATACAGTTGTACATTTATCCATTCCATGTTTACAGTATCTCCAAGGCTTTGTTTTGCACATGGCACCTTAGTATGTTTGTTGCTTGAATGGTTGCAAGTCTATTTCTATTCTAGCTATTATTCTAGTACAGTGGTACCTCGGGTTAAGTACTTAATTCGTTCTGGAGGTCTGTTCTTAACCTGAAACTATTCTTAACCTGAAACACCACTTTAGCTAATGGGGCCTCCTTTTGCCGCCGCACCGCCGGAGCACGATTTCTGTTCTCATCCTGAAGCAAAGTTCTTAACCTGAAGTACTATTTCTGGGTTAGTGGAGTGTGTAACCTGAAGTGTATGTATCCCGAGGTACCACTGTAAATTTGGTTTTATACTTATAAGCCAGTTTGTGGTGGTGTTGTTTTGTTGCATAGTTCAGATGACAACCTTGAGCTGGGTTAAGAGCTTTGAGAACTGAAACCGCGTATCTATTGGCCTGTTCTGTCCTTTTTTGTTAAAGGTGATGCGGACCATTCATAATGGTCCCTCCCATCTAAATCGGGGAGGGAGGCGGGGGGGGGCGTTGGGATATGGAGAGCCTCCAAAACTCCTGAGGAGCAGCTCTGCTTTGGTGGGAAAAGCCACACCTCCAGTGGGGAAGAGAAGGAAGGAGCCAGCCAAGTGGGGAAAGGGGTCGAGGATGCTGCTGAGAGCCCTGGCACCTCACCTCGCCAGGTTGGCCAGGGGGGACGCACATCCGTTCCGTCGCTCAGCCTGCGCAGGGGGGTGAAACGTAAGGAGGGGAGGAGGCGGCTTGGGGTGCTGAAGTTCTTACGTTGGGGGAGAAACCAGAAGGGGCCACTCCCGGATTCTGCAAGTGACTAAGATGGACATGAGCTTTGTGGTTCTGCACTGTAAATAGTTTGCACATAGCTGTCAACTTTCAAATTTGAAAATAAGGGATCATCAGCCTCGAAAATAAGGGATCAGCAGCCTCACCTGTCCCAGGGACAGTCTACAGGATAGCTAACAATCTGGGATAGCAGCGGGAAGCAGCAGGAAACGGCGCTGGAATAAGGGAATTTCCCGCAAAAAAAAGGGGAAGGTTGACAGCTATGTGTTTGCACCAATAAAACCTGTAAAAGACAGGTCAGAGGCCTGCCTGGTTACTCACGAGCAACCACCACCAGCACCTGACAGTATCCAAGGCATGACAAGCCATTTTGTCACTTGAGGCCCAAAATCCTCTCCCTGGGAGTAAAAATATCGCAATGATAATGGATGTTTTGAAGAAGTAACCCTTTGACACCCAAGGCAGCTGTCTCCCTTTGCCCAATGACAGAGCCGGCCCTGTCATTAGGAGGACACCCTACTGAGCTCCCCGGTCTAGGCGTCCCTTCTCATGCCAAGCCCACTGTCCTGACCTCCCCTCCGTCTCCAGATTTCTCTTGAGGGGGGCGACTTAGTAAAAGAAATTCCCAGGCCCGGGGAAATGCAAACCGGTGATGGCTTGGAGTTTCTTGACTGCATCCCGACGTTTCCAGGGCAACCGGGCCCTGCATGAGGCTGGCCATGTGGAAGCGGTTTGAGAAAAGGAGAGGGGCCCCAGGAACAAAGGCTGTTTCACTCCCAGACTGGAGGCCTGCGTGGCGGGTTTCGTGTTTCGAGGGAGACGGTCCGCACATTTGGCTGAGAGGCGACTGCTAAGTACTGGGCACGCATGCGAAGCAGCCCGGGGGGGCAGGCGGACTCTGTGCAGATATTTAACAGGGACCTCCCTCCCTCCCTTCTCGCCTTCGTTGCTTCATCTCTACGCTGGGGAGAGCTGCACCTGTTGAATTCTGCCTGTGTGATGCATTGAAAGGTTCGAAGCCTTGACCAAGAAACTCTTCCAGTGAGAAATGCAACGTTCTCTCTTGGCTGTAAACAACATGAGGGTTAGTGTTAAGTTGACTAATTGATTCCGTATAATCTAGATTAATTCATTCCACATAAATACCACCCTGGGAATCTTATAAATTGCCTCTTAATATGAAAGGAATGAGATGGCGGTGAGAACTTCAAGTTAATTAATGCAGAATATTATTATGATTGTTGTTGTTGTTGTTTATTAACCTGACCTTCACCAGAACAGCCCACGGCAATATAAAATACGGCATTTAAAACTATTTAAAACAATTTCAAATCACTTCCCATGAGGTGTCTCAATGCAATTTGCAATGCAATGAAAACCTACTGAGAAAAAAATGCATATATATAAAAACAGTTAAAGCATTTGCATATATAAAGGCAAGCTTGAAAATTATATACAGTGGTGCCCCACAAGACGAATGCCTCGCAAGACGAAAAACCCGCTAGACGAAAGGGTTTTCCGTTTTTCGAGGCGCTTCGCAAGACGAATTTCCCTATGGGCTTACTTCGCAAGACGAAAACCTTCCCCCCCCTTTTCTAAGCCGCTAATAGCCGCTAAGCCGCTAATAGCTGCTAAGCCGCTAAACCGCTAATAGTGCTAATCCGCTAAGCCGCTAATAGGGATGCTTCGCAAGACGAAAAAACCGCTAGACGAAGAGACTCACGGAACAGATTATTTTCGTCTTGCAAGGCAGCACTGTATAAATAACAATGATTTTGAACAATAGCAACAACACACATATATAAAATCAGTTCTAATCCAATGCAGATGTCAACAAGGATGAAATGCATGAATCACAGGCAGCGGTCGTTGCAATTCCCAGTGTCAGGGGATCAAATCTATTATAGTGGTGCCCCGCAAGACGAATGCCTCGCAAGACGGAAAACCCGCTAGACGAAAGGGTTTTCCGTTTTGGAGGTGCTTCGCAAAACGAATTTCCTATGGGCTTGCTTCGCAAGACGAAAATGTCTTGCGAGTTCCTGCGGGTTTTTTTCCCTCCCCCCCCCTTTTTCTAAGCCGCTTATCAGCTGATCCGCTAAGCTGCTTATCAGCTGATCCGCTAAGCCGCTTATCAGCTGATCCGCTAAGCCGCTAATAGCGCTAAGCCGCTAAGCCGCTAATGGGCTTGCTTCGCAAGACAAAAAAACCGCAAGACGAAGAGACTCGCGGAACGGATTCTTTTCGTCTTGCGAGGCACCACTGTACACACATTGCTGAACCTGATTGCAATCATGCATATAGTGATTGCAATACCTCATGAAATTATTTCTCTCTGGGTTCCTGTTATTTGTCATATTTTATATACCGAATTTAATTTTCAAAAATCTATTTCAAAAGAAAAGAAGGGAGAATCTGGAAACAGCGAGGTGAAGTGGGTGTTTTTGAGCAAGCCTAAACCTACCAGGTCTTTGGAAAAAACATTGAAACATGTTCCTCTCTTTCTCCCCCTCTCTCTTTAACTTGCAGTGGACATTAGGGAAATTAAGGAGATCCGTCCAGGGAAGAATTCCCGGGATTTTGAACGATACCCGGAAGATGCCCGGAAACTGGATTCGGCTTTGTGCTTCGTTGTCTTATACGGAATTGACTTCAGGCTGAAGACCTTGAGCTTGGCTGGTCAGTGGGGTGCAATGGGGAGGAGCTTTGTGGAAAGGGGAGGGTGAATATTTACACCCCTTGCCAGGGAGGGAGGGGATTCTTGCCACCTTTTCAGTCCCTTCCAAGCCTACGATTCTATAAAGACACCAAGTCCATTTTATTGACTAGAAAGTCGAGGCCTGGAAGAGGAGGAGAGCAGGAAGGTGCTTTTCTGTGCCCCGGACCTCTTGCCTGTTCCGTTGGCCTGCATACGCAAACAGAGACCGCCTCTTTTTACCTGGAAATTCGCTTGCAACTGTTCCCTCCCTCCCTGGGTCGCCATTAATAGCAGAAGAATGAGATTTGGAAACCGGGCTGTTTCCATTTGCAGCGTCTACTTTCTATTAAGCAAACCGAGACTGTCTGTGGTTACACCTCGCTCGGATTAGCATAGATGGCAGATTACTTTCTCCTAATTAGGTTGTGCTCTGAGATAATCACCCGAGTTTCTCACAGGAGCAGCCGATGGACGCATGGCAGAGGGAGTTGTGGCGAGAGGAGGGTTCTCCTCGCCTGATCTCCAGCTGTTACTCTTTGCCAGAGCCGATCCTATGCTCCTGGTGGTTTTTTGTGGCACTGTGCCTACCTTGCTGCTGCCTGGACCTCCAAGTGAGCAGCAGCAACAGGACCGACCCAGTGCTGGATTTATTTACAGTGGACACTTGGGTTGCGAACGTGATCCATGCGGGATGCACATTCGCAGCCTGCAGCGTTCGCAACCTGCATCTGCGCATGTGCGGGTTGCAGTTTGGTGCTTCTGCGCATATGCAAAGCACGATGAAACCCAGAAGTAACCCATTCCAGTACTTCCAGGTTTCGGCGGTCCATAACCCGAAATGACACAACCTTGAAGCGGCTGTAACCCAAGGCATGACTGTATAAGCTAACCAAGCTATAGCTTAGGGCATGGGTAGGCAAACTAAGGCCCAGGGGCTGGATCCAACCCAATCGCCTTCTCAATCCGGCCCGCGGACGGTCCAGGAATCAGTGTGTTTTTACAGGAGTAGAATGTGTCCTTTTATTTAAAATGCATCTCTGGGTTATTTGTGGGGCATAGGAATTCGTTCATTCCCCCCGCAAAAAAATATATAGTCCTGCCCCCCCCCAAGGTCTGAGGTACAGTGGACCGGCCCCCTGCTGAAAAGGTTTGCTGACCCCTGGCTTAGGGCCCCACTCTCTTGGGGGCCCAATTTTTTTAAAAAAAACAAACCTGAATGTACATTTCCAAAATATAAGATAGAAAAACATATAAAATAAAACCTACAAACAGCAACAGTGTTTTGTGTTTTGTAGGCTCCTAGGATGTAAGTCATGGGCCCCGCCTGCTAGCCTGCTCCCTAAAATATCACTGGTTTGCTCATTTCTATATATAGGGGGCCTACATTCTGCTTGGACTGGTTGCAGGGCAACATGTGCAAGTGGCTTTAGATACGTATTAGGTCCATAAATTACCATAGAGCACCCCCAAACCCGGCCCTCCAGATGTTCTCCACTTGGCTTGGTGCTGTTTCTGGAATCGAAAGGGTGATGTTCTCAGCCTGTTTTGTCTGCCTCTGGCCTCCGGCCAGGACAAATAAGCATCGTATGACTAACGCGACGCCTATGGGGTGTGGCGCACCTGCCTTCCGCTCTGCTTTTACGGCAGGATTCAACTCTCCCTGTAATTTTCCCACCAGAAAACATCCCTATTTCCCTTTGTGCAAATCCACACTCCAGTTTCCCTAAAGGGGAACTTCCGTATCGGGTGTCACCGAAACGGTACAAGGCATTGCATAGCAATGGACGTGGGAACAGAGGAAGCTGCCTTACTCTGAGCTCAGACCATTGGGTCCATCCAGGTCAATATTGTCTACTCTGACTGGCAGCTGCTTCCCAGGGTTTCAGACAGGAGTCTTTGCCCCCAAGCCTAACCAGAGATTCTGGGGAATTTCTAGTTACCCAAATATATCACATGCACAAAATATCAAAACAGCAGCCTATCGGCTAGGGCAGTAATAAAATTAATAAATGAAGTTGATGGGCTATGCCGAAAAGGCTAAAATGACCGGAAGAGTCAGAAGTCAGGAAGACCAAAAATTTTAATAAGGAATGAGGAAAATACATCTTATCTTGAAGACCATTGTAAACAGTTAAAATCATTAGTAGGATTGGAATATCACTTGTAGTTTAAGGGTGAATTCTAGACATCATGGAAGAAGTAAAGGATTTGGGCTATCATAAAAAATGCAAGAGGGAATGATTAATAATCTGAAGGCAGCCCTGTTTAGGGAAGCTTTTAATGTTTGATGTATTATGGTATTTTAATATTTTGTTGGAAGCCACCCAGATGGGTGGGGTATAAATAATAAATTATTATTATTATTATTATTATTATTATTATTATTATTATTATTATTATTATTATAGGACCCACAAACGGGAAGATGAAAGTCCAGGAGATTCCTCGGAATCTTGTTTTTATGATTTATGTTTGATATATCTCTGTAAATTTTTAATTTGAAAAACCAAATAATTTTAAAAATAAAATAAATGCACCCAAGTGATGTTAACAGCCAGCAAAAGCTTGAGAAAATATCTGATATTTTTAGCCGGCGCTGAAACGGCACCATGCAATCATAGAATTGTCCAGTCGGACGGGACCGCGAGGCTCATCTTTTCCAACCCACTGCCATGCAGGAATCTCAGCTAGAGAGATTTCACACACACACACTTGCACTAAATAAATAAGTGCACATGTCAGGAAGTGTGGTGCAGTGGTTAGAGAGTGTCGGACTCGGACCTGGGAGACCAGGGTTCGAATTCCCACTCAGCCATGAAGCTCTTTGGGTGACTTTAGGGACCAGTCGCTGCCTCTCAGCCTATCTTACCTTGCAGGGCTTTTGTGGGGATTAAATGAAGGGGGGGAACCATGTGCTCCAGCTCCTTGGAGTAAAAGGTAGAATATAAATCCAATAAACAAACAAATGCACGTAAAGCAAAAGGAAGAGAAGATGTTTGTCTTGGCACTTTCTCATCCAGAGCTGTTTTCAGTCTCCCAATCTCCTCTTGTCTGCAAAGTTCCAACAAGACGCTTTTCTCCAGGCAAAAAGAGGCGGGTTAATCTGGGCTGCAGGGAATTTGCCAGGCGTCAGCAAACTTTTTCAGCGGGGGGCCGGTCCACTGTCCCTCAGACCTTGTGGGGGGCCGAACTATATTTTGGAGAGAAAAAATGAACAAATTCCTATGCCCCACAAATAAGCCAGAGAAGTTGTCCAGGGTTGTAAAGACTGTGGAGAGAATAATTGGGTGCACTCTTCCCACCTTGGATCAAATCTATGCTTCCAGGTGCCATAAGAAAGCTCAGGATAGTGCGCACCCCGGAAATGATCTCTTTCAGCTTCTGCCTTCATGAAGAAGGTCCAGGGTTATAAAGACCAGGACTAGCCGCCTGAGAAACAGTTTCTACCCAAATGCATTTTGGTTTTAAACGCAGTGTAAGGTAGTCTTTGTGGGAATATATTGTATTTAATTATGGGGTATCAGAGTTTTTAGGGGACTAACCATGCTGGGATAGCAGGCTTGTTGGGTTTTGAATGTCTTATGCAGATTTTTTCAATTTCGTTGTTCTGTATAGGACAATGACAATAAAGATTATCGTATCGTAAATAAAAGCACACATTCTGCTCATGTAAAAACACCTGGCAGACCCCACAAATAACCCAGAGATGCATTTTAAATAAAACCACACATTCTCCTCATGTAAAAACACCAGGCAGGCCCCACAAATAACCCAGAGATGCATTTTAAATACAAGGACACATTCTACTCATGTAAAAACACACTGATTCCCGGACTGTCCGTGGGCCAGATTTAGAAGGTGATTGGGCCGGATCCAGCCCCTGGACCTTAGTTTGCCTACCCATGTGCTAGTCCCTCTTGCCATCTTCTTGTCAGATTCCTCCTCCCTGCTACTTTGTGAAGGCCACCCACATCCCTAGGGGTTCATCGACTACGTTGAAAGCTGGCGGGGTTAAATGTTTTGTGCGGCGAGCAGGGCCTCTGCCCCGGTTCTTGGCTAGATCCCGATGGGGATACAGTGGTGCCTCACAAGACGAAAAGAATCCGTTCCACGAGTCTCTTCGTCTTGGGTTTTTTCGTCTTGTGAAGCAACCCTATTAGCGGCTTAGCGGATTAGCCCTATTAGCATCTTAGCGGCTTAGCGGCTAAGCGGCTATTAGCGGCTATTAGCGGCTTAGCGGCTTAGAAAAAGGGAGAAAAAAGCAAAAAAAAATCGCAAGACTCGCAAGACATTTTCGTGTTGCGAAGCAAGCCCTTGGGAAATTCGTCTTGCGAAGCGCCTCAAAAACGGAAAACCCTTTCGTCTAGCGGGTTTTCCGTCTTGCGAGGCGTTCGTCTTGTGGGGCACCACTGTATAGACGGCGGTTTGGATGTTTTCTTTGAGCCGAAGTACAGGCAGCAAGGTCTCCCCTCCGTCTTCGTTCTCTGCCGTTCTCTTTTCCAGCCTTTTGCGAAGAAGATGTCAACCTCTGGGTGGCCGGCTTGAATTGGCTGCTGACGGACACGCAGCGGTCACAGACGCCACTCCACATCGAAAGGTGGCTGAGGAAGCAGTTTGACTCGATGGACAGGTCGAGAGAAGGCAGGTGAGAGAGGAGTGCCGTTCTCTCCGGAAGAGCCGCGAATCGGGGTCTCCTCCCCCTTCCTGCGCCATCGCAGGATTGCAAACGCTTCCTTCACAGCCCAGTTTGCGCCTGGGCTTGGGTCGCTCCTCTTGTCCTGGAACCAGTTTGCAAACTGGTGTCCACAGCAGCGAACGGCTGTACTTAGTTACGGGATGTAAACATAACAGAAGGTATTATTTGATAAAGATTACGGCGTGAAATTGTCATAATGTATTCAAAGAGAGGTTCCCCCTGGTGAGAAGCACCTTTTTTTTTGCATAGTTGATAAAGCACGATTGTTGTTGTTTAGTTGTTTAGTCGTGTCCGACTCTTCGTGACCCCCTGGACCAGAGCACACCAGGCCCTCCTGTCTTCCACTGCCTCCCGCAGTTTGGTCAAACTCATGCTGGTCACTTTGAGAACACTGTCCCACCATCTCGTCCTCTGTCGTCCCCTTCTCCTTGTGCCCTCCATCTTTCCCAACATCAGGGTCTTTTCCAGGGAGTCTTCTCTTCTCATGAGGTGGCCAAAGTCTTGGAGCCTCAGCTTCAGGATCTGTCCTTCCAGTGAGCACTCAGGGCTGATTTCATTCAGAATGGAGAGGTTTGATCTTCTTGCAGTCCATGGGACTCTCAAAAGTCTCCTCCAGCACCAGAATTCAAAAGCATCAGTTCTTCGGCGATCAGCCTTCTTGATGGTCCAGCTCTCACTTCCATACATCACTACTGGGAAAACCAGGGCTTGAACTATACGGACCTTTGTTGGCAAGGTGATGTCTCTGCACGATTCGTTTCTTTCAAACGTTTGACGGTTATTTTAGTGCTGGGCAAAATGGTGTTTTAAAGGGTAAAGGGGGTATTTTTGGCATTATATCTGTTTGTAGCAGACTGTGGAACTTGAATCCAACACTCCAGTGGCCTGTTCCAAGCAGGACCTCTGGGATAGCTCAGTCAGTAGAGCACGAGGCTGTTAACCTTAGGGTCGTGGGTTCGAGTTCCACGTTGGGCAAAAGATTCCTGCATTGCAGAGGGTTGGACTAGATGACCCTCATGGTCCCTTCCAGCTCCACAATTCTGTGATCTATGACCCAGGTCCACTGTGCCATGCTTTCATGCATAGGGAACAAAGGAACTGGCCCAACAATTTAACAGTTCAAACTATGTGTGGCCAAACCACTTTGGGGTTTTCTTTAGGATACTGACGGCACGACTGCGGTCTGGGGATTAGTGTGTCTGCATAATGACCTTCCGTGCAGGGTTGGCTGCTTGATGAAATAGCTTCTTGGATTTGCCCAACTCTCATCTTTGAGTGGCCAGCAAACAACTATTATTATTATTATTATTATTATTATTATTATTATTATTATTAATACCCCGCCCATCTGGCTGGCCCTCCCCAGCCACTTTGGGCAGTTCAACAGAATACTAAAATACAGTAACATATTAAACATTAAAAGCTTCCCTAAACAGGGCCGCCTTCAGATGTCTTCTAAAAGTTTGGCAGTTGTTTTTCTCTTTGACATCTGGCGGGAGGGCGTTCCACAGGGCGGGTGCCACTACTGAGAAGGCCCTCTGCCTGCTTCCCTGTAACTTGGGTTCTCGCAGTGAGGGAACCGCCAGAAGGCCCTCGGCGCTGGACCTCAGTATCCAGGCTGATTGATGGGGGTGGAGACGCTCCTTCAGGTATACATGACTGAGGCCATTTAGGGCTTTAAAGGTCAGCACCAACACTTTGAATTGTGCTCAGAAACGTACTAGGAGCCAATGTAGGTTTTTCAAGACCGGAGTTATGCGGTCTCGGCGGCCTCTCCCAGTCACCAGTCTAGCTGCCGCATTCTGTATTAATTGCACTTTCCGAGTCACCTTCAAAGGCAGCCCCATGGAGAGCTCATTGCAGTAGTCCAAGCAGGAGATAACTAGAGCATGCACCACTCTGGCAAGACAGTCTGCCGGCAGGGAGGGTCTCATCCTGCGTACCAGGTGGAGTTGGTAGACAGCTGCCCTGGATACAGAATTGACCTGTGCCTCCATGGACAGCTGTGAGTCCAAAATGACTCCCAGGGTACACACCTGGTCCTTCAGGGGCACAGTTATTCCGTTCAGGACCAGGGAGTCCTCCACACCTGCCTGCATCCTTTCCGCAAAAAACTGTACTTCTGTCTTGTCAGGATTCAACCTCAATCCTGCCTCGAAACAAGAGCTGCCTCTTTTCTGGGGCATGAGAAATTAAGCTTGCCGAATTATTCATGGGTTGGACAGAGGGAGAAACATCCCAAAGGCCAGCAAGCGAAAGAACATCTCAGCTCGACGTGTAATTAGACCGCGGAACTCACTGACACAAGATGGTCGCTGACCTAAATACCATTCCGGAAAGGATTAGGCGAGACGCTGCGCATGTCGGGCCTTTGTCTGCTGTGCCGTGTGATGGCTGTCTCCTGCAGGAATCTCTCGCTCTCCCGCCTCCCTGTTTCATCCAGGGAAGGATTTGAAGTCGTTGACACAAGCGTGCCTCTTCCGTGAAAGAAAGGCCAAGTTGGGAGGAGAGCTGAGGGAGGAAAAGCAAGAGAGGCTGAGCACCCGAGGCTTTTTTCGTGGTAGGGGGTGGTGGCTCTGGCCTGACAGCCCTCCCTGTATGCCAGCAATCTGTAAACAGGATGCCAAAGAGGAAAAGATGGGAGTTCATGCAGGAAGAGACGGGCGTGGAAGCGCAGTAAGGAGAAAGCAGAGCGCCAAAGGAATTGTTTCCCCTGCAGCTATATATGCCACACAGAGCTGTCATTAGCCGTCTTCAGGAACCAGCTGCAATCAGTAATAATAATAATAATAATAATAATAATAATAATAATAATTTGGAGGCACACAGGTGGCACTGTGGGTTAAACCACAGAGCTTGCCGATCAGAAGGTTAGAATCCCGTGAGCTCCTGTTGCTCGGTCCCTGTTCCTGCCAACCTAGCAGTTCGAAAGCACGTCAGTGCAAGTAGATAAATAGGTACCACTCCGGCGGGAAGGTAAACGGCGTTTCCGTGTGCTGCTCTGGTTCGCCAGAAGCGGGTTAGTCCTGCTGGCCACATGACCCGGAAGCTGTACGCTGGCTCCCTTGGCCAGTAAAGTGAGATGAGCGCCGCAACTCCAGAGTCGGCCACAACTGGACCTAATGGTCAGGGGTCCCTTTACCTTTACCTTTAATAATAATTTATAATTTATATCCCGCCCATCTGGCTGGGTTTCCCCAGCCACTCTGGGCGGCTCCCAACAAAGTATGAAAATACAGTGGTCCGTTAAACATTAAAAGCTTCCCTAAAGAGGGCTGCCTTCAGATGTCTTCTAAAACATTATTTTGTGAGGAATGGTGTTTTCAGCCTTCTTATTATTTCCCACTAGATCCATTTTGAATTCGCTTTAATCCCGCTCTCATTCTTTCAATCAGTTGCTCATTTTAACCCCCAAGGGATTGGTCCAAGGCGCAACTGTCGCAATTACACTTGGATTATTCTATCAAAGCATCCATTTAGTCTCCCCAGTCTTGTATTAATCATATGCTTAATTTAATCCCAGTGGAATTTATTTTTAAAAAAAGAAAACTAAAAAACAACAACTTCGGTTTAATCCAATTTGGATTTCAAAATACGCCTAATCTCATGTTATTTCATACTTTTTAAGATCAGCAGTGTTCCTTCACAGAACAAGCCTTTCCAGCAAACTCTTGAGATTGCAGCAACCATTTTTAATCCACAATTTATGCTAAAATTCCATGTTGGACTTAAATGCACATCAGGTAAACAGGCTGATCAGGCTGGAATCCCTCTGATAAAACTCAACAGCCCCTACAACAACCCTGAGAGGTAGACTAGGCCCAGACTCCAAGCTTTGTGGCTGGCTGAGTGGAGGATTCGAACTCTACTCTCCCAGGTCCGAGTCCGCCACTCTAACCATTACGCCACACTGCCCTGTGAGGGTTGTGCGACGGATCCATCACACCTGGAGGGGGAGGAACACGACTGGCTACTACCATCTCCGGCTTAGCATTTTGGCTGTTTCCGCAGTCCTGTTTCGTTCTCCCCTCGCAGGCCTGTCACCTGCAAAGCTACCTGTGCAGGCTGGAGGAGAGGAAGGGACCCTGGAAGGGCTTTATCCACCCTCTTCCTGGGAAACCAGCACCCAGCAAACCTGGCCTGCAATTCACAGAGCAGCTGGTTTAAGTTAGCAGAGCTGGAGTCATGGGGAGGGAGCAGCTCAGCCAAGGCTTCACCCTGCTGCCACCTGCCGCCCGAGTTGGGGAGCAGCAGGTGAGCTCCAGCCCCGATGGGACCCTGGCAGTGCCATGCCTAATAGGACTGCAGCCAAGGTGGACAAGGCTGTGATCCCCCTTGCGATGGACTGCTTTGTGGGTTTCCTTTTTTTTTTTTTTGCATTTTATTTATTTATTAACATTCATATATATATGAACATTCATATATATATATATATGAATGTTAATAAATTAAAAACCTTTTAATGAGGGTGAAAGAGGAGAGTGCAAAATATAGTCTGAAGCTCAACATCAAAAAAACCAAGATCATAGCCACTGGTCCCATCACCTCCTGGCAAATAAAAGGGGAAGAAATGGAGGTGAGAGATTTTTCTTTCTTGGGCTCCATGATCACTGCAGATGGTGACAGCAGTCACGAAATTAAAAGACACCTGCTCCTTGGGAGAAAGGCGATGGCAAACCTAGACAACGTCTTAAAAAGCAGAGACATCACCTTGCCAACAAAGGTCCGTATAGTTCAAGCTCTGGTTTTCCCAGTAGTGATGTATGGAAGTGAGAGCTGGACCATAAAGAAGGCTGATCGCTGAAGAATTGGTGCTTTTGAATTATGGTGCTGGAGGAGGAGAGGACGGGGAGCGCACCCCGTCGCGGGGATTCGAACCCCCGACCTTCTGATCGGCAAGTCCAAGGCTCTGTAGTTTAACCCATAGCGCTTACAATTCTGTGTGCTGGGAAAGAAGATCATAAGGTACGGGTGGGCAGGTTCACGGGGGAGAATTCAGTCTGGTACTCTGGACCCAAACCATTTAGGGATTCAGAAGTCAAGCCCAGCACTTTGAATTGGGCCTCAGAGACACTTGATTTGCTTGCAAAACGCCCCAGATTCACTCTCCAGGAAGGGCTGTGAATTTCCCCTTCCCTAAGACCCTGAAGAGGGGACGCGGGTGGCGCTGTGGTCTAAACCACAGAGCCTAGGGCTTGCTGATCAGAAGGTCGGTGGTTCGAATCCCCACGATGGGGTGAGCTCCCGTTGCTCAGTCCCTGCTCCTGCCAACCTAGCAGTTCAAAAGCACATCAAAGTGCAAGTAGATAAATAGATACCACTCCGGCGGTAAGGTAAACGGTGTTTCCATGCGCTGCTCTGCTTCGCCAGAAGTGGCTTAGTCATGCTGGCCACATGACCCGGAGCTGTACGCTGGCTCCCTCAGCCAGTAAAGCGAGATGAGCGCCGCAACCCCAGAGTCGGCCACAACTGGACATAATGGTCAGGTGTCCCTTTACCTTTAAGACCCTGGAGAGTCCCTCTCAGTCAGCATGAACAATGCAGGGCTAAAACAAAATAAAAAAATTCCTTCCAGTAGCACCTTAAAGACCAACTGAGTTAGTTCTAGGTATGAGCTTTCGTGTGCATGCACACTTCTTCAGATACACAGGGCTAGACAGAGCCCCAGCGGTTTGACGCGCCCAAGAGAGCTTCCTGCGTTTCTCATGCTTCAAAATTGACATCATGTCCGCTGGCCGACCACTGTTAACAGCCTTGGCAGTCACAGTCCACAGTGGCTGCAACATCTGAGAACTCTTGCTCATTTATTTATGTTCTAATTTATTTATTTCCATTTATGAATCATTTCCTATAAAGCCACTCTCCCAAGCCAGCCTCGTCTCGGGCCGTTTAAAAGCAATCTAGCCTGGATGTGACTAAGCGGCTGGCGTGTGAATTACTTTGGGGCCAGATCATTTGCTTCGAGGAGAGATCCCAGCCGGCACGTCCGCTGAGGCTGGGAGGGGAGAAGGAGCTCTTGGGGTCGCCAGTTGGACAGGGAGGAGCAGCTGGATGCAAGACTATGTGCAAAACTGTGAACCTGCATCTTTGGGGAGAGGGCAGCCCCAAAATGATGGTGTGCTCACCCCAGAAGGAATAATAATCTGCGGCAACCATACGCTGACAGCTGGCTCGCGTTCCCACTTCTTAAATAGCAGCTCCCTGGTGCTGCAGGCCTCTGGTTTGCTTTGCAAGACTTGGTATCCCCTTCATGCTGCCCCTTGATACTTGCATGAAAATAGTGTTCAGCAGATTTACCGTATTTTTTCCCTCTATAAGGGAGGAGGAAAACAAGAAAAAAAATATTATGAATCCCAGAAGCCAGAACAGCAAGAGGGAAATGGCTTCTAACATAGCCTCTTGCTGTTCTGGTTTCTGGGATAGCCACGCGAAGCCTCCTGAGGGCAAAGGGAGCCTTCATCCCGCTGTCCTCAAGAGGCTTTGTGCAGCTAAGCCAGAAGCCAGGACAACAAGAGGGATTGCTGCGCAGCGATCCCTCTTGCTGTCCTGGCTTATGGGATAGCCACGCACAGCCTCTCCTGGGCAGCTGTCCTGGCTTCCCCTTCCCCTTCTCGCTCCTCGGGGAAAAGCCCCAAGAGCCGTACACACGCTCCACACGGCTCTTTAAAGGGAGCGCTGAGCAGAGCCTCCCTCCTACATTCGCTCCATAAGATGCACACACATTTCCCCTTACTTTTTAGGAGGGGGGAAAGTGCGTCTTATAGAGCGAAAAATACGGTAGCTTTTTGTGGCTGGAGTCAGTCCAAGCCCTCCCAGGCCAGGTGGGAAAAGACCAGCAAGTTAGGGCGCAGGTCTTCCGAAACTCGCAGCTAAGGTGGTTTCTGCCCCTGAGCTGTGGGCCCTTGGCAGCCTTGCGGATGTGCTCTGGCAGCCACAGTGCCTCCCCTTGGCCTCCCCTCTTGCCACAAAGCAGCTGCTGGCAGGCTGTCGCCCTAGTGCAAGCATGTCCAAGTCTACAGAGACTGCAATCTACTCCCAGTATAATGAAGCTGGCAGTGATCTACCCATTGTCATTGCCCATAGTTGCTGATCTTTTTTTGGGAAGGGTCGACCAGAGATGTTGAGCTTTTTTAGTGGGGAATGACCAAAGTTATTGGGCTTTGGGGGGTAATGATTGCATAACATCGATCACCAACCAGTCCACAGCCCTCCCTCCTTTCCCCAATCGGACGCCGACAAAGAGAGAACTAGCTTTCAAAGCAGGGAAGGAGGCAGTGGAAGTAAATAGCGCCGGGGGCAAGGCACGTCGTGATTGCTCAGGAGAAACAGGGCTATCATTTTTATAACTCCCGCGATCGACCTGTATCACCCCGGCAATCTCTGGCCACCCAGTAGCGGTATTTAACTCCAACTAAGCCAAAATGTATAAAGCTAAGCCAATTATGTATGAGAAGTGCAAAATGATAGAAGGAACATTCTTTGCTATGTGGTGGCCTTGCAAAAGAAAAAAGAAGAATCTAAGGGCTATTGGGAAATGATATATTAATGAGATTAAAAAGATGTTTAAGTTGATGATTCCCAAGAAACCTGAAGCTTTTCTTTTAGGAATTATAGATAATGATGTTCCAAAAGAGATGGTTAACTTATTTATGTATACAATGAGAGCAGCACAAATGTTGTATGCCCAAAGATAGGAAGAAGGAGACTTTCCAGCAAGAGAAGATTGGCTTTTGAAAATGATGGAGTACGTGGAACTGTCAAGATTGACAGCAAAATTTAGAGACCCAAATGGTGAAAAATACCCTGAGGACTAGAGACCTTTTACTGAGTATTTAAAGAACTATTATAGCGAGAGGAAAACGCAAGCAGGACTTGAAATATGAGCTACAGTGTGAATTATTAAGACAAATGGGTTAATTTGAATGTATAGGCGAAATAATGCAGCATTTAAGAGTAAATATGGAAACCATGGAAGGAGAGGAAGGGAAGTCAATTGATAAAGTAACTTAAGGTCTATGTTATAGACACACACACACACACACACACACACACACACTGTATTTTTCCATCTATAAGACGCCCCCTATTTGGGGGGATTCTGGTTTGAGAAAATGGGGGGAGATACTATTTGTGTATAAGACGAGCCCAGATTTTGAAATTTATTTTAGAGTAAAAAAGAGTCATATACACAGAAAAGTATGGGGGTGTGTGTGTAATTTTTTTAAAAAATGGGGGTACCATTTTGGGCTTGTAAGTAGATCCTAGCCGGTCCAAAAAAGAATTGGGGGGGGGGGCTTTGTTCCCTGTGTCTCTGTCACATGCAATGGAGACCCCTGACTCCATGTTCCTCTCTCTGTTGCAGCATCACCCCCAAGGATCTGAAGGCCATGTTGCCCCAGGTCAACTACCGCGTGCCTAACATGAGATTCCTCCGGGACAAGCTTCTGGTAAGGAAACCCCTCTCCTCGTTTTTCCTTCTCGCGCTGGACCTCAGAAGAGGAAATCTCTCGGCAATGGGGGGGGGGGTCTGCTAAAAAGGAAGCTGACGGAGAAAGCCAGGGCTGCTTGGGGATATTCCAAACCACAATGACAGGAGCTCAGCTGGAATCGGGAAAGGCTAAGAGGATGCCAGCATGCCTAATGAGCAGAGTCGGGGAAGCTTTTAGGCAGAAGACGACTTCCTTCTGAAAACGGAAGTCTGGTTTAAATAAGAAGAGCAAAAAGGGAACACAAACTTTGGTAAAAAGTAATTGCACTGGGCTTGTGTCTTCCGAGAAGGCAGGGTGAGCAGCACTCACAGTGTTGGGATCAGGGCCAGTAACCTAGGGTCCCATTCCTCCTGGGCTGACTCTGTGCATTTAGCCAACCTAAAACTACCAGACTTTTAGAAGACATCTGAAGGCAGCCCTGTTTAGGGAAGCTTTTAATGTTTGATGTATTACAGTATTTTACTATTTTGTTGGAAGCTGCCCAGAGTGGCTGGGGAAGCCCAGCCAGATGGGCTGGGTATAAATAAATTATTATTATTATTATTATTATTATTATTATTATTATTATTATTATTAAAGGCTCCAGCATTACATTACCTGAGACTGGGGGGATGGGGGGCCTGATCCGTGCTCAGTCAAAAGCAAGCCTCATTAACCCTTTCCCTTTTTGTCCTCTGCCCACACAGGAGGTCGAAGTCCGGAATGAAATCACCTTCAGCCACTTTGCACACTTCTATAAAAACCTGATGTTTGATGCTCAGAAATCGGTAAGGACATTTGGGACACTGTTTTGAGTTCTGTTGAGCTGCTGTAGAGTTTTTATTGACCAGCTTTAAAAAGTAAAAGTTCTTTTTTGGGGTAGTTCCTTTCTTGTGATAGTTGCAGGGTTTTCTCACACTTTTTAGAAAGCCAGCCTGAGAATAACAACAACAACAACAACAACAACAACAACAACAACAACAACAACAATAATACAGTAGTACCTCCGGTTGTGGACAGGATCTGTCCCGGAGCTCCAGTTGGATCCCAAGGTTTCCGCAACCGGAGGGACCGCTTCTGCGCATGCATGTGCGGTAATAACCCAGAAATATACTTCCAGGTTTGCTGCTTACGTATCCTGAAGTTTACGTAACCGGAGGGATACGTAAGCGCAGGTACTTTATATTCATATTTAATAATATTGATATGTAATAATGATATTTATTTATTTACACATACATACATACCCCCGCCCATCTGGCTGGGTTTCCCCAGCCACTCTGGGAGGCTCCCAACCAAATATCAAAAACATAATACAGCATTAAACATTAAAAACTTCCCTAAACAGGGCTGCCTTCAGATGTTTTCTAAAAGTCAGATACTGTAGTTGTTTATTTCCTTGACATCTGATGGGAGAGGCAGAGGGCCTTCTCGGTGGTGGCGCCTGCCCTGTGGAATGCCCTCCCAGTGCAGAAAGGGAGTATTCCCCACCTCCCGCAGAAGCCGTGCGCTCTTTAAAGGGACTGAGCGGCTTCTATTGGCTTTTCTAGGAGATGGGGGAATTCCCCCACCTCCCTGAAAAGCCCGCAGGCTGCCATCCGCAAGCCTTGGGAGCCCGGCGGGAAGTCGCGCCGGGCTCCCAAGGCTTGCGGATAGCTTCCTGAAGCCTGGAGAGCGAGAGGGGTCGGTGCGCACCAGACTTCAGCAAAAGCCTGCATTTGCCCCATAGGATGCACACACATTTCCCCTTCATTTTTGGAGGGGGGAAAGTGCGTCCTATAGGGTGAAAAATACGGTAAGTGACCAAATGCCAAGAACGGATCCTTTCCCCCTAAAGTCCTCATAGCGCCCTCAGCCTCAGAGATGCGGCTGGTATGTGTATCGTTTTCTTCGTCAAACTTGGCCAAAACATCTCCCTTTCACACCTCCGGGGATGGTTTGCCATTAACTGGGATGCTGCTTAAAAATCCGTCATTGGTCCTCGGTCCTGGTTAAAGTTTGCTGCCCTGTCCTCTTTTTATGCATTGTCTGAATTTGAAATGGCAAAAAAATAAAACGTATAAACATTTGCAGCCTTAATACCAACCGTAGAAGAATGGCGGCAGAAGGTAATGGAATATGCAGAAATAGCCAAATTAACAGGGGAAATTAGACAACAGGGCGAGAAAACATTTCAATAAGAATGGGAAAAATTTATGTTGTATATAGGAAAGATAAGATGAAATAGTGAAACCAGTAGAATTGGAAATAAACCTCATTAACGGGAAAGATTAAGAAAAGTGATGGATAATGAAAATAATAAGAAGCAAAATGTATAAGGAGATTAATATAACTAACAGTGGTTGTAAGTGAATACAGACAGACAACAAGAATTGTATAAACAGGAGGATTTGTTTGTTTATGGATATACTATGGACAAATATGGAAAATGAATAACAATATACAAAATGGATGGAAATAATGCGATAAAATTATATGTGATATAAAAAACCAGAAGAAGGAAGGAGGGAAGACAGCGCTTAGGAGCAAGTATAAATGTAAAATGCAACACATTATGTGTATGTGGAGTAACCGGAAAACTAATAAAGATTATTTGAAGAAGAAAAAGACATTTGCAGCCTTGCCCATGTCCTGATTGCATTGCTGATCGCTGTGTCGCTTCTTTACGTTTCAGATAATTGAGCAGCTGGAGCTGTCCTTCCCCTTACGGTAAGTAGGAACTTCCCTGAGACTGGGATCGCTCACTTCCTGTCTCTTGGCCTGAGTCTCCATGTGTTCGTTGAATCGAAAAGAGCCGCACAGGTCAAGAAGGGTGTTGGCAGGTTTGGTGAGCTGCCTTCCTTCCAATTGGTGCCCGCTAGATTTTCTGGACTACAACTCCCATCAAACACAGCATCGTAGGTCCATGCTGCCTGGGGCTGGCGGGAGTTGTAAAACACCCCAAACTTCTGGGGGGTGGGCACCGGGTTGGAGAAGGCTGTTAGAAAGAAGCTGGAAAGCTTCTTTGAAACACCAGGTTTGGATAAAACCTTCCATCCCAGGATCCACTTTCCAAAATGGTTAACCCAGAAAAATGAGTGCAACTGCAGCCCTCTCCTTGTGAGTCCCAGTAACTGGTATTTGGTGGTATACTGCTACTGCACAAGGAGGTTGTATAGATCAGTGTTTCCCAACCTTGGGCCTCCAGCTGCTTTTGAACTACAATTCCCATCATCCCTGACCACTGGTCTTGCTAGCTAGGGATGATGGGAGTTGTAGTCCAAAAACAGCTGGAGGCCCAAGGTTGGGAAACACTGGTATAGATGACCAAGAGTAAACCAACCTCAAGGGATTTGTCTAATTTTCTGGAAAGCCATCTCAGATAAATGCATGGGTTTCAAAGGTGGGCCAAAGGAACTGGGTATAATGTCCTGGACAGTTAATGCCTCGGTCTCTCCGATTCAGTTTTCTCGTCTTATGAACAGGCTCAGACTTCACAAAATGTCCTATGCATGGGTTTTTGGTTTTTTTTTTGTGGCTGGGTTTATGGGGCATCGCCAGGTGGATTTTGGTGGCCACTATCTTTCTCTCTTCAACTCTTTCCCTAGGAACGTGGACCGGCCAGAACTCTGCCAGATCACGCTGTACGACTTCCAGAAGTTCCTGCAATATGACCAGAAGGTATTTGCAAAGAGAGGAGGGCTTACCGTATTTTTCATGCCATAAGACGCACCTGACCATAAGACGCACCTAGTTTTTAGAGGGGGAAAACAAGAAAAAAAAATATTCTGAATGAAACAGTGGATGTATGATTTTTGTGGTTCATGCTGTGGCCACAGACATGTGATTTGACAGTGAGTTTGGGGAGCCCAATGCAAAAATCCTGAGGATCCATGTGGATCCGTGCTTTGTAACCACGTTTTTGCGCCCTTGGGTCCCCATGCAACAGTGGCTGCGTGTGTGTTTTTGGTGCAGGCTGTAGCCATGGACATGCTATGTGATCTGATGGTGAATTTGGGGTGACCCAGTGCAAAAGTCCTGAGGATCCATGGGCTTTTACCTCCCCCCTCCCAGGCAGCCTCCTTTATCACTAGCCTCCCTTATCTCCCTCCTGATCGTTTGCTGATCAGCTGCTTCCTTTCAACACTCCCTTCCCTCTTGTTTGCCTTAGTGTCTTTTCCTTAGCTGGAGCAGTTTTTTGCTCCTCCTTTTCTTCTAATTTCTCTCCTCATTGCTTTAGTATTCCTGTTTCCCCCCTTTGCAAGTTCGCTGTCTTTACCTCCCCCCTCCCAGGCAGCCTCCTTTATTGCTTGCATCCCTTATCTCCCTCCCCAATTGCTTGCTGATTAGCGGCTTTGTTTCAACACCCACTTCCCTCTTTAAAAAGAAAAAGAAAAAGCATGATATGCTTTTCGCACCTGGGCAATTCAGCTCCAGGAACCTCGCATTCGCTCCATAAGACGCACAGACATTTCCCCTTACTTTTTAGGAAGAAAAAAGTGTGTCTTATGGAGCGAAAAAGCGGTAGTTAATTCTGCAGAGGAAGGTTGGGCTTGGGAGAGCCTCTCATGCTCAGAGTAGCACGACAAAGATCCGCTTGTCCCGTGAAAGCAGCGGCGTAGCATGGGTTGTCAGCACCCGGGGCAAGGCAAGTAATTTGCGCCCCTAACCCCTAACCTGCTGCCGCTGCCAGCTTCTTCTTGCTGCTGCCTGGGCTGGGGTATTTACGGTAAGGTGGCGGCGGGTCCGTGTCAGGTGATCTGAGGCGAGTTGCCGCTGGCACTGCCGCCCAAACGACGCCGCTTGCCCGGAGGAGGAGGAGGGCAGAGAGGCGAGGAAAATGCAACATGGCCCAGCAGCTGCAGCAGCAGCAGCGGTGGTGGGGCTGTGAGGAGGGGCTGCCTGGCGCGCCCTCCGCGGCCCTGACGTGCGGGGACCGCGGCGAGCGCTGAGAGCCGCTGCCTGCCGGATGCCTTCAGCCCGGACGCGCGCACAGCTCGGTTCCGCGAGACATGGGGCTCTGCTACAGCCTGCGCCTGAGGCTCTTCGGCGACTCCGGAGGCGACGAGCGCGCCCCCCCAGATGTTGCGCCCGGTGCGGCCGGCCCCCCTGCACGCTACGCCACTGCGTGAAAGTAACGCATTAACCGGCTTTCCTTGGTAACTGACAGCCGGCAGGTAGGAGATTGGAGACCTTTTTGGAGCCAGCCGTAAATCAACCAACTGCTTGGTGCTCTTGCACTCTGAAAGCAGCTAACATCAGGGTGATGCTGGCTGGAATAATTATTATTATCATCATTATTATTATTATTATTATTATTATTATTATTATTATTATTTATACCCCGCCCTCCCTAGCCAAGACAGGGCAGCTAACACCAGGTAAAGAAAACAACTGATTAAAATACAACTTAAAAGCAAGATTCAAATACAACATTAAAATGCAGCTTCATTTCAATAGAAACACAAATCAAAAAAATATTTTTTGGGGGGATGAAAACCTCAAGTCTTCACCAAGGCCAACTATCCAGACTGGTCCTTCGTGGGCCAGAAAAAAGCCAGGGAAGTCCCCAAATAGGAGTTCCATCACAGAAGGAAAAAGGAAAAAGGAAAGAGGGGGAGGGGATCAAGTTGATTCCAAGCCAAAGGCCAGGCGGAACAACTCTCTCTTACAGGCCCTGCGGAAAGAAATCAGATCCTGCAGGGCCCTGGTCTCCTGAGACAGAGCGTTCCACCAGGCCGGGGCCAGTGTTGAAAAGGCCCTGGCTCTGGATGAGGCTAATCTGACTTCCTTAGGGCCCGGGACCTCTAGGGTGTTGCTATTTATGGACCTTTAGGTCCTCCGTGGGGCATATCGGGAGAGGCGGTCCCATAGGTACGAGGGTCCTAGGACGTGATGGGAAATATAGTCCAAAACAGCTGCAGTGGCACCCGCTTGGAGAAGGCTGTGCTCTACCAGTTGGGTCCTCTCTCCAATTACAGCAATCACAAGATTCATTTTCAGCCTGGAGAGATTTCACCCAGAGTCTGTCTGTGATGAGCTCTGATGTCACTTTTACATACCTTTTTAATTATTATTTTTTAAAGTTTTTTATTGACATATATTCAAAGACATACAGAAATACAGTACATACCCATTACAAAGTATATTTTGTATAATATACTGAAATAAAGCAGTGACTAATAAAGCAAAAATAAAGCAGGATTAATTCAGCCAGCTAGCCCTGGTGATCATCTAATGTTTATTGGATGGATTTTCCTCCTAAATTGATTTCTGAATTTATTGTTATTCACATTTTATACTGTATTTTATGCTGTTTTTTGTTGCATCAATTAAGTGTTCTAAATTTCTTGCTAGCCGCCCTGAGCCCGTTCTTCTGAACTGGGAAGGGCGGGGTATAAATAAAAATTTATTTATTTATTTATTTACTTACTTAAAATAAGAAAGAGCAAGGACAGAAAGGAGAAAAAGAAATAACTAAAGAAAGGGGGGCAGAGAAGAGAAAGAGAGAGAAGAGAAAAAAGGGTTAAATAAAGATAAATAAATATAATAGGCTGTCTTTTCCGTCTCTCTGTCCTGCAGCCAGATAACAGCCAACCATTCTGTCTTCTATAAACTAGTATATTTTTCAGTCTTCAGATCCAGGTTTTACAAGTTCGTTTTCTCTTTCACGCGAAAATCATTACTGAGCATTTGTTAATTCCTTACGGACTTTTTGGCGTGAAAGAGGCGCTTCTTACTTACAGCGCTCCCCTCCTTACCTTTCCCTCCAGGAGCCGTGGGCAAGTGACATTGCCAAAGTCCGGGAGTTCATGTGCAACTACCTCCGGGATCCCTTCAGCGACATGGCGGAGCCCTTCTTCCAGCTGGACGAGGTGGGTGGCACCCTCCCCTCCCCTCCTCACCCTGTGGGGCACCAGAAGTCAGCTCACCATAGAGCACGCCCTGCCAGCTTCCATTCTGTGGTCGCAGCCACAGAAAGCACACTTCCAATTAACTCCAAGGCATTGCAGCTTGGATCTTGAGCTTCCATGAGCTGAGATCTGCGCACAGGAGCAACAACTTTAACCGACCTGCTCTTCTCCTTGCAACCCTCTGTGCCCCTTAAAAGGGTTGTGGGGCTACGAGGAAGATGGCATAGGGGGCTGCAGGGAGACTTGGCAAACATTCCCCTCCCCATAACCTCTAGTGGGAGGCAGTTTCCCTTTTGAGCAGAAGCAGCGAACTCCTGGAATTTAACAGCCTAATGGGAATTTCACTCATGTGTTTGCCAGCCATATAACCCCGGTCCTGAAAGACCTACATTGGCTCCCAGTACGTTTCTGAGCACAAATCAAAGTGTTGGTGCTGACCTTGAAAGCACTAAACGGCCTCAAAGGCCCAGTGTACCCATTTTAAGGAGCATCTCCACCCCCATCATTCAGCCCAGATACTGAGGTCCAGCTCCAAGGGCCTTCTGGTGATTCCCTCCCTGCAAGAAGCAAGGTTACAGGGAACCAGGCAGAGGGCCTTCTCGGTGGTGGCGCCCGCCCTGTGGAACGCCCTTCCATCAGATGTCAAGGAAATAAACAACTATCTGACATTTAGAAGACATCTGTAGGCAGCTGTAGTAAACGAAAATCTGCCCTTATTCCCTTATGGGGGACACAGGAGCCCTTTGCAGGTTCTGCATCGGTCAGAGAAAATAACAGAGGCCAACCAGAGAATATTGAGAAGCAAAGCAGCTAGTAAGCCTGATCTTTATTGAACTGTTGCAACAGGGTGCCCCCTTCACAAGCAGGAGAAGGACCCCGAACCAAGGCGTGCCCGCCCTTATATAGACATTTTAAATTGCCCGCCCTGGAGTCCAAGACCACCCCCAGAAACATCATACATACATCACAGAAAGGGCGGTCTACAACAGAAATCTGAGTGTGTTGTTTACCTCCTGTCTGGCAGGTTACCTGTTAATGCTTACTTGATTGGATACCCTGGGGAGCCTGGCCAGTCTTTTGTAATGACAAATACTTAGTTCCTGAGCCAGGTCACAGGCTCACCCTATTCATACAGAGACATACCCTTAAGACAGGATTTGTGAAGGAAAAGACAATGGGGAGGCTTTTCCATTTTCCTTGACCTTGCAGAGAAATCATTTGGTCAGTTTGGGAGTCAAAATGGTTCCAGGGCTGCTGCTTCAGACATGTGGTTTATATACAGTGGTGCCTCGCAAGACGAAAAGAATCCGTTCCGCGATTCTCTTCGTCTAGCGGTTTTTTCGTCTTGCGAAGCAAGCCCATTGACGGCTTAGTGGATTAGCGCTATTAGCGGTTTAGCGGCTTTTAGCGGCTTAGCGGATAAGCGGCTTAGCAGCTTAGAAAAAGGGGGGGAAAGGGGAAAAAACCCACAGGAACTCTCAAGACATTTTCGTCTTGCGAAGCAAGCCCATAGGAAATTCGTTTTGCGAAGCACCTCCAAAACGGAAAACTCTTTCGTCTAGCGAGTTTTCTGTCTTGCGAGGCATTCGTCTTGCGGGGCACCACTGTATTTATGTACATGTTTGCTTGGTACATTTATGAACGTTTATTATATATATAAGACCTTAATTTTTTTATTTCACAACCCTGTTTAGGGAAGTTTTTAATGTCTGATGTTTTATCGCTTTATTGTTATTATTATTATTATTATTATTATTATCATCATTAATTGGGAGCAGCAATTAATTAATTAATAGTGGAAAAAAGGACTCATGTAAATGAGGACCCTTCACCTGACTCCCTCCAGACCACATCTGCGGTGCTCACCTAATTCTGAGAGTCTTTATCCCATTCTCCAGCTGACCTCTAACTGGTTCCTCTCTCCCCTTGGCTCCCCACAGTTCCTAACGTTCCTGTTCTCCAAAGAAAACATGGTCATGGATTCCAGGTTTGACCGAGTGGTGCCGGAAGAAATGAACTACCCCTTGACTCAGTACTGGATCTCTTCCTCCCATAACACGTAAGAGCATCTCTGGGCAACAGGGCCCTTTGCTCAGGGGGCAGCCTCAGTTGTGTTAAAGCAAGGCTGCTGGGTCAGGCACCAGAACTTCTGAACCCCAGCCCAGCTACAATGGCACAGCTGGCAGGGCTCCTGTGTCTTACAAGGGAACCATGGAATCACAGAATTGTACAGCTGGAAGGGATCCCCAAGGGGAATCTAGTCCAGACCCTGCAAGGCAGGAATCACAGCTTTAAGAAAATCCCTGATAGATGGACACCCAACCTCTGTTTAAAAACCTCCGGTGAAAGAGAGTCCACATTCTGAGGGAGTTCATTCCACAGTTGAACATCTCTTATCCTGATGTCTAGCCAGAATCTCTTCCCTTATCCTTGGACAGCTGTCCATGGAGGCGCAGGTCTATTCTGTGTTCAGGGCAGCTGTCTACTAGCTCCATCTGCTATGCAGGATGAGACCCTCCCTGCCCACAGACTGTCTCGCCAGAGTGGTGCATGCTCTGGTTATCTCTCGCTTGGACTACTGCAATGCACTCTACGTGGGGCTACTGTTGGCTATTTGCAGTTTAGTAGCACAGCAGAGGTGGAAGACAGAAGTGCCTGGCGTGCTCTGGTCCATGGGGTCACGAAGAGTCGGACACGACTAAACAAGCACAGCAGAGAGCTTGCTGGGGAGGCCATGCATAACAAGGAACTCAAAATAACTTTAAAAAGGTTTTAATAACAAAAACAAAAACTCCTTTTACACTAAAGATAACAACAACAAACATGACCCAACCACCAACCCATCCCCCAGGGGGGCGAGAGAGCTAGGTGCTGCTCCTTATATACTACACCCAATCGCTGACACAGCTTAATTAACTCAACTTAGCAGCACCTGCTATGTTTCACAGCTGCAAGACTGGGTCTCTGCCCTGGCCCTTAAAGACATAGACAACTTGTGAAACAATAATGAACCTTCATATTTTAAAGTAACTACAGTGGTACCTCGCAAGACAAATGCCTCGCAAGACGAAAAACGCGCAAGACGAAAGAGTTTTCTGTTTTTTGAGTCGTTCTGCAAGACGAATTTCCCTATGGGCTTGCTTTGCAAGACGAAAGGTCTTGCGAGTTCTTGCGAGTTTGTTTCCTTTTTCTTAAAGCCGCTAAGCCGTTAATAGCCACTAAGCCGCTAATAGCCGCTAAGCCGCTAAGCCGCTAATATCCGTGCTTCGCAAGACGAAAAAACCGCAAGACGAAGAGACTCGCGGAACGGATTAATTTCGTCTTGCGAGGCACCACTGTATTCAACAGCTGCCTTTGAAGGTGACCCAGAAACTGCAATTAATTCAGAATGCGGCAGCTAGACTGGGGACTGGGAGCGACCACAGAGACCACATAACACCAGTCTTGAAAGACCTACACTGGTTCCCAGTACGTTTCCAAGCACCATTCAAAGTGCTGGTGCTGACCTTTAAAGCCCTAAATGGCCTCGGCCCAGTATACCCGAAGGAGCGTCTCCACCCCGGACACCGAGGTCCAGCACCGAGAGCCTTCTGGCAGTTCCCTTGCTGCGAGAAGTGAGGTTACAGGGAACCAATACAGAACAACAAACCCCTGTGTTGCAAACTTAACACAACAAACAATACAAGCAACACGTAGTCCAGTATACTAGATAGCACTGTAATTCTTATTGAGTAATATACATGATTTAGTAACAAAAACAAAATGTGTGCACTTGTAAATTCTCTAATATATTTGAAATCAATTGAACACACGTCTGTCAATCTTCGAAAGTCCGCAGAAGTTTAATAAGTCTATGGGTGAATATTGGATGTGAGAATATTGAGAGAATATTGGATGTGTGGTTTTTTTTTTATTGTTATTGGTGTATTGGTTTTTATGTGTGTGTTTTTTCCTTTTTTGATGTACTGTTATGTATGTTTTGTTAATTTTTTGTTGTTCTCTCTTTTGCCTTTTTTTTTGTAATTTTTGAAACTTCTAATAAATATCATTTTTTAAAAAAAGAAAGAAACAGTCAGATTTTTCGGGAACACTGTCTGTTGTTATTCACCTACTACTTCGGCACCATGAACGCCTAAAAATATTTTTACCGCTTAACCCACAGGATAGCATCTATTACTTAGGTGTCTCTGCCTCTTACAGGTATCTCACGGGGGACCAGTTCTCCAGCGAATCCTCTCTGGAAGCCTACTCCCGCTGCCTCCGGATGGGATGCCGCTGCATAGAATGTGAGTCTCACTTTTGGGGATCTTGGCCCAGCTTGGCTTCCGGGTGCCAACTGCTGGAAACCACAAGCTGGGACAGTTGCTCTTGGGCTCGAATCCTGATTGTGGGTTTCCAACTGCGGGCACTTGGTTGGCCACTGGAAGAACAGGATGCTGGACTCGACAAGCCGGTGGCCTGATCCTGCAGGCTCTTCTTAGGTTCTTAATTTGTTATTTATTTGGGCATTTGTACCGCACGTTTCTGTTGGGATGCTGCCAGGGAGACGGGGGCATCAGGCAGGCCCCCAGCTGGCTCCAGCCACCGGGCAAACTCCAGGTCACGGAACAGCATCAATCAATCAGCAACTCGAGCCTCAGTTGCCTTCTGAAGCTACCGAGCATGCGAATTAGCAGAGTGAATAAATCTCCACAACGGAAGTAGCGGACAGAGCCATGTGTAAGCTTTATTTACAGCATTTTATTCAGCAGCAGGAACAAAGGAAAACATGTCTGCTTCCCTTCGTGTCCAAGCAAAACAGCAATAAAGCAAAAGCAATATACAAAACGGAAGTTCCCAGCAAACTGTGCTGGAAGTAAACAGGCATGTGACACACAACAGTCAGGCCTGACCCTTTTAAGGTGGAATGGAACTATATCATAACAGTTTCGGCCAAATGGGCTTCCAGAGTGCCTTGCATAAGTAAAAAGGTAAAGGTACCCCTGCCCATTCGGGCCAGTCTTGCCAGACTCTAGGGTTGTGCGCCCATCTCACTTAAGAGGCCGGGGGCCAGCGCTGTCCGCAGACACTTCCGGGTCACGTGGCCAGCGTGACAAGCTGCATCTGGCGAGCCAGCGCAGCACACGGAATGCCGTTTACCTTCCCGCCAGAGCGGTCCCTATTTATCTACTTGCACCCAGAGGTGCTTTCGAACTGCTAGGTTGGCAGGCGCTGGGACCGAACGACGGGAGCGCACCCCGTCGCGGGGATTCGAACCGCCGACCATGTGATCGGCAAGTCCTAGGCGCTGAGGTTTTACCCACAGCGCCACCCGCGTCCCTAGTGCCTTGCATAGAGTCAATTAAAACAAGACAGTTTGCACATCTCAGCCAGTGGCTCATAGCACTTCCTTTTCCAGGTAGTGGGCAAAGAGGGATTTTGCAAACCAGTCCTGGTCTGTGGCTTTCTGTGCCGTGTTATCTTTCCATCTCATAGCTCAGAAGCAGGCAGACTGGGGTTAAACTGAAACCTGCTACAGCCTAGGAAGTTAGGCTGTTAAGTGAGAGTTCTCCCGAGCATGCACAGAGTTCTTTTCTGTAAGCACTGGCTAACCTCAGCTCACTCTATCATATCTGATAGTAAAGGGCAGAGATTCCAGCAGGATTCAGATGTGCCTTTCTGCAATTTGCGCCCCCCCCCCCAAAAGGAGAAAGACAAACAGATGCCTTAAGTGTGTGTGTGTGTGTGTGTGTGTGTGTGTGTGTGCACATTTGTGTGAGTGTGTGCCTGTAGCAAAGGGCCGGGCAATCTATACATCATTATTATGGTTGTTACCTGATTGAAGAAATCCTGGCCAATGAATTGCGTGAACTGGGAAGTCAATCAAATAATAGTTCTGCATCTGAGTATAAACCAGCCTTCTCCAACCAGAAATTTTGGACTACAGTGATGAGAATTGTAGTCCGAAACCTCTGGCAGGCAACAGATTGAAGAAGGCTGGTATCCATAAAAATTCTGCAGCAAGAAGCATAGAAAGGGGGAAAGCTTCTTTTAAGATAACTCTGGGCACTTGCAGTTTTTAATAAGCGCCGGTGTTAAAGACAAAGATATATAAAACCTTCCTGGTTGATGAAAAAGAAATTCCATCTTAATGAAAAGGGCAATTAATTTAATAACTAATTCAGTACCAAATCCTCTCCACCTGCAGTGGACTGTTGGGACGGTCCGGACGACCTGCCAATCATCTACCACGGCCATACGCTCACCTCCAAAATCAAATTCTTGGACGTGCTGTACACCATCAAGGAACACGCTTTCGTCACCTCTGAGTAAGTGATTCTCCGCCTCCTCTCAGCCCTTTCCTCTGCCTTCTCTTTCCTAAGAGAGGGGGGTGTTTGGTCCCTTCTACCCATGACTCCGGGAAAATTTGCTTGTGCAAAGCTATTTCCCAGGATCTCCGGGAAAATTGGAATCAGTGATGAAACATCGGAGGGTATTTTTCACTGATCTAAAGGCGTATATCGAGAGAAGCTTCCTGTGTTGTGTTGCTTGTGTGGGAGTGTGGAAACTCAGCAACACAGGTGTCTCAGAAACGCAGGTGTTTTCCTCTTGTGCAATTGCATGATGTGTGTTCAGCATACGAACATGTGAAACCTCCTGACGTTGCCTCAGGCTGTCGGATTGGGGGAGGGACCTGTCCTCTTGCCCTCTGTGTAGCACAAGGTTCGGGGACAGGGCTGTGCCGATGATGGCACGCTGCAGGTGTCTCGAGGTGCACCTGGGTGACGCTGCCTGCCTTTCGCCTAGGTTCCCCGTCATCCTCTCCATCGAGGACCATTGCAGCATTGTGCAGCAGAGGAACATGGCCGCGCACTTCAAGAAGGTCTTTGGGGACATGCTGCTTACCAAACCGGTGGATGTCAACGCAGACCAGCTGCCCTCACCTGTCCAGCTCAAGAAGAAGATTCTCATCAAGGTAGCGGGACTCTTACCTGCCCTTTATTCCGAGCTGAACCCTTAGTTCAGGGGTCAACAAACTTTTTCAGCAGGGGGCCCGTCCACTGTCTCTCAGACCTTGTGGGGGGCTGGACTATATTTTGAAGGGAAAAAATGAACGAATTCCTATGCCCCACAAATAACCCAGAAATGCATGTTAAATAAAAGCACACGTTCTACTCAAGTAAAAACACCATAGAATCATAGAATCATAGAGTTGGAAGAGACCACAAGGGCCACCGAGTCCAACCCCCTGCCAAGCAGGAAACACCATCAGAGCACTCCTGACATATGGTTGTCAAGCCTCTGCTTAAAGACCTCCAAAGAAGGAGACTCCACCACATTCCTTGGCAGCAAATTCCACTGTCAAACAGCTCTTACTGTCAGGAAGTTCTTCCTAATGTTTAGGTGGAATCTTCTTTCTTGTAGTTTGGAACCATTGCTCCATGTCCGCTTCTCTGGAGCAGCAGAAAACAACCTTTCTCCCTCCTCTAGGCAGGCCCCACAAATAACCCAGAGATGCATTTTGAATAAAAGGACACATTCTACTCATGTAAAAACACCCACTACCGAGAAGGCCTTCTGTCTGGTTCCCTGTAACCTCACTTCTCGCAATGAGGGAACCACCAGAAGGCCCTCGGCGCTGGACCTCAGTGTCCGGGCAGAACGATGGGGGTGGAGATGCTCCTTCAAGTATACAGGACCAAGGCCGTATAGGGCTGTATAGGGCTTTAAAGGTCAGCACCAACACTTTGAATTGTGCTTGGAAACGTACTGGGAGCCAATGCAGATCTCTCAGGACCGGTGTTATGTGGTCCCGACGGCTGCTCCCAATCACCAGTCTAGCTGCCGCATTCTGGATTAATTGCAGTTTCCGGATCACCTTCAAAGGTAGCCCCACGTAGAGCGCATTGCAGTAGTCCAAGCGGGAGATAACCAGAGCATGCACCGCTCTGGCGAGACAGTCCGTGGGCAGGGAGGGTCTCATCCTGCGTACCAGATGGAGCTGGTAGACAACTGCCCTGGACACAGAATAGACCTGCACCTTCATGGACAGCTGCGAGTCCATAATGACTCCCAGGCTGCGCACCTGGTCCTTCAGGGGCACAGTTACCCCATTCAGGACCAGGGAATCCCCCACACCCACCTGCCCCCTGTCCCCCCAAAACAGTACTTCTGTCTTGTCAGGATTCAACCTCAATCTGTTAGCCGCCATCCATCCTCCAACTGCCTCCAGGCACTCACACAGGACCTTCACCGCCTTCACTGGTTCTGATTTAAAAGAGAGGTAGAGCCTTTGGCATCCTTTTGAATATCCAGGCCAGTGTTTGCCAACCTGGTGCCCTCCATATGATTCGGACTAGAGCGGCACTCAGCCCCAGCCAACATCTGGAGCCCTAAATCATCTGGAAGGCACCAGGTTGTTGAAGGCCGGTCTAGTAATAATTCAGCTGGTAGAACATGAGGTCCTTAATCTCAGGGTTGTGGGTTCAAGCACCACTTTCGGCAAAAGATTCCTGCATTGCAAGGGGTTGGACTAGATGATCCTTGAGGTTCCTTTCGACTCTACAATTCTGTGATTCTGTCCTTTTCTTCCAGCACAAGAAGTTGGTCGAAGGGAACCTCTACGAGGAAGTCTCCTTGGCCAGCTACTCCGAGAACGACATCAGCAACTCCATCAAGAACGGCATCCTTTATCTCGAGGACCCCATTGACCACGTGAGGCTCTTGCTTTCTCCCGCGGCTCAGGGGGTCCCTCGCCTTGTGTCCCAGCCCCTTCCGTTGCTCTGACCCTCTTTCCCCCTCCCTTTCAGCAGACGTGGAGCCCGCACTACTTTGTTCTGACCAGCAACAAGATCTATTACTCCGAGGAGACCTCCCGCTACCAGTCCAACGAGGACGAGGAGGAGACGGAGCAGAAAGAGGTGCATTTCTGGAGTCTTGCAGAGGCGCTTGGCTGGGAAGAAGGCAGTGGGGCGCTCCCATTTTAACTGTGGCAGGGAGTTCCACAGTTTATGCATTTCTTTGTGTCCTGAACCTCCCAACGTTCAGCTTTGTTGCCCGTCAGTTCTAGTGAGCCTGAGCTTGGGGCAACCCAGCCAGATGGGCATGGTAATAATAATAATAATGATAATAATGAAAATAATAATAATAAGGAGCATCTCCACCTCCATTGTTCTGCCTGGACACTGAGGTCCAGCTCCGAGAGCCTTCTGGCGGTTCCCTCACTGCGAGAAGTGAAACTACAGGGAACCAGGCAGAGGGCCTTCTCGGTGGTGGCATCCGCCCTGTGGCACGCCCTCCCACCAACGAGAACAACAACTATCAGACTTTTAGATGAAGGCAGCTCTGTTTAGGGAAGCTTTTAATGTTTGATGCATTACTGTATTTTAATATTGTGGTTGAAGCTGCCCAGAGTGGGACTTCCGGAGGCGGCGCGAAACAGCGATGGCGGTCCTCTTCGTCGTCTGAAGAGGGGCTCCGCAGAAAAGGGTCGTTCGCTGCGGCATAGCGACGACCCGCTTGAAAAAACCACGGGCAGAGGGAGCCCGTGGCCGTGGGACTCGGCGGGCGCCAGGAACTTCCCCAGAAGTGCGGAAGGGACCCCGTAAGGGGCTCCGGAGCGCGAAAGGGGGAGCGGCGCTGTGAGTTCATCGCTCTTTCTGCGGGAGGCGAAGCCGCGCAGCTGTTGCTGATGAGCGTCGACCTTTCTTCCTGTGAACATCAATTTGGCAAGCAACATACCCGTGAGTAAAGTGAACTACAATTTGGACTTTAAATATCCTTTGGACTTTAAATATCCAATTTGGACTTTAAATATCCTTTTTCCGGGTTTGAAAACGGGTGACGAGTAAAAGGAAGTCCGTCTCCCGATACTGCTTACAAGATCAAAAGCAAAAGTACAGAGGAGCGCTGAGGCGCTTAATGGGAACTTTGTAAAGTGGAACTATCGTGCATTTACAGAATTTGCAGTCTTCTTATTTAAAAGACCAAGAGAGACTTTGTTTTTGCCTATGGGATTTATATTTGGGACTTTGTCTTAAGAACGCAAGTCGTCGGGCTGTCAGTATGTAACTGAGCTGTCAAACTGCGGACTATAGTAACAAGATTTTAAGTTGCTACATATATTGAAACTTTAAACGTTTGAAATACTGTTGCAATTACCAGTCTGGCTCCTAGTGGCTTTAGCTTAAAAAGTAAAGGACTCTGCGAATCTTCCTTTTTGTCTTGGAATTACAAACTAAAAAAGAGATTACAGAAACTTTAAATGGCGGAAAAACCTTTTCCTTCCCTGAAATTTTAAGATACTCCCCCTAGAGGACTGTGGAGCTATAGAGGCCTGGGAAACATTTTTTGTTTGGAATTTCTGTGGTTTAATTGTGTGTACTCTGGACTTGCTTTCTCATGGAATAAAGGATAACTTGACCTTGAACAAGAGGCAGGTGTGGAATGAGTGGCACAGGGAAAACAAGAGCAGCCAAAGCTAAAGAAAGAGAAAAAGAAAAAGAAAAAGAAAGGAAGCCTGTGCAACTTGTCCAAACAACTTTAGCTCATCATCGCAGATCATCTGTTCCAACCGTCCTGATAGCACAGGAGGTGGAGGCCGAACAGCCTGCTGAAGAGGACATGGCAACAGGAGGATCTGACACAGTTTTGAAACAAATTTTAGAACAACTAGCAATTTTAAATCAAAAAGTGGACAGTCAATCACTAAAAATAGACCAAGCAACAACTACTATTGGCGTACTTTCTGAAAAGGTCTCTCAGAACACACAGGCAATTGAGAATCTACAAGGAGCTACAGCTGAAAATCATAAATTAGCTGTGGAAGCCTATCAAAAAGCGGAGCAAGCAAGTAAAAAAGTTGATGAGATTAAAGGCGAAATCAAGCCTCTGCAAAGACAGGTAGGGGAACAACAGGCCTACCTGTCGATGGTGGAATTGAGAAACAAGGAGAATAACCTCAGGTTGAGAGCTGTCCCAGAATTGGAGGAAGGCAACTTGGAGGGATTTTTGACACTTTTATTCTCCAAATTTTGGGGAATAGAAGAGGATAAAGACTTTAAAATTGTGACTGCATTTAGACTGGGCAGATCGGTGAAGAAAGACAAGTCCAGAGATTGTTTGGTTATTCTGAAATCAAGAGAGGAAAGAGACAAGATACTAGGCCTACATTTCAAAAAATCTCTAGAGATAGAAGGTAAAAAGGCTGAAATTTACAGAGATATACCCAAATTGTTATTGGATCTTAGAGCCTCATACTTAGAACTGGCAAAGTTGTTGAGAAACAACACAATCCCTTATAGGTGGGAGTTCCCGCAAGGACTATCATTTAGCTATAAAGGAAGGAAAACAAGAATCAGAACACCAGAGGACCAGCAGAAGTTTCTTCACGACAACGGGGAAGACCTCCAGAAAGGAGCAGTTGCGTCTTGGCCACCTCCACCACCAGGAACTAAACAGCCTGGAGCTGGACCATCACTGCCACCGCCGGGAACGGGAGATCTAGACACCCCATTGTAAGGCCTACAAATTGACTCAGGATGTCTCTGCAACTTCTTAGTTGGAATATAAATGGCGGAAATTCCCCAGAAAAAGGAAGGAAAGTATTCCATATATTGAAGAAAGAGCAATTGGACATTATTTGTCTGCAAGAAACACATGTGACAAGGCTTCATCGGAAAGTGCTAATCAATAAAAGGCTAGGCCAAGAATTTATTTCTTCGGACAGAGTTAAGAAAAGAGGAGTAGTGATCTACGCAAAGGAGAGCCTGTCACCGAAATTTCTATTTAAAGATGAACAAGGCAGAATTTTGGCTATTGAAATTTACACACATGGTGAAAAATTTTTGATATTAGGAATTTATGCACCAAATGATGGAAAATCGGAATTTTTTAAGAAGCTGCATGAGACTTTACTGGACTATCTGGATTATAACAACATTATTATGTTGGGAGATATGAATGGGGTTGTCTCTGTAAATATGGATAAGTCGCAGAGTGTAAATATAACAAAAGAAGGCAGACTACCTAAAACTTTTTTTGAAATGACAGACAATATGGATTTGATTGATATATGGAGAGTCAAGAACCCCCTAGGAAAAGAAGGAACTTTCTTTTCTGAAGCTCATTTGTCATGGACACGAATCGACCAAATATGGATAACTAAAGGACTGGCACCTAAAACTAGAAAAGTGGAAATTTGCCCAAAAACTTGCTCCGACCATAATGCTTTGAAAATGGAATTGAGACTAAACATAACCGGATCCTTCAGATGGAAAATGAATGACACTTTATTCAGAGATCAGGAGATTGTGAAGAAGGCCCAAAAAACTTTGAAAGATTACTTTGAGATAAATCAGAACACTACGGTGGAAAAAAGAACAATCTGGGACGCAAGTAAAGCGGTGATGAGAGGGTTTCTAATACAACAAAACACTGTAAAGAAAAGACTCTGGAATGAAAAGAAGCAGAAGATATTGGAGAGAATAAGTGAGGGTGAAAGGAAATTAAGATCTAGGCCCAAGTCCAAGGAAGTGCTGAGAGAAGTGAAATTTTTCCAGGCCCAATATATGAAACTGATAAACCAAGAAGTGGAGTGGAAAATTAAACAAATGAGACAAAGATCTTTCGATTCAGCAAATAAATGTGGGAAACTGCTAGCATGGCAGTTGAAAAAAAGACAAAAATTAAATACAGTTACAAATCTAGAGATTGAAGGAAGAATGGTCCAGAAGCCTGAAGAAATTAGGAAATGTTTCCAGAGATATTTCAAAGATCTCTATGCACAAGGGCCGCAGAAAGAATCTGAGATTGATCAATTTATTAAAACTAACGGATTACAAAAAATTCCTCAGGAAATGAGAACAACCCTGAATGTTAAAGTTACACAGCAGGAAATCGAGAGTGCCATACAGAACCTCCAATTAGGCAAATCTCCAGGCCCTGATGGACTTACCTCCAAATATTATAAGGTTTTGAAGGACTATTTGATACAACCCTTGATGGAGGTATGTAACCAGATTATGGAGGGTAAGAAGGCACCAGAAACGTGGAAAGAAGCTTTCATCACATTGATTCCTAAAACAGAAACTGAAAAGACTCAACTTAAGAACTACCGTCCCATCTCACTCCTAAACGTGGATTACAAAATTTTTGCAGACATTTTGGCAAATAGATTTAAAAAGGTATTGAATGAAGTGATTCACAAGGACCAAGCAGGCTTTCTCCCGGGTAGGCATTTGTTTGACAACACGAGAAACATTATTGACATCTTGGAACTCTTACAAACAAATATTAACACTAGAGCGGCGTTAATTTTTATTGATGCGGAGAAAGCCTTTGACAACATTTCTTGGATGTTCATGAAGAAAAATTTGGAAGGGATGGGAGTGGGACGGGGGTTTGAAAATGGTATAGAAGCAATATATTCAGACCAAAAAGCTAAATTGATAGTAAACAATGTGGTGACGGAGGAATTCAATATTGAAAAAGGGACATGACAAGGGTGCCCTCTATCCCCATTATTGTTTATCTCGGTCCTGGAGGTGCTTTTGAATATGATTAGAAGGGACCGGTTAGTTCGGGGCATTGAGGTCGGAGTGAAACAATATAAACTGAAAGCATTTGCAGATGATTTGGTACTAACATTACAGGAGCCAGTTTCTAGCACAAAAAGAGTTCTGGATTTAATATCTGATTATGGTCGGGTGGCGGGATTTAAGTTGAACAAGCAAAAGACTAAGGTCTTAGCTAAGAACCTAACGTCTACAGAAACAGATGAGTTTTTGAAAGAGACAGGATTAAATGTGGTTAAAAAGGTAAAATATTTAGGGGTGTTCTTGACTTCTAAAAACTTGAATTTGTTTAAGGACAACTATGAGAAATGTTGGTCAGAAATCAAAAGGGATTTGGAAACTTGGACAAGACTAAAACTTTCCTTGTTAGGCCGAATAGCAGCTATAAAGATGAATGTTTTGCCGAAAATGTTATTTTTGTTTCAGTCCCTGCAGATTGTGGACAAAGTGGTATGCTTCGGAAAGTGGCAGAGGGATATTTCTAAGTTTGTTTGGCAGGGCAAAAAGCCCCGAATTAAGTTTAAAATACTAACAGATGCGAAAGAAAGGGGGGGATTTGCCCTGCCAGACTTGAGGTTATATTATGAATCTGCAGCCTTCTGCTGGTTGAAAGACTGGTTTTTGTTAGAGAACACCGATGTCCTAGATCTGGAAGGGTTTGATAACGCTTTTGGGTGGCATGCGTATTTGTGGTATGACAAGGTTAAAGTTCATAAAATGTTCAAAAACCATATTGTTAGAAGAGCAATCTTTATGGTCTGGACAAAATATAAAGACTTATTGGAGAGTAAAACACCAAGGTGGCTTTCACCGGCAGAGGCCAAGGCACGCAAGAGACTTAACATGGAGGCCTACTGGCCAAAATATTGGGAATTAATAGAAAAAGATGGTGACAATTGGAAGCTGCAGAGTTTTGAAAATGTAAAAAGTAAGGTGCGAGACTGGTTGCATTATGCCCAAATTCGGGAAATTTTCAAAACAGACAAAAAGGTTGGGTTCCAGGTGGAAAAATCGAAATTAGAGACAGAATTGTTAGAACCTAAAGACAAATTACTTTCAAGAATGTATAACTTGCTGCTTAAATGGAACACACAGGATGAGACAGTCAAATCCGCCATGATAAAGTGGGCACAGGATATTGGACATAACATTATGTTTGAGGACTGGGAAAGGTTATGGACCACCGGATTGAAATTCACGGCATGTAGTGCCCTGAAAGAAAATATTATGAAAATGATATACCGGTGGTACATGACCCCAGTCAAGCTTGCTAAGATATATCACCTGTCTGATAATAAATGCTGGAAGTGTAAAGAGGCGGAAGGGACGTTCTTTCATCTCTGGTGGACATGTCCGAAAGTGAAGGCCTTTTGGGAAATGATCTATAATGAGTTAAAAAAGGTATTTAGATATACCTTGCCTAAGAAACCGGAGGCCTTCCTTCTGGGCATTGTAGACCAGAATGTGTTAAAGAAGGATAGAACTTTTTTTATGTATGCTACAACAGCAGCAAGAATTCTCATCGCAAAGTGTTGGAAGACACAAGATTTACCCACACTGGAGGAATGGCAGACGCAGTTGATGGACTATATGGAACTGGCGGAAATGACTGGCAGAATCCGAGACTTGGGAGAAGAAAAAATGGAAGAGGACTGGAAAAAATTTAAGGACTATTTACAAAAATATTATAAGCTGTATGAATGTTAAGAAAATGCACTTTTTAGGAAATATTAGCCCCAGCAATGGTAATTAGGTGAAATTAAAATTAAGGCACAAGAAAAGAGAGGTGAAATTAAGAAAAATCTTTATTGCATTACGTTTTAATCACAATATATAAGATCATGGTCACAATAACTTTGACTTTGGTAACATGAAATTGAAAGATACAATAATGAACTGAAAGATACAATAAGTAATGAAATAAGATAATAAATAGCTGAAGACTTTGTATTATGAACATTGGGTTATAAATATATTGAAAAGGGTAACATGACAAAATGAAAGATACAATAAGTGATGAAATAAGATAACAAAATGCTGAAATTGGTATTATAAATAATGCAGATCCGGGAAGATGTGGGGAAGCCCAAAAGATTCTGTAAAAGAAATATGATTTATGAAACTTTTGTATTTTATTCTTTGTTCTTTTTTATTCTGTAAAATTAATAAAAATATTAAAAAAAAAAAAAATGAAGCTGCCCAGAGTGGCTGGGGAAGCCAAGCCAGATGGGTGGGGTAGAAATTTATTATTATTATTATTATTATTATTATTATTATTATTATTATTATACCAAAGGGCTCTTCTTAGTTTTTTATCCTGACCGTCACAGTCAGCTCCTGTTTCATATGGGTGACACGAACTGTCCTGCCCCCCCCCATGTTTGTTGATATGGTGCCTCCCCCCCCCCCCCCGAATATGCTTCAGCAAAGTCTGAAAAGGACATGAGGATATTAAACGTGCTGTGGCTTCTTCTTGCTTCCCATTCTCCCACCCCTTTGCCACTGAACCCCCTCTTCCTTTTCTTCCCCCCTCCCACCACCTCCCCTCGACTTTCCTTTCCCCTCTCCTGCCGCCTTTGGGCTTTTTAGGAGTTTAACAACAACGAGCTCCACTTCAGCGAGAAATGGTTCCACGGCAAGCTGGGCGGCGGCCGCGACGGGCGGCAGATCGCAGAGAAGCTGCTCCACGAGTATTGCACCGAGACGGGCGGCAAAGACGGCACTTTCCTGGTGCGGGAGAGCGAGACCTTTGTGGGCGACTACACCCTCTCCTTCTGGTAGGTCGTGTCGCGAGGAAGAGCTCAACCCCAACCCCGGTCAGGGTGTGAGGATGCTTAATCTGGCCAAACATCTTGAAAAGGAATGGTCTGTTCTGGTCTTCTTATTTCCACTTTCTACCCTTCTCTCTCCCCATTATTATTATTTTTTTTAAAAAAGAAGCCATCCTTAATTTCTTCCCTTCTCCTCTGAACTGTGATAGTGACTTTTTAACTGCGAAAACAAAACACATCCCTGCAAATCCAGAGAACTCTTTTATTGATTGTGCAACATGTTGGAACAGATGCAGATTGGAAGCAAAACTTGTATATTTGGCTGAATAAAGTTTATATTATCGTGAGAAAAGAAAAGGACACCCAAACGAAAGGCTAATAATAATAATAATAATTTTTAATTTATACCCCCCCCCCAAAAAAATCTGGATGGTTTTCCCCAGCCACTCTGGATGGCTCCCAGCAGAATATTAAAAACATGATAAAACATCAAATATTAAAAGCTTCCCTAAACAGGGCTGCCTTCAGATGTCTTCTAAAAGTCAGGTAGTTGTTTATTTCCTTGATGGGAGGGCATTCCACAAGAAGGGCGCCACCACCAAGAAGGCCCTCTGCCTGGTTCCCTGTAACTTGGCCTCTCGCAATGACCACCCCCTCCCACTGTTTAAAAAGCCATAGGTTTGTTAATTAGCCGAAGGCAAGTTGGTTGTTTGTTTGTAAGTTGTTTTGCGTTGCCCAGGACAAGCTAAAGTGACTAATTTAATAAAGAAAATGAATGAAGAATCCCATTTTTTAAATTTTTTTAACCAACAACCAAAACACAAACAGTGAAAACAAACAGTGAGAACCCCCAGGTGGCTGATACATTGGGTATTCATAATCAATAATAACATATTCAAATCAACCATATGTACACTTCTGTATACCTTAACACTCCTCCCTCCTCAAGGTTTATTTAACTTTTAACATTTTAATTGCCCCAAATTGTTCAAACCTGACCAAATAATTCAATATTTTCTCAAACCAATCCTCCTCCTTCTCACTGACCTTAGACCCTTTCATTTTAATGTCTCAGTTAGATATTCTAAGATTATAATATTTTTCTTTTTCCCCCTCCATTGGTTCACCCCTGGCTCTTCTGCATTTTTCCAATTACTCACTTATAACCTGTCTGGCTGCAATTACCATCAGTTTTACCCATTTACATTCCTCTTTTGTTTCTAACTCGATGCTACTCAGGCTAATAAGAGCCATTAATTAAGATATTTCCACTTTCCTACCCACAATTCCCCATATTTCTATACCAGTCTGTTTCCAGAATTCGTTAACTAACGGACAATCCCACCACATATGAAGAATCCTGTGGCAGAGAGTTCCATAGTTCCATAGTTCCATAGTTCCCTTCCTTCCACAGGCGTTCCGGCCGTGTTCAGCACTGCCGCATTCACTCCCGGCAGGAAGCCGGCGCCACGAAGTTCTACCTGACGGACAACCTGGTCTTTGACAGCCTCTACAGCCTCATCTGCCACTACCGTGAGGTGCCCCTGCGCTGCAACGAGTTCGAGATGCGCCTGACGGACCCCGTGCCCCAGCCCAACGCCCACGAGAGCAAGGAGTGAGAAACCTCATCCCTTCTTCCCTCTTCCTCTCCTCTAACCCCGGAGACACGGGTCAACAGCCCGGCTTTGGGCAGAATTTGCTGTGGGCGTTGGGCGAAGGTTTTTTAGGTGGATGCAGGGCCAGGGAGTAGAAGGCTGCAAGTCCAGTCCCTGCTGGCATCTGCCTGAAATTTTAGAGGGCTGCTGCCAACCAGTGTGGGCAGAACTGAGTTAGATGGGCCAACGGTTGGTATAAGTCCTGTGTGCCTCTGAGCATGTGCAGAGAGCATTGCTTGCACCACTGTGTAGTGCATGGGGAGGCAAGCTAAGGCCCGGGGCTGGATCCGGCCCAATCGCCTTCTAAATCCGGCCCATGGACAGTCTGGGAATCAGCATGTTTTCACATGAGCAGAATGTGTCCTTTTATTTAAAATGCACCTCTGGGTTATTTGTGGGGCATAGGAATTTGTTCATTCCCCCCCCCAAAAAAAATATAGTCCGGCCCCCCACAAGGTCTGAGGGACAGTGGACTGGCCCCCTGCTGAAAAAGTTTGCTGACCCCTGGTGTAGTGATACCCAGGCTCCATGCATCTCGGCTTACAGACCCCCCCCCCAAAAAAAAAAATTCTGAAAAAGATAAAGCGGTGTGAAAATTAAAAACGAGTGAAAATCTTTACTTGGGCTCTATCTCCTTTTAAATTTGGGGGTGTTCCGAAAGGGGAGCAAAGGGGGGGACCCAGCTCAGGACTGCCTCGCACCCCCTTGCTTCACATGGCTTCCAGAGCGACAGATCAGGATCACACCTGGCGGAGGCTGTACTGATGGAGTCTTCTGTCCCTGCCAGGTGGTACCATGCCAATCTCACCCGCCTGCAGGCGGAACACATGCTGATGAGAGTCCCGCGAGATGGAGCCTTCCTGGTGCGCAAGCGCGGCGAGCCCAACTCCTACGCCATCTCCTTCCGGTGAGCCTCTCCTCCGCCCCTGGATGCTGCAAGGGGGGGTGCACGCCCAGAAACCCGCAGGAGAAACTGCGCGCATGTGTGTCCCTACATGTGCATGGTGTTACATTTTGGTTCTGGGAGCTACTGAGGCTAAAAAGTGTCAGGGGAAAGGGGTACTATACAGCAAAATAAGCTTGATTACCTCCTGGCTTTGAAGATTGCGTTTACTCTTTTCTAAAAAAAAAAATGATATTTATTAAATTTTCCATTTTAACAATCCAATAAAACCACATTATAAAACATTACAAATTATCATACAATCAAAAAAATCTAAATACTCAATGCCAAATGACATATCTCAATGCCAAATGACATATCCAATGCCAAATGACATATCCATGCTCTGAAGTTCAGGGAGTGATGATTTAATATTGTACTGCATTCCTTAATTAGTCAAATAGTCCCGGTAAACATTTCTGATGCCGACCCTTCATTTATTTTTAACAGCCTCTGAGTTTGTTTGACAAGCGGGTTAGTTCTTTGAAGTTTTGTGTGAAATGTTTTAATTCAGATTGTGTTTACTCTTCAGCTTTTTCTTCTCCCAAAGGTGTCCCGCAAGGCAGCGGGTACGGATTTTTCTTCGGGGTTTACTTCCAAATGAGCGTAGCTGCAAGGCAGCAGAGGTTTAGGGTCAGAGATTTCCCTCTCCTAGGTGGGCCCCCTTCCCAGGTGGACAAGCCCCTTCTGCCCCTCGGGTAAACTCAGGTTTTGTTAACAAGGTGCAAAGAGCAACCTGTTTATTTCCATTGAGGAAACTCACTGATAGATTTGGGGGGGGGGTTTAAAAAAATTTATTGAAACTAAACATATACATAATAACCAAAATTCCCAATGATTCCCTCACATAAAATACAATATCTAAATTACAACAGCTACATAATTATACACTTAATTATAAAACCCACCCCCAGTGGCGTAGCGTGGGGGGTGCAGGGGGGGCCGGCCACACCGGGCGCAACATCTGGGGGTTAGGGTTAGGGTGCGCAAATCCACGGGTTAGGGGGCGCAAATCCACGGGTTGGGGGCGCAAATTACTTGCCTTGCCCCGGGTGCTGACAACCCACGCTACGCCACTGCCCACCCCCACCCTCTACTTCCCTCCACAGCAATTCGACTTCTTTATATTTCTTTCTATCTTTTCCCCCTTGCATTCTATAATAATTTTTTTTTTTGTTAAATTCTGATTTTTCCTTCTTTCTTTATTGGTTTTGTTATTGCTTACATTTTTTTATTCTAAGCCTATCAACATGTCGTTTTTAGAACAATATCTTGACATATAATCTTCAAAATACTTCCCCTCCATTCTTAACTTTTGATTTGATTCGTATCTTATAATTGAAGTTAATTTTGCCAATTCTATACACTCACTTAATTTACAAATCCACTCTTCCTTTGTTGGTATGGCCTGAGACTTCCATTTAGTAGCAATCACTACCCTGGTAGCTGTTGTTGCATATAAAGAGATTGTGGGTTTTTTTCATATGTGGTATGTCTTTGCCCACTAACCCTAACAGATAAGCTTCGGGGTTTTTTATCAGGGTTTTTTTTTTGGGCATTTTCTTAAGTTCCTTATGTATTACAGTGGTGCCCCGCAAGACGAATGCCTCGCAAGACGGAAAACCCGCTAGACGAAAGGGTTTTCCGTTTTTCGATGCGCTTCGCAAGACGAATTTCCCTATGGGCTTGCTTCGCAAGACGAAAACGTCTTGCGAGTCTTGCGATTTTTTTCCGCTTTCCCCCCCTTTTTCTAAGCCGCTAAGCCGCTAATAGCCTCTTAGCCGCTAAGCCGCTAAGCCTTTAATAGCCGCTAAGCCGCTAATAGCGCTAATCCACTAAGCCGCTAATAGGGTTGTTTCGCAAGACGAAAAAACCACTAGACGAAGAGACTCACGGAACGGATTATTTTTGTCTTGTGAGGCACCACTGTATTCCCCAAAACTTCTTTATTTCCTTGCAACCCCAACCTTCGTGGGGCTTTTTTATGGCATCTTGTACTACTCCTTCCAGCAACTCCTGCAGCCAAGATGGTTCCAAACATCTTGCTCTGCTTTCCTTTGGACCAGAACCTCTATCCCTACTGCCCAGGCTTGCACCCCGGGGAGGCCACTTCCATGCTGCTAACGCTGCAAAAACAATGCAGGAAGCAGCAGTTACGAGTTGCGTGGCGAGTTCCCGCCTCCCCCCATAGAAATAAAGACACAGGACGTAATAATTCAGGTTAATGGGTCGAATTAGGCCACAACTTTATTTACAGGAATTGAGCAGTATTGGCTTAGGCATTGGTCCTACAGCTAACCAGCCTGGCCGGTGAGGGTTAACCACCAGTGGGAGGAGTCCTGCTGAGGCACGTCAACTAGGGCAGTGTTTCCCAACCTTGGGCCTCCAGCTGTTTTTGGACTACAACTCCCATCATCCCTAGCTAGCAAGACCAGTGGTCAGGGATGATGGGAATTGTAGTTCAAAAACAGCTGGAGGCCCAAGGTTGGGAAACACTGAACTAGGGCCTCCCCCGGGGTCACCGTGTGGGGGCGTGCTGAGGGCCCACACCTCCATAGGCTTAGGACGAGGCCACGCCCTCCGGAAACCTTTACCGGACTACCCTTTATTTGGGAGAAGGTGATGCCGCTCCTTCTCCCCCCTTCATCTGCATAACAATAGACTGTACCCCGACCAATGCCTATCGCCAATACCGAGGAGTTGCGACGGATTGCTACGAGGTAGGCGAAAACCAAATGGCTGGAGCCAATCTGCCAGATGGAAAAATTCCGACCAGGCCCCTTGACGGCGACCAACCGAAGTTCATAGTAACGTCAGAGAACCTAGCCTAACGGGTGGGAGGGAAGGGGAAACCAGGTCAGCTGCGGCGTGGGAAAGAGGGCGGTCCTTGGCCGCGCCAGACCTAAGTAGGCGAGGCCACGCCCACCGCGCCAGCCGATTGGCTGGTGCGGGGTATGACGCAGCCAAGAACCCCCGCGAGTGTGGGGAGGGGCGTGAAGCCCGCAACCCCACCTCCTCCTTAGCTCGAAAGTGGATTTGCCAGCCTCTGTAGCCACAGCAGGCGCCGTGATTCTCCAGCGGTTTGGCTTCACCCTTGGAGGCGCACTCCATTGTCTCTCGAGACAGACGGACGCCAGCAGTGAGTGAAGATTGGCCTGGGAATGTAGGGGCGGTGTCCGAAGAATGCTGCAGGACCGAGTGGGGTGTCTCATGTTTGTGGAAAGAAATCCCCTGTTGTGGTTCTGGACAGTCAAGAGTTAACACTCCAGGAGCGTTCTGATTCACTGGGTGCATTGCCCACATGACCCAGGCATTTTTCCTTTGATCTGTGCTCTGTGGGGGCTGAGCGCTCTCTGGAGAGCAGTCTGTCTGAGAATGTGAGCAAGGTTGTTGTTGTTTAGTCGTTTAGTCATGTCCGCCTCTTCGTGACCCCCTGGACCAGAGCACACCAGGCACTTCTGTCTTCCACTGGTCAAACTCATGCTGGTCGCTTCGAGAACACTGTCCCACCATCTCATCCTCTGCCGTCCCCTTCTCCTTGTGCCCTCCATCTTTCCCAACATCAGGGTCTTTTCCAGGGAGTCTTCGCTTCTCCTGAGGTGGCCAAAGTCTTGGAGCTTCAGCTTCAGGATCTGTCCTTCCAGTGAGCACTCAGGGCTGATTTCCTTCAGAATGGAGAGGTTTGATCTTCTTGCAGTCCATGGGACTCTCAAGAGTCTCCTCCAGCACCAGAATTCAAAAGCATCCATTCTTCAGCGATCAGCCTTCTTTATGGTCCAGCTCTCACTTCCATACATCACTACTGGGAAAACCAGAGCTTGAACTATACGGACCTTTGTTGGCAAGGTGGTGTCTCTGCTTTTTAAGATGCTGTCCAGGTTTGTCATTGGTTTTCTCCCAAGAAGCAGGCATCTTTTAATTTCGTGACTGCTGTCACCATCTGCAGTGATCATGGAGCCCAAGAAAGAAAAATCTCTCACTGCCTCCATTTCTTCCTCTTCTGTTTGCCAGGAGGTGATGGGACCAGTGGCCATGATCTTCGTTTTTTTGGTGTTGAGCTTCAGACCATATTTTGTGCTCTCATCTTTCATCCTCATTAAAAGAAAACAAATTCCTTCCAGTAGCACCTTAAAGACCAACTAAGTCAGTTCTTGGTATGAGCTTTCGTGTGCATGCACACTTCTTCTTTAGTCATACATTCTTGAAGAAGTGTGCGTGCACACGAAAGCTCATACCAAGAACTGACTTAGTTGGTCTTTAAGGTGCTACTGGAAGGAATTTGTTTTGTTTTGACTATGGCAGACCAACACGGCTACCTATCTGTAACCTCATTAAAAGGTTCTTGAATTCCTCCTCACTGGTAGTTTCGTTTTTTGTTAGAGGCAGAAAGCTGCAGGCACACAGCTAAACTCTAGGTTTTTCTTTTCTGTTTTGAATGCTTCTAAATAAAGAGGTAAAGATTAGAAGCACTCATGTCGAGCTGAGTTATTGGAGACACCCCGTCGCCACAGACAAGCCAGTTTACGCTGCTTGTGAACTGTGCTATTATCCGGCAACTGAGGAGAGTGGCAATGCGCGAGTGGAAGCGTGTGGGCGCCACTGGAGTTTGTCGGAGTGGCGGTAAATTCAGATTTATTGCAGGGCCATTGCAGCAGACTCAGTGGGTCAAAGGATTTACAGCCCACAAACTTTAACATCCCCTCCCCGAAAAGGAAGTCCTTTTTCGTTCCTGCTCCAGACACTGATCTTGTCGAGATCCCTGCATTACAGCAGAGTTGGACTAGATGATGCTTGGGATCCCTTCCGACTCTGTGATACCCCACTGCCCCTTTTCAGAAATTGCCCCAAACGCACCCCGTGCAGTGTTTCGGAGCCCGGCTGCTGAGCTCCTCCTCCTGTTTAGAACCCTTTTCTGTATTTTGATGCTCACATGCATTCCTCTGCATTTGAAACCTGCTGCTCTCCATCCTGAGTTTTGTGGGTTGTGGAACCACCCCAACATCTCTGTATTTTCTGGGCTCCTCTAACTGCAGGGCGGAAGGCAAGATCAAGCACTGCCGGATCCAGCAGGAGGGTCGTCTTTTCATGCTGGGCAGCTCGGCGGAGTTTGAGAGCCTCCTCGACTTGGTCAGCTACTATGAGAAGCACCCGCTGTACCGCAAGATGAAGCTGCGCTACCCGATCAACGAGGAGACGCTGGAGAAGATGGGCACGGCGGTGAGGGGGTGCTGCCCTGGCTGGCAACCTCTAAGGCCGCCGTCGCCCCCAATCAGGTGCCTTTCAGGTGTTTTGGACTACAACTCCCATCAGCCCTTGGGAGTTGTAGTCCAATACACAGGAAAGGCACCTGGTTGGGGGGCAAAAGGTGCTTTAGAAGTTCTGGATATCCCCTTAATGGAGCCCTTTGGGGGATAAGCAGATCTCAATGGTCGCCTGGTCTAAGGGCATCTCGCATTTCCACATGGGGAAGATTTGCTTGTAACAAACAAAAGTCTGCCCTTATTCCCTTATGGGGGACACAAGAGCCCTTATAGAGTCCTTTGTAGGTTCTCCATCGGTCAGAGAAAATAACAGAGGCCAACCAGAGAGTATTGAGAAGCAAAGCAGCTAGTAAGCCTGATCTTTATTGATCTGTTGCAACAGGGTGACCCCTTCACATGCAGGAAAGGACCCAGAACAAAGGTGTGCCTACCCTTATATAGACATTTTAAATTGCCCACCCTGCAGTCCAAGACCACCCCCAGAAACATCATACATACATCACAGAAGGGGTGTAGCCCAAGACCGCCCCCTCCCCAGATACATAATACCTACATTACATAAAAGGCGGTCTACACCAGAAATCTGAGTGTGTTGTTTTATTTCCTGTCCGGCAGGGGAGCCTGGCCAGTCTTTTGTAATGATAAATACTTAGTTCCTGAGCCAGCTCACAGTCTCACCCTATTCAAACACAGACATACCCTTAAGACAGGATTTGTGAGCAAAAAGACAATGGGGAGGTTTTTCCATTTTCCTTCGACCTTGCAGAGAAATATTTGAGGTCAATTTGGGAGGGACAAAATGGTTTCAGGACTTTCTCTGTGGGGTTTCAGACATGTGGTTTAGATATCTATGTACGTGCTTGGTTGGTACATTTATGAACTATATATATATATATATATGCAGGTTTTGGTGTCCTCGGGTGTCTTCCCATGTAAAAGTTGGGGTGTCTAGGCGACGTTTCGACGAGGTCTCACTCGTCATCTTCAGGCTGGTGCTTTCGGCTTCTTGTTACTGGAACAGAGCAGGATCTCAGTGTTTGAGTTCCTATAAATACTGTAGAGGGGGTGTGGTGTATAGCCTCCAATGTTCTGGGCAGAGAGGAAGTTCCCAGGCTAGTGTGCCTTTTCTTCTTTTGTTCCTTAATTACTTGAGAGATATCTTGAGTGATTTCTTGAGTGATATCCTGAGTACCACTTAGGTGGGTCATTAGGTGTGGATTAGTTGTTAAAGTCTTTGTGTCTTGACCTCTTGAACTTTGTGAAGAGTTTTCCTGAGAAGATGGCTGTACTGTACTTAGTTGTGCTCTGGCTTGGCTTCGTGTATAGGGGCGAGCTGTGGTTTTGTGGCTTGTGTCAGCCAGGTCTGTGTAGGGATTGCAGGGGGGTGCAGCATCCGGAGGTGCCACCATCCAGTAGCCAATCCATGGTGGCACCTCCGGATGCTGCACCCCCCTGCAATCCCTACACAGACCTGGCTGACACAAGCCACAAAACCACAGCTCGCCCCTATACACGAAGCCAAGCCAGAGCACAACTAAGTACAGTACAGCCATCTTCTCAGGAAAACTCTTCACAAAGTTCAAGAGGTCAAGACACAAAGACTTTAACAACTAATCCACACCTAATGACCCACCTAAGTGGTACTCAGGATATCACTCAAGAAATCACTCAAGATATCTCTCAAGTAATTAAGGAACAAAAGAAGAAAAGGCACACTAGCCTGGGAACTTCCTCTCTGCCCAGAACATTGGAGGCTATACACCACACCCCCTCTACAGTATTTATAGGAACTCAAACACTGAGATCCTGCTCTGTTCCAGTAACAAGAAGCCGAAAGCACCAGCCTGAAGATGACGAGTGAGACCTCGTCGAAACGTCGCCTAGACACCCCAACTTTTACACGGGAAGACACCCGAGGACACCAAAACCTGCATTCCTGTACCCGTGAAAATCTACGAAAGCATGTATATATATGTATATATATATGTGTATGTATGTGTGTGTATATATATATATATATGATCTTAAATTTTTTATGTCATGCCCCTCTTGTTTTCTTCTACTGTCACCCCAAAACACGGGGAATATTCAGGGTGGGCAGGAGGGGGAGTGTGCCAAATTTCCTGAGTTGTTTTCCTTCCATGCAGCAGCAGGGGTTTTCTCTCGTAGGACACCCGTGGGAGAAGTTTTCCATGCCCAGCTATCGGATACCTTCAAGGCAAAGAGGCTCCCTTCTGCCTGACTGCCCTGATGGAAATTTCTGGAGCTTTTGGTGACTTCTCAGTGGGAGGGGGGAGCCAAGGCAGCTGCCAGCCGGGAGCAGAGAGGAGTTGGACCAGATGACGCTTTAGGTCCTATTCCAACTCCACAGTTCTGTGATTCAGTGCTGGCTGAGACAGTGGGCCTCCTCTTCCCTACAGGAGTTGGACTACGGAGCGCTGTACGAGGTGCGGACCCCTCACTTCTACGTAGAAGCCAACAAGATGCCCACAGCCAGGGTAAGTGAGCAAGAAAGGCCCTTGGGATGCCCTCTGCTCTTGGCTTGTTTCTAATTCTGAATATCTCCATGTTCCTCCTTTGCATCCTCACAACCAGAAACAAATAGGGGGCTTCCCTGGCTTTTTTCTGGCCCACGGAGGACCAGTCTGGATAGTTGGCTTTGGTGAAGACTTGACGTTTTCATCCCCCAAAAAGTTTTTGATTTGAATTTCTACTGAAATGAGGCTGCATTTTAATGTTGTGCTTTAATCTTGTTTTTAAGTTGTATTTTAATCAATTGTTTTTATACCTGGTGTTAGCTGCCCTGAGTCCGGTCTTAGCTGGGGAGGGCGGGGTATAAATAAAATATAATAATAATAATAATAATAATAATAATAATAATAATAATAATAATAATGGAAACACAGACGGAGGCTGCACGTAAAATCAGTTAAAATGAAAAAGCTGTTCTCTATTTCCTGAACCGAAAAGACACATTTCTCAGCAGCTTTTGCTGCTTTTGACCTGGATTTTTCTGTTGGCACAGAGTGTTCTCGCAACTCTCTAGTCCTCATGGTTTTGGTGGAATAATAATCCTGGATTGGACAAGCGTTAGGGCTGTCACAAAGTATACTCTGGGCAACACGAATTTATTTGTGGCTGATAAATTACAGGATGGGCAGAGGGGAACTCACCAATTCCAAACAACATGTTTGCAAGCTTTGCTCTGCAGTCATAAAACCAAAATCTCGTCTAAAGCACATATATAACATTTTCCTTGCTATTTTTGTTAGGTTTACTTGTTTCCGTCACAGGCCATAACAAAAACCACCACAGTAAAGATCCATCTACTTATGAAATTAAGACATGCATGTTTCCAGCACTGCCAGTGATTTAAGACACAATCCAGAACATGTGATTCTGGAAGCTGTTTGCGAACCTTAGACAAAAGGTGTGTCCCGCAGCCGCTGTTTCCCTTGTGGTTTCTGGCTCACCAGGATCAACTGAAAGGCGAGCACTGATATCAGCTGGAATCTAAGCATTGCCAAGGCTTTCCACAAAGAAAGCTTGAGATTTTGCTCCAAGGCTCAAATTCTGCCATTCATTCCCTGACACATCAGAGCTCCAATGTTAGCAAACTGTGTCTGGACCACAGAAAGTTTCAAGGGACTGAATCTCCTGGTCCCAGATAAGCGCTGGATAGGACTGCAAGTAGTTAAGGGAGAAATGAGACTTCTGGATACTGCCCAATTCCTCGTCCTTCCTTTATGAATCCTTTCCCTTGGCCCAGATCTCCCATTAGCCTAGCAAAAGATGCACTCCAATATATTTTAAAACCCCAACACTGGAAGTAAAATAAATAGTGCAGAACACACAAGGATTGGGCGGACATAATACGCACAGGTTTGTTTGCCCATTTGCAGTTTGCTCTTAATTTTGAGACTGCTGCTTTTAGTGCAAATGTGGCAATAACCTCTCTTGTCTGCATCTTTCTTTCTTTTTTGAAGATAATCTCTATTGATTTTATGATTACATACTATAAATACAGGGATGCGGGTGGCACTGTGGGTTAAACCACAGGCCCAGGACTTGCTGATCAGAAGGTCGGCGGTTTGAATCCCCTGCGACGGGGTGAGCTCCCGTTGTTCGGTCCCTGCTCCTGCCCACCTAGCAGTTCGAAAGCATGTCAAAGTGCAAATAGATAAATAGGTACCACTCCAGCGGGAAGGTAAACGGCATTTCCGTGTGCTGCTCTGGTTCGCCAGAAGCGGCTTAGTCATGCTGGCCACATGATCCAGAAGCTGTACGCCGGCTCCCTCGGCCAATAAAGCGAGACGAGTGCTGCAACCCCAGAGTCGGCCACGACTGGACCTAATGGTCAGGGGTCCCTTTACCCTTTACCTTTACTATACGTACACACATTACTTTACATTTACATTTACTCCTAAGAGTTGACTTTCCTCCTTCATCCTTCTGGCTTTTTTATGTCATCTTTTTTTTTGCATTGTCTTTATCGATTTTGTATATTGTTGACCTTCTTTCAACTTTATCCGTACAGTGTCTATACACAAATAAATCTCTCTGTATATACACGTCTTGTTGTTTGTCTATGTTCATTTACAGATACAATTAGTTACCTTGATTGTATTTTACATTTTAATTCCTATTGTCATTTAACATCCAGTAAAGTTTCTTTTAATTTCCCATCATGAGGTTTATTTCCATTCTACTGATTTCACTATTTCGCCTCATCCCTCTCTTGTCTGCATCTTAGTGCACAGTGAAGGCGTTGTATGACTACAAAGCCCAGCGGGAAGACGAACTGTCGTTCTGCAAACAAGCCATAATTCACAACGTTGACAAGCAAGATGGAGGATGGTGAGTCCTGGAGTTCAGGACTTTTGTTTCTAAAAAAAGAAGTGCTGGAACTTTTGCTGATGACCATTGAAGTCCCTTCCAACTCTACAATTCTATGATTTTATGCTGCTCCCTCATTCCCGGCTGGCGGATCCCATCATGGAATCTCCTCCAACCTTGTGTAAGAAGAGGCAGGGAAAGGAGAGAGAAATCTCCCCTTTCCTGTCTCTCCTGCTTTTTCTGGCACACTTTTTCTGCATGGTGTTAACAAGACAGGTGTGTCTCTCTCTGTGTGTGTGAGTGTGATGGTGCCTTTCTTAACCGCTCTCTTTCTGTTCCCCCCGGCTCCCCGGCTCTCCCCTTGCCATAGCATGCAGTGCCGGCCCCCCAGTGCCCCCCAAGTCAGTCTGCTTGCCTTGTTCCTGTTACCCTCTCTAGGTGGCGAGGAGACTACGGCGGCAAGAAGCAGCTCTGGTTCCCCGCCAACTACGTGGAGGAAATCATGAACACCTCTGTGACGGAGCAGGATGAAGCCGTGAGTTTGGGCCCCTCTGAATGAACCCTTTCTCTGCTGCCATTTATGACATCCTCCCACTGGTACTGAGAGGGAGACGCCTCTGTTTCCTCCCTCCCTCCCTCCCTCTTTCTCTCCCTCCCAGTGTGGTGTAGTGGTTAAGAGCGGTAGTCTCGTTATCTGGTGAACCGGGTTCGCTTCCCCACTCCTCCACATGCAGCTGCTGGGTGACCTTGGGCCAGTCACACATCTCTGAAGTCTCTCAGCCCCACTCACCTCACAGAGTGTTTGTTGTGGGGGAGGAAGGGAAAGGAGAATGTTAGCCGCTCTGAGACTCCTTCAGGTAGTGATAAAGCGGGATATCAAATCCAAACTCTTCTTCTCCTTCCTCCCTCCCTCCCTCCCTCCCTCCCTCCCTCCCTCTTTCCCTTCTTTCCTTCCTTCCTTCCTTCCTTCCTTCCTTCCTTCCTTCCTTCCTTCTTTCCTCCTGAGCTCCCCCAGTTCCCATCTGCACAGACCCACTCCCAGATTATTATTATTATTATTATTATTTATTCAATTTATACACTGCAATGTACCTGGAGGTCTCAGGGCTGTTCACAAACAGGACCACAACATATAAAATCAAACTGACACACCTTAAAATTGCGGCTGGTTTCGTGGAGTATGAGACTTATCAACGGCTCCTAGCCCCCTGTTTAAGATGCGAGGCTAATGAGTTTCTTGATCCACCGTTACGCTGCTAGAATCTGCAGCTAGAGCTCTGATCAATTGAACTGATGGATCAATTGAGGTCTGCAGGCTGTGTTTGTACAATGCCCATTGATTGTGGGGACGGGTGGTTAAAAGTGAAATGAATGTGGTTCATTTATGTGTTACTTTTGTGTCTGGGGAGCGTAGCAAGAGAAAGGTAGGGATTGAGACCTCGAGGTATCGCAGATAGGGATCGCAGTAGGGATTGAGACCTCGAGGTATCGCAGACCCCCTGTCTTTTGTTGGTTAACCGGCACAGCTTTAAAAACAAGAACAATAAATGAAATCCTGATTTCTCCCCTCTCTCTTTTTCTCTTGTTCAGTCTGTGGAGAACAGCCCTCTGGGCAACTTCCTGAAAGGTTTCGTTGATGTCCCTTCCTGCCATGTAGGTAAGTGTCTGAAGAAGCAGGGACTGGAAAAAGGAGGGGTTATCAATGCACCCCCTCCTTGGGGAAGAAGGACTGAGTTTGAATCCAAACAGGACAGTATCCTGGAATACAACCTTCCCTGGGCGTGAATCCTAGCGCTGCTTGTTTGTGGTGGCGCTGTGGTCTAAACCACTGAGCCTCTTGGGCTTGCCGATCAGAAGGTCGGTGGTTCGAATCCCCGTGACGGGGTGAGCTCCCGTTGCTCTGTCCCTGCTCCTGCCAACCTATCAGTTCAAAAGCACACCAGCGCAAGTAGATAAATAGGTACCGCTGCAGCAGGAAGGTAAACGGCGTTTTTGTGCACTCTGGTTTCTGTCATGGTGTTCTGTTGTGCCATAAGCGGTTTATAAAATTTTTATTAAGGTTTTTACATTAGAAAAAAGAAAAAGAAAAAAATACAAAATACAAAATACAAAATAAAAATTGTTAAAAACAGTCAATCTTTCCATCACATTATTTTTCATTAACTTGTTTCTCGGACCTTCTCATACCTCCCTTTTTTGTATTCCAAATCAAATTATTAATTCAACAATTTCTTTCCCAAATTACGCTACCCAAATCTTATTTTTAAATTATTACAATCTTGAATTTTTACTTGTATAAACCCATTTTTTCATATTCTTTTAACCCATTACAGCTAGAAACCACTTAGTTCCAATCCAATATTGTTCTAACATTCATTAATTTCGCAACGCTGTGCCAGAAGCGGTTTAGTCCTGCCAGCCACATGACCTGGAAAGCTGTCTGTGGACAAACGCCTCCTCCCTCGGCCTGAAAACCAGATGAGCACCGCAACCCCAGAGTCGCCTTTGACTGGACGTAACCATCCAGGAGGGGGATGCGGGTGGCGCTGTGGGTTAAACCACAGAGCCTAGGACTTGCCGATCAGAAGGTCGGTGGTTTGAATCCCCGCGACGGGGTGAGCTCCCGTTGCTCGGTCCCTGCTCCTGCCAACCTAGAAGTTCAAAAGCACATCAAAGTGCAAGTAGATAAATAGGTACCACTCCGGCGGGAAGGTAAACGGCATTTCCGTGCGCTGCTCTGGTTCGCCAGAAGCGGCTTAGTCATGCTGGCCACATGACCCGGAAGCTGTATGCCGGCTCCCTCGGCCAATAAAGCAAGATGAGCGCCACAACCCCAAAGTCGGGACCTAATGGTCAGGGGTCCCTTTACCTTTACCTTTTAACTGCCCAGGGGTCCTTTACCTTAACCTTTTACCTGCATTTTATAAAATTTGCCTCCCACTTGATTTTAGAAAACCTCAAAGCAGTTTGCTAAAGGAATAAGGCCCTGAGGTTATTAGTGAAGGGAATTTAAACATGCAAAATTATTGCTTGAGAAATTAATCTGCTAGGAGCAGATGAGGGCAAAACACCTGTTCCCTCCTCCCAGTTGCGCTTGGAAGCTGCCATTTGGAGACCCTGGAGCAAATGTGGAGGTTGGTGAAGTGAAGGACATGAGCATAGCTGCCAACGTTTCCCTTTTTATAAGGGAAATTCTCTTATTCCGAATAGGATTCCTCGCAAGAAAAGGGAAAAGTTGACACCTATGGACATGAGGCAGGAGTTGGTAATACAGGTGAGCTGTGCACAAGCAAGCTGCCGGCCAGCTCTGCTGAGGCTCTTTTTATTAGCACAAGATGCAAAACCAGTCAGATACATTTTGGACTGTGAGCTTTACACATCTTCCAATCCCGAGACCGTGGGGTGGTACAAGGTTATGTTGGCACCTGTTTCCACCGTGTCATTTTCCCCTTGGACAATGTATGACAAAAGAGACAAAGGTCACAGACAGACCACTAAGAGAGCAAAGGTTAGACAGAGGGCATGATGTTCAGAAAGCTGTGGTTTTGTCTAAGGGGGGGGGGGAGGAGTGTGCTCCACAACCCAGCGATCATTCCTACAGGTTGGGTTGTTCGGCTTCCGCCATCTCCCCAGGACGAGCCCGGCTTTGCCCATCTCAACGGCAAGCCAAATTGGCTGCGTTCGCTCGGAAACTGGAAGGCACACCAGTCAAACTGAACTGGGACTGGGGAGCCTCGGTAGGAATGTTACAGGAAATTGTGGTGGGGTTTGTGGGGTTTATCGGGGCAATGAAGAGGGAGCCTGTCCATGCAGGCAGCATCTTCTTCAGTGGCTGGCTTCCATCGAATTGTGGAATTGTAGAGTTGGAAAGGGACCATCTGGTCCATCTCCCCTGCAACGGGAGAGCAGGAACTGTCGCTTGCCCTGCGTGCTCCTCCGCGGAGCATTCCTGCGTTGAGAGCCTCTTCCAGTAAAGCCAACCCCTCTGGTGTCCTTGTAGTTATCTCCAAAGACGGGAGGAGCTCCAAACCATTTGTCTTCACCATCCATTCCCAGCAGATGACCCACCCATCCCAGTCGCTGGACGTGGCGACAGACACGCAGGAGGAGCTCAACGACTGGGTGGCCAAGATCCGGGAGGCCACGCAGAATGCAGATGCCAGGGTGAGTCTTCCAAGAACTTGTTTTCCTCTGCCCTCTCCAACACTTTTTCCTTTTGTGCCATGGCTTTGAAAGCCTGAAGACATTGCAAGCCTGATGGGGGGTTGGTTTTTGCTGATCCACAAGCCACTCTAGAAACCTTTCCAGAGTCAGTAATAATAATAATAATAATAATAATAATAATAATAATAATAATAATAATTTATTATTTCTACCCCGCCCATCTGGCTGGGTTTCCCCAGCCACTCTTGGTGGCTTCCAACAGAAGGTTAAAAATACAGTAAAACATCAGTCGTTATAAACTTCCCTAATCAGGGCTAAATGATTGCAATGAGTGAACAGTTCCCAGAGTCTTGTGTTGGGGTAATAATAATAATAATAATAATAATAATAATAATAATAATATGCTGCCCATCTGATTGGGTTGCCCCAGCCACATTGGGTGGCTTCCAACAAAATATTAAAACACAAAACCCACAAACGTTAAGAACTTTGCTATTCAGGGCTGCCTTCAGATGTCTTCTAAAAGTCAGACAGTTGTTTATTTCCTTGACATCTGATGGGAGGGCGTTCCACAGGGCAGGTGCCACCACCAAGAAGGCCCTCTGCCTGGTTCCCTGTAATACCACTTTTTGCAGTGAACAACAACAACAACAAAATTTTAGCAGGTGCATGCCTGAAATCAACAGGTTTCAAAGTGTGGGTGCTGCCCCACAAATGTGGAATGGGTGTTTTGCGACATTTATAACAGTGCCAGTTCCGCCAAACATTATAGATCAGTTGTACAGTACTGTTGTCAGCCGGCTCGCTCTATTTCACGAAAGTAATTATTCATATGGATGGATCAAAACGAACAGATGCTCCGTGGAGTTTTTTCTTACCTTTTCTGCCGTTTGTGTATCCTGTGCAGATGCAGGAGGGGAAGATCATGGAGCGGAGGAAGAAGATTGCCCTCGAGCTCTCCGAGCTGGTCGTTTACTGCCGCCCGGTGCCTTTTGACGAAGAGAGTGAGTCCTCTCCATCTCCCATCCAGTCCCACGTGCAAATAGGGGGCAGACATGCCCCGGGGGAATCTCTTGACCCATCAAACTCCTGTCTCTGGGTACCTGCTTCCTTCCCTGCCTGGTGCTGGGATGCCCCTCAAGACCATCTTGGCCTTTGAGCCAAGAGGAGTCCAACAGGTGCCCAAAATTGGCTTGAAACTCCCCAATATCTGGTCATTCATTCATTCATTCGAGGGAGGAATCTAAGGTAATATTCAGGCTATCTGCCCATCTACTTTTCCAAACACAATTCAAAGTGTTGGTGCTGACCATTAAAGCCCTAAACGGCCTCAGTCCAGTATACCTGAAGGAGCGTCTCCACCTCCATCATTCGGCCCGGACTCTGAGGTCCAACGCCAAGGGCCTTCTGGCGGTTCCCTTGCTGCGAGAAGCCAAGTGACAGGGAACCAGGGCCTTCTCGGTAGTGGTGCCTGCCCTGTGGAACTCCCTCCCACCAGATGTCAAAGAGAAAAATAACTACCAGACTTTTAGAAGACATCTGAAGGCAGCCCTGTTTAGGGAAGCTTTTAATGTTGAATAGGTTATTGGATTTTAGTGTTTTGTTGGAAGCCGCCCAGAGTGGCTGGGGAAACCCAGCCAGATGGGCGGGATATAAACAATAAATTATTATTATTATTATTAGCCACATGCAGCCTCTCCCGGGCAGGGGATGAAGGCTCCCGCTGCCCGGGAGAGACTGCGTGCAGCTATCCTATAAGGCAGGACAGCAAGCGGGATCACTGCGCAGCTTATGGGATTCAGAATTTTTTTTTCTTGTTTTCCTCTTCCCAAAACTAGGTGTGTCTTATGGTCTGGTGCATCTTATGGGGCGAAAAATACGGTAGTTTTCTTTCAAAAGAGAGTGTTTCCCCAACCCCGCTTGGACGGGGGAATCTTTTCTCTCTTTCCAGAGATCGGCACGGAGAAGGCCTGTTACAGAGACATGTCTTCCTTCCCGGAGACCAAGGCGGAGAAGTATGCCAACCGTGGGAAGGGCAAAAAGTTCCTTCAGTACAACCGCCGGCAGCTAAGCCGCATCTACCCCAAGGGGCAGCGCCTGGACTCCTCCAACTATGACCCGCTGCCCATGTGGATCTGCGGAAGCCAGCTGGTGGCCCTCAACTTCCAGACCCCCGGTAGGTCAGCCCCCTTTCCTTACAGCAGCTGCAATCAGTGGCTGATCTCTCTCTTTTTTCCCTTTTCCCTTTCATTGCAAGCTTTATTGACATTTGGAAAAACAACAATTGCCAAGCACCAGAAAGAAGAGGAATATCAAGAAGATTGGAAGAAATTTAAGGACGATTTGAATAAATATTGTAATGTAAATAATTAGAAGTCACTTGAAGGTACCAAACAGGCCTAGGAATAAACTGGGATTTAATTAAATAAATGGGGCCTAGAACACTAAGAAAAGTGAATAAGATAGATAATAACTGGAAATATTTTGTCTAAGAATGATATTGGAAAGCTGTTACATGCAGATACAATGAAATTCAGAAAGGAGGGACTTGAAGAAGTCAATAAAAAATGTAAACAAAATTGGGTCTTTAAGAGATATGGGATTAAGAATACTTTTTCTTATTGTTGTGGCCTTGGTTCAGTTTTTTTGTTTTTTTTTAGTATTGTATTTTTTTCCTATGGTTTTTTTTTCTTTTTTGCTATGTTTTATTTGTTATAATTGTGAAAAACTCAATAATTTTTTTTGAAAAAAACAAAACAAAACAATTGCCAACCACAAAGTGTTGTCTTCCAGGACAAATGCACGTACGGATATTAAGTTTGCTGTCATCCCCACAGTATCAAAACTTGGAAGCTCTAAACGCTTAACATTATAGGCAATTGTTAAGCGTGTAAGGGCAAAAGAAGTAATTATAATTTTGTTTATTTTTTTAAGACGAACCCCAATTTTTATTTTTATTTTATTTTTAATAACATCTTTATTGATTTAAAGTACAATCATACAATAAAGGTAAGTACAACAGAGTTAAGCACAAAAAAGAGAAAAAGAAGAAAGAAAGAAAAAGAAGGACAAAAAAGAGTTTAACAGTAGCAAGGAAATGTCAATTAAAAAATAAAAACCAAATATTTATACAACATCAAATCAAATCGAAAAGTATACGGAGAATGGAAATTATATAATATGAAGTATATGAAATCACATAAACAAAAAACTTATGAATCTCTGAAAGTCACAAAATATGCATTCTTAATGGATTCACTTGAAAACATAAAGCCAAATAAACGTAAGTCTTTGAAAGTCTTGGAAGATTATACAAGTCTCTGAAAGAAGCAATGGGTCAGATTCTCATCTGGTGAAAACAGTCTGTAAAGCTTTGTTTATGGCGTCTAACGCTGCTGAAGTAGTTTGCAAACCGACGTTGTGAACAGTGATCCCGGATATACCCACTGTTCCGTGGAATTCTTCTTCAGCAGAGCAGAAGGATACAGAAATGCTTCATAAACCCATCTATATGGGGAATGAGAAAGTAAAACAACATTGCTATGGATCAGAGGTCATAAAGTTATGTACAGTTATACCTTGGGTTGAAGCAGCTTCAAGTTAAGTATTTTTGGGTTTCGCTCTGCGGCAACCCAGAGGTAGCGGAGCCCGTTACTTCTGGGTTTTGCTGCATGCGCTGACGCTCAGAATGACGTCACGCGCATGCGCAGAAGCGGCGAAACGCGACCTGCACACGCGCAGACGCACAGTCGCGTGTTACCTTTGCTTCAGGATGCGAACGGGGCTCCGGAACGGATCTCGTTCGTATCCAGAGGTACCACTGTAGTCACTGCCTACTGACTATTGTTTGCAACACAGGGGTTAAATTGTTCCCTTTGCTTCCAGACAAGCCTATGCAGCTGAACCAGTCGCTCTTCATGCTGGGGGGCCGCAGCGGATACGTGCTGCAGCCGGACATCATGCGGGACGAGCTCTTTGACCCCTTCGACAAGAGCAGCCTGAAGCACGTGGAACCAATCACCGTTCAGCTGCAGGCAAGTGAGAAGAGGATGAGGAAGAGGAGGAGGAGGGGGAGACTGGGGCGACCCAGCTCCAGCTCCCGTCCGGTGCTTTTCGGCGGGAGAAACTGTGCCGTTCCTTTTCCTATGCACTGTGTTTGGGGGACAGGAGGCGGGCAGGTGTGGAGGACTCCCTGGTCCTGAATGGGGTCACTGTGCCCCTGAAGGACCAGGTGCGCAGCCTGGGAGTCATTCTGGACTCAAAGCTGTCCATGGAGGCACAGGTTAATTCTGTTTCCAGGGCAGCTGTTTATCAGCTCCATCTGGTACGCAGGATGAGACCCTACCTGCCCACGGACTGTCTCCCCAGAGTGGTGCATGCTCTGGTTATCTCCCGCTTGGACTACTGCAATGCACTCTGTGTGGGGCTACCTTTGAAGGTGACCCGGAAACTACAACTAATCCAGAATGCGGCAGCTAGACTGGTGATGGGGAACGGCCGCCGAGACCACATAACACCGGTCTTGAAAGACCTACATTGGCTCCCAGTACGTTTCAGAGCACAATTCAAAGTGTTGGCACTGACCTTTAAAGCCCTAAACGGCCTCGGCCCAGTATACCTGAAGGAGAGTCTCCACCCCCATTGTTCAGCCCGGACATTGAGGTCCAGCGCCGAGGGCCTTCTGGCGGTTCCCTCCCTGCGAGAAGCCAAGTTACAGGAAACCAGGCAGAGGGCCTTCTTGGTGGTGGTGCCTGCCCTGTGGAACGGCCTCCCACCAGAAGTCAAAGAGAAAAATAACTGCCAAACTTTTAGAAGACATCTGAAGGCAGCCCTGTTTGGGGAAGCTTTTAATGTTTAATAGGTTAGTGTATTTTAGTGTTTTGTTGGAAGCAGCCCAGAGTGGCTGGGGAAACCCAGCCAGATGGGCGGGGTATAAAGAATAAATTATTATTATTATTATTATTATTATTATTATTATTATTATTATTATTATTTGCATTTGAATTTGCTTCCTAATGCCACTAGCTGGAAACCTCAGGAGGGGAGAGTGCGGCTCTCGCACTCGGATCCAGCTCGCGAGTTTCAGGTTGGCCAACATGAGAACAGGATGCTGGGCCTTTGGCCTGGTCCAGTAGGCCCCTCTTAATGTTCTGACATCTTACCCTTTCTGCCTAGCTCAGTGCCCCCCTTCTCCTCCCCACAGATCCTAGGGGCCCGGCACCTCCCCAAGAACGGACGCAGCATCGTTTGCCCCTTTGTGGAGGTGGAGGTCTGTGGCTCCGAGTTCGACAACAGCAAAAACAAGACGGATGTCGTAGGTGAGAAGCTGCGGTTGAAAGACAGACAGACGAGACAGACAGATTACTGGCCTTTCTCTTCCCGCAAAGCAAAACTAGAGCTCCAGGCCGGTTTGCTCTCACAACGGGGGGCTTCCCCCCTCCCCCCTGCTCATAGCATGTGTATCTTCTGAGTCATTTCCTACAGTCTCGTGGCTTTGCATAGTTCCTAGTTTCCCAGAGGTGGGGTCAGCAATTTGTGTTCGTGACAGTTTGAACGACTCATTCATTTAAGGTTATAGCAAATTCAGGTTAAAAACCTCCAAGCCTGCTACCTTCCAGGGGAGTTTGTTCCCCTGTCAAACTGCTCTTGCCCTCAGAATGTTCTCCCTTATGTTGAGTCAGAATCGTCTTTCTTGTAAGTTGAAGCCATGGGTTCGAGTCCTGCCCTCCAGAGCAGGAGAAAACATGCTTGCTCCATTTTCCATATGACATCCCATCATATATAAAGACCAGGACTAGCCACCTGAGAAACAGTTTCTACGCAAATGCAATTCTGGTTCTAAACTCAGCATAAGGAAAACAAAATAAAAAAATTCCTTCCAGTAGCACCTTAAAGACCAACTAAGTTAGTTCTAGGTATGAGCTTTCGTGTGCATGCACACGTCTTCAGATACAAATCTGAAGACGTGTGCATGCACACGAAAGCTCATACCTAGAACTAACTTAGTTGGTCTTTAGATCAAATCTGAAGACGTGTGCATGCACACGAAAGCTCATACCTAGAACTAACTTAGTTGGTCTTTAAGGTGCTACTGGAAGGATTTTTTTTATTTTGTTTTGACTATGGCAGACCAACACGGCTACCTATCTGTAACTCAGCATAAGGAGTCTCTATTGTATATTATTGTATTTTAAAATGGGGTTTCAGAGTTTTTAGGGGTTTTTGAATGTTTTATGTAGTTTTTCAATTTCATTGTTCTGTATGGGACAATGACAATATAGATATTGTATATTGTATATCGTATATATTGGAAGATGGCCATCCATGTCTCGTCTCAGTCTCCTCTTTTCCAGACTAAACATACCGAGCTCCTTCAACCGTTCCTCATAAGGCTTGGCTTCTAGACCCTCTATCATCTTGGCCACCCTCCTCTGCACACCTTCCAGCTTGTCAATATCCTCTTTACATTGTGTTGCCCAGAATTGGACACAGGACTCCAGGTGGAGTTCAGAGGTCTTGGCTTCCTCACAATCTCCTTGTTTCATTTTGATTTTCTCCTCCTCCGCTCCCAGCTGACAACGGCCTCAATGCGGTTTGGCTCCTCAAGCAGTTTGTCTTTGACATCAACAACCCCGAGTTTGCCTTTCTGCGCTTTGTGGTCTACGAGGAGGACATGTTCAGCGACCCGAACTTCTTGGCTCAAGCCACCTTCCCTGTCAAGGGCCTCAAAACAGGTATGCGCTGGATCTCTCTCTCTCTCTCTCTCTCTCTCTCTCTCTCACACACACACACACACACATACACACCGCTTCCTTTCCCACACTGATTCATGGCTCTCTCTCCCCATGATCCAACAGGGCCCATTCTCCTTTAAAAAAATAAAATACTACATTTTCAGTTTTTGTAATCGCAATATCCATACGTACATCAATAAATTCAAACCTCGCTCTTACCAGAGCACCAACCTCCTCCCGCCCCTCTTCCTGATTTCCGTATATATTTACTTTAATCTTAGCATTTCTATAACCACTTTTTTATCTTCTCTCTTGTTTCTATATTTCTCCTTGTTAAATGTAAATCAGTTCCTTATGTTGTCATTACAAAACATTTCAGCTCAAAGCTACAAACATTTTCAGACGTTTACAATATTCTTTCATATAGCATATAAATTTGCTCCAGTCCTTTTGAAACAGTTCGTCACGCTGATCCTGGATCTTCCCTGTCAGCTTTGCTAACTCAGCGTATTCCACCATCTTACTCCGCCATTCTTCCAATGTTGGAATCTCCTGTGATTTTTGTTTCTATTCTCTGCCCCAGTCCCACTGGCCACGGGTGCCGTGGAAATTATGTAGTGGCCCAGTGGGTCTTCCTTGACAGTTGATATTTTTATATTAACAGTATTATTATTATTGTCGTTGTTGTTATGAGAGAAGAAAAGGTTATGGCAGGGTCCCCCAAACTCAGGCCTCCAGCCATTTTGGGACTACAATTCCCATCATCCCTGACCACTCATCCTGGTGATGGGAGTTGTAGTCCAAAAACAGGGGGACAACCCAAGTTTGGGAAACTCTGGGCTAAGGAGTAAACTCTGCACAAATCCAGAGAGGAATCCCTAAGACGGTTGGAAGGTGTCTTGTACGCCTCCTTCTGGCAATGCCTGCAGACCAGCCGGTTCCAAATTTATTGCTCCTCTTTCACTTGCATTCAACTGTGGTCTCTGCCTGCAGGTTACAGGTCGGTGCCCCTCAAGAACAGCTACAGCGAGGACCTCGAACTCGCTTCCTTGCTGATCCACATTGAAATTGTCAATGCCAAGGTAAGCAAGATGCTTGCGGTATCTGATCGGCTGCTTCGCCCTCCACTGGCAGATGGGCATCTAATGCCCCATGCAATGGGTTGCCCATGGTTAAAAGCAAGAGTCTGTAATTCTGCGTGGACCCTCTTGGCTTTGACCTTAGCATCAAAATACTTAGAGAAAGGAGCTGCATTTACTAACAAAATGTGGTTGTGGTTCTCTCAGGGTTCCAAGTTAAAATGCATTTAAGAAGTGTCATAATTTTCCCTCGATTTTACTGTTTTATCTTTTGGGGGGGGTTGTGTGTAAATTTTTAATACAATTTTCTGTTTTACAATTTAGAATATTCATTTAAACAACCTTAAAATGCCCATGACTTCCCTTCTTCTCTTTCCATGGTACATTTTGCATATCACAAATCCCTGCATATTCAATCCATTATTGTATCCACCAAAACTTGTTTATGCTGTTGAATTTATCTTAATGCTGCCGACATTTTCAAGTGTACACAATTTCCCCCCATATATTCAGTAAATATTTTTCCAATCTTCTTTAAATGTATGCTCTTCTTGTTCTCTTATTCTATATGTTAGGTCCGCAAGCTGTGCATATTCCATCAGTTTATGTTGCCATTCTTCTTTAGCGGGGGCCTCGCTCGTTTTCCATTTTGGGGCTAACAGAACACGGGCCACAGTAGTGGCATACATAAATAACTTTTTAAAACCTTTTTATCTTTTGTAAACTGCTCTGAGGTTTTCCGCAATCAAGTGGACACATTTCTGTCTACTTGATGAAGCCATGGTCCAATATGAAAAATACAAATATTTAGGTTACAAAACTGTAAAAATAAAGAAAAATTAAGTTTGTAAAACAATAATTACCATATGGTTAGGGCAGATCAAAGTGTCAGTGTCCACTTATCCCCAGGGTAAATAGGACATATCGGCAAAAGTCGGAAATTGCAACTATAGTATGTACACGAAAATCAATTTCAGATTTGAAATCAGCATTGAAAGAACATATAAGAACAGTTGAAAAATCTCATACAAAAGAAAATGGGGGAAAATATTTTCCCCAGTATACTGTGTATCCCAAGGGAATACATTTTTTTACATACCTCCAACTGTACATAGATATACATGTCATTTTCAATGCTATATATGTTATGTTCAATGCTATATAAGTCACTTACATTTATACTCATATTGTACTACTTTGGCTATGTGTTTAATATAATATTGAATTCTTGCATTGTGAAAAACAAATACTATGTTGAAAAGTGAAAAACATGAATTGTAAAAAAAACTAGAGCTTACAGAACAAAACCAACTTCAGATATGAAATCAGCACGTCGAAATTAGGTTAGAACAACTGCAGGTGTCAATGCAACAAAAATTTTGTTCCCCAGTGTAATAGTCCAACCCCCTGCAATAAACGCAATCTGTTTTTTAAAAAAAATATATTTATTTACTTTTACAGAAAAAAGAAAAACATCACCAAATACAGACACACAAAAAACAATCACAGATACACAAATACATCAAAAAGAAAAAAGAAAAATAAATAAAAAATAAAAAATAAAAACTCCAGCTTTTAAATTCATATTTGATTAACTTTCTTTCTTGACTTCCTCACGCCTCCCTTTTTTGTGTTCCTCTTTACCCAATCAGATACAGCAAATCCTTACCCTCTTTCAAAACTCATTTCTAATTATTAAAATCACTCTATTATGTCTCCAATCTTTCCTCCTTATATTTAAACGCCCTTAACATATTATTTACTTCTGACATAATAGAACTTTTGTCTTTCACCCTTTTTCATTACATTTTTGCATATTTTTTCACACTGTATCACTAATGCCATATTATCTTCATATTCAACATCCTTTTAACATTCATAAACTTTGCAGTGTTTCTGCAGATAGTCTTTAAACTTCTTCCAGTCCTCTTCCACCGATTCTTCTCCCAGGTCTCGGATTCTGCCAGTCATTTCTGCCAATTCCGCTATAAACACAGTCTGGTGCCTTGGAAGCTGCCAGGCAAGGCAGTCACCTCGCTCTAGGGCTCAGGGCTTTGCCACCCACAGCCGTTCCTCTGTGTGTTGCAGGAAGAAGACGACGAGAACCTCTACTCCTCCATCCAGCAATTACGCGACCGCGCCAACGAACTCTCCAACCAAGTGTCCGGCTTTGAGCACAGCAGCAACAACGGCGACGCTCGCTACCAGCAGCGGCTGGACGAGCTGCGAGCGGCTCAGGAGCGCCTCATGGAGCTGACGGAAGTGCGCAACAGGAAGTGAGTGGGCGCCACTGGGCTCTCCCTCCTGGAGGAGTCTTGCGAGGTTCTCCCTCTGCCCTACTACAACCCTGCGATGTAGGCTGAGCTGAGAGTTGGTGATTGGCCCCAAGAGCACGGCCCTGTGGGGATCTGAACCCAGGACTCCTGGGTCCCAATCCGGCACTCTGTAACCGCAATGCCACCTGCTCTCTTTAAGTTCTTGAGGAGAAAGCTGGCTGAAATGTATAGGTGCCGGGACAAATTGTGTTGGAAATGCAAGATGAAGGAAGGGAATTTCCTACACATGTGGTGGTCCTGTGCTAGGGTTAAGGCCTTATGGGACATTATTTACAATGAATTTAAAAAATACTAGAATATAACTTTAGTAAAAAACCAGAGGCATTTCTATTAGGGCTAATTGATGAAGAAATTAATAAAAAAAGATGTAAATTTATTAATGTATGCCACAACGGCAGCGAGAATCCTCTTGGCTCAAAGGTGGAGGCAGCAAAAGATCCCTACATTGGAAGATTGGAGAATAAAAATGGTAGAATTTGTGGAGTTGGCAAAGTTGACGGGGAGAATTAGGACTGGAGCAAATTTAGTTATTACTTGAAAGAAAATGGTATTCATTTAAAAACATTTGTAGCGTTAACGTGAAATGTTTTGTAATGTGAAATTATGATGCTGATTTATAAATAAGAATGTGATTTTTTAAGGTGATTATAAGTGATTATAGGAATGCGAAAGATATGTTATGGGCTACAGGGATGTCAGAAAGAGAGGTAGAAGGAAGTCAAAGCTCACTTTGAGCAAATAAGATGTTGTCAGAGTTGCCTCTAGGTCCCAGCTCACAGAGAACCAACGCCCGATTGATGTAATGTACAAAAGTCTTTATTGAAGTTTAGTTTCCATTTCAAACCCCAGAGCGTGCAGCCCTACGTCTTGGCCCTAGACCGGCGAAGTCCCCTCTGAGTCACTACCCCTTCCGCACCAGTTTAAGATCCTAGCCCGGCTCCACCTCCTGCGCTGTTCCTTCCTCCTCTGGGTCCTTCTGCCCCCTGGGGTTTCCTCCCTCCTGGACTCTTCTGACGCTGACCCCCCTGAGTCTTGCCCTTCCTTCCGGCGGGCTTTAGGACCTGGCTCCCTATCCGGGCTACCTGCTGTGCCGCTCCCCTGTACATTTGAACTTGGCGCGCGCGCCCAGCCGGTGACTTTCCTCTTGACCGTTTCCCCGCTCTCCGATGGAGGCGTGGCCAATCCTGACTCATCTCCTCCCCCTGGTGGTGAGAAGACTGGTCCCGATGCCTGGGACTCCTCCCCCCTACTGCGTTCTGGTGGGGAAGCTGGTCCTGATTTCCAACTGCTGCTCAGGGAGTCCCCGCTGGCCCCTTCCTTCTGGGGTTTCCCCCTTGGCACCCCCCTTGCCCTGGCCATCGGCGCTCCTCTCTGTGAATCTTCCGATTCGCTGGAGAGACTCGTGGAATCTCTCTGACCACTGTCACTGCCTACACCCCCCTCGGATTCCTCCTCCTCACTCTCCATTTGCTCCTTCTCCTGTGTCTCTGCTCCTGAACCCCTGACAGATGTGTATATGTGCATTGAATTAAAATAAAATATGTAAAAACTCAATAAAAATTATGATTTAAAAAAAAAAGTTCTCGAGGAGAAGCCCCCTGGCCCACTCAGACGCCAATCATTCTCAACAACAACAATCTTTATTATGGTCCAGAGACCCAACAAATTGTTACAAAGCAATAAACAATTCATACAGCCTACCTCCAGGTTAAACAAGCATTTTGTTCAGAATATAGGGATCATTGGTTCTTGCAACCACCGATAAAAAACTTTGCCACTGCTAATGTTCTAGCGTTTGTCCGGTCTTCCAATAGGAACCTGACATAGTGAGCCTCTGATTTTCCCGGGAATTGTACCAGCAAGGGTAATATCAGTTCAGCCCTGGCTTGCTCATATTTCGCACAGTGCAACAAAATATGTTTTATGGAATCGATGTCTTGAGCACACAAGCAAAGTCTGTCCTGGCAGGGAACTCCTCTCCACCTGCCATCCAGCACTGCAGAAGGAAAGACGTTTAGTCTGGCTTTGGTGAAAAGCCTTCGATAGTTTGGTACTGTCAGGTTTTTAATGTAAGGTGTTAACTTAAAGACGTGCCCATATTGTACTTCTGCTGCCAACGGACTACAGACTGCGCGTGATCGAGGTCGCAAGTCACTGTGTGTATTATCTCATAATCTTTGCTTTAACGTCTTTAGGGTGCCTATATAACCCAGGTAATACAGTTGGGGGGGTGACAGACCAATAGAGGTGGCTTTTTTAGCCATGGTTTTCTGCCATTTGCTGACAAATTCCTCATTGGTCAGGTGTTGGTACAAACCCTTCCCTAGATCAAACACTTAAACCCTGAGCCAATGTTTTAGGGCAGCCCACCATGCTTTAGTTGAAATTGGGCATTCACCAGCTTCTAACAGAAGTACAGAGTTGGGGACACAGTTGGGTACCTGCAGCAGAGATCATAGAAATTTTGCCTGAAAGCCATCAAGCTTTGGCAGGTCCCCATTATCATTCTCTTTGTTTTCCCCAACGCAGGTTGATGGAGAAGAAGAAGCGAGACCGGCAGCTGGCCAACAAGCGGAACTGAAGCAAGGCCAGCGTCCCTGGCTCGCCCGTGCCACTGGGGGGCCTGGAGGCAGCCTCTTCCTTCTCCCCACCGAGCCCCAAAATGGCCTTTCCCACCAGCCACTGCCTAGACATTTCTCTGCTGCCCCAAGTCCCAGCTGGCTGGTTTCCTGGTGCCGGGGGAGCAGAGGCTGAGGTGGCCACAGCAAGAGCACCCCCCAGGCGTGATCGGAAGCAGGAATCCGAGTGGACTGACTGCCTGCGGGGATGGAGACCCCCCAAGATCCCACAGGCCCCATTACGGATGTCGGACGTTTGCCTTGTCGAAAAGTTTGCTTGCGCTTAATTTTAACCCGTAGCGGAGGAGCTGGGCTTTTTATTACTTTTAATTTAATCATTCCACCCCACCCCCTGCTTAATCCTGGCCATTTTATGGTCGCAGCTTGGAAGAAGTCTCTGGTGTCACTTTGCAGGACAGTTCCCACACCTAACCCCACACATTGCAAATCTGCAGAGGCCGAAAAGCTGCAGTTGTAGGAATTCGGGACAGAGGAAATTACGGCTGGATGCAGAGGACTTGCAAAGGGAAGCTGAGAAAAATAGATCTCGTTTATTTTGAGGGGGCTTATTCCCGTTAAGGGTGTTCAGGATACGGCAGCCGTGGTATATTTATTTATTTATTGCTAGGAGGGAGAAAGTTCCCTTGCTCCCGCTGCCTTTCGGTCGGGGATATCCCCCAGCGCTTCCTGTTGTTGCAGAGAGTAGGTTCTGTCCTGCTATATCTTGGACACCAGGAAGGGAGTTGGCCAAGGGACTGCGGCCGTCGATCGTGGCTTCGCACCATCTGGCCTTGATAGCCTGGCTGCCTTAGTAGTGTCTTCAAATGGAAGTAGAGAAAGGGCCTGCAGGCGTTGGGGGGAAACAAGCCCTGAGAAATGTCATTTGTTAGAGGAGGAACCTCTGAATTTACCACCATTTTCACTTCAGCTGTCAGCAGACTCCTGTAATTTCTTTCGCTGGGGGCTTAGCACAACACAGGGCAAGCCATGGTAGGAACAGGCATGTGGTAGGAGACCCCACCCCTGCCTCTAGCTGTCTCTTTTACATCCATACTGGCCGAGAGAGAGGGAAACTATGGAGCACATCAGTAAATCATAGTACAGGTACTGCGCCACATTTTTGGTGGTGCATTGAATTTAAAACTTAGAATCATAGAATCATAGAGTTGGAAGAGACCACAAGGGCCATCGAGTCCAACCCCCTGCCAAGCAGGAAACACCATCAGAGCACTCCTGACATATGGTTGTCAAGCCTCTGCTTAAAGACCTCCAAAGAAGGAGACTCCACCACACTCCTTGGCAGCAAATTCCACTGTCAAACAACTCTCACTGTCAGGAAGTTCTTCCTAATGTTTCGGTGGAATCTTCTTTCTTGTAGTTTGGAACCATTGCTCCGTGTCTGCTTCTCTGGAGCAGCAGAAAACAACCTTTCTCCCTCCTCTATGTGACATCCTTTTATATATTTGAACATGGCTATCATATCACCCCTTAACCTCCTCTTCTCCAGGCTAAACATGCCCAGCTCCCTTAGCCATTCCTCATAAGGCATCGTTTCCAGGCCTTTGACTTCCCTTCCTCTGTTCGGAAGGAGTCCCCAAACCAGAGCTTTCCAAACTTTGCACGTCGGTGGCACACTTTTTAGACATGCATCATTTGGCGACACAGTAATTCACTTTTTTAGCAAGCCTAAACTAACCCCTTTCCAGCACCAGGAGCAGTCGTGCGACATCTATACCTATGTTTAGGGAAGTTTTTAATGTTTGAAGTTTTATTCCTTTTTTTTAGTTCTCTGCTGGGAGCTGCCCAGAGTGGCTGGGAAGACCCGGCCGGATGGGCGGGGTATAAATAATAAAATTATTGTTATTATCATTACACACTGCAGCCGGCACACTAACGTGTCGCGACACACTGTTTGGAAAGCTCTGCCATAAACTTTTGCATTTTGAGAATCTGCGTTTCAGAGATGTCCAATGTCTTGCCGGGGGGCCCTTAGCAGGAAGGAAAGCCAAGGCATCACCGTTCACCTTAGCAAGTTCTTCCTTATTTCCCAGGTAAAGAATCCCAGGGATTCTGCAGTAGAATGACGTACACCAATGAAGCAAACCCCAACAGCTGTGTCCTTCCTACCGATTGCAGAATTTGGGCCATTTTAGCAGCATAACCCAGGGCCAGATGCTTGGGGGGGGGGAATTCTGCCAAGTCTACACACACTGGAATTGAGCCCACGAGCAAGTGACACCCCCAAATCATTGCGGCTTAGAGCGGCAGCTCCCAACTCACAGGCTTCATGGGAACGCAGAAAGCTCCCGCTGCTACTATGAGGCCTGTTTGAGTGATGAAGTTGGTCTTAGGAGAGGTTCTGGCGAAGTTTGATTGATGGGGAAAGTTTGCCTGTATGCAGAAATGAAAAGCTTTGCACAGAAAGTCCAAATGTACAGGTAGCGAAACAAGTCCGAATTGGCAGAGTTAAGTTTGCGAAAAGGGCTGAAGCCACAGGGAAATCACTGCTACCCAAACCGGGTTGAGAGGAGTGGGATATATTTGCAAGAATCCTCCTACAAACCCACTCGCTCCAGTGATGTTTGTGCAGGAAAGTTGTGGCCTGGAGGGAAGAGGGAAGGTGAAGGTGGCTGTGAGGAAGCTGGCAAGGAAAGCTAAGAAGAGACCAGGAAGATCCTAAGTACCAGATTTATTGGTGGGGTGGGCAGTTGCATTCTGCCAAACGCTTGCTGTATGAGATATCTTGCCAGCCCATTCCTTTGCTGTGGTGTGAGGGATGTCCTGAGCTCTTTAAAAAGGGTCTGGTGGAGAGGCGGGGGCATTTTAGGACCTCGCAGGACCATGCAGAAATGACCACCACGATGCACTGATAGGGCCTGGAGCTGCGGGGTGCAAAAAAATAAATCTCAGACAGAAGAGCAGGATTGTCTTCCTTCAGATAAGCGGGTGCCAGAGCCAGAGAGATGCAGAGAGAACTGTGCACAAGCCACACCCCAGAATATTTTGTCACAAGCAGGCTGAGGATTCCAACTTTGGCTGTTTAAAGAGAAAACGGAACATGCATTCCAAAGCAAGGATAAGCGTTGACATGCTGGGGAAATCTCGGCTGCTAGAAAAGGGCTGGAGGCGAAATGCAGCAAGCCAGAGACTTAATGTGGCTGCACCTTGCAGATTTACCCTGCAGGTGTTGCGAAGGGCGGCGGTTCCATGCCTGGAATGGTTGCTCCTCCTTCCTCCCCATCCTGGCTCCTTCCTTCCATGGGCACAGATCAGAGCTACGGCAGAAGGTCCTTTAAAAGAGCATTAGGCAAATTCATGGAGGGCTATGGATGGCTGCTAGCCGTGATGGTTCTGGTCTGCCTCTGCGGTCAGAGGCAGAAATGCTTCCGAAGACCAGTTTCTGCGATCTCACAGGAGGGGAGAGAGCTCTTGTGATTGAATCCTGCTCATTTGTTTGGCCACAATGAGAACAGGATGCTGTGCTAGGTGAGACCTTGGCCTGATCCAGAAGGGAAATGCTTGTGTTCGCTCATCCGGGCCACCAGAATAGCATTGCTTTAACGCCCTTCTTCACTCACTTTGGCCAGCGAGGGGCAGGGAGAGAGATGTTGTACCACAACGACCACATTTAAAACCCTGTTGCCTCAAAGCAGGCAATAGGTTCTGCCCCCTGCAGGGGACCAAACTTGAATCCCTTTGCATAGCCCTGCCTTGAAAGCAAAGGTGTGGTGCTTCCTATTTGTGCGTAACCTCCCCTATGGAATCATAGTCCAGCCCCCTGCAATGTAGGAACCTTTTGCCCAGCGAAAGGGGCTCAAAAGAGAATGGCCAGTGCTGTAAGGTTGCGAGATGACGACTTGGGCAGCTGGCTGGCTGGGCCTCTGCAGTAGCTGCTGATAAAGGGAACTTGGGTTAACTGCGATACTGACCCTTTGCATGTTCACATCATCAAAAGCAGATTCTTCCGACTAATTTCAAAACCTAGTGTCAGTGGTTGTCTCTTTTGTAATTTACACGGGGCTCGAGGGAGGGCACAAGCAAGCCTCGCCTTGGCCAGAGTTCCAGTTTACCCACCATCCATGCCTTTGAACCTGGAGACTTACTAGCTCTTCAGTATTGCCGGACGGGCTGCAGACCACATGGGGCAATGGAGGAAAAGGCCTGAGGGAGCAGGTGAAGTTTCTGAGCACTACTCAGTCTCAGAGTGCAGGTAGAATCCACCTCCCAGTTAGAAGAACCCAACTCGAAGCTTCTTTTGCGGGAGGGTTGCTTACGCAGGGTGGGGAGATTCGCCCCGACCAAGAGGGGAGGGCACAACAAGCACAAGAGAGTCAGCAAATACAGCAGCACTGTTGTTGCAAGGAGACGTCCCTTCCAGTGCCACTCTGGGGAGGGACCCATGTACCCTTTGTATGAAAATAAAATCTATTTAGCCAGTATTTATACAGAAAAGTGCTTTGCCTGTCTGGCTTCTTTCCTCTTCCTGTCAAGGGTGCGATTGTGCTTTCAACTTCACCAACATCCACTTAGCTGCCAAAGCCTCAGAACTCTTGCACTGGCAAATACACCTGGCCTCATTCGGCCTACAAATTTGTGACCATCTGACACAAGTCAGTCATTGGCTCCATCGCTTGTTTTATCTATCTCATTCTCTCGCTTACACACACAGGTGACTAGCCTCCCCTTCCACAAGCTGAGGAGCCAATTTTTCTGTCCCTCCCATCAGTTCACCGATTTTGGCAGTGGCAAAATGGTGGGGAAAGGAACGCATAGACACAATACGTGCGTAAAGCCACACACCCTGTTGGGGATGGTCCTTCTCAAATTGCCAGAATGATCCTTTGATGAGGATTGAAGAGGCGATAAATCCCCACAAGGGATAAGCATCAAATCTTCTGCTTTTAACCCTACAGGAAATTGGGGTATGTGTAAATAAACTTCCACGCCACTGTTTTCTCCCATCGACATCTTTTAGAACAAGGGTGGGGAACGAGGAATTGTTAGACTACAACTCCCATCATCCCTGCCCATTAGCATTCTGGCTGGTGCTAGGAGCAGCTGGAGGGCCTCAGCTTCCTGATCCCTGTGTTGCATTCGTGAAACATGGGCAACACAGAAGACATCCAGCTGTGAAACATTTTCCTTGGTGACGCTTGCATATGAGACATTTCTTGGGAAATAAAGCAAACACAGCCAAGTCAGAAAAGAAGGCTCTATTGGAGAACGTATTTTACAAAGAGATTGACATCATTAAATACAAAAATGTCCACTTTTGAGATTTTTTTAAGGCAGGGCGGGGGCAGTTGGATACAGCTGGTGATATAAGTTCTAGAAATAGAGGAAAGAAGAATGCCAACACAGATTCCAAGAATTTAAATAATGCAAGCACAATCTTTGCAGCTGGTCTTTCAAGCTAGGCCTCAATGAAGCGAAGGGGCTGTTACAAGGTGAATCCCGGCTATCACTAAATAAACACGAATAACTTTGATAAATTAATTTCCTGCTAATATCTTATTTCCTGCTTGTAGAAGCCCAAGCAGACACCAAAACCTCTTGGATTTCTGTGTCAGACAAGCTTCTTTCCCCATTAAGGCAATGTCCTACTGGAAAGTGCTGTACAGTAATACTTTATAATTTCAGGCTGCAGAACAGGACATCTCAGCAGAGGTGATTTAGAAATACAAAGTAGGGAGAGTGGTTTAAAAGAGCTAGGCAGGTCACACAGACGCTGTCAACATGTAAGGCACTTAGTCCTCACCCTACCCAAAATCTTATTGCACAGTATTTTAGTAGACAGAAAATGCCAACTGTTCTGTAAAATTCACATAGAATACAGAATCTCTGTGTGTTTTCTGCAAGAGAATTATTTTTTCTTTTCTTTCAGTAGCTCAATATACTTGGGAGAATGTCTGAAACACCAAACCCAAACAATTTAGAGATGGAAACCAAGAAGAAATGTCAACTTGGGTGTGGGATGGGGAGAGAGTGGGGCAGGGGGGTCATTCTAATCCACGGGAGATGAACTGTCAAGATACCATCATGGAATTTGAGAGGGGGAAGAGGAAGTCCAAAGGATCGTGTTTCTAGGAACCATCACAGGAAATCTGGCCAACAAAGGCCAGTTTGCATAAGGAAGCAGGAGTCCTTGAACAGGAGGAACAAAAATTTAACCACTTACTCTCTTAGCTCTGCACTGATCTACAAGGACGGCTCGTGCAGGAGACTTAATAACAGTGCTGTTGAATTCACAGTAAGGCACAGTAAGACTGCCTGGGCACCTGCTGTTCTGGATGGGTGTATATAGTCCACAGCCCTGGCAGCCACACTTCCTTCTGAAAGTTGTAAAGGCTGAAAAAGCAGAAGGCGTGAGAGCCATCTCCACACACTTGGGCCACTTTCTCCCAAAACCAAAGGTATTTATCCAAAGTGCTTGTCCTGCCTGAGACACGTCAACATCGAGATGCTTCAGTTTGAAGCTTCAATTGCCATCTAAAACAAATTACACAGATTTAAAAGTGCAAGTCAAGCGCACAGGGCTGCCACAGATGGCAAAGGACCGCACCAGCAACCAAGTGTGCAGAGGAGGGGCAGTCTGCTATTCCCTAGGGATTCCATGTCAAACCCAGAACTTACTGCAGGAAGAGCTTTTTGTCTGAGACATTCAATTCCCACCTCTCCCACCAAGGGGAAGGAATGATCAGAATAAAGAATACTGGATTTTTGGAACCCAGATGAGGTGAAACCCTGAGACAGGCCACTTCCTGGTGCACAGACCAGAGTGTCTTTGTGCAAGCCCAGCCTTGAGCTTCTGCGTTTTCCTGAGTTGTAGCCCTTACCAAAAGGAGTGTGGGAACTGAGAGGGGAGGTTGCTCCACCAATACTAGTCCCACATTTCTGACAAGTCCAGATTCGCAGGTTTGAATCACCTGCCCTAGGCAAAGTAGTTTCACTCGTTCCATTCTCCAGAGGCGATTCTGTAAACAGCGTGAGAGGCGGGGCAGTGGAAGAGCGTCAGAGCCCCTTCCTCTCTGTTCCACTGCAAGAAGCAACCCACCGCTCACTTATAGAGTGCCATTTTCTTGCTTTGGTACATGTACATGTAAGCATCACAGAAGAGGCGCTTAGCTACTCCTTCCATGTCCCGGGGCTGCTGCATGGCCAAGGTGGCTACGGGCATCTCCAGGTACTTGGCAACCTCTGGGCACAGAGTCACAGTGGGAATGTTGAAGCCGTCCTCATCACCTGCGGGAAAGAGAGGAAGATGCTAGTTTCTGTTTGTGCCACTGTGCAGTGCTTAAGAGTCACAAGACTCTGTTTTGCATTCCAGAGATTCCAGGCTGTTGGAAGCCTCACAGAAGACGGGAGACGGATGTGATGTTACTGATTTCCCGTTCCCTTGTTTCAGTTGCTCTCTGCTTTCACAGAGAGAGCATGTATTTTTCTTTTCCGTCTTCGTAGTTAGAAATAAAACCTAGCAATGTAGCTCATATTTTCTTGTCCTTCCCTGCATGCTGGATACTTTGCGTAATGAGGAAACGTGCTTGGAGCCTCATCAAAGGCTCAGGTCCTTAATCACATCGGAAGAGATTCCGAAGGACTCGACCAGAGGATGAGCTTTTCCAGCTCGGTCGTAGCGAAGATTCTGACAGAAGAGAGGGTCCTTTGGTTAGGTGAACCCTCTTGGCTGCATTTGGAACGACCCCCTGCCTTGCGCAGCCAGGACTGGTCAAGCTCTGAAACTGCACAGACACACAACTGGGATGGTGTATCATTCGTGAGAGATCACTGCCCTTCAAGAAATGAAAGAGGAGCACTTTGTTGATTCAGGAAACGAGGATTTATTTGTGTCACGGACTGGTTGGGCACAGATGAATAGCGGGAGGAACCAGCTGGGGAACCCCAAGGGAAGAAGGCTCAGAGCCCGGGGAGTGGTGATGGGACGGTGATGAGTGGTCAGAGGGAGAACACTGGGAGGAGGAGGTGTCAGAAGCTGAAGGGGTAACCCGGCTTAGTGAGAGGGGAGAGACTGTGGCAGACAGAAGTCCAGACTCAGAGGCAGAAGCAGGTGAGTGGGATGAGGGGGGCCAAGAGGCAGAGCTGAGTCACAGGTGTCTCTCCCCCACCCTTCTGCAACAAGCTCCCCTCCCCCAGAACCAGGAGAGGTACGAAACAGGAGGAGAATAGGCGGGCTGCATGCAGGAGCAGTCTCTGATTGCTTGGAAGAAACCCTGGAGAGGGTGGCATAAGAGGGCTGTGGGGAGGCGAGGACTTTTAGTCTTGGCAACTGATTTCATGCAGTAGGACCTACAGGGCATGAGCTGCTGTGCTCATTAGGCCTGAAACTCAGCCAAGTCTGTGAAGATCATGTTTTGCTAATAAAAAGTTAACTCCAGCTTCAAACTGTGTGACTTACTGGCCGTCTCTGTTGCATTATACCAAACCGAAGTCTTCCTACTGTGTTCTATGCTCACAGAACTGCTTTTGTGTAGCTACGCAATTTTGACATTATAATGCAGATACAGGGAACTTGTGGGCCTCCAGCTGTTGCTAGACTCCAACTCCCATCATCCCTAACGATTTGCCCCACTAGCTGAGGCTGATAGGAGCTGGGGCATCCAACAATATTTGAAGGGTCACAGGTTCCCCATCCTTGCTATAAACAAGGTGTGGGGAACCTTTGGTTCTCTGGATGTTGCTGAACTACAACTCTCATTAGCCTCAAGCGTGTTCAATGGCCAGGGAAGATGGGAATTGTAGTCCCAGACCCCTGCATGTCACATGCATTAAATGAGCCAATCCCTTCCTTCCCCAATGTCGAAACAACATCCCTAAATGCATTTGTGGCTTTTTCGGGTTGCGGGGGGAGGCATGCATGCACCTCTTGAAATAGCACACAAACTTACCATGCCTATCTGCCATGCTGTCAAAAAACATCCAATTCTCCTTCTCTGGTCCATATTTCACAAAGGAGACATAGTGACTGGTTTCAATGCAGAGAACAGCAAAGAGCTCCAGTTTCTCCCGAGGCACCCGGAGGCTGCCCAGGCGGCTGCCCCTGCAGAACTCCTCGGGGATGTGCAGCTTTGTCAGCTGATGGGCTTTGCGCTGGTAATGAGAGTGAGCCTGCAAACAGCCACAAGACAGTAAAGCTAAAGGGGTGGCGAGGGCTCATGTGGAATGGAGCACCTGCTGCCATCAGGTGGTCTGTGCTTTTAAAGAAAGGAAGTCCACAAGTCAAGGAACTGTGGCCTAGCATCCCTTTTGCTCTCAGAAAACCCACATCCACCCTAACCAAGGCATGCAGAAACACCTGCAGAACCCACAGAACAAAGGGGATGTTCACAGCGAAGAAAAATGATTAAAGTTCTCTGATTCTATGAAAACATTTTAAACAAATAAATACTGCTACCAAATTTGGAGAGGGCCCCCAGGGGCAACTAGAATGCTTTTGGGGAGCCAAGTAAGGCCCACAGGCTGTTGGTTAACCACCCTCTGGTATATACCAAGTCCATCAGTGCGTTCCTCTAAAGAAAAGGGCTCCTTCACTCCTTTCCTGAAGTCTCAAGAGGAGCAGCCATGAATCTGGGGCCTTAGACGTGAAACTTCTTCCCACTATGGTACAAATGAAAAGGGGGTACCTGAGTGCAGCAAGAATCGCAGTACTGCTTCAATCCGGTGTCTGCAAACATCTTGTCTTTGAAGCACGCCGAGCATTCCTGAGTGGCCACAGCTCCGCACACAAAACACTCCCTGGGACCTACAGTGGGAGACCACAGATCACACCTTGAACCCTTCAGAGCCTGCCTACAGCAGAGGATGCACTTTCTACTGAGAAATGAATTGGGCCCGAAAATGGCTAAGCGATCTTTAGTGTGGTTCCCCCTGGCCAGCTTCCAAGCCACAATGGTATATTGTTGCTTAGATCGCACAGATAGCCTAGCTAACAGCAGCCTCTAGGCCTGAATTAGGCTCAGGGAGAAAGAAGCACAGCAGGATCTTTCCTGACAAACAAGCTGAACCACCTACAAAATGCTTAAGAACGCTCCTTGTACTTATTCTCACAACTGCCCAATGATGAAAGTTAGGCTGAGGGAGAAAGATTTGCCAGGGAGCTTCATGAATGGACCGGCATGAGAACCTCTCACTGTTTAATTCCAGGACGTTCCCAATGAACCCTGGGTCAGTTATAGTGGCCACAGCAATAAATCCATTCTCTGAACTGCCATCAGTCTCACACAGTGCTATTGCAGCGTGTCACTCCAAGGAAGTGGATGACAAATCTAGGTAAAGGGAACTAGAATACGTTTGCGTCCACATCCCCACCCCTGCCATATGATGCCCATAACTTACTATCCAGCAGCAGGTCAGTAATGTCCAGCTCCAAGGAGGGGGTGATTTTACTGAACATTTTGTATTCCTTCCCAAAACGGGGCATTTGGAGGATAAAGCAGGAGGGAATCTAGGCAGAGGGAGAAATGGAAGCCACATCATCAGGGCCTGCTCTGCAGCCAGAAGTTTCCAAGCAATCACACAATGCAGAATCTGGGTTGGGCCGATGGTGAGGGAAGGGCAGTCTATCTGCTTATAGCCACATAGCAAACTGATCTGCAATGGGAAGCCCAGCAGTTTCCTGCATCTCAGAGCTGAGTAGAAGAGAGCACCACTGAACAGCAAGCTTCCCTCACCTCTACATGGAAAGTTGTGCCTGCTCAAATTTCAATACAATTCTTGGCAAAGGCGGTGGGGGAACTGCTGGTATTCCTGGATGAGACCAATTACAGTGGTACCTTGGGTTACATACGCTTCAGGTTACATATGCTTCAGGTTACAGACTCCACTAACCACTAAATAGTACCTCGGGTTAAGAACTTTGCTTCAGGATGAGAACAGAAATTGTGCTCTGGCGGCGCAGTGGCAGCAGGAGGCCCCATTAGCTAAAGTGGTGCTTCAGGTTAAGAACAGTTTCAGGTTAAGAACGGACCTCCAGAACGAATTAAGTACTTAACCCGAGGTGCCACTGTAGCTAGACCAGGGTTTCCCAAACTTGGGTGTTTTTTGGACTACAACTACCATCATCCCTGACCACTGGTCCTCCCAGTTAGGGATAATGGGAGGTTTAGTCCAACAAAAGCCAGAGACCCAAGTTTGGGAAACCCTGGTCTAGATGTCCTACAATGTGGGTTCAGGTTCAGAACTGAACCAGCCTTGGTCACCCTGATGGATGGCCATGAAACAGACAGGGGGAGTGTGTCCCTGTCGATTGAGCTCAATATCTCAGCAGCTTTTGACACATTAACCAAGATATGCTCCTGGAGAGGCTCAGGTCATGCTCTGCAGGGTCAGAAAGTTAAGACACAGAGAAGCAGCAACCAAAAGAGTCACAATGACTCACCTCCACCAGCTTGAGATCAGATGAGAGAAAGGAATGCTCTACCAGCTGCTGCACGTTGGGCACCACCAAGTCCTCCTGCTTGTCCATGAATATCTGGTAGCAGTAGCACTCCTGCTCCTTGAGCCTTCCAGATCTGAAAGTGATGGGCAGGTGACTCCTCTGCGGCTATCCAGATGCTGAACCCCACTCCCCACAAAAGGAATTATTAGAGCAACAGCAGCTGTTTCAATGGGGCAATGGGAAAATGAATTTCTTAGGCTTCTCCCCATTCCCTCTGAGGAGCATTATGGGGTGCGGCTGGGGGAAGCCAGGCTCCCCCATTGTGAGCCCCTGCAGGCATACGAACTCCTGCCCTTAACACACTGCCTTTGGGGTAAGGTCAGCTGGAGATCTGGAGAACTTGGGTTTGCCTCCATCAACACCTGAGGCTCTCTAGACTTCAAATCAATACACTCTTGTAGAGCTGAATACTAATTCCCTAGCCAAATAAAAATAAAAATAGTTAGCAAGGTGCCCTTCCCCGCAATTACAGTGGTGCCTCGCAAGACGAAAATAATCCGTTCCGCGAGTCTCTTCGTCTAGCGGTTTTTTCGTCTTGCGAAGCATCCCTATTAGCGGCTTAGCGGATTATTGCTATTAGCGGCTTAGCGGCTATTAGCGACTATTAGCGGCTTAGCAGCTTAGAAAAAAGGGGGGGAAAGGGAAAAAACTCGCAAGACTCGCAAGACGTTTTCATCTTGCGAAGCAAGCCCATAGGGAAATTCGTCTTGCGAAGCGCCTCGAAAAACGGAAAACCCTTTCGTCTAGCGGGTTTTTCATCTTGCGAGGCATTCGTCTTGCGGGGCACCACTGTATCCTCTGCCACAGGGGTGGTTAACCTTTGGGCCATCCAGATGCAGCTGAACTACAAATCCATGACAATTAGCAGTGCTGGAGAAAGCGGATAGTCCAGCAACATCTCAAGGGTCACTCCTGCTCCACCAGCCCTAAGGCACTGCTCCTTTCCTCCTCCTCCACTTCTCCCCTGACCACAAAGAGGTATTTTGACAGCTTCCCTTTACCACTTTAAGTCACTAGCCACCCAGATCAACTCCCTCTGAGGCATAAGATCCTTTGAAATCTGATTACCGTATTTTTCGTTCTATAAGACTCACCAGACCACAAGATGCACCTAGTTTTTGGAGGAAGAAAACAAGAAAAAAAATATTCTGAATCTCAGAAGTCAGAACAGCAAGAGGGATCGCTGAGCAGTGAAAGCAGCAATCCCTCTTGCTGTTCTGGCTTCTGGGATAGCTGCGCAGCCTGCATTCGCTCCATAAGACACATTTCCCCTTACATTTTAGGAGGGAAAAAGTGAGTCTTATAGAGCAAAAAATACGGTATTTCTTCCTAGTCCCAGAAACACGCAGCCCATATTTCTCAGCTCTTTGGGGTGAAAACTTACTGCAGCTTCAGAAGCGGCTCTATCCCAAGGATGTGGTGCATGATGAGATTAAGAAACTCCTCAGGGTCTAAAAGGGCAAAGTAAACGCCACATCAGACACGCTCCTCCCTTCTTCTCCAGCTGCTGGCAGACACGGGCAAATCTTTTGTATAAATAAGAGCATAAGCGGAGTCCGATGGGTCAGGCCAGGGCCCCATTCAGTGCAGAGTCCCGTTCCCACAGTGGCCAACCAGATGCCTCTTCTGGGAAGCCCGCAATTAGGATTTGAGCACAAGAGCATTTTCTTCTCCAGTGGTTTCCAGCAGCTGCCATTCGGAGGCTCTCTACCTCCGACAGTGGAAGAAGAAACGAAGGAGAGACGCCACGGGTGGGGTGGGTGTATAGGTAACTAGCCCCCTCCATCACTTAAGAACACACAGAAAATGAAGCCAAAAAGCAGGGGAGCAGGGAACTTGTGTCTTCTGTCATTGCAGGATACAGGACTCCCCACTGTCCCGCAACCAATGACGGCCAGGAGTATTGGCTTGACACAGCAAATACCAGCTTTCATACTATGCCATACCAAACTGGCCAGGTAGTTCTTTAACTTTTGTCAAAAGCTTTAAGGGAAGGAGGACCACGCCCACCCAGGGTCTTTGATTGTAGTCTTGCAAAAAATCCAATTTGGGATTTCTAGCAATTCCATCTTTATCCTGCCCTCCCCGACAAAAAACCCATGAGGTAGATTAGGCCGGCTGAGAGAGACAGTGACCTATTGCAGTCTCCTCCACCAGTCAGGTTTGTGGCTGAGCAGGGATCTGATACTGGAATAGCTTAATGGACATCAAAGTGCACCAGAGAATGAGACCCCAAAGGGAGGGAGAAATTAATCACCTTTCTCAGAAGTGGCAAAGCTGGAACATTCTCCCTTCTCAGTCAACTGGTGTCGAAGGTCCATCACATTTCTAGCAGCAACAAATCCTTTCCTGAGAAGAGGAGGGAATCGTGTCATCTCTTCAAGAAACTGACAAGGTGTTAAACCCTGGTCTGAATACATGCATGACACATCCCCTAAATCCCAAATGCCAAGGGGACACTGCTGATTAATAACTAAAATTAATATAAGATATGCTTATTTTGCATAATTTATTCTGCTTCACAATGGGGGAAGAAACAAGGAACTCCTCAGAAACCCAAGTTGCAGCTTCTGAAATCCACGAGTCCACCCTGTTCAGCTTCTTTGATTTCACCAGGCTCCAAAGCTTACTGCAGAGCTATGGGAACTAGAAACTTTGCAGAGGGTTTGTTGGTTTTTATATAGAAGGGGAACCTCTCCGCTTTGAGGATGCAGAATTCAGCATGTGACACTGAAAGCTGCACCTGCAAATATTGCAGATAGACAAAGAGGCAAATAATAGAGCTGAGTTGTGGACTGCTCCCGTTGGTCAGGAGGACACCCCTTTAGCTACTCACTGCCTGAGAGGGTTGACTATCTTGTCCCGAAGGATGTTCTGAACGTGCCCATCAGGTGGGAGGGAGGGTTTGAAGAGCATGGAATCCAACACAGAGGTGCAGGAGAAGAGGCTGTGGTGAGAGAGGACGCACTTGGTAACTTTGCTAGGTTGGCAGCAACACTCCAGAGTAGTGGATTAAAACAAAAACCAAAAAACTGACATGGAGACAGAGAGAAATTGAAGCAACAGCATGAGCGGCAGAGAACAGATTTTTCCCTTCAAGCTGAATTTGATAGTGCAGTTCACATACCCTACAAAGACCCTCAGCCGTGAGAAGAGAAACGTGATTATTCAGGATCTAAGCATAGTCCCTGAAGGTGCACAAAGGGGGCTATTTCCCATAAACTAAATGGACCTAATGTGTTTCCAAAAGGGACCCACTTGTATGGGGGTTTGGAAAGGAAGCAAGCAGACCCACCTACCTGAAAAGTGCAGCATCCATGTAGCAAGAATTGCAGTGGCCCTGGATCCCCTTCATCCGCCCTTCCAGGACAGTCACGGCCACATCATCCCTGAGAGGGGGCGAGTTGCTTAGGACAGCAGGAGCATCCAGTCCACCTGAAACAGATGGATACTTCCTCTTTCAAAAAACACCTCTAATGTTCTGCTCCTGAAAATATGCCTCTCTTCTTTTAGCTTAGACATGATGCAACAAACCACGATGAGAAGGGCAAGATAAAGAGCGGGGGGGGGGGGGGACTGGTCGAAAGCTGCAAATGGACCACTTGATCCTCACCGCGGTATATCTTCAGTGGAGGAAGGGAACTTACTCAGCTCTGTGGACTCCGGGGAAGTGTGGCCGATGGACTGGAAGCGCATGTCCGGCTGGCACGACTCCAGCCTCACAAAGAGGCCACGCTTTGGGGGGCAAGTGAAGTAGCGCACCCCCTGCAACTCGCCATCAGAAACGCCCTTATCTTCATCCTGTGTGGGAGGGTGAAATCTCTCAGTCAGACAGGCAAGCATCCTGGTGAGAATCTCCCCTAGCAGTCTCACGGACAAGGAAAAGGAACAAGAGGGAATTCCAGGGGATTCCACATGGGAAGCTGTGCCAGTACCATCCTCTCTGTTCTTCCTATCAGAGACAAGAACTCCTCAAATCCCTCTTGGGCCCTGCAGTTGAGTTACCAACACCTCTCAATCTGTGGTACCAAAGGCTGACGAAAAGACTGAGAGTCAAACCGTCGCAATTAAATTACCCACCTCAAGACTCTTGGCTATAGTAGTCCATTTCTTAAGAGGGGGAAGCAGGCTTTCATTTCCAGTAGTCCTGTCAACTGCATGTCCATTTACCCATTGCATAGCTCAACCCTGTGATACAGTTCTTGATCCTACTAACATGAATCTTTAAAAATGTAGTATAAACACTGACAACTGGGAAACAGCAGCCTGCAAATGCTCCAATTGGAGAACAGCCTTGACCAAAGGTGTCATGGGCTTTGAAGACACTCGAACTCAGGACGCAAGGGAGAAACGTGCTAGGAGGAAGGGATGCTTGGCAAATCCACACCGGGATCAACTCCCGCCCGGAAACCTATGTCCCCACTGTGGAAGGACGTGTGGGTCCAGAATTGGCCTCCACAGTCCCTAACGGACTCACTGTTAAGACCTCGTTCATGGAAGACAATCTTACTCAGCTACGAGGGATTGCCAAAGAAGAAGCTATAGATGTCAAAGACCATGAATGGATGCATGAATGGAACTCTCACCAGCTCAACTCCAGCCATTTTCTGCCGATTTTCAGGCAGACAGCCAATCCAACAGATTGTTCCCGTGACTGAGTTCCCCTTGTCCAGGTTGATCCGTACCACTGAGTTCACGTCAAGGGAGGGTGTCTTGCTTTCCAGATCCTCTGCACTCTCACTTCTCTTACGCTTAGGCTGGTCCTGGAGCCCACTATCAGCATCCATTTCAAAGCCTGAAAGGCAACACATATGGTGATGGACTATATGGAACTGGCGGAAATGACTGGCAGAATCCGAGACCAAGGTGAAGAGTTGGTGGAAGAAGATTGGAAAAAAATTAAAGTTTATTTACAGAAACATTGCAAAATTAAGGAATGTTAGAAGGATGTTGGAATGAAGTAATGTGGTTTTAGCAGAAATGATATAAAGGATTAGGTAAAAATTGATTTTTTAATTGGAGAAAGACGAGAATGTAAAATTACAGTATATTAAGATAAATTATTAGGATAAAAACAAAGCTGGAAAGGATTTGCTGAAACATCTAATTGAACTAGAATACAAAAAAAGGGAGGTGTGAGGTCAAGGAAATAAGGAAAGAAAGTTATGTAAAAGTTTGAGCTTTTCCCCCCTCTTTTTTTCTTTTTTCGAATTGTTTGTATTTTTGTATTGTATTTTCTGTATTGTATTTTTGTATTGTATTTTCTTTATTTTTCTTTTTTTGTTTTTTCTAATTCTCTTTGTAATCTTTAAAATTTGAATAAATATTATTTTAAAAAAATGAAAGGCAACACATATGTATTATGCCAGACAGACTTTTGTAATTAACATTTTGATGCTGTTTTATTACTTTGCTGTTGAGGACACTGGGTGGGAGCTGGAGAGTAGGAATTTATGAGTGACATAGCCATTTTGCTGGTCTGGCTGTTTAGTATTCTCTTTAGCAACCTAAGACCTGATTTGGGTTAGGAAGTTAGGCTAACCCTCACTTACACTCTGCAATGCACTTGACTTTCTGCTACTAAAGGAATTGCTGTGGGGTGCCTAGGTATGTTTACCTCTGCATTCTAACCATCAGTGTTGAAATATTCAGCAGAATATTTTCCTGGTTGATGCAGGGCAATCAGAAGACCTGGGTTCCTTCCAAATAACAAGTGCCTTCTCATTTTCACTTCTCCCTTCGTGCATTCTTCAGCTAGGGCGCTCAAGAATGCTTGGTGCCTCAATGTTTTAAGAGGAGTGCAACACAGAAAAATATACCCTATGCGTCTTATAATTTGATGAAAAGGCAGGCTACAAAGGTGGTTGGTGTGCATGTTATTGTTTTCAGTAGCAGCCTTATAGACTCCAGCCCCAATGCTACAGTAGAACCAATAAGATTTCTGGTCCTCCAGAAATGGAGAAACAAAGCTACCACAGAACTACTGAGTCACCTGGGGAAAGCAGCTCCTCTTTAACCACAGAGTCCATGGGGATAACGCGAAAAACATCTTCTGATCCTTCTTCCTCCTATAAACCAAAATAGAATGTGGGTGTATGTTTTAATCTGCTTTTAGCTTATTCTTGATTTTATGCTTTGAATGATTTACAAAGTTGTTTTATGGGGTTTCTTACTGATAATTTATTGATTTATTCTCTCTGTAAACAGCTTTGAGTTTTGGTTTTTTTAAACAATCAAGCAGTGTATTAATTTATGAAATAAATGAAGTAGAAAATTTAAGGATGCGCCTGGAAGTTTTACATACAAAGTATGTGAGCTAATACTACATATGCACCATGGATATCATTGACTTCGTTCACACCAAGCCATGTTTGTTTAACAAACCACAAGCTGTCACACAGACAACCACAGCTTGTTTCTTCAAAGCTTAGATTGTTTTCTAGCTGCTTCTTTGGTGAGCATCTTGGGCAGCCGAAAGCGCATGCGCAGAAGTGGCAAAATGTGACCTGCGCATGCGCAGACGTGCTGTCGCGTCTTACGTTCTATTCAGGATGCGAACAGGGCTCCGGAACGGATCCCGTTCACACCCCGAGGTACCACTGTACTGCAGTTGTTATATAAGGGATTATTATTATGACTGGAATGTAATGGAAATTAATAAGATTTTGGAGGCAGAAATAAAGCAAATAATCAAGCCATCAATTCTAGCATGCAGGGGGCCACCTTATCTAAATTATTTAAGTCAGCATTTGAACAATTGGTATTAATAACTGTATTATAAATTGTTATTGTTATATTGAAGCTATTATTGGATTGTAACTGAAAGCAAATAAAAAAATATTATCATAATATAGCAACCCATGGCTTAGTGTTATGTGCAGACCCAGCCATTTTATCCATCTGCCCAGATAAGGACAAGCAAGCATTTATCAGTTTCAACTGGCAGAGGAGACCTGTTGCATTATTTCCCTTCCTTGCTCTTTTTGGCGCAACCCCAAAATGGGGTCATCATCATTCTCTATTTTCAGGACATTACTGTCTCGATGAATGCCTCCTCCAGAAGGATTTAATCAGAATGGTGATGACTTTCTTACCGGACACACTTTAACCATCCAGGTGTTTTCCTCCTTGAATACATCCATTGCTATTCCTCGCATGAAGGCATCATCCAAATAGAAGCCGATTGTATCCCCCACTTTCACTGGAGATGCCCCAACGGCGTCCGGATTTCCCTCTTGCTTCGCCATGCCCTTCTCTGGTGCTGATACAAACTGCAGTTTGTTACATGGGAGGAAAAGGCCACAGTCCTTTTTACACTTGAAGTATTCTGTCCCATTGTAGGTACCATCACAGCGGCCTTTGCCTTCACCGTCACCCTGGAGAAGCAGCAGATAGGTTATGTTATAACAGCTCAGGATGTGAACAAAAGAGAGGACACAAGAGAATAGCCCATTTCTGTTACAAGTATGTGAGTATCATGTAGGAACCAAAGTATACCCTTCAGAGGAGCAGGACAGCTTCCCATTCCTCAGAAAAACTGCACTGTAGTTGCAATTAATCCAGAATGCGGCAGCTAGACTGGTGACTGGGAGTGGCCGCCGGCACCACATAACACCAGTCCTGAGAGATTTGCATTGGCTCCCAGTACGTTTCCGAGCACTATTCAAAGTGTTGGTGCTGACCTTTAAAGCCCTAAACAGCCTCAGTCCTGTATACCTGAAGGAGCATCTCCACCCCCATCATTCAGCCCGGACACTGAGATCCAGCACTGAGAGCCTTCTGGTGGTTCCCTCCCTGTGAGAAATGAGGTTACAGGGAACCAGACAGAGGGCCTTCTTGGTAGTGGCGCCCGCCCTGTGGAACGCCCTCCCTTCAGATGTGAAGGAAATAAGCAGCTATCTTCTCTTTAAAAGACATCTGCAGGCAGACCTGCTTAGGGAAGTTTTTAATATTTAATGCTGTATTGTTTTTAACACTTGATTGGAAGCTGCCCAGAGTGGCTGGGGAAACTCAGCCAGATGGGCAGGGTATATATAAATAAATTATTATTATTATTATTATTATTATTATTATTATTATTATTATTAATTATAAAGCCTAAAACCATACAGGTAGCATGCAGCTGAATAAAATTCAGGAATTGCCCCATTAAAACTTACTAAATTTACTTCTAGCTTTCCATTTCCATTGCCCCAAAGGAGCACATTTTTCATGTACTGCTTAACTCAAAACTTCCATCACGTGACTTCTGTTTAATGTGGCTGCATTAATTCCATCTTACTCCCTTCACGGTAACCAAAAGAGATTGGCAAGAAACAGATTAAAATGAGCATGTTATTATGCCTTAGCCAGAAAATAATGTATTTTTCCTTCTTTGAAACCATGCACCCTGAGGAAAGGTTTTGCGGATCTCAAAAGCTTGTGTGAGACATTTTGAACTGGCTGGCCCAAAGAAAGCATTGAATGCTTCTCCTTCTTTCATGTGAGCTAGGCAAAGCACTTGGCTCTTCTAAACAAGAGACTCAGACCTCACATGCAAGGCAATGTACTTTTCTCTTATGGATTACTGAGAAAGTATTTATATAGCCTATTTAAGCGTTCAAAGCCTAAATTTAATTACAGACCAGACCGTAAAAATTCAGGACAATTACAACCTCCATAAATGGCCTCACCTGCAGCTCTACACCAAAGTAAACTGGGCAGAGCCCAGATGGTAAAGGGCTCCTATGAACCTTCCCAATGTAGCAGATGGTACCAGAGAAAGTCTGATTGTCTAGTTCCACAAAGACTTGCTGTCCCTGTTTGGCATTCATGGCTGCATCCAGAACATGCCTGTTCAGAAAACAGTTCAACCGTTCATGAATGTTGCTGATGGCTGAAAGATAATCAGCCATCTTGTCATGCAGAGGGTGAAGAATTTCAGCATCCAAAGTGACCACGGATCCATCTTGCTCCATGACAACCCTCAAGAAGCGAGTGGGTGACAATCTAATGCACCGCAAGTAAGTCTGTTCGTTCAGGTAACACATACTCCCAGCAGGAAAAAATTTGCTGCCATAAGGGTGGTTTTCAGTCAGGATGTAATACATGTTCTTATCCCCATGGGAAGGCTGGTACATAGCTACAGTACTCATCTTCACATTCCTTCAGTCCTAAAAAGAAATTACACAATCATGTCATAGGGAAATTTAATAAACCTACTTTAGTCATTGAATAGAAGAAACAAATAATCTAGGAATGCTTGCAGGTAATTCCTGGACAATGAGAATAAGGAAGTGGGAAGACTCCCCATCATATTTAACATTTAACTCAACCATGTATTTATTTAGAACAGGAGTGCTGTGAATTCTCTGGCAGATGCAAGAAATTAGCAGCAACCAACAAACCCCAATAAGCAATACCGCAGTCAAAACACCAACAGTGACAAGTATACCTCCCCCAGCCCCCGGAGTACTTGCACTACAAGTCCCACCAGCCAGCAGCACTCAGCCAGTTTGGACTACAACTTCCACCAGCCTTGGGGTTTTCCTACAACTCCCACCAGTCAGCTGAACCCAGCAAGCTTGGACTACAAGTCCCACCAGCCCCAGCACCTAGAGGTTGCCCTAGAATTCCCACCACTCAGCAGCACCCATCAAGGTTGCCCTACAACTCCCACCAGCCCCAGAACCTAGAGGTTGCCCTACAATTCCCACCACTCAGCAGCACCCATCAAAGTTGCCCTACAACTCCCACCAGCCTCAGCACCTAAAAGTTGCCCCACAGTTCCCACCAGTCAACAGCACCCAGCGAGTTTGGACTACAACTACCACCAGCCACAGCACCTAGGGGTTGCCCTCCAACTCCCACCAGCCAGCCAAACCCAGCAAGCTTGGACTACAACTCCCACCAGCTAGCAGCACCCACCGGGGTTGGACTACAATTCCCACCACTCAGCAGCACCCAGCAAGTTTGGACTACAACTCCCAACAGCCAGCAGCACCTATCCAGGTTGGACTACAACTTCCACCAACCAGCAGCACCCATCCAGGTTAGACTACAAGGCCGTGTGGATCCAGAATCGGCCTCCACAGTCATTTACAGACTCATTGTTAAAACCGTGTTTATGGAGGACAATCTTAACTCGGCTACGAGTGATAGAAAGAACTCCCACCAGCCAGCAGCACCCAGCGGAGTCGGACTACAACTCCCACCAGCCAGCAGCACCCAGCGGGGTTGGACTACAACTCCCACCAGCCACCAGCAGCACCCAGCGTGGTTGGACTACAACTCCCACCAGCCACCAGCAGCACCCAGCGGGGTTGGACTACAACTCCCACCAGCCAGCAGCACCCAGCAGGGTTGGACTACAACTCCCACCTGCCCCAGCATCTAGAGGTGGCCCTACAACTCCCACCAGCCAGCAGCACCCAGCGAGGTTGGACTACAACTCCCACCAGCCACCAGCACCTAGGGGTTGCCCTACAACTCCCACCAGCCAGCAGCACCCAGCGAGGTTGGACTACAACTCCCACCAGCCAGCAGCACCCAGCGAGGTTGGACTACAACTCCCACCAGCCAGCAGCACCCAGCGGGGTTGGACTACAACTCCCACCAGCCAGCAGCACCCAGCGAGGTTGGACTACAACTCCCACCAGCCAGCAGCACCCAGCGAGGTTGGACTACAACTCCCACCAGCCAGCAGCACCCAGCGAGGTTGGACTACAACTCCCACCAGCCAGCAGCACCCAGCGGGGTTGGACTACAACTCCCACCAGCCACCAGCAGCACCCAGCGGGGTTGGACTACAACTCCCACCTGCCCCAGCATCTAGAGGTGGCCCTACAACTCCCACCAGCCAGCAGCACCCAGCGAGGTTGGACTACAACTCCCACCAGCCACCAGCAGCACCCAGCGGGGTTGGACTACAACTCCCACCAGCCACCAGCACCCAGCGGGGTTGGACTACAACTCCCACCAGCCACCAGCAGCACCCAGCGAGGTTGGACTACAACTCCCACCAGCCACCAGCAGCACCCAGCGGGGTTGGACTACAACTCCCACCAGCCACCAGCACCCAGCGGGGTTGGACTACAACTCCCACCAGCCACCAGCAGCACCCAGCGAGGTTGGACTACAACTCCCACCAGCCACCAGCAGCACCCAGCGGGGTTGGACTACAACTCCCACCAGCCACCAGCAGCACCCAGCGGGGTTGGACTACAACTCCCACCTGCCCCAGCATCTAGAGGTGGCCCTACAACTCCCACCAGCCAGCAGCACCCAGCGAGGTTGGACTACAACTCCCACCAGCCACCAGCAGCACCCAGCGGGGTTGGACTACAACTCCCACCAGCCCCAGCACCCAGCAAGGCTGGACTACAACTCCCACCAGCCACCAGCAGCACCCAGCGAGGTTGGACTACAACTCCCACCAGCCACCAGCAGCACCCAGCGGGGTTGGACTACAACTCCCACCAGCCACCAGCAGCACCCAGCGGGGTTGGACTACAACTCCCACCAGCCAGCAGCACCCAGCGGGGTTGGACTACAACTCCCCCCCGCTCCCCCCCGCCGTGCAGCCCCTCTGAGGGGCGCCAGGTTGGCCAAGGCCGCGCTCGGCGGAGGCCCCTCTCCCCCCCGCGGAGCCCCCCCTCCGCCCGCCTCTGCCCTCCCTGGGACGGGGGGGGGGCGGGGAGGAGCCTCGCCGGGGGAAACTTAGCAGGGAAGCGGCGGCCCTGCGGGAGAGGAAGGCGGGGGCGCCGCGGGGTCCCTCACCTGCTCGCTCCGCTCGGCGACGGGCCCAGCCGGCGCCGAAGCCGTTCCCGTTTCGCTCTGAGGGAAGGCCATAGAGCGCAGGGGCGGGGCGGCCAGAGCGTCCACAGGTGGCCGTCGCCCACTCTTTTCCCTCAGGTCAATCCGCAGCCAGGGCCGCCTCAGCCGCCAATCGGAATGAAGGGGTGGGCGGCACAGGAGCGTGGCTTGGCCAATCAAGAAAGAGGAGTCGGAGGAGTCGGAACGAGGAAGCTCAAGACGGAATCTGGACTTGGCCAATGGGGAAACTCCGGTAGCGGCCGGACAAATAAACCCACACGCAGGCACCAGCGCGTTGTGCGCATGCGTAAGCCTTCACGTCAGGAGGTTTGGGCCGCGTTCTGCGGGCGCTTTCCGCGCTTACGCTTTCCCCCCCCCGCCAAGGATTCTGGGAGTTGTAGTTTGCTGAGGCTGTTTAGCAGGCAGCCTAAGAATAGGGGAAACTGGGGGTGATACTTTTGTCAGATTGGGGAAACCCAGCCAGATGGGCGGGGTATAAATAATCAAATTATTATTACTATATGTGCCCCTTCCTGGCATGCCCTTCTCAGAGTGCTTTTGCCTCCCACTGGGATGATGTTATTTATTTAAAAATAAATTGCTTAAAACCTTCTTGAATAGCCAGTTGCTTTAATTAATGCTTGCACTGCTTTTAAGTGTTTCTGTGTTGCTGCACGCTCCCTGGTGTTTTGCAACAGGGCGATATATAAATATTAACTTGGGTATCACTGTAAACTGTTTATTATTGTTGCTATTATTGGTTTCTATTGATTTATTGCTTTGTTTGTTGCTTGTATAGGATATTTTGTTTTTTAATGTTTGATGCTTTGTTGTGTTTTTATGTATGTCGTAAGCCACCCAGAGTGGCTGGGGAAACCCAGCAAGATGGATGGGATATAATTTTTTAAAATTATTATCATTATTTGTTTTAAAAAACGCTTCTTGCATACTCGGATGATGTTTGCGTGTGGTGATGCGCAGAAACATTTCTTTTCCATGACACTAATGTAGACTACAGAACAAAGTCCGCTGCTCCACCCAATTTCCTTCCGGCCCTCCCTGCCATTGGCATACGGCCCCAGGAAAGTTGCTGATGAGGTAAAGAGACCCAACAGCCAGTGGCGTAGCGTGGGGGGTGCAGGGGGGGCCGGCTGCACCGGGCGCAACATCTGGGGGTTAGGGTTAGGGGGTGCAAATCCACGGGTTAGGGGGCGCAAATTACTTGCCTTGCCCCGGGTGCTGACAACCCACGCTACGCCACTGCCAACAGCAGAAAAGTCACCACCCCCTGCAAAGAATCAGGTAGCAAAAAAATGTGGTTTTTTCCCCTTCCCCCTACCTGCCGCTTGGGGGCACCAGAGCCTCCCGACAGCTTTCCTTAATCATTGTTAATTTCTCTATAAAACACAATTGTGAAATGCCAAGTGCCTTTTGCACCATAGGCTACCAGGACACCCTGTCAAAATTCCCCCTGGGGCAGTTTCCTTCACACTCCCAGCATATTCAGAGTGAAAATCAGGGACAACAGAAGCAGCTCAGTTCCAGCTAAAGTACTTTTGCAAGCTCTGCAATCAGGATGCGAGAAGAACCAAGGCCAGTGAGAGAAAAATTCATGCAGTGCTTTACATTAAGCCAGAATCCACAACTTACTTAGGAATCTGTCCTCTGTTCCAGAACTCCACAGCCCTGGAATCTCAACACTCGCAATGAATATTTGATTACCTCTGAGCATGTGCAGAGGCCACCCAAAAGATAGGGGCGGTCTAGAAGTACCCTAAGTTATCTGAATGCACCCTGGTGGAAGGGCTAACGGCTTCATAATAATGTATAAAACGCTGAGAATTTGCAAGGGGGGTACACTAGGAAAGGGCTTTCTATTTTAAGAGAAATGCAGGTGTGCCCCCTTCCTTCTCCCTCCCCTCCCCACGGTCTATCCTTTCAGGCCCCCTAAGCAGTCAATCTGGTGTACTGCCAATTCTTAGTCAGTACCCACACGTTCAGGAACGCTGAAAACGACCCAAGTGAAGACAAGCAAATACTTTCAGGGGGGAAACAATGCAAGTTTATTTCCTGATGGGTTCTCCAAAGTACAATGTTAAGGAAACGACAATCATAATGGAACTGCACGATAAACAACAACCCATGACTTGTGGGATGTATAAAAGGTACCCCAAAAGAGATGACCTACATGGGAGAGGAAGCCCATGGGAACAGGATGGCAGCAAAGTTCCCAAGCCCCAAAGCTTGCAGCTGGAACAGCTGGAATCGCCATGTCCTTTGAAGCCCCATGCTTTGCACTGTCCGCCCTCCCTCACTTCTGCCCTGGATATGCCTACTCGTCTTCACTTCCTTCTTGGTCACCCTTGTCCCCGGTATTTCTCGCCTCCCCATCTCCACTTCCTCCTTGGTCAACCTCGTCCGGAGCAGCCTTCTCCTGCCCTTCTCCCCCCTGGAGGGCCCTGGTGACAGGGATGTTTGTCACCTTGGGAGCAGTCGGGGCCTTGCGTGGGACCTGGAAGCAGAGCTTCCCATCGTGGGTCAAGGTGCAGGTCACGGCGTCCAGATCGGCATCTTCCGGCAGGAGAACTTCCCTGAGGACCTCTCTGTGGTCGTGGAAAACGAGGTCATCTTCCGACCTGGTCTTCTTCTTGTGTTTCCCGGACACCGTCAGCTTCCTCCCGTCCATCTTCACGGTCAGCTCGTCCGCCAAAAACCCGGCCATGTCCAGGCAGAGCTGGTACGTGATTCTGTTCTCCTGGAAGCTGACTTTGGGGACAAAGCTTGGGCTGCACTGCCCTTCCTGGCCTGGGGCTGCCCAGGAGATGTGGGGATAGCTACCTGCGGGCAAGACCCTCGGCCTCCCCATCTCATCCACCTGGGGCTGCGCAAAGAGGTTCTGGGGATAGCTACCTGCGGGCAAGACCCTCGGCCTCCCCATCTCATCCACCTGGGGCTGCGCAAAGAGGTTCTGGGGATAGCTACCTGCAGGCAAGACCCTCGGCCTCCCCATCTCATCCACCTGGGGCTGCGCAGAGAGGTTCTGCGGAGCCTCCAGCCACCTGTAGCCGCTTCTTGGATCTCTGCTGTAAAGCTGCGGGGAGATGAGGCTGGACCCAGGATAACCCCCGTGCTGCAACCCTCCGGATCTCGAGAAGCTTAGCATAGCTCAGCAGGACGGTCTGTTTCTCTCTCTCTCTGGGCTCCGGGTGCCTGCAGTGTCTCTTTCGACTCTCTCTCTCTGGGCTCTGGGTGCCTGTAGTGTCTCTTTCCGCTCCAGCGTCTGTCTCCGACAAGCTGCAGCTCCTCCTTTTATCCTCTGCAGTGGCCTTCCAGACATTTCTGGAGCCTTCCTCTTCTGCTGTTCCTGGCGCTGGCGGGATGACCTTGACTCACAAATATGTGCCAAGAGATAGAAACACCATCCAGAAACTTCCAACACACATTCATCAGCCGCCGGCCTCTCCCAAAAGCTCCTGGCTATTCCTGCCCTCACCTGGAGAGCATTCCCTCTTTCAATTTTCTGCTGGTTGTTTGCATGCTTTTTGGATGTCCCACGATCGTATTATAAAGTAGTTGCGTTCTATCTTGTAAACCAAGCACTGGTAGTTGTCGTTTCTTTCTGTTTTCCAGTACATTTCTCATCAAGAAAAAAACTGGAGCGGCGCACACAATTTTTTATTCTGAATGTGACCCAGATGAAAAGTTTAAGAAGCAGTGCTATAGCCTGACAACCCTTATTTCAATGTATTTCAATTAATTCATTGTGATTTTATGTAAATTTTGTTATTTTTACTACTGTTCGTGCTTTGAGCCCGGCTTCAGCTGGGGAGGGCGGTATATAAATAATAATAATAATAATAATAATAATAATAATAATAATAATAATTTCCTCTTGCCTGATAACAAGCAAATGCCCGAGAGAATGAGCCCATACAAAAGGGCTACTTGATCGTATGATGGAAGTTTTGTGGGCAGTTTCTGCTTTTAACTGGAAATAAAACGGTGCTTTTTTGCACATGGTGGGGTCTCTTGCAGCCTCATAAATATTTGAATAGGCAGGGCCATGGACAACATTTATATTCTAACACCTTAGAAACTAGATATTAAGCTCTTGGCTGAAAAATTAGAACACCCCTCCCCCACAAAAAGCGTCCAGAACACCCAACAAAATTTCAGGGTCAACTGCAAGAGGCCTTTCCCTTTCTGAGCATAGGCCTCTCATTTGGCAGGACACGGGAATAAGTTTCTCTGACAGGAGGAAATTCATGTTGTTCTATAGGCTGCAATCCTTATCGCACACTTATTTACTTAGCAAACAGGGTTTATATGCCACTTAAAGTATACGTTAAAATTACCAACAAAATCGGGGGTGAAAAGGCAAGTTAATCTGTTTCCCCCGAAAATATAAATAAAATCACGAGTTTGAAAAATAAGGATTTTATAAGACAGTGTCGCCTGTTAAAATGCATGTCAAATTCACTCATTAATGGGACTTCCCTCTGAGTAACAGGGTCATTCTACCGAAATCTTAAACGAAGACTAGGAATGATTTTTGCAAAAAATAAAATAAAATCCAATCTCCACTAATACACAGTGAGGCGTAGCCTTTCTTGACAGTTTCATAATTTGCAGTCTACAGCTGCACATACAAGCATCACCAACGCTCTCCACTTCCACTTAAAGCAGAAGTCTCCAGGCTTCATGGCACCCCTAATATCTGTTTGTGAGGTGCTTTGGGCACTCTGTAGTGTGGGAAAGTGGCAAACACGGAAAGTACAGTACATTAAGCTAAAAGGAGGCAACATCTTGCAGTGGCCGCTGCAAAGCTACGTTTGGGGGAGAAAACCCAAGCGTTTCCAGGAATACTAAATGTGTTGCCTGCAGATGTAATCCCAATCATTTCTTTAGGTGCTGACCCTGCCTCCTGCTCTCCTGAAGATAACTGCAAATGGACATGCATAGCAAAAAACGTGGACGCAGTTCATTTTTTTTAAAAAATGCAAATACCCTGAAATACCTTCAATGCAGCTGTAAGCAGCCTTCTCTCACGTTATTGCAGGGGGGGAATGCTTTTTGCAAAATACCGATGTCAGCACAATTTATATTTTTAAAAGTGATGTTGCATTTACTGTTTGCAACAATTGCCTGGGCGAGCAGGCGGGCTGCCTAGATGCACTTTACTTGCACCCACGTCTAGCCCCCTTGAAAACGGCTGCTTTTATTTGCAGAAGGGCGCATCACGGACAAGCGGGCTGCCAAAGTCCCAAACCCTTAAACGGGGCACGCGACGTCAAGGGGCTTGACTTTGGCTACGCAATAGCAGCACCGCCGCTTGCAAAGCGAGGTTGCAGGACGGCGCGCAAAGCTCAGGCTCTGCAGACCCGACGGCGAGCGCGCCCGTTTTGCAAGGAGAGCGCGGGCAGCCAAGCAGCCGCGCTTCTCCCACCTCCTCGCTCCGGGCCGCGGCTGGCAGCTGCCTGGGCTCCTCCCCCCGTCGAGAAGGCGCCAAAAGCCCGGGGAGAGTGAGTCCCGTCGGGGCGGGCAGGCGAAGCGAGGGAGGCGCTTTGCCCCGAGGTTCGCCCGACGGCCGCGCATGGCGAGCTTCTCCCGGGACTGCCGCCCTCGGCGCGCCCTAGCGCGCACGTCGGGCCGGGACTCCTGCGTCCAGTACGTGCCGGTGGGTATGCCCCCTCGGAGCCTGCTGGACCAGCTGGTGGTGGACATGCAGAACCACTTGGAAGAGATGGAGAAGATGCGCGTGGTGCTGGTGGACGCGTACCCGTGCCTGGCCACGCGGCGCGAAGGCCGGCGGAGAAGGAGCCGCGGCAGGAAACTCGACAGGCGCTGCCTGGACGACGAGGAGGACGACGACGACGGCACCAGCGACTACCTGTACTCCCTGGACGTGACCGGCTTCGAGCCCGAGGAGCTGTCGGTGAAGGTGGAAGGCAGGAAGCTGACGGTGAGCGCCAAGCACGACAAGAAAACCGAGGGGACGGACGGCTGCGTCTCGCACGAGTTCCGCGAGGTGCGCAAAGAGGTCTTGCTGCCCGGAGACGCCAACATCGAGGCGCTGGCTTGCAACTTCTCCTCCGAGTTGGGGTGTCTCAGCATCGAGGCGCCGCGCCTGGTCCCCAAGTCCGTCGGGGAGAGGACCATCCCCATTACCATCCTCAAGGCTTCCGACGCCCCCGGGACGGCGAAAGGGAGCCTGCCGCCGGCGGAGGAGGAGGAGAAGAAGGAGAAGGAGAAGGAGAAATCCAAATCCAAATCGCGTTCTTCCAGCCCGGAGAAAGGAGCTGCCGTCTGAAAAAGTTGCCCGACAGTTCCTCGCGCGGCACTTCCCTGCTGGGATGCTGTGAAAGCGTTTTGCGCCTCTTTGGGGTCTCTGTTTAAGGAGCGGTTCTGCTTTGGTTCATTTCAAGTGCGTTGTTATTTGTGCTTGTTGGTGAAAAGTAACTACACAGAAGTACAAGGAGAAGATCATCTGGAGGGCCTTCTGGCAACCGTTGTTGCATGTTGACTTTTGAAACCTTTCTTCCTGCTTGCCGACGCTTTTGAAAAAGGTGAACCCAAAGAGTTGAGCATTTATTGGCGTGTTTGTTGGCCTGTTTCAATAAATTAGACTTCTTCTATCTGGTTTCTCGTTTGGTGTTTTTAATTTTATTTTAGGGGGGAATTGCATTAAAAGCTTGAAAAAGCTGGCTGGAGTTGAAAGAGAGTCACTTTTTAAAGATTTCAGAATAAATCCCAGGGGCAGGGGAGGGGTGTATCTGCTTGTGTGGTGTATCTGAAGAAGTGTGCATGCACACGAAAGCTCATACCTAGAACTAACTTAGTTGGTCTTTAAGGTGCTACTGGAAGAAATTTTTTTATTTTGTTTTGCTTGTGTGGTTGTTACTGGGTTATTTGGGATCAAAAGTCTCCAGCCCCATAAAGGAATAGGATGGACAAGCCTGCTAGCGTAGCCCAGGGGTACAATTTCTGCCTAGCATGCCGGAATCTGAACTTGGAGAGGCCCCTGCTAGAAATGCTGCCTTGGTGGGCTGGATCTTTATCTCCCCCGCCCCCAAACTTTGACAGGTGAGTGGGACCATCTACCTGTCGATCATCTGGCAGCCCACCTGGTTCAGCCCTTAGCACAGGTATCAGCTGTGCACATTAAACCTGCCCATCAAGGTGCTCTCACCCGATTCCACTCCCCAAAATGGAACTTAAATGTATATTTTGGTTCACCCAGCAATTGTGGGAACTGCTTTCAGGTGAAGTTCAGACGACCTAGGAGACGGGGGTTCACATCCAGTGAAGTCCACTTAGGTGACCTTGAGACAGCCACTAATTTGGGGCCTAGCTGACTTCACATCTGTGGCGAGGACAAAATGAGAACTATGCGTGCCATATTCCTTTGGGGAAAGGTTCGCAACGCAAGCGTCATTCCGCCAAACTCATTCCAATTACCATTTGCAAAGAACGGCTTGTTCTTTGGAAATACGGTCGCATGTCTTTTGATGTTAAAGTCGCCCTGCTGGTTTTTGGAAAAGGCGATGCCTTTTATTTGCAAATGGTGGGTGAAAGGCAGAACAAAGTTTTGAAACTTTGCAGGTCAAACCACTCGCCCCAACGCTGCGTCCAAAAGCAAGCGCGCGAAAGATGGCAGCTTTCCCTGGTTTCTCCCAGCATTTTGAAACTTGCATTTCAGCGCCGTGGTAAAGAGCCAGCAAAGATGCTTAAATCAGGTTGCCTTAAATCAGGAACCTTTGGAACCCTAGATATTTCTGAATTCCCATCTCTTGCCACTTGCAATGTTTGCTGGGGATGATGGGAGTTGTAGTTTGGCAACATTTGGAGGGTCAAAGCTTCCCCACCCCTAACTTGACTAAACTCACGGTTTCCCCAACAGCTAGGGGTGCAAATCTGCTATTTCTCCATCTTGCCAGGGCAGAACCTAATCCATAGCAAAAACCATAAATTCCAAATCAATCCATATTGCAACAGACAAGACAGACACACATGTCTAGAATAAGGATTGCACAATTTATTTCTCTTGCGTACAGAAATTTATATGCATTTATTTGAAAGCGATGCCGTTTCCCCTAAAAACTGGTGCAATTTGATCATTAAGCCACACGCAAAAATTAAGAGGAGCGTATATGCAGTCCAGTATGTTCTCATGCAGGTATAAAAGCCAGGATTGCTAACATTCAAGGCACTGTTAAATCTGTCTATGCCACAATAGGTTAGTCCTGTTTGGATGCTCCTGTTTAGAATCGCAGCTGACCTCTGTCACCAAACTCGGGTGGTTGGTGGCGGCGGCAATGGAGTCAAAACAGGACCCGCGAGGAACGAGAGGGGTGTATCTTAATGCAAGATTTGCAGTAGTACATTGGTGGGCAGGGGGACACAAACACATAAACCCAGCCCGGTAAGGACCGAGCATGTTCAGTGGGTGCCATGGAATGTCAAATGTCCATTGGGAAAGGAAAACGGGTGTCAGGGACAGATTGCAGGGCAGATTCGAGGGTAAACCGTACGTGGAACGAGTCTGCCCCTGCAGCTTGATGGAGGTAGAAACTGTCTCTCATGTCTTGTTACTCTGCCGTTTCTCCGGGGATATACGCTCGGTATTTATCACTCCTGTTACACAAAAATCTCCAAACGGGTCCGAACTTCAATGTCTAAAACTCCTGGTAGAGGACAAGGATCTAGAGATCACGCTCAGGGTGGCCAAATTCTGTGCGACTACCCTAAAACTTAGGGAACAAGCTGTACTACCAAAACGATTCAGGTTTTAAATGACAACTTTAGGTTATATTTTAGTGATCAAGATTTAATATATATTTTAAACTGCCGCTATATCTGTATGGTCTCTGTTAAACCCAACTGCAATTCAATGAATTCCTGTTGTGTTTTATGATTTTTCTGATATTGTAAGTGAGCCGGAACTGGTCTGTGACCGTAATAATAAAATTCAATTCAGGTGTCAGGGACTGGCTGGAGGCAGAGGAGTAGGGGGAAGCACCCGCTGGGGACCCCCCCCCCCCCCGGAAACCCTGGAGGAGGAAGGCTGAGAGCCAGGGCTTTGGTGGCGAGACACAGGAGAGGCCAGAGATGATGAATGCCGAGGGGGCGACTGGGTTTAGTGAGCAGGAAGAGCCTGTGACAGAGAGCAGTTCAGACTCCAAGGCTGAAGCAGAGGAGATGGCAGAAAAATCCAGGGAGCCAGTCTCCCTTTTTCCCCCTGGTCTCCAACAAGGCACAGAACAATGAGGGCAGAAAAGAGGCCAGAGGTGCAGAAACAAAGTTTGAGGCTGCTTGGAAAACATCTGAGAGAGGGAGGAGGCTTAGAGAGGGTGGAAGATAGGGACAACTGCTCCAGAGGGGCAGGGCCACCTGGGAAGGTTTGCTGAAACCACTAGGCTGAGTTGCATCTCCTTCCATTGAATAAAGAGTTAATTTCACTGGCATCAGATTTGCTTCCTTTCTTGTGGACCTGCGTCTTTGACTCCAGCCCTGACAGCTGCGGGGGGGGGGGGTGCGGAGTGAACTGAGACCCTTGCAGCTTGTAGTACCTGGGAGGATGTTGCACCGGGGGCAGAGGGGGATAAACTGCAACATTTTGTTGCAGTTCCGACCTGTTTTCACCCCAGAGTGCTAAATATTGAGAGGGGGGAGAGGGCTCGCCAACCCAGTGGGGAAAATCCTCACTGGAAAGCCCATGTCCCTATTTTCCTGGACCACAATTTCTGCCTCTTGTTTCCCGCTCCAGTTTCAAGGCAAATATCACTTTACCTGCACGTGCTGTGGTCTTTTGGGTGCTTCCAGGGCAACCGGCTTTATGGAGAATTCATCCTGATTTGTTTGCAGGTTAGACGAGGCAACATTGGCTATTGAATAAGCATCCCCCCTCATTTGTTCATGGGTGACCTGGAGTCAAAGCAAGCGTTGCCCCACAACTTTCTCAGTAAAAGGTAATGGGACCCCTGACCATTAGGTCCAGTCGTGACCGACTCTCGGGTTGCGGCGCTCATCTCGCTTTACTGGCCGAGGGATCCGGCATACAGCTTCCGGATCATGGGGCCAGCAGGACTAAGCCACTTCTGGCGAACCAGAGCAGCGCACGGAAACGCCGTTTACCTTCCCACCGGAGCGGTATCTATTTATCTACTTGCACCGGTGTGCTTTCGAACTGCTAGGTTGGCAGGAGCAGGGACCGAGCAACGGGAGCTCACGGGACTCGAACCACTGACCTTCTGATCAGCAAGTCCTAGGCTCTGTGGTTTAACCCACAGCACCACCCACATCCCTTACTGCCACATTAATGGTATCCAAATATAGACTATTCCGGGAGCCTTTTGTCCTATATAATACCTCTTCCTCCCCACCCCACCCCCACCCTCCAAATTTGCCTACCTGCCTGCCACCTCTCTCTGCTCCTTCATTAACCCACAGCGCCACCCACGTGGATCTCTACTATTGTAAAAAGTCCAGTCTTTTTTTTTGCCCGGGGTGTGTGTGTGTGTGTGTGTGTGTGTGTGTGGAGTTTGCTGTGTAAGGTCCCCCAAGCAACTTGTGCAACCCGAATCTGCCAGCAGGTGATTTTGAGTCCCACTAGAAAATAGCAAGCAGCCTGCAAGCTCCTGGAACTTAATTCTACCTGCAGAAACCTCAAGCTCTCCATTCATGAGCTTTGCTCCCAGCCCCCAGCCCCCCCCCCAATTCCCACACTAGCAGTGTGCAATACATTCCTAGACAGATCCGTTGAGTGCAAAGGGGCACTTTCAGTTCTTAAGGCACAGGAAAGGTGCTGCAGGGTCTGAGGCGTGACGCAGAGCACGGGAAAAAGCTTTGCAGAGTCAGTGGCTGCCTCTCTGGAGATCAAGGAGAAGCTGATGGAGTTTTTCTGTCACAGCAACCTGAGAGCAGGAGAAGTTGAGAAAGAGGGATCACAGATCACAGAATTGTAGGAGATGGAAGGGAACTATATTTTTTGGGGGGTGGCGGAAATGAACGAATTCCTATGCCCTGCAAATAACCCAGAGAGGCATTTTATTTAAAAGGACACACTCTACCCATGTAAAACATGCTGATTCCTGGACCGTCTGTGGGCCGGATTGAGAAGGCAGTTGGGCCTGATCCGGCCCCCGGGCCTTAGTTTGCCTACCCAAGATCTAGGCAAACCTCCTTGCAATGCAGGAATATGCAGCCGTCCTATATGGGGATTCAAACCTGCAACCTTGGCATTTTCAACACCGCACTCTAACCAGCTGAGCTATCCAGGCAGGGAGGGAGTGCTTGGGCTCAGCAGGAGGGAATGCCAAGCACAGCTGGATTTACATATAAGCCAAACAAGCTATGGCTTAGGGCCTCACTCTCTTGGGGGCCCCAAAAATATTAAAGGGGGAAAAAAAACCTGGATCTACATTTCCAAAATATAAGATAAAAACAAATAAAATAAAACGTACATACAGTAACAGTGTTTTGTGTTGTGTAGGCTCCTAGGATGTAAGTCATGGGCCCCGCCTGCTCACTTGCTCCCTAAAATATCACTGGTTTGCTCATTTTTATATATAGGGTGCCTCCATTCTGCATGGACTGATCGCATGGCAACATGTGCAAATGGCTTGAGATACCTACAGTCATACCTTCAGACGCTTCAGGTTGCGTCTTTTTTGGGTTGCAGACCACCAAAACCCGGAAGTACTGGAACTGGTTACTTCCAGGTTTCGGTGGTCGCGCATGCGCAAAGCACTAAATCACGCTTTGCGCATGAGCAGAAGCGCTGAATCGCAACCCGAGTGTCCACTGTATTAGGTCCATAAATTACCATATATACTCATACCTCGTTTTGTGGCCAGCTAGCCGAAAAGGACGCGGTGCACAGGGTGGTTTGTGCTTCTGCGCATGCGCGAGTGGCAAACCTAGAAGTAAGCCATTCCGGTACTTCCAGGTTTGCCGCGCACGTTCGCCGGAATGGACGCTAGACAAGGCAGACGTTTGCGGAGGTATTACTGTAGCATATATTCAACACCAAAAACAGCGGCAATTTGTTGTTGACAAAGGACAGCTGGACATATAAAGGGCCCCATTACCTTCAGTAGCCTAAGGCCTCGTCAAACCTAAATCTGGCCTTGGCTCTGAGGCTTTCACGTACACATAAAAAGCTTGTATGCTCAAACGCTTGGAACTGCTGTCTCGGTGCAAAATGGTAGAGAAAGAATCCCAGGGCTCCCAGGGCGCTGAGAAGGCCTTGCCCCCCCCCCAAAAAAACAAGGCAGAGAGCTTAAAAGACCTTACGCTTTTAGCTGTCTATAATTTGCACTGTTTCCCAAACTCAGGTCTCCCCTTGTTTTTGGACTACAGTTCCCATCATCCCTGACCACTGGTCCCACTAGCTAGGGATGATGGGACTTGTAGTCCATAAGCAGCTGGAGACCCAAGTCTGGGAAACCCTGGTTTAAGAGGATGCAGTGACCCCCATTGTTCAGCCCGGACACTAAGGTCCAGCTCTGAGGGCCTTCTGGCCGTTCCCTCATTGCAAGAAGTGAGGTTACAGGGAACCAGACAGAGGGCCTTCTTGGTAGTGGCACCTGCCCTGTGGAACGCCCTCCCACCAGATGTGAAGGAAATAAGCAGCTATCTTATCTTTAAAAGACATCTGAAGGCAGCCCTGTTCAGGGAAGTTTTTAATATTTAATGCTGTATTGTTTTTAACACTTGATTGGGAGCCACCCAGAGTGGCTGGGGAAACTCAGCCAGATGGGCGTGGTATAAATTATTATAAATTCTTCTTCTTATTATTATTATTCACATTAAGAGATTCTGAATCAGCATCGTTAGGCCCCTTTGTACCTTGTAGGTCTCCACGTCCTTCAGTCTCTTGTGCGCAGGGTTGAGTTTGTTCAGCGAGGCCTGCGCATGGTCCTTGATCTCCACAAGGCTGGGGAGTGGCTGGCAGACCTTCAGGGTGGGAAAGGCAGAAGGAAAGCATTTCAAAATGTTGTAGAACCAGGAATAAAATCCTAAGAGCAGACCAAAATCCCATCTAGTTCAGGAGCTGGGAACTGTCTTCCAACCAGAGGCGATCCCAAGACATCTTGGCTGCCTGAGGCAAAGAACAATACGTTGCTGGGGACAGAGAATGACAGAATTATAGAGCTGCAAGGGACCCCGAGGGTCATCTAGTCCAACCCCCTGAAATGAAGGAATCTTAGCAAAACATCCTGGACCGATGACCATCCAACCTCTGCTTAAAAACCTCCAGAGAAGGAGACTCCAACAGCTCGTACTGCCAGAAAGTTCTTCCTGATTTTTAGTTACAATCTCCTTTCTTTATATTGGGGTTCAATACCCAATATCCTGATGGGACGCGGGTGGCACTGTGGGTTAAACCACAGAGTCTAGGACTTGCCGATCAGAAGGTCGGCGGTTCGAATCACCTCGACAGGGTGAGCTCCCGTTGCTCGGTCCCTGCTCCTGCCAACCTAGCAGTTTGAAAGCATGTCAAAGTGCAAGTAGATAAATAGGTACCACTCCAGTGGGAAGATAAACAGCGTTTCCATGCGCTGCTCTGGTTCGCCAGAAGTGGCTTAGTCATGCTGGCCACCAGACCTAGAAGCTGTACGCCAGCTCCCTTGGCCAATAAAGCGAGATGAACGCCGCAACCCCAGAGTCGGCCACGACTGGACCTAATGGTCAGGGGTCCTTTTACAGGAAGGTGCCATTCAGGGTAAAAGGACACAGCATTTTTTTTTTATTTTAAGCATCCCCAAATAACAGCTGTTCTGCCCGGTTTAGTCACATGGCACAACAATGGCTGACAGACAGAGAAACTGCTTTCCTCTTCCAACTCTCTGCACGCAAACTGACCACCCAAATGAGAACTGGGATCTTCAAGGAGCCCCGAAATATTTTACTTCTCTCTCATTTGGGCTCTGACCCCACCCTGGCCAGAAGACACAAGGCTCTATGCTGCAGGATGGCATAAATTATTATTGTTGTTTATTGAATTTATATACCGCCCTATACCCAGGGGTCTCAGCACGGTTCACAGAGAAAAATCAAAATATAAAGCCACAAAATACACAATAAAAATAAAAACAGCAACCCAATAGCCCGCCCCTCACAAAAAAAAACCAAATTGAAAAGGGCAACAAATCAACGTTTATGCCTGGTGCCTAAAGGTGTATAATGAAGGTGCCAGGGGAACATCCCGGGGGAGAGCATTCCACAGACAGGGAGCCACTGAAGAGAAGGCCCCGTTGTAGGAAAGTTTTGCTTCTGTACAAACCGTTCTAGTTTCAGACATTTTCTCATCACCCTAGAATGTTCAAGCTCACACTTAGTTCATAAAACATGGCATTCTGACCTGTCCTTAATGCATAGTTGATCACATCTATGGAACGTGATTGATATGTCCTTTTAAGTTTCACATTATCCATCATAAGTAATTGTTTTAGGTCTTGTTCTATTAATCACTAATTATAATTTAACTAGGAGGTTTTCATGCTTGTCTAGTTTTGTGTTCCCTTTCCCAGCCTTTAATCTATTGGTGATTAATACTTATATGTAACCTTTGCTTTGTATTTGCTTTAACCAATCAGCATCAAGCACATATGTGGCATGTATCCTTTTCTTTGTATTTGTATTAACCAATCAGGAATAAGGCATAGGTGGCAATGTTGTAATATCCAATAAAAGGGACTCCCCGAGACATGCTCGAGAGGATGCCTCCCATATGACACCTGCTACTCATCTGCCGTTTATTTCAACCCAACACCCCGTTTTCGTGTTGCCACCCTCCGGACCTCTCAAGGAGGAGGCACACGAAGAAGGGCCTCAGAAGATGATCTCAGGGTGCGGGGAGGTTCATATGGAAAGAGGCGGTCCTTGAGGTACTGCGGTCCTGAGCCGTTTAAGGCTTTACAGGTCAAGACCAGCACTTTGAATTGGGCCTGGAAACTAATTGGCAGCCAGTGCATTGGTGTAATATGCTTAAACTGTCTTGCTCCAGAGAAATTCCTGGCCGCTGACTTCTGCACCGGCTGAAGTTTCCGAACCGTCTACAGAGGCAGCCCTAAATGCAAACCAACATCGGCCCACATGAAGTCTTGCAAAAAAGGACCACAGGGGTCTTCTTCCCCACCTGCCCATCTTTGAGGTAGACGCGGTTCAGCATTTCGACTGCTGAAGGAGTCACTTTTCCAGCTTCCTGGGTTGTTCCCACCAGCCAGAAGTCCACCTCCTGCCCGGCCCTTGGAGGAGGTTCGTTTTCCAAAGTCATGAGATCCATGCATGGGAAGCCTGCAAGCAAAAGAAGGGCAGGATCGTGACCAAAAGAGAGGAATGACAGTGAAGGGCCAGGTATAGAACCACGGAATTGTAGAGTTGGAAGGAACCCCCAAGGGTTATCAATAATAATAATAATAATAATAATAATAATAATAATAATAATATATTTATACCCCACCCATCTGGCTGGGTTTCCCAAGCCACTCTGGGCAGCTTCCAACAGAACACTAAAATACAATAACCTATTAAACATTAAAAGCTTCCCTAAACAGGGCTGCCTTCAGATGTCTTCTAAAAGTCAGGTAGTTATTTTTCTCTTTGACATCTGGTGGGAGGGCGTTCCACAGGGTGGGTGCCACCACCGAGAAGGCCCTCTGCCTGGTTCCCTGTAACTTGGCTTCTCGCAGGGAGGGAACCGCCAGAAGGCCCTCAGAGCTGGACCTCAGTGTCCAGGCAGAACGATGGAGATGAAGACGCTCCTTCAGGTATACTGGACCAAGGCCGTTTAGGGCTTTAAAGGTCAGCACCAACACCTTGAATTGTGCTCAGAAATGTACAGGGAGCCAATGTAGGTCTTTCTGGACTGGTGTTATGTGGTCTTGGCGGCCACTCCCAGTCATCAGTCTAGCTGCCGCATTCTGGATTAGTTGCAGTTTCTGGGTCACCTTCAAAGGTAGTCCCACGTAGAGCACATTGCAGTAGTCCAAGCGAGAGATAACTAGAGCATGCACCACTCTGGCTAGTCCAACCCCGGCAATAGAGGAATCACAGCTAAAGACTCCCTAGCAGATGGTCCCCCAAGTCCACAGCTGAGTGGCTCTTTGCCCCAGAAAGTTCTTCCGAATGTTTAGTCGGAATCTCCTTTCTTGTCACCTGAACCCATGGGTTCGAATCTTACCTTTCAGAGCAGGAGAAAACAAGCTTGTTCCATCCTCCATGCGGCATCCTTTTGGACAGCTGAAGAAGGCCTATCCGATCTCCTCTCAGTCTCCTCTTCTCCAGGATAAACATACCCAAATCCCTCAACCGTTCCTCATAAGGTTTTTTAAGCAGAGGTTGGGTGGCCAACTGTCACAGATGTTTAGCTGAGATTCCTACACAGCACGGGGTTGGGCTAGATGACCCGCGGGTCCCTTCCAACTCAATTCTACGATTCTTTGATTTCCAGCCAAGCAAAAATACTTGAAGAAGGGACACTGATGGAGAACTATTTGCCCTCTAGACCTGAAGGCTTCTGCTAGACCTCTGGGCCTAACACCTCTTTGGTGTTACACCTCCTTCCGTCGGGCCTGTAAGACAAAGCTATTCCGCCTGGCCTTTAATTTGAATTCAGCCTGATCTTTTATTTCCCTTCCCTTCCCTCCCCCTCCCCCTTTTATGAAGATCACCCACTCTGAGACCCCACAGCTAATTCTCCCCTGGTCTCCTCGCTGGCTCAAGTAGGACCAATTCAGCCAGCTAGCCCTGGGGATTATCTAATTGGTTTCTGAATTTTGAATTTTATTGTTATTCATGTTTTTATACTGTATTTTATGCTGCTTTCACAATTAAGTGTTTTAAATTTGTTTTTAGCTGCCCTGAGCCCGGTTTTTGAACCGGGAAGGGCGGGGTATGAATAAAATCATCATCATCATCATCATCATCATTATTATTATTATACAGAGAGCAATGGACTCTTAGAACAGAAGGCACCTCCTTTTTCCTATGTTCGAAAATCAGTCTCACAAGGCAACAATGCCGTATGAGGAACGGCTAAGGGAGCTGGGCATGTTTAGCCTGGAGAAGAGGAGGTTAAGGGGTGATATGATAGCCATGTTCAAATATATAAAAGGATGTCACATAGAGGAGGGAGAAAGGTTGTTTTCTGCTGCTCCAGAGAAGCGGACACGGAGCAATGGTTCCAAACTACAAGAAAAAAGATTCCACCTAAACATTAGGAAGAACTTCCTGACAGTAAGAGCTGTTGGACAGTGGGATTTGCTGCCAAGGAGTGTGGTGGAGTCTTCTTCTTTGGAGGTCTTTAAGCAGAGGCTTGACAACCATATGTCAGGAGTGCTCTGATGGTGTTTCCTGCTTGGCAGGGGGTTGGACTCGGTGGCCCTTGTGGTCTCTTCCAACTCTAGGATTCTATGATTCTATGATTCAGTCCCCAGAATCTCACCTGCAGCATCCCAGAGCCTGTAGACTCGCTTGCTTCCAGGTAAGGTTGTCTTCTCTTTGTCTTCCGTCACCTTCAGTTTCGGGGAACCATTCACCTCCACCAGCTACGGATGGAGGGACAGGCAGTTGTTCATGGAAGCAACCTGGTTTTTGTTTAGGATAATGGCAATACTGATGGAGGGAAGGTTGGGGGGACAGGACGGGGGCAGGCAGGCAGGCAAATGCACGGTGGGAGTATGTGGGCCACCCTATTAAACACGGTGCTCAGGCGGAATCTCTTTCAAGGAATCAAATCTACTTGTTGTTCTTTGCAGTTCCTGGAGCTTTAAAGTGATCCGATGCTGATGGTGGAAATTACGAAGCAGAGAGAGGTGACAGGCAGGCAGGTAAATTTGATGGGTGGGGAGGAAGAGGTATTATATAGAACCCAAGGCTCCCGGAATAGTCTATATTTGGATATCATTAATGTGGCATTAAGGGACGCGGGTGGCGCTGTGGGTTAAACCACAGAGCCTAGGGCTTGCTGATCAGAAGGTTGGTGGTTTGAATCCCCACAACGGGGTGAGCTCCCATTGCTCGGTCCCTGCTCCTGCCAACCTAGCAATTCGAAAGCATGTCAAAGTGCAAGTAGATAAATAGGTACCGCTCCTGCGGGAAGGTAAATGGTGCGCTGCTCTGGTTCACCAGAAGTGGCTTAGTCCTGCTGGCCACATGACCCGGAAGCTGTACGCCGGCTCCCTCGGCCAGGAAAGCGAGATGAGCACCGCAACCCCAGAGTCGGCCACGACTGGACCTAACGGTCAGGGGTCCCTTTACCTTTAAAGTGGCAGTAAAAATTCTTTTTTTGCACCCAAGGTGCTCTGATGCTGCACAGGGTGAGATTAGGAAGGAAATGCAGGCTGCAGAAATGTGAAAAGCTTTGCCTTCGTTAAAGGAAGAAGAAACAATCTTCTAGTCCTCAAGGTTTAAAAATGTGCAGGAAGCTCTTGCTAGTGGTTTAGAAAGGTAGAGCTTCCATACAACATCTGGGTGCTGCATAGTGATCATCCTCCATGACCCAAAGAATAGATTTCGATGGATCTGAGTTAGGAGATCAAATACGCTGTTTCGATGAGAGAGAGAAAGAAAGCAACAAACAAACAAACAAACAAACAAACAAACAAACAGAGAGAGAGAGACCCAGCCCAAGTCCTCCTTTAATGCCTCAACTGCTAGTAGATAATGCTCTTATTGGCCTTTGGCAAGCTTTGGACTACAACGCCCATCAGTCGTGCTGGCTGTGGCTGATGGGAGTTGTAGTCCAAAACACCTGGATGGCCCCAGCTTGCCAAAGGCTGGCGTATACATTTGCAAGATTCTGTCTCCCAATGCATCCCCCTGTTTCTGAACAGCTACCATAAAGAAGGCTGATCACCGAAGAATTGACGCTTTTGAATTCTGGTGCTGGAGGAGATTCTTGAGAGCCCCATGGACTGCAAGAAGATCCAACCTCTCCATTCTGAAGGAAATCAGCCCTGAATGCTCACTGGAAGGACAGATCCTGAAGCTGAGGCTCCAAGACTTTGGCCACCTCATGAGAAGACTCCCTGGAAAAGACCCTGATGTTGGGAAAGATGGAGGGCACAAGGAGAAGGGGACGACAGAGGACAAGATGGTGGGACAGTGTTCTTGAAGCTACCAGCATGAGTCTGACCAAACTGCGGGAGGCAGTGGAAGACAGGAGTGCCTGGCGTGCTCTGGTCCAGGGGGTCATGAAGAGTCGGACATGACTAAATAACAACAACAACAACATCACGCCAGCAGGCTCATAAAGGTTACTCTCTTTCCCCCTCTGTTAATCATTAGAGGATAGATTTGACCCGAACCGCAGAGCCCAAGAGATTCTGGCCCTGCAAGCGCATCATTGGGGAAGAACTGGCTTACCTTGTAGACGCAGCCCAGGGACGGCTGAAGCGTGCATGTCACCAGGTGAGTGCCCACGCCAATCATGTCTATTTCATTCCCCTGGCAAGAGGACACAGCAAAAGAGAACAATTGAGTTGTCCGCCCTCGGCTAATGGGCATCACAGGCGCTTCTCTGCGTCCCACACAGCAGCCAGCCGCCTCGGGAACATGCCGAAACTCTCAGAAACTCCAAAGGAGGTCAGTTTCAACGCCTTCTCCTGCCACGAAAAAGAGCTGGCAGAGTAAAAGTTAGAACAGCTTGCTCTAAATAGACCAGAGGCCCTCAGCTTTCAGCCTACTTGGCCAAGACATAATTGCTACTTTGGAAAAATAATTAGGTTTTGAAAGATGGCTCAGAAGCCTATGGAATGAACAAATAAATAAATAAAAAGCATCTCAACCTCAGCCTTCCCCCAATCATCTGCAAAAAGGAGAGAATCATATTTATTTATGTTTTAGACCACTTTATATTATAAAAAGAATCACAGAACAGCTCGCAACATGCTGTTTAGAAAGCTGGTATGTGTTTTAATAATTTTTCAGACTATCGCTATTTTAACTTTTTGAAAGTCTAAGATTATTTGCAGTTTTTCTCATTGGTAAATGATTCATTTTACCACTCTGAGTTTTGCTTGTGGTTTACAATCAGGCTGATGGCATTGTTTTGCTGAGTGTGGACACGTCGTGCCCATTAGAGTTTGTGCGGACAGACAGAGCTGCGGACCGACAGCTTACGCACTGCAACGAAGGAGTTTTGGCAGCAAGAAGACCCTCTCCTGGGCTCAAGGAAGAGAAATGCGTTCCACTAGACTCAGTATACATGTAGGATGCTGCTTTTAATAGCTGCCATCCTGCAAGCATCCTGCCAACCTAGCAGTTCGATCCTGCCAACCTAGCAGTTCAAAAGCACGTCAAAGTGCAAGTAGATAAATAGGTACCACTCCAGCAGGAAGGTAAACGGCATTTCCATGCGCTGCTCTGGTTTGCCAGAAGTGGCTTAGTCCTGCTGGCCACATGACCCGAAAGCTGTATGCCAGCTCCCTTGGCCAATAAAGCGAGATGAGCACCGCAACCCCAGAGTCGGCCACGACTGGACCTAATGGTCAGGGGTCCCTTTTACCTTTACCTTTATCCTGCAAGCGAAGAGCCATCTTCAAAGTCTTGTGTGTGGAATCTACTTAATCGCTAGGCTTTTGAGGGTGAAACCGCTGCATCACCCTGCATGACTCAGAAAAATGACAATCTTCGTCTTGTTGGCTAAGGGATGGCCCAGAAAGGACCACGATAGCTACTACTGCAATGTGCTCTACGTGGGGCTACCTTTGAAGGTGACCAGGAAACTACAACTAATCCACAATGCGGCAGCTAGACTGGTGACTGGGAGCGGCCGCCGAGACCATATAACACCGGTCTTGAAAGACCTACACTGGCTCCCAGTACGTTTCCGAGCACAATTCAAAGTGTTGGTGCTGACCTTTAAAGCCCTAAATGGCCTCGGTCCAGTAGACCTGAAGAAGCATCTCCACCACCACCCCCATTGTTCAGCCCGGACACTGAGGTCCAGCTCCGAGGGCCTTCTGGCGGTTCCCTTCCTGTGAGAAGCCAAGTTACAGGGAACCAGGCAGAGGTCCTTTTGGGTGGTGGCGCCTGCCCTGTGGAATGCTCACCCATCAGAAGTCAAGGAAATAAACAACTATTTGACATTTAGAAGATATCTGAAGGCAGCCCTGTTTAGGGAAGTTTTTAATGTTTTTTTGTTTTATTCATTTTTTAATGTTCTGTTGAAAGCTGCCCAGAGTGGCTGGGGAAACCCAGCTAGATGGGTGGGGTATAAATAATGAATTATTATTATTATTATTGGAAATCAGTAACTTTCTCCCAACTACCCACCCCAACTTTCAAGACAGTGAAGCCAAAGGGAGTAGATATACATCTGACTGTTTTTTTATATTTTGCTGGAAGGCACCCAGGGTGGCTGGTGGAAGACAGTCAGATGGGAAGGAGACAAGTATTATAATATTCCCAATAACATTCCGATAGACCTGGAATATCTAAGTTCCTGATAGTGTCCAGTTTACCTCGGCCCAGAATACCTGAAGGAGCGTCTCCACCCCCATCGTTCAGCCAGGACACTGAGGTCCAGCACCGAGGGCCTTCTCAGTGGTGGCGGCCGCCCTGTGGAACGCCCTCCCATTAAAAGTCAAGGAAATAAACAACTATCTGACTTTTAGAAGACATCTGAAGGCAGCCCTGTACAGGGAAGCTTTTAATATTTGGTGCTTTATTGTACTTTTAATATTTTGTTGGAAGCCGCCCAGAGTGGCTGGGGAAACCCAGTTAGATGGGTGGGGTATAAATAATAAATGATTATTAAATTAATAATACTGAATGTCTGTGATTTCTTTTCCTTACCTGGCCAGGACAAACTTTTACAGGGCTTGCTTGGAGCACCGAATCATTTAAGCTATGCTGCTGCAGGTAATTATTGCTATTAGCTGCCGCAATTATTTGCTCGCCGAGACTCAGAGAGTCTCCCCTTCCCACGCACCGAACTTGAGCAAGAGCAAGCATGTCCTCACCTCCTGAGAGAGCTCCCAAAGGTTCTCTTCGCTGACGTCGTTGCTCACAGCGATGGGGACCGCTTCGAACCAGGGGACCTGAAAGCTGGATGGCAAGACAAGCAAAAAAGGAGAGAAAGGACACATGACAAGCAGGGTGGATAAAAGTCATTTTTTTAAAAAAAAAAAAACCCCAATTTTTAAAATTTAAATCGGATTTTTTAATTAAAATGTTTAAAATAAAATGCTTCTAAAGATAGAATGATGTTGAGCTTCTAAAATAAAATATTTCTAAAGATAGTTTTCTATTTAAGTTACATTAGAGTCCAAAGGCTATTCATCAGGAAATACGGATTTGTTTTAAGTTTTTCATGTGTGCTAAAACTCAGACTGAGGTTTTTTTTTAAAAAAGTTTAACCACATCAGTTAACGAACATGGATACATATGCTATAATGTTATTGTTTTAGTTAAATAAATTGTTTAAATGGTCATTAAGGAAATGATTGTTTTTCTCCTTCCAATAAAGTACAGCAGAAAAGTTGTCCAAATATAAGCAGTTAACTTATTAAACCTCACAATAATTTCATAATTATCTGCCTATGTATTTCTTATAGTATAACCAAATCAGCAATTTTCGATATGACTGTAAAAACTACTCGGAAAATTTATTATTCCAAAAACCAAACCTTCATCTGGTTGTAAATATTAAGATTATACCAGCAAGAACAAGTCTTTCTGTAAAAAAAAAAGAAAAAAAGATTTAAATCAAGTCTTACTGACTAGTGATTTAAATCATGATTTAAATGGATTTGATTTAAATCATGGTCTTCCCAGCCCTGCTAACTGTTGAAGCGATGATTATTCCAACATCAACTTCGTTGGACTGGTCATGTTGTGTGGATACCTGATGATGTCTTCGAAAGCAACTACTCTATTCCAAACTTAAACATGGAAAGTGTAATGCTGGTGGTCAACAAAAGAGGTTTAAAGACTGTCTCAAGGCGAAGGTCCAGCGCCGAGGGCCTTCTGGCGGTTCCCTCACAGCGAGAAGCCAAGTTACAGGGAACCAGGCAGAGGGCCTCCTCGGTGGTGGCGCCCGCCCTGTGGAACGCCCTCCCACCAGATGTCAAAGAGAAAAACAACTACCAGACATTTAGAAGAGACCTGAAGGTAGCCCTGTTTAAGGAAACTTTTAATGTTTAACAGACCACTGTATTTTAATATTTTGTTGGAAGCTGCCCAGAGTGGCTTGGGAAGCCCAGCCAGATGGGTGGGGTATAAATAATAAATTATTACATTATTATTATTATTATTAATCTAAAAAAAGTAGTATAAACACCGACAACTGGGAAACACTGGCCTGCGAGCACTCCAGTTGGAGAACAGCCTTTACCAAAGGTGTCATGGGCTTTGAAGACACTAGAACTCAGGACGCAAAGGAGAAACATGCTAAGAGGAAGGCACGCTTGGAAAATCCACACCATGATCAACTCCCACCCAGAAACCTATGTCCGCACTGTGGAAGGACGTGTGGATCTGGAATTGGCCTCCGCAGTCACGGACTCATTGTTAGAACCGTGTTTATGGAAGACAATCTTACTCAGCAACAAGTGATTGCCAAAGAAGACCTGGAGGTGCCGGGAATTGAACCCAAGACCATATGCAAGAAAGCCGACAATCTGCCGCTCAGCTGTGGCCCTTCTCCCAAGAGCCTAGGGAGCAAGGGAGAGAGGAGGGCTGCATTTGGAGCAATGGCCTTCTGTTCTCTACCCCTCGCCTGAGCACTGGCGGTGAAACAGGCCACTGAGGAACTGTTACAATATGGATGCAAAGCAGCTGCAAAGTGCTAGCTTGAAAAGTAAACATGATGGGAATGTTGGGACTGCCCGTGGGAAACAGAGGGACAGTCAATTCACAGTGCGAAGCACCGGAATTAGCTCAGAGTGTAATATGAGCTCTTCCGTTTATTCCTGTCCAGGAAGTGTTTGTTACTAGACTGCTGGAGCTTGAAGAGAGCAGTCATGTTTTTTGTAACGCTGCAAAGACAGAAATAAAGGCATGTAAATACGTTTCTGTCTATCTCTTTCCCCTGCCAGGGGGCAGGAAAGAGGGGGGTGTTCTTCTCACGCTGAGAAGGATCGCCTATCGAGACCTTGCCTGGATCTTGCTGGGGAATGCAGCCAGGGAGGTCAACAGGGAATCATGCCGGGTGCCTGGGAGAGTTGCCAGTTTCTCCTGATATGGGCTTGATTTCCGACATGAGAAGGACAAGAAATCTAGAGATGGACCCAAGTTTGGCTGGAATCAGGAATCAGGCCTTGATCAGCAGCCATCAGCTCCACAGTAACGTCTCCGCCTAGAAAGGTCAAATCTGGGGGGGACGTGAGGGGAAACAGCCGCACACTCACTGCTTGCTGCAGCTGCGAAACACTCGCCGTATCTCCACCGACTGCTTGGCCAGATCCCCGCTGTCCAGGCGGACGCCAATGACTCGGTAGCCCAGCTCGTTCAGCGCCAGGGCGACAGCACAGAAGTTCGGGATGCCGCTCCTGTGGGCAGGGAAGGGGTTGCAAGAAACCGTAAGGGGGATGGAAGATTGGCAAATCCTAATGGTAGAATATCTGCAGCTAGCGAAAGTGACGGGAAGGGTAAGAGGACAACCAAAAGAAAAAGTCTACAGTGGTACCTCGGGTTAAGTACTTAATTCATTCCGGAGGTCCGTTCTTAACCTGCCACTGTTCTTAACCTGAAGCACCACTTTAGCTAATGGGGCCTCCTGCTGCCGCTGGAGCACGATTTCTGTTCTTATCCTGAAGCAAAGTTTTAAACCTGAAGCAATATTTCTGGGTTAGCCGAGTGTATAACCTGAAGTGTATGTAATCCGAGGTACCACTATATAAGGATTGGGGAATCTTTAAAGAATATTTAGAAAACTATGGAATAAAAAGGAAACATCTTGGCAGAATTAGACTGATCCCTGTATTGTATAACTATAAGTTCGTAGGGAGCTGGACCATAAAGAAGGCTGATCACCAAAGAATGGATGCTTTTGAATTCTGGTGCTGGAGGAGACTCTTGAGAGTCCCATGGACTGCAAGAAGATCAAACCTCTCCATTCTGAAGGAAATCAGCCCTGAGTGCTCACTGGAAGGACAGATCCTGAAGCTGAGGCTCCAAGACTTTGGCCACCTCATGAGAAGAGAAGACTCCCTGGAAAAGACCCTGATGTTGGGAAAGATGGATGGCACAAGGAGAAGGGGACGACAGAGGATGAGATGGTTGGACAGTGTTCTCGAAGCTACCAGCATGAGTCTGACCAAACTGGGGGAGGCAGTGGAAGACAGGAGTGCCTGGCGTGCTCTGGTCCAGGGGGTCACAAAGAGTCGGACATGACTAAACGACTAAACAACAACAAAGCAAAGCCCAACGTAACCTCAGATCGTAAGCACTTGGCCTCAGAATAGTGTGGTACAGTGGTTAGAGTGCCAGACCTGAGAAGAGACCAGGGTTCGAATTCCCACCCGGCCACAAAGCTCAAGCCTCTTGGCCTATCCTACCTCACAGGGTTGCTGTGAGGATAAAACAAGGAGGGAGGCAGGAGATCTTGTAGAATCAAGGTGGGGTGTGAATGCAGTAAAGAATAACAAATTTAAGTTTGGAGCGCAGAGCTTACTTCATCACGCAGAAGGTGTCCAAAAGACCCTGGAAGTTTTGTGGGAAGGTGATGGCGTAGGAGACGAAGGCAGCCAGCTCCCCACGGTTCACTGTCTCCAGCGGGATTTGGAGCAGTTGGCAAACCCGGCTCAGCCATGTCTCCACTAAGGACAGAAAATCCACAGGCTCCTTTCCGTGTCGTGGGATCAGGGTCTGCGGAGAGAAACAGAGGTGCTATCAGAATCCAGGCCCTGTCGCCATCTTGGGATTCTGGACTGACCACCCAGCGATCTCAATGGTGCATTTATTCCGTAAAACTTATGCACCGCTCAATTGTTTTAAAAAAGCAAAAACCCCAGGTTTACGAAGAGGAGCAAACGGTAGATTGAGAAGCAAAAGCAGGAGAAGCAACTCTTTTGAGAAGATAAAATCAGCAATAAGGAAAGGCTAAAAAGATGAGTTGAGAAATAAGACCAAGGGTACATATTGATATAGGAATGTATAAGACAAAATGTAAAGAAATATACAATAATAAGAGTACATTCAATTGTAAAAAAGGAATATACAATGGGATTGACAGGAAGTCCAAAGTGTTGGTACAGATATGACTTTGGAATAGTTTTTGTCCTTGTTTTTTCCCCTCTTCCTTTTTTGTTATCTTTAGGTATATAAAGTTTGCACATAAATTTTGTATACATGTTGAAAATAATATGATAATAAGCATTGTATTGTAATGTGATATTCTTTACTGATGTAACATAAGAACGTTAATAAATAAATAAAATTGCTAAAAAAAGAGGGAAAGGCTAAAAGGTGAAAACATTCTACATGCCTCTGAAACCTGTCCCCCCCCCCCAAAAAAAAATACTAACCCGCGGGTTCACCTCAGCCAGCGAGGTGAAGGACAAAATGTAAGAATGCGCTACAGTTCCCCGCACTGGAATCCCATAGAGCTTTCCAGCCAGGACGTTGCTGGTAAAATCGAATCCTGGAAGAGAAGGGACTCGTGTCAGGTTTGGGGGAGGGGGCTGCATGGTTCCCAGGACCCATTTCCACCAGGCCTTCAGCAGGAACCAAATTGGAAGTGAGCTTCCACGTGTAAGCATGGGCTATCACGCGTGTGGGGGACTCCATGGTCCTGAATGGGGTAACTGTGCCCCTGAAGGACCAGGTGCACAGCCTGGGAGTCATTCTGGACTCAAAGCTGTCCATGGAGGCACAGGTCAATTCTGTGTCTAGGGCGGCTGTCTACCAGCTCCATCTGGAACGAAGGATGAGACCCTCCCTGCCCACAGACTGTCTGGCCAGAGTGGTGCATGCTCTTGTTATCTCCCGCTTGGACTACTGCAATGCTCTCTACGTGGGGCTAACTTTGAAGATGACTCGGAAACTGCAATTAATCCAGAATGCGGCAGCTAGATTGGTGATTGGGAGCGGCCGCTGGGACCACATAACACCAGTCTTGAAAGACCTTCATTGGCTCCCAGTATGTTTCTGAGCACCATTCTGTATTGTTTTTAACACTTGATTGGAAGCCGCGCAGAGTGGCTGGGGAGACTCAGCCAGATGGGAGGTGTGTGTGTGTGTGTGTGTGTGTGTGTGATTATTATTATTATTATTATTATTATTATTATTATTATTATTATTATCATGTGATCGCAGCGTACTGTTTTCACCCATGATAGGAGAAAATAGGAAGGATGCATTTGGGAAGGTCTTCTTCATAAGAGGTGCAGCTGTCGAGTCTTGAGGTACGGCTTGACGGCTTTGGGGTTTCAGCCTCCTTTTTCAGGGTTGTTTATTTAATACAGACATATAAAATTTTGAGAATCTATCTGCAAAAAGTCAGCAAGATGCACAAAACGAAGAGGGGGAAAAAAAACTAATTGTCACTGTAACTGTGAATGAGTGATGTTATTTTCAGGGTTTTAAGGGGGAAAGATTAAAATCTCAGGAAGAGCAGCTAAAACTAAGGGGACCAGGCTATTTTCGGCTCAGCTCAAGGGCTCCTGCAATGAGCCCTGCCCCGAATCCATCAGACCCCATAACCAAACCCAACCAGCCTCCCCCTTCCTGCTGCAGGTTTCCACCTCAAATCTCCAAGCATCACTCCTTCCCTTACAGTAGGGACAGAGACCCTGCAGCCTTTCTGACGTTTCTGGACTACAAATCCCATCATCCTTGACCACTGGCCACCTAAGTTGGAGCTGATGGGAGCTGGAGTCCAGCAACACCTAGAAGTCTCCAGGTGTTTCCCAAACCTGGCTTTCGAGCTCTTTGGATCCTTGCGATGTCGGTATGGGCAGAGACCAAAGCCCAAAAGGAAGTCTCTGGTGACAGCAGCAAGGGCAAGGCAGGTAATGCCACCTAGTGGCCAGCAAAGGGCAAGTCACGAGTCAGAACCTACCCCCAACATATGAATATTTGGAGGCAGAGAGGCCCCCGTCCGGGCCCTGCGCACGACGCAGCCCCATCTCCATGAGTTTCTTGTCCGGGCCCGCTATGAGCCGGAATCGGGCAGCATTTGTAGCGACGAGGCTGCAAGGAGGAAAATTCAGGTTGAATATTAACCGATCCTTTTATTGCCTTCCAACACAGCAGAGGATTTCCTTAATGCACTGCTGGGATTTTTCTAGGGAAATTCCTTCTTTGCTCTTGGATGCAAGTGCACATTAGAAAGAGCATCTGCATCTGGGTCCCCAGATGTTGTTGGACTACAACTCCCATCATCCCTGAGCTCTGGCCTTGCTAGCTAGGGGTAATGGGAGTTGTAGTTCAACAACATCTGGGGACCCACAAGTTGAGAAAGGCTGGTCTAGAGCAGTGTTTCCCAACCTTGGGCCTCCAGCTGTTTTTTGGACTACAATTCCCATCATCCCTGACCACTGGTCTTGCTAGCTAGGGATGATGGGAGTTGTAGCCCAAAAACAGCTGGAAACCAAAGGTTGGGAAACACTGGTCTAGAGAGAGCAGGACTCCCCAACTTGGTGCCCTCCTGGATGCCTGCCGGAACACGACCCCCATCATCCCTGACGCACTGGCCCCACTGGCTGGGAGTGATGGGTACTGGAGTCCAATAACATCTGCATGGCTGAGGGACACCAGGTGAAAGGGGGGAAACCTCCAAGAGGGAAAACATGGCTGGGCTGTGTGTTCGATCCAGAAAACCTGTTTTCCTAAAGTTTGGATGGACTAATGTTTGAATGCGCCTTCCCTGTTCTCCACACAGTCCCACAAAATCCTCCATGCATCTCTAGATAGACATTTGCGACCAATTATCCTTTGGAAGTGGGATGCGGGTGGCGCTGTGGGTTAAACCACAGAGCCTAGGACTTGCCAATCAGAAGATCGGCGGTTTGAATCCCTGCGACAGGGTGAGCTCCCGCTGCTCGGTCCCTGCTCCTGCCAACCTAGCAGTTCGAAAGCACATCAAAGTGCAAGTAGATAAATAGGTACCACTCTGGCAGGAAGGTAAACGGCGTTTCCGTGCGCTGCTCTGGTTCGCCAGAAGCGGCTTAGTCATGCTGGCCACATGACCTGGAAGCTGTACGCCGGCTCCCTCGGCCAGGAAAGTGAGATGAGCGCCGCAACCCCAGAGTCGTCCACGACTGGACCTAATAGTCAGGGGTCCCTTTACCTTTATGACATCTCCAGTCCTTTGGAAAATGCGCTGCCTCCCAGGCCTAATGGAAGCCTGCTTCACCAGTTGCAAATCCCCACACAGAATTCACAACGGTGCTGCAAACACAGCAATTTTTTAAATGTGCAGAAGCGTCGAGCGTTGCCCCCTCTGCTCCAAAGGGCTCCTTTGTCTTCCGCAACCAGGAATCTTGCAACCTGCCAAGCAGCCTCTAGGAGACTCTCCCAGCCACTCCATACCCCCAAGTCTAGAGTCCACAGGGGGCGATGTGCATCAATTATAGTCTCAGGGCGACAGATCTGTCAGGCGTTTGGCCTACGCTCGAGTAGGACCTTAGCAGAGACACATGCCCAACTGGCATGTTCCCTCCCTCCTGGTGGATCGTTCGGGAGCTTCAAAAGCTTTCTTCTGCCTGAACATCACAGCGACCTATGCCAACCGACACCGGCACACTTAGGAATCCACAGGGTTTACGCATCATGCCTAACAGATCTCAGCAACTCAGCATTTTGGCTAATCTACTTTATTTACGTATAAACACACACGGAGCACTGCAACATGGCTCCCTCTCTCTCTAGCATCAGACAGCAAAGACAAAAAGGACAACAGTCCCACTTCACGGAACACAGTAACACAAACATCCTGTCTCTGTCACGTCCCACTCTGTGGAGTCAAAACATATACAGTCGTACCTCGTGTTAAGTACTTAATTCGTTCTGGAGGTCCGTTCTTAACCTCTGAAACTGTTCTTAACCTGAAGCACCACTTTAGCTAATGGGGCCTGCTGCTGCCACCGGGCTGCCGGAGCACAATTTCTGTTCTCATCCTGAAGCGAAGTTCTTAACCCGAGGTACTATTTCTGGGTTAGCGGAGTGTGTAACCTGAAGCGAATGTAACCCGAGGTACCACTGTACTGTCATGTAAAAGACAACAATCCCATGACTGCAATCACGGAGCCAGGAATTCTAACAAGATCTTGCCATCAATGTTAACCAAAACACAGAGGCTGGAAGAAAAGTGGTCCTCCGGCCCCTCGCTCACATCCTCACCTGGCGTAGTTCACCAAACACAGCAGGGTGGTCTCTAGAAGCTGTATCACTAGCAAGGGACCCTTCACCTGCAGCACCGGCACCTGCAGGAAGGAATTCAGAAACACACCTGTACCACAGGACTCCTTTGCAACCAATCAGGACCTGTCATTTTTTGCTACGGTATTGGAGCAGTGTTTCCCAACCTTGGGCCTCCAGCTGTTTTTGGACTACAACTCCCATCATCCCTAGCTAGCAAGACCAGTGGTCAGGGATGATGGGAATTGTAGTTCAAAAACAGCTGGAGGCCCAAGGTTGGGGAACACTGTATTAGACAACTCCATGCATCACCCCCTACAGGCCTGTCTCTTCAGGTGAAGTTTTAAAAGGAAGCACCTTATGTTAAAAGTACTTAGGTTCCAAAGGACAGAAATGCATACTTTTCCTCCCTGCAACTTTGCAGCAAAAAATATTAATTGATATATAATCCCTCGTAAGCTCAAAGAAAGCCAGAATGCTTCGAGTGTCAGACTAGGACCTGGGAGACAAATTCCCCACTCAGCCAGCTATGAAGCTCACCTTAGGAGTCAATCGCTGCCTCTCAGACTAGGCTCCCTCACAGGGTTGTTGTGAGGAGTAAATGGGAGGTGGGGGAGAACCCGGAGATCCTTGGAGGAAAAGGTGGCATATATATGTAAGAAATATTAATAATAATACAGTCATACTTCACGTTAGGGATGCAGGTGGCGCTGTGGGTTAAACCACAGAGCCTAGGACTTGCCAATCAGAAGGTTGGTGGTTCGAATCCCCGCGATGGGGTGAACTCCCATTGCTTGGTCCCTGCTCCTGCCAACCTAGCAGTTCGAAAGCACGTCAAAGTGCAAGTAGATAAATAGGTACCGCTCCAGTGGGAAGATAAATGGCATTTCCATGCGCTGCTCTGGTTCGCCAGAAGCAGCTTAGTCATGCTGGCCACATGACCCGGAAGCTGTACGCCGGCTCCCTTGGCCAATAAAGCGAGATGAGTCAGTCACACTGGACCTAATGGTCAGCGGTCCCTTTACCTTTACCTTATGTTACGTTTGATTTATGTCATGTTCTTTCAGGTTACGTCCCGCGGCTACCCGGAAGTACCAGAAAGGGTTACTTCCAGGTTTCACCGCTCACGCATGCACAGAAACGCTAAATTGTGCATGCGCACAAGCGCCAAATCATGCCGCGCACCTGCGCAGATATGACACTTCAGGTTGTGCTCTTTTCATGCTGCGAATGGGCCTCCAGAATGGATCCCGTTCACAACCAGAGGTACCACTGTAATAATAATAATAATTATAATAGGTAAAGATAAAGGGACCCCGACCGTTAGGTCCACTCGTGACTGACTCTGGGGTTGTGGTGCTCATCTCGCTTTACTAGCCAAGGGAGCTGGCGTACAGCTTCCGGGTCATGTGGCAAGCATGACTAAGCCGCTTCTGGCGAACCAGAGCAGTGCACGGAAACGCCGTTTACCTTCCCACTGGAGTGGTACCTATTTATCTACTTGCACTTTGATGTGCTTTCGAACTGCTAGGTTGGCAGGAGCAGGGACCGAGCAACGGGAGCTCACCCCATCGCGGGGATTTGAACTGCCAACCTTCTGATCAGCAAGTCCTAGGCTCTGTGGTTTGACCCACAGCGTCACCCGGGTCCCAATAATAATAATAATAAATACTAGGCAATTTGCAACGTTATAAAAATATCTTTTAAAAAAACACCACTACTTAAAGCAACACAAATCAATTAGGCAAGATGTTCTGAAATATGAATGCAAACAAAAACAATTAGCACATGGATTACTATAACCACCACAAGCTGACTAAAATAGACAAATTCAGCAAAGACGATTGGTCCCACCCGCCAGATGTGCAAACATGCATTTCCTATCAGGTATGAAGATGCCTTTGTGAGTTTGTGTGTGCGATGCAAGAGGTTCTCGATGTGTGGCCCCAAATGCCTTTGTCCGATCAACACCTCACAGGTAGAAACTACTCCTTGGAAACACCCACCCTGGCGAAGACAATGGATCCCTCTGGAGCGGCGGAGACGGAAACTTCGGACGCATCTACCGTGCGTAGGTAATCAAAGAAAGCTTTCTCTGTGGTAGCGGGAAAGACTGATTCGAGATACTCGATGTCTGGAAAGGAAGGATGCACACCAAGAAACTGTGAGCGACAGGGAAAGTTTCCAAGGGACAGTTTGACGGAAAAGGGGCGATGCCCAGAAAAGCTGAAAGCGTTTTTAAAAAACCAAAACTAAACACCCTTTCGGCTTTCCCAGCTGCTATTTTCTTTAAAATGGTGTTAGCAGAAGCAGATTTTTATATCAAGCATCACGTACTCAGTCACTTTAAGGCAGCAACTCTATGCAACAGAAGCTGGAGAAAACTCACGCCAGATTCAAACCCTGATCAGGTCCAAGCCTATCAGAGGGGTGAAAAACCTGAGCCTTTAAAATCCACTGACACTGTCTTTTTCTCCAGGTAGCATTTGACTGAGCTGAAGAGTTAGGATGCAGCTTAGGACCTCCTTGCCCAATCCTGTCACACCTCCAGAAACCCATACAGTCGTACCTTGGTTTTTGAACAGCCTAGTTCTCAAGCGTTTTGGCTCCCAAACGCCGCAAACCCGGACGTGACTGCTCTGGTTTGCGAACTATTTTTGGAAGCCGAACATCCATCGGGGCTTCCGATTGGAGCTTCCGACAGCCAATCAGAAGCCGCGCTTTGGTTTCCGAACGTTTTGGAAGACGAATGGACTTCCAGAATGGATTCCGTTCAACTTCCAAGGTACAAATGTATATAAATTGCTAGCTTTTCACTGGGTGAAGGTGTTCCTATTCTCTTAGGCATGTGGGTGTTGATATGGTTCGGGTTTTAGAGGTGATGGTTTTGGCGTTTGCCTTTTGGTTGGGTGGTGCTGTGGATTAAACCACAGAGCCTAGGGCTTGCTGATCAGAAGGTCAGCAGTTCGAATACCCGCGACGGGGTGAGCTCCCGTTGCTCGGTCCCTGCTCCTGCCAACCTAGCAGTTCAAAAGCATGTCAAAGTGCAAGTAGATAAATAGGTACCGCTCTGGCGGGAAGGTAAACGGCGTTTCCGTGCGCTGCTCTGGTTCTCCAGAAGCGGCTTAGTCCTGCTGGCCACATGACCCGGAAGCTGTACGCCGGCTCCCTCGACCAATAAAGCGAGATGAGTGCCTCAATCCCAGAGTCGGCCACGACTGGACCTAACGGTCAGGGGTCCCTTTACCTTCACATCGTATTTTTGCATTATAGACCTCTTGCTAATTCTCTTCCGAGATTCTGTTACAGCAAAGAGCAGCAAAATGAACAAGCACATATACAGGGGGACAAGTGTTTTGGAGGCCCTTCTTGTCCTGTTTGGAAAAGCATTATAGCAAAATCAAATTGCGGGCAGCATTAGAGATGGGAGCAGAGGGAGAAAAATGAAGAAGTAATTGTATTAGAGAGATTTCTGTAATAGATAAGAGTCTGATATATGAACCTGGAGGTATGGATCAGAAGTCAGTTTACAAAGCAACTTTGTTGTTAATGTTATTGTTATTGTTATTATTATTATTAGTTTTCAATTACAATGATCCAATAATAGCCTCATTATAACAATGCCAAATTATAATACAATTACTAATACCAATCATACAGAGGCCAAATTATAAAATTTAGGTGGGCCCCCATGTATTGATGGTTTGACAATTTACTTTATTCCTGCATTCCAAAATCTTATTACATAATTTCCATTATACTCCAGTCAAAATAATAATCCCTTATACAGCAACTGCAATATTAACAACTCCCATTCGTATTGACACATTAAATGATTTCAGCAATGCAATTATTTGATTTGAAGTCAAATTGTGAAATTTTAGAAATTTAATAAAAATTATAATACCTAAAACCATGGGGACGAGTGCTCTCAGACGCACAAAAAACCCCACAATAACACACACACCCTAAATACTTTCAGAAGGTCTCTGTTTACCAGGCCTTCATTTTTTTTTAATCTGTTCTGTTTGCAAAACTCAGCCTCATTATTTCTACTCATCCTTGGCCCTGGGCTTTGTTAACATCGTCCAGTCAACAACAGCCCAAACCACAAAGGGAAGAAACTCCTGCTGGGATGTGATGCAACCGGCAGAAGGACAAATCCCAGCTGAATCACAATGTGAAGCTGCGAGCGGGGACGAAGATTCGGGGGAATCAGGGCAGGCAGAAGAAAGAACTGCTTGCAGCACAGAGTTAGACTGCGGAACTCCCTGCCACAGGAGGCAGGAAGTGCTAGCAACCTACCGTATCTTTCTCTACATAAGACACACTTTTTTCCTCCTAAAAAGGGGAAATGTCTGTGCGTTTTATGTGTGGTTGATCGCTGGCTCCCTTTCCAGCCGCAGCCCCTTGCCCAGGCCTCCATTGTTGAATGTTCTGCAGACGGAGGCTGTTTGGTTCCCCAGTGACGTGGGACTGGCTGATTAGATAATCTGGAAACTGTAGAAACGGCTCCCTTTCCTTTCCTAAAGAAGCTGCAGAACTGTGAGTTGAACCCCATAAAAACTGGGTTTTTTTCCCTTTGCAAAGTAAGCTCAACAACTTTGAGCTGATCCTCAAAAAAAGGGGGCTTTTCCCCTTTGCAAAAGAAGCTGCACAACTGTGTGCTGATCCTCAAAAAAACGGGGCTTTCCCCCCTTCCTCCTCTAAAAACTAAGGTGCGTCTTATAGTCAGGTGTGTCTTACGGGGCGAAAAATACGGTGCATGGCTTGAAAAGAGTACTGGACCAATTCATGGAGGAAATGGCTATGGATGGCTGCTTAGCCAGGATGGCTACGCTCTATCTCCAGAGTTGGAGGCAGCGATGCTTCTGAATACCCGTTGCTGGAAACTGCAGGAGAGGAGAGATGCTCGTGAGCTTGGGTACCACTTGCAGGTTTCCTACAGGCCACTGTGAGAACAGGATGCTGGACTAGACGGGCCGCTGGCCTGACTCAGCAGGCCCTTCTGATGTTCTTATGAACCAGGAAGACTCTCTGTGTAATGTGGAGGAGTAACATGGGCATGTATCCCACATGCCCCTGCCCCTCTTCCTTTTTCCTTTCTTCTTCTGTGTTGGAACTCCTATTTGGGGACTTCCCTGGCTTTTCTCTGGCCCACGTAGGACCAGTCTGGATAGTTGGCCTTGGTGAAGACTTGACATTTTCATCCCCCCCCAAAAAAGTTTTTGATTTGAGTTCCTACTGAAATAAGACTGCATTTTAATGTTGTATTTTAATCTTGTTTTTAAGTTGTATTTCAATCAATTGTTTTATACTGGTGTTAGCCGCCCTGAGCCCGGTTTTGGGTGGGGAGGGCGGGGTATAAATAAAATTTAATAATAATAATAACAACAACAACAACAACAACAGTGAGTCAGCCCACTGGTAGAAAAGTTTGCTGACCCCTGCTCTAGAGCCACAGAATGACAACGGGGACTCTGGTACCAGGCTACACGGTGTGAACAAGTAGTAGTACTAGTAGTAGTAGTAGTAGTAGTAGTAGTAATAATAATAATAATAATAATAATAATAATAATTTATACCCCGCCCATATGGCTGGGTTTTCCCAGCCACTCTGGGCAGCTTCCAACAAAATATTAAAAGACACTAATGCATCAAACATTAAAAGCTTCCCTAAACAGGGCTGCCTTCAGAACAAGAACTTGGCACGACAGAGTCACTGTTGAAACAACATCCGTGCAGGGGGTGCATTGAGGGGGTTGGACTAGATGACCCCGTGGGTCCCTTCCAACTCTAAGATTCTATGATTAAACAACAACAATTTCATTATTTTATTATATATACCCACCCCATCTGTCTGGGTTGCCCCAGCCACTCTGAGTTGTTTGTTTCCCACACACATAACAAAGCATAACAAAACATAACAAAGCATCAAATATTAAAAACAACAATATGAAGAGGGTTTTTTGATGCGTGGCTGGCTGGCAGGAAGGACCACAAACAAACAGAAAAGATATATAAAGCATATACGTAATAAATGAGTATGGTTGGTTGGGGGAGAAAATCTGTTTAAGATAATACGCAGAAAATTCTGTTGAACTGATACTGGACTAAGTCTGTAAGCAAAGTCTGAGATACCACTTTCAAAGAGAGATAATTTTCTGGTGTTTTTAGATGAATGGGTTATCAGGATTTTAACTCGTTCCACAAGGCTGTGACAGAGATGGAGAATTGGTTAGGTGTCACAGGAGATAAAGGCATAATTATGTACACACACAAACAGCCTTTGCCGCGTAGCTGGACTCATTCCTGTTTCCCACGCCCAAATTTCAGTCAAGCACAGCCTCTTCTTCTCCTCTTCTCTTTTGCCGCCTCCATTCCCAGTTCCAGGTTATGGAAACTTACAGAGAGCAGGTTCTTTCTCCCCTGCTGATCAAAGGTTAGCAGGGAAAGGTGCCAGAAGCCCTCGGGAAACCCAGGGACATCAGGAAATATCTGCAAAGCCCAGGGAAATGCCTTTATACTCTGGGGAAGTAAATGTTTCACTTAGCACATGGTCTGGCGTCAGCCAAATGGGAAAATGTCAGGCCACACTTGAAAAAGAGCTGGAAAGGAAAACACGGGGGATCAGGGCCACAGTGGTCACATGCTCTGCTTCCACAGTGGGAGGCAGCAATGATTCTGAGTGCCTGTTGCTGGAAACCACAGGAAATGAATTTTGTTCTTCTGCTGAAATCCTATTTGCGGGTTTCCCATAACGGCATCTGGTTGGCCACTATGAGAGCAGAATGCTGGACTGGATGGGCCATTGGCCTGATCCTGCAGGCTCTTATGTCCTCCCTCCACTTCCACTTCCCCCTCCCCAATTCCTCTGTCATTTTTCTCGAGTCAAATTTTAGATTGTATCTTCCTCAGGGCAGGGACTTCCCATCGTGCACCAGGCACTAAATAAATACCTCCACCTAAAGATAAAGGTATGGGACGCAGGTGGCGCTGTGGTCTAAACCACAGAGCCTAGGACTTGTCGATCAGAAGGTCGGCGGTTCGAATCCCCACAACTTGCTTGGTCCCAGCTCCTGCCAACCTAGCAGTTCGAAAGCAGGGGTCCCTTTACCTTTAAAGGTAAAGGGACCCCTGACAGTTAAGTCCAGTCGCGGACGACTCTGGGGTTGCGGCGCTCATCTCGCTTTAAAGGCCAAGGGAGCGAACGTTTGTCTGCAGACAGCTTCTGGGTCATGTGGCCAGCATGACTAAGCCGCTTCTGGAGAACCAGAGCAGTGCACAGAAACACCATTTACCTTCCCGCCGGAGTGGTACCTATTTATCTACTTGCACTGGCATGCTTTTGAACTGACCTCTTTTGCAAGATCAGCTCCTGCATGTGCTGTGAAAACAAGCAGACTTTTGAGTTACATGGGGTTCTTAACTCCTATGGGAAAAGGGAGTCCATTACCCAGCTATGTGCAGAGCAGAAGTAGACCCCGCAAGGTTGCTCTCAACACAGCTGAGAATTAGCTCCCCTGTCACTTGGCAGGACAAATCCTGCAACCCAGAAAGTCAGACCTGCCCCATGAGAGCCATACGCTCAACACACAAGCCAGTCACTCCACAATGCAGTTTAACCACCTTCTTCGAACCTCACAAATTAGGAAGGTTACCTAATTCGGAGCGCAACCCGAAAATATTTAAACTGAAGCGTATTCATCCCGAGGTATGACGGTATTCTGTTGGAAGCAGCTCAGAGTGGCTGGGAAAACCCAGCCAGATGGGCGGGGTGTAAATAATAAATTATTATTATTTCTTCCCCGCCTCCTCCCCATCGATCAGTTCAGCTGCGCGGCTGGCTGGAGCGCGGAGCCTCTGGCCGCGTGCAGAGTGCTTCCCTGGGAAGCAGACCCGCGCCCCCTGCCCCCTTGCCAAGTTTTGGCGCCCCCCTCCACCCCGCGCTCACCTGCCGGGGAGAATCGGAAGGCGCGCAGGAAGGCGAGGCACTCGGCCAGGCCGGCGCTGAGCGCGAAGGCGCCCTGGAAGGGGCAGCGGCGGAAGAAGAGCTCGAAGGCGGCCGCTTCGCGGTGCCGCCCGCTCCGCCAGTAGCCGTACGCCATGGTGAACTGGTACAGGTCGGTGAGCAGCGCCAGAGACCCGCGGCGCCAGGGCGGAGGCGCCTCCGCGCCGGGGGGACCCGGCTCGCCCATGGCACCCAGACGCGCTCTCCGCTGCGCCCTGTGCGCCCTCGAAGGCGCGCCGAGGACACCAGGCTCCGGAGTCCCGCGGCGGCGCCCTGCTGCCCCACGTGCCAAGGGGGCAGCCCTGGGCGGGGCGGCAGGAGGGCAGGCACCGCCTCCCCCCTAAGGCGCCTGGGAGATGTAGGCCGAGGGCAAGCGGCTGGAGCGCGCACGCCAGATTTGGAAAGGGATCGCGGTGCGTTGTGTCCCCTCTCCATCCCCTTGCGGGTCCGCAGAGGAGGAGTAGCGCGAGCCATCAACCACCCCACCCAGTGCCGGATTGGGCTGCATCAATAGGAGTATAGCATCTAGATCAAGGGAAGTAATAGTGCCACTGTATTCTGCTCTGGTCAGACCTCACCTGGAGTACTGTGTCCAGTTGTGGGCACCACAGTTCAAGAAGGACACGGACAAACTGGAACGTGTCCAGAGGAGGGCAACCAAAAGGGTCAAAGGCCTGGAAACGATGCCTTATGAGGAACGGCTAAGGGAGCTGGGCATGTTTAGCCTGGAGAAGAGGAGGCTAAGGGGTGATAAGCCATGTTCAAATATATAAAAGGATGTCACATATTTTTTTTTTTTAAATAATTTTTATTAAGGTTTTCCAAATTAAAACAAATTAAATCCAATTTATAAACTTTTTCCAATAACTAGGACTTCCCCTCCCCACCCCCTCATGTATTCCAAATCTTCCAAATAAACAATTAGGTTCAACAAATTCTTATCCCCAAATTGCAATCATCCTCCATTACCCAGTTTAGCGTAATTCCCATCCCCCTAAGATCGATCTATTCCCTTCCACGAGTTTCCCCCTTTCAAACATAATACAAAAAACAACAACAACAACAACAACATAGAATTAAATAATAATTTTACAACCTTTGGATTCCAACTTTCCCTCCCCTTTTTCCCTGTTACGTTCCTCCTAGCCCTCCATCTCTAATATCTTCCTGGAGTTCCCACATTGCGTTAAACCCACATCCCAATGATTCTTTGCCAGTCTTATTAATTGCGAGTGTCCAATCATTAAATTACGAATGTCCAATCCTAAAAGAAGTCTAACGAGAAGAGGGTCCATTTCTTCTATCCAGATTTTTATATCCAGGAGTAGAAACTCCAATTTTAAATCCATAAGCTTGTCAAATCTGGATATCCCAAATATCCCCTTTCCCATTTCTGTCCAGTTCTTGTTATTTCCTTATTCTTGTCGGCCATTCTCCTCCTTTTTGTTTCTCTGTTCTCCCACAGAAATGTTCTTTCTCCAAAAGTTTCTAATATCCCTGCAGAGGCTTGTTGTTCAGGAACAAAACATTACATCATGATCCTTTCATTTTCCAACAGATAGTTCCATTGTTTCCTGTAGTGTGTAGACCTCTGTAGACAAAATAGTGTTCCATTTCTGCAGTTTCCCAGGAGATTAAAAGTTCTATTCAACTGCACAAGTTTCCTGTCAAAAACACATGCAATATCCCTCAGCTCCTCTAGATGGATTCCCGTAACAAAGTTCCCTTCCAAAGCCCATCCACCAGTCCAAATAGCTTGTTTATCCTTATTTGAACAATTTGAAACAATTTATACCCAACTTATATCAAATGTAACCGGCAAAGTCCATAACCAAGTCTCTGTTACATTCTTCCGTTTTGACAGCTCCTTGACAGCTGTCAAAACCTGTCAAAACCTCCGTTACTCTTCTCCAGGCATTTTCACGAATCGCTCCAGGGATTCCGGGGGGGGGGGTGTTGCTTTTTAATACAAATTCCACTTTTCTCCTCCGGCTCAATCTTATAAATTTCCCTCGTGAAGTTGCTAATTCGGTGAAATAAGGTTACTCTCGATCTTAGTTATCCATTCCTTTGTTTTGGCTCTTCTACAATTTTGGGGGGGGCTGACTTCCTTTTTTCCACCTCCCCCGTTCGCTCCAAATTTTAAAAATTTGTCCCCTTTTTTTAGTCCATATTCCAATTACTCACGGGTTCTTCTTTTAGATCCAAATTTTCAATAGAAGAAGTCAGCGCTCTCCGCCGGATGGCATGCGGCTGCGCTCGGCAGGGATAGCAGAGAACTCAAGCACCATGCTTCTCCCCGGCACCCGATCCGGAGCCTTTAAAAAGGCTCCTTCACGAGTCGGGAGGGCGCTAACGGTGCCAGCCGAGTCTCCATGTCCACGGCCTCCTCTGGCCGTGGTTTTTAAGGGTCCCCGCATCGCCGGTGCGGTAGGACCCAGCCCCTGCCGAGCAGACTCCCTCCGGAGCTCGGAGGGAGTCCGCCATTCGGCGATGGCGCCAACCCGGAAGTCCCTATAAAAGGATGTCACATAGAGGAGGGAGAAAGGTTGTTTTCTGCTGCTCCAGAGAAGCGGACACGGAGCAATGGCTCCAAACTACAAGAAAGAAGATTCCACCTAAACATTAGGAGGAACTTCCTGACAGTAAGAGCTGTTCAACAGTGGAATTTGCTGCCAAGGAGTGTGGTGGAGTCTCCTTCTTTGGAGGTCTTTAAGCAGAGGCTTGACAACCATATGTCAGGAGTGCTCTGATGGTGTTTCCTGCTTGGCAGGGGGTTGGACTTGATGGCCCTTGTGGTCTCTTCCAACTCTATGATTCTATGATTCTATACGTATAAGCTAACTAAGCTATAGCTTAGGGCCCCACTCCCTTGCCCCCCCCCAAAGGAAAAAATACACTGGGTGTACATTTCCAAAATATAAGATAAAAAACAAATAGAAACCGACATACAGCAACAGTGTTTTGTGTGGTGTAGGCTCCTATGATGTAAGTCATGGGCCCCGCCTGCTAGCCTGCTCCCTAAAATATCACTGGTTTGCTCCTTTCTATATATAGGGTGCCTACATTCTGCTTGGACTGGTTGCATGGCAACATGGGCAAATGGCTTGAGATACCTATGAGGTCCATAAATTAGCATACAGTGGTACCTCGGGACGCGAACGGGATCCGTTCCAGAGCCACGTTTGCATCCTGAATAGAATGTAAGATGCGATGGCACATTTGCACGTGTGCGGGTCGTGACTTGCTGCTTCCGCACATGCGCATGATGTCGTTTTGAGCATCTGTGCATGCGCGGGTGGCAAAACCCGGAAGTAACGCACTCTGTTACTTCCAGGTTGCCACGGAGCGTAACCCAAAAATGCTCAACCTGAAGCACATTCAGCCTGAGGTATGACTATATTCAGCACAAAAAACAGCAACAATTTGTTGTTGACAAAGGACAGCAGGACATATAAAGGGCCCCATTACCTCCAATAGCTGAGGGCCTCCTCAAACCTAAATCCGGCCCTGACCCCACCCCATTCCTATTTTTTTATCTTAAGCATTCAGTAGGCGTAGCCAAGGTAGAGCAGCTGCCCCATCAATAAAAATACTTAACTGATGTTCTGACCCCTCCCCCACATAAATCCTGGCTATGCCCATGGTTGATAACGCAGGTTCAACCCCCCGCATGGGGGAACGGGATATTGCTGCACTGCAAGGGGTTGGACTAGGTTTGTGTTTCCCAAACTTGGTTCGCCAGCTGTCTTTGGACTACAACTCCCATCATCCCTTGCTAGCAAGACCAGTGTCCAGGGATGATGGGAATTGTAGTCCACAAACAGCTGGAGACCCAAGTTTGGGAAACACTGGACTAGATCCTCAGGGTCACTTCCAACTTGATTCTAGGAATTATATAAACTGAGGTGGAATATGTGGCAAAATGCCCAGACATGATTCTTATCAATCAATCATTCATTCATTCATTCATTTATTATTGGAGTGGAGGGTGGTGGAAATGAGAAACTTGCCTGCTTCCACCTTTCTGTGTTTTGCACTTGGAGAAATGCCTGCTATTCCAATGGGACGCGCAGGGCAGGTTCGTGCCCAAGTGACAACTGCAGCAGAGAAGACCTTGCTCACCCAATACATGAAGGACTTACAAGTGGGGGCGCTTTAAATGGCCGTGTATAGGTCTCCCTGAGTGCCTGTGCATTTGCTACAGTTGTGGGAGATGCTAGAGGTCTAAAAAAGCCCTGCGGATGGATCAGGCCAGTGACACATCCCGGGGAAGCTTGCAAGCAGAACTCTCCCCACTTGAGATTCCCAGCAGCAGCTAGGGGCAAGCTGCGTCCCGCCAACAGTGGAGGCACAGTATAACCAAGTAGAAGGCCTTCTCAGTAGTGGAACACCCTCCCATCAGATGTCAAGGAAATAAACAACTACCTGACTTTTAGAAGACATCTGAAGGCAGTCCTGTTTAGGGAAGCTTTTAATGTTTGATCGTGTTTTTAATATTCTGTTGGGAGCAGCCCAGAGTGGCTGGGGAAACCCCGCCAGATGGGCGGGGTATAAAATAATAAAATTATTACAGTGGTACCTTAGTTTACGAACTTAATCCGTTCTGAAATCCATTCTTAAACAGAGGCAGGCTTTCCCTAATGGGCCCTCCCGCCGCCAGTGCCCTTCCACTGTTCGGCTTCTGTTCGTAGACCGAGGTAAAGTTTGCTAACTGAAATACTACTTCCGGTTTTGCGGAGTTCGCACACCAAATAGTTTGTAAACAGGGCTGTTCTTAAACCAAGGTACCACTGTATTATGGCTAGTATCTGCTGATAGACTTACATCTCCTTGAATTTGTCCAGTACAGTGGTACCTCAGGTTACATACGCTTCAAGTTACATACACTTCAGGTTACAGACTCCACTAACCCAGAAATAGTGCTTCAGGTTAGGAACTTTGCTTCAGGATGAGAACAGAAATCGTGCTCCGGCAACGCGGCGGCAGCAGGAGGCCCCATTAGCCAAAGTGGTGCTTCAGGTTAAGAACAGACCTCCGGAACAAATTAAGTACTTAACCCGAGGTTCCACTGTACTCCTTTAAAGCCATCCAAGTTAATGGCCATCACATCTTGCAGAAGTGAATCCGTAGCTTAACTATGTGCTCTGAGAAGCACGCAGTTCACATATAGAAACAGGGAAAGCTTATATTGAACCAGACCTCGCCTCGGGGTCCATCAGGGTATTGTCTACAGTGACCAGCTGTGGCTTTTCAGAATTTCAGGCAGGAAGTTCTTCCCATCTCTGCTACCTGGAGATTCCAGGGACCAAACCAAAGATCTCTTGCAGGCACAGCAGATGCTCAGGCACTGATCAGTGATGGTTGGGCCAATGAGGTGACTTTTACCTTTGAACAGTAGGATGCAATCCAACCATGATTGTGTACTGCCCACAAATTTCTTCTCCGCCGCTGATTTTTTTTTAAACCATAGGATTTAACAGCAGCCATTTATTATGAGTGGAAAGCGCAGCGTGAGTACTAAAGCAGTCCCTCGTGTTTGAACACCCCAACACCGAAGCATTAAGAATAAAAGCTCCATTAACAATTTCATGATCCCATAAGAAACTAACCTGGCTTTAAAAAATAATCCAATGACTACGTTACATTTTGACCAATGCTAGCAAGAGGACATGGAGAAATCTCTCACCCAAAGGCTGAGAGATGCACCAGTTCATGTTGAGGCACCAGATTCTAGTATCCTAAGTGGGCTACAGAAACAGAGCCAACCTGTGTTGAGAGCCCAGGAGGTGCAGCATTCAGAACTAAGAGAGTGTGATTTCCTTAACTACACAGAGGTGTGAGCATTGCACCTGCTTCTTTGCTCACGTTGAGGTGCGTTTGCTTAATTAAGGGGATGCAACGTGGCCAGTGGAAATTACCGAATGTTCACATTCTTAATTCCTCCTCTCCGATTTCAAAGCAAAGATGGAATTTCACCTTTTCTTCCTCCTAGTTATCAGGCTTGGTCGTAGCTGTTTTATTAGTGGGATTATTAGCATCTTAAGAACACGCAAAACCTGTCTGGCCTTACAGCCCCTGTTCAGCAGGGTCTCACCGAACCAAACACAGCACTTGGCAGGTTTCAAAGCAAAGGCAGTTTAGAAGCCTCCCTACAGCAACCCCAGAAGGATTTGTTGATGGGATATATAAGCAGATGCCAGCTGCTTCCTTGGTTCCCTGACATCATTAATCTATTCATGTAGAGCTGACTCTGCAGACATTAATGCACCACATATCTGATCCCATGCAATGCCCATCCCGGAAGTGCGCTGATGAGACAAGTTCTGTGCAGAAGTGGGACATGTCCTTGTTGAGAATTCCGTTCCACCATAAGGAACAGGCATGTGGAATTGTAGCAGGTCACATGTCTGTTTACATTCCAGCACAGCTTGCTGGGAACTTCCGTTGTGTGTATAGCTTTTGCTTATGCTGTTTGCTTTGGACACGAAGGAGATCAGACATGTTTCCTTTTGTCCTGATCTACGCTGAATAAACTTGCTTGTAAATATGCTCACACAGCCTCTCGTGCCACTTCTGTCTGCGCAGCGTTCTCTCTGCTGAATAGCATGCAGAGTCTTCTAAAGCCTGTGTCGCAGATTTATGCTGCACCAAGGACCTGAGTTTGCCTGGCACACTGGCCGGTGGGCTGGAGCCAGCTGGGGGCCTGCCAATTGCCCCCGTTCCCTTGGATGCATGCTTAGTCTTTACAAGAGCAATCTTTCCCCTCCAACACCCCAATAAGGCAGCAGAGCACACAATGGCTTAATGCAAACTAGCCTACTGCAACATGAAATTTAGGGTAGGGGTATGGGGCAAATTCCATAACAGTGCCGTCCCCTGGTTTGAAGTTGGCTTGTTTTGAAACTGCTCAGAGTTCTTCGAAGTCACAGAAACAGAGTTGTAAGGGACCCGGGGGGGGTGTCATTTAGTCCAACCCCCTGCAGCACAGGAATCTCAACTAAAGAATTCATGACAGATGTCTATCCAACCTCTGCTTGAAAACGTCCAAAGGAGTAGAGTCCACCCCCTCGTGAGAATCTGTTCCACTGTAGAACTGCTCTTACTGTCAGAAAGTTCTGCCCTATAGTTTGGTTGGAATCTCCTTCCTTGTAACTTAATCCACTGGATCAAGGCCTACCTTCTGGAGCAGGAGAAAACAAGCTTGCTCCACCCTCCATAGGACAGCCCTTTAGATATCTGAAGATGCCCATCATACCTGGTTCAAGCAGCCAGGACCGTGAAACCAAGACATTGCAGCTCTTCCACTGCCTGCATCAGAAGAGGTCGGCAGGGTTACTTTGCTCATCCCACTTGGGCAGGTTGTGCTGACACCTATGTTAGCCTGACATGTAAACTGGACCTACAGCCCAAGCCAAGTTCTTCCAATCAGTAGAAAAGCATGGGAGCCACCTTGGTGTGCAGACCAACATTCCCTTTCCAGTTTAACTCCACCCTAAGGAGGATTTTGTGCAACTGTTAACCTCATACAGAGGATCTCCCCCTTCTGGACAAACTGTCTCCTTGCACTTACGTTCCTTCTCTCTCAAGAACTAACCAATGTTTAAAGCTAAGGCAGGCATAGACAAACTCGCCCTCCAGATGTTTTGGGACTACAACTCCTATCATCCCTAGCTAACAGGACCAGTGGTCAGGGATGATGGGAATTGTAGTCCCAAAACAGCTGGAGGGTCGAGTTTGGGGATGCCTGACCTAAGGCTTGAACCTTTCCCATTAATATTGGATAACACTTCCTTCAACCTTCTTGTAGGTTTCATTTTCCCTACCACTGACCACTGTCATAGCAACCCCTGAGAAATGGCTCCAATTTGTCTACATCGCTCTTAAAATGCAGAGCCTGGAACTATATATATTTTTTGCAGTCACAAACTGCAGACGTATGTTCAGCTTGCAACTTATTACCATTTCCAAAATCCTTTTCACCTGTACAACTGCTGTCAGGTACCTCCCATCCTATTCTGTGCATTTGATTGTGGGTGTGGGTGTGGGTGTGTGGTTGCACATGCACACACACTAAATGCAGAAATTTCCATTCTATCCAGAAGCAAATGAACTGTGTCCTCTATAATAAGAGAATGCAAACCACCCCTATGTTACGCAGCTATTCTCCATGTGGCCGGGGAGGCGTACACGGACAATGCTGCAGGAACATCTTCAGGACAAGGTCATCTGAAAGGAACTTTATTTGCACAAGAAACATAACAGGACCAGCGCCTTTCTCTCCAGGCAGTGCCCATTTAAGTTCAACCAACTCCAAAACAAGAGAGGCGCCCTGGAGGAGGAGAGCTGAAAAAGGCTGGTCCCTCTGATCAGCAGCAACTCCTACAACAGAAAAGAAAGATGTCCTCACACAGCACTGCTCTCCAACTCTTGACCTTTTATTAGCTTTAGAAAGTGTAAAGGTTTGCCGTTAGATCTTGTTGAAAGCAGCTATGTCAACACTCTGCACCTGGAAGACATAAGGGAGAAAAATGAAGTGAGAAGAGTTTTTGCACTGTCAGGCCAAAAAAACAAATAAATCCCAAGACTGGCCTAAGCGAAGGGGTTGTGTGTGCAAACCACAGACTCTGAAATCTGATCCAGGCATCGTTTGAAAACCCTAACCCTCATGATAATTAAGGAGGAGGTGTGACGTGTGTTGAAGGCATGGAAACCTAATGGCACAGCTGCTGGTTTAAGAGGGACTCAGCTTCAGTGACCTATGCAGATCGCATTCTGGTACATAAGCAGCTACACAGAATGAGAGCCAGTGTGGTGTAGTGGTTCAGAGCGGTGGACTGGTAATCTGGCGAACCGGGTTCGCTTCCCCACTCCTCCACATGCAGCTGCTGGGTGACCTTGGGCCGGTCACACTTCTCTGAAGTCTCTCAGCTTCACTCACTTCACAGAGTGTTTGTTGTGGGGGAGGAAGGGAAGGGAGATTGGGAGCCGCTTTGAGACTCCTCAGGGTAGTGATAAAGCGGGATATCAAATCCAAATCCAAAGAATCTGTCTGTTTGTCTGTCTGTCTAATTTCTGCGAGAAGTTTTGTACAAGTTCTACTAATGTGACTACACTAGGCCTTAGTCAAACACTTTGCATCAGCGTTTTTAAGGTTAAGGTTAAAAACCCACGGGGATGCCTGTTGTACATAAACCCTTGAGAGCACAAGACAATAACCTCTTAAGCAGGCAAATGCTCAATTACCAATACTACTTTCACCAACACATGGTCCCCTCCAGATGTTTTGGATCACAGCCACCATCAGTCCGAAACATATGAAGGGTATATACCAGGTTGGCAAAGTGAACATGGCAGACTTGCCCCTGGGACGAAGCAAGCAGTAGAAGGTATAAGAGCTGAGAGAACGCACCAGCAAGGCCTAAGCTCAATGCACAAATATAAGCCTCTGGCACTGCCAACAGTCTCAACCCAAGCTTTTAAAGTCTGGGGCTGAACTGAATGTTCTAAAAGTTTGAGCACAAAGATGGGCTTTTCAGGAGACTCAAAAGCTCTTGCCAAAAGCCTAATTTTTTGCCCTAGTTTCTTGCTAATGTAATCCTAATCAAGGGTCTGTATTCTTCCTAGTCACTCAAGGCATCTGGGAGTGGGAATTAGAAGGATGCCAGGACAGTGTGTGTCCTCTGCAGCACCCTCCCTGGTAAAAAAAGCTCTCTCCCTACAAAAATAGCTTGGGATGTTCATGAAATTCCACCTCTTCCACAATTGTTTTGGATCAGCTCCAATATGGTCGATATGATCTTGTTAAGAGTCTTGCACAACTTGGACACAGAATCATTTGAAGGGACCCCAAGGGCTCATCTAGTCCAACCCCCCCCCCCCGTAATGCAGGAATCTCAGTTAAAGCATCCATGATGGATGGCTATCCATCTCTACAATACAGACTTACATCACTGTGGGCTGGGCAACTGGGCCAGAGAAATAGCCCTCTGTGGGAACTTACGTAATCTTCAAACTTGGTGATTTCCTCCTCCAGTATATCTGTCCCCACTTTGTCATCTTCCACCACACACTGGATCTGGAGTTTATTGATGCCATAACCCACTGGGACCAGTTTGGAGGCTCCCCAAACCAGACCATCCATCTGAACAGATCTGACACATTCCTCCATCTTGGCCATGTCCGTCTCATCGTCCCACTGAAGGAGGGAAAGGAGAGGGGGAAATGGGAGTTAGAAATGCAATCAGTAAGGAAAATGCAGGAGCCAAGGGAGTACAGTTGACACAAGGCAGTGCAAGGTTGCTTGCAGGAATGAAAGACTTCCCAGAGATTATCCAAAAGTAAATCTGTGAAATGGAGAAGCCATATACGACTGTAGATTAGCTTACCAGCATTGGTGAGAAATAAAATCTAGTTAGCAATTTTATGAAACTTTAGATCTTCCCTTTCACCTGTTTTCAAGCTACTCCACCGAGCTCTTTTTTTGCCAAATGTAACATACCCCCAAACCTTTCCTTAAACATGTGCCAATCAAGTGTCTGCCATAAACAACAGAGACTGTAATAAATAATAATAATAATAATAATAATAATAATAATAATAATAATAATTTAAAAATTATACTCCGCCCATCTGGCTGGGTTTCCCCAGCCACTCTGGGCTGCTTCCAACAAAATATTAAAATACAGTGGTCTGTTAAACATTAAAAACTTCCCTAAACTTGTACAATCAAGTTCCAGCCCAAATTCAATTCAATGGAGAGTACAGTGATGATTGCGCTGCAAGGTTCACTTGGGAAGTTTGCAGTGCAAAAATTATTAGATAATTGCCATTTCAATACGTTATGCTACAGCAAGAAGATGACCTCTTGAGTCGGTACCTTCTACAGTGTAGAACGCATCTCTGCCTTGTGGAGGTACCCTGATGCTAAAACAGATGGAACGGTTGTAAAAACGCTGGGTGCTATTTTGATCCTGTTCTTTCTCCAAAGAATCTTAGGGCAGCAAAAAGGGCAATCTTGCCCTGCTCTTCTCATCCTCACCTGCCTTCTTGTGAAGTGGGTTAGCTCAAGAGATGGAGACTGGCTCAAAGTTGTAACAAGTCTTGTGACTGGGATTTGAAGGTGAAACTACAGCACACCAACTCCCTGATATCAGCATGTTTCTGTTTAGTGGTTCCTCTATTTTTGTATTTGAGTATCTGACATACCCATGACACGGGTTCTAAGCATTACACAGAAAGACAAAAGAGAGTTGAGAACCCAATTACTGCTGCACTAAGTTTTTGCTACGTATTCATCCTATGCTTGGTATTAAGGAATTTGTGAGCTAAGTGCCCTGAATCTGATACAAACCCAGGGGTTTTTTGTTTGTCAGAAAAGTCTAAGGGGCGCCAAATTTGGAGTTAGGCACGAAGCCCAAACCAGCAAACACTAGGAACCCTATTAAGCAACGCCCATTAACCATGGCCTAGTACTCCAAGGCAGCGCTACATCAGTCTTGAGAGCTCATTATTTGTTTCGTCCAAACTTCAGGACACTCAGGTCTGCATCTACAATCAAGTGCTGAGAACATGGAATGCTCATAGCTCTCCTCATATTTGTTCCAGCACCCCAGAAGACTGCAGAGACAGGGTGAGAGACAGAGAGAAAAAGGGCAGAGAAAAAGGGCTAAGGTGGAGAGTTCTTTATGAACACCCAATTCACACAAGATACACTTTACCAGTTGAGTGGAGAACCTGAAGTTATCCCCATGACACTAACTCATTGGAAAAGGGTAAAAAGAGCTTACTGGCTTGACATCTAAGAGGATGGAAGACTTGGCAATCAGGCCAGGTTTCTTGGACTTCTTCTCTGCATACTGCTTGAGCCGCTCTTCCCGAACTCTGGCAGCTTCCTGGTCTTCCTCCTCCTCGTCACTACCAAACAGGTCGATGTCGTCATCGTCCTCATCTGCAGCCGCTGCCACGGAGGTCTCTGCTTTCCTTGCAGATGAAGCAGAAGGCAGCTCAACTTTCCTTGATAAATGGGTCAGCGGTTCCACCTTCTTCATGGGAGTGACATGCTTCAAAGAGACACCAAAATAAATCTTGCATCAAGGGAAAGCGAAAAGCAAATGTCAAAAGGGAGGGGAGGTAATCACTAGGAGCGGAGGAACTCTGGTCACAGGCAAAGGACGGGGAGACGTGTGAGAGGGTGGGTTTTCGGTGCCAGCCAATAAGCAAGCACAATTTGACCCATGGGGCACAATCCATCATATTACCCTGTAGGAGTCCCATTGAAATGAACAGAAGTAAATAATAATAATAATAATAATAATAATAATAATAATAATAATAATAATAAATTATTTATACCCCGCCCATCTGGCTGGGCTTCCCCAGCCACTCTGGGTGGCTTTCAACAGAATATTAAAATACAATAGTCTATTAAACATTAAAAGCTTCCCTAAACAGGGCTGCCTTCAGATGTCTTCTAAAAGTCAGGCAGTTGTTTTTCTCTTTGACATCTGGTGGGAGGGCGTTCCACAGGGCGGGCGCCACCACTGAGAAGGCCCTCTGCCTGGTTCCCTGTAACTTGGCTTCTCGCAATGAGGGAACCGCCAGAAGGCCCTCGGTGCTGGACCTCAGTGTCTAGGCTGAACGATGGGGGTGGAGACGCTCCTTCAGGTCTACTGGACTGAGGCCGTTTAAGGCTTTAAAGGTCAGCACCAACACTTTGAATTGTGCTCGGAAACGTACGAAGATGCGTAGAAACACCAAAATGGATTGTGATTCGTGACAATTACAGGGAGAGGGCTGTCATTTGGGCTTTCCACCGCAGAGTGCTGTTGTGCTCTGATCCTGTGTAGGCGTTGAGAACTGGCTGCTGAACTAAATGGGTCTTTGGGATAACTCAGCAGGGATCTTCTAATGTAGACAGTAACTTATCACAGCCCAGGCCAGTGCAAGAGGTAAACTTAAAACGAAAGTTTTTACTCAGTCACTCCCACAACACAGATTAAGGGAATAGTTTTCAAAGGAAAACACATTTTCTGGGAAACCCTGGCACTCCTTAATGAGAAGGATGTTAACAGCTGAAGATGAAGTGCCCACCGTTGCCAATTCCCTCCTGCAACAAGGCTCTCCAATAACAAACAAATGACGTTACCCCACAGATAAGGTTCCACCTTTCTACCACACAAAATTCTGGCTGAGACTATGTACTTCTCCATGGGGCTTAAATAAAAACACCCTGTAGAGGTTTCCCCAACCCCACTGCCACCACTCCCCCAAAACCCCACAGCATTCCTATCCACAGCTGGATAAAATATACAATGGCATGTTTGTTTAGAAATGGTTTTACCTGTGTTGGTGGTGGCGGTGAAGGGTGATGAGAGGTAGATGATTTTTCCAGAAGACTCAGGCGGTTCTCAAGTCTGGAGATGGCGAGCTGAAGGTCTGTAACCACTGGAGAATGGGAGGGGGGGTAGAGAACACTGAATGAATGGGATCAAAATTGACAGCATGGGGCATTTTGCTTTCCTTCCTGCCAGTTACTGTATTAGCATCAGAAGAATGCTGACGGAAGTCAAAACACACAGACTCCTCCTTCTGAACAAGAGAATGTGAAGATTTTACTGGCACGTCAGTTGCAAGTCATAATCTGGTTTTGCCACTCACCACAACGAAGGTTTTGATTCTCTGCCTCCAGGGTCGCGATCCTGGTGACCAGCTCACTTTGGTCCCCAGCCGGTCCTGCTGCAGAGGTGCTGCTCACACTCTGAAAAAAGAGACAGACAGTATGGAGAAGGGTGAGGCCGTCGGTTGCCGACACATCAGACAAGAGAGACGCTCTATCGTAACAGAGCCATAGCGACAGGAGAGAAATGGATGGGGGAAGCCTTGAAGAGAGCAACAGGGACCAAGCTTTTTCACACAGAAGGTGCAAGACAAATAGCACATGGCCTGAGCCCCATGATGGAAACTGTGGTGTACACAGTTCCTCAACTCCTGAATATGTGCTCCTGTGGGGCTTTTAGGCAATTCAGAACAAAACATAGCTGTCAAATAGTCCCTGCTATGCAGTACCTCCTAATATCTTAATTACGATAATATTTGCATGGCATGTGTATGAATGTCTCAAAAGGGGGGGGTATGTGTATGGCATGCACCTCTTTTTAAGGGGGAGGGAACCCTGCCGAACATGATCAGTATTCTGTTCTTAAGATCACACCATCATGCAAGGCAAATAACGTGAATACCTATCCTACTCAGGGATGGAAGACCATTTTAAATTTTTTTAACAAGACTGGGAGAGATGGCTCAAGTTCTCAAGGGAACTTGGCCAGGATCCAAGGCACCGTGAGCCTAAAAGGACTCGAGGCACTTTCCTGTCCTAAACAGCAGTCCTCCACTCTGCATGGACAACTGTGTTTGAAACGGGGAGTTTCAAAAGCAAACTGGAACATCGAACAAGCAACAGATAAGCATCAGAAATCATAGGGGGTTTCTACAAGCCGCTTGTGAGAGCTTCGGCCAGTTCCTTGCACCATAGAATCTTATGACTGGGATATAATCCCAACTATGGCAGCTTATAGCTAAAGGTTCTAGAAATGTGGGTTAGGGAATACTATTTTCAGTTATTCTGCTGCTTAAGTAGTATAGATGTTTCTAAAAATTAGATCTAACTTAAAAATTAGAATATAGCTTTATAGCCAAGGGTTTCTCTTTCCCCACTTGAGAAGCCATTCCTGAAGGATAACTGAACATAACTGTGTGGATATTTTCCACAAGCACAACTATGTATAACTAGACCATTAAACGGCACTGAATTTGCAAAGCAGCACAATGGCAGCATGGGGAACAGGCAGAGGAAGGGCCTTACGCAGGAGCAAGGACTGATCCTGGCAGACAAACGAACAGGTTGTTGTGCTCCCCCCACCCCAAAAGCGACTTACAGTCGCACGACCTGACTGCTTCTTGCGACGTGCTGGAGGGGCTTCGTGGGGGTTTTGCAAAACTGTCTTGAGCTGGAAAGGGCAAGAGTATTTTATGGTAAAAAAAATAAATACACGGTTTACTCTGGTCACTCATGCAGATGTGGGCAGCTAAGCAGAGCAGTCAAACCCACATGCAGGAAAACATGCCTAGGTAAGAAAAGTTAAGCAAAATCAATATTCTGAGAGTAAGAGAGTAACCTGGGGTGCATTTATAAAAATGAGTTTAAGCTTCAAAGTTCTGTTCTTTTCAACTAGGGTCAGGGCACAGATTTGGTCTTGTCTGCCTAACCAGAGATAGCAAATCCTACCATTCCAGCCCAAAACAAGCTGCTCACACTATCAACTTGTCCCGACATGGAAATGGCAGAAATAGCTTAGCAGAGAAAGTTCTGTGTTAAATAGTTAAGGCAACTTGCAATTTAGCCATAGGCACGGCAACTGGAATGCCATTAGGCTTAGCAGAACAGCCAGGATTATTTCAGACACAAACATGTGAAAACAATCCATATACATTTTAAGTCCCTAGGTAACCTCAGCTAGGAGGTAAGAGAACTATTCAAGAAACTGAAAGTGGAAGTAGGTGGAGAATTACTGTGATGGAGGGAGGAATGGTGATGGGGAAAATCCCCAGAGGTTATTTATGGGGAATGATGCTGTATAACTTGTTCATAGATGATTTGGAGTCTGAGGTGAGCAGCGTGTAGACACATTTGCAAGTGACTGTTTTCACAACCTGTTTATACCATAGATTCCTAGAATGATTCTTAAATTTTGCACCATTGGCACCATCTCCATGTATGCCACGACTCCTCCTACCTTTGTCAGATGTTGCATATTATGACAATGGTGAAGGGCCAAAGGTCAGTGGTAGAATACATGCTTTGAATGCAGAAGGTTCCAGATTCAACCTTCCACAACTCCAGATAGGACTGGGAGGGTCTCCTATCTGAAATCCTGGAGAGCTGCAGTCGGGATGGAAGAATGTTCTGACTTGATATATGGCAGCTTTCTATTTCCCAAATGAAAATGTCCGCTCTTTTCGGCATTAAATTTTTATTTGTGGTTCTGTTGCAGGTTTTTTTTAATCCAGTTTTGCCTTGCAACTTGCCTCTCCATCTCTTAGTACTGCCATAGCTCTGCATTTTGTATCTGCCATTCCTTGAATTATTAAAGTACATTGATCATCAGCTCCATTTGTAGCCTGGTTATTTTTTATTTTTAAACATGCTGTAACTGACCCTCCTAATCAAAATGAGTTCATGTTACACTTAGCACTAGGCCTAAGTCACCAAAATTTGTTTATTCCTCTAAAAAAAAAAAAAACCACTTAGGAAGCTTGGTGTGCTGTAGCTGGAACATTTGGGACAGCACAATTACATCAATTCAGAGAACAAGTTGTGGAAGAACAAGTTTTGGAAGCCCATCAGGATAATCAGTCCTTCCCTTTAATGAGCAGGGGAAGAATGGCAAATTGCTTTAAAAATAAAGAGTGTTACAGCAGCCAGAGAAATCAAATGCACAACAAAGAAGAAAAACACACCCACAAAACTCTTACGCTGTGCTCACAAGCCACCACCACAAATCCCCTTCTCTTGCCCTGGAGAAGCCTGCAGCACTGATCTAGGCAATTTTAACAGACAGCCTTGGTCAATCTGGTACCCTCCGCATTTGGTGGTAGCCTGGCTACCAAAGTCTAACAATGGAGATTAGTTCAAGGAAATGCAAAAGAAACAGGATGGGAAATCCTTTTAAAAATTGTCAAATATTTAGTGGTCTATAAATCTTCCAAACAAATGCTTTAATAGGAACCCCACAGCTTTAATGAGCTAAAGGACCTTTAGCTAAGGAGCTAAAGGACCTACAATTACCAAATGTTTTTTTTAAAAGCAGGGATGACTAACTGTTTCAGATCTTGAATTCTACCATATGCAATTAAGGCCAAACTATCTCCTAGACCAGGGCTTTTTTCCAGCCGGAACTTGCTTAGTTCCAGCATCTCTTTTTTTTTTTTTTTTAAATAATTTTTATTGGGTTTTTACATTTTATAACAACAGACACACACACAAAGACAAAGACAAACAAACACACAAATACAATTACATACCCTAAGTTTCTTTACCCACTTTCATTGACTTCCCCCCACCCCCTCCTCTTACATCCCAATTCCAAAATTAATTCAGCAAGTTCTTACCTAACCTCTTAAAGATATTCACATTGCTTTTAAAAATTAAAATCTTTTGTTTATCTGTATTCAACTATCCAATTCTCTTATAATCATTAATTTCTTTTTTTTTAAGGTCGATCTAACTTCCCCTTCACAAATTTTCCCTTTATTATATTAATTATAGGTCACATTGACCAAGTAAAACAAAACATAACATTTTATAATTCTATTCTCTCCCCCCCCTGCCCCGGTTTCTGTCCCTTCCTAGACAAATGTCCAGAAAACAAACAAAAAATATTTCTAGCCCGGATTCCTCACGTCCGAGGCGTCTGATTCTCTGTCAGTCCCTCTCTGCCAGCTATATTGGTAGTCCTCTTTGATGGTCCTAAGACCCCGAAGGAGTTCAGTCAGAGTCAGATCATATTTTCTTTCATTCAGAATGTTGAAGAGTGTTTGCTGCGAAAGACCATCTAGTTTTCCATACTCAAGAGAAAAGTCCCAATCATATTGCTTTGTTCTTTCTAGTTTTAATATTCCAAGTACTCCAGGGGCTTCTCTCTTCTTCTTTCTCATCTTTCGCAGATCTGTAATCCAGAGGTCTTCTTGCTCATACTCTAACGCTGCAGATTTCTGGTTGATATTTTCCACTTGTAGTGTCTGAACTCCTTCTTTTTTCTCTGTCAATTCCAAAGGCATCTCTTCCTGCTCAGCTGCAGAATTTTTATCGTACATCTCCTTTGTGCATTCAGCAGAGTTGTTTGTTTCAGGATTCAAGGTCATAAAAACTTTACTCAAAGCCATACTCTGCTCCTGCAGGATTCCCACGAGAAAAAACATTTTTTCTATCTCCGCCAGTAATTTTCCCTCTGCAGCCATTGTAATGTCACTAATTCCCCCTAGGGGGCTTTCAGTTATTTAGTAGTCCTTTTCCAATAATCTGTTACTTTGTTGTTATCAATACTTTGTTTCCAATCGCCTCAGTCCAAATGTATCAGCTTTAATTCCACGAGTTATTAAATAGCAAAATTCTTTACTTTGTCCGCCCGTTTGACAGCTTCTTTGACAGCTGTCAAACTCCTTTCACTTCTTCCTCCGGGACCCAAATAGGACACTCCCGGGTTTTTTGGGGGGGATACACACAAAGTTCCAAATTCCCTTTCTCTCCAGCACAAAAATCTTGTTCTATCAAATTTGTGAGAAACTTTTAAATCCTCAAAACAGTATTCATTCCGCCTTAATTCTCCGTTCCTTGCTTTGAAACGTCTATAAGTAGAGGGGGTGCGGACTTCCCTTTAACACATCCCCCGATCGTGCCGAATTCACAGGATAAAATTTTTAAAGTCCAAATTCCACTACTCACGGGTCCTTTGTTATCCAGTCCAAATTTTGGGAAGAAAGTCAGCGCTCTCCGGCCATGGCTTGCGGCTTCGCTCTACTGAGGTAGCGGTCTACTCTCAGCACCACGCCACTCTCCGTACCCTCTCCGCAGCCTTTAAAAAGGCTCTTCGTGGGTCGGGGAGGGCGCTTAAGGTGCCCACCGAGTCACCAAGTCCGCAGGCTTCCGCGCCTGCGGTTTCTGAGGGTCCCCGTGTCGCCGGCACGGCAAGACCCGTCCTCAGCAGAGCCGATTCCCTCCGGAGCTCGGAGGGAATCCGCCATTAGCCGTTCGCGCTAACCCGGAAGTCCTGTTCCAGCATCTCTCAGGTGGGCGTCATTGCCATTCTAAGAGAATGAGGGAGGTGTTCATGGTGAGTTCTGACATCTTTTTTTCCAGAAAAACAGCACTGCCTAAACCAATTATCTTGACCCACTTCAGTCCAAGTTAAGGCCAGGGACTAGGGCTGAAATAATCTACTGAAGATCTTTCACCGCCAGATTAACACACATACTTGCCAGCGGGCTTTTATGGGACTCCTCTGGTGCCTGGACAAGACTGTTTGTCCAGCATTTCTCAACCTGTGAGTCCCCAGATGTTGTTGAACTACAACTCCCATCACCCCTAGCTAGCAAGACCAGAGCTCAGGGATGATGGGAGTTGTAGTCCAACAACATCTGGGGACCCACAGGCTGCTTACTAACTTTGTAACTGGAAACTGTTTTATAATTTTACGTTTTGACTATTGCCTGCTCTGGTTTCACTATGCAATGATGAGACAGAGTAAAATATTGCAAATAAAAATGAGCCTGAACTAGCCTGAACCTTTTTTTATTAGCCTAAGGGGCTAGCAATTTGTGTCTCCATGATGGCTGCAGTGAATCACTGTAGAAATAGAGGGTGGTTTCCCCTTAGCGGGCTTAGAGGGAGAAAGAGAGGGGGGGAGAGTTCCCCTTCGTTTTCTGCAGTCGGCAAGGAAACCAAGCAGAACGGAGAGACCCATTCCTTCTGCACCAGCTTACTCACTCACCTGTGTGGGACTCCTAACCCCCTATAGGCACCAGGCAAGTTGTTAAATACAAGGCTGTCTTACTATCCAAGTTTTAAGAGTACTGAATTCAGTACACATAGTTTGGGGCTGAATTTAAGAGGCATGGAAACAGGCAAGAAGATGCCCAAGGGCAAGCATAGGCAAACCCGGCCCGCCAGATGTTTTGGGACTACAACTCCCATGATCCCTAGCTAACAGGACCAGTGGTCAGGGATGATGGGAACTGTAGTCCCAAAAAACACCCGGAGGGCCGAGTTTGCCTGTGCCTGCCCAAGGGAGTCACTTTTTGTTCTCTCTTCTCTGCTTCAGCCATGTGAAATCAAAGAGTGTCAAATCAAACCCACGGTGAGGCACCCCACCCCACCTGTTCATCAACTTAAGACACGTACCCATTTAATACGCCACACATGCAGAAAATAAGAAGTGCTGCAGCTGAACAGAACAAAGCAAAAAATAGCCGTTATTTGAAACAGAGAGACCATGCAAATGCAAAATGGAAAGAGGTGCTGCGTCTTGACGCAAATGGCTTTTTATTTTGCTCATGCCGCGCGTCTACTTGCCAAGCAACCAAGTGTTATCCAGAGCCATCCAGGCATAAATCAAAGTCAAAACTGCCCTGGGCTCCTTCGGCAGGAAGGGCAGGATGCAAATTCAGTCAATAAATAAAACCCTTCACTGGCTCAAATTAACACACCCAAGATTAATCATTAATGCAAGCATGAAATCAAGCAAGAAAGATGCCCTTTTGTTTTCAAAAGGAAGCCATGCAAATGAATGGAAGTTCCCAGCTAAATGCAAGAAGATGAGGCAAATTTATTTTGTCTTTTTTGTAAGTCTCCAAGGTATGTCCTTGAAAGTGAAGGATCTTCTCGGAGCACCCCAAACCCCACGTTCTTCTGCTTCTCGCCTAACATCATGAGTCACTTCAGCTCATTCCTCTACTGCAGCCTCTCTCAACCTGACACTATTCACTTATTTTGGACTACAACTTCCATCAGCCCCAGGCAGTACAGCTTCATTTTCTCAATTTGCTGTGGCGAATAGAAAGCAGACACATGCCACACAGGGCCACCAACGACTGCTTTACTATATGCCCTCTCCTGCAAATAAGATTTTCTGGCTTCTTCAGAAAAATCTAATCTTTTTTAAGATCCACAAGCTAAAACAGAAGACATATCCTAATGACTACTGCCTGAAAGCAGAGGGCAGCATTAAGAAGCACTAGAGTCAACGAGGCTCAGAAAAATATATACAAAGGGAAAGAGGAGCTTTTTCTGTCCACCTATGAGAGCTTTTTTAATTTTCCTAACAAAGATTGGAAATCTGGGGGGCAAACTCTTATGCTGAGTTATAGATGATGCATTTTATGTACTTAAAGCAGCAAACTAAATTTTGGTTTAATATGCAATACATATTTTGCACAACAATTTCTGGGAGAGGGGGAGGAACCACAGTTCCGCCCCCCCCCCATGGCTTCAAATTTTCTGGAAACTGTAAATCTACACTACACACTCTAGCTATACTCCATAGCTGAGGTCACAGTTAACACGGACAATTACTTCAGTTCAACAGCCACTCCTAAAAACAACTCCTGTTCTCACTGAGTGGGGAGAAAGCATGAATGGGGGCTTTACTTTGCACTCATCTAAGAATGTGGGTGAGGGCTACTTTATTTCTAAAAAAAATTACCTGGGGAAGAATCTGGGATATTGGTTGCCTGCTTGACTGAACAAGATTCTCCTTATGGGAAACTATAGAGGACGTGCACACTAAACACCAAACTGAGGTTTGCCTTCCTGATGCAAACTGCATACGATCCAGTTCTATTGCTGAAGCTAAGGAATTTGGAGAGCCTGGGAACCTGTGCAAATGACTCCAAGCTCCCGAGAAGGAACAGCAATGTGATTGCTAAAGAAAGTCAACTGCCTTTGTTTGGGTGAACCCAGGCTAAGCTACTGCAGCAGCTTTCAGAGTTGAAATTCACAGCCAAACCAGCTCATCGGAGGCAGAATGTGCAAATGCAATCTCTCTGCATATATCTTAATGGAAACTGGATCAAGAAATTCACTGTTCAGCTCACAAATGCCCCTACTGACTGCTGTCCCTAAAGTGCTACGTTAGTGAGAAGCTAAGCAAATGCTAAGCTCACAAAGAACAGAAACAGAGGAAGGTGCATGCAATTTATTTTGCTAGATCAGACGGGGTGGGGGGGATGCATGCTTGAATCACCCCCCATGTTATAAGCTCCCAACCACCAATGTATGTCAAGAAGCTAGAGTAGAACTGACATACAAGCACATATCACAAGGCTGGATTCAAGGCTGCAACCTGCCACCTGTCGTCTGAAATGGCACCTCAGCAAAAGCTGCGCCCTATGACTGCTCCCAAGCGCATGCTCTGCTTCTGAATTATGAGCTGATGGAATGCCACACCGCAATTCCACTTTGGGTTAGTCTGCAGATGCAAACTGGCTAGAGCAAGCAAGATATGTCACAAATAGGATGCCATGATATGACAGAGCTCATTTTCCACCTCATCCATCCCCCTCTGACTTATGCTAAGAAAAGCGACACACGCACAGGCTCTGGGGGTGGGGTGGGGAATCAATCACAGTAGGAGCAGGGGGAGTTATATCTGTGAGATATGCCATAGCTAGGAAAAATGAATGCAGTTAGCCAGCTGGTGAGAGAGCGCCCAGGTACTCACTCCGGCCAGCGACTTCTGGATATTCTCCCTGGCTCTGGCAATGTCGCGTAGGATCGTGCTGGCTCCGTTCTCCTGCAAACAGTGCAGAAAGAACCAAGTGTTTGGTTTTTTGTTTGTTTTTTTGTTCTTTTTTAAAAGGCACAAACAGATACAGGAGAAATTACTGAGGGTGGATCACATGAAAGAAGGGAAAGTGTTTTAACTGTGTACGAGAGCAGTCAGCCATTGAAAAAAAATTAGTGAGCGTAAAAATCCATCCGCAAAATGAAACAACTATGTTGTCGGCAGCTATATCCAGACTGTCTTCTGGAATAAGCTGCAGGATAGGATCCAGGCAGCAGCCACCGGGATGCTCCAACTTCCCACCAACTTTTGCATCAGAGAAGCGGGTGTAGCTATTCATGACACAGCCATACCCAAGTCAGTGTCTGGGTCAGTGACCCTATTCTCCATAGAAAGTGCACATGCAGATTTCGAATTGACAAAAGTGCTTTTTATACTGCTGCTACCCACCCTATGCAAATAGAGTGGGTTTATAGACACAATAAATTTCTTACATCAAAGGCAGGGCAGCTGCATATCCTGAACTGAGACTTGCATTCTTTGGTCTAGATCAGTGTTTCTCAAACTTGGGTCTCCAGCTGTTTTTGGACTACAACTTCCATGATCCCTAGCTTGCAGGACCAGTGGTCAGGGTTGACGGGAGTTGTAGTCCAACAACTGCTGGAGACCCACGTTTGAGAAACACTGGCCTAGATTATGAAATTTGAATATACTTGGTTTTGAACAAGATTCTGCTCTTAAACACCAGGCTTTCAAAAAAACTGGCATCTCCCAAACCACATCAAGAATGATGGTGACAGAATTGGAAACATGGTGGAGATGGCAAGCACACCTGGGCTAGATGTATAACATGATAAGGAAGCCATGAGACGGGGGGCAGAGTTGGGCCAAGCACTGATGCAGCAGCTGCTGGCAAACCAGGTGCCCTCTCATCTGAGTCTTTCTCCAGCAACTGGTCATGTGTTAGCAAGCGCCTCTCAACCATTGTGACTAGAAACGTTTTTAGGTGAAATTTTTCAGGATACCAAATTCTGTGTGGGGTACTCCAATCTACACTTCAGAGCCTTGAACATAAGTTTCCTCGTGCTGACCTGATGCTGGGTTTAACTTTAATCTAGACTGTATCTTCTGGCATAACAACTGCTGTTAAATCATGAAAGCTGTGCTGTTCTAATGGTGGCAATCACACTGTCTAGGCCATGCATCTGAAGCCCTCCACACAAACTAAACTGAGATTAGTATGCATCAGATTCTACATGAACATTTCCCCAAACCTTTGACACCTGTGGCACAGGTTTTTTTTAAAAAATTGGACACAAACTTCAGTCTTATACCCAAAAAAAAAAAACAGAATCACAGAATCAAATAACTGTCAAGTTATTTGCAATGCAGGAAGGTGTGTAGTTTCTCAACCAGTTCTTTAGAACTGTGGGACAGCCAAGTCTATGCTGTTTTCCCATATTGCACCCACCTGCCTGTCCATTCAGTTAGGGTTCAGGGATGGGACAGAACTTTCTGGCCACCGCTGGGTGTTCTAGGATTCCCCTGTGACTAGTGATAGTGCAAGCTGCGTCAAAGAATCCGTGCTTGGATTGGTGAATACTGAAGGCACACTTCAGTCTCTCTTGTGGCATCCACTGCTGGGCAGGCCCTGATGTGTTTAAAAAAACCCCAAAAGAAAACAGGGCCCTGGAAAGCACCAGTCTAATTCTTCCTGGCAAGAGCCAACATCTTTCTAAACTGTCACGTTCTCCACTTACTTCGCCAAATCTTTATTAGACATTACAAGTACAGTGGTGCCCCGCAAGACGAACGCCTCGCAAGACGGAAAACCCGCTAGACGAAAGGGTTTTCCGTTTTGGAGGCGCTTCGCAAAACGAATTTCCCTATGGGCTTGCTTCGCAAGACGAAAATGTCTTGAGAGTTTCTGCGGGTTCCCCCCTTCCCCCCCCCTTTTCCTAAGCCGCTTATCAGCTGATCCGCTAAAAGCCGCTAAACCGCTAATAGCGCTAATCCGCTAAGCTGTCAATGGGCTTGCTTCGCAAGACGAAAAAAACGCTAGGCGAAGAGAATCGCGGAACGGATTCTTTTCGTCTTGCGAGGCACCACTGTATAGGCCATCACACTGTCATGTTCTCAAGATGTAGGAAAGTCAGCCTATTTAAAGAAGACGCTTATCAGTTTCACTGCCCCAATGAATGTCGGTCTCATTTGCTTCAAGTTTCTTACTAACTAACAAAGCAGCTTGGAGAATAAGCCCTGGGAGACTGAATACTTAGAAGCTGCTGCTTCTGGATATGGGGCAAACTTCACTTGATCTCCTGCTTACCAGAGAAAAGAGAGCCCTCTGCTTCACTCACAGCCTGCCCCTATGAAAGCCTGTACCATGTGCACAACTGCGCACAGGTCAGCATTTCTAGTTCCTACAATCATGTAACTACTGAAGGCAGCACAAATGTAGCTGAACAGATCTACCACCCAGGGAATTATTTTTGAAAAGCCCTGCAGATTTCAACCATCTTTCAGTTTTGCATTTTTACATATTTGTGGGGGCCCAGTCACTACATTAAGGGTTTCCACCCTAACCTGGACGAATTTGCAGAAATTCAGTTGACACCGCTGCAAGTCTTTGTGCTGCTGCTGAGTCAGAACTTTAATTTCGGTTTGGTCTAATCTGGAGACTTTGACTCTATTACCCTTAGGGAGGGGCCTAGATAAACTTTTCTACGATTGCAAGAAAAGAGAGGGGAAATTTCTTGCATGTACAGAGACAGTGGGTTTTAGATGAGCTTCCACAAATAAAAGCAGTGCTGCAGGTTGTGAGGAAGAGGGGAGTATGCCGGTGTCCAACAAATGCTGTTCATAACGGCCGGCAAACATTCGTAAGAAAGAACGTGCAAGAATTTCCTTCACCTTCTCCCTTCCTTACAAGCCATCTTCTATAACAGAGTCAACAGCAACCTCTATGGAACCTGCTCAGTCACAAAACTTTGCTCCCTGCTATACAGCTGTTTTCTTGCAGCCTATAAAAGCTTACCAACACTACTGAATCCTGCCTCTCATCTCCATTATTCAATGCCAAGGAGGCAATGCTGTTCCTACTCTGTCCTTTCAGAGTAACCTGGATTATTGGGAAACAGCTTAAATCAGTCAGTGGCTGCATTCAGATGGAACACTAAAGCACGTTTTAGCACGGGAGTGGGAAACCTCTGGTCCACAGGCCAAATCTAGACCACCATCTGGCCTGCAATATCATTTCCCTGAAATCACACTCACCTGCCCCACACCAAACATCCTATGTGACATCAGGTATGGGGCAGACAGGCACAGCCGGATTCCATTCCCCTCTCACCAGCTGATGTGCGGAGTGTTCAGTCCTGTTTAGTCTGGGTGCACAAAAGAGAATTGTAGATCTGGGCCACCAGGCCAAAAATGTCCCCCATCCCTGGCTTAGCAATATGGGAATGTGTCATAACAGGCCTTTCCAGCCCTTCACCTACAAAGGAGAAAATCTGAAGCATTCGTTTTCTCTTTGTAAGAAACTACAGATGGTTAAACTGGGATTATCAAACCACGATCAGATCCTGGTTTGCCACTACTTGGACAAGCCAGTTGCATATATTTGGGGGCGGGAGGGAGGAGAGAATTGTGCTTTGTCACAAAGCACAACTGGAAGAGTAAAGTTTTCTCTCCCCTTGCACACATGAGACCAAACCTCACCATGGTGCAGCCTCATATCGTTAAGTCATACGTTAGCACTGCACCCGAATGCAGCTAATATGGCTTCCTTTTCCTTTTCAAATAGCTCAAAATTTTATTTTAATGCACACTGTTCTACCCTAGCCAGCACTCTCAAGGACAAACATTTAGAAGTGCAAAGAATGCAAGGTTCGAGGGGCAAGGGGTAATGAATGTGGAATGGAGCTAAACTGGAAATTACCTGCTTGGCAATCACTACCTCTTGTAGTACTCAAACTACAACACCTGTACAGTAGCTGAGGAGCTCTTCTTCCCTGGAAACGCACCAGGGAAAGGAGATCTTGCCCTCTCAAAGCAGTGCATCCCATTGGGAAATAACATGTTTTGGATTCACTTGTACCATAGAGTAGGGTGGGTGGGGTAAAGGCGATTGTTCTGCAACCAGAGGCAAAAGCCCAGTGCTTGACAAGGAGATGATAGGCAGGAAGAGAATTTTAAGACGTCTGGTGCTCCAAGAATAATGTGACAGGCACTCTACGTAGGGTATTGTTTCATAGATCCTACAGGTACCAAGCAATATATCAGTTACTTGGTGGTGGTCAGGAACTAGCAGGTGGTGGCTGTTGCCTTCAAGCCCCATTTATAGGCTTCCCACAGACATCTGATTAGCAGGAGGCTAGGCAAAGGCTAGCAAAGCTCATCTGGTGTTCAGTAGGTGGTGAGATTGTTAATGGAAAGGACTTCATACAGGTATGCAGAGAGCCCCCACCATATTGCTACCTGCTCCAGAAGGACTGTGCCAAGCAAGCTGCCTGTTTCCCCTGAACAGTACTTGCATCTTACCTGCTGGCAGGAGGGGCTAGCAGCTGGACCGTTCTTCTGTTCATAGTATCTCTTCTCAGCATCATCATATTTGAACTTGTCAAACCAGATCTTTTCATGCATGAGGAAGCTGGCGGCCATGTTTCTGAAAAGAGGGGGAGACTAAATAAATACCTAGAAATATTTCAGCTCAACGGTTAGGGCCAGCTTAGTCAAACATCACCTCCCTCTTCCATCCCACTGGGCCACATCCCACTGATCCTCCCTACCCGATGGGAAGGCTTGTGTAAATGGGACCAATTAGGAACCTACTGCTCAATCACTTGGTTGCCTGTTCAGTCTTTTTGACATTGCAAGATAAGCGTTCTTTTAAAAAACAGTTCAACTACCCTGAGACAAGACACGTGAAATCCACACAGTCCAACCAACAGTTAAGAATATTTTTTCTCAATATGCTCATGTTCAAACAACCCTTTCCTGACATTGCCTTTCTAGGAGGGATGGGCAGAGTTCTTTTGCCCAGACAGGAGGGTAGCTATGACACCAGCTCTATGGACACCTGAATAAGCCACCAAAATGATTCTAAGTAAATGATTTTAAGTTGCACTTCAACTCTTATGGGCAAAAAAAGGGAGTGTTGTGGAGCCACATTAACTAACGTCCACCAATGGACACAGCATAGACCTGCTTAAAATAATGCAAAGCCAAGCACCAGGGCAAAGTTTACTAAAGAGCAAAACATCCCATCCCTTTTGTGGAGGCCTTCCTTCTAGTACACAATGGTTTGGTAAACTGGCCAAAAGAGAAGCATAACATTAAATTGGTGTCTAGATGGGAAATAGGGGCTTTCATAAACAGAGGTGAGAATTTTGCAAGTGGCAGTGGAATTCAAAACTAAGGGAGGTTCACTGCATGGCAGGAGAGGCTACATGGTTACTATTGGGCAGGGTGACACAGAAAAGGATCAAAGGATAGAAGATATTAAGTGAAGAGGGAAAAGGGAGAACCTGACAGGAAACAAACTGCAGGGAAACACAGAGCCAACAAAAAGAAGCACCTTTCAGAGGTATCTGTTTGGTTCATTCCATTCACATAAATGTTCCAAACCTTTCCAGATCAGTCCAAAACCACCAAAGCCATAGTCACCACTCGGCATACCTTCAAGTGACAACAATTCTTTGCTAAGAAGCACTTTAGGGTATAGTTCCAGCTTAATACGGCCAGGGTTTGAGACAGCCAGAAAGGGTCAGATACAGTATCTGGGAAGGTCATATTTTTTAAAAAGCTTTTCCATATCTGACAAAAGCAAAAGATCCCACAAATTAGGCACATGAGAAATAGATGTGACCTGTGTATATAAAATTATGTAGAACGTCTTAATGCTCTACATATATATAATCAAGCAAATTGCTCTTCTGATGCATGTCAGTTGGAAGGTTTTTGCATGAGGAGCAGGGTACTAATCCCCTAAAAGTAATAATAACACAGAGATAGTAAATCCTATTTCAGATGCCTCCCCTGAACAAGTTAACAGGCTCTGCAAAAGTAATGGGAATAATTTTTAAGCTTAAATAGTACAGAGCAGCACTACCAGAAATTGAGGAGGACAAATCATAAAACCATTCCCTTCCTCCTTCTAACCTATTATGGCCCGCTTACATCTTTCTACAGTGGGACACAACACATTTCAATGTTTTACATACAGAAGCTTTTCCACACTATCTTGGCCCATTAGGTTTGGGAATGTTACCCCAGAACAAGCGTTTCCTACTTAGCATGAGACTCTGGTGCGCTTGAAGCGAGAGCAGCTGGCTGCGATGGCTTTGCTAACATCGTTTCGGGCATTCCGGCGCTCTCCTGCTTGCTTGCCAGCTTTGAGGCTTTGGAGATGTAGTACTGCGCCTCAGCACTGTCGTAGGTGGGTTTGCTGAGCCACGCAGACTCGCTGTCCTTGTGCATGAAATGCCAGGTGGCTGGTGAGAGTGCAGAATCTGGAGGTGCCGTTGCAGAGATGTTGTTGTTGCCCCTCTTGCCTGCTGCTGCCTGCTTCCCTGTGCTACGGCCCTTTTTGTCCTTCCGGCTCCTCTTGGAAGACTCTGGGCGCCCACACTCCTGCAACCTCACCTTTCCCGGAGGGTGCCCGTCAAACATGTTTGTGTAAAAGCATCTCTCTGCGTCATCGTAGATAGGCTTTTCCAGCCACACCTCCGAGATCAGCGCCTGCAAACTCGACACCTGAGGCTTGCCGTTCACCGGCTGGATCAAAGTATCAGGCAGATTTGGGGACGCACTGGTATCCACGATGATATCCACAGGCTGGGCTGGTGTTGAAGGAGTAGGCAGCGCAGTCACATAGCCTTCATCTGGTGTTAGTCCACTACCGCTGTGCAATGGTGTGGATGAGAGGTCCAGGGTCTGTGGTAGAGCCACCAACTGGGATTTTTCGACAAACAGCTTCTCAGCGTCGTCAAAGTTGAACTTGTTGACCCAAACGTCCTGGATGATGTGGTGGCAGGCCATCAAGCTGCCATGGGCACAGTGCAAGGCAGCCAGGTCTCTCTGTGGCCTCGTATCACCTTGGAAGACCTCTGCCTCTGACCAGGGCACCAGCGCAGACTGCTCAGCGGCTGGGAGCCCCTCAGAAGCCTCCTGCAACAACATTTCGGCAAGCTTCTTCCTGTAAGCTGATTCTGCCCGGTCAAAGAGAGGTTTGTCAAACCAGACACGGTCAGCCAGTAACCCGGCCAGGACAAAGTCCACTTTGGGGTCTAAAGGCTTGCGTTTGGGGGAGCACTTCCTTTTCTTTTGCTTCTTCCTGCTTCCTGCCCTCCACAGGTTTCCCTTCACCTCTTCCTCCACAGGGTCCTCCTCATGGCAGAAGCCGTTCACTGCCACCACCTCTTGACAGGCCCCAGCAGCGGAAGCTGCTAAGGTTGCTTCCCTCTCATAGTGGAGCCTTTCTGCCTCATCATACTTGTGCTTGTCCACCCAGACTTTTTCCGCTGGATAAAGCAGCTTCCTTGTCCTCATCTTCCAATCAGGGAGGCAGCATTAAGAAACAAGCACAGTAATATAGTTGCAAGGGAGAAAAACCTAAGACATACTAATGGCATGCAGTTAGGTTCTATTCATTACAAGACCTCAGGTTCTACTACCTACATATATGCAGAGCCCTAGTTAAAATCCAGTGCTAGTCATACGCTAGAGCTGATTGACTGAAATTAATGGACATGACTGGCTTGGATCAACTGATTTCAGTTAGTTGACTCCTGAGTAAAACACAGCCGGATATAACCCAATAGTGTTTTGAGTGCTTAAGAGTTTTGTGCTCTATTCACAGCTTGAATTACTCAATTTTCAAAGCTGCTCAAAATAAGCTGCTCTAGAAGGCTCTGCCTCCCCAAACTGCATTTCATATGCCAAAATTGTTTTGTTGTTACACAATTGGGGGGGGGGAGTAGATTTATTCGATGCAGCATAAATTTGGTTCTGTATCTTGGGATGCAGACTAGAACCCGTAAGAGCAATGAAATGATCTGGTTTGCACCCTCTGTCTTCCAGTGCACATCATGTTCACTGGAATATACAGTGGTACCTAGGTTTTTTAACATCTCGGAAGTCAAACATTTCAGTTTTCGAACGCCCAAAACCCGGAAGTAACTGCTTTGGGTTTTCAAACGCTTTTCGGAAGCCAAATATGCCACGCGGCTTCCGTATTGAGTTTTCAGGACATAAATACTTCCGGAAATGAATGCTTTGGTTTTTAAATGTTTGGGAAGTTGAACAGTCTTCCAGAATGGATTACGTTCAAAAACCGAGGTACCACCACATAGGACATCATCACACACAATGGCAGAGGCAAAGTAGATCAAGTAATTGCTGTATTTTGGATTAGAATTTGTGGATTAGGCAATATTAGCCCTCCCAGAGCCAACAAAGGGCTTTTCAAAGTTCACAGACTGTCTAGCAGATGTTGGCCAAGTCTCTCAAAATTAGCAAATCAATTTCACTGTTCATTTGTAGGCTGGGATCAACATACGCATTGTGGATGGTCTTTTATTCATGAGGCTCAAATGATAAAACTTATTATCTAAACCAATGTTATCAGTCACATTCTATATATCCAAGTAGCATCAGTTATTAAAATGTAAATGAGCACTGTTTAGGACTTCATACTCCTTTTGCAAGAGGATGTCGGAATATGAATAAATTAATCAGTAGCAACTGTCCAACAACTCCAAAGGGAGTAACTGACCTCAGATTTAGAATATCAGAGTGTGCAGCTGATGGTCATAATCCAATCTACATCTCATGAAAGCCCTACTGAGGTTTAGTTTGGTTCAAAGCAGTGATTGGTATGATTTGTGCCCATATTTATGCTATTAATGAAATCCAAACTTTTGAAATTTATCATGTGGTTTAAAATCTATGCTCTTGGTACAGTATTAAATATTTGGTCTATCACTGTGGACTGAAGTGTAATTCTTGTGTAAGCGAATTAACTTGAAAGACATATCAGAACTGAACACCCCCAAAACTAGGATCATTTTTTAAAGGAGCGTTCTATTTCTTGAAAAGAAATTTTTAAATTTCCCTACTTACTATTGGTGACTTGAAATGGAATGCTCGTTCTAAAAAAAATGGAAATTTTTACTTCTTAAAAGTCGAGCCCTGACCCCATTGAAAACAAGTTCATATCAAGATGTTGAAAAGCTGGGAGCTATATGGACTTGGTCAAGGGAGTCTCCTTTGTGTAAAATCTCTAGGGTATTGTGACTAGTGAACGGCAATGACATCACAATGCCATCTCAGGGGATGAATAGTAGTGACTGATGGGAGTAAACCTCTTGCCTCTCCTTGCACATGGCCTCCCAGTGCATATAATGAATGTCGAAACAGGTACACTGCACATTTCCAGCACATCACACAAAGTAGGTCCCATATTTACAGTAACCTCAGAATCCTAGTTTTAATGAATTTTTATCGTTGCATAAAAAGGGAATTAGCCAGTTGTCCCATACATGTCAGAAGCTGCATGAAACCGTGGCTGCATTCGCACATCAGTGTAAACCATAGTTAATGGTTTATTGTCAAGGTGGAGATAGTTTCCATTTTGTTGCTCCATTAGTACTAGCAGGAGAGACCATGATTCCTTGCTTAGCATTACGTCCAAACCAGGGATTGTGGTCTGTGTCGCTCAAACAAGCCATGGCCAAGAAACAAAATGCACATCTTAGGATTCACATAGTAGATTTTTTATTTTATTTTGGGGGGAGAGTGAAATAAACCATGATCCCTCATCCGAACACCGTGCTAAGCCAGAAATTGTGGTTTGCTTTTCCAGTTTGTATTATGGGAGGAGCAAAGTGGGAACAGTGCTTGCACTCATGGTAACTCTTCCACAACCTTTTGATGTAGCCATTAACTAAGTGCAAGGGATTTGGGATGAATTTGGAATATTAAAGCTTCTCCTAGAAATAGAAGCAGCATCCAACATCGTAAAAGAGTAATCTACAGTTTTGGGTGAGGGGAAAGAGCTGGAGAAGGGGAAAAACAAGGATCTTAACAAAAGGCTGACAAAAGACACAAGGGATAGATAGGATTCTTCCACAGCCACAAATTACTTGAATTAAATTTGGAGAAAAGAGCCATATTTTGAGAAGGAACAGTTAGTGGGGGGCGGGCAGGGAGAAGAGTTTAATTTTATTATTCTCCAGTTGCCTTAAGTGTCAAAGAGCACATAACAGAAGCAGTGACCCTTCCATCCTAAGGTCAAAATCAGGTGACTTACAAAATGCTAAATATTGGGGCTATCGCTTTGGAAAATTTTATGAGAGGAGCTATTAGCTAAAAGGATTCAGTAGCAGTAAATATATTTGTGAAATTATTTCAGTTATGACTTGGATTATCTCACACTTTGAGACATGGGCATGATTTTACTACATGAACTGCATAGACAATTTTGTTTGAAAACCCAAATCCTTAGAAAGAAAGGGTGCTTACATGGTGTTCCCCCTAAATGTTCCATCTTATTCTGGGATTAGCAGAATTAGAGCCAATTGCTTTAAGCCAGTGAGCGAAGCTACTGTTTCAAAAAGGAGGCAATATTTTACACTAGGTGGGGTTATTTAAATGCATATTTTAAGTTTAATATAATTAATTACTATTTTTTTTTGTTTGAGAGATGCTAAGATTATGGTTATAAAAGTTTAATAGCGTGGGCCTTACCCTCTCCTCTGATCCTACCGGTTGCGATAGGAATGCCTCCAGATCTGTACTGTACATGACACCTAGTGTGAGCGGTAATTATATATATTGCGAGGTTAATCAGCAGTCACTACACAGTTGTGGAAATCACAATAGAGATATGTCAAGCATGAATACCTTCTGGCAGCGTGAAAAAGCTTTCTTGGTTAAGCTGGTTTTCAACAGCCATAGTAAAGCTAATGTGGATTTATTTTAAATTTTAATGTGGTATTCTGTTAATCACTTATTCTTTCAGGAGTTGCTACCAAGCTTTTGTAAAAGAGCTGGGTAAAATCTAAAACCAATATAGGTAAAGGTAAAGGGACCCCTGACCATTAAGTCCAGTCGTGACCGACTCTGGGGTTGCGGCGCTCATCTCGCTTTATTGGCCAAGGGAGCCCGTGTACAGCTTCCGGGTCATGTGGCCAGCATGACTAAGCCACTTCTGGCGAACCAGAGCAGAGCACGGAAACGCCGTTTACCTTCCCGCTGGAGAGGTACCTATTTATCTACTTGCACTTTGAGGTGCTTTTGAATTGCTAGTTTGGCAGGAGCAGGGACCGAGCAACGGGAGCTCACCCCGTCGCGGGGATTCAAACCGCTGACCTTCTGATCGGCAAGTCCTAGACTGTGGTTTAACCCACAGCGCCACCCACGTCCCAAAAAACCAATATACAATTGTCTAACAGGCAATACACCTCAGATTATCAGCGGCAGAGGACATATTTTCCATTAGGAGGATGTAGATGATGGAAGACAGTAGTAATTTTGCATTCCTGCTGTTTTTGTTGAAATAAGATGCTATCCACTCCTCCACAAAAGCCTTAGCATCAAAATGAAAGACACAAGTACGATATAAATACTTAATGCCACAATTGCTATTAAATACAAGCCTAGTAGATCTGCCTTACTGGGCATCACTTTTCATTCGAGTAAGTCAAGCAAGCAAAGGACCAAGAATATTGTGAGCAAGTACTTACTTTTTTAGTTCCTAGGATAGCATTAAGAAAGAAAGACAGAAAACAGGAAGGTTAAGATGATTTTGTTTCCAGAAATGTACTAGCCAAAGAGTAAAGCCACCAAGGGATTAAAACCCATCATCACAGCACAATCCTACAAGACAAGTAGAAGCTGTTTATGGCATTGTGCAGAAGTGGAAACATCTGAAACACAGCACAACAAGAAAGGGTTTGACTCTTGAAAAACCTGCTCCACTCCCAAAGGGTAGCTCTCTCCCCTGTATGTAACACGAAAGTTCCACCCTCTACGGCAAGAGGCTACCATAATAGAGAATCCCTCAGAAGCCCACATAATGAAAAGGAAAATGTATTATGACTGTTGTTGTTTAGTCATTTGGTCATGTCCGACTCTTCGTGACCTCCTGGACCAGAGCACGCCAGGCACTCCTGTCTTTCACTGCCTCCCGCAGTTTGGTCAGACTCATGTTTGTATCTTGGAGAGCACTGTCCCACCATCTCGTCCTCTGTCGTCCCCTTCTCCGTGTGCACTCAATCTTTCCCAACATCAGGGTCTTTTCCAGGGAGTCTTCTCTTCTCATGAGGTGGCCAAAGTCTTGGAGCCTCAGCTTCAGGATCTGTCCTTCCAGGGAGCACTCAGGGCTGATTTCCTACAGAATGGAGAGCTTTGATCTTCTTGCAGTCCATGGGACTCTCAAGAGTCTCCTCCAGCACCAGAATTCAAAAGCATCAATTCTTCGGCAATCAGCTATTATTATTTAAATCTATTACCTGCCCTTCACCAGCAAGGTCCCAGCGGAAGTTACAGATGCTGAAAAATCAGGATTAAAACAGTTAAAACTAATTACTATTGCAGGAATAGTGTGGATCCTGAAAGCACACTTCTCAGGTGTCAAAGACTGTTAGATGTATAACAAAGGTGCTACACACACACCTCTGTACAGCAGGATTTCCACAACTTAGGAAATGCCACAGAGAATGCCCTGGTCCGGACCAACCTCCCTGCTCCGATCTTCTGAGGGTGGTGGAACTACAAAATCCTGAAGTAAAGATTTGCACATTAGCTTAAAAAATAATGACTACCTTAGTTTTGATGGTGGTGGTGGTGGGGGGGGGGGACATTTGAGAAAATATGTAACCAGGTCTTGAGGCACTTGGGTTTTTCCCAATCCTGGTTAAAGGTATTCCGTCACAGTTTAGAGATGCCTGTCCTTTTTCTTAACCAGAACCCTCAACACAACAGTAAGGGTAGGAACCTAAAAAAAAAAAAAAGCCCTGCTGGATTAGGCCAAAGGCCCATCTAGTCCAGAATTCTAAGGGTCACTTAAAATAAAAACTCAAAAGTGAGGGGGGCGGGGAGGAGAGAGAAGAACAAGGACAGAGGAAATACTGCTATAAAAAGAAAAGGGAAATCCAACAGCAAACATTTAATGCAGGGAAGGAAAAAATATGTATGATCCACAAGCAGTTAAGATAGCATACAGTAGTTAACAACATTGAATTAAAAATGGAACAGTGGTTAGAATGCAGGAAATGCAAAGATAGAACTGTCACAGGCAGAGGTACTCAGGAATGCTGCACTGCTTTATAGCTACAGCAGATGTTGTAGCCAGTCATGTCTCTAAGACGGGGCAGTAACAAACCAAAAATCAGAAACAATCCCTCACATTTATTATTAAGAAGTAAATGCAGACACATTTCTTTAGCTGTATGAAGAAGCTGGGCTAGAGAAGGTTGTTGAAAGAATTCAATCATTGGGTGGCAGAGATCTGCAGAGAGCACTGTGTGAAATAAAGTTTCCTCTTGAGAATGCCTCGGACTCCATCACAAACAGTTCACTTGCGAGTAGAAAGGATCACATATGTGGAAAGAGACCACCTAGTAAGAAAATGCAGTTTTTTGTATATGCATCAACAAGCTTCTTGAAGTACAGCTTTACATATTTCCTGGTGGAAGGTTGCGTTGGCTCACAGCTGCTTGGAAACAAGCTCAGGAATTATTCAAGTTCGTGAAAGGCAGGACTACCATGGGCTAACAGAAGGAATGGCAAAAACAGAAGACTATGCCTGAAAGCATTTCACCTCCAACTACCAAATGATGACAAACGGAAGTGATCACCTGCATGCCTCGCTTGGAAGCATTTCAAAAGCATCCATAAGGCCACCGTCTGAGGCAAAAATGCCAGAATAAGCAGCCTTTGGGTATGATTCAGCAAAGCAGTTCTTCCGAACCCATAAGATAGGTCAGCGTAAGAGAGGCAGTCAGGTGGTCAGTGAATATGGCATAGCAGCCTGATTTAGAATGGCGAAAACCAGCTTTAAATACTAGCAGCCAAAATTGCTGATTGCTCACCCCTGCAACTTGGCGTTTACCTAGCACTTTGAAGAACTGAAAGGGCTTCGCAAACATTACATTAATATCCTACCCTTCCTCCAAGACGCTCAAAGCAGCATACATGGCTCTCCTTCCCCTCATTTCATCCAGACAACAGTCCCATGTGGTAGGCAAGGATGAGAGATGGTGACTCACGCAACAAGACCAGCCAATGAGATTCACAGCTGTTTGAGAATTTGAACCCAAGTCTTCCTAGACACTATAACCAATGTGCTACAGCAATTGCTATAGAAGAGACCAGTTACCACCCCAACTTAAGACCAAGAGACAATCACTTGCCTAAGGCAGCCTACAATGTTAAATCATAGTCAAGATTTGGATCAGCAACCTCTCAGATTTATTCTCTGGGCCAATTACAATCCAACTCACGACCATATAAATGACAGATAGGTAGCCGTGTTGGTCTGCCATTGTCAAAACAAAATAAAAGAAAAAAAATTCCTTCCAGTAGCACCTTAAAGACCAACTAAGTTAGTTCTAGGTATGAGCTTTCGTGTGCATGCACACTTCTTCAGATACACTGAAACAGAAGTCACCAGACCCTTCTATATAGTGAGAAGGTGGGGAGGGGTATTACTCAGAAGGGTGGTGGGAAGGAAGGGGTGGTGGGTCCATATCAATGGTAAGACAGGGGTGAGTGGAAGAGCATCCTAAGTTCCTCAGAGAGAAAAAGTGGAGTAAAAAAAAGCATAAATAAATAACCCAGTGCTAGAGAACCACCCCTCTTCTTGAAATTGCATTTTTCACCTTGCCACATATTATTGTTTTTTTATAGCAACATCTATGCGTATGGTGCCTTACTAACAAGTTAGACAGGTCCCTGCCCTAAAAGGGCTTACAATCTAAAACAGACAGAGGGAAACAACATAGGGGGGGGTGGAGCGCAAATGGCAGCATTTTTGTGTACCCCACTTAAGAGGCGTTTAAATATTGTTCTACAAATACAGCCAGATTAATAAATACGCCACTATTTCAATTCCATTTGAGTTCAATGACTTTTAAGCAACCACCTTTCACTTTAGCTTTTCGAATGCTATCCCTGCTGTCTTGGCCCTGAATGGGAAACCTGGACTTTGAAAGTCATCTAATCTTCCTTGCTGTATTATACTGTATTGTTTTAATTAGTGTTTTTATAGTTGTTCTGATTTTGAGTGGAGTGCCCTACCTGGGTGGATGGAGCAGCCAAGTGATTTCGTTGTCCCCGAGAGGGGGCAACGAGAATAAAGATATTATTATTATTATTATTATTAGTATTATTAATTTGTGTAAGCTGCCTTGATACCTGGTCTTGGGCGGGGGGGGGGGGGGAGAGAGAAAGGGTGGGATATAAAGAAAGAAATAACAATAATAATTTTCTAGCCAGGAAAGAAAGGAAGGAGGAGGCAAGGGAGGTGGACCAGGCGATCCCTAAGGAATCTCCTCCCGATTCTGCAATTCTACCTATAAAAGGGGTTTTTTTTCCTAACCCGCCTCCTGCTTCCATACATGGGGGGGGGAGTGGGTGTAAATAAATAAAAAAAAATCACAATAATTTTCTTACCCGGAAAATAACACAAAACCCCTGAAGCAAAGGGGGTCAGACTAGATGGCCCCCTGGGTTCCCATTCCACCTGTAAGGGGCGCCCTTCTTCCCCCCTCCCTCCCTAAGGAATCTCCTCCCGATTCTGCAATTCTACCTATAAAAGGGGCTTTTTTTCCTAACCCGCCTCCTGCTTCCATACATGGGGGGTGGGGGAGTGGGAGTAAATAAAAAAAAAAAATCACAATAATTTTCTTACCAGGAAAATAACACAAATCCCCTGAAGCAAAGGGGGTCAGACTAGATGGCCCTCTGGGTTCCCATTCCCACCTGTAAGGGGCGCCCTTCTTCCCCCCCCCCGTTCCCTCCTGCTTCCATATTTGGGGGAGGGAGGGAGAAGAGAAATAGAGCAGAGGCCCAAAATCAGGCCCCCGCGGTGCATGATGGGACGTGGGGGGGGGAGAGGCGGTTTCAGGTCAGGCCCATTTTTGAAGTATTAGGACCCCCCCCTTTTTTGCCGGCAAAGCGTCGCCTAGCAACCCCTTCTCAACTCTCCCCCCCCCCTCGTGAGAAGAAATGGTCTCTACTCACGCAATAACCGTTAGGTGAGAGGAGGGAAAAGGTACTTTTTTTGCGGGGGGGGGGGCGACCCGAGAGGAATCCGAACCAGCAGCTGCTCCGCTCCGCGCGGTCTCCGCCTGAGGAAAGAGAGAAGGCACGCGCCGCGCGGGGGGTTCTGGGAACGCGGCCGCTCGGGACGCGCCATCCCCGCTTCGAAATAGGGGGGGGGCGAGGGAATGGGTGCAAGGAAAGGAAAAGGAGGAAGTTGGAGAGCCGCGGAGCAAATGGAGTAATGAATGGTTTTTTAAATGGGGGTTAATAAGCTTACTAACGGTCATCAATGTGCAGGTGAAGTTAATCCGTTTTCTTTTCTTTTCTCCCCCCCTACCAGAGGGGTCGTCAATGGAATAACCCGGTCCGCTGAAAGTGGGGGGGGGGAATTAAAAGGCAAAACTGGATGACGGCTGAACTTTTAGCTTCTTTTTAGAAAGATAATTTCTGTTTGGATTTTTTAAGGCAACATATCCGGTGAAAGAGACTTGCGGATTTTCGAAGGCAGAAATCCCAGTTTCTTTCACTGGACGACCCCCCACCCTGGATTCGACCGGTTGGAACGATCCAAAAGAACGTGAGAGAGTCCAACAGACCGCAAAACATGGGGGAGAGCAGCGGAGGAGAGGAAGATTCCATGGAGAGAAGAGGGTGGGGGGGAAGGAAAGGGAGCTGTCCCGCGGCGCATGCGCCTTCTCGGCCGGCCTGCCCTATCGGAGGGCGAGAGAGGCAGAGAAGACAAAGGCGGCTGCTCCGCCCCTCCCCTCCCTCGCTTTTCCGCTCCCCCCCGGATATAACGCGCCCCACTTTTCCCGCGCCCCCCCCCCAATGAGCCTCCCTCTCGCTTGTTTGGGGCACTTTCTCAAGGGGGCTTTGACAGGAGCCCGCCATGGCAGGGGGGCAAGGTGCCCTCCTCCCTGCAGTGGAAGGGATTGGGGCCCCAGGCAGCCCTGAGGGGGACCAGGCCTCCCCCATGAAACAGCCACCAGCGCCAGGTGAGCCTGCAGGCTCCTCACTCCCGCGCTGCGGCAAGCCTGACGACGACCTTGCGAGGCGGGCCCCCCGTGCCACCCCATCTTCCCCGCTGCCAGCGTCCAAGATGGCTTTCCGGCGGGCCTACTCCATCAAGGACAAGCTGCAGGCCATTGAGCGCGTGAAGAAGGGCGAGCGGCAGGCTTCGGTGTGCCGGGACTTCGGGGTCCCCGGCGGCACCCTCCGCGGCTGGCTGAAGGACGAAAGCAAGCTACGCTGGTTCCTGGACCAGTTAGGGGGCGAGGTGGGCACGCACCGCAAGAAGATGCGCCTGGCCAACGAGGAGGAGATCGACCGCGCCGTCTACACGTGGTTCGTCGCTTTGCGCCAGCACGGCGTGCCGCTCTCCGGACCGGCCATCCAGGCCCAGGCCGAAGCCTTTGCCCGGCAGATTTACGGGCCCGAGTGCACCTTCAAGGCCAGCCACGGGTGGTTCTGGCGGTGGCAGAAGCGGCACGGCATTTCCAGCCAACGCGAGGGGGGCGGCCTAGGGGCGGCAGGCGACACGCCTGCCCTCCGAGCCGAAGCGGACACCGCTTCCCCCTGCTCGGCCTTCTCCGACCATACCCGTCCGCCCACGGCTGCTGCACCACCAGATGAAGGTGGCTACAGCGACGACCAAATCTACAACGCTAACATCACCGGGCTTTATTGGAAGCTGCTGCCAGGCCAGGCCCGACTGCCGCAGCCTCTCCCATCGTGGGCGGGAGACGGGGTTACGGTCCTGCTCGCCGCAAATCTAACCGGCTCCCACAAGCTGAAGCCGCTGGTGGTGGGAGCCCTGCGGGACCCTCCTTGCCTCCGGTGCCGCAAGAGGGAGACGCTTCCGGCTTACTATCGCTACAGCCCCCGGGCCCGGCTGGGCCACTCCCTGCTGCGGATTTGGTTCTTCGACGATTTCGTGCCTAGCGTGAAGTGCTTTTTGCGCTGCAGTTGCCTCCAGCAGAAAGCCGTCCTTCTGCTCAGCTGCCCCTCTGCGCACCCCGAGGAGTCGCCCCAACTTCAAACTCCGGACGGGTCCATCCGAGCGCTCTTCCTTTCCAAGGCGGCAGGAGGGTCTTTCGGAGGCAGAGGCCGGATTTTGCCGCCGCTGGAACAGGGCGTTGTGTCGGCTTTCAAGCTGCTGTACAAGCGGGAGTTGTTGCGCTTGGCCGTGGCGTGCCTAGCGAGAGGAGCAGCCGTGGGGGAGTCCGAAAAACCTGGCGGAGAGCTGGACTTTGGCCGCTCTTTTCTCCTGGAGGATATGCTCAGCCTAGCTGGCCTGTCTTGGGATCTCATCCCGGCTGGATCCATTGAGAAATGTTGGCTGCTTGGCCTGCGTGCGGCCTTTGAGCCCCACTCTGGAGGCGAAGAGGAGGAGTCGGGAGAGGCCTCTGCAGGTGTGGACAACCTGGACTTTGCTGACCTCGTACACCTGGCTGCCCTTACCTGCAAGCGCCTGGCTCCAGAGGAAGTGGCCGATTGGCTCCACTTAGATGATGTTATTCCGGACACAGAGGAAGGGGAAGGCGAGGAGGAGGAAGAAACAGTTGGGACAAGAGATGGTGGAGGTGGTGGGAGTGATGGAATGGGAGATACTCCGCTGCCCACTGCCCAGGAAGCAATACAAGGCCTGCAGAAAGCCTTGCGCTGGCTGGAGAGCCAGGATCCCCAGGAAGTTGGGACGCTGAAGGTGGTCCAGCTCCGGTCCTTCATCAACATGGCCCAAAGGCTGCAGAAGGCAGCTGAACCAGACTCATGGCAAGGCGGCTCAGAGCAAAACAGCTAACCAGATTATTGCACTCACCTACATATCTGGTGGAAGTGTTTAATCTTTATGCAGCAATAGGGGATGGTGCCGTGTGCCCATAATCACTGGGAGGTGCAAATATGGCACAATCAGGGCAGAACAGGATAGTTCCTTCCCCCTCCCTATGAGCACTGGGGTGAGGCTGTTAAAGGGGCTCGACTCCCCAAGTTCTGGGGATTGGTAAAAGTGGCTACTAACAGCAGAGAGGCAGGAGGGGTACCTCTGCCCCATAAACTGTTTGCTCAGGGTGCAATTCCTGCCTGTTCCCTATGGTGGAACCACATGGACTTCCTTCTTACTTAGAATTTATACATGGCGGAGGTTTCCTTTCAAACACACTCTACGCAGGGTAAAATTACTTGTCCTGTCCAGCAGACAGGTTGAGAAAGTTGTCCCAAGGTGGAGACAATCTCGCTGCAAGTTCAAAGAGGTTTGGGGGGGGAGGGGCGCTCCCTGCAAAAGGGATGGGGAGTTTGCAGTGGTTTTCCAGTGTCAAACAAAAGATTGAGGTGTGAGTTGGCCATGTAGGCATACTTGAATAGAAAAGGGAATGCACAGCAGTACAGGAGAGGGCTCTAGAATTCAAATCTTACCTAAAAAGCAGAGTTGTGTATGAAAGGAGCAGAGCTGTGCAATGGGAAGAGCGCCTAGGCAGGAGTATCGTACTCCCTGATTTTATGCCATCCACAGCGTCAGAACTATTTGGTAACTCCCCTCACCCAACCACCTTCTTTGTAAGCTTATCACACTTGTTGAAAGGGCTGCTTGCTATTCCCCTCCATATGTCCTCCTCAGTTTCTTGCTGAATCTCCTCTTGTTTAAAAACAACCATGCCTCTCCAAGAAACACACTGGATCAGGACTGGTGAGATGCTCAGGAAGCTCTGGGTGACAGAGAAATGAGGTGGTGCTAATCCTCCACGGGTTCAGTTACTTGGCTGCTTCGGAAATAAGGGACGCACCCTGCCTGCCAGCCAAAGAATTAATTTAATAAAGTGAAATGGTACAGCTACTGGTCTCTCACTTGTGAACAGACTTGAACTGGACTTCAGAGACTTGAATTTTCACATTGTGTGTGTGTATGTTTGGAGCTTTTTGGGGGGTTAATGCTGTCCTATTACAGAACTGAAAAAAACCCAAAATGATTCCTGAACATGCTCAATGTATTCCTCAAGAAGCAGACTCTTTTCCATTTCAGAGTACAGTGGTTCCTCGGGTTACATACGCTTCAGGTTACAGACTCTGCTAACCCAGAAATAGTACCTCGGGTTAAGAACTTTACTTCAGGATAAGAACAGAAATTGCGCGGCGGCGGCAGAGGGAGGCCCCATTAGCTAAAGTGGTGCTTCAGGTTAAGAACAGTTTCTGGTTAAGAATAGACCTCCAGAACGAATTAAGTTCTTAACCCAAGGTACCACTTTATGGCAATTATTGGGAAATAGAAGCCTTTTTATTCAATTTACAGTGGTACCTCTGGTTGCAAACGGGATCCGTTCCAGAGCCCAGTTCGCAACCCGCGTCTGCAGGTCACAATTCGCCGCTTCTGCGCATGCGTGTGACATCATTTTGAGTGTCTGCGTATGCGTGAGCAACGAAACCCGGAGGTAACCCTTTCCAGTACTTCTGGGTTGCCGCGGGACACAACCTGAAAACGCTGAACCTGAAGCAAACGCAACACGAGGTATGACTGTGTTCTTTTCCCAGTTCTGTGATAAGAGATCAGAGGAGGGATCCAGTTGTTTTAATGTAATGGAATTATGCCTGTCCTTTTGCACCCTGGCTGCAATAAGACAGTGGCACCCCAGTGGCACATGCACAAACCTTGAATGAAGCACACTTGCCTGGGCCTGATTGGAACCTATGAAAGGAAAAGTCCCGTCTCCCTTGCACTGTGTGAGCAATGTACAATTTGGGTCCCCTGTGCAGCGTTAGACCCGCATAGGACAGCTCTAGCTCAGCGGCAGAGCACATTTAGAAAGTCTCGGCCCCAATTCCCAGCCAACCCCAGGCAAAGGTGGGAAAGAACTCTGAAAAACGGTGCTGCTTTGTCAGCGTAAATATTGATTCAATATACCGTATTTTTTGCTCTATAAGATGCATCTGGCCGTAAGGCGCACCTAGTTTTTAGAGGATCAGCTCACAGTTGTGCAGCTTCTTTTGCAAAGGGGGAAAGCCTCTTTTTTTAAAGGATCAGCTCAAAGTTGTTGAGCTTACTTTGCATAGGGAAAAAATCCTGTTTTTATGGGGTTCAACTCAGTTCTGCAGCTTCTTTAGGAAAGGAAAGGGAGCCGTTTCTACAGTTTCCAGACAGATAATCTAATCAACAAGTTACATGTCACTGGGGAAACAGCCTCCATCTGCAGAACATTCAACAATGGAGGCCTGGGCAAGGGGGCGGAAGGGGAGCCAGCGATCGATCACACATTCACTTCATAAGACGCACAGACGTTTCCCCTTACTTTTTAGGAGGAAAAAAGTGTGTCTTATGGAGTGAAAAATACAGTACTGCAGCTTCTATGCTCCTAAGCTTCAGTGCACTACCGATGGCTGTGAGCCACAAGGGCTCTGCTCTGCCTCCACAACTGGGAGGCAGAGATGATTCTGAATCCCAGTTTGCTGGAAGCCACAGGAAGGGAGAGGGCCCTTTGTGCTCAGATCCTGCTTACGGGCTTCCCAACAGAGGAGGAATTTGGTTGGCCACTGTGAGAATGGGGTGCTGGACTAGATGGGCCGCTGGACTGATCCAGCAGGCTCTCCTTACGTTCTTATTTAACCAGCCAGCCTTTGGTTTATCTGCAATTGAAGTGTACTCGGCCAGATGTCTTCCTTTGCTACTTCCATCAACACCATTCTCTGTACCGGAAGTGCAGCTTCTTTTAAAGCAGCCTTTCTCAACCTGTGGGTCCCCAGAAGTTGTTGAACTACAACTCCCATCACCCCTAGCTAGCAAGGCCAGAGCTCAGGGATGAGGGGAGTTGTAGTCCAACAACATCTGGGGGCCCACAGGTTGAGAACCGCTGTTTGAAAGCGAGGTGCAGTGCGAAAACAGGGACGCGGGTGGCGCTGTGGTCTAAACCACTAAGCCTAGGGCTTGCCGATCAGAAGGTTGGCGGTTCGAATCCCCGTGACGGGGTGAGCTCTCATTGTTCGGTCCCTGCGTCTGCCAACCTAGCAGTTCGAAAGCACGTCAAAGTGCAAGTAGATAAATAGGTAGCGCTCCGGCGGGAAGGTAAACGGCGTTTCCGTGCGCTGCTCTGGTTTTGCCAGAAGCGGCTTCGTCATGCTGGCCACATGACCCGGAAGCTGTACACCGGCTCCCTCGGCCAATAAAGCGAGATGAGCGCCACAACCCCAGAGTCGGTCACGACTGGACCTAATGGTCAGGGGTCCCTTTACCTTTAAAACAAGCAAACAAAAGCCCTTGAAAGGCATGGGTGAAAGGAGGTCTTAGGGTGCTATCCTGTATTCAGAATATGCTGGTGAAGGAGCTATAGCAAACTTCCCCAACCCTATTGTGGCACAATTCCCACCTGGACAGGGCCTTTGCTGTTGAGCTTTTTCCCACCTGAGCGATGCTGTCTGCGGACAAAGCGAGACGAGCGCCACAACCCCAGAGTGATTCACGACTGGACTTCACTGTCAGGGATCCTTTACCTTTTACAGTGCAAAAGGCTCATTTCTGCTAGCGCTTGTACGCTCAGGTAACTTTGGTACATAATAAGGACAGAAGAGAAGCTAACATGTCGATAGGAAGCCTAGAGTTGGGTGTGTTTAATAATATTGAGGGCTCAGAGAGAGATGATGATTGTCACTGGTGTGGATTCTTCCTTTGCTGTTGAGTCACGCAGCGGGGGGCAGCGGGGGGGGGGGAGAGAAAATCCCATGAGTGTCAATCTTCCAAAGAAAAAACAGACTGCCATTGCTCCAGGCCATCTGCCCCAGAATTCTTCCAGGTGGCTCTCTATCCTGATCCCACGCATAAGATGTGGGGGCCTCCGTCGCCAAGGCCACCACATGCCCACCCCCTCCTATCGCTTGCCCAGTGTCTGAGCGCGGCAGGTGGCTGCCTCCACAGCGTTCATGACAGTAGAGCGAAGAGCCCCCTTTTCCAGCTCATGCAGGGCGTGGATGGTTGTTCCCCCTGGGGTGCAAACAGCACTTCTCAGAACCGCTGGGTGCTCTCCTGATTCGAGGATCATTCTTCCTGCTCCCTGGAAGAAAAGACAACAAATACAGTTTCAGATACGACGACGGGTGTGGGGGGGGGTGGATGACGCACTGGATTTCCACACAAGGAACCAAAGTTCAGATCACTGCTCAATCACAAACAGTGTTAGAAACTCCGATATATAATCTAATTGCCAAATGGCACCTTAAACCTAGGTTACGGTAGCCACAATGGAATGTCTAGGCTCTGGGTTTTCCCCCCTGCAATGGGGTTGTTTTTTTATTAACGTTATTTTCATTTCTATACTGCTTTATACAGTCATACCTCATGTTACGTCCGCTTCATGTTACATTCTTTCAGGTTACGTCCCGCGGCGACCCGGAAGTATCGGAAAGGGTTACTTCCGGGTTTCGCTGCTCGCGCATGCACAGACGTGCAAAATGATGTCATGCAGAAGCGGCGAATCACAACCCGTGGGTGCGCAGACGCGCCGCTGCGAGTTGCATTCTGTTCAGGTTGCGAACGGGCCTCCGGAACGGATCCTGTTCGCAACCAGAGGTACCACTGTATTTTAAATAGCAAATCTCAAAGCAGTTTACAACAATGAAAACATCAAATTAAAAAGAATCCAGAAAAAATTCAAGCTTCGAGGAAAGAATCATAGATCCTTAGCTTGGTCTGTAGAGCATGTGACTCTTAATACCAGGGTTATGGGTTCAAGATCTAGTGTTAGGCAAAAGATCCCTGTGTTGCGGGATGATTGCAGGGTCTGGGTTGGTTCCTAGAGAGAGAGGCGGTCCTTGAGGTATTGCAACCCTGAGCGGTTTAACCAGGACTTTGAACTGGGCCCATAACCTACAGTAATTGGCAGCCTATGCAGTTGGGCTGCAAATCATCTTGCCCAAGCGAGCAACCTGGCTGCTGCTGAATTCTGCATCAACTGAAGTTTCCGAACTCTCTTGAGAGGCATCCCTACATAGAACACATTGCAATCATTTAAACCTAGAGGTTACCAAGGGAGATTATGGAGGAATGGGATGGTGGAGAGACGGAGGAGGTTGGCAGGAATCACAGCTCCTTACCAAGAGGGTCTGAGCAGCAATCTTCTGGGCCATAGGCCCCGGCATCCCCATCTTTACGGCTCCTTCCGCCAATGCTTCAGCAAACATGTATGCCTGTGGTGATGGGGAGAGAATAAAGAAGAGGAAACCGTTACCAGACCTTCTAATTAGATTAGAATAATCACTTTCTGGAGTTCAAAGACTTTATTCATGCAGGAACTATTTACGGCATGAGGAGATGAGAGAGCAAAAGTAGCGGGCATCTTGGTCTCAACAAGTAGGGAGACAAAAGTAAACAAAATGCCTCTGCTTTTAGGGATAGAGTTAACTTAGACAAAGCAAATATTATAAGCAAGTGTTGTTGAGGTTGCTAGACAAACAGTGACCTCGTGGTTTAAACTAATACATGCATTGACTTGAAGCTCAAGGCAAGGGTTAGCTAACTTGTGCTTGGCTAATCTGAATATGGACTCCAACTTTCACCATCCCCACTGGCATGCCAAAGCAATAAGATGGGGAGCTGTACTCCAGCAACACCTGAAGGTCCAGTGGGCAGCCATGCACAATAGGGGACCCCGAATTGGGGATGCCCAAGGCAAGAACTGCAGAATATGTGTTTAAACCCAATGCCACGCCTACTATTTAAGAGGCCACTTGCAGACCCAACAAAAAAGGTAGCTCACATAGGCAACGCCACTGCCGCTCAGCCCTGTGTGGATGTCGATGTAGGATTCAGGGCCCTCTTCACACAGCCCGCTATGAGACAGCAGCCTCTTCAGCAGAGCCACATCCTCTTCCTCAGCGCAGGTGCCCCGAGCCAGAACGATGGCGCCTGACTGGACCACGCAGGGAATGTTGGGCATGATCCGCAGCACTTTGGTCCCAGTCGGAAGCAGCTGTGGAACCCCAGAAAAGCAGAAGGAGGAATGTGCATTTAGTGTTGCAATCAGGAATGCTTTACCTAACATTTAGTCACTACCCACAAGGACTGAGCTTAAGCTGCAACATTCTGCAGGGATTCCTTGCATTCGGAACAGGTTTTTTAATGAGATGTTGTTTAAGCTGAGTGGATAATGTGATTACCACCTAGACGTTATGGGGAATTTAAGGCAGTGGTTTCCAAATGTTTTAAGGCCACCACACCCTTAGTTCCATAAACTCATCCCCAGTGCCCCCTATCCTATTAAAAACATTCAGAACAGCAGCCAGCATGACCATAGCTGTCAACTTACAGATTTGAAAATAAGGGACCAGCAGCCTCGAAAATAAGGGATCAGCAGCCAAAATAAGGGATTTTCCAGGCAGAGGTATGTTCAACTTCTGAGCCCCTCCGACCCAAGGGCAGAAAGCCCAGCCAGCAGCCAAATGAAGCCTCAAACGGTGGTTCCCACAGCGCAGCAACCCGGCAAAGGGGATGCAGCAAGGGAAACCACCGTCACCTCTCTGCTGGGAAGCGCTGAGCAAAGGCGAGTCCCCAGGCAACGCGGCCGATTTGATCGGCACAAGGCATGCAAGCTCCATCCCCCAGGCGTTCTTAGACTCCTTATTGGGTGAGCAACGCAGCCAAGCAACACAGTTGCGAGTCTCCCTCCTCCCTGGCCGGCAGGGAGGGAGGGAGAGGAGCTGCTTCCTTTGAAACCCGGGAAATTTAAGGGACATCATCAATAAGGGACAGCAGCGGGACACGGTGCTGGGATAAGGGACTGTCCCGCCAAATAAGGGACAGTTGACAGCTATGAGCATGACCCACTAAGATAATGTTAGAAGCATAGAATTGTAGAGTTGGGAGGGACCACAAGAGTCATCTAGTCCAGCCCCCTTCAATGCAGGAATCTTTTGCCCAACATGGGGCTCGAACCCACAACCCTGAGATTTAAGAGCCTTATGCTCTACGGACTGAGCTCTCTAAAACTGAAAACTGTAATTACTCATTTATTCAAAATCCAATTAAAACTGTTTGGTTTAATTAATTGAACTAAACAGATGAACTTAATCCAGCGATGCCAGCTTTCAAAGCCTGGTAGTCATTTCCCCCTGTCACCCCATGCCTCTTAGCACCCCCCCCAAGTAATCCCAATACCCTCCCAGGGGGCAATACCGCTCACTTTGGGAACCACTGATCAGAGGGTTGTGTCCAACCAAGTTTTACTCTGAGCGAACCCATTGAAATTAAATAGACAATCCTTTGCAGTATGAATTTCCTTATTAACCAACATGTATTCTCTTATTCTTCTTGATGGATTTTTTCCCCTTACATGTTGCAAACCGCCTCAATATGTTTATTTTTATTTTTTATGAAAGTGCAGATTACAACTAAATAAAGTGCTCATCAATGGTTCCTCTTCATCCTGGAGAAGAGTGACTAGTGGGGTGCCACAGGGTTCTGTCTTCGGCCTGGTCTCATTCAACATCTTTATCAACGACTTGGATGATGGACTCAAAGGCATCCTGATCAAATTTGCAGTTGATAGCAAACTGGGAGGGGTGGCTAACACCCCAGAGGACAGGATCACACTTCAAAACGACCTTGACAGATTAGAGAACTGGGCCAAAACAAACAAGATGAATTTTAACAGGGAGAAATGTAAAGTATTGCACTTGGGCAAAAAAAATGAGAGGCACAAATACAAGATGGGTGACACCTGGCTTGAGAGCAGTACGTGTGAAAAGGATCTAGGAGTCTTGGTTGACCACGAACTTGACATGAGCCAACAGTGTGACGCGGCAGCTAAAAAAGCCAATGCAATTCTGGGCTGCATCAATAGGAGTATTGCATCTAGATCAAGGGAAGTAATAGTGCCACTGTATTCTGCTCTGGTCAGACCTCACCTGGAGTACTGTGTCCAGTTCTGGGCACCACAGTTCAAGAAGGACACTGACAAACTGGAACGTGTCCAGAGGAGGGCAACCAAAATGGTCAAAGGCCTGGAAACGATGCCTTATGAGGAACGGCTAAGGGAGCTGGGCATGTTTAGCCTGGAGAAGAGGAGGTTAAGGGGTGATATGATCGCCATGTTCAAATATATAAAAGGATGTCACATAGAGGAGGGAGAAAGGTTGTTTTCTGCTGCTCCAGAGAAGCGGACACGGAGCAATGGATCCAAACTACAAGAAAAAAGATTCCACCTAAACATTAGGAAGAACTTCCTGACAGTGAGAGCTGTTCGACAGTGGAATTTGCTGCCCAGGAGTGTGGTGGAGTCTCCTTCTTTGGAGGTCTTTAAGCAGAGGCTTGACAACCATATGTCAGGAGTGCTCTGATGGTGTTTCCTGCTTGGCAGGGGGTTGGACTCGATGGCCCTTGGGGTCTCTTCCAACTCTTCTATGATTCTATGAAAGTAAATAATGGGCCCAGGATAGTCATGCGCCCTCATTTCAGTGGGTCTATTCTGAGTAGGACTAGCACTGGCCTTCTCTGCTAACAGAGATTCTGTTTCAACTGCAGGTGCCAAGGATTTAACATGATTGTGTGCAAAACCTGAGATGTTCCAGTGGGCTGCAGCCTCACCTGCACATACCAGGTAGCGGCAGCAATAATAATAATAATAGTAATAATTTATTATTTATACCCCGCCCATCTGGCTGGGTTTCCTCAGCCACCCTGGGCAGCTTCCAACAAAATATTAAGATACAGTGGTCTGTTAAACATTAAAAGTTCCCTAAATTTGTACAATCAAGTTCCAGCCCAAAGCAAATTCAATGGAGAGTACAGTGATGATAGGGCTGCAAGGTTCACTAACGCCCTACTTCACCATGCTGGGTGTGCCTATGGAGATGTCCCCGTGGGCCTGCTCCTCCAAGAACTCACCTCTTCTAAGGCCTGCAGTGTGACTCCAGCTGCCATGGAGACGACAACGTGTTTTTTGGTGACCGCAGATGCGATCTCTCGCAGAACCGCGGGGAGCACATGGGGCTTGGTAGCCAGGAATACGATGGTGCAGTTCTCCAGAATCTCCAGGTTAGAGTGTGTCGTCTTGCACTCAAAAGTCTTTATTAAAGAGAGATCACAAGGTAAGAACACGAGAACTTCATGCCCTGCAGGTGAATCAGACCATATGCCTATCCGCTCAGTATCCTGTTTCTGACAGTGGTCAAGCACATGGCTCTAGGAAAGCCACAACTGCGACGAGTCCAACAGCGCACACAGCTGCCCCTCTCATGTACTCTGGCTAACTGGTGTTTAGACACTCAGTGATGTGGGGCAGAATATTTCCCAGTGCTTAATTTTCCCATGGATCAACAGATCTGAATTGCACATTTCTTTTTTAAATGTAACTTTTATTGAATTTTCGAATTTTGCAAACTGACTTCAAATTATATAGCAACGTCATTTCATGTATTGGAATGATGTCTACTGCATTATAGATCAAACACTTGTCTATTACAGAAATCCCTCTAATACATTTACTTTATCATTTTACTTCCACTGCTCCTATCTCAAATCCTGCCCACAGCTTCATTTGACTATACTGTAGTGCTTTTCCAAATAGTCCAAAAAAGGCTTCCCTCCTTCTATAAGAATTTCATCATTTCAATCTCTTAATATTGCTGTCAGTTTGCCATTTCAACATCGTCCATTACTTTTAAAAGCCATTCCTCCTTTGTTAGAATGAATTCCCCTTTCCAAGCCATCCAAGTTAGTGGCCGCCACTGAACGGATGGCCTTTAGCATTTCACGGCCCTTATGATTCAGGTCCTGTTGACCTTTGGCTTTCACTTACCTGGAACTTGTCCAGGTTCCTGTTGGATGGAGCACTAGCAAAGATGTTCACTGCCTGGACTTCTCCTGCGAGAGATGGAGAGAAAGAAAGCTTGGCTGAATGTACAGCACCTTATGCCTTGCCCAAACATGAGCCCAGCAGAAGAAAAACCACTCTGTTTTTGCAAGCTGTCCTGCAAAAAAAGGACAAGGCAACAAGTTCAACCTCATCATATCTAAGTAATAGTCAGAATGGACTCATCTGCAGCTCACAAAACTCTCTGAAAAAACACTTGTTCCCCACTATTGACAAAGGTAAGTTTTGACCATCAGCAGATTCCAGAGGGCACAACTGAAAAACCCCTGACATCTTCACCTCTTTGGAAAATAAGGAAAGCCCCTTAGAGGATTTCCCTTCTGCAATCTCAAGGAATTTGGGCTCCCAGTGGTTCAGGGCAGGGGGGTGCACAACCTGTTGCCTTCCAGGTGCGCAGGACTCTACCTGCCATCTTCCCTAACCATTGGAACGGCAAGGAGTTGGGAGCCCAACAGCATATAGAAGACACCTGGAGGTAGCCCTGTTTAAGGAAGTTTTTTAAAGTTTTGCTGTGGTTTCATAATTTGTTGGGAGCCACCCAGAGTGGCTGGCAATCCAGTCAAATGGGCAGCATATAAATATATTATTGTTATTATATTTAATCCAAACCCTGCTTCCCTGGCTTAGATGGTGAGGATTAATGTATCTGTGAAAGTGTGTCCACACTATGCTAGCTAACTAAAACGCTGTAGTAGTTCATCTTTTGCTAAAGAAACTCCAGACCCCTAAGATTGTCAGCATTTACCGTCTGGTCTCCAACTTTCCATTTTTGAACAAGATGCTTGGGTATGTGGTGGTGACCCTACTCCAGGACTTCCTGGGAGAGGGAGATTATCTTCAGCCATTTTAGTCTGGTTTCCAACCTGGTTTGGGGACTGAAACTGCCTCGGTCGCCTTGGTGGATGATTGACGCTGGACGCTGGACCCGGGCAGAACGTCCCTGTTCTTTCCAATGGCGTCCTGAGCCACTTTCGGTGCCATCGGCCCTGCTGTCCTTCCTGGGATGGGGGTTCTGGGTGACGTAATAAAGAGACTCCGGCTTTTCCTGGAGGGCAGATTCCAGAAGGTAGTTCCGAGGGGCAGCCCCTGCTTTGCACTTTGTTTTCGGGTGCCCCCCCCAAACTTCTACCTTGCCCTCTACCTACCCAACATCGACATGAAACCCACACAGAGTCTAGAGTTTTGGAGTTCACAGTCACCAACAGGCAGATGGCACAGAGCTCTGGATCTCCTGAACCACCGCGTGAATGGACTGGATGCAGATGAACAAGCTGAAAGTCAGACTGCACAAGGCAGGTGTGTTCTCGCCAGGGGACGAACCAGCCCGGCGATAGGGTTACACTCCCCCTGAAAGATGGGGCCTGCCATTTTGGTGTGTTCCTGGACACAGCTCTGCCTCTGTCGGTCAGGCAGCAGCTGTGGTCAGGAGCGCCTTGCTGCAGCAACCAATTGCGGGAGGCTCCTGGAGTGGTCAGGGACACGGGTGGCACTGTGGGTTAAACCACAGAGCCTAGGGGTTGCCGATCAGAAGGTCGGCCGGTCGAATCCCCGCAATGGGGTGAGCTCCCGTTGCTTGGTACCAGCTCCTGCCAACCTAGCAGTTCGAAAGCATGTCAAAGTGAAAGTAGATAAATAGGTACCGCTCTGGCGGGAAGGTAAATGGTGTTTCCGTGCACTGCTCTGGTTCTCCAGAAGCGGCTTAGTCCTGCTGGCCACATGACCTGGAAGCTGTACGCCGGCTCCCTCGGCCAATAAAGCGAGATGAGCGCCGCAACCCCAGAGTCGGTCACGACTGGACCTATTGGTCCTTTACCTTTACCTGGAGTGGTTAGGTCCAGCCACGGTGACCCATGCATTTATGACATGTAGACAGGGGTCATGAGTAAACAAACTCTATATGGGACTCCCCATGGAGTATGTTTGGAAATTTTGGAAACCCCTCTGGGCACATAATGCCTTTCAGGACCATGTTTCTGCCTTGCTCTACCAGCTGCTGGTCATTTTCCATGTGCAATGTCCTGCTTATCACCTTGTCTGGGCAACTGGCATGCTGTTAGCCAAGTTTCCCCTGCACAACTTTCTAGGCAATTTGGCACTTCCATGGGACAGGATTTAGTTGGGGGTTTGTGCACAGGGTATTACGTGCTACAAGGAACAAGGAAGACAGATGGGTATCTTTCCATGAGCCGGAGTAATTTTCCACGATGGATGTAAAGCAATAAAAAGCTCAGTTACACTCAGTTACAAAACTTTCCCCTACCTCCCATTCTGGGACACAATTTGCAATACACTTACTCTGAAGTAAGCCCCACCTATTTTGCAGCCCAGAACTAGATAACTGAAAGATGTTACTGAGCTACTGTTTATAAAACACACAATTCTGTATTGCTTAATACACATGGAGGTGGTTGTTGTTACTCAAGTTTTGTCATGTCTGAAGGCCTTGGAAAAATTCTTCCACTTGGAGGTATTTCACAGGACAAAGTTTGGCCTAAGGGTGGGGGGGGACTCCACTTACCCCTTCTAGGGGGAAAAACCCTCCTCTGAACCCGTAACTGAAATGGGCTTTTGGTATTTTAGGGTCAGTTTAGTTATATTTTACCTTTCACTTTTAAGTCCCATTCTACTTGCAATCTTGTAGCACTTTCTCAGAGTAAGCCCCATTAGACTCAATGGAATTTAAGCGCATATAGGCTTACACTGTGCTGTAAAATTAAACGAATTTGCTAACAATGCTATTAAGCTGCAGCTAGGCTCTGCTCTGAATACTCAATTCCATGCAAAAACAGAAGTCCTGTAGCACACAGACTGGAAAATCTGTACATAGGGAGATTTCTTAGATTGTTTAGGGAAGCTTTTAATGTTTGATATTTTATTGCGTTTTTAATATTCTGTAGGAAGCCGCCCAGAGTGGCTGGGGAAGCCTGGCCAGATGGGCAGGGTATAAGTAATATATCATTATTATTAATATTTTACCCATCTAATGCAACATTATCTGACATGGGTGTGGGGAACCTTTGGCCCACCTGGCATCGTGGAACTATAATTCCCATCATTCCTGGCTTTTGGCTATGCTGGCAGGGGCTGATGGGAACTGTAGTTTGGCACCATCTGCAAAACCAAAGTTCCAGCACACCTGAACTAGCTTGGCAGCAGAGACCTCTTCTAAGCAGCAAACTTTTTCAGCAGTGGGCTGGTCCACTGCCCCTCAGACCTTGTGGGGGGCTGGGCTATAATTTTTTTTTGGGGGGGGGATTGAATGAATTCTTATGCCCCACAAATAACCCAGAGATGCATTTTAAATAAAAGCACGCATTCTACTCATGTAAAAACACCAGGCAGGCCCCACAAATAACCCAGAGATGCATTTTAAATAAAAGGACACATTCTACTCATGTAAAAAAACGCTGATTCCCAGACCCTCTGCAGGCCAGATTGAGAAGGCGATTGGGCCAGATTCGGACCCCGGGCCTTAGTTTGCCTACCCATCTTCTAAACACAAGGTACCTGCTGTGTATCTGAAGAAGTGTGCATGCACACGAAAGCTCATAGCTAGAACTAACTTAGTTGGTCTTTAAGGTGCTACTGGAAGGAATTTTTTGTTTTGCCATACCCAAAGGCAGTTCAGCCAGGGGGTGGGTCTTTCCCAGCCTCATAGAAACACAGAATTGCAGATTTTGAGGAGTGTCCCCATCCCAGGGGCACCTAGCCGAGCGCCCTGCAAATATTCTCACCAGAAATCCTATTTAGTCTGCCTTTCAACCTACGCCCTTTGCACCGTGCAACAACAGATCCGCCACCCCTCATCACTTACAGCAGGTTTACTCAAAAGCAAGCCTCATTTGCAATCCGATGGCGTTCCTTTTTCCTACAAGGGGTTTTTAAGATCTCAGCCCCCTGCTGATTTGGGCTTTTTCTAGGATTTTGTGCATGCAGGAGATTCCCCTCCCCCCCAACCCACCTTGCCTCTCCCTACCTGCCCTTACCTGCCAGCAGGATCGCCTGGGCCACAGCGCTGGCCATGCGCCCCGCCCCGATGAAGCCCACCCGCAGCTCCCGCAGCTTCTCCATCTCCGCAACCTGCCACGGACCGGCCGGATCGACTCCTTTTCTAACCTCCTCCTGAACAGCTGAACTCATAATACCCACGTGGCCCGGTCCAGACTCCGCCCACCGCTCGAACCAGGGAGCCAATCAAGCCGCGCGGTTCCTCCCCGCGCGGGGAGCGCGAATGAATCCCACGCCGCCATTCAGAACGCGCCATTCATCTTTCGCCTCCGCTCTCCTGATTGGCCGCCGCTGGATTCCAAGCGGGGCGTGGGAGGGCCGGCGCGGCTGCGGATTGGCTGGGCCGGCTCTGACGTCACCGTTAGAAGTGTTCATAAGAAGGGATTGGGTAGTGCTTTTGCCGGGAAACTTTCGAAATGCGCGTTTGGGGGAATCCGGAGACGCAGGTGGGGAGATGCTTGGTTGAGGGTTTTGTTTTGTTTCGTTTTTTATTGACTTAAGAAAATTGTACAGACAGCAAAACGAAGAAGCCTAAATTAACATTGCCTTCTACCGATAAGAAATAATAATTATTGTCCTTGTCTATCTTCTCTTTTGAGATTCTTCCACCTTCTAAAAGGGACTGGAAGGTGCTTAAAGGATACTTGCAAAACCATATTGAGAAATCAGAATAAACAAGTTCCGTTTTAAATACTGGAATACTAAATAAAATGGATAACAATGTGTAATAGAAAAAGAAGCACGAAATTAGGTTAAAGGTGTGTGAAAGTAATAGAAGTGGAAAGAAATTGCAATTGAGTAGATTGGAAGTCTAGCACAAAGGTGGGGTGAGGGGTGGTGGATGGTGATGGGAAAAGGAATTATCTGTGGGATTGAGTGTAGGTATGTTTGAACATTTTTAAGGATTGTATGAAATGCATGTTTGTATATTCACAATATGTGTGTATTAATGCTAAATTATTTTAACAATAACTCTTCAAAAATTAAAAAAGTAATAATTATTATTACCATAATGAAAATACTAAAAATACATTTACTTCCCCTTTGGAACTTCTATTCTGGTTACAATATATTACTATTCTATAAGAATCTATTATACCCTTTGCTGTTCCATATATTATTTTATTTCCCAAATTGAACCTAACCCTCCCCTCCTCCCTACTGCTTCTTGTGTGAGATCTTCCCATCATATTTTTTTACAGTTGCTTTAACAAAATAGAATAACTTGGAAACTGTTGAAACTGTTGGAAACTGTTGAATTATAATTACTTCTTTTGTCCTTACACGCTTAACAATTGCCTATTAAGAGTTCTGCTTTAACACCATATTTCTTCCTGTATTCCCCTATGCATTCCCATTCTGTATAGAATTTTTGATTGGAGCAGCCCAGGGGTATTTTATTTTATTTTATTTTATTCATATTCCTCCTCCTTCCTCCAAGGATTTCAAGGGGCCATGCATGCTTCTCCCCCTTCTCCTTTTAATAATGACAACAGCCCTGTGAGGTAGGGTAGGCCAGTGAGGCCCAAAGACACACCCAGTGAGCTTCAGGATGGCTGAGTGGGCATTTGAACCCTGGTCTCTCAGGTTCTAGTCTGACACACTAACCACTATGCCACACTGCTGCTGACTAGGGGGGTGTAACACCTTGCTGGGAGTGGTCAACATTCTTCTGTCTCCCAAATTACATGGGATTTTTAGCGTTTTGGTGTCCAGCTTTAGCTCATTGCTTCTATTTCCCCCCCTTAATTTTGTTATTAATTTCTTTTTTTAAAAAAAGATAATATTTATTAAAAGTTTAAAGATTACAAAAAGAATAAAAAGAGGACACCAAGTTAAGCAAAAACTAAACAACACATCACACTAAGGAAAAAGAATTTTTTTTAATAAAAAACAAAGAACAGAAAAATAGAAACAATTAAAAAACACAACGAACCTTCCCATAACTTATCTTTCATTTGCTTGTTTCCTTGACCTCCTCGCACCTCCCTTTTTTGTATTCTAGTTCGGTTAGCTAGTTCAGCAAATCCTTTCCATCTTTCCCAATTTTTATCCTATAATTTATCTTAATATAATGCAACTTTACCTTCCCTCCTTTCATCCATTAACAGTCTATTTTTACTTAGTCCTTTATAGCATTTCTGCTAAAGCCACATAACTTCATTCCAGCCTCCTTCTAACATCCTTAATTTTACAATATTTCTGTAAATAAGCTTTAAATTTTTTGTTATTAATTTCAACATAACAATATATTAAAACATATCATATTCATTATTTCCCCCCATTTTCCCACCCCATCAAACCCACCCTCCCCCTGCTGAGACTTCCCTCCATTCCTCTCTGATTTCTCAACCCATGTCGCTCTCTGCATATTATAAAATTATTTCCATCCTTATATTATCTATCTACCATGTTACCAATCACTAAATTTGTGTATGTTTATTCAAAACCTGCCAAGGAGTCCAATTCATTTTGTTGTCTTTTTAAATACTTTGTAAAAAGTTCCCATTCCTCTTTGAAGTCGCAGTTGTCCTTATCTCGCAGTTTAGCCAATTCTGCATAGTTCATTAATTTCTCTTGCCACTGTTCTTTTGTCAGGGTTTCTTTGTTCTTCCATCCTTGTGCTATCAAGACTTTTGCCGCTGTTGTAGCATACATGAATAAATAGCTCATTGCTTCTAGAGCTGCTACTGGCTCCCTGGAAATATCCAGATGCCAAGCCTTAAAATCATAAGGCACCATGAGGGTCATCTAGTCCAACATGCTGCAAAGCAGGAATCTTGACATGGTTTTTGAAGGTGGTAGGCACCCCAAACCCTCTGCAGTTTACCTGGTATGGGTCTTTTAAAAATAAAATAAAATCATAATCTCATTTTCTAAAGCATTTCCTGGTTGATGGACAGGATACTGCCTTATGGGACTATTGGTCAGTCTGTATCGTCCACACTGGTTGGCAGCAGTTCCCCAGGGATTTCAGGTGGGGTATTTGTGTGTGTCTTTGTCCATGGAGTTTTCTTGGCAGGGATACTGGAGTGGCTTGCCGGTTCCTCCTCCAGGTGGATCACGTTTGGTCAAAACTCTCCACTATGACCTGTTCATCTTGGGTGCCCTGCTCGGCATAGTTCATAGCTTCTCTGAGTTATTCAAGCCCCTTCGCCACGGCAAGGCAGTGATCCATGAAGGGGATCGCTTTTGAATTCTGGTGCTGGAGGAGACTCTTGAGAGTCCCATGGACTGCAAGAAGAACAAACCGATCCATTCTGAAGGAAATCAGCCCTGAGTGCTCACTGGAAGGACAGATCCTGAAGCTGAGGCTCCAAGACTTTGGCCACCTCAGGAGAAGAGAAGACTCCCTGGAAAAGACCCTGATGTTGGGAAAGATGGAGGGCACAAGGAGAAGGGGACGACGGAGGACGAGATGGTTGGACAGTGTCTTCGAAGCTACAAACATGAGTCTGACCAAACTGCGGAAGGCAGTGGAAGACAGGAGGGCCTGGCATGCTCTGGTCCATGGGGTCACGAAGAGTCGGACACGACTAAACGACTAAACAACAACAAATCTGTGTGTGTGCATTGCCAGTCCTCCTTGGACATGCCAGGGATTAAAACTGGCACCTTCTGAGTCTTTTCCCAGCTATTTCTGCTCAAAGTGTTGACCTGAAACTTCCCAGGATGCCTTATTGTTGTTTAGTTGTGTCCGACTCTTCGTGACCCTCTGGACCAGAGCACGCCAGGCACTCCTGTCTTCCACTGCCTCCCGCAGTCTGGTCAAACTCATGCTGGTAGCTTCGAGAACACTGTCCCACCATCTCGTCCTCTGTCGTCCCCTTCTCCTTGTGCCCTCCATCTTTCCCAACATCAGGGTCTTTTCCAGGGAGTCTTCTCTTTTTTTTATAATATTTATTGAGTTTTTACAAGAAAAAAGATTTACAAAACAAAAACACACAAACAGACAAAAAAACAACAACCAAAATTTAAAAGGAAAAATTAAAAATCACTCTTTCAAATATCGTACCATTCATTAACTTATTTTCATGACTTCCTCACATCTCCCTTTTTTGTATTCCATTTACAAATTTATTCAGCAAATTCATACCCTCTTATTTTACCCTTAATTATTTATTCTCACGTATTATAACTTCTAATCATATTGCTAGAACCACTTCGTTTCATTCCAACATCATTCACATTCGAAAGTTTTGCAGTGTTTCTGTAAATAAATTTTAAATTTCTTCCAATCTTCTTCCACCAACTCTTCTTCCTGGTCTCGGATTCTGCCAGTCATTTCCGCCATCTCCATGTACTCCATTACTTGCATCTGCCAATCTTCCAGAGTGGGTAGATCCTGTGTCTTCCAGTGCTTTGCAATAAGAATTCTTGCTGCTGCTGTTGCATACATAAAGTTCTATCCTTCTTTGACACCAATTGGCCGACTATGCACAGGAGAAAAGCCTTTTCCAGGGAGTCTTTTCTTCTCATGAGGTGGCCAAAGTATTGGAGCCTCAGCTTCAGGATCTGTCCTTCCAGTGAGCACTCAGGGCTGATTTCCTTCAGAATGGATCGGTTGGATCTTCTTGCAGTCCATGGGACTCTCAAGAGTCTCCTCCAGCACCAGAATTCAAAATCATCCATTCTTCGGCGATCAGCCTTCTTTATGGTCCAGCTCTCACTTCCATACATCACTACTGGGAAAACCATAGCTTCAACTATAAGGACTTTTGTCGGCAAGGTGATGTCTCTGCCTTTTAAGATGCTGTCTAGGTTTGTCATCGCTTTTCTCCCAAGAAGCAGGTGTCTTTTAATTTCGTGACTGCTGCCACCATCTGCAGTGATCCTGGAACCCAAGAAAGTAAAATCTCTCACTGCCTCTGTTATGTAGTGAAGTTTCACCCTGGGCCAGCAGGGGGATACTGTATATAGTTTTCACTCAGGTCTGTAGATAGTTTTCCCTCAGGTCCGCGTCAGTTATTTTAGGCGGGAACTCTGGGCTGTTGTTGTTACAATGTTGACAGCCGGCTGCCTATAAAAGCAGGCCAGCTGAGCTGTTTGCAGTCAGTTCTATTCCAGCTTACGAAATAAAGAGCTACTTGGAGAAATCGCTGTGTCGTCTGCTATGTCAACCCACAACTTAACACTGGCGACGAAGGTGGGATGGATGGACATCAGAGCACAGCCAGATGCGGCCAGCCTCTGAACTGAGCTGAATCACAGAGCGAAATCACTGAGCGAAATCACTGGACAGAACCAATTCAGAGCTGATTGTTCTGGCTAAGAGCACTGTGTTCCATCCATCGCCCTTCACGCCGGCATCGGAATCATGGCTTCACTTGTGCCTCTACCGCCGTTTGCGCCAGCCTCTGAATCATGGGATTCCTACCTCGCTCGGTTCGACTGCTACCTCCAAGCCAACGAGCTGACAGCAGTATCAAAGGATCGTAAGCGGGGCCTATTCCTCAGCCTCTGTGGGCCTGAGGTGTTTGAGACGGCCCGAGCATTGGTTGCGCCCGAAGCAGTCCAGGCAACACCATGGGACACGATCCAAGAGAAGCTCCGCAACCACTACGCACCAAAGCCGTCCAAGATTGCTGCCCGCCATGCGTTCTACCACCGGAACCAGGCAGAGGGGGAGTCAATCAACAACTACACCACCGCCCTGCGACAGGCTGCAATGCACTGTGAGTTCCGAGACTTAGACGATGCCCTGATGGATCGAATCGTCTGCGGGGTCCGGGACATCCATCTGCAACGGCGTCTCCTCGCCAAGCCAGACCTCACGCTGCAGAAAGCCATTGAGGAGGCTGTGGCCTCAGAAGCTGCTGAACGCTCCGCCCAGGAGATCCGCAAGTGCAGCAGCCCACGTCTTGCTAGGAAGCCAGTTCCGGTGCATCATGAAGAGGCCAGCAGTGATGAGGCATCCTCCAGTGAAGGCGATGACGTGCACCAGACAAAGCGGGAGCACAGGAAGTTCCAACAGAAGTCCAAGGGCCAACCGGAATGTGCCGGCTGCGGAGGCAACCATTCCCGTGCCAAGTGTCGATTCAGAGACGCCATCTGTAGGAAGTGTTCCAGAAGGGGCCACATCGCTAAGGTCTGCCGATCGGCTCCGTCTGACACCCCCCCTTCATCGACTCACAAGTCCAAGCCTTCACTCCAGTCTGCCAAGGAAAGTTGTTTCGCTCTCACCAACTGCCGCTGCCCGTCTGGAACCACGATTGGCCAAACCGACTCGCCTACGCGACGCAAGCTGAACGTCACGGTGCTCATTGAAGGAGCTCCATGTGACATGGAGATCGACACCGGGTCTGCCCTGTCCATCATGTCGTGGAGCACCATCAAAAGACTGGTACCCAGAGTGTCCAAAAGGCAACTCGACTCTCACCGCGTATACCTGAGAGACTACCAGGGAAACGACATTCCCGTGGTAGGCGTTGGCCGGTTCCGGATTGCCTTCAAGGATTTTTCGGGCCTGCTCCGGTTGGTGGTGGTCGAAGGTCAGCGGCCAAGCCTCCTAGGGCTAGACTGGTTTGATGCCCTCGGCCTGGAAGTCACCGGCATCAACTGCATCTCTAACGCAGAGACTGAGGGTCTGGTCAAAGACTTTGCCGAGGTTTTTGACGGCACCTTGGGGCAATATACAGGTACGCCCATCTCCTTTAGCCTTGATCCACAAGTCGCCCCCATCAAGCTAAAGCCACGCCGGGTTCCCTTTGCTCTCAAGGCTAAGGTGGACGAACAACTGGACAAACTGATCGCCCAAGGAGTTTTGGAGCCGGTTGACCACGCCAAGTGGGAAACCCCCATCGTCACGCCTGTCAAGCCAGATGGGTCGGTGAGAATCTGCGCTGACTACAAGTGCACGATCAACAAGGCACTTCAGCAGCACGCTTATCCGGTTCCTGTTGTCCAACACCTGCTGCATTCCCTGGGTGAGGGTAAGGTCTTCACTAAGCTGGACCTTGCCCAAGCCTATCAACAACTGCCAGTCGATGATGCCACTGCTGAAGCCCAGACGATCGTCACCCACCGGGGGGCATTCCGTTGCCGCCGGTTGCAGTTCGGGGTGAGTGTGGCTCCTGGCATCTTCCAAAGCCTTATGGAGCGTCTCCTGCAAGGGCTTCCGGGCGTGGTACCATATTTTGATGACGTCTTGGTGTCTGCAGACTCACACCAGCAGCTGTTCGAGCGCCTCTGTGCCGTGCTGACCAGGTTCCAAGAGGCCGGGCTCAAGGTAAAGAGGGAGAAGTGCCAGATCGCCGTTCCACAGGTAGAGTTCCTGGGCTATCTTATCGATGCCTCCGGCCTTCACCCGACCACATCCAAGATCCGCGCTATCCAGCAGGCCCCCACCCCAAAGAACAAGATGGAGTTGCAGGCGTTCCTGGGGCTGCTGAACTTTTATAACATGTTCCTGCCCCACAAAGCCACAGTGGCTGAGCCTCTTCACCGACTCCTTAGTACAAAGACGCCTTGGGCCTGGGGTCATCGGGAGACGGCGGCCTTCAACGCGGTTAAGGCTCTCCTTTCATCAGACAGTGTGCTGGTACAGTACAGTGAATCCAGGCCGCTGGTCCTTGCCTGCGACGCCTCACCTTTTGGCATCGGTGCTGTCCTTAGTCACCGTTTTCCAGATGGAAGAGAAGCACCGCTCGCCTACTTTTCCAGGACACTATCTCTGACGGAACGGAATTACAGCCAGCTCGACAAGGAGGCATTGGCACTTGTGGCTGGAGTGAAGAGGTTCCATGAATACCTCTATGGCAGGACTTTTGACCTCATCACTGACCACAAGCCACTCCTGGGCCTCCTCGCCGGTGATCGTCCAACTCCACCGGTCCTCTCGCCACGCATGCTGCGATGGACTGTTTTCCTGGCTGCCTACCACTACCGGCTCATCCATCGCCCGGGGAAATCGATGGGCCATGCCGACGCCCTCAGCCGTTGCCCTCTTCCAGCATTTGTGGAAGACCCGGCTCCAGCTTCATCGCTCCTTCTGATTGAGGATCTTCCGGCAGCGCCTGTATCAGCTGCCACTGTGGCCTCCGCGTCTGCCCAGGATCGCACCATCAGCCGGGTGCTCAACTGGGTGTGGAGGGGGTGGCCACAAGGGCCTTTTGCATCGGAGTTCCAGCCCTTCGCAACCAGACAACATGAACTCTCAGCTCATCGCGGCTGTCTGCTGTGGGGAGACCGCGTCGTGATTCCCCAGGGACTCCGTCAGCGCGTCCTGGAGGCTCTGCACGTTGGCCACCCGGGAATTGTCAAAATGAAGGCGTTGGCTCGGTGTTACGTCTGGTGGCCTAATATGGACGATGCCATCACTGCCTGGGTGTCCGCCTGTCAAGCGTGCCAAGAGTCGAGGCCTGCACCACCGGCAGCTAAGGGACACACCTGGGAGACGCCAAAGACACCCTGGTCGAGGGTGCACATTGATCTGGCTGGCCCCTTTCACGGCCGGACCTTTATGGTAGTGGTGGACGCCTATTCCAAATGGCTGGAGGTCGCCCTGATGCCCTCCACCACTACCGAAGCTGTCATCCGGGTGCTGCGAGGCCTGTTTGCAACGCATGGGTGTCCTGATGTCCTTGTCTCTGACAACGGACCACAGTTCACGTCAGGCACATTTGAGCGGTATCTTTTGGGACTGGGCATCCGCCATGCCCTAACGGCACCCTTTCATCCATCCAGCAACGGGCAAGCGGAAAGAATGGTGCGCTCGGCAAAAGAGGCACTGGCGCGCCTGGACCGGGGAGACTGGCATGAGCGGGTCGCCGAATACTTGTTCGTGCAACACATCACCCCTCATGCGGCCACAGGGAGGAGTCCTGCTGAACTGCTTATGGGCCGCCGCCTCAGGTCACCGCTCGACCGGCTACACCCGGACTTTGCCGTGGCTGAACCCCCAGGCTGTGCCAACGCACCACGGTCATTTGTCCCAGGAAACCAGGTCTTTGCCCGGAACAATGTGGGGGACATTCCTTGGGTGCCAGCCACAGTAGTGGGAGTCACTGGACCTCGCTCGTACCAGGTGGCACTCGAAGACGGACGCTTGTGGCGACGGCACATAGACCAGCTTAGGCGCAGGGTTGGGGACTTGGACACTACCGAGGTGCCCCCAACTGCGCTTGCGGCTCCAGAAGAGACACATACAGATGGCGAGGCCCCACCTACACCTCCCTCGCAAACTGCCAGCGTGGAGCCGAACCAAGCCGCTTCAGAGGGTCTGCCAGATTTACCACAGACTCAGACCACTCCACTTGCGGAGGCTCCACCCACAGCAGCGGATCCAGGGGATTTGGTTCCAACGCCACCTAGGGTCGCACCACAGCCTCAGCAAGAACTGTGTGGCCCCCCGGACTTGGCTACCAGTCCCCGGCGGTCTGGCAGAGTTTCCAAGCGCCCAACTTATTTAAAGGACTATGTTGTTGGACATGTATCACTGTTGGTCTAAGTATGGGAAATGTAACCAATATGCTTTTGTGCCTAATTGAACCATTACGCGTAGTGCTGTATATAAGGAAACCATTACGATTGTAACTAACACCTTATCTCGGTGGGGAGGGGTGTTATGTAGTGAAGTTTCACCCTGGGCCAGCAGGGGGATACTGTATATAGTTTTCACTCAGGTCTGTAGATAGTTTTCCCTCAGGTCCGCGTCAGTTATTTTAGGCGGGAACTCTGGGCTGTTGTTGTTACAATGTTGACAGCCGGCTGCCTATAAAAGCAGGCCGGCTGAGCTGTTTGCAGTCAGTTCTATTCCAGCTTACGAAATAAAGAGCTACTTGGAGAAATCGCTGTGTCGTCTGCTATGCCAACCCACAACTTAACAGCCTCCATTTCTTTTCTTTTTTTAATAATATTTATTCAAATTTTGAAGGCTACAATAAGAAAAAAGAAAAAAAAAGATAAATAAAAAAGACAGAACAAATACAATCATTAAAAAAGAAAAAAAGCAAATCAAACCTTTACATAACTTTCTTCCTTTACTTATTTCCTTGACCTCCTTACACCTCCCATTTTTGTATTCTAATTTAAATTGTTGTTTCAGCAGATCCTTCCAACCTTATTTTTGTCTTAATAATTTGTTTTAAAATACTGTAATTTTACTTTTTTCATCAGTTCATTTTTACTTAATCCTTTATGTCATCTTGCCAAATCCACATAATTTTTTTTTTCAGACATCTTACTAACAAAATCCTTAATTTTACAATATTTTTAAAAACCACTTTTACTTTATCCAGTCTTAACTCTCATCCAAACCTATATATCAATACTTATTCTTGAGACGTTTCTCTAAGGTCGAAAAAGATTCCCTTCCACGAATTCCCCAACTCTCATAAAAAAAAAAGCAAATTATATTATATACCCTTTGAGTTCCCAATTTCCATTCCACCCATACTCCCTTCCCGGTTTCAGTCCCCAGCCTAAATCCATCAATCTCAAAAAGCCATCAACCCGGAGATCTTACATCCGAGGCTCTTAAGTCTCTCTCATGTCCCCTCTGCCAGTCTTTTTGATAGTCCTTAGTATTGAAAGCCAGATCTCGGGGAGACTCCAACCCACCAGCATCCACATTCCTTCCAGCCAAACCTCCGTACTTAAAAGTAAGGCCTATGGGGTATTCCAAATCTTGTTTCATTCTCCTTTCAATTTCATTTCTTCCCCTTCTTGCCATCTCATTTTTGACCACATCCAGTTTACCAAGGTTCATGGTTCATGTCTCGCTGTGCCCCTAGCAGGAAGAGCGTGGAGCCTGGTCTCTGGTTTCTGGAGCAAAGGTGAAACTATTCATTCTTATTCCTATAAAAATTGCTTTAACTGCTTACCTAAAGAAAACCCAGCTGTAAAAGCTCCAGGCATGCTTGCGCATGCTGTTGGGAAGTGCTTTCCCCCCTAAAAATATATATATTTAGGGGTACTCTCCTTTTCCTACTCATATTGAATTTCTGCCCCTCAATGAGGCCAAACTTAGATTCACAAAATGTTTAGGGGTGTGCGTTCCCCCTGGGGAAAAAAGCACTGCTGTTGGGTATGTTGCTAGCAAAATGAAACCTCCATGTTCTCGGGCAGTCTATCTTGGAATGCCAGATGCTGCAGTAGGAAGGAATGGGGGAAGCTATTCCTTTCATGCTCTGCTTAGGGAACACAGAGAAAGATGTCTTGTCTTGTTTCTGACTCCATATTGTCTACACTGAGTCTAGAGTTTTTGACAAGAGTTTATTCCACCTCTCCTCTCCTGGGAGATGCTGGGGCGTGAACCAGGGACCGTCTGAATGCAGAGCAGTTGCTCGATGGTGGCCAAACTTGGCTGTTTTGGGACTACAATTCCCATCTTCCCTGGCCACTGGCCCTGTTAGCTATGGAATGATGGAAGTTGTAGTCCCAAAACAGCTGGAGGGCTAAGTTTGGCCACCACTGCAGTCGCTGCTGAACTATAACCCTTGCCTATATTGGGGGAGGGGAGAGAGCCTGTGATTGACCACTGTGGGAAAATCACATGCTGGATCCAAAGAGCCTCAAAGTCTCATCCTGAAGGGCTGCTTCTATGGTGTTTTTTCCAGGGCCGCCTTTGTAGGAATATACCCCAGACAATTGGCTATCTTGGTCTATTGTGGAGCCAGATAGAATAATCTTTGGAAAACAATAGCTTTCAACAGGGCAGCAGTGCTATCGAAGTGCTATTAATTACCTTTATGGGACACCCCCCCCCTCTTTCTCCCAAGGTTTGTTGAGCAACAGGTAATGTGAATTTTCCCCTTTCCCCTTAATTTTGGACAAAGGACCCAGCTGGAGAGAATGTATCCCTCTGCACTTTTCCCCTAAAGTTTTCCCGTTAGCAGCAGATGTTTATGGTCTGGTTCCCCACCATCACCACCCAATGTCTGCGTATTTTTCTGGGTGGCATCCTGGCTGCAAACCGGATGATTTCTTTGACTTATTAGTAATTCGCTGCAAAAGACTCTCTAAGCCACTTACAAAAAATTAACAGCCAAAAGCACAGCATAAAAGGAAAGAGAATACATTGCAACGTGAAAGCATTAATAGGGTGTGTCATTTTAGGGGGCGAAACTTTTTGCAAATTTATTCAGTGAGGGGGGCTTAAAATTTGTTTTTGGGTGTGAGAAATTCAAATCCGCTATTTTTGTGATGCGACATTTAGCTTGCTACGTCTAGGTTTGATGAAGAAGCGCATAAACTGCTTTCGGAAAACAAAAGCATTTTGATTTTGCCTTCTGAAAATGTCATGCAATGCTAAATAATAATAATATACAAGATAACTGCAAGTACTTGACAATCTTTTTTATTTCTATGCAATTTTTTTGCATACATTTTACTTGCCAAGCAAAAGTAAATTACATTGATTTTTTAAAAAACCAAACACCTTTTGAATTCCCCAGTCATGTTACAACTTCTTAAAGGTAAAGGGACCCCTGACCATTAGGTCCAGTCGTGGCCGACTCTGGAGTTGCTGTGCTCATCTCGCTTTATTGGCCGAGGGAGCCAGCGTACAGCTTCCGGGTCATGTGGCCAGCATGACCAAGCCACTTCTGGAGAACCAGAGCAGCGCACAGAAACACTGTTTACCTTCCCGTTGAAGCGGCACCTATTTATCTACTTGCACTTTGACGTGCTTTTGAACTGCTAGGTTGGCAGGAGCAGGGACTGAGCAACGGGAGCTCACCCCTGTCAAGGTCAAAACGACCTTGACAGATTAGAGAACTGGGCCAAAACAAACAAGATGAATTTTAACAGGGAGAAATGTAAAGTATTGCACTTGGGCAAAAAAAATGAGAGGCACAAATACAAGATGGGTGACACCTGGCTTGAGAGCAGTACATGTGAAAAGGATCTAGGAGTCTTGGTTGACCACAAACTTGACATGAGCCAACAGTGTGACGCGGCAGCTAAAAAAGCCAATGAAATTCTGGGCTGCATCAATAGGAGTATAGCATCTAGATCAAGGGAAGTAATAGTGCCACTGTATTCTGCTCTGGTCAGACCTCACCTGGAGTACTGTGTCCAGTTCTGGGCACCACAGTTCAAGAAGGACACTGACAAACTGGAACGTGTCCAGAGGAGGGCAACCAAAATGGTCAAAGGCCTGGAAACGATGCCTTATGAGGAACGGCTAAGGGAGCTGGGCATGTTTAGCCTGGAGAAAAGGAGGTTAAGGGGTGATATGATAGCCATGATCAAATATATAAAAGGATGTCACATAGAGGAGGGAGAAAGGTTGTTTTCTGCTGCTCCAGAGAAGCAGACACGGAGCAGTGGCTCCAAACTACAAGAAAAAAGATTCCACCTAAACATTAGGAAGAACTTCCTGACAGTAAGAGCTGTTCGACAGTGGAATTTGCTGCCAAGGAGTGTGGTGGAGTCTCCTTCTTTGGAGGTCTTTAAGCAGAGGCTTGACAACCATATGTCAGGAGTGCTCTGATGGTGTTTCCTGCTTGGCAGAGGGTTGGACTCGATGGCCCTTGTGGTCTCTTCCAACTCTATGATTCTATGGCATTGCAGGGATTTGAACCGCCGACCTTCTGATTGGCAAGCCCTAGGCTCTGTGGTTACAACTTCTTAGCACCCCTCATTCTTGGTAATTTGAAAGCTGTAAAATTCAACACACCCAGCTGTGTCGGTAAAAGCATGAGACTCTTAATGTCAGAGTTGTGTGGGTTTGAGTTCCACGTTGAGCAAAAAGATTCCTCTGTTGCAGGGGCGTCGTACTAGATGGGTTCCTTCCAGCTCTAAAACTCTAATTACAGTGACCCACATAGAGACCTAGCAAAACTTTAGCATCAGGAAACGGCAACAAACCACAACATACGTAGAATCAAAGAACTGCAGGATAATAAACTGTTTCTATATGCAATAACGGCAGCAAGAGTACTATTGGCACAGAAATGGAAAGAAGAATTACCGACAAAAGAACAATGGCAGACGAAATTAATGGACTTTGCAGAATTAGACAAGATGACAGGAAGGATTCGAAACCTGTGGGAACAGAGATTTTCAAAGGGCTGGAGTAAAGATGTGAACTATATCTGAAAAGCAATTGTAATCAACAGATTACGCTGGTAGGATTCCAAGTAGTTTTGTAAGGAAGACTATGTGAAATATTGCAGAGAAAAGTATGAAGAGAACTATTAGTGAAGGACAATTAAAAGTAATAGTGAAATTAATGAAATGCAGATTAAGTGGTTAATAATAATAATATTGAAATAATAATAATAAAGTTTGAAAAATCTTCAGATGTGGTTGATGGAGGTCCAAAACATTGAATAAGATGAGAAAATACGTTGTCTGGGGTTTTTTTTTGGAAATTTCATGTAAAAATTAAGAAAAATATATTTTTTTAAAAAAATCATAGAACTACAGAGCTGGAAGGGACCCTTGGGTCATCTAGTCCAACCCTCTGCAATGCATATATCACCGTCCTTGTCTCTCCCTTGCAGGACACCCTCTGAAGATGCTGCTTCTTGATCGCTGGGCCTTCTGCCTCTCGCTTCTCCTGCTCCTGGTTGCGTCCTCCTCTGGGTTTTTCGGCTGGCTTACTCGAAGTGGAACTCCAGAAAAAGCCCCTGTGTCCCCCGCGCCCCCTCCAGACCCAGCTCTGCTTCCCCATGTGCCTTTTGAGATGACCATGGCAGATGAGAGGTTCTTAGCTGAGGCCCGGCGGCTGGATCTTTCGCCCCTGGACTCCTGCCACCATAAGGTCCGCCTACAGTTTAAACATCTTCTCCCTGCGGTGCATGCCGTCATGGAGGTTTGCCCCAGAGTTTTCCGCTCTGCATTCTACAGTGGATCGCAGAATTGTTGAGTCGGAAGGGGACCCTGAGGATCATCTGGGCCAACCCCCCTGCAATGCAGGAACACGCAGCTGCCCCACACAGGGATCGAACCTGCGACCTTCGCATTATCGGCACCATGCTCCAAACAACTGAGCCATCCAGGCCCCAATAATAATACAGTGCACACTTGGGTTGCAAACGTGATCCGTGCGGGATGCACGTTCGCAACCCGCAGTATTCACAACCCGCGGCTTAGCATGCGCGGGTTGCAATTCGGTGCTTCTGCGCATGCACATGATTTAGCAAATGCCGAAACCCGGAAGTAACCCATTCCGGTACTTCCGGGTTTGGGCAGTCCGCAACCCGAAAAAATGCAACCTGAAGCATCTGTAACCCAAGTTATGACTGTAATTATTATTATTATTATTACTTATTATTATATTTATAGCCCGCCCATCTGGCTGGGTTTCCCCAGCCACTCTGGGTAGCATCCAACAGGATATTAAAAACACAATAAAAGGTCAGTTACAGATAGGTAGCCGTGTTGGTCTGCCATAGTCAAAACAAAACAAATTCCTTCCAGTAGCACGTAGGTGCTACTGGAAGGAATTTGTTTTGTTTTGACAATAAAAGGTCAAACATTAAAAACTTCCCTAAACAGGGCTGCCTTGAGATATCTTCTAAATGTCAGGTAGTTGTTTATCTTTTTGACATCTGACAGGAGGGCGTTCCACAGGGCGGGTGCCACTACTGAGAAGGCCCTCTGCCTGGTTCCCTGTAACTTGGCTTCTCGCAGGGAGGGAGCCGCCAGAAGGCCCTCAGAGCTGGACCTCAGTGTCCAGGTAGAATGATGGGGGTGGAGACGTTCCTTCAGGTATACTGGGCCGAGAGCATAATAATAATAATAATAATAATAATAATAATAATAATAATAATATATTTGGGTTTGCCCAGCCACTCTGGGAGGCTGGGTGGTCTCAGATTACAAATACCAACTTTATATTCCCTTTTGCACTAAAGTTCTGTAGCAAAACAGGAGATACCCTCCCCCTTTCTGCCCGGTTATTTCCCTTCCCTCTCTCATCTTTATTGCTAGGTGGTTGCACAGCTTCGGTCGTCTTGCACGGACCTGACAGAAGAGGATCTGGCCAAGCTGGGTGTCTCCCTGTTCAACTGCCAGGCCAGCGTCGAAGGACGTGGGACTTATCTGTGCACTGCCGACATGGTACCTAATCCGGTTTCGGAACCTACCTAGAATCTTACTGTAATAAACGGAAATTTGCCCTTATTCCCATATGGGGGACACAAGAGCCCTTATAGAGCCCTTTGCAGGTTCTCCATCAGACAGAGAAAATAACAGAGGCCAACCACAGAATACTGAGAAGCAAAGCAGCTAGTAAGCCTGATCTTTATTGAACTATTGCAACAGGGTGCTCCCCTCAAACGCAGGAAAGGAGGAGGACCCAGAACCAATATGTGCCCGTCTTTATATACACATTTTAAATTGCCTGCCCTGGAGTCCAAGACCACCCCAGACACATCATACCTACATCACAGAAAGGGCGGTCTACAACAGAAATCTAAGTGCATTGTTCATCTCCTCTCTGGCAGGTTACCTGTTAATGGTCACTTGATTGGATACCCTGGGGAGCCTGGCCAGTCTTTTGTAGTGACAAATACTTAGTTATATATATATATATATATATATATATATATATATATATATATATATAGCTGCTGGAGGCGTGGGTAGCGGCCGTAGCCCCCTTTCCCAGAGCTAAGCCAGCTACATTTCCTTGTTTTAATGACCTGGTTCAGACAGCAAGGGTGAGGTTGATGCCCCGTTTCGTAATTAAAATTAACCGATCTAAACAGAGTTGCATGAATTCCGGGGTCTCGGATGAGCTGTAGGGTTCCCACAATGATTCCTTCAATCGCGATCTGTCGCTCCCTTTCTGTTCTCCCAACAGACTCTAGCAGAATGTACCGCGGGGATGGATCCAGACACCTGGAACGCCTACCACATCGTGAGCAACCGAGCCCGGGCTGTCTGCTACGCCACCCGTCAGATGCAGTTCAAGCGCCGAGCGGAGCACACCGTCAACGCCTTGGTCTCCACTGCCGTCAGCCAGCTGGAAGCGATGAAAATGCTTAAGGCTTGTACTGCTTTGGATTTGATAGATATATAAATTAGGATTTTCCTTGGGGGGCTGGAGGACTATTTGTGGCTCAGGGTCCTCGTATTTACAGGACCGCCTCTCCTGGTCTGCCCCGTAGAGGACCTTAAGGTCCATGAATAACCATAGTTTAGAGGTCCCAGGCCCTAAGGAAGTCAGACTATGCTCCACCAGGGCCAGGGCCTTCTCAGTGATGGCTCCGACCTGGTGGAATGCTCTGTCCCAGGAGACCAGGGCCCTGCAGGATTTAACTTTCTTCCACCAGGCCTGTAAGGCAGAGCTATTCCGCCTGGCCTTTAATTTGAATTCAGCCTGATTTTTTTATTCCCCTTTCCGCCCTCCCCCTCCCCTTTTTATGAAGATTACCCACTCTGAGACCCCACAGCTAATTCTCCCCTGGTCTCCTCGCTAGCCCAAGTAGGACCAATTCAGCCAGCTAGCCCTGGGGATTATCTAATTGATTTTTGATTTTTGAATCTTATTGTTATTCATGTTTTTATACTGTATTAATGCTGCTTTTATAATTAAGTGTTTTAAATTTGTTGTTAGCCGCCCTGAGCCTGGTTTTTGAACCGGGAAGGGCGGGGTATAAATAAATAAAATATTATTATCTGGAGCAGATTTCGGAGGGAAACAGGGTCTGTGGGGTAGAGAAAGGAAAAGTCCCTTTGGGCAAGCAGGTTTTTGTGTCCAGAAACTGCATTGTCCCGTGCAATTTGGAAAAAGTCTTGGCAGAAATTGTGACATGAAGCTGGGGGGGGGGGGGACTTCTGCTTTCTCCTGCCCTTTGTTTGGGAAGCAGGGCTCATCCCATCAGCTTTGCTGAAAGACCTGCCCCATTGGGCACATTCTGCCCCTGAACTGTGCCAGCTGGTTTAAGAACTGGTGCCCGGGAAACCCTGGAGAGCTGCTGCCTGTCCGTGCAGACAATATTGAGACAGGTGGAGCAATTTATGGATTCTGTCTTTGGGCAGCTTTATCTATTCTTCCGTTCGGCTGCCCTCGCTTCTGACGCTCCTTATTCCGCGACTTCCCTCCCCTGCAGAGCGGGCAGGAAGAGCTGAAGGAGCTGACGTCGGAATCGCTGCAGAAAGTGGCCACCAGCCAGGAGGCGTTGCTGGCCCAGCAGGAGAAGTTGCAAGGCAGCCAGGTGCAGATGGAGGAGTCCATCCACGACAACCTGGACCAACTGGTTCGGGAGAAGGCTCTGATTGCCAGCGGGCAGCAGCAGGTGGCAGAACTGATCGAGGGCATCACAAAGAGGATGGGTAAGCGAGGGACAAGGGCCAAGTGGTGGGGAGGTTCTTGTTAAGTATAATAGATTTAACTGACACAGCAAATTACTAACTGCAATATCAGTGGGCCCAAAAAATTCTGCAGAGCCTTGTGTCCTCCAAGGCTTGCTCCCATCGTCTCGGGGGGGGGGGGGGCGAGTTAGAGTGCCAAATCCTGCCTTGGGAGTTCATGTTTTGACCCTATAAAAAAGGAGCTTTCTGGCTTGGGGGGGGGGGGTTAAATCTCCAGACCTTACTTTTACCCATCACTGAAATAAATGGGGCAGGTTTGGCTTTCAGCTGTTCTCAACCTGTGGGTCCTCAGATGTTGTTGAACTACAACTCCCATCACCCCTAGCTAGCAAGGCCAGAGCTCAGGGATGATGGGAGTTGTAGTCCAACAAAATAAATAAATTATTTCATCTCCTTCAATGCACATGTCTTGAGGCAAGGCAAGAAGTGCAATGAAAATGGTTACAGAAAAGCTGAAAGCACAGAAAATAAGAGCAACTAACTTTAAAAGCTGTACGCACAGCAGAGACCCTGGGAAGACTTGGCAGAACAGAAATGTCTTAATTTCTGCAGAGTTGGAAGAGACACAAAGGGCCATCTAGACCCCTGATAGGGTTTCAGGGAAGAGCAGATAGGAGACGCTGGTCATATCGCGACGTAAACTGTGGTTTGTTGGGTATCGCAGCAGAAATTCCAAAAAGCAAGGGCTGCCCGTGTTCCTCTCTGTTATGTACTGAAGTTCTCACCCTAGGCCAGCAGGGGGATACTGTAGATAGTTTTCACTCAGGTCCGCATATGCAAATAAGGAATTGAAAGTGACGTTCAGTGATTGGATAGTTACAGAAAGTTGTTACTGTTGCTTTGTAGTTGAGCTCTATATAAGCAGGTTGGCTGAACCCTTCAGTTCAGTTCTGTTCTGGCCTGTGAATAAACAAGAGCCGTTTGAAGAATCGCTGTGTCGTCTGATATGTTCAACCTAACACTCTCCTTGCAGAAAACGTCAGCCGTCACCTAGATCAGCAGGACCTGGAGCTGCAAGAAGGTCACAGGGCCATCCTTGAGGACCTGTCCCAGGTGCAGAGGCGAGCTCAAGAAGTCTACTCCAAGACAGGTTGGTGGTGGGAGGTGGCGTTCAAACCCTCCTCGCCTCTGCCCCTGGCCACGGAGCCAAGACTGCCACTCCGCTTGCGCTCTGAACTCGGTCATTTCTCTTCCCCCTCCGCCCTCCATCCCAGAGACCAACCTGGGCTTGTTTGCGGCCTACCAGAACCAGACGGCCTTGTACTATGAGGAGCTGATGCAGAAGCTGCAGAAGATGAACCAGAGTCTGGGAGTGTTGCTGAACGCCATGGACCGTATGCAAACGAGTGTGGAAGGGCAACTGCAACACATTCGGAGGTTCATCAGCTGGGCAGGTAAGACTATTTTGGGAAGGCAGAGGCAGGAGGTTGAATCAAGCAAAGTTGATTCAACGCCTTCCGATTGCGCAAGGAAACCCTCCTCTCTTTTCTCCGCCCCAAATCTGATCTCGGCAGAACTCCAAAGAAGATTTGGGGCTTGCGGGGGAAAAGGGGTCAGGTTATCATTTTGATTTCCGTATCATCAGTTCCCTGGCAACCCCTGATCTGCACAGCTTCAAATGCTGTACAGGGCTGTAAAGACTGTGGAAAGAATAATTGGGTGCACTCTTCCCACCTTGGATCAAATCTATGCTTCCAGGTGCCGTAAGAAAGCTGCAGAGATAGCGCAGGATAGTGCGCACCCCGGAAATTATATCTTTCAGCTTCTGCCTTCTGGAAGAAGGTACAGGGTTATAAAGACTAGGACTAGCCGCCTGAGAAACAGTTTCTATCCAAATGTGATTTTGGTTTTAAACGCAGTATAAGGTAGTCTCTAGGGATGCGGGTGGCGCTGTGGGTTAAATCACAGAGCCTAGGGATTCCTGATCAGAAGGTCGGCAGTTCAAATCCCTGCGACGGGGTGAGCTCCTGTTGCTCGGTCCCTGCTCCTGCCAATCTAGCAGTTCGAAAGCACGTCAAAGTGCAAGTAGATAAATTGGTAATGCTCTGGCGGGAAGGTAAACGGCATTTCCGTGCGCTGCTCTGGTTCGCCAGAAGCGGCTTAGTTATGCTGGCCACGTGACCCAGAAGATGTACGCCAGCTCCGTTGGCCAGTAAAGCGAGATGAGCGCCGCAACCCCAGAGTCAGCCACGACTGGACCTAATGGTCAGGGGTCCCTTTACCTTTAAGGTAGTCTCTATGGGAGTATATGGTATTTAATTATGGGGTATCAGAGTTTTTAGGGGGCTAACCAGGCTGGGATAGCCGGGATAGCAGGCTTGTTGGTTTTTGAATGTCTGATGTAGATTTTTTCAATTTCATTGTTCTGTATGGGAAAATGACAATAAAGACTATGGTATCAGTAAAGGTAAAGGGACCCCTGACCATTAGGCCCAGTCGTGGCCGACTCTGGGGTTGCGGCGCTCATCTCGCTTTATTGGCTGAGGGAGCTGGCATACAGCTTCCGGGTCATGTGGCCAGCATGACTAAGCCGCTTCTGGCGAACCAGAGCAGCGCACGGAAACGCTGTTTACCTTCCCGCCGGAGTGGTACCTATTTATCTACTTGCACTTGGACGTGCTTTTGAACTGCTAGGTTGGCAGGAGCAGGGGCTGAGCAACGGGAGCTCACCCCGTCGTGGGGATTCGAACCGCCGACATTCTGCTCAGCAAGCCCTAGGCTCTGTGGTTTAACCCACAGCACCATTGCAAAATGCAAAGCTTTAAACAATGCAGAATCACAACAGCTTAGCAAATAAGCAAAATACGGGCATTAGAGCATTTTGTGCCCACCTCTGTCTCGCAGGGTTCAGCCTCAGCTCCATTTATACCTGTGTCCTACACGGCAGCTATTTCCTCCTGGCAGCGCTCATCATGACCTTCCTGCAGATTCCCGGGCTCCCGCGTGCCGTGATGTTGGTCCTCGTCGTGGCCAACGCCCTGTCTGAGCTGAACCAGGCCGTCTCCTTGGGCTTCAAGTCGCTCACCTGTCTCTTAATCTTGACTGTCGCAGGCAAGCATGCAGAGTCCATTGTTATAAGAATTTAAGATCTCATATATATAAATTAAATGTTCATAAATGTAATAAATGGAGAGACACGGTTGGCGCTGTGGTCTAAACTACAGAGCCTAGGACTTGCCAATCAGAAGGACGGCGGTTCGAATCCCCGTGACGGGGTGAGCTCCCGTTGCTCGGTCCCTGCTCCTGCCAACCTAGCAGTTCAAAAGCATGTCAAAGTGCAAGTAGATAAATAGGTACCGCTCCGGCGGGAAGGTAAACGGCGTTTCTGTGTGCTGCTCTGGTTCGCCAGAAGCGGCTTAGTCCTGCTGGCCACATGACCCAGAAGCTGTACACTGGCTCCCTCAGCCAATAAAGCGAGATGAGCGCCGCAACCCCAGAGTTGGTCACGACTGGACCTAATGGTCAGGGGTCCCTGTACCCTTTATCTTTTAAATGTACAAGGCAAACACGGACATAACTATATAAACCATAGGGACGTCCAACTCCCAGAGACTGTGATCTACTCCCAGAAAAAAAGGCAGTAATCTACCCATTATTGGGAGTAGTGGAGTTAAGAGTTCTCGAACTTTTTTTAGGGGAGCAGGTCAAAGTTGTAGACCTTTTTTAAGGGTTGGACATCCCTGTTATAGGAGAACAATCCTGAAGCCATTATGACTCTCCAATTGTCTTTGGACTCTAGGGGCTTACACCTCCCTGTAAATACAGTCTGGCAAGTATCTTAAGCTGAGCACACTATCAATATGTATAAGAGATTCAGGAACTAAGTATTTACCATTTCAGAGGAATTTTCTCCTACCGGATAGAGAACCTACATAAGGACTCTATACAGGCTCTTGGGTACCCCATAAGGGGAAAAGGATCAGTTTTTTCTTATAACACCATGCAACCCAGCATATCAGTGTTTAGCATGTTGTCTTTTTTTTAAAGTCTTACATTATTGTGAATTAATGTTGTTATTTCACAAAATTTATATACCGCTTGATTGGGAAAAACAAACCAACCTTAGAGCAGTTGATTTTATTGTTTTATCTTTTTTTCTAAACAGCTTGGAGGTGATTCTTCACAATTAAGGTGTGCATAAATTTTATGAAGTAAAAAAGATTTGCAGAACAACAACAAATGTACTGGGAGGGAAAACTGGAAGGGGGGAAACAGAAACAGTCTAACGAGTGGCCAGGGGATTCATGGAGTTCCAGGTCCAACATATACTACTATTACTATTACTACTATACTATTATTTTAATTATACCCGCCCATTTGGCTGGGTTGCCCCAGCCCCTCTGTTGTGGCTTCCAACACACACAATAATAATAATAATACAGTGGTGCCTCGCAAGACAAAAAGAATCCGTTCCGCGAGTCTCTTCGTCTAGCGGTTTTTTCGTCTTGCGAAGCAAGCCCATTGACAGCTTAGCGGATTAGCGCTATTAGCGGCTTAGCGGCGCTTAGCGGATAAGCGGCTTAGCGGCTTAGAAAAAGGGGGGGAAAGTCGGAAAAACTCGCAAGACATTTTCGTCTTGCAAAGCAAGCCCATAGGGAAATTCGTCTTGCGAAGCACCTCCAAAACGGAAAACCCTTTCGTCTAGCGGGTTTTTCGTCTTGCGAGGCATTCGTCTTGCGGGGCACCACTGTAAACATCAAACATTAATAGTAACAATCAGATCCTATATAAAAAGTCACAATAACTTTAAACAACTTATACCAAAAAAAGCAAGGTGCAATAATTAGATTAGATTAGATTAGATTAGATTAGATTAGATAAATTTATTGTCATTGTCCGTATATACACAGTATACACAACAACGAAAATCAAACACCCAAGACCGGATTCACATACACATTTGCACGTATCTCCAACACTCTCATCCTATTCAGACATAATCTATTAAAACATACATAATCCAGAATATAACACAACCTATTAAAAGCATAGCATAACCTAAAACCTATCTCATTCCTTACTACTCACTGCTTGCTATTTCTTACAACTGGCCCTGAGATCATTATTTAGTGCAATCAGAGCTCTTGGATAGAAACTATTCAGAAGGCGTGTGGTTCGTGTTTTCATTGTCCTGTATCTTCTGCCCGAAGGCAACAGTTCAAAGAGGTTGTGAGCAGGATGGGTGGGATCTCTCAGGATATTGTGTGACTTCTTCAAGCTGCGAGACGTGAAGATCTCATCCAGGGTTGGTAGTTGGAGCCCAATAACATTCTGGGCAATTTTAATTATTCTCTGTAAAGCTTTTTTATCCATTCCAGAGCTGCTCCCATACCACGATAATATACTATAGGTTAAGACACTCTCAATGGTACTATGATAATAGGACAGAAGTAGGTGCTGAGATAGATTCAATCCTCTGAGCATTCTCAGGAAATACAACCTCCCCTGCACCTTCCTCACAACCATATTAATATTTGCAGTCCATGAGAGGTCCTCAGAGATGTAAGTGCCCAGGTATTTAAAACTACCAACCCTCTCCACCTCCTCGCCATTTATGTGCAATGGTAAAAATACACTTTTCTTTCTCCTAAAATCAATTATGAGTTCTTTGGTTTTTTTGGTGTTAAGCATAAGATTATTTTCTTTACACCATTGAATTAACCCCTGTACTTCTTTCCTATAAGCAGCCTCATCATTCTCACTAATGAGCCCCACCACTGTTGTATCATCCGCAAATTTGATGATTGTGTTGGACTTATACAGTGGGGTGCAGTCAAATGTGTACAGGGAATAGAGAAAGGGGCTTAACACACACCCCTGAGGGGCTCCTGTGCTTAATACTAGAGTAGAAGAATAGTAAGGTCCCATTCTCACTGTCTGCGGCCTATCGGTCAGGAAATTCCTTACCCACAAACAGATCTTCTGATGTATACCCAAATTGGTCATTTTAAGGAATAACCTGTCTGGTAGAATTGTATTAAAGGCAGAACTGTAGTCCACAAACAACAGCCTTGCGTAGGTTCCCTGTCGTTCTAGATGACTCAGTACAGTATGAACAGCGATGGAAATAGCATCATCAGTAGATCTATTTCTTCTGTATGCAAACTGGAACGGGTCTAGAGTGGATGGAAGACCAGCCTTAATATAATCTAGCACCAATCTCTCAAAGCATTTCATAACGACAGATGTTAGGGCTATTGGTTCTAATAATGTATTAGAATCCAATAGTAAACACTAAAATTAAACACCAGCAAGTAATAATTAAGACAGTTGACACTTATCAATTACAACAAAGAATTACTCATCTATAATTGGTGAAAATAGCAACAAATCACAGTACAAGAAGATTGAGATATTCTGCCTCTTAAGAGAAAACCAGCTGATTTTCAGTTTTACCAGCACACCAAGTGAAGTAGTTCACGTGTTCTTTTTACCTGGCGCTGAGCCCACGGTGTAGATGAGCTGGAAAGTGTGGCAAGTGATATTGATGTGCGCTTTCTCTGCCCTTTAGGCAATGGGCTCCTAGGCACCCTCTGCCTCTGTGCCATGAAAGGAAGGAGATGGAAGCCCACCTTGCTGCGTCTGAGGCAGGGGGCAGAAGTGGTCACCCAGGAAGCACAGGTGAAAGGCTCCAGCCGCTGCCGGCTCACCTCCACGCCCGACAGGTAGGAAGGCGTGGCCAGGAACAGGCGATGCTGCTGCATATTGAAAGGTTGGATTAAGCAGAGCTTGGGTGGCCGCCTGCCATGGATGCTTGAGCTGAGATTCTTGCGTTGCAGGGGGGTTGGAATGGATGACCCCAAGGGGTCCCTCCCAGCTCTAAGATTCCATGAAACTCTGGAATACGCAGCTTTTCCGGGCAGAAGAGGGCTGGGGCTCAATGATGGAACAGCTGAATGCCTTTAGAAGGCTCAGTCTCCCATTGTCTCCGAGTAGGGCTGGGCAGTACCCCTGCCTGAAACTCTGGAGAGATACTACTGAGTTAGATGGACCAATGGGCAGACTCAAGATAAAGCAGCGAGAAAATGATTGATTGACCTCTCCTCTCCTTTCCTCCTCTCTGCAGTGAAGATGAGGTTGGTCTCCTGAAAAGGGAACTGGAGAAGCTGGAAGACTTGAGCTACGCGACAGGTGAGCAGTCTTCAGGTGTGCATGGCAGCGGCTTTAGGGAGCCAAGAACAAAGGGTTGGGGGTGATGATTTGCATTCACTGTCCAGAAAGCAGCTCTTCTGCCAACTGCGTGGATCAGGAAACATGTTAGAGAAGAATCTGGTTTGTAGCAAAAAAAAATAAATTTTCTTACCGCAAAGACTGTAGGTGTTGCAGAATATATCCTGTTGTCATCTGAATGTGCTTTTAATATTCTGTTGGGAGCCTCCCAGAGTGGCTGGGGTATAAATAATAAATTCATTATTATTATTAATTATATTTTATTATCCTGGGACATGAATTCTATATAATGACTTCTCTAGCCCCAACCTCTGAGGGTTTTTCTTTTTTCTGGCTAAGCAGGTATTTAAACTCTTCCCCATCTCAGTGTGTCACATTGAGCATTATGTGTTCCAGTTGTATATAAAGCACTTAGCAACTTAGCAACTCCCTGCTTATTGATATCTTTTTGGTGCCTGCTAAAAGCACTTTTGTTTAGACATGCGCACCCAGGTATTTAGAAAGCTGGTGTGAGTTTTAATCCATTTTTGTTCTATTGTTCTTTCTGAAGGTCTTGTGTTATTGCCATTCATTTTTCTTACTGATAATTTTATTTTTTTGCAAACTGCTTTGAGGAGTTTGACAATCAAGCGGTGCATAAATCTTATGAAATGACTTAAAATAACTGAATGAAATGCATTTCCATTCTGGATTCTGAAGCTTTAAACTCGCAGCGCAAAAATGGGTGCTTTCCCTTCCACCTCCATGTGGACTAGAGGCTTTGCCCTTTAACCTTTGAAGCAGTACTCAGCTGTGTTAGATAGATAGATAATTTATTACGGTCGGAGAGCAGCTTATAAAACACACTCGGGGGTACAGTCGCAGAAGGAAAACAAACAATTAAAACAATGTACAACAATAAATTTAAAATTTATAAATGCGATAAGCGTATAGACACTTAAGTGTCTAGTGTATAGACACTTGTTAAGTTTGCTAGCTTTTGCTGGGAAGCTGGGTTTTGTTTTCCCCCTCTTCTGAACAGAGAATACAATGGTCCTTGGAATTCTGTTGTAAATGGCAAAGGTATGTCTCCACCATTAGCCCAATATTTGCCAATCTTTGTGTCGCAGGTGACTCTCACCTGGCGAGAGACTCTCCAAGGAAGGGCGACAGCATCTTTCTGGAGGAAGGCATAGCACATCCTGCGGTGGGCTGGAAGCCTCAGCGAAGCTATTCCCCTCACCCTATGAGCCTTCGGCGCCAGAGTCTGACCCGTTCCAGCAGGCATGAGGTATTGGGGGAGACTGCTCAGGTGTCCTGTGCTGAATGCGGGGAGGGAAGAAGTCTGCCTTGGGTGTGTCTGGAGATGTTTCCGGTTTGAAAAACTCACCAACCCTTGAACTTCTGTGGAGTTCCACTTCAAACCCTACTCTATCCCACTGTTTTTGGGAACATGAGCAGCTCAGGGACACGATCACAACTTCTTGTGGCAGCGAGTTCCACAGTCCAAGTTGGTGCTATGATAATAATAACAATAATAATAATTTATACCCCACCCATCTGGCTGGGTTTCCCCAGCCACTCTGGGCAGCTTCCAACAGAACACTAAAATACAATAACCTATTAAACATTAAAAGCTTCCCTAAACAGGGCTGCCTTCAGATGTCTTCTAAAAGTTTGGTAGTTATTTTTCTCTTTGACATCTGGTGGGAGGGTGTTCCACAGGGCAGGTGCCACCACCGAGTAGGCCCTCTGCCTGGTTCCCTGTAACTTGGCTTCTCGCAGTGAGGGAACCGCCAGAAGGCCCTCAGAGTTGGACCTCAGTGTCTGGCTGGATGGTGAGGGTGGAGAAGCTCCTTCAAGTATACAGGACGGAGGCTGTTGTGAATCTTCAATCGTTAAGGAAACTTCAGTTGCTGTCGTCATTCATTCTATTTATATGCTTTATCCAAAGATCCCAGGAAGGTGCACAACATTAAGAACTTATTTTAGGTAAAGGTAAAAGGACCCCTGACCATTAGGTCCAGTCATGACCGACTCTGGGGTTGCGGCGCTCATCTCGCTTTATTGGCCGAGGAAGCCGGCGTCCAGCTTCTAGGTCATGTCTCCAGCATAACTAAGCCGCTTCTGGTGAACCAGAGCAGCGCATGGAAACGGCGTTTACCTTCCCGCCGGAGTGGTACTTATTTATCTACTTGCACTTTGACGTGTTTTCGAACTGCTAGGTTGGCAGGAGCAGGGACCGAGCAACGGAGCTCACCCTGTCGCAGGGATTCAAACCGCCGACCTTCTGATTGGCAAGTCCTAGGCTCTGTGGTTTAACCCACAGCGCCACCTGCGTCCCACAGAACTTATTTTACCCAGCATCGTAATAAAAAATAATAATACAGGGCATAATAACAAAGTATTCAGAACAACACCCACGCACCTTTAACAGGCCATAGATCATTGAATAGCCAAAGGCCTGGGTAAAGAGGAATGCTTTTTCCTGGCACCTAAAGACATGTAATGATGGTGCCAGGCGAGTGTCTCTGGGGAGAGCACCCCACAGATGGGGAGCCACCACAGAAAAGGCCTGTTGTGAGAGAGGTAGAAAAACCACGTCTTCAGTGACGGGGAAAGCCATTTCCTGTTTGTCTCTGTGCATGCGCATTAATATCCCACTTTTCCTCCACAGAGCTCAAGGTGTTCTGTGCATCGTTTCCTTGCTCCCCATTTTACGCCAACAACCCTGTGAGGGAGGTTAGGCTGAGAGTTGAGTGACTGGCCCGCAAGGTCACCCAAGTGAGCTTCGTGGCTGAGTGGAGAATTTGAACCCACATCCCAACACTCTTACCTGGTTCTTCTGCCAGAGATTCTGGAGAGCTATATGCAGTCAGAGAAACATTGCCGGGCTTAGTAATACAGTGGTACCTCGGGTTACATCCGCTTCAGGTTACAGACTCCGCTAACCCAGAAATAGTACCTTGGGTTAAGAACTTTGCTTCAGGATGAGAACAGAAATTGTGCTCCGACGGCGCGGCAGCAGCAGGAAGCCCCATTAGCTAAAGTGGTGCTTCAGGTTAAGAACAGTTTCAGGTTAAGAACGGACCTCTGGAACGAATTAAGTACTTAACCTGAGGTACCACTGTATAGTCTGACTTGGTGTAGCCTCCTTTGCAATTTCCCACTCTCCCCAAACACTCCCATTAATTTGGCCCTAGCCTTGGGGTATTTGGGTCGCCTGGTCAGATGAGTAATTTTATTTATTTATTTATTTATTTATTTATTTATTTATTTATATCCCGCCCTCCCCAGCTGAAGCTGGGCTCAGAGTAGATGATTCCCCAATGCAAATCTTCCATTTTACAAATAAATAATCTGTCCACAAAAGGGTTACGCACAAGATAGGAGCTTCAGTGCCAGAAATCTGCACATGCACAAGTTTGCCCTTTTTCTTGGCCATAAGGCACCCACCCTCCCAAAGTCTTTTCTCTTCCCAACAGGCCACTTTGGAGAAATTCCCCCACCACCGCCTGGACTCAGCCTTCAACTTTCCCATCTCAAGTTCCCCAAACGAGTCCATGGCCAGCGATGTGTAAGTAACAAAACCTGACATGCCCTTTTCTCAGCGGACGAAGACGAGATCTCTTTCAGGCATGATGTCTAAATGGAGCCCCCACTGTCAGGAACAGGCTACCTCGGAGTATCACACAGTGGAGCATAGCGTGAGAGGGTGTGGGCGTCCAACGAAGCTGAATGTTCGGAAGATTCAGGATGGCTAAAGGGAAGCACTTCACCACACAGATCAGAGTTAAACTGTGGAACTCCCTGCCACAGTAGGCAGCGTATGGCCACCAATCTGGATGGCTTTAAAAAATTAAGACAAATTCATGAAGGAGGAGATGGCTATGGATGGTTCCCAGCAATTATAGCTCTGCCTTGCCTCCACGGTCAGAGGCATTAAGAATAATAATAATAATAATAATAATAATAATAATAATAATAATAATAAAATTAAATAATTTATTATTTATACCCCGCCCATCTGGCTGGGCTTCCCCAGCCACTCTGGGCAGCTTCCAACCAAATATTAAAAAACAGTAATACATCAAACATTAAAAGCTTCCCTAAACAGGGCTCCCTTCAGATGTCTTCTAAAAGTTTGGTGGTAGTTCTTCTCTTTGACATCTGGTGGGAGGGCGTTCCATAGGGCGGGCGCCACCTTCCAGAAGGCCCTCTCCCTGGTTCCCTGTAACTTGGCTTCTCGCAGGGAGGGAACGGCCAGGAGGCCCTTGGAGCTGGAGCTCAGTGTCCGGGTCGAACGATAGGGGTGGAGACGCTCCTTCAGGTATACTGGACCGAGGCCGTTTAGGGCTTTAAAGGTCAGCACCAACACTTTGAATTGTGCTTGGAAACATACTGGGAGCCAGTGTAGGTCTTTCAAGACCAGTGTTATATGGTCTCGGCGGCCGCTCCCAGTCACCAGTCTAGCTGCCACATTCTGGATTAGTTGTAGTTTCCGAGTCACCTGCAAAGGTAGCCCCACATAGAGCGCATTGCAGTAATCCAAGTGGGAGATAACTAGAGCATGCACCACTCTGGCGAGACAGTCTGCGGGCAGATAGGGTCTCATCCTGCGTACCAGATGGAGCTGGGAGACAGCTGCCCTGGACACAAAATTGAACTGTGCCTCCATGGACAGCTGTGAGTCCAAAATGACTCCCAGGCTGTGCACCTCTGAATCTCAGGTGCCGGAAGCCACATTAATATCAGATGGTTTCTCTCTCATATATATATATATTCATTCCAGGTCCAACTGCTCCCTGACTCCACGCCCACCCTGCCAAGGAGTCACCAGGACTGGGCATCAGTGCAGAAAGAAGGCCGTCTCGGGCCACGTCTTCTGCCACGTCCATGCTTCTGGTCAGTCCTCCTACACTAGCCAATCAGGCGCCTGCTTTTAAGGTTCCCAACGGATGGATGCTGAGACTCAGCAGAGATGCTGCTTGTGGGCTCGCGGCTCGGGTACCACCCTTCCTGGTGCTCAATTTTTGACGAGAGAGGGCTGCCTTCTTAAAATTACACTTGTTTGCGCTTCTGAAGCTGAATGAACGACAATCTGAAGTCCCTCTGGATCCGACTCAACTTGCCTAAGAGAAAACTGGCGTCTGAAGCCCTCCAAATTAAGAGCACAAACTCCTTCTGTTCTGACTCGTCGGCCTGTGTTGGGTTTAAGGAGCGTGGCTGGAAGGCAAAGCGTTTTAAGGCCATAGCCACCGCAACTCTTTCCACAAAGGCAGATCTAATTGCGTATGCTATCCATCTCTAGCTGCCTTTAGTTCCCACAATGGTTGTGCTGAACCCATAAGAACAATTTTGTCTACTGCCTCGATCGCAGGTGCTTCTGCAAGGACTTTGAGTGAAAAGGTGTCACAGACAATCCAGGTTTCTGCACCAATTTATTTTATGTGAAAGTTGCCAGGTTTACGTTTAATAAATGTTTTGACTGATAGCCAGTGTCTTTTTCTTCCCTTCTGTACCAATACAGTGGACGCTCGGGTTACGAATGTGATCCGTGCGGGAGGCACGTTCGCAACCCGCAGTATTGCGTCTGCGCATGCACGATTTAGAGCTGCGCATGTGCGAGCGCCGAAACCCAGAAGTACCGGTGCGCAACCCGAAAAGTCTGTAAGCCGAGGTATGACTGTACCTGCCTAGCCAAAGTGGGCATCCTTTCATGGTTAGGTGGGAATTCTGCAAAACCTGCCATCAACGAGGCTGGTGCCACGGACGTAGGAATGAGAACGGACCACACGACTGGGAAGAACAACCAGTTAAAGGGGAAAATAACGGCTGTCTGCTAAAGTGAAAAATCCCAGGAAGCGTAGTTCAGGTTGCTGAGACTTGTTAGGAGCTATAACTCTTGGAGTTCCCTGGGGAAGAGGAATTAAGTGTGAAACAAGAGTGCTTCCAGGATGCCAAACTTGCTGCTAGACTCATTTTATTTAAGATATGCCAGGGTTGTGTGAAGACAGAACTAAGGGGAGTGGAATAAAAACAGATTTGGGTAGGAAATACGGGCTAGAGGAAGGCCACAGGCATAAGAAATAACTGATTTATTGTCACATTTTATTACAGTGGTGTTCTTTTTCTGACAGGTCAAAATGAGATGAGCTAAAGAAATATTTAAAATGGCTACCAAATGGAGGACTCCGGCTGGCTGGCTCCTCTGGTAGCCCAGCCTTCTCCAACTTAGCCCTCCGGCTGTTTGGGGACACAGCTCCCATCAATGCCCCCCCCCTCCAGCCAGCGCTGCAGTTGTTACCTCGGAATAACAGTGCCTGCCTTGGCATCTGGTTTGCTGCAATGAGCTCCTAATCTCTACATCTCTTCTCCATAAGTCCTTCAGAAATAAAACAATTAGAGGTTACCCATTCTAGGGCTTCCTGAGCCAAGCAAGGGTTAAAAAAATTGTGGCAGATGTAGCCCCTCGCCCTACCCCAAACCCACAATATGGGACACTGAACTTCGGACGCTGGAGAGGGTGCAGCAAAGTGCATGCTGTATCCCTGAGCTTTGAGCCCATGACAATATGGGTAACAGGAATTTTGAAAAGCGCACAGGGTCTCTTCAAGTATTTGTTTTGAGGGTTGGATTAGAAGATCAGGCAGAGAGGCTTGTACTCCAGGTCACATCTTCTTCCTAGACTGAAAGGGTTCCTACAGCCACATCAGCTTTGGCCGTGGGAAACGGGGTCTCTTCCCCAAAACGCAAGGTGACCTTGGTGCAGTTAGCAGCGCTCTGCTCTAGGAAAGGACTCTGGTGGAACAGGACAGGTCACAGAGGCCAATTATTGTGAACAGGGGAAGAGAGCAACATGTTTGCCCCCCCCCCAAGATTTCCACCAGCTGTCTAGAGTGCCACCACCACAAGCCCCCTCCGTCCACCACTTCTGCTGAGTACTGCTTCATAAATAAGCAAGCTGTGCCATCTTTAAAGAGCTAAACTAAACTTATCACCCCAGAGTCAGAAAAGGCGCGGTTTGCACACTATCCCGGCACCCAAAACGGCCCCTTTTGTTCTCATTCTTTATTCCAGCAAAACAAAAAAACCTGAGTTTGATGCAAAAATTGCAGACAGCAGCGCTGGCCACCCTGGTTCCATTCCTTTGGTCATTTCCTGGCAATGGCGTAGTTGGCGCAAAACCAGTCGCACGTTTCCTTCACGGCTGCGGGAAGAAGAGAAGAACGGTCAGGTGGGGCCAATGACATCCAGATTTTGGAAGATTGGAGAGCTGCTTTTTTCCAGAGGAACAGACCATGTCTAAGCTCCTTAGTTTACAGCTAAGATGCCTACAGAAAACTCATGGATGTAACCCAGGGCTGCCGGGGAATGGGCCCCAGCCCACAAAATGGCTGGGATATGTTTCACAGGGGGAATGCACTGGGACAACCGATCTCAGTGATCACGGGTAGGAGGAGGAGTTACGCTAAGACCAGACCATGTCATTACAGAGGAGGCAGGTTTAGTCGTTGTCTGAGGACTATCCCTGCCTCCGGGTCTGGCCCTGACCGGATGGATACTAGAATCAGCAAGGGATATCCACATGAACTGAAGGTGCTGCTGTGCAATGCCAGGTCAATGATTCATAAGACCACTGCCATCCATGACTTGATCATGGATGGAGGACTTGACCTGGCATGTGTAACAGAGACTTGGTTGGATGAAGCAGATGGGCCTGTCCTTGCTGCTGCTTGTCCACCAGGTTTCTCTTACGCACAGCAACCCAGGTCATGTGGGCGGGGAGGGGGGGTTGCAGTGATTTTTAGGAAGTCATTAGTCTGCACCAGGCGTCCTATTGGGAAGACCCAGTTTTCTGAGTGCATGTTCTGGAAGTTGGGCAATAGGGGCAGTACAGGATTCCTATTGGTGTACCGACCTCCCCGCTGCACCAAGGATTCCCTGCCCGAGCTGCTTCAGGTCGTGGCGGATGTTCTCCTGGAGACACCTAGCTTGGTTGTCCTAGGGGATTTTAACATCCATGCCGACACGACCTTACAAGGGGCCGCTCGGGACTTCGTGGAAAGCATGGCCTCCATGGGGCTGTCCCTGAATAAGTCTGGCCCAACCCATAGCCGCGGACATGCCGCGGACCTGGTGTTTACCTCTACGGATGTTGGTGATCTGACACTAAGTAAAAGTGAAACGAAAGAAGTGCCATGGTCAGACCACTTCCTGGTGCAACTGGACTTCTCTGCAACCCATCCCCTCTGCAGGGAGGTGGGACCGATTCGGATGGTCCGCCCCCGCCACTTAATGGATCCAAATGGTTTCCAGAGAGTGGTTGGGGATGCTTTATCCCATGCTGATGGCCTTTCAGCCGATTCCCTGGTGGCCCGCTGGAATGTGGAGTTAACCAGGGCTATTGACTGTTTGGCTCCGAAGCGCCCTCTCCGATTGCATGGAGCCCGGAGAGCCCCGTGGTTTTCCACGGATCTGAGGGCAATGAAACAATCGTTGAGACAGCTAGAGCGCCGGTGGCGGATAACTCATTCTGAATCTGACCGGACACAGGTTAGAGCTCAACGTCGAGCCTACCAAGTGGCGATAGCGACGGCGAAGAAGACTTTCTTCACCGCCTCTATTGCATCTGCAGAAAACAGCAGCAGGAGACTCTTTCAGGTGGTTCACAATTTAGCGGAACCACCTGTAACATCGGGGCCCAGTACGGGCCACATGTTCTCCTGCAATGATTTTGCAAATTTTTTTGCAGATAAAATCGCTCAGATTCGGGAAGAAGTAGACTCCACCGTGGGAGCAGGGCCGGGGCGGGAGAGTGCTAGAGCCCTGTCTGGTCAAGTTGTGTGGGATCAATTCCAATCTGTTACCTCCGAGGATGTGGACAGGCTGCTTGGACGAGTGAAGCCAACCACCTGTCTCCTGGATCCTTGCCCATCCTGGCTTATAAAAGCTAGCCGGGAAGGACTGGGCGATGGGCTTCGTGGGGTGGTGAATGCTTCCCTCCGTGAGGGAGCCTTCCCAGACCCGCTGAAAGAGGCGGTTATCAAACCACTTCTTAAAAAACCATCTTTAGATGCGGCCACGATGGCCAATTATCGCCCAGTCTCAAATCTTCCATTCTTGGGCAAGGTGATTGAGCGAGTGGTTGCTGAACAACTCCAGGCACGCCTGGAAGAAGCGGACCATTTGGATCCCTTCCAGTCGGGATTCAGGCCTCATCATGGGACTGAAACTGCCTTGGTCGCACTGGTTGATGATCTCCGGCGGGCCAGGGACAAAGGTGAGAGCTGTTTCCTAGTTCTGCTGGATCTCTCAGCGGCGTTTGATACCATCGACCATAACATCCTTCTGGACCGTCTTGAGGGGCTGGGAGCTGGGGGCACTGTCATACAGTGGTTCCGCTCCTTCCTCCTGGGCCGTGTTCAGAAAGTGGTGGGGGGGGATGAGTGTTCAGACCCCTGGGCTCTCACTTGTGGGGTGCCTCAGGGTTCTGTCCTCTCCCCCATGCTTTTCAACATCTACATGCAGCCGCTGGGAGGGATCATCAGGAGGTTTGGGCTGGGAGTTCATCAGTATGCAGATGATACCCAGCTCTACCTCTCTTTTAAATCAGAACCAGTGAAGGCGGTGAAGGTCCTGTGTGAGTGTCTGGAAGCGGTTGGAGGATGGATGGCGGCTAACAGATTGAGGTTGAATCCTGACAAGACAGAAGTACTGTTTTTGGGGGACAGGAGGCGGGCAGGTGTGGAGGATTCCCTGGTCCTGAATGGGGTAACTGTGCCCCTGAAGGACCAGGTGCGCAGCCTGGGAGTCACTTTGGACTCACAGCTGTCCATGGAGGCACAGGTCAAATCTGTATCCAGGGCAGCTGTTTACCAGCTCCATCTGGTACGTAGGCTGAGACCCTATCTGCCTGCAGACTGTCTCGCCAGAGTGGTACATGCTCTGGTTATCTCCCGCTTGGACTACTGCAATGCGCTCTACGTGGGGCTACCTTTGAAGGTGACCCGGAAACTACAACTAATCCAGAATGCGGCAGCTAGACTGGTGACTGGGAGCGGCCGCCGAGACCATATAACACCGGTCTTGAAAGACCTACATTGGCTCCCAGTACGTTTCCGAGCACAATTCAAAGTGTTGGTGCTGACCTTTAAAGCCCTAAATGGCCTCGGTCCAGTATATCTGAAGGAGCGTCTCCTCCCCCATCGTTCTGCCCGGACACTGAGATCCAGCTCCGAGGGCCTTCTGGCGGTTCCCTCACTGCGAGAGGCTAAGTTACAGGGAACCAGGCAGAGGGCCTTCTCGGTAGTGGCGCCCGCCCTATGGAATGCCCTCCCATCAGATGTCAAAGTGATAAACAACTACCTGACATTCAGAAGACATCTGAAGGCAGCCCTGTTCAGGGAAGTTTTTAATATGTGACATTTTAGTGTATTTTCATCTCTGTTGGAAGCCGCCCAGAGTGGCTGGGGAAACCCAGCCAGATGGGCGGGGTACAAATAATAAATTATTATTATTATTATTATTATTACCCCAATGCACAGCTGTTCTAGTTGGGGTTTTTTTCCTTCTGGCATTCTTGTTATGTCCTGCTCTGGGACTGACCTGAATGACGGTGCAGTTACAGATTGCCTAAATAAATAAAATGCATTTTTCCCCACCCAGTTTTTGCAGATTACAGCCTGCTGGATCAAGCCAATGGCCCCAAGTCACAAGAGACTGCCCGGCCGCCTGCCTGCTGTGTCTGTTCCCTTGTCAAGATGTGCTTGTTAATGTTTCAGTAAGCTGTGCGCAGCTACTGTTGTAAACTGCTGCTGAGGGCGGCATAAATAAATAAAATATCTTAAATAAATGGCCCCTTAGAAACACAGGGGCATGCGTTGTGGCGTGAAGCAGCTGACACAAAGGATTTGCCCCCTCAGGTGCCCACCTGACCACTTAAATGTGTGGAACTGACAATCTTGTACATAGCAAATAGTCTTCATTCCACACTCGCCAAGAAACTGATCTTTTATTCTAGCAGCACCAATGCTCTGGAATTCCTTCCGTTTTCAATGCCTCTTTGTTCAGTCAAGGCTACCCAATTGTATTAGGCATATTTATTTTTGAAGCTGTTGATTTTACCCACATTGCGAAATTTTATCATGTCTTTAGCATGCTTTTCTATCTTTTTATGTAAACCCCAGAGATAGGTTGTTTCTTTATCAAGTGGTAAAGGTAAAGGTAAAGGGACCCCTGACCATTAGGCCCAGTCGTGGCCGACTCTGGGGTTGCGGCGCTCATCTCACTTTATTGGCCGAGGGAGCCGGCGTACAGCTTCCGGGTCATGTGGCCAGCATGACTAACCCGCTTCTGGCGAACCAGAGCAGCGCACGGAAACGCCGTTTACCTTCCCGCCGGAGCGGTACCTATTGATCTACTTGCACTTTGACGTGTTTTCGAACTGCTAGGTTGGCAGGAGCAGGGACCGAGCAACGGGAGCTCACCCCGTCGCGGGGATTTGAACCGCCGACCTTCTGATCAGCAAGTCCTAGGCTCTGTGGTTTAACCCACAGCGCCACCTGCATCCCTTTATCAAGTAGTAGAAACTTCTTAATTAATATAAAGCAGGTTATTTTGCTAGCTACTGGGCAAAGAACTCAAGCTGCTCAGAGAGAAGCAGCAGGTTGCAGGACAAGAGTGGACCTCACCTTGCAGTCGCCCCAGGCTCTGGGTTTGGCGATTCTGTTGTTGTTGCTCAAGCACAATCCGTCGGAAGGCTAGGCAGGATCTCAACCCTGGAGAGCAGCTGCTCTCAGAATAGATGACACCCTGGATTAAGCTTGTTTACAGCTGCTCCCATCCCAACCCTGGCTGCGAGGAGCAAGAGATGCACGGTTCTCACCTCGCTCAAACGGTGTAAACTGGAAATCGGGGAGGTATCTCTTCAGCTTGCTGTTGCTGGCTGTTTTCTTGAACTGCCCATCCGACTTTGTTGTATCAAACTAGGAAGGGGTCCAAGTTAAAGGGAAAAAAGCTCTTTCTGCTGATTTGGGGGCACAGCTCTGGTCTTGCCCGTCACTGCCATGTGGCCCGGAAATGGTTCCCAATCCCTTCCTCTAAGAACAGTGTTACCAAAACTTTGGTCTCCAGCTGCTTTGGGACTACAATTCCCATCATCCCTGACCACTGGGATGATGGGAGTTGTCGTCCAAAAGCAGCAGGAGACCCAAGTTTTTGGAAACCTTGCTCTGAAAGGTGCAACGACACACAGGGTGGAAGAGTTATGAGAAGGAGATTCTGTAGTAGTTTTGTGTTTTTTAAAAAAATTGAATAGTGGCAGCACAAGGCCCCAATTCTGCTTGGAGTGGGAAGAAGGTGCCGTTCTGGTTTGTAAACCCTTTTCCCAATGGGGGGAAAAACACCCACGTTAGCATCAGTTGCGCCCTTTTGGGGAAGGGAAGAAGACATGCAGGGGCCAAATGGAAGCCTTTGCTTTTTGCCAGCAGACGAAACAGCCTCAAGGGGAAGAGTGGGACCATCTGTATTGCTTTGCATAAGAAGAGGGGAGGTGAACCCAGAAAAGGACACAGCCCTTGCAGGGGTTGCAGGGCCTTGGGAAACCATGTGCAAGGATACAAGGAGCTCTCCCTTGAAGTCCATCGCTCTCACCACACACTCTGCCGCTTCCCGAATGGAGACTTCGTCCTCTTCTCCGACTAGACAGGAAGCAAAACAACGTTATGGAAGTGAGCTCCACTGCCCAGGGCTATACACCGTATTTTTCACTCTATAAGACACACTTTTTTTCTCCTAAAAAGTAAGGGGAAATGTGTGGGCGACTTATGGGGTGAATGCAGGATGGGCAGAAGCCAGAACAGTGAGAGGGAGCGCTGCGCAGCACTCCCTCTCACTGTTCTAGCTTCTGGCTTAGCTGCGTGAAGCCTCTTAAGGGCAGCGAGGAGCCTTCATCCCGCTGCCCTGAAGAGGCTGCGCAGCTATCCCAGAAGCATCAATCCCTCTTGCTCTTCTGGCTTCGGGGATAGCCACACAAAGCCTCTTGAGTGCAGCAGGAGCGCTCCTGCCTCTTCGCTCCAGAGGCTTTGCGTTGCTTTCTTGTTTCTTGTTTTCCTCCTCTAAAAACTAGGTACGTCTTATAGAGCGAAAAATACGGTAGGTCATCCTGACACCCACGGGCCTGCCGCCTCCTGAATTCTGATAGATGGATTTCCTCCACTCACAGCGGAATAGAGAAAAAGGTCTATGCTAACCTGCTTGCAGGGGGAAAATTTGTTTGCAAACAGCACAGAAAGGAAAGAAATCAATTCCACTGCGTTTCTGGAAGTGGCTTTTGGCTCACGTGAAAGCTCAAACTTAAGGCAGAAATCAAGAGTTCAGAAAATGGCGTGGAAATGGAATAAATTGCTCTGGGAATGCAATCCTATGGGGCTGTGGCCCCCCCAAGTTGAAAGAGGCTCCTACCCTGGCTGGACAGAAAAGCAAGGGGAAAGAGGGTGTGAGAGTTTAGGGCATGCCATTCCACTGACTCATAGAATCACAGAATTATGGGGACCCTAGGGGTCATCTATCCCAACCCTCGGCGATGCAGGAATCTCAGCTGAAGAATAGGCAACCAATGGGCATCCAAGCTCCGTTTAAAAGCCTCCAACAGAGGAGAAGTTGTGTAATGAAGCCCCACGTCCTGAGACTGAGACCCAGCATTCAAAAACGTTTCCTGATCTACCGTATTTTTTGCTCCATAAGACGCACCCGACCATAAAACACACCTAGTTATTAGAGGGGAAAAACAAGAAAAAAAATTCTGAATGAAACTGGATGTATGATTTTTGTGGTTCATGCTGTAGCCACAGACATGTGACCTGATGGTGAATTTGGAGTGACCCAATGCAAAAATCCTGAGGATCCATGCTTTGTAACCATGTTTTTGCACCATTGCGGCCCCACGAAACAGTGGATGCGTGATTTTTTGGGTGCAGGCTGTAGCCATGGACATGCTATGTGATCTGATGGTGAATTTGGGGTGACCCAATGTAAAAATCCTGAGGATCCATGGGCTTTTACCTCCCCCCACCCAGGCAGCCTCCGCTAAGGTCCCTTATCTCTCTCCCGATCCCACCGATCAGCTGCTTCCTTTCAACACCCCTTTCCCTCTTGTTTGCCTTAGTGTCTTTTCCTTCGCTGGAGCAGTTCTTTGCTCCTCCTTTTCTTCTAATTTCTCTCCTTATTGCTTTAGTCTTCCTGTTTCCCCCCTTTGCAAGTTTGCTGTCTTTACCTCCCCCCTCCCAGGCAGCCTCCTTTATCTCTAGCGTCCCTTATTTCTCTCCCTGATCGGCAAACGATCAGCGGCTTTGTTTCAACACCCCCTTCCCTCTTTCAAAAAACGAAGCATGATCTGCTTTTTGCCCCTGGGCAATTCGGCTCCAGGGACTACACATTCGCTCCATAAGACGCACAGACATTCCCCCCTTACTTTTCAGGAAGGAAAAAGTGCATCTTATGGAGCGAAAAATACAATAAATGCTGGTTTGGGGGCAACGTGTGTGTGTGTGTGTGTGTGTGTGTGTGTGTGTGTGTTCAATTCTGCTTAGGGAGGGCCTTACCCGACAAGATGATGGGTTCCACTTCATCATATTCCCTCAGGACCCAGAGGAACAGCCGTGCCAAATCCTGCAACGACCAGAGACCAGATATCCATCGTCTCCTCTCTTCCTCTCCAAGAGGGGCAGTTCTGCTGGAGCCTTGGGGTGCCCCCATCTTCACAGGGTCCCACATAGAACATTGTTTGGGGGTGTTGCAGAGTTAAGGCTGCTCCACCCTGGTCCTCAAAAGGCTTGCCTGCCCCTTGCAAACCCTCTGGGACAAAGGGACCTCCGGAGCAACAGAAAACAGGCTTGCTCCATCTTCCAAGGGACAGCCCTTTGCATATTTGAAGATGGCTATCCTATAAACTCTCAGGCGTCTCCAAACATCCCTAACTCCTTCAACCGCTCCTCATCAGGCTCAGTTTCAAGACCCTTGGTCATCTTGGTTACCCTTCTAGCTCAGGGGTAGGCAACCTAAGGCCCAGGGGCTGGATCCGGCCCAATCGCCTTCTCAATGCGGCCCACCGACGGTCCAGGAATCAGCGTGTTTCTATATGAGTAGAGTGTGTCCTTTTATTTAAAATGCATCTCTGGGTTATTTGTGGGGCCTGCCTGGTGTTTTTACATGAGTAGAATGTGTCCTTTTATTTAAAATGCATCTCTGGGTTATTTGTGGGGCGTGGGAATTCGTTCATATTTTTTCCCCAAAATATAGTCCAGCCCCCCACAAGGTCTGAGGGACGGTGGACCAGCCCACGGCTGAAAAAGGTTGCTGATCCTTTCTAGCTTGATGTAGCAGTTGGGATCATCTTACATTTTCCCCACACTGTTTTTTTCCTGACAACTCTCCCTGTCAACCAGCCAGCTTACCAGAGAGTAAATGAACTGCCTCCTGGGTTTTCCTGTCCCCCAGACAGTGAGAGCTGTACCGTTTTCTACAGACGAGTGGAGAAAACGACCAATTAGAGAGCATCCTTACTCCTTCCCCCTTTGCTGCAAAAAAGCACTCAAGTCTTCCCATTCCAGCTGCTTCTTGTGCTGGGATCACAGACCCCTTTCTCATGCCCAAACTCAGCCCCCACACTCAGCCACAACACAATACAATTGTTGTTACTTACATATCACCTTCATCGTCCAAGGATCTTAATAAAAATATTCACCGAAAGATAAATGAAATTTTTCCAAGGATCACAAGGTGGCCTAGGGGTTCTCCTCTTCCCCAGTTCCACCCCACAACAATCCTGTGAGGTAGTTTTGACTAGCAGACGGTGACTGCGTCGCAGGGGGTGCAGCGGTTCTCAACCTGTGGGTCCCCAGATGTTGTTGGACTACAACTCCCATCATTCCTGAGCTCTGGCCTTGCTAGCTAAGTGATGGGAGTTGTAGTTCAACAACATCTGGGGACCCACAGGTTGAGAAAGGCTGGACTAGAGGATGCCTGTAGGTCTCTATGATTGTCCCAAGGTCACTTGGTGAGCTTCGTGTTTGAGCGGGGATTAATAATAATAATAATAATAATAATAATTTATTTATACTCCACCTATCTGGCTGTGTTTCCTCAGCCACTCTGAGTGGCTTCCAACAGAATATTAAAATACAATAACTTATTAAACATTAAAAGCTTCCCTAAACAGGGCTGCCTTCAGATGTCTTCTAAAAGTTTGGTAGTTATTTTTCTCTTTGACATCTGGTGGGAGGGCGTTCCACAGGGCGGGTGCCACTACTGAGAAGGCCCTCTGCCTGGTTCCCTGTAACTTGGGCTTCTCGCAGCGAGGGAACCGCCAGAAGGCCCTCGGCGCTGGACCTCAGTTTCCGGGCAGAACGATTTGAACCCTGTTCCCCCAGGGCCTAGTCCAATACTCTAACCATTACGCCAATGCTCTGCCAGGGGCTGTAAACCTCCCATGCCATGCTCTGGACCTAAGGTAGCCTCAGTCGTACCCAACACTGGCCTGCGGCCCTCGTGAGGTTAACCAAGAACAGGGCCTTCAGCCTGGAAAACGCACTGGAAAATGCTCTCCTCATATAGCAAATAGAAGTCAATTTGACCATGTACATCTTAGAATCGCGGAATTAGAAGAGAAGAACCAGAGCCATCTAGTCCAGCCCCCTGCAATGCCCAGCATGGGGCTCGAACCCACAACCCTGAGATTAAGAGTCTACCGACTGAGTAGTCCCATCTCCTAACAGAGTTGCCAGGCAGGCTGTAAGGCGGTGCTTCTCATAAATGGGTCCCTGGCAGTTGTTGAACCGCAACTCCCATTATCCCTGACCACCACTAGCTAGGGATGATGGGAGTTGTAGTCCAATGACATCTGCGGACCCGAGTTCAAGAAGCGCTGCTGCAAGGGGGGCAGCTTCCCCCCCCCGCAGGCTGACCACCACCCTCTCCCATTTCAGGCCCCAAGGCTAGATGCCCAGCCCCACTCACCTTTGGCCAAGTACACTTTGTGGATGAGGCCCGGCAGGACGTGCCCGTCCTCGATGTTGTAGTTGTCGTGGGGTCCGAAGACGTTGGTGGGAATGACGGCGGTGAAGCGGCAGCCGTGCTGCTCAAAATACCCCCTGGAGAAAGAAAGTGGGAAGGCGGGTGTGAGTGTGATGCTAGCGATCTTTCCATCCAGTGCATGGAAAAGGTTCGGTCCCTGGCACTGCGCGAGGGGGAAAGCCACCTTATAGCAACCGAGGCAGATTTAGGGCATCGCGACTGGCTCCCCTGCCCTTGGCGCCAAGCCAAGGGTGGTGCCGCAGGGCGCTATGACTCCCTCTGACTCAATGCAAACGCAGAACAGGAAGCGAGATGCGACGGATTTTGGCCTCGCTCCGGACGCTGCTGAAATCTGAAAGGCTATTTTGGGAAACGATTTATGATGAGTTGGAAAAAATGTTTAAAATAACTGCAGCCAATCAGAAGCTGTGCTTTGGTTTTGGAAGTCAAGCAGACTTCCGGAACGGATTCCATTCGACTTCTCTCTCTCTCTCTCTCTGTATATATATATATATGTGTGTGTGTGTGTGAAATTCGGAAAATTAGAATATCGTGGAAAAGTTCGTTTATTTCAGTAATTCAACTTAAAAGGTGAAACTAATATATGAGATAGACTCATGACATGCAAAGCGAGATATGTCAAGCCTATATTTGTTATAATTGTGATGATCATCTAATTTTCCGAGTTTCACCTATAGCTGTGGCTCAATGCCTGTCAACACTCACCACCTGAGCTTTCTGTTACAGGGGATGATCAGCAGATTAATATCGATCCAACTTAGCAGTTTTTTTTAAGGAAAAACCAGAGACCCCGTAGAAATACCAACATGCTGCTAATGAATTTCTTTGGAAGTTGATAACATCGGGAGGTATGGGGTAGTTTGGCAGGTGAGGGCGTGGCAGAGCTTTTCTGGGCAATGGGAAGAGCGGAGGGGAGCCTACCTGTTCTGAACATCTATCATCCTCTTAGCGTAGGAATATCCGAAGTTGGAGTTGTGCGGGGGACCGTTGTGGATCTGGAAGAGAAGGCTGAGCGTCAGTTCAGATCAGGGAGTTCAAAATGTCCAAGGGTCAAAGGTGGGACCACAACCCACAAAACACCCACTCCCCATTGCTGGAACCCCCAGAATAAGGGTGGGGAAGGACAGAAAGACCTCTAGGTTCACGAGGGAAGGAATACCAGCTCCGATTCCTGCATTGCAGGAAGTTGCACAAGATGATCCTTCCAACTCTACATTTTTTTTTATCTATGATTTAGCAGGGATGCGGGTGGCGCTGTGGGTTAAACCACAGAGCCTAGGACTTGCCGATCAGAAGGTCGGCGGTTCGGATCCCCGTGACAGGGTGAGCTCCCGTTGCTCGGTCCCTGCTCCTGCCCACCTAGCAGTTTGAAAGCACGTCAAAGTGCAAGTAGATAAATAGGTACCACTCCGGCGGGAAGGTAAATGGCGTTTCTGTGTGCTGCTCTGGTTCGCCAGAAGCGGCTTAGTCATGCTGGCCACATGACCCAGAAGCTGTACGCCGGCTCCCTCGGCCAATAAAGCGAGATGAGCGCCGCAACCCCAGAGTCGGCCACGGCTGGACCTAATGGTCAGGGGTCCCTTTACCTTTATGATTTAGCAAGCCGAGTCAAAATCTCTCTATACATTCTTACTTAGATAGAATGAATGGGGTGGGAGTTGGGGGAGTGGCAATGTAGCAGCAGGCTCCGCCCTGATCACAGAAGGGGCGGAGCCTGCCACCACAATTAATTTCTGCAGATCACAAAACCCAGGTTTCCCTTTTTTAGAAGAGCAGCCTTCCAACTTCTTAAAAACAAATATATTATTTGTTACATTTTACATATCTATCCCACTTTTCCTTCAAGGTGGTATACGCAGTTCCCCTCAACTCCCCATTTCCCCCCCACAACAACCCTGTGAGGTTGGCCAGGCCAACAACTAGGACAACAACCCTGCGAGGTCAAGAAACGGCGACTGGTTCAAAGTCACCCAGCGAGCTGCATGGCAGGGTGGGAATTTGAACCCTGGTCTCCCCCCTCTCTAACCACTATGCCACATGAGCTCTAGTGAATAAAGGGGCACAAAACATGCAGATCAGGAGGCAGCCCCTACCATGGTCTCGTCGATCGGGTAGGTGGTCTTGTCGGGGAATATGCAAGTGGAGAGGCAGGAGACCACCTTCTGGACACCAGATTTGTACGCCGAGTGCAGGACGTTGTCACTGATGTGCATGTTCTTCCGCTGGCCAGAAAGAAAAAAGAGGGGAGCATCATAGGACCATATTGTGGGCAACACAAGATCTGCGTTTTACGTAAGAAAAACAGCTCAGAAGCCCATCTCCAAAGTCAGCAATGGCGACTGCTCCCTCCTGCAAAACAAATACAGTCATGATTCGGCACTTCTGCGCATAGCACGATTTAGTGCTTTTGCACATGTGTGACCGCCAAAACCTGTAAGTAACGCGTTCTGGTATTTCTGGGTTTCAGCGGTCCGTAACCCAAAAAAACACACAACCTGAAGTGTCTGCAACCCAAGGTTAAGACTGTAAAGTCTATGTCCATGCACAATGAATGAAGTAGAGGACTTAATACATTTCTTTTTCTACTGCCCTATTTATGAGCTAATAAGAACTAAGCTCCTCCGCTTGATCCCGTCCACCATCACATCTAAGGAAGACTGTTTGAAATCGCTTCTTGTGGATGCAAATCCCCAAGTTACACGTGGGGTGGCAATCTTTATAGTGCAGGCCTTGAAACTCAGGGCTACTCTGACGGGGTAGTGTGTTCTAGACCTGGACCTGTCTTAATTCTTTTATTACCTTTTTAACCTAACGTCCCGAGCCTATTTTGGGGCCATTATATGCTTTATATACATTCGCATTCTAGATTCCCGGCGCTGGCAACTAAATCTTTACATTATTGTCTTAGGGTAATTTAAATGTCATAACCCCAGTAATATCGCTTTGAATTTTGTTTGGTTGTTTGTCTCTAGCTTTTGTTTGTTTGTTTGTTTGTTTTTTGTTTTATCCTGCTATGGCTGTATGCTAATGCAATAAAGCCTTGATTGATTGAAGACTGTAAATAAATAGAAGGAGAGCACCCATCCCCAAAACCAAATCCACTTAGTTTTAAAAGATTAAAAGCTGGGAGGGGTAGGGAGCCTTTGCAGGGGTATCTGGTGCCCACGGCAACCACACCGGGGACCCCCCCCCCCCCCGTTCAGAGTACAAAGGGGACAGTTGTGTGCGGTAATTTTGAAATCACGCATCAAACACCTGTTTCTGCTCAAAGCACATCCCAGCAATTTCTCCTCCTTTTCCGAAAAGGGTTTTCATTTCATTTCGTTGGTTTCTAAAGGTGCAATTTTGCACTTCAAACATCGTGCCGCCTTCCCAAGCACACAGCAGTGGGGTAGGAGAGCTGGGGGGGGGGGAATCACATGAGGCAACCAAAGGGTTTCAGATAGCACCTGGGTAAACGAGTCTCAAAAGCCCAGGAAACAAATTTTCATGGCCCTCTAGTGCCTATGGTGGCTCACTGACCAGAAGTAATCTTGGCCCAGTGTATCCAGAAGGAGCGTCTCCACCCCCATTGTTCTGCCCGGACACTGAGGTCCAGCTCCAAGGGCCTTTTGGTGGTTCCCTCCCTGCGAGAAGCCAAGTTACAGGGAACCAGGCAGAGGGCCTTCTCAGTGGTGGCGCCCGCCCTGTGGAACGCCCTCCCAGCAGATGTCAAAGAGAAGAACAACTACCAGACTTTTAGAAGACATCTGAAGGCAGCCCTGTTCAGGGAAGCTTTTAATGTTTTAACAGACTATTGTACAGCGGTACCTCTGCTTACGTACTTAATTCATTCCGGAGGTCCGTTCTTAACCTGAAACTGTTCTTAACCTGAAGCACCACCTCCCGCTGCCACTGCGCAATTTCTGTTCTCATCCTGAAGCAAAGTTCTTAACCCAAGGTATTATGTCTGGGTTAGCGGAGTCTGTAACCTTAAGCGGATGTAACCTGAAGCGTATATAACCCGAGGTACCACTGTATTTTAATATTCTGTTGGAAGCCGCCCAGAGTGGCTGGGGAAGCCCAGCTAGATAGGCGGGGTATAAATAAATAAATAATAATAATAATATATTGCTGCTACTACTGTGGAGCAAAATATACACCAGGAGGCTAAGTTTGGTCAGCATTAAGCAGCACAGCCAGTCCAACACAGGTCAGCAAAGAAGCCAGACCCCTGAACGAAGCTGGAGGAGGCAGCTCAGGAGGAGCACAGCATTCTGGGATCTGTAGTTTTCTCTGCTTCCTGCAGCAGACCTTTGGGATTAAGGATGACGTGGCTGCAGGCTTGCACAGCTCCGCCTCGGAGCAAATAAACCAGCTCGGTGCAATGTGTTCCTTGCGTGCGAGAGTCTGCGGACGTGCGTCTCTTGACCGCTAGAAGCTTCTCGTATCCGGGAGAGGGAGGAGAGGGGAAGAGACAGGGCAGACATCTGTAGGGAGCAGATGGATCACCACCTCTCCAAGCCAGCGAGGGATTAATCTCTCACAGCAATAAAAAATAAATAAAGGCTACAGGCTTGTGCCAAGCAGGTGGCGAGGACGGAAAAGGGGAGGGGAGCAGTTTTCTCAGACTTCTGTGGGGTAAACGACACTCTCTCCTTAGGGCAAGCTGCCCCAACCTGGTGCCCTCCAGCCATTTCGGACTTCTGTACCAGGTATAGAAGGCGGTCTTGCAAGTCCACTGGTCCTGAGCTATCTGGTGCCTGGCGTGGCAGGAAAATTCAAGGCAATCAAAGAAACGTTTTAACGTTTTATACAGTCTAGGACCCTCGTACCTACGGGACCATCTCTCCTGGTATGTCCCACGGAGTCCCTTCGCCCTCCCCGGCCGAAGCCGGGCTCAGAGCGGCTAACAACAATAAAAGTAACACAATTTCCATAAAATCACAATCAATTAATTGAAATGAGTTCTAAAATCAACTCATTCTAAAATCAATTCTGAGTGAAATTAATGGCAACCATTGGGCTAGAGTTCCATGAGGATTACAGAAGGAGGGGATCAGACTGTGCCTTGGCCAAAGGCCTGGCGGAACAGCTCTGTCTTGCAGGCCCTGCGGAAAGATGTCAAGTCCTGCAGGGCCCTAGTCTCTTGTGACAGAGCATTCCACCAGATCGGGGCCAAGGCCGAAAAAGCCCTGGCTCTGGTCGAGGCCAGCCTAACCTCCCTGTGGCCCAGGAACTCCAAGATGCTTTTATTTGAAGATCGTAAGTTCCTCTGCGGGGCATACCAGGAGAGGCGGTCCCGTAGGTACGAGGGTCCTAGGCTGTATTGGGCTTCAAAGGTTAAAATCGGCACCTTGAACCTGATCCTGTACTCCACCAGGAGCCCATGCAGCTGGTATAGCACCGGGTGAATAGTGAGATCAGCATCCTTACCCAAAAATCCAGGTTGTACTTGATGTTCCGGAAAAGGCCGCCCACCATGGCTGCCAAGTGGATGACGTGAGTCGGCCGGTGCTTCTCAAAAAGGGCTGCGGTTGCGGCAGCATCCCTGGAAGGGAAGAGAGGGGATGAGGATGGGAATGTTAGAATGATGCTGGACAGAAATTAAGTGGTTTTCAGCTGTGATGCTTAAGAGATATGGAAAATAAGGTTTTGAAATAAGTAAAAGAAATAATGGTGAGGATTTGCTGAACAAACAATTTGAATTGGAATATAAGAAAGGGAGGTATGAGGAGGTCTGGAAAATAAGTTAAAAGAAAATAAGTAAATGGAAACTCTTTGTTTTTTTAAAACTGTTTTTATTTCTGTATTTCTGTATTTTTGTTTTTTCTGTTTTTTTCTGTTTTACAATGTATTATTTCTGAAAACTTTAATAAATATCTTATTTTAAAAAAAGAGAGAGGGGATGAGGATGGAGAAGGGACCCCCGGACTGTGCAGAGAGACAGGTGTGCATTTACCTCTGGCTTTCCTAAGCCCTCTGCTGCAAGGCAGCCTTAGGAAAATACTCAAAAGACAATTAGAAGACAATTAGAAGACAATTAGACAATTAGCCTTAGGAAAATACTCAAAAGACAATTAGGCTTCCAGGGCTCCACCCATCAACTTGCTCCACGCTGCCACAAATAGTGTGTGTGGAGGCAGTGCTGCTGGTCTGTGGATGCCTCCTTAGAAATACTTTTCTTCCCTAACCGAGTTAATCTACGGAACTCATTACTGCAGGAGGCAGCGACGACCACTCTCCTGGATGGCTTTAAAAGAGCGTTAGACCAATTCTCGGAAAGTAGGGCTATCTATGGCTACTAGCCAGGATGGCTGCCCTCTGTCTACACAGAGGACCTTAAGGTCCATGAATAACCATAGTTTAGAGGTCCCGGGCCCTAAGGAAGTCAGGCTATCCTCCACCAGGGCCAGGGCCTTTTCAGTGATGGCTCCGACCTGGTGGAATGCTCTGTCCCAGGAGACTAGGGCCCTTCAGGATTTAACCTCCTTCCGTCGGGCCTGTAAGACAGAGCTATTCCGCCTGGCCTTTAATTTGAATTCAGCCTGTTCTTTTATTTCCCTCCCCCTCCCCTTTTATGAAGATCACCCGCTCAGAGACCCCACAGCTAATTCTCCCCTGGTCTCCTCGCTGGCCCAAATAGGACCAATTCAGCCAGCTAGCCCTGGGGATTATCTAATGCTTATTTCCCCTAAATTGATTTTTGAATTTTATTGTTATTCATGTTTTTATACTCTATTTTATGCTGCTTTTATAATTAAAAAAGGTAAAGGGACCCCGACCATTAGGTGCAGTCGTGGCTGACTCTGGGGTTGCGGCGCTCATCTCACTTTATTGGCCGAGGGAGCCAGTATACAGCTTCCGGGTCATGTGGCCAGCATGACTAAGCCGCTTCTGGCAAACCAGAGCAGCGCACGGAAACGCCGTTTACCTTCCCACCAGAGCGGTGCCTATTTATCTACTTGCACTGGTGTGCTTTTGAACTGCTAGGTTGGCAGGAGCAGGGACCGAGCAACGGGAGCGCACCCCGCCACGGGGATTCGAACCGCCGACCTTCTGATCAGCAAGTCCTAGGCTCTGTGGTTTAACCCACAGCACCACCTGCGTCCTTGGGCTGGACTATATTTTTTGGGGGAAATGAACAAATTCCTATGCCCCACAAATAACCCAAAGATGCATTCTAAATAAAAGGACACATTCTACTCATATAAAAACACGCTGATTCCCAAACTGTCCACGGGCCGGATTCAGAAGGTGATTGGGCCGCATCCAGCCCCTGGGCCTTAGTTTGCCTACCCATTATCTAGTCCAACCCCATGCAATGCAGGAATATCCAGCTGTCTCATACGGGATTCGAACCTGCAACCTTGGTATTATCAACACCATGAGCTATCCAGGCTCTTCTCACCTTAGCTTGGTGCTCAAGTCCCCCTGAACTCCCTGTCTGTCCTTTTCTTCACCTTTCCATGTGCTCTATCCATTTCTAGAGACATTTGATACTCCTGTATTCTGTCCTTATATCTCGTATTATGAGGTCCGTTGACCTGATCAATACACCAAATGACTCACTGAATGATGCTGCGCTTGCCTGCCTGCCTGGGCTCTCCGGAGAGCCCCCAGTCTTCACAAACACAACCAGACTTCTCACAGAACTTTAGAGGTGCGAGGGACCCCCAAAGGTCATCCAGCCCACCCCACCCCCAGCAAGTGTGGGTTTTTCTTAAAGAAGAAGAAGAAGAGTTTGGATTTGATACCCCGCCTTTCACTCCCTTTAAGGAGTCTCAAAGCGGCTAACATTCTCCTTTCCCTTCCTCCCCCACAACAAACACTCTGTGAGGTGAGTGGGGCTGAGAGACTTCAGAGATTTGTGACTGGCCCAGGGTCACCCAGCAGCTGCATGTGGAGGAGCGGAGACGCGAACCCGGTTCCCCAGATTACGAGACTACCGCTCTTAACCACTACACCAAACTGGCTCTCTGGAGGGAGGACCGACTCACGTCAAGTCGGCATCCTTGGACGACGCGAAGATCCACTCCTCGTCCGGCCGCCCTTCTCCCTCGGCTACCAACTTTGCGATGGCCTTGCCCACCAGCCCCGAACCGCCGGTCACCAAGATGCGCTTTGGTTGCGCTGGCTGAGCCATGACGAGAAGATCTATATGGCAAAAAATGAGAGGTCAAATTACTAACCGCGTCGGATGTGAAATGCGGCCCTCCTGGCTTCTCCAGTCGGCCCCCAGAACATTAACCAGGTCAAACCCCTCCTCACTGGCCCCGATACACCCTGAGTGGGACGTGCCCTTGGCACTCTGGTCATGCTTTTTGTGGCCCCTGGGAACAGAACCTTTCGACTGGAATAGGGTCCCCATCTCTTTGCCCTTCGCATCCATTGTTGGACTATGAGTTTGAATCCCCACTCACTGGGCGACGCTTGCTGGGTAACCTTGGAGCAATCACCATCTCTTAGGCCCTCGTATTCAGGACCACCTCTCCTGGTCTGCCCCGAAGAGGACCTTAAGGTCCATAAATAACCATAGTTTAGAGGTCCTGGGCCCTAAGGAAGTCAGCCTATGCTCCACCAGGGCCAGGGCCTTCTCAGTGATGGCTCCGACCTGGTGGAATGCTCTGTCCCAGGAGACCAGGGCCCTGCAGGATTTAACCTCCTTCCGCAGGGCTTGTAAGACAGAGCTATTCCACCTGGCCTTTAATTTGAATTCAGCCTGATCTTTTATTTCCCTTCTCTTCCCTCCCCCTCCCCTTTTATGAAGATCACCCACTCAGGGACCCCACAGCTAATTCTCCCCTGGTCTCCTCAATGGCCCAAATAGGACCAATTCAGCCAGCTAGCCCTGGGGATTATCTAATGCTTATTTCAACTAAATTGATTTTTGAATTTTATTGTTATTCATGTTTTTATACTCTATTTTATGCTGCTTTTATAATTAAAAAAGGTAAAGGGACCCCGACCATTAGGAGCAGTCGTAGCCGACTCTGAGGTTGCAACGCTCATCTCGCTTTATTGGCCGAGGGAGCCGGCGTACAGCTTCCAGGTCATGTGGCCAGCATGACTAAGCCGCTTCTGGCGAACCAGAGCAGCGCACGGAAATGCCGTTTACCTTCCCGCTGGAGCGGTACCTATTTATCTATTTCCCTGATGTTGGGAAAGATGGAGGGCACAAGGAGAAGGGTACGACAGAGGACATGATGGTGGGACAGTGTTCTCGAAGCGACAAACATGAGTGTGACCAAACTGCAGGAGGCAGTGGAAGACAGGAGTGCCTGGCGTGCTCTGGTCCAGGGGGTCACGAAGAGTCAGACACGACTAAACAACTTCTCATTGCCAAAGCGGATTGCCACTTCTGCCCCAGGGCCGCCGTCCCCAACCAGGCGCCCTCCAGCGGTTTTGTACTACAACTCCCATCAGCCCCTGTGTTTTTTTGCGAGCTGATGGGAACTGGAGTCCAAAACAGGTGGCACGCGCGGTGGGGGGGGGGGCTTAAGAGGGCGCAAGAGGCGAGGTCTCTAACCCGGGAGGTGGTCGCATTCAGAAACCGGCTAAAGGATTTGCAAAAGGAAACGAATCCGCGTGCGTAATTGCGCGCAGGTGGGAGCCAGGCAGGAAGGAGGACCCCCACCCGTGCCCGTGGGTCTCCTGGGGTGCCCTTGCGGGTCCACGCGCACCCAACGTGCAGCGGAGGAGAAGGAGAGATAGACACCTTCGCGTGGTGGGGGGTGGGGGGAGATAGAGACCCTCGCGCGGGCGTCCCTCTCGGGGTCTCTCCCCCGCTTTCCCCGGGGAAAGTCGGCTACCTTTCCAGGGCGGGCACTGCCGCGTCTCCTTCTCTTTCTCGTCGGTGGCGCTTCCTGCAAACGCGGCAGCCGGCACTAGGCACACCCTCCCCGGCGCGGCGGCTCCCTGGGAAATGGAGTCCCTAACCGAAGCTGACTGTCTTCGTTTCTCTGCTTGCCTCGTTTTCTCCCCCGAGCAGAGCTGCAAAAGACACCTTTGCCTTGCAGAGAAAACGCTGTGTGAGCAGACTCCCGCGACACAGGGGTGGACCCTTCTTCGGAGGAGGTTGCACGGGGGTCGTCTAATCTGACCCCGTGCAATGCAGGAATCTTTTGCCCACCCGAGCTCGAACCCAAGCGTACGGCCTCATATAATAAATAATTTATTTTATTTTATTTTATTTTATTTTATTTTATTTTATTTTATTTTATTTTATTTTATTTTATTTTATTATTTGTATCCAGTCCATCTGGCTGGGTTTCCCCAGCCACTCTGGGTGGCTTCCAACAAAGTAAAGTCATACCTCGGGTTAAATACGTTTCAAGTTGAGCGAGTTTGAGTTGCGCTCCACGGCAGCCCGGAAGTTACGGAGCGCATTACTTCCGGGTTTCAGCACTTGCGCATGCGCAGACGCTCAAAATGACGTCATGCGCAGAAGCGGCGGAAAGCGACGTGTGCGTGCGCAGACATGCCGTCGCTAGATACGTTTACCTCTAGATGCGAACGGGGCTCTGGAACAGATCCCGTTTGTATCTAGAGGTACCACTGTATTAAAATACAGTAGATTGTTAAACATTATAGCAGGTACAGTGGTACCTCGCAAGACGAAATTAATTCGTTCTGCGAGTTTTTTCGCCTTGCGAATTTTTCGTCTTGCAAAGCACGGATTTTGGAAAAGCTTCAAAAATCACCAAAGTCTTCAAAAACCTCAAAAAAGGCTGCCACACCGTGTGCTATGAGTTGCTCCTCGAAGTCAAGTCGCAACTGCACCCCCTGAATGCACCCTGGGTATTAACGGTTTTAAGAAAAAGGAAACAAACTTGCAAGACGTTTTCATCTTGCGAAGCAAGCCCATAGGGAAATTCGTCTTGCGAAGCAACTCAAAAAACGAAAAACTCTTTTGTCTTGCGAGCTTTTCGTCTTACGAGGCATTCGCCTTGCGAGGTACCACTGCACTCTTAATTTGTGGTAATTAAGCTGTTGGGTATGGTATATAAAGAGCAACATGTAGCTCTCTCAGTACCCTGGTGGATGGGTCATGCTTCTTGATATATTGTAATTTAGTGTAAAAGGAGTTTTTGTTTTTGTTATTAAAACCTAGCAAAAGTTATTTTGCGTTTCTTGAATGTGTGGTCTCCCCAGCACGCCTTCTGCAGCGCAACTAATCATCAAATAGCCATCAGATCTGTGTCAAGCATATGTTGCAGAACACACCTGTGATAAAACACCAGCTTGGATGAGCCTTTATTTGCAAAAGCTCCATTGTCTGTTTCTCACCCCCCAGAAAGCAGGCTTGGCGTGCTTAAATCATTTCAATTGTGCAAACCTGGATTTCTGGTGCACAGCTGAATTCCCTCCTGCCAAGTGCTGACAATCCGAAAGCGACCTTAATTCACTTTCTAGCAGAGAGGAGGAGGAGGAGGTTGTGGGGCAGGCACGGTCTGGTGCCACGTGGTGGCAGCGTCGAGGCAGCTTCCTTGCAACCGGCCGCTCTTGGCGAAGCTTCTGGAATCGCACGGCTCTCCTTTGAGGTCTTTGTCAGGCCCTGTAAGGTGATGCCAGGAGTGGAAATGAAAACCCGAACGTACAATTGCAGCATTCTGTGACCTCGGCACCTTGGGGGTCACTGGTGCTTTTACTTGTAGCATCAACACAGCCAGGGGGGAAGGACCCAGAAAAAAACACGAACCTTTATAGTACAAAGATGCATAACTCTGGTTAAAGGAACCAGCAGTTGATATGATATAAGTAAGAAGTTCCCCCTTGCAGTCATTGTAAGCCTCCTTCTATGGTCAACATCCACAACAGCTGCTTAAAACACGTGGCTTTCTGCAAAGAGGGACGCGGGTGGCGCTGTGGGTTAAACCACAGAGCCTAGGACTTGCCAATCAGAAGGTCGGCGGTGAGCTCCCGTTGCTCGGTCCCTGCTCCTGCCAACCTAGCAGTTCAAAAGCACGTCAAAGTGCAAGTAGATAAATAGGTACCACTCCAGCGGGAAGGTAAACGGTGTTTCTGTGTGCTGCTCTGGTTCGCCAGAAGCAGCTTAGTCTTGCTGGCCACATGACCTGGAAGCGGTACGCCGGCTCCCTTGGCCAATAAAGCGAGATGAGCGCTGCAGCCCCAGAGTCGGCCACGAATGGACCTAATGGTCAGGGGTCCCCTTTACCCTTTACCTTCTGCAGATAATCCTGGGAACCTTAGTTTTTACAGGGCACGGGGAATTGTAGTTCAGTGACGGGTCAGTTACAGTTCCCAATATTCTTTGGGTAAAGCCATATACTTTAAATGTAATTTGTGGATCTCTTTCAGCTGATTTGTGGGTCTCAGCAGACTGGCAAGATTTTACTTAGTTGTATTTTATTTTAGATCAAATCCAGTTTCATTAGGTTTTTGCTGTTCTTCTGATTCCGATTTAATTTGCATAGAGTGAAGGATCGTGTTCTGTGTTTGCAGGAAGCTGCTTTAAAACTGAGTGAAAGCAGTTGCAAAGTTGCAAATAATGACTTCGCTTTGTGGGTTATGCATAGCACACATGCGTCACACATACGTTTCCGAGCACAATTCAAAGTGTTGGTGCTGACCTTTAAAGCCCTAAACGGCCTCGGTCCAGTATACCTGAAGGAGCATCTCCACCCCCATCGTTCTGCCCGGACACTGAGGTCCAGCTCCGAGGGCCTTCTGGCGGTTCCCTCGCTGTGAGAAGCCAAGTTACAGGGAACCAGGCAGAGGGTCTTCTCGGTGGTGGCACCCACCCTATCGAACTCCACCCCCCCCACCAGATCTCAGAGAGAAAAACAACTACTTGACATTTAGAAGACATCTGAAGGCAGCCCTGTTCAGGGAAGTTTTTAATGTGTGACATTTTAGTGTATTTTTGGTCTTTGTTGGAAGCCGCCCAGAGTGGCTGGGAAAACCCAGTCAGATGGGTGGGGTACAAATAAATTATTATTATTATTATTATTATTATTATTATTATTATTATTATTATGTTTGCAGGCATCTTGGTAATGCAGAGTTCTGCCAACAGGCCTGGTGCCTGGAGCCAGCTCTCCGCAGAGCACATCCTTGGCGATCTTGCCATCTTCGATCCTGTGGACATCTATGGCACAATCAGAAAGTGGTGTCTGTGTGTATGTGTGGAATTATCCCAACAGGGGAACCGCGCAGTCCTGCTCTGATAATGCCGACTGCAGTGTCAAGTGCAGCTCTCGCTGAGCCACACCATCTCCTGCCACATGGGAAATCAACATTTAAGACCTGTTGCCTCTGCCCAGTGAATTGCAGAGGTTAATCAGGCGCTCCAGGGACCAGACTTTCCATCTGCTGTACATCAAACCCTTCCCTTCCCCACATCAACTCTTCCCATGCTGTGGGCAATCTCCAGCAGACTGGAGGGTGGTGACGCAGCTAGGTGTCGCTGGGCACAGCTGGCGTGCTGAAAGAGAGAAGCCACTGCTGCCAGCTTGGGGTTTCCTCGAGAGCCGAATGCCACACGCAGACTCAGCAGTTGTCACACTTGATGCGACCGCGAAGCCTGACGGGACTGAAGACGCAGCAGGGGCGACTGACGCAGAATTACGATTCATTAGACGGAGAGATAGAAATCACACAGACGATGGGCAAATCGCTCCCCAGTGGAGGCAAAGAAGCACCTCCCCATTCATTAAAAACTCATTTTCTTGGTTCCAGCTATATATCTCTACTGGGTCTCCCACCCTTCTGCTCATTTGTTCTCGATGTGGAGAGTAGGAGTAGCTTCTGAAATTCACACCGGTGTCAGGAGTGCGTGCAGGAGCCAGGCCCTGTGACCAGTAGGGCTTCGCAGCACTGGGGCCTCCCTAAGTTCTGGAGAGGCAAGGTGCAGCTGCACAGGTGAGGCCGCTTGGTAACTCACAGCACCTGGTGGCAAGAGCCGAGAAGGGATATAAGATCAGCAGTTCCCTTTGGCTCTTTGCCACAGCAACACGTTCCCTGCCGTGCTGCGTTTGACTTCTTGACTCCTGATCCTCGGACCCTTGACTTTGTGCCTCCCTGCTTCCTGACTCTCGGACCCCTGGCTTCTGGACTCTCATTCCTGCTCCCACCCCGCCATCTTGCCCCCGGTCCCGACGTCCTCAGCCGGGATTTCGATCGCCCGTAGACCGGACCCTGACAACCAGATCCGTTGCCCAGTTCTCGTTTACGGCTTAAACCTCCGCTATTTTTGCACCACCTAAAACAGTGGCGCTGTGGTCTAAACCACAGAGCCTAGGGCTTGCTGATCAGAAGGTTGGCGGTTCGAATCCCTGCGACATGGTGAGCTCCCGTTGCTCAGTCCCTGCACCTAGCAGTTGGAAAGCACGTCAAAGTGCAAGTAGATAAATAGGTACCGCTCCGGCGGGAAGGTAAACGGTGTTTCCATGCGCTGCTCTGGTTCACCAGAAGCGGCTTAGTCATGCTGGCCACATGACCTGGAAGCTGTACGCCGGCTCCCTCGGCCAATAAAGCAAGATGAGCGCCGCAACCCCACCCAGAGTCGGTCACGACTGGACCTAATGGTCAGGGGTCCCTTTACCTTTAAAACAAACAAACAAAAGCCCTTGAAAGGCATGGGTGAAAGGAGGTCTTAGGGTGCTATCCTGTATTCAGAATATGCTGGTGAAGGAGCTATAGCAAACTTCCCCAACCCTACAAACATTTTGTGGCACAATTCCCACTTGGACGGGGCCTTTGCTGTTGAGCTTTTTCCCACCTGGGCGATGCCTTTAAAAGAGGATTAGACAAATTCATGACGGAAAAAAGCTATTGATGGCTACCAGGGTGGATTTGATTTACAGTAAATCAAATTGATTTAAATCACTAGTCAGTAAGACTTGATTTAAATCATTTTTTTACCGAAAGTCTCATTCTGGCTGGTATAATCTTAATATTTACAACCAGTTGAAGGTTTCATTTTTGGCATAATAAATTTTCAGTGTAGTTTTTACAGTTATAACAAAAATTTCTGATTTGGTTATAATATTTGAAATATATAGACAGATAATTATGAAATTATTGTGAGGTTTAATAAGTTAACTGTTTATATTTGGACAACTTTTCTGCTGTACTTCATTGGAAGGAGAAAAATTTCCTTAATAACAATTTAAACTATTTATTTAACTAAAACAATAACATTACAGCATATGTATCTGTATGTGTTAAGTGATGTGGTTAAACCTTTTAAAAAAAACACACACAACTTAGATTTTCAGCACACATGAAAAACTTAAAACAAATCCTTATTTCCTGATGAATAGCCTTTGGACTATAATGTAACTTAAATAGAAAACTATCTTTAGAAATATATTTTTCTCCAAAATCATTTTATTTTAAAAATCCAATTTAAACTTTAAAAATCAGATTTTTAATATATATATATTAAAAATATCATTGATTTTTATCCACCCTGGTGGCTACTAGCCAGGATGGCTGCGCTCTGACTCCTGAAATTGCCTCCTGCCAATCACATGAGGGGAGGTTGCTCTCATGCTTGGTTCCCATTGGAGCATCTGGTTGGCCAGTGTGAGAACAGGATGCTGGACTCATTGGGCCATTGGCCTGATCCAGCAACCTCTCCTTATGTTCTTATGGCCAATGGCCACGCTAGCTGTGAATGATGGGAGATGGAGTCCGTGGTTGTCGGCAACCTTGACATCCTTGACTCGCAGCTTCCCACCTGCTCAGTAGCAGCTTGCCCTAAATAATAACAAGAATAACAACAACAACAACAATAACAACAAGAATAATAACAACAACAACAACAACAACAACAATAATAATAATAAATTTTTATTTATACCCTGCCCTCCCTGGCCAGAGCCGTGCTCAGGGCAGCTAACACCAATAAAATCACAGTAAAAACATAATAGGGGAAAAAGAAAAAGAAAAAAAAACCCAATTTACAATACAGGTTAAAATGCAATTTAAAATGCAGCCTCATTTTAAAAGTAGCCCATAGATCAAAACCATAAGGGGAGGGAAACATAAGGGTCAGACCGAGTCCAAACCAAAGGCCAGGCGGAACAGCTTTGTCTTGCAGGCCCTGTGGAAAGATGTCAAGTCCCACAGGGCCCTGGTCTCTTGTGACAGAGCGCTCCACCAAGTCGGGGCCAGTGCTGAAAAGGCCCTGGTCCTACTTGAGACCAATCTAACCACCTTGTGATCTCCAGAATGTTGTCATTTGTGGACCTTAAGGTCCTCTGCGGGACATACCAGCAGTGGCGGTCCCGTAGGTACGTGGGTCCTAGGCCGCATAGGGCTTTAAATATTCTTCCACTTTAAGTCCATTTTAACCTGTGCAACAGGGCTGGTCTCCAAGGCTCAGAGCAGGCACTGATGCATGGAAATGCATTTATAACAGACAGTTAAAAAAACAACAACACGAAACTCAGTCAGAAAAGCTTCAGCAAAGCTTGCCATGATCATAACCCCTCAGGGGACACAGAACTGGGCTAACTCGGGGAAGCTGTGGTGGAGAACAGAGCTCTTGGCTGTGAGCCTGACACCCTGATATACCCTTTTCTGGATTGAAACTGAGAATCAACCACAAGTCTAGTCAAATTCCACACACTGAATGCATCTTCCCCTTGATCTCAGGCAGCAAAATGTTTTGTGACTTCTCTGTTAGCACAGTTTAATCTCTCCTGTATTAGCCTTCCACATGCAAGTATCTTTTAAAGTGGAAATAAATTATACTTATGTTCCTTGGGTAGAGCGACTCATGAAGGACTCATGTCCTGCTTTTTGGGAGACGGGGCCCTCCAGCCTCATGATTTATTCTGGGTGTAACTGCACAGCACATTCTTGACGCACTGACTAAGCGGTGGGTTTAATCTGGTTTGTTTTGTTCGGCGATGCTACCACTTTATTGCTCTCCGGAGGGGCTGCAGAGCTAGAAAAGCTGGAGGAAAAGAAACCAGGGCATTTGTGGTTTTGAAATGTTATGGCGGGTTTTCAGAAGGAAGTTACGGGATATGCACTGGATGGAAGGGAAGCAGTGTGGCTGTCCCAGAACTTTTGCAGGTGCAAGCAGGACTGAGACCGGATTGCATGTGACTGTCCCGATAGCACACAAATCAGGGGTCAGCAAACTTTTTCAGCAGGGGGCCGGTCCACTGTCCCACAGACCTTGTGGGGGGGCAGGACTATATTTTGGGGGTGGGGATGAACGAATTCCTATGCCCCAGAAATAACCCAGAGATGCATTTTAAATAAAAGCGCACATTCTACTCATGTAAAAACACAATGATTCCCGGCGCGTCCGCGGGCCAGATTGAGAAGGCAGTTGGACTGGATCCGGCCCCTGGGCCTTAGTTTGCCTATCCATGGCACAAATCACCATGAATATACTGTTAAAAGGATATCAGTTACATGAAATGTTTAAATTAGATAGAAAAAAAAATGGTTTCTTGGACCAAAGCTCACAAAAGAACTTCTACAAAACAAAGAGAATCTTTTGTCTAAAATGTACAGTTTGTTATTAGACTGGGAAACAAAAGAGGAGCTTGTTAAAGGCTCAATGACACACTGGGCACGATACAGATTTTGACTTCTGGGAAAAATTCTGGAAAAGTGACTTGAACTTTACAGCATGTTATTCTTTGAAGGAGAACTACCTGAAAATGATTTACAGATGGCATTGAACTCTGAGTAGGCCTGCTAAGATGTATATGACTGAATCAGATAAGTGCTGAAGATGCAAAGAGGTGGAGGGAAAGTTATTTTATATGTGGTGGACCTGTAAAAGGGTAAAAGAGTATTGGGAAATGATCCATAATGAATTGGAAAAAAAGGTTTAAAAGTAGTCCCCCCACCAAAAAACCCCCAGAGTCCTTTCCCAGGTGTCAGAAAAGGTTATTTATGTATGCTACTATTGTGGCCCGTGTTTTGTTAGCCCAAAAATGGAAAATGAGTGAGGTCCCAACCATAGAAGAATGGCAGCTTAACTTGACAGAATATGCGCAGCTTGCAGACTTAACACATAGAATAAGAGAACAAGAAGAACATAAGTTTAAAGAAGATTGGAAAACGTTTATTGAAAATATGGGAAATAATTGTGTATAGCTGAACACGCTGGCAGCATTCAGATAAATTCAACAGTGTAAATAAGTTTTGATGGATGCAACAATGGAATTTTAAATGGTATAGTTTTTGTAAAATATACAGGGATTTATTTTATGTAAAATGAACCCTGGAAAGAGCAGAAGGGAAGTCATCGATATCTTAAGGATGCAAAATGAGTATTTTAAATTGTACAACAGAAAAATTTATAAAAATTATACACACACAAAAAGAGGACATTAGGAGCTGGCCCTGATTAGAGTAGAAATCTCACCTGAAAGTTCTGTCTTTTAGGTCTTCTGCAGGCATAGGAAATGTCATTTCATAATCGTGGTGAGAGCTAGGAACTCGCCTCTTCCCCGAATTAAAGCTAAGACTCCCCAGATGTATTTCCTTGTGCCATATTCCAAATTTAGGTGTTATGCCCCTGTTCTGAGAACTTGCAAAATATATTCAGAAGGTGCTGGAAGATTGGCAGAGACTGGGACCCATGCTTATGAGAAGCTATCAGTGGTGTATCATTTTGCAATATGACAGTGTTTTTACCAAAATCCTTGATAAAAGCTTCTGGGAAAGATGGGAGGGGGGGGGGGAGAGAATATGCCCATCCCTTCCTTTGCCCATCCTAGCCCCCTCCTCATGCAACAGGATTGGAGCTTATCTGAGCTCATTAGGAATAGATTCCATTGAGGCTAGATTGAACCATCTTTAATAACACTTAATCTGAGATTAAAGTATTGGGGGATGAAGAATCGGGGTGGGGGTTGGGGCTTAAGAGGTCCCAAGGCTTTTTCTCCAGCGGGAATTCCGCAAAGAAAAGCAGTTGCTACGGAACCTTCCAAAATTAATACTTCAAAAGGCTTCTCTCCATCTCTAGATAAGAAATGGGAGTCAGCCATTGTTGCTGGCAGTAATGGGATTTTCAGATTTTCGCCCCTTCCTCTTGGCAGAAATCTGGGCCGTGCGCATGGAGAAAACATGATTGCCAGCTGTAGCAAAGTGTGAGAAATCCCTGGGACGTCATTTGAGAAAAGTCGTTCTTTGGGACACTTTTCCCCTGTACACAAGCAACCAATGGTTCGAGGTCCAGGGGTTTAGCCCTTTGAAGCCACAAACCATATCTTTTGGAAGCCAACCCCCAACTGCTGTCATTAAGGGTTTCTGGCCCTATAAGCTCCACCTGGCAAATATAATAATAATAATAATAATAATAATAATAATAATAATAATAATAATAATTTATTTATTTATTTATACCCCGCCCTCCCCGGCCAGAGCCGGGCTCAGGGTGGCTAACACCAATAAAATTTCAGTAAAGACATAATAAGAAAAAAGAAAAAGAACAATTTAAAATACAGGTTAAAATGCAATTTAAAATGCAGCCTTATTTAAAAGTCAAAACCATAAAGGGGAGAGAAACATAAGGGTCAGTCTGAGTCCAAACCAAAGGCCAGGCGGAACAGCTCTGTCTTGCAGGCCCTCCGGAAGGATGTCAAGTCCCGCAGGGCCCTGGTCTCTTGTGACAGAGAGTTCCACCAAGTTGGGGCCAGTACTGAAAAGGCCCTGGCCCTAGTTGAGACCAATCAGTTGACACCTGGGACCTCCATATGTTGTCATTTGTGGACCTTAAGGTCCTCCACAGGGCATACCAGGAGAGGCGGTCCCGTAGGTACGAGGGTCCTAGACCGCATAGGGCTTTAAAGCTCAAAACCTGACCCTGTACTCCACCGGGAGCCAGTGCAGTTGGTAAAGCACTGGATGAATGTGATCCCGCGGCGAGGACCCGGTAAGGAGCTTCACCATGTCATTCTGCATCCGCTGGAGTTTCTGGGTCAGCTTCAAGGGCAGCCCTGCGTAGAGCAAGTATAATATAAGCTCCACTCGGCACATGTTCTCCCTCTGAGGTGGAAATGGGGGGGGGGGCGCGTCACAGGACTGGATGGTCCGCCATTAAAACAGTTCCCTCCAAACGATTTAGGGCAAACAAAACAAAGCACTTATTTGCACGGCGCATCATTAAACTGTGGAACTCCCTGCCACAGTGGTGGCCACCAACCTCGATTGCTTTAAAAGATGATTAGACAAATTTATGGAGGAGCAGGCTATTGGTGGCTGTTAGCCACTGCAATGGCTAGGCTCTGCCACCGCAGCCAGCGGCAGCAATGTTTTTAAATACTAGTCATTGGAGACCGCCAGAGGGAAGAGGGATCTTGTGTTCGAATCCTGCTTGAGGGCCTCTGGTTGGCCACTGTGAGGACATGATGCCGGACAAGATGGGCCATTGGCCTGACCCTGCGTGGCCTTTCAGGTGTTCGGACTTGCTAAGTCCCACGTTGGCAGGCAGGTTCACAAACACCTGCGGATATCATAGTTGCCGAGTGCCCTGGGAAAAAGGGGACATCCCGGTTTTTTCACGTGAGATTGCAGTGGTCATTTTGGGTCATTTCGCCCTCTCTCCCAGCCCCAAATACGCTTTTTCTGGGTGTGAGTGAGATAGACAGACAGACAGATAGACAGGTAGGTAGGTAGGTAGGTAGGTAAACAGATAGATAATTTATTACAGTCGGAGACCAACTTATAAAACACACTTGGGGATACAATTCCAGAAGGAAAGCAAACATTTAAAAGAATGTACAGCAATAAATTTAAAATGTATAAATGCGATAAGCGTATAAACACTTAAAACTTTAAGATAAGCTACCACAGAGAGATGACCCAGAGTCACCCATGGAACCGAGTTTGGAGATTTTCTTAACGAACTAGTTTGGGTTGGGGGATGGTCTGTGCCTACAGATCTGTACACAGAATCTGGCCATCATCCAGGTCGTCTTTTGATCTTTGCCTAACAGGAAAAGGTCATTTTTTCCTTTTCCGGGAGGTCAGCAAGGGTGTGAGTGAGGTCACGTGACTCACCAAGGAGCGCGCACCAGAAGACACGAGTCCCGGTTTTGGTTCTGGAAAAGTTGGACAGTATGAGAGCTGGATGACGACCCAACCGCAGCTGCTCTCTTGCATATTGACCTGCATAACACTGCTTCCCACTGTGGAGGCCGACAGCCACCCTCACAGACCCTTCCTGATTCCCTCCATTTCGGTCTGTCTTGCCTGGCCCATACAAACTCTGCATGGAACCTCGGACGCTCTTGCTTGGGTTTCCCCCCGCTCCAGAGGGCAGGACTCGAACCCATGGCTTCAAGTTGCAAGAAAGGAGATTCCGACCAAACATCAGAAAGAATTTGCTGACAGTAATAGCCGCTTGACAGTGGAACGGTCTCCCTCTGGAGGTTGTGGACTCGTCTTCCTTGGAGGTTTTTAAGCAGAGGTAGACTAGATGACTTTTGGGGGTCCCTCTAGAATTCTATGAGTTCCACCTGTTATGCATTCATTGGTCTGTGTTTGCCTGAGCTTGAGTCTGAACCAAGGATTCTGAGCTCCTGATTCGATACATGATGTCCAATCACAGAACATTTCAGGATTTGGGCCTCTGCCATTGGCCCTTAAACTCTGAGTTGTGATTCGCAGCTTGGAAGTTTAGACAGCCAATCGTGTTGGGAGTGGGAGTGGCCCAGGCTTTCAGGAATGTATATAAACAGCTGCTTTGCCCCTGTTTCCCAGTTATGTCGTTCAATAAAGGTTCTTGCTGTTATCGCTGTGCCTTGCAGTTTCTACTCCCCTTGGTTTTTTTGCTCCAGACTTCTGGAGCTCCCCACTTCCTGGGCTTCCTGTTTCGGGGGCTCTTGGCCAGGCCCTCCTGCTCACTTTTCACTGGCTCTCTGTGACGGAGGTGCTGAGGAATTCGGGTGAGCCCTGGGACAGGAGGGGGCAGGCGGCTGAAACCACCTCCTCACTCCCCTCCTGGCGGACACCAGCCGTCTTTGTCGCGGCAAGAATGGCTCTTTTGACGGACGGACGGGCTCTCTCTGGGCTCCATTGTGCAGAGCTAATAAGATGCGCCTCCCAGCTTATCGGGCAGCACAGAGAGCTGGCTTGGCCAAAACATGCTGACATTTCCAGCCGGAATAATGTCCTCCTTGAAGAGAAGAGAAAAGGCCTTTTCTCCCGGCGGCTGGGCAAAGGTCAAGACCCTTAGCTGGGATCAGTGGACTCCTTTCAGGAACGCCCCCCTCTCCAAGAAAGCCAGGTGTTTCGGACAAAGTTTGGCAGGGTGAGAGGAAAGGAAGGTGACTCCTGCCAACATTCCCAAAGCTGGCACTTGATTCTAAGAGTTTAATTTTGTTGCATTATATTCCCTGCTTTGTCTAATGCAGAGATGTTCCAGGGGAAGACGGTGCGGTCCAGTGGTTAGGGAAGATGTCCCCAACCTGGTTTAACTGGTGTCAACAGAAACTTCAGCGGCAAAGTCTTCTGGAACCTCAAATATATATGTATCACAGCCTGAGCTTTTATGGATTCCAGACTATTTAATAGGCTGCAGGAAATGTGATTCTGAATTTTGTTGTTGTTGTTTAGTCGTTTAGTCGTGTCCGACTCTTCTTGACCCCCTGGACCAGAGCACGCCAGGCACTCCTGTCTTCCACTGCCTCCCACAGTTTGGTCAAGCTCATGTTCGTAGCTTCGAGAACACTGTCCAACCATCTCGTCCTCTGTCATCCCCTTCTCCTTGTGCCCTCCATCTTTCCCAGCATCAGGGTCTTTTCCAGGGAGTCTTTTCTTCTCATAAGGTGGCCAAAGTCTTGGAGCCTCAGCTTCAGGATCTGTCCTTCCAGTGAGCACTCAGGGCTGATTTCCTTCAGAATGGAGAGGTTTGATCTTCTTGCAGTCCATGGGAATCTCAAGAGTCTCCTCCAGCACCAGAAAGCATCAATTCTTCGGCGATCAGCCTTCTTTATGGTCCAGCTCTCACTTCCATACATTACTACTGGGAAAACCATAGCTTGAACTACAATTTACAAGTGCACAAATGTATACATGGTTGTGTCATCGCAAAGTACTGGAAGACACAAGATTTGCCCACCTTGGAAGAATGGCAAATGCAAGTAATAGACTACATGGAATTGGCAGAAATGACTGGCAGAATCAGAGACCTGGGAGAAGAAGCGGTGGAAGAGGACTGGAAGAAGTGTAAGATTTATCTGCAGAAATACTGCAAAGTTTATGAATGCTAAAATGATGTTGGATATAAAAATAATATGGCATTAGTGATACAGTGTTAAAAAGTATGCAAAAACGTAATAGAAAAAGGGTGAAAGATTAAAGTTATATTATGTCAAAAGTAAACAATATGTTAAAGGTGTTTAAATATAAGGAGGAAAGATCGGAGACACAATAGAAGTGATTTTAATAATTAGAAATGAGTTTCGAAAGAGGGTAAGGATTTGCTGTATCTGATTGGACAAAGAGGAACACAAAAAAGGGAGGCGTGAGGAAGTCAAGAAAGAAAGTTTTGTAAACATGAGTTTAAAAATTGGAGTTTTTACTTTTAATTTGTTTTCTTTTTTTGATGTATGTCTGTGATTGGTTTTGCTGTTTTGTATTTCTTTGACATTTCTTCTTTTTCTTTGTAAAAACAAATAAATATATTTAAAAAACAACAACAAATGTATACATGGTTGTGTAAACAGTAAGGTCAGAAGGAAACGGAAATGTCAGGAAAACCCGCTCAACAGGCCATCTCGGCAGATCAACCTGCTCAGTTATTTGATGAGGAAGGAGTTCATATCAGCATCTGTTTGCCTAGTGTGACCCTCCGCTGGGCAGGAGTCCTGGCCAGCCTGAGCTGTGCCAACTGAGTAATCACCTGCAATGAAGGCCTGTCAATACACTTTGTGCTGCCCAGTCAGCTTTAAACACTCAGCCAGGGGGTGAATTCCCCAGTGCTGTGCCAAGTGCAAAGCACAACAAGAGAGAAGGCCCATGAAATATACTCACGAGTCGAGAGTGGATTTCATGCTCTTTATTCAGCTCATAGTGGTGAAGAGGAATGGAAGTTCCCCCAGAATGTCTGCTTTATATACATTATTTACACAATGGGCCCCACGTGATTGGCTAATTCCGGGATTCACCTGTGGGCCAATCAGGTTGCGGATTCACTTCCACCTGGAGCTGGATTGGGTGGCTCCTGTGGACCAATCAGACTACTGCATTCTGGATCCTATTGTTCTAGGACCAATCAGACTGCTGCATTCTGGATCCTATTGTTCTAGGACCAATCAGACTGCTTCATTTTGGATCCTATTAAACTCAGTACATAACAGCCCACATCTTGGTTCTGGCATGTTGGGGGTGGGTTTGGGGAAAAAATCGGTGGTCGCTGGAATAGTAGGACAGGGAAGAATAGAAAATACTTTTTGAAGCATCCCATGGTGGGCCCTTGTGTTCGAATCCTGCTTGTTGGTTTCTCATAACGGGCATCTGGTTGGCCACTGTGAAAACAGGTTTTCTGGACTCGATGGGCCATTGGCATGACCCAGTAGGCTCTTCTTATGAACTACAATAAAATGTTGCAGTGCAGCGTCACAGCAGTGCTCCTGTTCAGAGTTCCAGCCGGCCAGTCAGCTGGCTATACCCTCTTCCATAATCCTCCATCCTGCACTTTACCCCATTCATTTCCTACTGACACTCAACATTCCATGCCAACAAAGCATTATTAGTGCTAAAAACTCTTTGGGGGGGGCTCAACCCGCAGGCCATGTAGCAATGGATGGGCACGACTAGGGATTCAAGTGGCATGGCAGTTGCCACCTAAAGTGGTTGCCTCACTCTGCCTAATGGTAGTGCCAGCCCTGCCCCAAAAGCAGCATTGCAGAAGGTTGGGGGTTGGACTAGATGGCCACTGAAGGGCCCTTCCGACTCTTCAATTCTACTGTTCTATGACCCAAGAATTACACACACTGACTTCAGGACTGTCCCGCATGACGGGGCTAAGCAGACTTCCTGTTCTCTCTCGTCTCCAAAGCCTGTCTTGACTTTTAAAAAAACACACACAGAGAGAAAAGTGCTTTAGATGCATTAAATAATCCCGAAAAAGCTTCCAGACAAGAGGAAATAATTGGAGATTGATTGACAGCCCGGAGAAGGGAGAAAGGAAGCGGTGAGATGCTTCTGGTCTGCCAGACGTTTTTGCAGAAGGACCAGACGGCTGGATGTCTTCCTTGGCTGATGTTGCTCCCTGGCTGAAAGAAACACAAGGTTGAAACCACGCAGATCTACAACAGGACTTCCTCTGTAATTACAGCGCTTCGTAATGGCCACATGCATCCAAGACTTTGCACAGCACCATGCAATCACGGCCATTAGGCCTAAGAAGATTAGGGGGCTCCCAAACTGCTGCTTTCGTCCCGTCAGGTTAGCGCTTTTCTCAAAGTAACAGAAGTGCTGACGCAGCATTTGCATCGCAAGGGAGTTGCGCCAATCTCTGTGCCAAAGGCCCCCTCGGCCAGCCTTGCAAGATCAGCGAATAATGCAGCACTCTTATTAATTTCCATTCTCATTAATTGCATTTGTAGCCCGTTTTTTATTTACCTCCAAGGTAAAAAACCAACCCTGCAAGGTAGGTGAGGCTGAGAGGCAGTAACAGGCCCAAGATCACCCAGTGAGCTTCATGGCCAAGTGGGGATTCGAAATCTGGTCTCCCAGGTCTTGGTCCGACACTCTAACTCCTAGGCCACGCTGCCCGGGTGAGACCATCTACTGTGCATGCCAAGCCAGGGGTCCCCTCTTCACTGAGGTTCCTCCTCAAAGGTGGCGAAGGGCAATATCTGGCTTTCAACTTCGCGATATATCACCAGCTAAACATTGCGATATACTGATACAGTGGACGCTCAGGTTGCGAACGGGATCCGTGTGGGATGCACGTTCGCAACCTGCAACGTTTGCAACCTGTGTCTGCGTGTCTGCGCACATGCGGGTTGCGATTTGACCCTTCTGCGCATGCACAAAGCATGATTTAGCGCTTCTGCACATGCGCGACCGCTGAAACCCGGACGTAACCCGTTCCGCTCCTTCTGGGTTTTGCCGGTCCGTAACCTGGAAAAAGGGACGCAGGTGTCGCTGTGGGTTAAACCACAGAGCCTAGGGCTTGTCGATCAGTAGGTCGGCGGTTCGAATCCCCGCGACGGGGTGAGCTCCCGTTGCTCGGTCCCTGCTCCTGCCAACCTAGCAGTTCGAAAGCACGTGAAAGTGCAAGTAGATAAATAGGTACCGCTCTGGCGGGAAGGTAAACGGCATTTCTGTGCGCTGCTCTGGTTCGCCAGAAGTGGCTTAGTCATGCTGGCCACATGACCAGCTGTACGCTGGCTCCCTCAGCCAATAAAGCGAGATGAGCGCCGCAACGCCAGAGTCGGCCACGACTGGACCTAATGGTCAGGGGTCATTTTACCTTTACTTTAAACCCAAAAAAACACAACCTGAAGTGGCTTTAACCCAAGGTATGACTGTACATCACGACATCTGAAATAAGAATGGAGCCATGTAGAGGCACTGGCTCCCAGTATCAGTTTTCCCAGTATCGTGATTTCCACATAAAACACACACAAATATCACGAATTGCAATATATTGCCAGGCCAAAAACTATGAAACTGATATCACAATATGGACATCAAACTGGTTTGGGATGATATATGGATATATTAGCCAGCCCTAGTCCCTGCTTCCTTGCGTCTCTGCAACCACTAAAGATTCAGGAGCTCTGATCTCTTTGCCATCTGGCAACCTCATGAAGGGATCACGCTCCCCCTTTCATGCCATAATGCTTAAGGTCTCTTTGAAATCCCTCGTCCTTCTTCGAGCATGAGCTCAGGCTCCGGATGTCCGCCTTAGCATCTGTGCGCGGTTAAGTGGAAGAGTCTTTTCCTGCTTCTGTGCAATATAAAGCGATCATCGCCTTCTCTTTGATTTTGTTCTCTCACCCACCCCGGGATGGTTCAGTGTCCTCTTAGCTGGGATGCAGGTGAGGGAAATGGAAAAGTCTCTGGGACTCTCAGTGCAACTTTTATTACGAAGGGTAGAGACCCCTTGACGAACAGCTGGAGCCCAGATTCCCAAGGAAAGCTTTTGGGATCAGGTGCCTTGGGGAGCTTGTGTACCTCCAGAAATCCCTCCTAGGGATCTGTCAGTTTCATTTTCTAAATATCCACTCCCAAGTTGGAAGAAAGGAGATTCAGACTATACACCAGGAACTGCCTTCTGAGACAAGGCAGACTCAGTCACGAGACTCAGTCACGGGAACAATCTGTTGGATTGGCTGTCTGCCTGAAAATCGGCAGAATATGGCTGGAGTTGAGCTGGTGAGAGTTCCACCCATGCATCCATTCATGGTCTTTGACATCTCTAGCTTCTTTGGTGATCCCTTGTAGCCAAGTAAGAGTGTCTTTCATCATCATCATCATCATCATCATCATCATCATCAATTTATTATTTGTACCCCGCCCATCTGGCTGGGTTTCCCCAGCCACTCTGGGCGGCTTCCTTAGAAACCAAAAATACACTAAAATATCACAGATTAAAAACTTCCCTGAACAGGGCTGCCTTAAGATGTCTTCTGAATGTCAGGTAGTTATTTATCGCTTTGACATCTGATGGGAGGGCGTTCCACAGGGCAGGCGCCACTACTGAGAAGGCCCTCTGCCTGGTTCCCTGTAGCTTTGCTTCTCGTAATGAGGGAATCGCCAGAAGGCCCTCGGCGCTGGACCTCAGCATCCGGGCAGAACGATGGGGGTGGAGATGCTCCTTCAGGTATACTGGGCCGATGAACACGGTCTTAACAGTGAGTTCGTAAGTGACTGTGGAGACCAATTCTGGATCTACACATCCTTCCACAGTGGGGACATAGGTTTCTGGGCAGGAGCAGATCACAGTGAGGGTTTGGCAAGCATGCCTTAGCACGTCTCTCCCTTGCGTCCTGAGTTTGAGTGTCTTCAAAGCCCATGACACCTTTGGTAAAGGCTGTTCTCCAATTGGAGCATTTGCAGGCCAGTGTTTCCCAGTTGTCAGTGTTTATACTACATTTTTTTTTTTAAGATTTGCCTTGAGAGAGTCTTTAAACCTCTTTTGTTGACCACCAGCATTGCACTTTCCATTTTTAAGTTTGGAATAGAGTAGTTGCTTTGGAGGACGCGGGTGGCGCTGTGGGTAAAAGCCTCAGCGCCCAGGGCTTGCCGATCAGAAGGTCGGCGGTTCGAATCCCCGCGGCGGGGTGCGTTCCCGTCGTTCGGTCCCAGCGCCTGCCAACCTAGCAGTTCGAAAGCACCCCCGGGTGCAAGTAGATAAATAGGAACCGCTTACTGGCGGGAAGGTAAACGGCGGTTCCGTGTGCTGCGCTGGCTCGCCAGATGCAGCTTTGTCACGCTGGCCACGTGACCCGGAAGTGTCTCCGGACAGCGCTGATCCCCGGCCTCTTGAGTGAGATGGGCGCACCAACCCCAGAGTCTGTCAAGACTGGCCCGTACGGGCAGGGGTACCTTTACCTTTACCTTTAGTTGCTTTGGAAGACGATCATCAGGCATCCACACAACATGACCTGTCCAATGAAGTTGATATTGAAGAATCATTGCTTCAACACTGGTGATCTTTGCTTCTTCCAGTGCCTGGCATTAGTTCACCTGTCTTCCTGAGCGACGTGTTAAATAAGAGCAACTGGTGGTGGACTCTCCTTCTTGGAGGTTTTTAAGCAGAGGTTGGGCGGTCATCTGTCATGGATGCTTTAGGTGAGATTCCTGCATTGCAGGGAGTTGGACTAGATGATCCTTGGGTCCCTTCCAACTCTATGATTCTATGACCCAGTTTGCTGCCTGAGATCAAGGCCAAGGTGACGCCACCCTGTCCCACGTGCAGAACCTGACCGGATGGGCTGTTATTCCAGCACTGTTGACGGACACTGGGCTATTTTAGGAAGGGCAGAGCAGGTTAAGCTTAGGGGACTCCATTGCAATGCCACCCTACAGCATCTGCTGTCTGATGCATTTGCCTCAGTCTGCCTTATGACAGGGCTGGCCTTCTCCCTCTTCAATTATTCCCATCAGAAGGCTTTTCTCAGTGGGTTGCCTCTTCTGCGACTTAGGATTCTTCTCCAGAGATGCTGTCTCTCAGCCACATCATTAGGTGTAGGTGGTGAGCGAGATTCTTTCCATCCTGTTAGGAAGTCAAATCCAAAAGATGGTTTCGATTGATTTTTTTCTGACGTCAAAGTTATGATACTTTCCTTCACTGCTGTTTTATGGTTGTTTTTATCATTTACAGCACTTTTATATCTGTCTGCCGATTTTTATTTTGTTTTTATGGCACGGTTTTGCTGAGCACTTCATGCACCCGATTGTTGGAAATGTGGCCTATAAATTGATTTCGCCCGACAAACCTTGTAAATAACGAATGCCTCCCGCATGCACCCTGTTCCTCCCCACAGAAGATACCCTCTTACTGAAATCATCTATCAGCCAGGCTTAGACAGCAGCGACAAGAAGAGGGTTTTCTCAAAGGCTGCCTCCCCACATCGCCTTAAGGAATCCTCTCCAACAGAAGATCCTCCAGAGTCCAAGCCTGAGCATCTTCAGGAGAAGCATTTTTTTAAAAAAATCTTTTAAATTAATCACTCAATCTTTATTATGGTTCAGAGACCCAACAAATTGTTACAAAGCAATGCTCAATTCAAACAGCCTACCTCCAGGTTAAACAAGCATTTTGTTCAGACTTAAAGATAGGGATCATTGGTTCTTGCAACCACCAATAAAAACTTCGCCACTGCTAATGTTCTAGCATTTGTCCGGTCTTCCAATAGGAACCTGACATAGTGAGCCTCTGATTTTCCCGGGAATTGTACCAGCAAGGGTAATATCAGTTCAGCCCTGGCTTGCTCATATTTCGCACAGTGCAGCAAAATATGTTTTATGGAATCGATGTCTTGAGCACACGAGCAAAGTCTGTCCTGGTAGGGAACTCCTCTCCACCTGCCATCCAGCACTGCAGAAGGAAAGACGTTTAGTCTGGCTTTGGTGAAAAGCCTTCGATAGTTTGGTATTGTCAGGTTTTTAATGTAAGGTGTTAACTTAAAGACATGCCCATATTGTACTCCTACTGCCAGCGGACTACAGACTCTGTGTGATCGAGATCGCAAGTCACTGTGTGTATTATCCCATAATCTTTGCTTTAACGTCTTTAGGGCGCCTTCATAACCCAGGTAATACAGTTGGGGCTGTTGCAGACCAATAGAGATGGCATTTCTAGCCATGGTTTTCTGCCATTTGCTGACAAACTCCTCATTGGTCCGGTGTTGGTACAAACCCTTTCCTAGATCAAACACTGAAATCCTGAGCCAATGTTTTAGGGCAGCCCACCACGCTTTAGTTGAAATTGGGCATTCACCAGCTTCTAACAGAAGTACAGAGTTGGGGACACAGTTGGGTACCTGCAGCAGAGATCGTAGAAATTTTGCCTGAAAGCCATCTAGCTTAGGCAGGTCCCCATTATGCCAGACATTTGCAACGTAGAGGAGTTGGGAAACGGATTTTGCGTTGAAAACCCTTAAGGCTGCTGGAACATACTTGCTGCCCTTTGTGAAAAAGAATCTGAGTATGGCTAGCTTTGTGATCTCCGCCTTTTGAAGGGAGGTTTGCCAGTGGTGCTTCCAACATCCTGTATGATGGAATGTGAGCACTAGGTAACTGAAGTATTTGATCTGTTCAAGGTTATGGCCATCCAGCACCGTTTAGGCCGGGAGAAGCTTCTTTCAAATACTAAAATTTTAGATTTTGTTCATAATTAAATTAAATTATTTCAACATATAACAGCATCGTACAGGATGCTGGTGTTTAGGCAATGCGTGCAAAATATCAACTAAATAATATAAAGCAATGAGACCCATTAATCTCAGGGTTGTGGGTTCGAGCTGCACGTTGGGCAAAAGATTCCTGCCTTGCAGGGGGTTGGACTAGATGACCCTTGGGTCCCTTTTCCAATTCTACAATGCTATGATTGACTGTATCGGGGTGTGGAATAGAGGCAAAAGCATAATAAGAAAATATATATTTTGTAAGATTTATTCACTGCTTGATTGTAAAAAAAGAAACCTCAAAGCAGTGTACCAAGAAAAAAAAAGGTTTTTCGAAAACCAATAAGAAAAATTAACAACAGTAATTTGAAACTTTTTTAAAAGTTAAAATAACATTAGACTAAAAGCAGATTAATAAATAATAATAATAATAATAATAATAATAATAATAATAAAATTATTTATACCCCACCCTCCCCAGCCAAGACCGGGCTCAGGGCAGCTAACACCCGATATAAAAACAAATTGATTGAAATACAACTTTAAAAAAAATTAAAATACAACATTAAAATACAGCCTCATTTCAATGGAAACTCAAATCTTTTTGGGGAATGAAAACGTCAAGTCTTCACCAAGGCTAACTAACTAACATACATTGACATTCTTCAGGTCTAGGTAGGCTTGTCCAAACAAAAATGTAAATCAAGAGTAAATCAAAGGCGCCTGCTTGATATCAAGAGGCAGGGAGTTCCAAAGACCAATTTCTTACAAGTGCATAAAGGGTAATATGTGCCAGTTCTGCTGCTCAAAGTGGTTGAGTGGGCACATATGGGGAAAGGTGATCTCGCAGGTAAACTGGTCCCAAGTTGTTAATAGTAACACCTTGAACTTGGCCCCGTGAGAAAATTGGCAACCAGTGCGGATCTTGGCACACAGGAATTGTAATGTCCCAACGTCTCATTCCATTCAGCAGTCGTGTTGCAGCGTTACACACACACACACACACACACACACACACACACACACACTGTCATCACCCAAAGCACCTCGGAAGCTCCGCATGTTTGATGGCAGAATCTAAGCTCATGTTTTTTAACAGGAGAAAGAAGTCGCAGAGATGCTGTCCAGAGAACCCTGCTCTTTCCTTCTATAAATCACTCTGCTGCAGCTCCTGCTCTGCAAAGAACAGGATGACATGCACTCTAAGCGGTATAACAATACTTTTTCTGTTCAGTGGGAAGCTCAGAAACTGCTGAGCGCAGACTTAAGTAACTTCGGCTGGGATGCACCAGATCGGAAGCTCACAGGACCCCTCTCTTCCCAGGACGGCCCCAACCACAGCAATGTGTTACTTATTGTCACAGAAACAAATCAAGGTTATAGGGGACCCCCACACCCCAAAGAATTAGATTCCCAAAGTGGGGGGGGGCTGTCCCTGGTGGGGATGGCGCTGGAGACGTAAATGACTCTCAGACCCCGAGAAGCTGGTATCACTGGATCAATATTTGTTGAATTAATTAAACTAAATAGTTTTAATTGGATTGGGTTTTTTTTAAAAAAAGGCACAATTAATTGTGACTGTTTTGAATTTCATTGCTTTATTACATTTTTCGAGGGTGTCGTGCAAACGGCTATACCGAATAATGGGTTTATATAGGGTCGTGTAGCTCAGGGAACCGAGGGGGTGGTGGTGCGATAAAGTTTGGGAATTGTGGTCTTAGAAAAAGGGAGAAGCAGGATATCTGGGCACAATGACTGCCAAAGATCAGGTGTGTCCAAAGAAAATGTGCAGAGGTTTGCAACCAGAGATGTCACCTGTCCCTTCTTTTGTCCTATGGTGATAACCTATGGTGATGCTTTTGAATTTTTTTGTGTGAATAACATCCCCCCCCCTTCACATAGCAGAGACCCCCTAGGGCAGGGACTGCAAGTTAAGTTTATTAAGAGAGGAGCAGCTACATGATAGATGCATTGCAGGAGACTGGACTAGATAATTATTGAGGGTCCTTTCCTGCACTACAATCCTTTGATATTTTGAAGAAACCAGAGGCCTTTCTCCTGGGCATGGCCGGCCAATTGGTGCCAAAGAAGGACAGAACTTTCTTTATGTATGCAACAACAGCAGCAAGAATACTCATCGCGAAGTATTGGAAGACACAAGATTTACCCACCCGGGAAGAATGGCAGATGAAAGTGATGGACTATATGGAACTGGCGGAAATGACTGGCAGAATCCGAGACCAAGGTGAAGAGTTGGTGGAAGAAGATTGGAACAGGATCACACTTCAAAACGACCTTGACAGATTAGAGAACTGGGCCAAAACAAACAAGATGAATTTTAATAGGGAGAAATGTAAAGTATTGCACTTGGGCAAAAAAAATGAGAGGCACAAATACAAGATGGGTGACACCTGGCTTGAGAGCAGTACATGTGAAAAGGATCTAGGAGTCTTGGTTGACCACAAACTTGACATGAGCCAACAGTGTGACGCGGCAGCTAAAAAAGCCAATGCAATTCTGGGCTGCATCAATAGGAGTATTGCATCTAGATCAAGGGAAGTAATAGTGCCACTGTATTCTGCTCTGGTCAGACCTCACCTGGAGTACTGTGTCCAGTTCTGGGCACCACAGTTCAAGAAGGACACTGAGAAACTGGAACGTGTCCAGAGGAGGGCAACCAAAATGGTCAAAGGCCTGGAAATGATGCCTTATGAAGAACGGCTAAGGGAGCTGGGCATGTTTAGCCTGGAGAAGAGGAGGTTAAGGGCTGATATGATAGCCATGTTCAAATATATAAAAGGATGTCACATAGAGGAGGGAGAAAGGTTGTTTTCTGCTGCTCCAGAGAAGCGGACACGGAGCAATGGTTCCAAACTACAAGAAAAAAGATTCCACCAAAACATTAGGAAGAACTTCCTGACAGTAAGAGCTGTTGGACAGTGGAATTTGCTGCCCAGGAGTGTGGTGGAGTCTCCTTCTTTGGAGGTCTTTAAGCAGAGGCTTGACAACCATATGTCAGGAGTGCTCTGATGGTGTTTCCTGCTTGGCAGGGGGTTGGACTCGATGGCCCTTGTGGTCTCTTCCAACTCTATGATTCTATGATTCTAAAGTCTATCTACAGAAACATTGCAAAATTAAGAAATGTTAGAAGGTTGTTGGAATGAAGTAATGTGGTTTTAGCAGAAATGATATAAAGGATTAGGTTTAAAATTGATTTGTTAATTGGTGAAAGACGAGAATTACAGTATATTAAGATAAATTATTAGGATAAAAACAAAGCTGGAAAGGATTTGCTGAAACATCTACCGGTAATTGAACTAGAATACAAAAAAGGGAGGTGTGAAGAGGTCAAGGAAATAAGCAAAGGAAAGAAAGTTATGTAAAGGTTTGATTTGTTTCTTTTTGCCAACTGTTTGTATTTTTCTGTCTTTTTTATTTTTCTTTTTTTGTCCTTTTATTCTTTATCTTTGTAATTTTTAAAATTTGAATAAATACTATTTTAAAAAAAATACAATCCTTTGATATTTATCCCAGGGCAGATGAATGTAAATTGGCACAATTTAAATTAAGGCCAGCACTCAAACTGGGGTAGGATGGCATGCCTTCCTATAATAATAATACAGTGGTACCTCGGGTTACAGACGCTTCAGGTTACAGACTCCGCTAACCCAGAAATAGAATAACTTTGCTTCAGGATGAGAACAGAAATCACGCGGCAGCAGCAGGAGGCCCCATTAGCTAAATTGGTACCTCAGGTTAAGAACAGTTTCAGGTTAAGAAGAGAACTCCAGAATGAATTAAGTTCTTAACCAGAGGTACCACTATAATAATAATAACAAATTATTATTTGTACCCCGCCCATCTGGCTGGGTTTCCCCAGCCACTCTGGGTGGCTTCCAACAAAATATTAAAATACAGTAGTCTGTTAAACATTAAAAGCTTCCCTAAACAGGGCTGCCTTCAGATGTCTTCTAAAAGTCAGGTAGTTGTTTATTTCCTTGACAACTGGTGGGAGGGCATTCCACAGGGCGGGTGCCACCACCGAGAAGGCCCTCTGCCTGGTTCCCTGTAACTTGGCTTCGCGCAGTGAGGGAACCACCAGAAGGCCCTCGGCGCTGGACCTCAGTGTCCGGGCAGAACGATGGGGGTGGAGATGCTCCTTCAGGTATCCTGGTCCGAGGCCGTTTAGGGCTTTAAAGGTCAGACCAACACTTTGAAAGGTGCTCAGAAACGTACTGTGTTATGTGGTCTCAGCGGCCTCTCCCAGTCACCAGTCTAGCTGCCGCATTCTGGATTACTTCTACCTTGGATGTTTCAGAGGCGAGGTTAGATAGCCATCTCTCAGGGATGCCTTATCTGCGATTCCTGCAATGTAGGGGGTTGGAATAAATGACCCTCAGGGTCCCTTCCAACTCTACGATTTTTTTTTAGTATGGTGCAGTGGTTAGAGTGTTGGTCTAGGACCCGGGAGACCAGGGTTCGATTCCCCACTTGGCCAGGAAACTCACTGGGTGACCTTGTGAGGCATCTAATCATAAGCCTGCATTTTTATCAAAGCTTCTATATGTTTAATCAGGGCTTGCATTTTAAAATAAGCTTAAAGATTTTCAAATGTTTCATGCCAGGCAAAAGACCAGCTGCTTAGAAAGAACCTTGGCAATGTTTTCCTGCTAGGAAAGGGGCCCCCTGATTTATAGCAGAAAACAATTCTCAAAGTCGTAAAAAAAGGGAGTTACAGACACTGACCTTGCATATTGCAAAGTACTAAATTAAGGGTGGATAAATAGTAAAATAATACCATTTGCCTCCCAGTAAAATGAGCCATATCATCTTCCTAAGGTTGAAAGGCCAAGAGCAATGGGGAAGCATCTAGTTGGCTGTGAAAGGAGGGGTGTAAACTGAAGAGGCTTCTTTTAAAGCTGTTTTTTACTGAGTTCCTTTTTTTACTTTACAAAGGCCTTATTCCTTTTAAAAGGCTACCTATGATAATGTATGAAATATATTAGCTTAAATATATTGGCTTAAATGTAATTATGCAAAGGATTTAAGAAATGCTAGATTCTTATTTCATAGAGTCATATTGCAATAGGAGACCAGAGGGGCAAATGAGCCCAGCCTCCTGCCAGACAGGAGACGCCATCGAGCACTCCTGATATATAGTTGTCAGGCCTTTTTGTTTAGAAACCATCAAATGAAGGAGATCTTTCAATGTTGATGTGAACTCAAGATCCTTGACATCTGTTGAAGATAAAAATTTAAGATTAACCATCTGTTTTAGAAGGCAATAGGGCAAGGAGGGCAAGAGGTGAGCTGGTAATTAAGATTCCTTGTTGAGACATATGTAAGATATATTACTACTTATTTGTCATTTATAGATGTAACAATATATAGCTCTTTGTGTTCCATAAAAGGACAGAAGGAAGTGGGTGTATCTCTTGTGATTGGTTCTAGCAAACAGCCAATAGGAATTTCAACCAGGCTGATTGGACAGAGGCAGCCACAGGAGGAGCAAGGGGGCTGGATTAAGGAAATATAAGTGCTGGCCAGAATGGCAGGAGGCCAGAGCTTGGTAACCATGTACCACTGAGCCTCTTATTTATTTGTCTGACAAATAAATTACTATTTTAATTTCTCTATTGCTGCGTTGAATATTTCATTCCAGCTAAGCGTTAAGCACAAGCAGGGCGCTACACTTGGGCCAGTCTCAACCTAGCCTACTTCACAGGGTTGTTGTGAGGATAAAATGGGGGAGGAGGAGACGTATGTCAGCCACCTTGGGCTCCTTGCAGGAAAGGTGGGATACAAATGTAATCATAATCATAACAGAAGGAGGCAAAGACTCGCTTCCTGCCACTCCAGGGAGAAGAATTGGATCTAGGGTGGCATCACTTAGAGGAGGGCAGATTTCCGTTCAACAATAGATGAAGCTCCTTAATGGCACAAGAGCTGTTTGGCAGCGGGACCCATTGCTTACCCTCCAACATTTTTTTTATGAAAATAGGGATGTCCTATTCAACAACAACAACAACATTTATACCCTTCCCATCTGACTGGTTGCCGCAGCACAATATAGTGGTACCTCTGGTTGCGAACGGGATCCGTTCCGGGATCCGTTCCGGAGCCCCGTTCACAACCTGAAAGGAATGCAACTCGCGTCTGCGCATACGCATGCGCGGGTCGCGATTCGCTGATTCTGTGCATGCGCGCGTCATCATTTTGCGCGTCTGCGCATGCACGAGTGGCAAAACCCAGAAGTAACCCTTTCCGGGACGCAACCTGAAAAAACGTATCATGACGCAAACGTAACAAGAGGTATGACTGTACAGTACAACATTAAAAATGAAAAACTTCAGATGTCTTCTAAAGGTTGTAGAGTTACTTATATCCTTAGCTTGGGGGGTTGCGTAACTCCATACCCTCCAACATTTCTCTGATGAAAATAGGGACATCCTAGGAAAAGCGGGACATTTCGGGATCAAATCAGAAACTGAGCTGGCGTCTGTAAATCTGGGATTGTCCCTGGAAAATAGGGACCCACTTGGAGGGTCTGCCATTGTTTGGAGAAGCGGTGGGCTCCCCCTGGCTGGGGGTTTTCATGCAGAGGCAAGACAAGCCATCTCTTGGCTTGTCAAACTCCGGAGATCTTGCGTGTTTGCACCCGAAGGCGAAAAATGCAATCTCTGCTTCCGACATCATGATTAAGTCCCCACCCTGCTCAGTGTTTTTCTCGCCTCCTTCGTTTGCAGGCAGAGCCTGGCTTTCCGTGTCTGGCATGGCACCTTATCATTACCCACTCAGCGAGGCTTCCGGAGGGATGTTTACTCGGAAGTAGGTGGCCCCACTGATTTCAGCGAGACCCGCCTTCCCTCCCTTTAGTGTGCTTGTTGCTCCTTCCTCCTACTTTTAGATGCATTTTAAGCTAGGGCCTGGCTAGATGTCGCTGCATCCCCCAGACTTGCCCTCCGGTAGCTCTGATGCAGATCTGTGACTAATGTGAGATGCCAGCATCGCTTTTTGCCTACAGACACCGGGGTGTCACTGTTGCTATGGAAACAGGCTCTTGCAGGGGGGGCTGGGTGGGTGGGGGGCTTGGTTAGCGTGTCTCCTCCTCGCCCCTTTTTGGTTGCTGAATAAAGGTTCGGTCACCTTTTGAGGAGGAAGCACAGGGCCTTCTCTCTGGGTAGGTGGCAGGACCAAATAAAGCATGGGTAGGCAAACTGGGAATGTGGGTGGCGCTGTGGCCACAGAGCCTAGGACTTGCTGATCAGAAGGTCAGCAGTTCGAATCCCTGTGACGGGGTGAGCTCCCGTTGCTCGGTCCCTGCTCCTGCCAACCTAGCAGTCCGAAAGCACGTCAGAGTGCAAGTAGATAATTAGGTACCACTCCGGCGGGAAGGTAAACGGTGTTTCCGTGCGCTGCTCTGGTTCGCCAGAAGCGGCTTAGTCCTGCTGGGCACATGACCCGGAAGCTGTATGCCGGCTCCCTTGGCCAATAAAGCGAGATGAGCGCTGCAGCCCCAGAGTCGGCCACGACTGGACCTAATGGTCAGGGGTCCCATTACCTTTACCTTTAGGCAAACTAAGGCCTGGGGCCGGATCTGCCCCAATTGCCTTCTCAATCCAGCCCGTGGACGGTCCAGGAATCAGCTTGTTTTTACATTAGTAGAATGTTTCATTTTTTTAAAAAATGCATCTCTGGGTTATTTGTGGGGCATAGGAATTCGTTCATTTCCCCCCAAAAAATATAGTCCGGCCCCCCACAAGGTCTGAGGGACAGTAGACCGGCCCCCTGCTGAAAAAGTTTGCTGACCCCTGAAATAAAACATCCAGCTCCAAGCCAAAGTGTGTAAAACTTGTAGGCTGAGTGCTCCCTTTTGGACATCTCGCAGCATCCAGGCATCGTCATTGTGGCCTCTGCCTCTCATCTGTTTATTAATTAAATGTGTACACACCGTCCTTCATCCGTAGATCTCTGTGTGGTTCGCAGCATTAAAAAAAACACAAGGTAAAAACACCAAATGCATAATAAAAAAACAACACGGGTGTAAATAAACTGGCCTACTCTACAGGGTTGTTGTAGGGATCACGCCAATAATGTTGTGAGCATAAAATGAGGGTTGAGGGACATGAGATGCATGCATGGCAACACAAACTACTCAGAGAAATAATGTACTAAAGCAATACATAAAACTGACGTCTGCTAGAAGATACAGAAGAGTTTGGATTCCAGATTTTAGTATTGCCTGTCTACACCATATTCTCCATTTCGGTGCTTGTGGGTCCCATAAGCCTCAGCCTTTGGCCGCGGTGCCATTTCTGCATATCCTATTTATGAAGGACGCCTTATTTCTCCCTCACAGGTTAGAGAAAGATGAGAGCAACTCGTAATTCCTTCTCTGCAGGCACCTGAGGAAAGGCAGCACGGGCCCACAAACAGCGTTTGGGCAAGAAAATATTATTTGTATAAAATTGCGATGATTTATCTTCTGTACGTCACCTTGAGGAATCTTTCTGTTTCTCTCTCTCTTTTTTAATTGGAAAAGCGGCTAGCAAGACTTCTGCATAAATAAGATATTATAAATACTTCAAGAGGCTGTTTTCAGAGGGAAAGCTGCCTGCACAAAGCACAGAAGATTTGGGAACAGAACTGCCGCAGGAAGGCTTTCAGCTGCTTTCAACAACGTTATATCTATGTTATATATATATAAACACGGCTGTTTGCAACCTTCAGCATCCATGTCAGGAGACTGTGAAGGTGCAAAACTGGGGGGGTGGTGAAGGTTAGGAGATGGTGGAGGCTCCATATACTTGCAGGGAAATAACAAGTCCCACAAACCAGCCCACACAGTAGTGGCGCCTATGCGCTTCCCTCATGCCTCTGGGAAGAGGAGGGTACGAGGAGTCATGACAGAAGCAGTGCTATTTTTTCAGAAAAAGAGGTGCCAAAATTCATCATGAACGCCTCCCTTGCTCTCCTACAACGGTGATGGTGCCCACCTGAGACGTGACGGATCTCAGGTCCAGGGAGTTCCGACTGGAAAAAAGCCCTGGATAGAAGTTTGTAAAACGATACCTGGGATGGAGAATGTGGATAGAGAGAAAAAAAATTATGCTTCTCTCAAAGTAACTAGAACACAGGACCACGCATTGAGAAGCTGGATGCATACCCTCCAATGTTTCTTCGGTAAATATAGGGACATCCTAAGGAAAAGCGGGACATTTTGGGATCAAATCAGAAACCAGGGCGGCTTCTGTAAATCCAGGAGTGTCCCTGGAAAATAGGGGCACTTGGAAGGTCTGTGAATGTTGGAAGATTCAGAATGCATGAAAGAAAGGACTACACAGCACATAGTTAAACTGTGGAACTCACTGCCACAGGAGATTAATAATAATAATAATAATAATAATAATAATTTTGCATCCCACCCATCTGATTGGGTTTCCCCAGCCACTCTGGGCAGCTTCCAGCATATGTAAATACAGTGGAACCTCAGGTTGCGAATGTGATCTGTGCAGGAGGCATATTCGCAACCGGCAGCGCCGCATCTGTGAACGCGTGGGTTGTGATTTGGTGCTTCTGCACATGCGCAAAGTGCGATTTAGCAGCTCTGTGCATGTGCGAGCGCTGAAACCTGGAAGTAACCTGTTCCAGTACTTCCGGGTTCGGTACTTCTGGGTGCGCAACCCAAAAACGCGTAACCTGAAGTGTCTGTAACCCGAGGTACCACTGTATGGTAAAACTGGATCAAAACAGAAACCGGGACGACTTCTCTGAATCAGGGACGTCCCGGGAAAATAGGGACACTTGGAGGGTCTGAGAATGTGGTGCTGATAAGGCCAAGGTGGCAGGTTCAGTTCCCATATGGGACAGCTGCATATTCCTGCATTGCAGGTGGTTGGATTAGATGATCCTCAGGGTCCCTCCCCACTCTTTGATTCTATGACATGGCACCCTTGAACATGTGCAGAGTGCTTTCCCTCCTTCTCATTGCCTTATTCCCTTTCCGGTGGCTGAAAAGAGAGAGACAGAGAGAGAGAGATTTAATTACAACGTTTTATTTTTATTTTTTTTAAGCGAGGACATTTTCTCCATGTTGCCAAGGGCCGACTGGATGCCCTTGAGAGGCCTCCTCTCTTAGGCCCAAACATGGCTGCCGCCGCCTCAGGTGAGACGGCCGCAGAAACTACACTTCCCGTGAGCCCTTGGGGCGGAGGGCGGGGCTGGCGGGCGGGGCGGAGCCGAGGCCGCCTTGGCCCCGCCCGTGGGCGAGCGCCATTGGCCGAGGGCCGTTGTCGGTGGTGACGGCGGGACGCGGCGGCGGCGGCGGCGGCGGCGGCATCGTCTCCTCCTGGCCGGCGCTGGCAGCCCGTCCGTCGCTCCGTCGCTCCGTCGCTCGCTCCGTCAGCGGCCAGGAGGAGGAGGAGGCGGCGGCGGGCGAGGAGCCGCAGCGCTGCCGGGGCCATGGGCTGCCGGGCGGGGGCCGCCGCCGCCCCTCGCCGCGCCCGGTGACGACCCCGCCGGCTCGGGGGAGAAGATGGCGGAGAGGTAGGACCCCCCCCCACGCGCGACCCCCAAATCCTTAGGGGGGAGGGGGGAAAAGACCCCCACGCACGACCCCCAAATCCTTAGGGGGGAGGAAAAGACCCCCTTGCACGACCCCCAAATCCTTGGAGAGGAGGAAGAGGAGAGACCCCCCCCCTCAAAGCAGCCCCCCAGCAACTCACAGGGGTGGGGAGGCAGGAAGAGACCCCCCTCCCCATGCACGACCCCCAAATCCTTGGAGAGGTGGAAGAGGAGAGACCCCCCCCTCAAAGCAGCCCCCCAGCAACTCACAGGGGTGGGGAGGCAGGAAGAGACCCCCCTCCCCATGCACGACCCCCAAATCCTTGGAGAGGAGGAAGAGGAGAGACCCCCCCCTGAAAGCAGCCCCCCAGCAACTCACAGGGGTGGGGAGGCAGGAAGAGACCCCCCTCCCCATGCACGACCCCCAAATCCTTGGAGAGGAGGAAGAGGAGAGACCCCCCCCTCACAGCAGCCCCCCAGCAACTCACAGGGGTGGGGAGGCAGGAAGAGACCCCCCTCCCCATGCACGCCCCCCTCCTGCTCCACAGCACGAACTGGGGGTATGTGTGGACCCCCAAAGCCCCCCAGCCCACTGGGGGTGAGGAGGAGGCCCGCCCCCACAGCCAACCCCCTCCAAACCCTTCTCTCACCACTACTGCATCAGAGCCCCCCCCAACCCAATTCCAGGTCCCCCTCCCCCAAATCTGCCCTCCTGGGGTTTTTTTGCGGGGGGGGGGTGTTTCTCCCCACCCAAATCAGCTGCTTTGCAGCGCAAGGATAGGCGCCCCCCACCTCCCGCCAAGCCCTCTCCCCAAAATCTGTCCCACCACCTCCACCCCAGGTGGAGATTCTCGCATCAGTAGTGTTTCTCCCCCCCCCCAAAAAAACCCTCTTATCCCTCCCGAATCCTCTTGATTTTTATTTCCTCCTTCGGCCAAGCCGTCTCCTTTATACTTTAGTCGGCATCGTAGTCCCCCCCCTTAAAATATACCCCATCTGGTCGAATCAACCCCACCCATCTCCTTGCAGAGCCCCCTTAATTTTTCCCTTTGGAAAATACAGAGAAAGGGGCACTTTCTCTCTCCCGCCTCCCCCTCAATCCCACTTTCAGACCCCTTTTGCTCAATCTGACCCATTTCATCCATTTGGGGCTACCCCATATTTTCTGCAGCTCCCCCCCTTCATCTGTGGACCCCCCACCGCCGCTGCAACAATCCTGTCTCCTTACAGTCCGCCTCTCTTTCTTTTCCCTTGCTGGAGGGGGTTGGCATTCATACCCCTTTCCTCAATGTAGGAAGACCCCCACTCCATAGATCCTGCACCCCTCCCTGTTTTCCCCAATGCAGGTTCCTCGCTGGAGAGCTCGTCTCCATAGGGACCGCCCCCCCCCCCTTGTGAACACCCCCACAGTAGCAGTATGCCCCACTTGCTATAGGGAGGGCACCTTGGTACATTCAGTGCTCTCAGAGGGTTACCCCCCACCCCAAATTCTCCCCTCCTTACACTGTGCTAGGGCAGATCACCCTCTTTTCTGAGGGTGGGGGGGCACCCCTGGAAGGCCCTGTGTGTCGCCTTCCTCTACTTCCTGGGAGACCTTTCCCTCTCCAGCCTGGGACAGCCCCCCCTTCCCCCTCCTCCTCCCCAGTAAGCCTGGGACCCCCCCCTTTCATCTTGACACATTTCTCCCTTTTTAGGACCTTGCCCTGAAGCTTCTTCCCCACCCCTGATCCTGTGGCTCTTTTTAGAGACTCCCACCCACCCAAATTTCTCCAGCCCCCCCCCATAGCTGTGCAGGGATGGGACCTTACTGAGGAAGGAGCCTGAGTTGCCCCTTCAAACTGATCAGACCCCCCCCCCCGCAACCTCCTCCCATTGCAGGGATTGGTTGAAGAGACCAGTGCCATCCATCGGCCCTGGAGCTTTTCCACTCCTGGGGGAGGAATATGCCATTCCGGACAGGACCTCACAGCTGTTTCTTGGGGGTCCTGCTTTCTGCCCCCATGTGGTGGTGGTGGGGCTTCGGTGCCCCCCCCCACCGCATGGCACCTGCCCATACCCTTCCCTCTGCAATCAGATGGCTTTCTGCCTTTCCTCCTGCTGAAATTTTGGTCGTGGATATTTTGCTTCCGCCGCCTTGCCAGTTGCCCCAAACCTGCCCTGTGCCTCTGGGTTTAAGGCAGCCCCATTCCTCTCCGCTGGGGGGGGGGGTCACCGCCCTCCCCCTTCCTAATCCAGAGCTGGTGTGTGTTTGTGTGTGTGTGTGTGCATGCACACGAGATCGAAATCTCTTCCCACCCTGAATCGCATTTATTTTATATTATTTTGCTCCTGCGTCTTCCGGAGCTGGTTCTGTGCCTCTCGCTCATAGGGGTACAATTAGCATGGATTGGGGGGCAAGCTGGAAGCCGTTGGTGCAGATTGTGGCTTGTGTGGGGGGGGAAGGGTTTTATTCTTTTTTATTGGAGGGATGGGCTCTTTAAGTTGGAGAGGAGCCAAGTGAACCGGGCTAAGGGGCGTGTTTGGTGGGCGATTGCCTCCTCTAGCACCGAGCATGTTGCAAAAGCATGGAGGACTGCAGGTTTGGCCGAGCTCACTGGTGGGGGGGGGGAGAGGCTTCGTGGGTGGAAATGGCTTGGGTGCTTATTTACATCAACACGAGGCATACTGACGGACGGATGAGGGGGGGGGGTCGAGCAGTCTCAAGCCGTGAAGCGGAGCTGGGTGGGTGGTGGAAATGCTGCGTGGTTCTCTTCCTAACCGCTCCCCCCCCCCCCCGTTTGAATTGGGTGCGGGGAGAGATGCCGGCTCAGGTTTGGAACTGGCGGTTGAAGCTGTGGGTGCATCTGTGCCCAGCTGGGTGTTGTGGAATGATTGGGATGCTCTGCTGGGGCCCCCACTGGTGCAGTGGGAGGGGTTGGGGGCTGGGGGGGTGAAGATTGGCATTTGGGTGGAGCGCAACCGGGATGCAGCAGTGCTGGCTCAGAACATCCAGAGCTGGAGGACTGTTATGTGGTCGGATAGCTTCCGGGGGCTGCTCTTTTAGATGCTGCCAGCTGCTTGCTAACCTACTGCAAGGCGGGGAAATTATTAATTCCCTCCCCCACCCCCCGCTGTGCGTGCAATACCGTTTGCATTAACCCTTGGATGGTGACCTTGGCTGACGGTCCTTTCTACAAATGGAGCTGGGCGTGAGAATTATGGCTGCGTGGGCAGGCGGCAGGCGACTCCGGCTGAGTCCTGCGTGTGGCTGTGTTTGTCCCCTGACCAATAGGAGATGATGTGAGGTTGTGGTTTGGTCCATCCCGCCAGCGATGGTCCCTGCCAGGTGGACGGTCCTGCCCCCAAATTGGTGCCTTTGATCTTTTGCATGTGTGGTGGTGTGTCCCACATGTGGGTCGTTGCGCTGGATGCTGCCGAAAGTGTCACTGTTGAGTTTGGTGCGGACGCAGCAAGGAGGGGAGCTGCCTTCCTCGTTTTTTGCATCTCAGCTGTCAAGCGCCGATTGTGTGGGTCTGGTGGAATAAACCAGCACGCCTGCATTTTGCGTAACACAGCATGAAAGTAGCAAGAGTGAGCTGATTTCAGTTTCTACAGAGGGGTGGGGACCACAATGCATCGTTCTCTTGCTTAAGGCATGGGAGGCGGCCGAGTAAGAGTCTTCTCCCTGAATCCTAGAAAAGTCTGGTTTTAAGTTAAAGTTAAAAGCAGGCACCAGGAAAAAATAAATAACAATGCAAAGGCCACATTAAGGCAGTACCTTCATCAGCCCAGCCAAAATATTGCAAAATAGTGTGTGACCTCTTTGAGTTCCCCAGAACTCTTCATCTGGCAAACGTTAAAAATAATTATTTAAGGGGAGGAAGGGGTGCTGCGGGTGTTCAAGCCATCCATCCTTGTCTGATGCTGCTAAAAGTCTTCAGATGGAGTATGCAAGGAGTTTGAAGACATTCAGAGAAGGTTTTAAACTGTATCTGTATGTTACGCACATTACTGCACATTGTGTTGGAACTTTAAGGCCAGAATTTTGTTAGGTACCCAGGGGAAGAGTTTGTTCGAGAGGTTTTAACCTAATAGAGATTTCTGTTTGGGAAAGAGTGCTTTCTTGGAGTGGCAGCACTGATGCTAGGTTTTAGCATCTCCTGTTACGTTTTGGTGTCCTCTTCACAGATTACTGGAAGGTGGCAAAAGAGAAATTCCTAAACAGTGTCTTGCTATTGGAGATAAGAGAAGCAGAACGAGCCCACCACTATTGCAGTTTCCAGGTGGTGATGGAGAAGGGAATTTTTGAACCACTTGACCAAGAAGAACCCAGGGTTTCTTAGCTTCTGGTCAAGTGAATGTCGTAGCAGGTAGATAATCTTATAGGTTCAATAGCTTTTCTGCAGGGACCCTGAGCGAGAATAGACGGCAAGGCCTTAAGGAACTGCCTAACAAACAGCTGCCTTCTGTGGAATTAGATTCTTGGCCTGCTTGGGGATCTGAAAGGTCTTGAGGCTTCAAAGGTCTTAGGATTGCCAGTTTCCCCTGGAATATCTTGCATGCAAAGTGTGAACTCTACCTGTAAGTGTGGTTGAGTTAATTCCGTTGGGTTGGGTGAATTTGGTGATAACATCAAACACTTTGGCAGATGATCCTCCAAACCATAGTTTAGGTAATCCACATCAAATTGTGGACTTTGATGAACCTTCTCCCAGCCCTCTTGTGTCTCCAGGATGCTGTTTTAAGACCAGCCATAGTTGGCCATGATGCCTGAACTGGCAAGGTATGGTTAGTGTGGTTGCCCCTTCAAATCAGAATGTGAAGAAACTATGGCTTGGAGGGCTGGCACTAAACATAGTTAGTCGTTTAGCACCAGCCGTAGTTCGAGTCGGCAAATATACATGTGGGGCGGAGGTAGAATATTGTCCTCATCAGTCCTTCAAGCCATAGTTTGGAGGCTCCTCTGAAGTTGACACTTGAGTTACACAGGGTTATGTTATGGGACAACACGAGGAGTGAAACCAAAATTGTGTATAGTCAAAAAACGTTGGGTTCAATGGCCGGTGGGATCGCCATGGTCTTTCTCACCGCCCAAACACCCACCCCCTTTTATTTATTTATATTTTTGTTTGCCAAGCTCATAAAGCTGAATGCACTCAAGTTAAATAGGGCTGCCATATTTCAAAAAGTGAATATCTGGACACAAGTGTTGTTGAGGCTTTTTTTTTTTTTTTTTTTTTTGCAAAGTTGCTGAGCTGCTGCTTCTTCTTTTTGCAAAATCTAACAAAAAAATTGAAGTTTTTGAACTTCAGGGTATTTTTAACGAAATTCATCAAAAATCTGCACTTCTGACATGGGTCACCATACACCTGGATTTCCCCAGTCATTGCAACAATTTTCGGACGTATGGCAAGCCCTAAGTTAAATGTGCATAAGTTGCTAGTTACCAGTATTAAAAACAGGCAGTTTTGGCTTTAACATGGGAGAATGGCAAGGTTCAGGAATCTAGAGTTCATCTCTTATCCTTTGGAAGGTTACCAATCTTGAGTAAGACGTCAGGTTTTGTTTCCCACTGGGTAGCCAACCTGAGAAGTCCCGGTCACCAGAACCATGCTGCCCTTTCCCCTGACGGACTGGGCTTCTGAAATGCCTTGCAAGTTCTGGGACAGCCCCTTGCTCCAAGCTGAGTGGGCTGGGGGGGGGGGTTAGATTCCATACAACATGAAAACAAAGCACTGCTGGAGGTTGGGTTGCCTTAATTTTGCGAAACAGCCTGTGATTCGCATTTCAGAATCCCCGGGTTCAGTATTTGCCATTTCTAGTGAAGGGATCCCTCAGCAGGTGATGAGGAAGACCTCTTTCTGCCTGAAATTCTGGAAATGGGCTCCCAGTTGGCAGAAACAATTCTAAGTTACACGGACAAATAGCCATTTCTGTTCACGTAGCTTCCTCTGTTGCTGGCTATATTTTTAATTATGAGGGCCGAGGGAGGCTGATGGTGTGCCGTTAGCAATTTGTGCCCGAATCACTACGAAGCAGTCAGTGCCCATTGTGCTAAGTTCATAGCAGCGCTCCGCTTAAATTTGTTGCCATCCAAGAGGCTTGAAATGTAAAACCTTGAGGTTTGCTTCTTCTTTAAGTAGACTGGAAGGGGCCAGTAATAATAAGACCCTGCTCAGTGGAAGTTCATGAGCTGAACCTTAGTCTTTACCAGGTGGTACAGCTGAAAACAAGACGCAGTGACTCTGATTTCCCCATTGCTATTTTGTTGTTGTTGTTGTTGTTGTTGCTGCTGTTGTTGTTGTCAGGCGTATCCTGCCTCCTTCCAGCCTTCATCTCCTCGCCTTTCCACTATTTTTAAGGCGCTGACAGTTCTCTGCCTGCCTCGATGTGCTTCCATCGACCCATTTAGCACTGAACTCTTCCTGAATGTAAATTACTTCTGTGGGCACTGGGTATGAAAATCCAGCCTCCCTGTCACTGGCTAAAAGCACTACTAACCCCCTGAGCCAAAGACCCATTATCATAGATGCATTGGTTTTACTCTGCTGCCTCCTACGGGCCTAACCCTTTCAGGGCCTGTAGCCAGGTTAGGTTCGTAAGCGTGCCAGCAACCCAAATGCAGCCATCTCTGGGCTGGGATGTGCTAGACAGGACTATAGGTGTGAGTCTCCCGCCTTTTCATTTTTTCCATACTTTACGACCATTAAAGGTTAGTCCTTTGGGGATTGTAATTCCCCTGTCTACTTCTTTTGCGATGTGCGATGGCTGCTAACAGTCCTGAGCAGACAGTAGCCAGAAAATATATATATATACTTCTTGAAAAACTGGAACAGCAGCACTGCAAATAATTTACCGGACCCTGGATTATTTTAGGCTGGTAAGTTACTGGCTAACAGCTTATTTGAGACCATCTGCCCACCCCCATATATCCATGCTGGTCATTTGTGAAATGGTGGGAGTAAAGGTATGCACACTCCTGATTTGTGGATGCTTCCATCTGCAAGCTAACCGTGAACATAAAGACCTACGGCACTCTTGGTAGGGTCGAAAGATGTGTAACTTTCTAGAATCCATACCTAGAATCCATTTTTAATCATGCTGGTGATGAACGAGACCCAACTGGCTCAACATTAGCCTTTTGGTGCATTATAAGGATTGGCTATGGGCTCCTCATGGGCCAAATGTACCCATGGATGGCTGACAGCCAGTGACTGGGAGCGGCCGCCGAGACCATATAGCACCAGTCCTGAAAGATCTACATTGGCTCCCAGTACGTTTCCAAGCACAATTCAAAGTGTTGGTGCTGACCTTTAAAGCCCTAAATGGCCTCAGCTCAGTAGACCTGAAGTAGCGTCTCCACCCCCATCGTTCAGCCCTGAGATCCAGCTCCGAGGACCTTCTGGCAGTTCCCTCCCTGCGAGAAGTGAGGTTACGGGGAACCAGGCAGAGGGCCTTCTCGGTAGTGGCGCCCGCCCTGTGGAATGCTCTTCCATCAGATGTCAAGGAAATAAACAACTATCTGACTTTTAGAAGACATCTGAAGGCAGCCCTGTTTAGGGAAGTTTTTAATGTCTGATGTTTTATTGTATTTTTAGTATTTTGTTGGAAGCCGCCCAGAGTGGCTGGGGAAACCCAGCCAGATGGGGGCAGGGTATAAATAATTTATTATTATTATTATTATTATTATTATTATTATTATTATTATTACTATTATTATTATTATTAACCTTCTGGGTTCTGTGTCATGTATTGCTCCTACCACTGCATGAACAGCCTCTGTTGGGTCTTGAGATCTCATCTAGGGAGGAGAAAATAGCAGAACTACATGGGTTGTTGGCTGGTCACCTGGAATGGGAATGCAAAGAGGGATCGGGGCACGAAAACCGCCATTTCTATGTGCATTCTTTTAATCTTCACATGAAGAGACTCTAGGAATGTGCACATTTTTCCCTGTTACAGCAGAGTGACGTAGGTTTTTGTGGTCCTCAAAATCCAATGGGGCCTTGGCACTTAGGATCATTTGATGGAAGGGATCTCAAAAGTTTCCCTGCCTAAACCAGGAACCCTGCAGCAACAGCAGGGAATCTCAGGACGTCTGTGCAAATGTCTAAGTCCTCCTGGCACTCTGAACCATTTGGTTTGCCACCTATGAATTTGATGCAGCTCTCCCCGCAACTGATGGGAGTCCTGGTCTGCAGCACCTTGGGGCCCAATCCTGCACATGTTTGCTTGGAAACGAGCCCCACTAAATTCGTTGGGGCTTATTCCCATGTAAGTGGGCCGGGGATTGCAGCTTTTGCTGACTGAAACCCGCCTTCTCCGATCCATGAAATGTTACACCTCCTTACCAAACCCAGATGGCCAGTTCAGGGTAAAAGCCTCTGAAGCTCTAATCCATTTGATTACCACTTTGGTCATAATTTCTAGGCACAATGGAAGTTGAGAAAGGCTTCAGTACGAGAGAAACACCAGGCAGAAAATCAATACGTGATAGATCCGACCCTGCGGAGGGACTCGTAGCCGGCCTGTGTAAATATGCTTTTCTGTTCCTCTCCATCAGAACTTTATGGGTTTTTGGAGGGGTCATGTGTGTACAGAGGGGGTGCACTTTAGCTGTAATAACTAGGGGGGGGGTGGGATTCCTCGCTGTCGTGTCTGATGTTATTAGACTGCCTCTGAATTTTCTCCTGCTGCCCCAGCTTCATGTTCTGAGTGGCTTGGGGGTTTGGTGTCTGAACGAAGGAGGAATTCTGGCAGGTTGTCCAAATTCCTTGACCCCGAGCCACGTATGGTCACCTTTCCATGCAGCCACGAGGCACTGGACACACGTTACTTCAGCTTCGAGGCCTCCTGCGTGTTTCCTTGTATTTGCAAAATTTAGTTCCTTGTTATGTAAAAGCCGTAATGTCATCACGAGAGGCGGCCGTATATATCGTGTGTGGGAAAGATTAGGCTGTAGGGGAGTGCCCAAAAAAGTTAAGAATGTGGTTTTAGGTGCAGAGTTTGGTCTCAAATTGCTTTCGGTTCCTTAAAGCAGGTTCTCCTAGAACTCCGTGCAAATATATGTTTCAGAGTTTGGCACCCATGTCTGCTGAGGACACCAAAAAAATCTGTGTTTCTGATTTCCTGTAGTTGTTCCACTTTCGAGTGTCATAATGATGATGATGATGATGATGAAGATTTGGATCTTCCTGCTTCTTCAGACGGCTGCATCCTTCCTCCCTTGCAACCCCTTCTGATTGTAACTGGCTTTCAAGACATCCATATGTGACGAACCTGTCTTACTTTCTCCAAATCCCACCTTAAAAACCCACCTTTACCGTGAAGCCTTCAACTCAAGCCCTTCTCAGTGCCCTACAGCTGCTTTTGCCAACCTGGTGCCCTCCAGAATTAGTGCAGAAATAAAACAAGATTAGAGTGGTACCAACCTGTTAGGGCAATGAAGCTTCTAATTGTGGCAGTGGGTTATAGCAAAGCTAACTGCTGTGACTTCGTGGTGACGCTGGTTTGATTCAGACATGTATATTTTTCATGGACCCAGGCCCAGTGGTATCTGTAATTTGTTTTTGAGTAGGTGTGGATGGAAAGAAAAAACAACACATTTATGTTCTATTATCATTTATCTTCTAAGATATAATTGGATTTGGATTTGGATTTGATATCCCGCTTTATCACTACCCGAAGGAGTCTCAAAGCGGCTAACATTCTCCTTTCCCTTCCTCCCCCCCAACAAACACTCTCTGAGGTCAGTGGGGCTGAGAGACTTCAGAGAAGTGTGACTGGCCTAAGGACACCCAGCAGCTGCATGTGGAGGAGCGAGGAATCGAACCCGGTTCCCCAGATTACGAGACTACCGCTCTTAACCACTACACCACACTGGCTCTCTATAATTGGTGCCCATTTCACAGAAATTGTGGATGTCCAACCTGGCCACGTCTCACTGTCAACAGAACAAAAAGTGATTTTGGTGGTGCGGTGGGAGGGAGGAAATTTGGTGGATTGTTGTTTCCTCTTTGTTGTTGTTAAAATAATGGCCGTACCTGCTGTGCTAATAACGTCTTTCCCCTTCACCTGCTCCAGAGAAACTTTTTGAAGGGACTGTTCTTTTGCTGACGGTTCACCTGATTTATGGTCCGGTGTCCTTCGGGCTGTGTTCAAATGGTGGCCAGAGCATGTAAAAAGCTTGTGCATGCTCTTCAGAGAGCAGGAAAAGGAAAAGCAGTTCCGCTTAGCTGAGAAATGGGAGGCTTTAAAACAAACTGAATGAAGTGGCTTTTGAGCAGCGCAATGGGGGACTCAGTACTCCGACCAAGAGCAGGCTCAGTTTGCCGGCCTTCTCCATATTACTAAGGAATGACGTGCCCTTCCAGGGCCCACACCCTTGGCCTGAGCTTTTCCAGGAAAATCCCAGATTCCACATATTGGAGACAATGGATAGAGAAAGGTTCTCCTGCCTCTGTCAGGCGGGCTCCCTGCCACAGACGTAGGGCGCTTCTCTAAGTCCCAAACATTTGTGTTTCCTGATGAACATTTCACTCCATTGTTGTTGTTGTTGTTGTTGTTTAGTCGTGTCTGATTCTTCGTGACCCCATGGACCAGAGCACGCCAGGCACTCCTGTCTCCCCTGCCTCCAGTTTGGTCAAACTCATGCTGGTAGCTTCGAGAACACTGTCCAACCATCTCGTCCTCTGCCCACCATCTTTCCCAGCATCTTCTGGGAGCCCTCTCTTCTCATGAGGTGGCCAAAGTACTGGAGCCTCAGCTTCACGATCTGTCCCTCCAGTGAGCACTCAGGGCTGATTTCCTTCAGAATGGTTCGATTTGATCTTCTTGCAGTCCATGGGACTCTCAAGAGTCTCCTCCAGCACCAGAATTCAAAAGCATCAATTCTTCGGCGATCAGCCTTCTTTATGGTCCAGCTCTCACTTCCATACATTTCCGCCCCATACTCAACACTTATTTACCAAGATCTAGCGTGGCGACGTGGCATAACCTTTGGACCTGGACTTGAGAGAGCTGAGTTCGGATCCCCACTTAACCATGAAGCTTAGCAGAGCGGTCTTGGGAAAACTGATTGATAAATGGTGGCTGGCGAGGATGAGAAGGTACAGTCATACCTCGGTTTACAGACGCTTCAGGTTGCGTTTTTTCAGGTTACGGACCGCCGAAACCCGGAAGTACCGGAATGGGTTATTTCCAGGTTTCGGCGGTCATGCATGCGCAGAAGCGCTAAATCATGCTTTGTGCATGTGCGGAAGTGCCAAATCACAACCCGCGCGTGCACAGACGCGGGTTGCGAACATGCATCCCGCACGGATCACGTTTGCAACCCGAGTGTCCACTGTACTGCATTTTGCTGCTTGTGAATACCTCGGAGGAGAGACACAATGCAAATGGAAGAGATTTGACAATACCCTATGTTTACAGCATAGAGATCATAGATCTGGATAGTGCAGCCTTGTAAAATAAAGCCCACTTGCCTACAACTATATATATATAAGCCTACTGGGGACTGGCCAAGAATGGATGGGGATTCTATCCCTCCTGCATAAGACTTTTGGATATGGAGGAGAGGTCCATGTGTCTATTCTAGGCCTAGGGGATTGATGGAGTGGCCTGTGCCCCCTCCTTCAAACCACGCTAACTTGCGAGGAATTCTGCCCCCTTGTTGCATGGGCTTCTTTGTCATCTGCTAGTACTTCAGTGGGATAGTGTTGGCAACAGGAAGCTGCGGCAATCGTGTTTGTATAGAATGGGCAAAATGCATGCAAACAGGGCCATGTACTTTAGTGTTTCTGTAAGACATGAGAATATATTTAGGAATGGGATGCGTTGTATTAAAAGTTGTTCTCCTGTGAACCCAGCCATACTCTATTTGTCGGGTTGTGATTCTCCCACCCCCCTTAGAAACCACAAGTGAATTAAGTTAGCTCTGTTGGTATATATGAACTTAATGCTCTGCCAATAAGCCTGCAGCTTGCAGCTCTCTTGTACTTCTGTTTGCAAAGGGTTCGACAAGCTGCTTGCCCAGAAGCAATTGTTCCTTGTTCCAAGGATGTGGGCAGCTTGCCCTTCCAAATGCTGCTTTAACTTGGGGGAGAGGCTGTGGCTCAGTGCTATTCATTGTTATTTATTACATTTTATCCCCAAATCAACCTTGTGAGGTTGGTTCGGCTGAGAGTCAGGGGCTGGCCCAAGGTCGCACAGTGAGCTTTATGGCTGAGCGGAGATTCGAACCCTGGGGTCCCGGGTCCGAGTCAGGCACTGGTCAGTGTTCGGAACTAACCAGGCACATTTTGCGACAGGCAACCAGCCTTTGGTGTGGAAGTGGAGATGTCTGGTCACCACGTTTGGCAACTAACATCTCCCTCTGGCTGGCTGGCGCTGCTGTGCCCGTCAGCTGGTTTGTGGGGCAGCACAGCACCCAAAGTTGGGTGTCTTTTGGTGCCGCATTGCTGTGCCGATCAGCTGATCCATGGGGCACCTGGGCATTCCATTGTGTTGAGGTTTATGGTGCCTTTTGGCTCCTAGGTTTTATATCTCAGTTTCTATCAGCGACCCTGGTGGAGCGGAGCCTCTGTAGTAATAATAATAATAATAATAATAATAATAATAAAATTAAATTAAATTAAATTAAATTAAATTAAATTAAATTAAATTAAATTAAATTAAATTAAATTAAATTAAATTAAATTAAATTAAATTAAATTAAATTAAATTATTATTTATACCCCGCCACCATCTGGCTGGGTTTCCCCAGCCACTCTGGGCGGCTTCCAGCAAAATATTAAAAACACAATAAAGCATCACACATTAAAAAACTTCGCTAAACAGGTCTGCCTTCAGATGTCTTCTAAACGTCAGATAGTTATTTATTTCTTTGACATCTGATGGGAGGGCGTTCCACAGGGCGGGAGCCACTACCAAGAAGGTCCTCTGCCTGGTTCCCTGTAACTTGGCTTCTCGCAGGGAGGGAACCGCCAGAAGGCCCTCAGCGCTGGACCTCAGTGTCCCGGATGGATGATGGGGGTGGAGATGCTCCTTCAGGTATACTGGGCCAAGGCTGTTTAGGGCTTTAAAAGTCAGCACCAGCACTTTGAATTGTGCTCGGAAACGTCCTGGGAGCCAATGTAGGTCTTTCAGGACTGGTGTTATGTGGTCTCGGCGGCCACTCCCAGTCACCAGTCTAGCTGCTGTATTCTGGATTAATTGTAGATTCCAGGTCGCCTTCAAAGGTAGCACCACATAGAATGCATTGCCTGAAATCCTGGAGAGCTGTTGTCGACCAGGTCTTTTTTTTTTTTTTATAAATATTTATTAAGGTTTTTAAATATAAAACATAATAAACGATCTTACTTCTTTCACAACAGTTTCATCACTTCTTTGGGCTCCCTCACGTCTCCCGCTCCCATTTACATCGTTAAAAAATTTTTTCCAAACAAATTATCAACTTGTTTACAATCTCATGTCCACTCACACATATAATCTAGCGCTTCTTCCAAAAAGTTTTATATTTTCTTTAGTCTCACTTATCATCAAATTTAAATCTAGTTTAGTGGTGACCAGTTTTTTTATAATCTAGCATTCTTCTTAACATTCAACCAAATTACAATGTTTTTGTAAATACATCTTGAATTTCTCCCAGTCTTCCTCCAACTTCTCTTCTCCCAGATCACGGATCCTGCCGGTCATCTCGGCCAATTGCATATAGTCCATCAGCTGCATCTGCCACTCTTCCAGTGTGGGTAGATCTTGAGTTTTCCAGTTTTTTGCAATGAGAATCCTTGCTGCCGTTGTTGCATACATGAAAAATGTTCGATCCTTCTTTAACACCTTCTGGCCGACAATGCCCAGAAGAAAGGCCTCTGGTTTCTTTGTGAAGGTATACTTAAATACCTTTTCCAACTCATTATATATCATTTCCCAGAAGACCTTCACCTTAGGGCATGTCCACCAGAGGTGAAAGAATGTTCCTTCATTTTCTTTACATTTCCAACATTTATTATCAGACGAATGGTATATTTTGGCAAGTTTAACTGGGGTCATGTACCATCTATATATCATTTTCATAACATTTTCCTTCAGAGCATTACATGCGGTGAAGTTCAGCCCAGTGGTCCACAACCTTTCCCAGTCCTCAAACATAATGTTATGCCCAATGTCCTGTGCCCATTTTATCATAGCCGATTTAACCATTTCGTCTTGTGTATTCCACTTTAGCAGCAAGTTATACATTCTAGATAATACCTTGGTCTTTGGTTCTAACAATTCTGTTTCTAACTTCGATTTCTCCACCTGGAACCCTAACTTTTTGTCATTTTTAAAAACTTCTTTAATCTGAGCATAATGTAACCAGTCTCGCACCTTATCCTTCATTTTCTCCAAACTCTGCAATTTCCAATTGTCTCCATCTTTTTCTAATATTTCCCAATATTTTGGCCATTTGGCCTCCATATTGGGTCTTTTTCGGGCCTTGGCTTCCAGAGGTGAAAGCCACCTTGGAGTTTTATTTTCCAATAAGTCTTTATATTTTGTCCAGACGTTAAACACTGCTTTCCTGACAATATGGTTCTTAAAGGCCTTATTGTTGTCGACCAGGTCTGACCCTGCATAAGGCTGTGTGTCCTGTCTTTCTAAGTGTTGTTGTGTTGTTGTTTAGTCGTTTAGTCGTGTCCGCCTCTCCGTGACCCCCTGGACCAGAGCACGCCAGGTCCTCCTGTCTTCCACTGCCTCCCGCAGTTTGGTCAAACTCATGCTGGTCGCTTCGACAACACTGTCCCACCATCTCGTCCTCTGTCGTCCCCTTCTCCTCGTGCCCTCCATCTTTCCCAACATCAGGGTCTTTTCCAGGGAGTCTTCTCTTCTCATGAGGTGGCCAAAGTACTGGAGCCTCAGCTTCAGGATCTGTCCTTCCAGTGAGCACTCAGGGCTGATTTCCTTCAGAATGGAGAGGTTCGATCTTCTTGCAGTCCATGGGACTCTCAAGACTCTTCCTAAGTACCCTTCCCCAAATATTTTGTGGAGATGGGAAAACCCTTGGGGAACTTAGGCAGCCCAAGTTTCCCCCCTGCGCTGATTCCACCCTGCCGTCCCGCAGTTCTTTCACCGGCAAATGTTTGCCTTTTGCAGGGTACTGGCTGCTTTGCATTCTGTAATAAGAAGGCAGAAAAATGCTACCATAGCTCCTTCTGCCCCTCTGGGCTTTCAGGAGTGCTCTCGGTGTGGGCGTTCTAATGGCATCAGTGACATATTTTAAGAAGTGTAAGATTGCCCTCGAATGCATGCATTTCTCCAGCGGCTGAAGGTAATTGGTTTTTAAGCCTTGTACCTCAGATGGCAGAAAGGCACGGTTTGTCATCTCCTGCTTATTGGAGTGTTTTTTAATGGGGGTGAATCTCTGGCAAAAACTTCTCGGAATGAAAGCAGGCCTCATTGGCAGCATCGCATATGCATGCAGCGTTGCTGAAGACATGCAGTCAATGACACATAAATATTTTCTTTTAATAATAATAATAATAATAACAACAATAATTTATTATTTATACCCCGCCCATTTGGTTGCGTTTCCCCAGCCACTCTGGGCAGCTTCCAACAAAATATGAAAATACAATAATCTATTAAACATTAAAAGCTTCCCTAAACAGGGCTGCCTTCAGATGTCTTCTAAAAGTCTGGTAGTTGTTCTCTTTGACATCTGATGGGAGGGCGTTCCACAGGACGGGCGCCACCACCAAGAAGGCCCTCTGCCAGGTTCCCTGTAACTTGGCTTCTCGCAGCGAGGCCCTCGGAGCTGGACCTCGGTGTCCGGGCAGAACGATGGGGGTGGAGACGCTCCTTCAGGTATACTGGGCGTGTTCCAAAAATATAATGGTAAAGTTAAAACAAACGCCAAATCCCAGGGTCCTGCTATTAACGCCTTTAGTTATCTTGTGAAACTGCTGTCAGTAAACATAGGATTTCTACCCCCTGCAATGCACCGAAGAATCACAATTAGAGAGTTGGAAGGGACCACGAGGGTCATCTAGTCCAACCCCCAGCAATGCAGGAATCATGGGCCCAATGTGGGGCTCGAACCCCTGACTCTGAGATTAAGAGGCTTTATCTTTCCTTGCAAGAGCAGAGTCCTGGGGGTGTGTGTGTGAATATTGGGTGTTACTTTCTACAGAAGCAGGATACGGATTACTCAGTGCAGGTCCAGGTATTTTAAGGACAGATGTTTGCATTACCCATTTGTTCTATAGAGGGCAGGGAATGACTGTTAAACCACTAGCTCTGGGAGGGGGATCAGGGGTCTCCTAACAGCATTCAGCACCCTTAACAAACCACAGCTCCCAGAACTCTGGGGGGGGGGGGGAGCCATGACCCTTTAAAGTGATATAAAAAGGTGAATGACCCCTGACTGTTAAGTCCAGTCGCGAACGACTCTGGGGTTGCGGCGCTCATCTCGCTTTACAGGCCGAGGGAGCTGGCATTTGTTCGCATACAGTTTTTCTGGGTCATGTGGCCAGCATGACTAAGCCGCTAGTGGCGAAACCAGAGCAGCGCATGGAAATGCCGTTTACCTTCCCCCCAGAGCTCTACCTATTTATCTACTTGCACTTTGACATGCTTTCGAACTGCTAGGTTGGCAGGAGCTGGTACCGAGCAATGGGAGCTCACACCCTCTGGGGATTCAAACTGCCGACCTTCTGATCGGCAAGCCCAAGAGGCTCAGTGGTTTGGACCACAGCACCACCCGCGTCCCTTTAAAGTGGTATAGTAAAGGTAAAGGTACCCCTGACTGTTGCGTCCAGTCGCAGACGACTCTGGGGTTGCGACGCTCATCTCGCTTTACTGGCCGAGGGATCCGGCGTTTGTCTGCAGACAGCTTCCAGGTCATGTGGCCAGCATGTTCGCCAGCTTCTGGCGAACCAGAGCAACGCACAGAAACGGCGTTTACCTTCCTGCCAGAGTGGTACCTATTTATCTACTTGCACTTTGACGTGCTTTCGAACTGCTAAGTTGGCAGGAGCAGGGACCAAGCAATGGGAGCTCACCACGTCGCGGGGATTCGAACTGCTGACCTTCCGATTGGCAAGCCCTAGGCTAAGTGCTTTAGACCACAGCGCCACCTGCATCCCGGTAAAGTGGTATACTAGTACTTTAAATGTATGGTATGGAAGCGGCCTTTCTATATTGGATGCAATGAATATTTTGAAGACAGCACTTGATAGGGAGATGCAGGAATCGTAGTAGCTACATTATCAGTAGATTTTGTGCTGCTGCTGTAACCCATCGGACCTGAGACTCGCATGAGCGATGCGCAGAACAAGATGGCTACTCCATCGCTCTCTGAATTTTTTGCCTCACCAGCCCCGAGCAGCAATGAAACTGCAGTCCGACAAGCAGCAAATCTTGATTCTGTTGGCATTCCTGGCATGTTTGTTTCTATCTGGATTTTGTCCTGTGATTTCGGGAGCGCAAAAGCACAAACGCCGTCCCCCAGCCTCTGTCCCGCGGGGTGCTCGCAGCTATTACGGCTTGGCGGAAGACTCCCCGTGCCGACTTTTGTCACCCGAAGTTCCTGGCGGGCGGCGACAGCGAAAAAACATCGGGAGGAGTAATGTTGGAAGCATTAAATGTTTCATGAGCCTCCGTCTGGGGAAATTTTTCTTCTGTTCCTGTAATATGGCTGTTTCCCCCCAAAGCTCTCCCTTATTGATTTGTCATTATGAGCTGTTGTGTTTTCTGTCCATTTGTGTAAGGGGAAGAAGCAGGCAGATGTTCGGAAGCTATCCCTCAGAATAATGGCGAGTTGCTTATCTGCTGCTATGCAGCTGTAGGGTAGATGTGAAAACAGCTGCTGATTCCACCCTCTTCGTCTGAAGGAAGAGAAGTGGTCAGGGTGGACTAGAATTCGAAGTTCTCTGCCTAGCTAATCCAAATTCCGTGGCCTGTATAAATCATTCAAAACGAGGAGATTTTGCATAATTTCCCTTATTTTGGGACCACTTCATTTTACGACGCTTGCTGCTTTGCATAATTCATCTTGCTAGTCATAACGAGCGCAGGGAAAGGACACCAAAGAACTCTCCTTAGCTGATAGGATTCATAGTCAGCCCCACCACCTCGTTTCTGAGATTTTGGAAAGCATTGCCTCAATGCTTCAAACTATATCTTTGCAGCCATCAGGGATAGGAGTGTGTGTGTGTGTGTGTGTGTTATAGGACCCACCCCGATATTATTGGGACAGTCGATACCGCTCCAAAAGTGTTCCCACAATTGTAGCATGCTGGCAGACCAGAATACTTTGAGCTTTGTGCTGTGAATGTGTGGGACTGCATCACAGGAGGTCTGCTGGAGACAGCACTGGATTGAGGGACCTTTGGGCTGTCTCTAAACGAGTCAGGAGTGTGATATAGCAGCAAAAGAAGCTAATGCTATTCTAGGTTGCATTAATAGAAGTCTAGTGTCCAGATCAAGGGAAATAGTAGTACCGCTCTGTTCTGCCTTGGTCAGACCACACCTGGAAGACTGTGTCCAATTCTGGGCACCACAATTTAAGAAGGATGTTGACAAGCTGGAAGGTGTGCAGAGGAGGGCAACCAAGGTGATCAAGGGTCTGGAAACCAAACCTGATGAGGAACAGTTGAAGGAGCTGGGTATGTTTAGCATGGGAAAGAGGAGAGTGGGAGGAGATATGATTGTTGTTGTTGTTTAGTCGTTTAGTTGTGTCCGACTCTTCGTGACCCCATGGACCAGAGTACGTCAGGCACTCCTGTCTTCCATTGCCTCCCGCAGTTTCGTCAAATTCATGTTGGTTGCTTCAATAACACTGTCCAACCATCTCATCCTCTGTCGTCCCCTTCTCCTTGTGCCCTCCATCTTTCCCAACATCAGGGTCTTTTCCAGGGAGTCTTCTCTTCTCATGAGGTGGCCAAAGTCTTGGAGCCTCAGCTTCAGGATCTGTCCTTCCAGTGAGCACTCAGGGCTGATTTCCTTCAGAATGGAGAGGTTTGATCTTCTTGCATCCATTCTTTGGCGATCCAATTCTTTGGCGACCTTCTTTGTGGTCCAGCTCTCACTTCCATACATCACTACTGGGAGACCCATATCTTTAACTATATGACCTTTGTCGGCAAGGTGATGTCTCAAAGGATATCTCAAGGGCTGTCCCATGGAAGAGGGAGCAAGCTTGTTTTCTCTTGTTCTGGAGGGTTGGGTGCAAACCAATGGATCCAAGTTACAAGAAAGGAGATTCCAGATAAACATCAGGAAGAGCTGTTTGACCATGGGATGGGAGGTGGTGGACTCTCCTTCCTTGGAGATTTTTAAGCAGAGGTTGGGTGGTCATCTGTCATGGATGCTTTAGTTGAGATTCCTGTATTGCAGGGGGTTGGACTCGATGACTTGGGGTCCCTTCCAACTCTACAATTCTATGGTTCCATAAGATCCATTGCAGAAGTTCCCTTTCTCAAGAAGGCATTGAAGCAGGGCTCATCCCTAGATGTTGGGAGGCTGTTCTTGCTCAAGGCCTTGCCTTGGCTGGCCTCCATCCCCCTAAGATCACACGATGGACTTTGTGCTTTGAGTGTTTCCAAACTTTTCTTCGGCACCTTAACCTCCCTGTCCACTTGGCCTCGCTGTCTCTCTTGAGGTCACTTTCTGGTCTTCTCTGATGTCACTTCCAGTGAGTGCAGATCGGTGGGGACATGGTTCTTTAGCTAGAAGCCTTGGTGTCCCCAGGGAGACAGATCAATACAGGGCTGGCCAGATAAGCCCCAAAGGGTACATGGGGGAAATTTTGTGCCCTAGTTGGGTTAAGTATATTCACTTCATCTTGGATTTTTGGAGCGGTGCTTTGTCAAGCAGGCGGATTGGTTTTGGATCCTGAAAGTGAAAATAGTTGGTTTTCTAGGTAGGTGCTTGCCATCTCATTTTCTCATGTTCAGCTGCAAACTTGTGTGGGCTGTAAGTTGTCTCTGTGTACTTAATCAAAATAAGCTTTGCCATTTAAAAAAGATTGCTTTAGTGTTCCAAGTGCTTCCTAGCAACTCTGTTCATTTGCTCCATTTATACCCCACTTTTCCTCCAAGGCCTGAGTAGTTCTGCTCCTCTCCCTTTTATCCTCACAACAACCCTGTGAGGTAGGTTAGAGCTTCATGGCCGAGTGGGGAACCCAGATCCTGGTATAACACTCACAAACACTGAACCACACCAACTCTTTTAATATTTACATGTCCCCTCTCCCTTAAGAGAGACAGTACTATTCCTAATTCGCAGGAGATGGGGTTCAGGTGTGGTTGGATTCCCAGCTGCTCTGAGGTCCAGCCAGCATGGCTGGTCCCATCAGGGATGATGGGACTTGTAGTCCAGTAAAATTTGGAGGCCCACAGGTTCCTTATCTTTGCACATGGTGGGTTGGATTGTGGATGGGGGCGGGAGTTGCCTACAATCACCTGATGAGATAGGCCAACATTTGATTGGTAAGTTGATCAATATTTACTTTTATGGACTAATAATAATAATAATAATAATAATAATTTATTTATACCCCGCCCATTTGGCTTGGTTTCCCCAGCCACTCTGGGCGACTCCCAACATCATCACCACCACCACCACCAATAAAACATCAAACATTAAAAACTTCCCTAAACAGGGCTGCCTTCAGATGTCTTCTAAAAGTCAGATAGTGGTTTATTTCCTTGACATCCAGTGGGAGGGCGTTCCACAGGGCAGGCGCCACTACCGAGAAGGCCCTGTGCCTGGTTTCCTGTAACCTCACTTCTCGCAGGGAGGGAACCGCCAGAAGGCCCTCGGAGCTGGACCTCAGTGTCTGGGCTGAACGATGTGGGGGGTGGAGACGTTCCTTCAGGTATACTGGGCCGAGGCTGTTTAGGGCTTTAAAGGTCAGCACCAACACTTTTAGTGTGCCACTTTGAACCTTTTTTTATAAAAAAAATGTGCATGCTTTTGAGTACAACTTCTGTGTCAGAGCTTAGTAAACTGTGTTGGAAGGTTGCCATGAAACCTGCCATTTTGGAGGCTTATCTCCAATCTGAATTAGTGGGAAGTCAACCCATCAGCCTTAATTTCCTCTCCGTTGTGTGGCTTGCAGGGAAGCCTCGATTATGCTCAAGAAAGCAAGAGTCGCTGAGGGTTTCTTTTTGTACAGCGCAACACTTGAGCAGGATCGATATGGCCTTGCAGCGGAGACAGCATTGTCATAACGCCAAGCTGCTCTCCATCAGAAACACAACAGCGACTTTAAAAAAAATAATAATCACCAGTGTCTTTGCATAATCTTGTGGGGCTAAATTAATCTCTCTTTCTAATGTTGGTGTAAACAAAAGTTAGTGCAGGCTTTATTTAATGACTTGGACGGAGAAACGGAGCGTGCTCTCATCATCCTGCTTGCATTATGGGGTAGGGATTGCAGACACTCCGGAGGCGAGGATTAGGGGGACAAAATGATGGTAATACGCTGGCAAAGCTGGACTATAAATAGCAGAATAATTCAACAAAGACAAATGGAAAAGAATTGTTCTCCAAAGGAGGAGAGAAACTAGATGCCCGTGTCCCCCAAAACCCTGTAAGCCTTTCTAGTTTGGGCTGGTTTATAGTGGCTGGAAGTTCTGGGCAAGGAGAAAGGGTGGGCTGGGTTTGTTAAATATCTGTGATTATGTGGGGACGGGGACCTGAGACATTTGGATTTCTACCTACAGGACCGCCTCTTCCGGTATGTCCCACGAAGGACCTTAATCCAGAATGCGGTAGCTAGACTGGGGACTGGGGGCGGCCGCCGAGACCATATAACACCGGTCCTGAAAGACCTACATTGGCTCCCAGTACGTTTCTGAGCACAATTCAAAGTGCTGGTGCTGACCTTGAAAGCCCTAAACGGCCTCGGTCCAGTATACCTGAAGGAGCGTCTCCACCCCCATCATTCTGCCCGGACGCTGAGGTCCAGCGCCGAGGGCCTTCTGGGTTCCCTCATTGCGAGAAGCAAAGCTACAGGGAACCAGGCAGAGGGCCTTCTCGGTAGTGGCGCCCGCCCTGTGGAATGCCCTCCCACCAGATGTCAAAGAGAAAAATAACTACCAAACTTTGAGGAGACATCTTAAGGCAGCCCTGTTCAGGGAAGTTTTTAACGTGTGATATTTTACTGTATTTTTGGTTTCTATGGAAGCCGCCCAGAGTGGCTGGGGAGGCCCAGCCAGATGGGCGGGGTATAAATAATAAATTATTTATTATTATTATTATTATTATTATTATTATTATTATTATTATTATTAAGGTCCATAAATAGCAACACCATAGAGGTCCTGGGGCCTAAGGAAGTCAGATTAGCCTCAACCAGAACCAGGGCCTTTTCAGCACTGGCCCCGGCCTGGGGGAACGCTGTCTCATGAGACCAGGGCCCTGCAGGATCTGATTTCTTTCCGCAGGGCCTGTAAGACAGAGTTGTTCCGCCTGGCCTTTGGCTTGGAGCCAATTTGATTCCCTCTTTCTTTTCCTTTCTCCTCCTATGATGAGGCTGCATTTTAATATTTTAATGTTTCAATATTTTAATGTTGTATTTTAATCTTGTTTTTAAGTTATATTCATTCAACTTGTTTTTATTATTGCTTGTTAGCCGCCCTGAGCCTGGCCTTGGCTGGGGAGCGCGGGGTATAAATAAAAATTATTATTATTATTATTATTATTATTATTATTAAGTGTGGTGTTGCCAACCGTAAAATCATTGTTGTCAAGAGTTAGGGTTGGAAGGGACCAGAGGGTCATCTAGTCCAACCCCCTGCAATGCCGGAATCTCAGCTAAAGCGGCCATGACAGATGCTTGAAAACCAAGGAAGGAGAGTCTACCACTTCTTTTGTGAGTCCGTTCCACTGCCATAAACAGCTCTTACTGTCAGAAAGTTCTTCTTGATGTTGAGTCAGAACCTCCTCTGTTGTCATTTGAATCCATTGGTTTGGGTCTTACCCTCTGGAAGCTAAGCTTGATCCATCTGCCATTTGAGAGCCCATCAGGCGTTGGACAATCGCTCTCATATCTTAGTCTTCTCTCCTCTAGGCTAAACATTCCCAATTCCCTCCATCGTTCCTCACAGGACTTGTTTTCCAGAACCTTGATCATCTTGGTCACCCTCCTCTGTGCACATTCTAGCTCAGGGGTCAGCAAACCTTTTCAGCAGGGCGCCGGTCCACTGTCCCTCAGACCTTGTGGGGGCATGGACTATATTTTTTTGGGGGGGGGGGAATGAATGAATTCCTATGTCCCACAAATAACCCAGGGATGCATTTTAAATAAAAGCACACATTCTACTCATGTAAAAACACGCTTAGTTCCGGACCACCCACGGGCCAGATTTAGAAGGTGATTGGGCTGGATCCTGCTCCTGGGCCTTAGTTTGCATACCCATGGGGTCTGACCAAGGCATATTAACCCCCTTTCCACCAGGGTCCTGATCCAACCAACCAGGAATAGAAGAACATGCCTCCCTCACACCTTTTTTTCAAAATGCCATGTGTGCTATTGCTGCTTGTTTGAATGGTGCTGTGTCTCACTTGTTCCTTAGTTACCCAGTTTTCTGGTTTGATTAAATCTGCCTGAATTTGCATATGAATAAGACGTTTCTGGAGAAAGAAAGAAAATCAAGGTTGGGTTTAGATGCTCCCTTGTGTCAAAAGTATGTCTCATCCTAGGAGAGATTCAGGATCGTATCTACGCTATGGAGCACATGTATGTTCTTAGGCTGATCGTAGTTGATTGAACCTGTAAACATTTCACCCCTAAGCCTTACCATTTCCTTATTTCTTTGTTCTAACGGTGTTTCACTCCAGTCCTTTGGAATGCAGCATGCCGTACACCTAACATGAGGAGCTGGCTGGATAATAGCGCTTCTTCAGAAGAAGCTGAAGGTTGTAGTGTATATGAAATGGGATCTAATCAGGAGAGGTAAAGGTAAAGGGACCCCTGACCATTAGGTCCAGTCGTGGCCGACTCTGGGATTGCGGCGCTCATCTCGCTTTATTGGCCGAGGGAGCCGGCGTACAGCTTCCGGGTCATGTGGCCAGCATGACTAAGCCGCTTCTGGCGAACCAGAGCAGCGCACGGAAACGCCATTTACCTTCCCGCTGGAGTGGTACCTATTTATCTACTTGCACTTTGACGTGCTTTTGAACTGCGAGGTTGGCAGGAGTAGGGACTGAGCAACGAGAGCTCACCCCGTCTCAGGGATTCGAACTGCCAACCTTCTGATTGGCAACCCTAGGCTCTGTGGTTTGGACCACAGCACCACCCGCCTCCCTCCTGTCAGGAGAGGTATTAGGATGGAATTGAAATGCATTGGAGATGGGTACAGAGACTGAAATTGTTCTCCCTGCAATAGCCTGGCTGTAGTAGAATCCGAATGTGATTTTGCTACGATGTGCTGTTGGATCCTGTTTGTCACCCCGGCCATGTGTGCTTGAGACTTCCTTGGGAGCAAGTTGCCGTGTCGCCGCTTTCAGCACCCAAGATGTTCTTGTATCCAAACCAGCTGCCGATTTCCTGGTGCCCATGATATGCTGTGCATGCTGAGCTCTGCCTTACAGCAGCCCACTGTTGGAAAGTTGCAATGTGCGATCCAGCCAGCCTCAAGGACCTTCTCTTCCGGCTCATGAAATGCTCTTTCCCTGTTAGTGGCTGACTTTCTTGTGCCCTGCAGCACTGGCAGCTCCTGTTGGATCAGGGAACTGGGGAAACAGCCGACCCTCCCCACCCCTCCAGCACAGTCTGATGGGACTTGACAGCAAGGTCATTGGTGCAGCTCTCCTCTAACGGTCTCGTTCCCCTTGGGAGACAGAACCCTGAGCGAAAAGCCACTTAGAGTACTCCCTTTTCTGGTCGCTCATTTTTACTTGGACTATTTTATTTTATTTTATTTAGAAAAATCTTTATTAATTTTCACATAGACAAATATACATGAGTTACATAGCATATAGAACAGAAAACGATACAAATGAATGGAAACAATGAAATATGAAAAGATAAAGGAACAAACGTAAACAAATACAATATATTACACTTACTTGACAAATTAAAATATGTAACTTCCAATAGTTCTCATTATACTACTTATATTATCTGTATTCTTTGCACAGATTCCTATTATTTTGTCTTATGGATGTATATATAATCCACTGTTATATTTTATGTAATTCTTGGTTACCAGTATCATTCTATTTCTGCAAGTATCTTATTGTTCGTACAGTACATCTTTAAATATTCCTTAAATATTTTCCATTCCCTAAATATCTTCTGGTTTGACACTCCTCTAATTTTTCCAGTCAATTTTGCTAGTTGCAGGTATTCTACTTGGACCGTTTTAGTTCAGCGCATTGAAAGCCTACATTTTCTGGTGGTGGTGCTCTTCATATTTTTATTTCTGAAACATTGATATTTGCAGTGGTGGTCTGGCCCCATCACCAGTTCCTCTAATACTGAACTCTGTTTTTCTTACACACCAATTGTTTTGGGAAGCAGAGCAGGACCATCCACAAATAAGGTGGAGTTTTCTGCATGAGGACACCAAATAAGAGTGCCAGAATCGTGTTAGCTTGTAATTCAGTAAAAGGGGGATAGGTAAAGGTAAAGGTACCCCTGCCCGTTCGTGCCAGTCTTGCCATACTCTAGGGTTGTGCGCTCATCTCACTCTATAAGCTGGGAGCCAGCGCTCTCCGCAGACACTTCCAGGTCACATGGCCAGCGTGACAAGCTGCATCTGGCGAGCCAGCGCAGCACACGGAACGCTGTTTACCTTCTCGGGGGTGCTTTCGAACTGCTAGGTTGGCAGGCGCTGGGACCGAACGACGGGAGCGCACCCCGCCGCGGGGATTCGAACCGCCGACCATGCGATCGGCAAGTCCTAGGCGCTGAGGTTTTACCCACAGCGCCACCCGCGTCCCTAAAAGGGGGATAGAGCCTTCCAAAACTGGACAGGCTTGGTGTCCTCCTTGAGCCCCACCTGTAAAGTGTGTTGGGCAGTGTTCAAAAACTGCCAGGTGCATTTTGCTCCCGGCTTTTGACTACTCGCGACCAAGTGAAGGTGCCCAGGCGCCAAGAAGGTACCCAACATCTCTACCATCTGGCAGTCCATGCCTGGCCATCATTGGATCTGCACTGTTTGCACACTCTAATAGCCCATCCTGTAGAATTCTGTCCGTTATATTTTATCCGCACTATCAGAGTGAATTTCCAGAACCAAAATGCTTTTTCTGTGCTGCCTGAGCAGCAGCAGTCACCCCTAAGAAAAAAAGGTCTGAATAGGCCAATAAATGTGTGGACTGTCCCTAGATCAAGTGACTGTTCTTTAAGTTCTCTTTTTTTGGTATATAATTTTTATTAAATTTTCTGTTTTACAATTTAAAATACTCATTTTTTACATCCTTAAAATAGCAATGACTTCCCTTCTTCTCTTTCCATGGTTCATTTTGCACATCACAAATCCCTAAGCATTTTACAGAAACTATACCATTCAGTATTCCATTATTACTTCCATGATAACTTATTTACACTGTTGAATTTATCTTAATGCTGCCAGCGTTTTCAGCTGTACACAGTTCCCCCCCATATATTCAATAAACGTTTTCCAATCTTCTTGTTCTCTTATTCTATGTTTTCTTCTTCTTTAAGTTCTCAAAAGCTTTTATCTCAGCACAAGGTTGTCATCTGAAGCAGCCAGATGTTTAACTGATAATCAATCGCAGTTGGTCCATCATTTGAAAAATAAGACTTGAAAGCTGTCTTGCCCCCAAATGGCAACTAGACCTTCTGTTTTGGTGCCTAGCCTATATTGAGCTTCTAACACTGGTTTTGGGTATGTGTTCATGATGGTGGTGGGATATAGCCAGCCCTGACCTCTAATGGTTTAGTGTTTACACCAGCCTCTGCCCACCCGGTGCTCTCCAGGAGTTTTGTACTACAGCTGGGAATGATGGGAGTTGTAGTCCAAACATCTCAGGGGGACAACAGTGAGGCAAAGGCTGGTTTAATAGGGAAGGGGTGGGGAACCTGTGACTTTTCCAACTGTTGGATTATGGCTTCCATCAACTGGCCCTCATCCATTGAGTACAGATGGGAATTATCTCACGGTCTCCTCAAACTCTGGCAGGGCAAGAAGCTGAAAATTCCTGTCCATAACCCATCCTTGCTCTAGATGGGTCTGCAATGTTTGTGTTGCCATCTATCTTGGCTCTTCAAGGTTGACCTTCATGGTTGATCTGCGCTTTCAATGGAAGCACATTTTCTTCATTTACTACACTGGGTATGTTTGACGTATATGGGGCCAGCATTGTCAGGAATGGGTTCAGCTTTCCATGACCTGGTGCTTCCAGATTTTTGAGTCTATTAACTCCCGTTGGCCTTAGGCAGCACATTTGTATGATGCTGGGGGGGCCTTTGTCATCCGAAACATCTGGAGAAATCCGGGTTGTGGTAGGCTCAGCAAGGGAAACGGCAATAAGTCATTCTTCACACAGCACGTAGTTAATCTGTGGAACACCCTTTCCATTTGAAGCACGGATGGCCACCAACCTAGATTTCTATAAAAAGAGGATTAGTCAAACCGATGACAAACCTAGACAGCATCTTAAAAAGCAGAGACATCACCTTGCCAACAAAGGTCTGTATAGTTAAAGCTATGGTTTTCCCAGTAGTGATGTATGGAAGTGAGAGCTGGACCATCAAGAAGGCTGATCGCATAAGAATTGATGCTTTTGAATTATGGTGCTGGAGGAGACTCTTGAGAGTCCCATGGACTGCAAGAAGATCAAACCTCTCCATTCCTAAGGAAATCAGCCTTGAGTTCTCACTGGGAGGACAGATCCTGAAGTTGAGGCTCCCAGACTTTGGCCGCCTCATGAGAAGAGAAGACTCCCTGGAAAAGACCCTGATGCTGGGAAAGATGGAGGGCACAAGGAGAAGGGGACGACAGAGGATGAGGTGGTTGGATAGTGTTCTCGAAGCTACCAGCATGAGTTTGACCAGACTGCGGGAGGCAGTGGAAGACAGGAGTGCCTGGCGTGCTCTGGTCCAGGGGGTCACAAAGAGTCGGACACGACTAAACAACTAAACAACAACAACACGATTATCAATGACTGTTAGCTATGATGGCTCTGCCATGCTTTCACAGATGGAGGCAGCAATGCTTCTGAAGACCAGTTGCTAGAAACTGCAGGAGAGGAGATGGGTCTTGTGTTCGAAACCTGATTGCTGGTTTCCCATTGGGGCATCTGGCTGGCCAGTGTGAGAACAGTATGCTGGACTGAATGGGTCCCCTTTTACCTGATCCCGCAGTCCTTAAAGGTTGCATAAGTTGATCCAGCATAGCTGGGAACATGAGCTGTGCCGGCTTTTTTATTTTGGTTGTTCCTTGTTCGTCCCGGACTCACCTTTCAGATATACAGTATCGTCCTTTCATTGCTAGCTGGTGGCGGAGATATCTTTCATTGTGCTATTGTCTATTCCTAGCAGCTCTTTTCTTTTTTTAAGGTGTGCTTGAGAGAGGAAAGGGACTGTGATACACCCAGAAATAAGACAAGAGTTCTCTGTTTCCGTGCCATCGCTTGCCGAGCTAAATATGCATGAACAACTGTGACAAGGGGGGGGGGGGGAATAGAGGGAGAACAAACTTGTCCCTTAATCTCTTTGGCAAAAGGACAACTCCTGGCTTCCACTCTGCAGCTTTCCGAAAAGATTTACTGCAGAACAAGAGCATGTAAAGTTGCATGTGGGTGTATGTTTTTAATTTTTGGTGGGGTGGTGGTGCTCCAGCTGGTGTCTTTTTGTGTGTGTGGGGGGGTGCATGTCAGGATAGCATATGGCCTTCAGACTGCATGCATTTCCCCAAAGCTCAGGCCCTAGAAAACCAAAAGCAGGTTCTCTTAATCCTGCCTTGCCATCTCTCCTCTCCCACCCAGACGCTTTCATTGGTATAAATCTGATCAGATCTGCCTCACATTATAACTGAGTGTTGCCTAGTTGTGCCTGACGGCCTGTTATTGCAAACCTGCAGCCGCTTCCTTGCAGCTGGGCAACACACACACTTGCGCCCTCACGTTTCAATTAAGAGGATTGACTTGTGATGCTACACCTTAGCGGTTTAGCATTTATGGTTATGGCACGAAAGCCGCTGAACCGGATCCCGCTTGCTTGGAGGCAAGTTCCCCTCGTTCCCCTTGGCCAGTGTGGAAAAGGGTGGCAAAGGCTTTCGTTGCCAGTATGGGCACGGGGTGCCCAAATTTCTCTTGCCCACATAGTGGTGGAAGCAGGAGCCAGCCTTTAGGCGCTAGTTGTGGCTCTGATGGACGGGCTCGTGGCAGAGAGTCCCTGTCATGGCTCCTCCTTCTGGCTGATGCTGCTGTTGGCCCATCAAAGGAGATTCGGAGCTGAGATGGCAGAAGGAAGAAGTGCCTTCTCAGAGAGGGTAGCTGCAGGGCTTTCGAGTCTCGCCCTAGGAATACGTAGGAGGAAAGATCTTGGCCCCGACATCAGCCGAGTCTTGCTCCTTGCCGCAGCACAGTTGCCATAGAAACGCTACCAAATCAAGTGGGCAACCGAAATCGAGCTGTAATCAATTTAAATTTTGTGTCTCTGATATGAGAGCCTACTACAAAGCTGCTCTCTCTCCCCCGCCTCGCTTTACTTGCTGAGGGACCACCCAACCTGACTGTAAACAGGTCTGCCCTGACGCTTGACGCATGTTGAGCGTACCTGAGCTGACCTTTGTCGTGCAACGAACACACCTTGCTTGTGATCCAGTGTGTTCTTACTGATCGGGTGCTTCAATTTGGAAGCGGTTCAGAAAGGTACCTTTCTTTTGTCTGAGGCTGATGAAAACCAGGCAGGCGGATTTGCTCATGGAACCTCTTTAGGTCGAGAAGTAAGTGGGTTAGCGTTAGCGGATAAATCGTGCAAGCCTGCTTACGATTTCCTCTATCTCCTAGTTCCAGACTTAGTGATAGAATCCTGTTTTGATATAGGAACAGAGAAGATATCTGAGCTTGGTGTCAAATGTCTCCTTAGACCAGGGTTACAGTCGCCAAAATGGACTTTGGGGCCAGACAGCTCGGAAGTAGCTTTTTTCAATAGACCTTTTTGGTTCCTGAAATTCATTGTGATCGTGCAATTAAAATATAATGGATGGAGTTCTACAGGATGCGTTGCTAATGTGTGAAAACAGGCCAGATCCATGGACCCCCAGGCATGCGCCTCCAGACGGTGGAGGCGTCACACACCATCCTGGCACCTGGGCATCTTTGCTTGGCTGCAAGTGGCTGATATGCAGCTTCAGAATGCGCCTGGTACCTGACGAATTATGAACGCTGGAACATATGGAGCTGCCAAGTCAGACCCTTGGTCCAGCCTCCTCAATATTGTCTACATCAGGGGTCAGCAAACTTTTTCAGCAGGGGGCCAGTCCACCGTCCCTCAGACCTTGTGGGGGGCCAGACTATGTTTTGGAAAAAGAAATATGAACGAATTCCTATGCCCCACAAATAACCCAGAGATGCATTTTAAAGAAAAGGACACATTCTACTCATGTAAAAACACGCTGATTCCCGGATCGTCTGCGGGCTGGATTGAGAAGGCGATTGGGCCGGATCCGGCCTCTGGGCCTTAGTTTGCCTACCCATGGTCTACATGGACCAGCAACGAAAGGGGGCCTGCCTGGAGATGCCATCAGCGATGGAACTGGGGAAATTCTGCATGGAGATGGGTTGCCTTGCCGCTGAGCTGTGACTCTCCCTTCGCATTTATGATGTTCACATGTTGAACATAAATACGCACCATCAGCCACGGGAAGCCAGTGGGGACCGCTGTTGCCAAATCGAAGCGATATGAGGAAAAGAGGCCAGAAGGACTTCTAGCTTTTCAGGCTACAGGAAGAGATTGGGGTGGAACTCCTGCCTCTTACCCTCCTCTCATACAACTAACTGCTTGATCTCTGCCATCAGCACCAAAATGCACCGTGCTCTGAGCTCCAAGCCGGGCGCCTTTCTCCTTTTTTAAAGGCTCGAGTTACCTTGACATTGTGTTGGTTCTAGATGGGGCTTTGGTATTGGTTAGCTCGGCTTAATTTTCTGCTCTGATGAGCCGTGTGGGGACCGTGCCATGACCTCTCTAAAATCTATTTTGAGCTCCGAAGAGATGAAGCACTATTTACATACCCCAATTGGAGTGGCTGCTGCTGCTGCTGTCTCTGCGAGTCTTCGGGTGACCCAAAGCGCTGTCATGACGCTGCGGTGGCCATCACAGCTGGCTGCCTCTGCTTGCTGGTGACGTGACTCCGTCCTTTTCCTCTGCCCTTGCTCCAAGAACTCCCACTTGGCCTGCCACTTTTTGTGCTGACGGGGGGTCTTCCGTTCCAATATGGGAAGGACGGGGGGACAGGATACACTGAAGGCTCAGGAAGGAGTACATCGCCATTGCTCTGTGGTTGAGCCGGCAAGATTTGGCAGCTGCAATGGCACCCAGAACCCTGCCTCGGTCTGATCAAGGAGGCCAGCAAATACCTGCCCCTATCATTCAGCCCAGACACAGATATCCAGCTCCGAGGGCCTTCTGGCGGTTCCCTCACTGCTCAAACAGTGGACCCTGGCCTGGGGAAGGCTCTTCTAGGCCATATACAGCGCCTGAGCTTTTTGCAGTATGAGCAAGAGGCCACTTTACCAGGAAGCAGATCATTGATCCATCATGCTTAATGTTGTCTGGCAGTAGCTCTCCAAGGTCGTTTGTGATGCTGAAGATTCAGTCTGGGACTTTCTGTAAACAGAGCCTGTGTTCTGCCACCAAGATTTGGGCTTTCCCCAGGGTTCGCTGGCCTCTCGATACCTTTTCTTTCTCCGGACCCTTATGCTAGCCAGTTTCAGGTTTGAAGTGAAGGGCCTTTTCGGTGGTGGCTCCCCACCTGCAGAACTCTTGCCCCAGAGAGCCTTGCCTTCCGCCACGCCTTAAGTGAACACAACACATTATTGTGAAGCTTCTCTGTAATAGTTTTAAACTAAGGAACGGAATCTTATTTCAGACAAAGAAGAAATAACATGGACTGAAGCTGTAGTGCGGTGTTAAGTAACGTGATGCCCTTGAGATGTTCCGTCACATTTCCCATCATCTCTGACCATTGGCCATGTCTGTTGGGGCTTCATTGTCAAATTCAGGGTGGTTTTTGTGTGGGCAGTAGTGTTGTTTGGGTCCCCTTGTTGTATCTTACAGCCTTAAAAGGTCCCCCCCCCCCGGTTTCTCATAGAGTCTGGAATTGAAAAACAAAAATGCTTGTGGGGAATGAATGTCGCTTCTGGCAGCCTCTTAGCCATTCCAGTTTGAAGGAGGGATTAATAAAGGGGCCTTTAGCATTTGGCCTTGCCCTGGCACAGCCCAGATTTCTCGTGATCCATTGCGGCAACGTCTGACCCCATGCCCCTGGTCCACAGGCACTTAAGTAGAATTAAGAACGGGCGCTGAGCTACATCTTGGCAGGCTGCCATTAAACACCCTGCTAACGATGATGAAATTTCTCATTATTTTAATAGCAATTGCAGGGGGACGGTTCTGCAGCACCCCTCCAGACCCGAGCTGTTTTATGAGCTTTCTTCAAATAAGAGTTATGCCGTTTTATATTTTATATTTTTAAACAGCTGCGTTATCTAAAGCCGAGGCAGGTTTTCTTCCAGCTTCATTTGCTTAATCAATCTGATGGGGACCCACGTCCATATTGCTACGTGGTGCGTTTAATTTGAGTCTTCTATTATTATTTTTTTTGTTCCTGCCATTTTAGCCTCTGCTGTGAGGATGCACTGTAGTGAATATCGTTTCAGTTGGATGTGTCTCAACGCCACCCAAAGCAGGCGGTGTTTGCAGAGGCTGTGCAGGAGTGTGTAGTGTTGTTGAGAAAAATAAAAATAAAAAAGCAAGCTTCGTGGTGTGTGAAGTCTTGTATTGAGATTTGGGAAAATTAAGTGGTTTCCAGCTGTAATGCTTAAGAGACATGGAAAATAAGGTTTTGAAATAAGTAAAAACTAATGGTGAGGATTTGCTGAACTAATAATTTGAATTGGAGTATAAGAAAGGGAGGTATGAGGAGGTCTGGAAAATAAGTTAAAAGAAAATAAGTAAATGGAAATTCTATGTGTTTTTAATTCTTTTTATTTTTGTAATTTTGTATTTTGTTGTTTCTTTTCTTTTTGTTTTACATTGTATTATTCTTGAAAACTTCAATAAATATCTTTTTTAAAAAAAGAGATTTGGGAGGCGTGCCCCGCCAAGCAATGCTTTAAAATTAAAACACTGTTCCCCAATCACACCTGTTTCCGTAGCCCAGCAAGCGCTTGCCTCCTAGACGTAAGGGTGGAGACCCACCGTGTAAGAAAGCTGTGGCCTTTGGCACCGTGGCTTAAGACAAGAAGGCATGATGACTGCCAACTTGGATGGTTTAAAAGAGGATGAGGCCAAATGGGGGGAGGAGAGGGCTGCGAATGGCTCCGAGCCAGGATTGCAAAGTTGCTCCTCCATTGTCGAAAGCTGTATATGCCTGGTTTCAATGACAGTTGCTTGGAATTGCAAGCAGCTACAGGGCATGGTCTAAACGACCATGGCTTCAGGTTGTTGTTGTTAATAATAATTTAATTTATATACTGCCCTATACCCAGAGGTCTCAGGGCGGTTCACAGAATAAAATCTAGATATAAAACCACAAAATACATAATCAGAATAAAACGAACAACCCCCAAAAACACACATTTTAAAATAGAATCATAGAATCATAGAATCATAGAGTTGGAAGAGACCACAATGGCCATCGAGTCCAACCCCCTGCCAAGCAGGAAACACCATCAGAGCACTCCTGACATATGGTTGTCAAGCCTCTGCTTAAAGACCTCCAAAGAAGGAGACTCCACCACACTCCTTGGCAGCAAATTCCACTGTCAAACAGCTCTTACTGTCAGGAAGTTCTTCCTAATGTTTAGGTGGAATCTTTTTTCTTGTAGTTTGGAACCATTGCTCCGTGTCCGCTTCTCTGGAGCAGCAGAAAACAACCTTTCTCCCTCCTCTATGTGACATCCTTTTATATATTTGAACATGGCTATCATATCACCCCTTAACCTCCTCTTCTCCAGGCTAAACATGCCCAGCTCCCTTAGCCGTTCCTCATAAGGCATCGTTTCCAGGCCTTTGACCATTTTGGTTGCCCTCCTCTGGACACGTTCCAGTTTGTCAGTGTCCTTCTTGAACTGTGGTGCCCAGAACTGGACACAGTACTCCAAGTGAGGTCTGACCAGAGCAGAATACAGTGGCACTATTACTTCCCTTGATCTAGATGCAATACTCCTATTGATGCAGCCCAGAATTGCATTGGCTTTTTTAGCTGCCGCGTCACACTGTTGGCTCATGTCAAGTTTGTGGTCAACCAAGACTCCTAGATCCTTTTCACATGTACTGCTCTCAAGCCAGGTGTCACCCATCTTGTATTTGTGCCTCTCATTTTTTTTGCCCAAGTGCAATACTTTACATTTCTCCTTGTTAAAATTCATCTTGTTTGTTTTGGCCCAGGATGTCAAGTCTCAGCAACCAAAGGCCTGGTTAAAAAGGAATGTTTTTGCATGGCGCCTAAAAGTGTATAATGAAGGCGCCAGGCAACTTCCCTGGAGAGAGCATTCCACAGATGGGGAGCCACTGCAAAGAAGGCCCTGTTCTCGTGTTGCCACCCTCTAGACCTCTCGAGGAGTGGGCACATGAAGGAGGGCCTCAGAAGATGATCTCAGGGTGCGGGGAGGTTCATATGGGACGAGGCGGTCCTTGAGGTATTCCGGTCCTGAGCCATTTAAGGCTTTATAGGTCAAAACCAGCACTTTGAATTGGGCCCGGAAACTAATTGGCAGCCTGTGCATTGGTGTAATATGCTTAAACTGTCTTGCTCTGGTGAGCTACCTGGCCACTGAATTCTGCACCAGCTGAAGTTTCTGAACCATCTTCAGAGGCAGCCGTACGCATTGCAGTAATATTATATTTTAATATTTTGTTGGAGGCTGCCCAGATGGGCGGAGTAATAATAATAATAATAATAATAATAATAATAATAATAATAATAAAAAATTTAACCTTGTGGTTGCCAGAGCACAGACAACAGTAGTTAGGCTGTCCCTCTCCAGATAGGGGTGTAGCTGGGCCACCAGCCAAAGCTGATGGAAGCTACTCTGGGCCACTGAGGCTCTTATTGCATGTCAATAAGAACATAAGAAGAGCCTGCTGGATCAGGCCAATGTTAGAAAAGCCCCCGGACAGCAGGTGTGTTTTGCGACTGGTGTGGGTCCAATTGCGACCACTTGGAGATCTCTGGGTGCCAGGCTGGCAAATGACATCTCCACCTGGCTGGCCCCTCCAGCTTTCTTAAGCAGGTGAGCAGAGGAGCTTATTCGCTGCATTCCCTTCTTTTCCTTCTCCTCCTGCGATGAGGCTACATTTTAATATTTTAATGTTCCATTATTTTAATGTTGTATTTTATTTTTGTTTTTAAGTTTGTAATCATTCATCTTGTTTTTATTATTGCTTGTAAGCCGCTCTGAGCCCGGCCTTCGCTGGGGAGGGCGGGGTATAAATAAAAAATTATTATTATTATTATTATTATTATTATTATTATTATTATTATTATTATTATTATTTCTCTCTCACTGCATTGTTCTCCAAGTCCTGGTTCACCCTCTTCCTCAGTCATTCCCTACAACGACCCTGCAAGGTAGGTGAAGAGACTGTGACTGACTCCAAGGTCCCTCTGTGAGCTTCATGGCTGGCTGAGTGGGGATTTGAACCCTGAACTCCCAGATCCTTGTCCGACACTCTAACCGCTACACCACAATGGCTTCCTAGAGCACTTCTGCCAAGGGACAGCTCTATAAATTAAGAAGGTAGATGGAAAGGGAGGAAGCCAAGTGTCCCTTAGAGAAGGACTTGAAATAGTTGGAAAAATATATACTAATAAAGCTGTATTCGACGGATGAAATTATATGATGTTTGGCATGACTGAGAATCATGGACTCAGGGACGGGAATTATAAAGCGTCAAAATCGAGATGTGGAAAATATGGAAACAATATGGAAATATGTGGAGATATGCTTCAGAGATCCAGACCGTGGGGAGCCCTGAAAAATTAATAATTACAATTTGGTCTTTTTTATTTTAGTTTTTTATTTTTATTGGAGTATTATGATTGGATATATTAATTGGATGTTTTTTATTGGAAAATCAATAAAAATGATTTTTTTAAAAAAGGAAATATTTTCCTTGAAGTTTGAGTTTCTTTCATTCTGGATTCTTTTATTTAACGCTCTCCTTCTGCCATTTCCAGCAAGTCGCTCATTTCTGTCTCCAGCTGTGGAGGCAGAGCAAAGCCATTGTCTAATCCTCTTATCAAACCCATCAAGATTGGCAGCCATTCCTGTCCCTTGTGGGAGGGAGTTCCACAGTTTAACTATGCGCCAAATGGAAGAACGACTTCCTTTTATCTCTCCTGATTCTTGCAACCTTCATCTTTAGGGCAAAGTGGACCCAAGGGCGCTGGAGATGTTCAAACGAAGACGAGAGCACTTACATTTTTAACACTCGGTGCACGTGGAATTACAAAGTATAAATTCCTCTCTTGGAGAGGGGCCCACCCTCAAGACAAGCACATCCGGTATTCTGCCTAGCGAGTGCTTTAGCAAAGCAGGTGTATTCAGATCTCTGCTGTCAGTTTTACAAACAAGGCTCAGCAAGGGGGTGTTTCTGGCTGCCATAGCGACCAGGAGACAGCCAGTGTTTGAAGATCGGCGTTCAGTTTCGTGCCAGCCGCCTGTAGAGCACGAGGCTCTCAATCTCAAGGTCGTGGGTTCAGGCCCCGCATTGGGTAACAGATTCTTGCAATGCAAGGGGGTTGGGCTGGATGACCCTCGAGGTCCCTTCCAACTGTACGATTCTAAGAGCCATTTGCCTTTGCAGTACACTGGGACATGAGCCTTGCCTGGTGTGTGCAAGAATTATGTGATCTGTGCACCTCATTTAAATGGAGCTAGTACAGGATGAATCCTATAATAATAATAATAATAATAATAATAATAATAATAATAAAAAAAAAAAAAATAAAAAAAAAAATTATACCCCGCCCATCTGGCTGGGCTTCCCCAGCCACTCTGGGCGGCTTCCAACAAAATATTAAAATATCGTAATGCATCAAACATTAAAAGCTTCCCTAAACAGGGCTGCCTTCAGATGTCTTCTAAAAGTCTGGTACAGTGGTGCCTCGCAAGATGAAATTAATCCGTTCCGTGAGGCTCTTCGTATAGCGGTTTTTTCGTCTTGCAAAGCAAGCCCATTGACAGCTTAGCGGATTAGCGCTATTAGCGGTTTAGCGGCTTTTAGCGGATCAGCTGTTAAGCGGCTTATCAGCGGATCAGCTGATAAGCGGCTTAGCGGCTTAGGAAAAGGGGGGAAAAAGGGGGAAAAACCCACAGGAACTCGCAAGACATTTCGTCTTGCAAAGCAAGCCCATAGGGAAATTCGTTTTGCGAGGCGCCTCCAAAACGGAAAACCCTTTCGTCTAGCGGGTTTTCCGTCTTGCGAGGCGTTCGTCCTGCGGGGCACCACTGTAGTTGTTCTTCTCTTTGACATCTGATGGGAGGGCGTTCCACAGAGCGGGTGCCACTACTGAGAAGGCCCTCTGCCTGGTTCCCTGCAACCTCGCAGTGAGGGAACTGCCAGAAGGCCCTCGGCGTGGACCTCAGTGTCCGGGGCTGAACGATGGGGGTGGAGACGCTCCTTCAGGTATACTGGACTGAGGCCATTTAGGGCTTTCAGGGTCAGCACCAACACTTTGAATTGTGCTCGAATTGCGCAGAAAACGTTGGAAGAGCTTGCCTGGTGAGTCAGGCCAAAGAGGGCCCATTGAGTGCAGCATTCTCGTGTCACTGGGGCCAACCAGATGTCTCTGGGAAGCCCACAAAGCAGAACCTGAGTGCAACACTCTCCCCATCTATGATTCTTCCCAGCAAGTGGTGTTCAGAGGCATTCAGCTTTTGGTGGCGGAGGTACAACATAGGCATCAGGACTAATAGCCACTGGCACATATGCAGGGCGTCAGTGGAGCTGTAGGGCTCTAGGAGCAGTTCTGGGATTGGGAGGAATCATATTCTGCCTTCAAACAGCTGGATGTTCCCTCGGTGCGGAGTTTGGGATGTTGGACTGAGACCCGGGAGATCAGGGTTCGAATCTTCCACTCGGTCACGATGCTCACCAGGTGTGTGACCTTGTCAGCCAGCCCCTGCCCCCCCCCCAGCCCAACCTACCTGTCAGCATTGCTGTGGGGGTTCAGTGAGGAAAGAGAGGCAGCACATGCCACCTTCGAGCTTCTTGTAGAACAGGCGGGACATAAATGCAATAGGCAGAAATTGCATAGGGGTTTGGCCGTCTGCCATGGATGTTTTAGCTGAGATTCCTGCACAGTGCAGGGTTGGACTAGATGCCCACAGGGTCCCTTCCATAGAACTCTGCAGTTCTATGATGCTGTGAATTGTGCAGCCTTCCCCCAGTCTGGTGCCTTGCAGAATTTTCGGACTCCGATTCCCATCATCCAGCGCGGCTGTGCCGATGGGAGTTGTAGTCCAAGGCATTTGGAGGGCATGAGGTTGAGGGAGGGCTGGCAGAGAGCATTGAGCAGGGCACACGACTCCTCGTTCAAGTACCTGATGGGTACACAGCCTCGATGAAGGCTGGTTCTTTTCAGGATGGCCATCTCGCCAAATGCTTCTCTCCTGTTTCCCTTCAGCAAAACTGGTTTCCCTTTTATTTCTCTTCAAGAGTGCGCGTACTTCACTGGAGACGGCACCAGTCTCCTCCCTGCTGCCAAAAATAGAGATTTTTTTTCTCTCCTGCAATCCATCAAAGCGGAGGGCTTCTTCAGAGTCTGCTGGCGTCTCTTGCAGTTTGTGCGTGTGTGTCAAGACTCCGTAAAAAGTCCACGTTCCCCAGTGTGTTCTTGGAGATTTCAGAATGGGGCTGCATGCTTGGCGTAGCTGTCGGCCGGCAAAGTCTCGCTATCAAATTGCCTATTCCAGGAGGAGAAGAGAGAGTAATTTAATTCAGTCGAGTCCGGGAAGTGGGCAATGAATTTTAAAAAGCTGCGTGATAAGATAGCAACGTGTTTGCAGATCTAGCTGCTCTCTGCTGTGCTTTTGAATTGAATGCAATCTCTCTCATCTTCTTGGGGCCCTCTGAGACAAAAGAGAGGGAGAAAGCTTGCTGTCTCTTCACTCCAGGAGCTTTTATCGGGGAGCATTTGCTTCAGTTTGGCCTCCCATAAGTTTATTTATTTTCTTTGGGATTTATATCCCACCTTTTGGGATACAAATCCATCCTAAGCGGCTTGCAAGCCACATTTAATCATGTATTTCAGAACAGGCCTTGTCTGTGGTGGCTCCAGGGCTATGCAATTCTCTCCCCAGGAAAACCCGCCTGTTGCCCATTTTGTCATGGTTTTGGTGCTAATCAAAGTTAAGGCCTATCTTTAGGGGACTGACATGAGATTCTGAAGGGCGCTGGAGTCCCCAATCTTGAGAATGGGTAACTGCTGTGTCTGCAGGTTGTTTGCTGTCAAACACACCAAGAATGTTGTTGTTTAGTTGTTTAGTCGTATACGACTCTTCGTGACCCCATGGACCAGAGCACGCCAGGCACTTCTGTACTCCACTGCCTCCCACAGTTTGATCAAACTCATGCTGGTCGCTTCAAGAACACCATCCAACCATCTCATCCTCTGTCCCCTTCTCCTTGTGCCCTCCATCTTTCCCAACATCAGGGTCTTTTCCAGGGAGTCTTCTCTTCTCATGAGGTGGCCAAAATCTTGGAGCCTCAGCTTCAGGATCTGTCCTTCCAGTGAGCACTCAGGGCTGATTTCCTTCAGAATGGAGAGGTTGGATCTTCTTGCAGTCCATGGGACTCTCAAGAGTCTCCTCCAGCACCAGAATTCAAAAGCATCCATTCTTCGGCGATCAGCCTTCTTTATGGTCCAGCTCTCACTTCCATACATCACTACTGGGAAAACCAGAGCTTGAACTATACGGACCTTTGTTGGCAAGGTGATGTCTCTACTTTTTAAGATGCTGTCTAGGTTTGTCATGGCTTTTCTCCCATTGCTTTTCACACCAAGAATAGGCATTGAAATAATGAATGCTTAAGTTATTTGGATTCTGGGTCCAGAGCCACAAAACCTCATGATATAAACCTGTGGAATTTTGGTTGTGCCTAAAGTTGTTTGCCGCTTGCTGGATAAAGTGCATTTCTGCAGGGAAATTGCCTCCCTGAAGAACTTCAGTGGAATATGTTAAATATTGCACCAGGCACTCACAGTCCACCTCGAAAATTTCCTCCCAACTTTCATCTCTGTGGGTTTCAAGCCTTTTAAGTATTATCATTGTTATGCTCCCGTCGCTCTGTCCCAGCTTCTGCCAACCTAGCAGTTCGAAAGCACGCTAGTGCAAGTAGATAAGTAGGTAATGCAGCGGCACAAAGGTAAACATTTCTTCTGTGCGCTCTGGTTTTCATCATGGTGTTCTGTTGTGCCAGAAGCGGTTAAGTCCTGCTGGCCACATGACCAGGATGGACAAATGTTGGCTCCATCAACTTGAAATTGAGATGAGTGGCGCAGCCCCATAGTCATCTTTGACTGGACTCAACCATCCAGGGGTCCTTTACCTTTAAAAAAACAAAAACAAAAAAACACCTTTGTGCATGGTGTTTCGTGGAGTGTAAGAGAAAAGGTTGCTGCCCCACGAAGCATACAGTAAAAAAGAAGAATCACAAAAACTGAGCACAGGAGGAATGGAGGAAGAAAAGGGGGGGAGTCAATGTTGGCAGGGAAGCAATATGATGTACAGTGGTACCTTGGTTTTCGAATGTGCCTCGGAAGTCAAACATGCCATGCGGCTTCCACTGGGTGCAAGATCCGGTGGCCTAGCTGTCGGCCATTGAGTTTTTGGTTTTGGAACATTTTGGAACTCGAACGGTCTTCAGATTACGTTCGAAAACCGAGGTACCATTGTAGGTCTGATTGTGTGTGTCTAGGCCAGCGGTTCTCAACCTGTGGGTCCCCAGATGTTGTTGGACTACAACTCCCATCATCCCTGAGCTCTGGCTTTGCTAGCTAGGGGTGATGGGAGTTGTAGTTCAACAACTTCTGGGGGCCCACAGGTCGAGAAAGGCTGGTCTGGGCTTGGATAGTTTCATGTGAAGTTGCCCTGTTTGAGCAAGGACTTTTGCTCGTGCAACGATGCCTTACTGTCCTCTCCCTCTGTGCCCCCTTACACTGACTCTAGGCTAGGCGTAGGCAAACTCTGCCCTCCAGATGTTTTGGGACTACAACTCCCATTATCCCTAGCTAACAGGACCAGTGGTCAGGGATGATGGGAGTTGTAGTCCCAAAACAGCTGGCGGGTCGAGTTTGGGGATGCCTGCTCTAGGCAGATTTGTGGGGTGCACTGGGAGAAAAGCACAAGCAGAAGTCCTCGTGCAAGCGCAACCATTTCACTGAATGCAACCCCGAGTTTCAGTGGGGCACGGGGACCCGTGTCTTAAAAGTTGAACCCTGTGTTCTCCTGCTGAGTCTTAGCAGGCCCCACCTGATGATGACTGATCAGAGTCATTTTGGTTTGCAAATCTCCAGCTCCCTGACTCAACGGGTAGGCACACTTTTGCAGTAATTACACGAGGCAAAGCATAAACCGCTTCAGGGCGGCGTATAGAACTGACAGGCGACGTGGGACCCAAATGGGAACTGGAAACCTTTCTGGAGCTCACTGCTTCTCTTCTTCAGGTCGGAAGGTTAGGATCTGCAGCTCAGATGCTTAGCTTCTAATCACTGACGCGCCCTTGCAGATTGCACTGCCCGCAGAGGAGAATGGACAGACCACGGCCATTTTCCGAACATTTCATGTCCTTGCTTCTCAATATACAATGCTGCAGCGCGGAGCGTTCTGGAAGCAGAGACCTCCAGACCCCAGGGCCTTGGCATCGCTTGGGTGTAATTTCATCTCCACCAGCTTCTTTGGGGCTCATTCAAGCACCCTGCGAGGAGCAGAACAAGGAGATAATTGAAAGGAGCTACAGGCTGGGCCAGATGTTTTTTGGAGCCTTGCAGATTAAAAGGCCCATTGATGGGAGTACTTACTGTGCTACTGTTTCAGAGAAAGGCTTGATAAATGCGAAGGGAATGGAAAGGCAAGGCGTTGGTGGCTTGAAAGGCGTGTCTTAAGAGCCCAGAGTTCTTTCCTCTGCCTGTGGGAGAGCTTTTATTTCAGCTTCCAACCTGCCACATCCTAGTGCCTTAGGGGCGCGTCCCAGTTTAAAATTCCTTCCTTCGGATCTCTCCTCAAAGCTGCCTCATTGTGAAATCTCTGGCTTCAGCCCCTTAATCTCTAATTGTGACCCGAACCAAAGGAGCCTTATCTGTGTTTGTTCCTTCATCTTATGCTACTCTCGTCTCTCCCCCACTGTTTGAGGGTGCAAATTTTTTTGGGTGGGATTCAATTGCGTTCTGACAATTACAAGCTGCACTGTTATGGTTTGCTGGAAGGTCTTATTTCGTTCTCTCTTTTATCTCTTCTAACATTTATACACGGCTGGATTGTAAAAGGCGCCCTCAAAGCGGTTTACAAAAAGAGAGAGAAAACAATAAAACCCTCATTAAGAAAAAGTAGGAAAAGCTTTTTTGAAAGGTTTAAATACCAATAGACTAAAAACAGTGTCACATCAACTTTCTAAGCTTCTGGGTTTGGTTCGGCTTGTCTCAACAAAAGCCTTTTTAGCAGGAGGTGCTTAAGAGAGTCCAGTACCTTGAGGCTGCCTGCCTGATATCAATAGGCAGGGAGTTCCACGGGGCAGGTGCTGTCACACTAAAATGTTGAGTTCTCACAAATACAGGTGTTATGTGCTGCCTTGTGGCCATGCCAGTTCTGCTGGTTGAAGTGGTCAGGTTGGTGCATAAGGGGTAAAGGCGATATTGCAGGTGAATAATAATAATAATAATAATAATAATAATAATAATAATAATAATTTATTATTTATACCCAGCCCCCATCTGGCTGGGTTTCTCTAGCCACTCTGGGCGGCTTCCAGCGAAATATTAAAATACATCAAATATTAAAAGCTTCCCTAAAAAGGGCTGCCTTCAGATGTCTTCTAAAAGTCAGGTAGTTGTTTATTTCCTGGACATCTAATGGGAGGGCGTTCCACAGGGAGGGCGCCCTCTGCCTGGTTCCCTGCAACCTCACTTCTTGCAGGAAGGGAACTGCTAGAAGGCCCTCGGAGCTGGACCTCAGTGTCCGGGCTGAACAATGGGGTGGAGAGAAAAAAAAGACACAAAACTATTCCAAAATAGTATTTGTACCAACACTACGGACTTCCTATCAATCTCGTTGTATATTCCTTTTTTTACAAGTGAATGTACTCTTATTATTGTATATTTCTTTACATTTTATCTAATACATTCCTATATCAATATGTACCCTTGATCTTGCTTCTCAACTTAATATTTCTCCAATGTCAATCGAATGCTAGCATAGGTAACATACCTTTACTATATTTATGAACATATATCTTATATGTATCCCATTTTTCCATAAATTTTTGTTTTGAATTGCCTCTCGGGCTGTTTGTCAACTACGCCGTTTCAGCAAATTCTTGTAGTTTATTATGCCAATCCGTTATTGTTGGGGCTTCTTCTTCCTTCCACCCCTTTGCCACCAAAGTCCGGGCTGCAGCCATTGCATATAAAAATACCTCCCTAAAGGCCTTCGGG